>NC_142764.1:2682500-3932500 GCF_054948205.1 Urtica dioica subsp. dioica | reverse complement strand
AACAGTGTACTCCAGCTTGTTCATGGAATAGTTCAATTTGAAGGTATCAAAGGTTTCGGGGAGAGTTTCCAAGATCATATCTATTTTGGTCTCCCCATCAATCTCAGATCCAAGAATCTCCATCTCGTTGAGATAGCTAATGATCAGCATCATATGATCTCTAACGGGAGTTCCAGCCTTCATACGACAGTTCATGAATTGTCGGACCGCTTGTTGCCTAGCTTGACGTCCTTGCCCTCCAAACATCTCATGGAGATTGTAGAGCATATCGGTGGCAGTTTCGAAATCACGATGTTGTTGTTGCAACACATTGTTCATCGATGCCAAAATATAGCATCTCGCAATCTCATCGGATCGAAGCCAGGCCGCCAGGACGTCTTTCTCCTCTTGCGTCGAATCATCATTCGTTTGAGGACAGGGGGTGGTGAGAACCCATTTGTGCTTGTCGACAGTAAGGACTATGTCGAGGTTACGTTTCCAGTCGACGTAATTGTCGCCTTCGAGTTTATTCGAGGAAAGAATTGTTGAGAGAGGGTTGAGAGACATATTGCCTATAACAGTTGAAACAAGTTTATGATTAGTCTTTGGTTTAGGATTTAAGTTTTATTAAGACTTTTGTAAAACCCAAAGGTGTTATAAACCAAACGATAATTTACTCCCTCAAGAGAAGGCCGCAAAAAATCTCCTTTTATAAGTAAATGACACATCATTAATGCTAAGCCAAGATGTCAGTACATCATTTCGACTAGCCACCTTGTAAATTGGTTTGATCACTCATATCCTTTCGCAGAGCCTTAAGGAAGGATACTAGGGATTGAGCCTAAGTGTGCAACCAACCACTTAGTCCAAAAGATCAGCTTTGAAAAACAATCCCCCAAGGGGAGGCCTTGCCATCATTGCATCACTCTCGGACGTAGCTCATTGAGCAATGATCGAAGCAATAACGCCTTGGAGTACTCACATTTAAGTGAGGGTCGCAAGAGCGGCTCTTAGTCCCACGTTATTGCATCTTTCACTAGTGTTGGGGATCGCGGGTTACAAACAACGAGTATAACCCTCCCACTTAGTTTTTGGAGTTGGTTCATCGACTCTTTTAAGTTCGGAAACAGATTTCCTAGTTAGAGAGCGACGGAGCGGACAACTAGAAGAGAATCCTAGATCGACATGTTCAGAGCAGTATTAGTGCATAAAGGCACAAGGGACATACTCGATCTTTTCCTATTTTCTATTTCGGGAAAGTGCGTGAGGGAAGTGTGAACTTCAACTCACTCGAACACTTGAAAGATTGAGATTACACATCTTTTTATTTTTCGGTTTTGTCTACAAAGAGACCTCCCACTCAAAATTTCAAGAGCATATAGATTTTGAACATATGTGATATAGATATAGTTTTGAAAACATTTTGAAAATTTATTTGATTTGGATGACAAAATATTTTCAAGTTTGAAAGTGAAAACGGTTTTTCAAAATTCAAACTAGTTTTGTAAAAATTCAATTTCAATTAATCTTTCAAAAAACAAAACTTTTAATCTTTACACATCATGTTTATAATCATATGAAAAACATTTTTGCTCAAGAAAGTTTTCTCATTAGAGTTCTATAACTCATGGTAGTGGGGTTTGAAAATCCGGATTTCTAAAAAAAACGGAGTTTCAGACAGCCGCGCACCTCGGAGTAAAATCGCCATAACTGGCGGCTCCGATGTCCTTTTGAGCCGAAACCGGTGGCATTGGACAGAGGACAGACAGAGCTTTAATTTGATTCAAGAATCATTAAATTTCGATTTCTGAGCAGAGAGTTATGCCGCTTTTAATGCGGGTTTACATTCCAGCTCGAAGAAAAAGAAATAAATTAAAGCTTTGTCCTTTTAGGTGCGAAAAAGAATCGAGTGTAACGGAACGTTTTATGAGGTTGTTTAAAGCTTTTATTTGTGTTTTATTAGCAGGGTAACAACATAGAATAAAAGAAAAAACAACATGCATAAAACGATTCAAGTAAATAAACGGAACTAGTAAGAAAATAAAACTAGTCACAAAATTTACTCGAAAATTCTCAAACCTTTAAAACACGTTTTTCAATATAAAAAATTAAAAACTTTTAGAACTGATTCTAATGTGTTTTAACATCATCCCAAACTCATAGAAAAACAACATGCTTTTTAATTTAAAGACAAGAGCAATAAATTAAAAAAAAATCTAAGATTACAATTCTAACTTGTCACAAAATTAGTAAACTTTCGAAAACGATTTTCAAGCTCATAATTTAAAAAACATGCACATGCATTCCTTTGACCATAGCTCTGATACCATTTGTTGGAATCGATCTAGGGTTTAAGAAAAAGATTAAACGCTTCGCAAAGCGGCGGAATTTTAAAAATTTTCTTTTTAAGTAAAACTAGTTTTTACTAACCTAGACAAGAGCATATGCATGTAAATAAAAACTAATATGAGCTTTAAAAGTTACTAACCTTTTTGATGCTTGAACGTTGATGAGCCTTTGGAAGGTTGGCAACGTTCGTCTCCCCTCGCAGCACGTCTCTCTTTTCTTTCCTCGGCACCTCGAGCAACCACGAAAGTTTCTATCACTAAATCACTCGAAAAGAAGGAATTAGTGAGTGGGCACTTTTAAACACTACGACTTGAGAACGAGTCTCGAAGTCGCAGAGCTAAAGACTAGGTCGAGTGAGGACCTAGGTGCCAAGACAAGAGAAAACCGAAAATAAACTAGAGAGAGAGAGAAGAGGACTTCGGCCAAGTTCTAGAGAGAGAGTCTCTCAAATCTCTTAAACTTGGATGAATGAATTGTGAGGAAATGGGGCTCCTATTTATAGGAGAGGTCTCACCTTCAATAAGGTAGTTTCCTCTTCTATAGAATATCACATATTCATGAGCAAAAATCCTTCATTTCCCATTCCTTGTTGGGCGCCCAAGGCTGCCTCCTAGAGGCAAGGATTTGTTTCCTTTTTTGTTCCTTGGCTTTCCCTTTTCTCACTTGGCCGAATTTCCCATTGCATGTGTGGGAAATTTGTTTCCTCTTTTTCTTTTGGCAAGTATCTAAATACATTTATGCACAAAATAAACTCTCTTTCCTTGGGTATTATGGGCGCCCATTTCACTTCTAGAAGGAGCTTCTAGAAGCTTCTTCATTTATTCATGAGAACATGAAAAAGGCCCATTAAGAGTTTTCAATAAAATTCTTATGAAATGAAATTAATTCACAAGGTCCAATTAATCATATTATGGCCGAGTGACATTAAGTCATCAAATGAACTTGTCAAAATTTATTGACATCCATTTCATCCTTATGTCTCAAAAGACAAAAATACCCTTTTAACTATTTTCGTTCTTGTTTTGGCTTAGCTTCCAGTTTAACTATTCCTATCGATGTGATTCGTGACAGTGACCTCATGGACCCAAATGAACAAAGCTTTAGCTAAACACTTGGACTCAAAAGTTCACAAACCTTTTCCAAGTTTAGCTTAATGCCAACTGACTCCACTAAAGAGCTGACACTGAAAATCTCTCGGTTCAAATGAATTTATTTTCTACTCAAGAATTCGACCTAATTATGATGAGCGGATCCACTGAATATTATCTATGTTTACCCTTCATGAATGTCATCAGCTAGTCGGGATTTACTAAATTACCATTTTACCCTTCTAGCTGTTATTTCCTCAACTCCTTTGTCGCTTGTGAATAAGTTAGAAACAATGTATTGACGAGGAGCTAACAAGTCACATTGTTTCATCCAAAAGAGTCAAGACTCAATTTGGACACTGGCCAGTTCATTTATTCACACTCCAAGGAACAAAGCATGAGGTGACATACATTGCATTTCAGCAATCTTGTACATGAATTCCATATCTATGAGAACTTCACAAAGTTACTCATGACAGACTCACAACTTAGTACTTCACCAATAGGCCTTGTTCGGAATCACATAGTGAGTCCGAACTTTGACTTTCTCAAATGAGAATACTAAGGTGTGAAATGGCATGTCTCATTTCAGGATTAAGGTAAGCATGATGCAATTCATACATAGTGACTTCGAGACATAAGAGGTTAAATGGTTTGTTCTTATCTTGTCTCTAGAAGTGCACTGGTCAATTCAGTACCTTCGGAAGATACCTAGAAGAACTATAGAGTTCCTAACTCTCAATGCCTCATAACCAGACATCATAGATTCTTCTAACAATCATACTGAGGTCAATAGTCCTTTGACCCTAAGATTGCGAATATATCGTTTTAAGCAAACTACAAAGAGTTTGTTCATGCAAATCTACATTTGTCTCTTCGTAAGTTGTTAAGTTTGTTTATGGACTAAAAGACTATGGTTTTATCATAAAGCTTCAGACAAGGAAGATTGAATGAACGTTTCAACTTTATTAATGAATGAATAGGCAATTACAAGCAAGAGTCTTCATGAGACTTTATTACATCAAATGTTCAAAATAAAGACTACAACTCTTCTTGTGGGCACTATTGACAACACCTGCGTCCCCGGCCAAGAGGCCCTGTGCGTGCGCCCCTGCGTCCCCGGCCCAGAGGCCCTGCGCGCGCGCTCCCGCGCCCCGGGCGTCCCGGCCCGCGCGCGCTCCCGCGCCCCGGCCGTCCCGGCCCGCGCACGCTCCAGCAACCCGGCCGAGCACGCTTGCCGCCTCGGCCGGGCGTCCCTGCTGCCCCGGCCGAGCGCCTCTGCTGCCTCGGCCAGGTGCCCCTGCTGCCCCGGCCGAGCGCTCCTGCTGCCTCTGCCGGGTGCTCATGCCGCCTCAGCCGGGTGCCCTTGCTGCGCCCCTGCTGCCTCGGCCAGGTGCTCCTACCGCCTCGGCCGAGTGCCCCTGTTGCCTCGGCCGGGCACACCCGCTGCCGAGCGCCCCGCGCCCGTCCAGACGACGCGCCCTGCTCCCTCGCGGGCGTTGTGCCTCGCGCACCCCGCTCCCGGCCGCCCGGTGGGCCTCAAGGGGGGCGGCCCAAGGCCTCCTCCAAATGCTATAAATACCCCCCCTAGGGGGAAGGAAAATTCATTCCAATCATCCCATTTTTCTCCACAACACTTCTCTTGTCTTGAGAACTCTCTCTCGTGCTCTTGTGACATTCCAAGAGAGCGCACTCCTCCTCCCTCGGCTTAGAAGCACAAGGACCCCCCTCCACAAGAGGGAGTGCGCTCTTCTTCTGCGACCCGAGCTTCTGCAGTACACACTGCTCTCCTGATTCTTGGCCCTTGAGCTAGAACTCCGAGCTACGAGCAAGTGACCCCTCTAAAGTCTTCACGAGAAGCTACGAGCCGGGTGCTGGCCTAAAGCCTTGGATTCTCAAGCCTCCGAGCCCAAGATAGCCCCCAACATATAAATTGAACTACGTTCTGACCTGATCCCGACTAAAGGGTACGTAGGCAGCCAACCTTTGGCACGGTCACACCCCCCAAAACACACCTCAGGGTCTGGAGGGTGCAGCTCGGTCTACGAGCTCCCATTTTTGGCCCGGGCCTTGGATCGAACCGCCCGAGGTATTTAATCGTTGTTGTTCATTTTCGTGCGACAACATTTTGGCGCTAGAAGGAGGGGACTTCCCGACTTACACAGCCCGAAATACCTTCTACAGCTCGACCCCTTTCTTCTCAACCCGAGAAAGACATGAGTGGTCAACCACCCGTTCGTTCTGAGGGCGTGAATAACCCTGAAAACGCAACTGGTGTGAAGAAATACTTCCTGCGCTCCCGAGCGCAAGGCGACGAGGAGTCTCTCAACGACGAGAGTCACACTCCCTCGCCCCCTCCACCTCAGGACAGTCGGGACGACCACATCCTTGAGATGGAGGAGAAAATCCGCCAACTGAAGATAGCCAATGCAAGGTACCACCGCCAACTGGCGGGCAAGGCGCCTGCACAGGGCACCCCCCACGGGGAATCCGAGGACCTCATGGACGAGGGACATGACTATGACCCCGACTATGAAGGCTTGGAAGTTTCAGCGGACATCGAGACTTCTCTCACCAAAGACGGGGAACTCCCTGTTGAGATAGAAGCCGGTCCGTCAATCCCGCCGCCTAAAACAAAGGCAATACCTCGATGATGGCCGAGTTAATGAACCGAGCCAAAACCTTCATGGGGGTGGAAGATTACCTCGACGGCCGCAGGAGCGGCAACCAAAGCTCCCGCCGTCGGGATGAGTCCGGCAACGAGCCAGGCAACCCCCGCAAAAGGGTGAACAAGGGAGGTCAAGCTTTCGATAGCCGACCCCCTATGTCTCAAAAGCCACGTCTTGCGAGCAATTTTAGAGACTACTCGAGTTACACTCCCTTGAACGCCCCGGTAGAGCAAATCTACACTGTGGCGCGTGACAAGTTCGCCGCCCCGGCTCCAATGAAAGGCGGCCTCGCATCTCGCGACCAGTCCCGTTATTGTGAGTTCCACCGGGATACGGTCACACGACCGCTCAATGCTTCCATCGTAGGAGGCAAATTGAGACATTAATCCAGAAATGAGAGCTCAAAGAGTTTGTCCTTCGCATGGTAGGAACTGCAGCCCCTACCGACAACAGGCCACAACCTGAGAAAGGTGGAGGGGCCACAACCAACACCGACCGTACCTCGGTCGCGGCTACGGCCGATGCGCAACTCCACGTCGTCACCACCATCCTAGGTGGCCTGCAAGACGGGGACTCGGCCCGGCAAAGGAAAAAGCTCCTCAGAGCTGCCTCTCAAGAAGGCCTTGCCGGGCAGGTTAACCTCACCTATAAGGAACCTCCGTCCGTACCTCACGAGACGATACAATTCACAAATGAAGAGGCCAAGCGAGTTGTGCACCCGCGCAATGACGCTATAGTCCTTAAGGCGCAGTCGATATAATCTTTAAGACCACCCTAGAGCGCATGAAGCTCGGGGGGCTCCGCCCTGTCCCGACTCAGACACCTCTTTTTGGGTTCACGGGAGAAAAGGTCATGACTGAAGGAATCATTGATTTACCAGTCACCTTCGGAACTACCGGAGGTATCGAAGTCGTTCACATGGTCCCTTTTCTTGTGGTTGACCAGGAGTCGCCCTACAATGTTATCATTGGGCGACCCACGTTGAACAGACTAAGGGCCATCACATCCACCTATCACCTATTGGTGAAATTCCCCACAGAGGAGGGGATTGGCGTCATGGCTGGCGATCAGACCCAAGCGAGGATATGTTACGTCCAGGGCGTGGACCGCTAGCCTGCTGAAAAAAGGGTCAACATGATCTACCAACTAGATGACGACTACCCGTGTGATCAGAAAGACGCACGGCAACTCGGGGAACTAGACCCCCACGACGATATCGAGAGGTTGAAAGTTGTCACCCCCGATGATCTCACTTCGATCGTCCTCGGCGAAGCTAAACCTGACCAGTTAGTGAAGATCGGTGCACAACTCCCTCTCGCCATCAAAACTCAACTCGCGTCCTTCTTTCGGGAGTTTAAGGATGTCTTTGAGTGGACACATGCAGACATGCCTGGTATAGACCCCGATGTGATTGTGCACTGGTTGAATGACGATAAAACTATCGCTGAAAAGGTACAAGCTAGACGCGCGTTCAACCCTGAACGATACCTAGCGATAAACGAGGAAGTCGAAAAGCTTCTCTCCGCTGGTTTCATCCGAGAAGCCAAGTACCCAAAGTGGGTGGCCAATGTGGTCATGGTCAAAAAGCCTAATGGGAAGTGACGCATTTGTATAGATTACAAAGATCTTAACAAAGCCTGCCCAAAAGATTGCTTTCCACTCCCACGCATCGAATAACTGGTCGACGCCACGGCAGGGCATGAACTGCTAAGTTTCATGGACGCCTACTCAAGCTATAACCAAATTCGAATGCACGAGCCCGATCAGATCAAGACGACCTTCGTCACTGATCGCGGCCTCTACCGCTACAAGGTCATGCCTTTCGGCCTTAAAAATGCAGGATCTACTTACCAACGATGGGTAAACCGGATCTTCGCCGACCTAATCGGCAAGACTATGGAAGTTTACGTGGACGACATGCTCGTTAAAAGCCTACTGGCTACCAATCATGTATACAACCTAAGGGAGATGTTTTTAATCCTCCGCCGGTACAAAATGAAGCTCAACCCCTACAAGTGTGTGTTCGGGGTCGAATCCGGGAAGTTCCTAGGCTACATAGTTAGCCGACGAGGTATCGAAGCGAACCCCGAGAAAATCAAGGCGCTCCTTGACATGAAGTCTCCGCGACGTGTCAAGGAAGTCCAAAGTCTAACCGGTCGGATTGCCGCCCTCTCACGTTTTGTGGCCAAAGCAACCGACAAGTATCAACCATTCGTCAAAGCAATAAAGAAGACGGACGGCTTTATATGGACGGACGAGTGCGAGAAGGCCTTTCAAGAAATGAAGGCCTACTTCGGGACACCTCCGTTCCTTTCCAAGCAAAAAGAAGGCGAGACGCTTTACATCTACCTCGCCGTCTCCGAACGAGCTGTGAGCGCTGTGCTGATCCGTGAAGAAGATAAGGCTCAATGGCCTATCTTCTACGTGAGCAAAGCCTTGCTTGACGCCGAAACGCGTTACACAGAGATAGAGAAACTCTCTCTCACTCTCCTCGTAGCCGCCAAAAAGCTACGCCCCTACTTCCAGGCTCACCCAATTGTTGTCCGGACCGGACACCCCATCGGTAAAGCTCTTTAAAAGGGAACATCGACTCGCGTGGCAATCTGGTCCCAAGAATTGAGCGAGTACGGGATTGAATTTCACCCGAGACCGCCAATAAAGGCTCAAGCCCTAGCCGATTTCGTGCCAGAATTCTCCAACACTCCCGACATGCGAAGAGCAGAAGATGACTCGACTGACGACTTGTCGGCTCGAAAGAGAAAGGTCGACCCTACGGGTCCCATCTAGGAACTACACGTAGACGGAGCATCTATTGCCCAGGGAGCAGGCGCTGGCGTGATTCTAACAAATCCCGACCAGGAAAAGTTATGCTACGCCCTCCACTACGGATTCCAAGCCTCCAACAATGAGGCCGAGTACAAAGCCCTCATCATAGGGTTAGAGCTCGCTCAAAAGCTCAACGTACAGAATTTACGAATACACTGTGACTCGCAGTTAATCGTAAATCAGGTTAGAGGGGACTACGTTGCCAAAGAGCCTAACATGAGCCAAGTTAGATGCCTTCTCCTGGTTCGAGATCATCCAGATCCCACGACAAGAGAACTCCGAGGTTGACGCCCTAGCTCGCCTCGGATCCGGTATCACCGAAGATGGGTTGGGAACTATCCCAATCGAGTCTCTCTCGCGACCATCCGTCTCACGTGACGAGGTTGGAATGATTGAGAGTGCCGTTCATCCGACTTGGATGACTCCGCTTACGGACTTCTTGCGAATAGGGGTACTTCCCGAAGACCGCAAAGAAGCCGAAAGGCTGAAAGCCCTCGCATCTAAATACGTGTTGAGAGGCGAAGCCTTATACAAGCGCGGGTACTCAACCCCGCTGCTCCGATGTCTCAACAGCGGTGAGTCGACTAAGGTCCTCCGCGAGATTCACGAAGGCCTCTGTTGGAACCACTCCGTTGGGAGGTCCCTTGCGCTCAAAGCGCTTCAACAAGGCTATTTCTGGCCGACGATGAAAAGAGACGCCTACGACTGGGCAAAAAAGTGCGCCAAGTGTCAACGTTTCTCTAACGTTCCACGACAGCCGCCATCTCCCCTGAGTAGCATCGTCGTCCCACGCCCCTTTGCGAAATGGGGCGTAGACATTATCGGCAAGCTTCCCAAAGCTCAATACGAATACGCCATCGTCGCTATCGACTACTTCACTAAGTGGGTCGAAGCCGAGCCTCTGGCCAGAATCACCGAGGCCAACACTACGAACTTCATCTTGAAGTCCATAATATGCCGCCACGGCATCCCCGCGTCAATTATGACCGACAACAGCGCGCAGTTCGACAACACTTGGGTTAGAGAAATCTGCGCCCAACTAGGGATAAGCAAGACATTCTCATCTCCGCGACACCCACAGGCTAATGGCCAAGTGGAAGCCGTCAACAAGACGATTAAAAGCAACCTCAAGAAAAAGCTCGAAGCCAAAAAAGGCGCCTGGGCTGAGGAGCTGCCTTTCATCCTGTGGGCCTATCGAACGACTGTTCAAAACGCCACCAGAGAGACCCCTTTCTCCCTAGCTTTTGGGATTGAAGCAGTGGTCCCCGTGGAAACGGAAGTCCCCACCTACCGGGTCGACACTTTCGATGAAAAAGAAAATGACGAAGCCATACGCCTCGAATTGGATCTAATCGACGAGAAAAGATTCGAGGCCCTCACCAGACTCGCTGCACAAAAGAAAAAGGTTGAGAGATACTACAACGCCAAAGTCAAAAAGCGGATCTTCACCGTCGGCAGCCTCGTACTCAGGCGCGTGTTCTAGAACACCCAAGTACAAGGCGCCGGGGTCCTGGGCCCGAATTGGGAAGGACCGTATAGAGTTCGACAAGTCATACACGACGGAACCTATTACATCGAACACACGGACGGAACTCCAATCCGGCACCCGTGGAACGCCGAACACTTGAGGCAGTACCACCAGTGACCGAGTCCCCCCATTTATTGCTCTGATTTCCCTTATTCAATAAGGCCTACGTGCCACTGTTTGAGGATGTTCCCTGTTAGCAAAAATTAATAAAAAATAAAGTTTGCGGTCTTTTTTACCCACTTTATTAAAAGTTTTTAGTCATCACGGCACGACCTGTAAACTAAAAATTTGGGGGGCTAATGGGTCCTGCGACATACACTCAAGAATTCACGGCCAAAAAAAAAAAACCTTAAGCCCCCCACTCATGGGATACAGAGGCTTAAGAAGCTCGAACCCCGATGGCTCATCAAGCATACCGGTCTGAGAAAAGACGTCGGCCTAACCCGGCGCAACACATATGCTCGGTCGCTCAACAACACGAGCTCAAAGACGCCGGCCCAGCCCGGCGCAACACATAAGTTCGGTCGCTCAACAGCACGAACACTTTTACCCAGGCCTAAGTCCCCCACGGGGATACAGACTTAGGAAGCTCGGACCCCGACGACCCTTCGTGCATACGGGTTAGAGTAAAACGTCGGCCTTCCCGGCGTGCCGTAAGACGCGTAAAGGCGCAGGTGAAAGACGTCTCCCGAGACGCATGTAAGTCGCGTAAAAGCGCTACCTCAAACCCCAAAAACGGCCAAATTTGAGCCAAACAAATGTTCGCTAGCCTCAGGGCACGAGCACCAAAGACGCCGGCCTAACCCGGCGCAATAGGGTTTGAGTAAAAGACGTTGGCATAACCCGACGCAACCGCGTTCGTTTGCTCCAGGGCACGAACCAAAAAGACGTCGGCCTAACTCGACGCAACCGCATTCGTTTGCCCCAGGGCACGAACCTAAAAGACGTCGGCTCAGCCGGCGCACCGTATATGCTCGGTCGCTCAACAACACGAGCTCCAAAGACGCCGGTCTAACCCGACGCAATCCACGTTCAGACGCTCCAGGGCACGGACGCCAAAAGACGTCGGCTCAGCCGGCAGACCATATATGCTCGGTTGCTCAACAGCACGAGCTCCAAAGATGCCGGCCTAACCCGGCGCAATCCACGTTCAGAGGCTCCAGGGCGCGGACGCCAAAAGACGTCAGCTCAGCCGGCGCACCGTATATGCTCGGTCGCTCAACAGCACGAGCCCCAAAGACGCCGGCCTAACCTGGTGCGATCTACGTTTGCTTGCTCCAGGGCACAAACTCAAAGGACGCCGGCCCAATCCGGCGGGACATGCACGTCCTGTCGCCGATGGCGCGGACGCAGAGCCCCCGGGAACTACCCGGTACGACCTCTTCGATCGCCGAAAGGCACGAAGCGAAGTCACTGGGCCACGGCCACATTAGGCACACTAGATCGTCGGCCTAATCCGACAGGCCGATATCACCATTCAAACACGGGTCGGCCAATCACCTAACTGGGCACAAACGCCCCCTCGCCTCGAACCTTGAACGACGATAAGTCGTAACGATAAAGCGAGCGGAGGATGAATCCTAGCTAGGGACGCAAAAGGTGCCAAAACTATTGGCAAGGATACAAGCCCTTCGGGCCACGTTAGCCCGCAAAGAAGGCATATACGAGCAAAACTGCTCAAAAAGTGAGATAAGCGTTCAACATGAATGCAACAAAAGTATCTCATAAATAAAAAGAGCCACAGCTCTAAATCCAATGAACACGTGCTGAATAGAAAAGTGCATGGGGAATAAACAAAATCCTGAAAAAAGGAAAAAGAAAGCAAAGCGCTAAACATATGCGCAAAAAAAAGAAGCCACACGGCTCACGCAACACCCTCATCTAGTAGGGGAAACAAGGTGTCGAAGAAGTCAAAAGTGACCCCCCGGGCCTCGTTCTCGGTCGCGGTCGCATCTCGACATTCCACCGCTCCGACACGACGGGCCTCCTCGGTCCCTATGTCGTAGTCATCCTGCAAGTCGGACGCTCTTGGCTCCGCTTCAACAAGTTGGGATGAGAGGCGAGCATTCTCCTCCGCCAGAGAGTCGCGCTCGCGCTCCGCCCGAACACGCGCCGCTTCGCTCGAAGTAAGCTGGCGATGCGACGTCTCCAAAGCATCGGATCGAGCATCCAGCTGTCTCCGAAGGTCGGTAACCTCAGTGCAAAAAATTTCTGCTGATCGGGTCGCCACCTCACAAGCTCGCCGTTCTTCGGTGAGCTCCCCCGCCATCTTGGCCACCGACATTTGGGCTCCGTCACGCTGATCCCGTGCGATTTGGAGTTCCACCTTAGCCTCGCGAAGCTGGTCTCGAAGTGTCTCGGTCTCCGTCCCCAGGTGCGAACCTGGCTCGACCTGAACCAGCCTAGCCTACGTCCGAGCAAGCTCCTCCTGGGATGTCCCCAAGCGCCGGATGAAATCGTGCAAAATCCTGTCGCTCCGCACGACCCTCACATACGCCTGCGACGACAAAGAGCAAAGGTTAAAACTAAACCTACGCTGATGACAGAATAAACAGAAATACTGACCCTCTGAGCATCGGTAACCCCCACCTGGAAGAAGGCAATGTCGCTCTTCTACACCACGCCCTTCCACCAGGACAGTGGGGATCCCTCGAGATGACGGAAGCAATCCCCTCGAGCCTCTATCGCCTCCAGCTCCACCGCCGAGTTCGCCCTCTTGGGTTCGGAACGCTCGTCAGGAGGCGCCGCTGTCGAAGCCCTCTTGAAAGAGGCACGGGGCTCTGGTTCAACTACACCAGCAGTCTCGACGCGCTCTCCCCTCGCCTTGCGGTCAGCGACCCTAGAGCGAATCTCCGCCATCGACTCAGGGTCAGCGACCCTAGAGCGAATCTCCGCCATCGACTCAGGGTCCCGAGAAGCGAGGGCCAGCCTCCTAGCTCGCCTCTTTGCAGCTACACATGGCAAAGCAGCGAAGGTCAGGTTCCTGTCAACAAACAAATTTACAAGACCGTAAAGTTACCTCGAGAAGCAGGAGCGACTGGCTGAGCCTCGGGACTTGGGGGCCTGCTCGCCCGGCGCACCTCCTCGGTGCCTGGAGCAAAGGGCGGGAACCATCCGGTAAGCGCCATCAGCTCGGGGGAACGGAACCGCTCGCCAGCCTTGCGGGCTTCTGACATCCTCGATATCTCTCTCACAAAGGGGAGCTCCGCTAACCCATCATCCGCTGGAAAGTCGGCCAAACGACCGAAGCGAAGGGGCGCCTTGCCAAAGACGTCCGAGGTGACCCACACCCACACCCGGCGGCTAGGCGGGTCACTATCCTCGACCAAACTCACGTTGCCCCGGGCACGGGCCATATGAAACCCCGGCTGCCCTGGCGCCGGGAAGACGGCAACCAGATTGCGGAAGTCGTCCACGGTCATGGCACGCTGCGTCTGGGAATGCCACTCCATGAAGCATGTAGCCAACAAGCGATAGAACGCCGGGCTCATTTGACATGCATGGACCCCTAGTCGAGTCAGAATCTGCTGGACGATCGTCGGAAACGGGAGGCGCAACCCGCAAACGAGACTCCCGATCGTCACGGCCACGTACCCGTCCCTTGGACGGGAGGGCCTGTCCTCGGGCGCAGGTCTAAGCAGCCCCACCGAGGGAGGGATGTTATACGTCTCCCAGAGCGTGCTAAAGACTCGGGAAGTGAGCGTGCTCGCGGCATCGATTCCCATGCAGTCTAAGTAGACGGGGGCAACAGAGTCGCCTACTCCGTACATGCGAGTCCTCTCTAGAGACCTGGCATAGGTGTAGCCCGAGGCCTCCGCAGACTCGAAAGCCGACCAGGCCGTCTCCAACACTTTCCCGTTACGTTTCTCCTTCCCCCTCGCGGAAGGAGCCCCCAAATCCTCTTCGGGACCTTCCGAGCCCGACCCTAGGGGGTCGTCGGAATAAATCTCATCCAAAAAAGATTCGGACGGCACTATCAAAAGCCCGGCACCCGAGGCATCTAAATCAGACGCCCGGGGAAGCCCGGCACTCACCATCGCTTCACCTCGCTGCTTGAGCGAGGGGGGGGGGGTCAAAGGACGCCTCGCGGGAAACAAGGTTGATCACCAGCCGTGACGAACGCGAGTCCTTGGACCCTTCTTTCTCCCCTTCGGGGCCGCACCTAGTAGTTAGGCCAATCCCGGGCCCCGCCAGCTCGGCTATCGCCGCGGCGTCAGTCTCCAACTCCGCGAGCCACTTATCGGCCGCACCAGAGTCTTCCTTGACAAATATGG
Source organism: Urtica dioica subsp. dioica (assembly GCF_054948205.1). Taxonomy (NCBI): domain Eukaryota; kingdom Viridiplantae; phylum Streptophyta; class Magnoliopsida; order Rosales; family Urticaceae; genus Urtica; species Urtica dioica. Next base: position 3,917,787 of record NC_142764.1, on the reverse strand, counting down.
GAATCCCGTCGAGTTCCTCATAGGAACCCTTGGCCGCCCCCCAAAAATCTGGGAGAGGGCAGGAAGAGTCAACCTTGGGATCGTCAACATGGGAAAGAAGCTCACTCCCCATTAAAAAAGGGTAAAAACGTTGGCTGCCCAGAGGGAATTTCAAACTCAAAGGAATTTTCCAATTACCCAAAGGCTGCCAGGTGTGAATAGAAAGGGAGGGGGCTCTCCTATTTATAGGAGAGGAAGGAGCAAACCCTGCTCCTTCCCCCCCCCCCCCCCCCCCCCCCCCCCCCCCTGCGCGTGCGACACAAGGCCCGGCCCGCATGCCAGCCTCGCGCGCGCGCCAGTCCGCCGGTGCCAGGCCGCGCGCGGGCCTTGCTGCCCAGCCGGCCCGGTCCGATCCCCCAGGGTCCAGCCAACAAAAAAAAAAGATATGCGTGCGTACGGTCACGCATGATCGAAGGTAAAATGACCTCATCGCCCTTTCTTTTTCTAAAGTTCACGACTGACGCCCCGTAAGCCGTAAACTTGGGGGGCTAATGTTACCGGTCGTTTTCGGGACACCGGAAATTCAAAAACGATTCGAGACCGGCCAGGCTTCGCCGGCCGGAAGCCCAACGGGCCCCGGCCAACCAGGCCCGAGCGCCCTGACGCACCCACGGCCTAGCAGGACCTGCGCGCTCGCGCCTGCGTCCCCGGCACAGAGGCCCTGTGCGCGCGCGCCTACGTCCCCGGCCCAGAGGCTTTACGCGTGCGCTCCCGCACCCCGGGCGTCCCGGCCCGCGCGCGCTCCCGTGCCCCGGGCGTCCCGGCCCGCGCGCGCTCCCGTGCCCCGGGCGTCCCGGCCCGCGCGCGATCCCGCGCCCTGGCCGTCCCGACCCGCGCGCGCTCCAGCAACCCGGCCGAGCACGCCTGCCGCCTCGGCCGGGCGTCCCTGCTGCCCCGGCCGAGCGCCTCTGCTGCCTCGGCAGGGTGCCCCTGCTGCCCCGGCGAGCGCTCCTGCTGCCTCGGCCGGGTGCCCCTGCTGCCCGGCCGAGTGCCTCTGCCGCCTCGGCCGGGCGCCCCTAATGCCCCGGCCAGGTGCTCCTGCCTCCTCGGTCGAGTGCCCCTGTTGCCTCGGCCGAGCACACCCGCTGCCGGGCACGCCGCGCCCGACCAGGTCTCACGCCCTGCGCACCCCGCGCTCGTCCAGACGACACGCCCTGCGTCCTCCCGGGCGTTGTGCCTCGCGCACCCCACTCCCGGCCACCCGGTGGGCCTCAAGGGGGACGGCCCAAGGCCTCCTCCAAATGCTATAAATACCCCCCCTAGGGGGAAGGAAAATTCATTCCAATCATCCCATTTTTCTCCACAACACTTCTCTTCTCTTGAGAACTCTCTCTCGTACTCTTGTGACATTCCAAGAGCGCGCACTCCTCCTCCCTCGGCTCAGAAGCACAAGGACCCCCCTCTACGAGAGGGAACGCGCTCCTCTACTGCGACCCGAGCTTCTGCAGTACACACTGCTCTCCTGCTTCTTGGCGCTTGAGCTAGAACTCCGAGCTACGAGCAAGCGACCCCTCTAAAGTCTTCACTAGAAGCTACGAGCCGAGTGCTGCCCTAAAGCCTTGGATTCTCAAGCCTCCGAGCCCAAGATAGCCCCCAACATACAAATTGAACTACGTTCTGACCTGATCTCGACTAAAGGGTACGTAGGTAGCCAACCTTTGGCACGGTCACACCCCCCCAAAACACACCTCAGGGTCTGGAGGGTGCAGCTCGGTCTACGAGCTCCCATTTTTGGCCCGGGCGTGGTCACTTGGTCCGGCCTTGAATCGAACCGCCCGAGGTATTTAATTGTTGTTCATTTTCGTGCGACAACATAAGCATTGAGTTTGCGGCTGGCATGACAGAGTTCATGGCAATGGCTCGACAGCACGTAAACATCGAAGGACGAGTTAAGTGTCAATGCAGGAGGTGTAACAACGTGTTGATGCAAAAATTCTTGATATAGAGAATCATCTCTTTATCACAGGATTTAAGAGGAATTACACAAGGTGGATCTTTCACGGGGAGGAAGAAGATGACGTAATGCATTATCAGACGGATTACGGAAGAGGAGGTGGGATGTTTGATGTTGTACATGATATCTTAGATCGTGACGACGTAGACGGTGACGATGACAGTATTAACCCGAATGCAGAATACTAGAGTGGACAGTTTGATGACCTTTTCAACGACCTGAACACAGAATTATGGCCGGGTTGTACGGAGTATTCGTCACTCTCCTTTGTTGTCACGTTGATGCATTTGAAAGTGATGAACAAGTGGACGAATAAGTCGTTTGATCAGCTTCTACAAGTACTGAAAAAGTCTCATCCGATCGGCAACACGATTCGAGAGTCACACTATGAAGCAAATGCGAAATTGCGTCTATTTGGTATGGGTTACGAGTCGATGCACGTCTGCAAACATGATTGCGCGTTGTTTTGGAAGGACAACGCCAATCAAGACGAGTGTCCAGTTTGTAATGAGAGCCGGTGGCTGAAGAAAGACGGTGAAAAAAAAGTAGCACATAGGGTGTTGCGTTACTTTCCACTGAAAGATCGGCTTAAGCGATTGCATGTGAGTCGGCACACAGCTCTAGAGATGTAGTGGCATGAGAATGAACGCATTAAGGGGGGTGGTGTACTACGACATCCTGCTGACGGAGCAACGTGAAAGGAGATCAACCGAAAATATCCCATGTTTGCGGCAGAACCGAGGAACGTCCGGCTTGGACTTGCCGTCGATGGTTTCAACCCATTTGGTGACATGAGTTTATCGTACAGTATGTGGCCGATAGTCTTGACTGCGTACAACTTACCACCGTGGTTGTGCATGAAAAGATCGTACTTGATGTGAACATTGCTTATACCAGGTCGTAGTGCGCCGGGAAAAGACATGGACGTTTTTTTACAACCGCTTATTGATGAGCTGTAGGAATTGTGGGAAACCGGTGTTGTGTTGAGAGATGGTTCGACTGGTGAGCTATTCAGGTTGTTTTCCGTACTGCTATGGACGGTGAATGATTTTCCAGCGAGAAGCAGTTTGTCGGTATGGAGTGGTCAAGGGTACCTTGCTTGTCCGACGTGCAACAACAACACACCGTCTTTCAAGGCTCGAAACAAGATTGTTTACTGCGACCATCGTCGATTCTTTCCCTTGTTACACCCGATGAGGAAGAGCAAACTGTACAAGGTACGAAATGAGAAACGACCACCACGAGTGAGAAAATCGGCGAGCGACATAGTTCGACAATTGCAATTAGTGAGAGATGCAACGCCAGGGAAGCACCTTGACTTCGGTGGGAAGAAACGAAAGCGCGATGCGAGTGAGCTGAATTGGACAACGAAAACTATTTTCTTCGAGTTACCGTATTGGTCAAGTCTTACGTTAAAGCATAACTTCGATGTAATGCATATAGAAAAAATGTATGCGACAATCTTCTGGGTACGTTGCTGAACATCGAGGGGAAGACGAAAGACACATATAAGGCACAGTTGACTCTGGCGGACTGGAACATAAGGCATGAGCTTCATTTGTACCAAGAGGGAGATAGATGGATGAAACCGCCTTAGAACGGAAGCGGTTTACTGAGTTCTTGAGATCTGTCAGATTTCCCGATGGTTTTGCGGGGAATTTGAAGAAGAATGTTACCGCGGATGGGAGGTTGACGGGTTTGAAGTCTCACGATTGTCACGTGGTTATGCAGCGACTATTGGCTTCTGCTATTCGTCCTTTTATGGATCGAACCATTCAAGATGCCATAATAGAGCTTTGCAACTTCTTCAGACTTATTTGCTCAAGAACGTTGGTAATTTCAGACATCGAAAAGGCGCAGAAGGATGTGAAGCTGATATTGTGTAAGTTGGAACGAAGTTTCCCGCCTGATATCTTCACAAGCATGGTTCATTTGGTAATGCATCTACCGGAGGAGGCAGTGAAAGGAGGTCCGGTTCATATGCGGTGGATGTATCCATTTGAGAGATACCTTGGAACGCTCAAGAACTTTGTGCGTAGTCGAGCTAGACCAGAGGGTTCAATTGCCGAAGCTTATGTTGTAGATGAAGCATTGACATTCTGCTCAATGTATCTAGAAGGCGTTGAGAATCGTTTCAACATGCCCCAACGAACAGACGTCGCCTCTAACTTCGAAGGTGTCGAACGGGAGTTATCGGTGTTTCAGTCATCAAGTTGTCGGCCTTACAGGAAGATGACCACGATACGCTTAGATGAGAATCTACGATTGCTCGCTGAGTGGTACATTTTAAGAAATTGTCCCGAAATTGACGATTTCATGAGGTAAATGAGTGAAATAAATGAACTTCAATTATTTACACTAAATGATGTATTAAATGAACATGAATTTTATCTCAGTGAACACATAGATCTCATGGAAATAAGAAGGTCGACCGGATGTTGAAGAAGCGCATTGACTTGAGTTCCCAAAATGGTTTTCGGAAAAGGTATTGACTGATTTAAATAATATGATTAAACTCCGTATGTAGGTATTCGACACTAACCGACTCGTTAATGGTTATATGTAGGTGTTTCGCATGAGCCAAGAAGGATTACCCGTATCCTTCGAATTATTCGGATTGGCATTGTGACCGCATTTCGTACCACAGGCGTATTCGTGTTGTGTAGTGAATGGAGTTAAATTTATCTCCCATCAACGTGATAGCAGAAGAACGACTCTGAATAGCGAGGTATGTGTACCAAGTGAAGGAAGTCACGACTTCTACGGTCAAGTAGAAAACGTCATTGTCTTGACTTATCAGAACGATTGTCGTGTCGTCTTATTTCAATGTCGTTGGTTCGGTGACCAAGATTCGAGGAAAAGGACACGCAACGACAACAATTTGACAAGCGTGTATGTGGCAAAAGAATGGTACAAAGACGAGCCATTTATTTTGGCAACTCAGGAAAAACAAGTTTTCTACTTGGAAGATAACTTGAATGGTCTTGATTGGTGAATCGTCGAAGAGTGTAATCATCAAAATGTGTGGGATCTTCCTGATATTGACCTCATTCTTGGTCAATCTTCGTCATCAGTTCAGTTGTCGGTGGAACCGTCACATTTGGATTCATTGTTGACGCGTCATCAGTCTGCGATACCAGAGCCCGTGAGCAACGACGGACTCAACTTGGAAAATATTGAAGAAGAAGAGTCCATCGATGACGAAGAAGCTGACGACGATGATTTGGTGGAAGAAGATGATTTGTTAGACGATGATGATTGATAGTATATAACGTTTTTCATTTAACTACTAAATTAACATATTTAAATTATTACGAATGCATAACTAAATAAAGTTTGTTTTGAATTTCAGATGGCTACGGCTACAAGAGCTGAAGGCAGCGGAGGCGGGGATGACTACTTAGCGCGTCTCCCGAATTATTGCGAGTCGGCGCCCGTACGCGATGGCGGCGAAGAAGAAGACGAGGAGATCGAACCGACCGTGCGTGGGCCGACGCTCCGGATTCGATCTGAGCGTGCACGGCGCCCGGGGTGAAGGAAGTCGTTATTTATAACGAGGAGTTTCAGTCTTTCTTGCAGCCAGAGCGAGAGATGGATCCGGATCTCACGACATTCACGAACACCATCGGGTTGGTTGTCCGAGACAAGATCTCACCTACGGTCCCAAGGTGGACGCATGCGAACGTGGGGCCGGCGAAGGAGGATGAGATCCGAGAAGCGATTCGAGACAAGTACGACATTCGAGTCGATGGTGACACAACCGGGAAGAAGAAGGCGATTTTCGATGCGGCAATCATTCGAGACGCGAAGACCCGTCTTTTTGATTTGAGGCATACCTTGCGGTCATGGTTTGACATCGACTGCAAGAGCATCGTACAGGTGGCGCGGTCGATGAAACCGAGGACCGTTAAGCTCGACACCGAATGGGAGACACTTATACAACGATATACGAGCGATGAGTTTAAGATAATCAAATCATTTACGTTAAATATGTGTTTACTCTTTTATTATACAATTTGTTATTTACGTGTATGTTTACTTATATTTCAGGCCATATAAGCGAAGAATAAGGCGAATCGCGCGAAGAAGAAGATGAAGAGTCGACATGGGACGATTGGATTCTTGACCCACCGCATGAAGAACGTAAGTTTTATGTTTATATGATACATCAAATCGTTAAAACTATCTAACACTTGAAATTTTGTTTACATGCAGAAGAGCGCCGAGACAGGCGCTTTCGAGAGCTTGTTTGCGAACTACAAGCGCCAACATCAGTCCGACAAGTCCGAATGGCTGACTCCTGAAGCCTCCGCACGTTACGTAAATTTACATTTATTTTATCTTATTTTTCGATAAATATATACTAACTAGTTAATTATATCAGGATCGATTGGTCGATAGGTTCAACACGTTACGAGTGGAGGCTGAGCAACAAGGAGCGAACGTTGATATTTCCGTCCTAAAGAAGTAGGCGATTCGCGATATTATGGGTTTGCGGAGTGATCACTTGACCAGCGTTGGATGCTTGTTGCCATAAGGAGCGCGGATGGCGGCTGAAATCGCCGAAGTCTACGGTTCGAAGGCTGGGACTTCGCATCCAGGATATATCTCGTAGGAGGTGTTCACGTCGACCCTTGCCTTGTTCGCCGAGGCAATACAGAGTCAGGTGCCAAGCCTCAACCTGAGCTCGTTTATGCCCCAATTTCCACAGAGTTAGTAGCAGGCTCCTTCGACCCACAGCCAGCAGACTCCGACGGTCGGCGTCCACACTCCGACGCCCGGCATCCACACTCCGATGGGCGGCCAGCTGACGACTCCTGACGGTAGCCAGACCTTCCACCGTGGATGTCCGAGTCAGTCAGGTGATGAGCACATTATTCTGCCGAGCCTTGCAGAGTATTAGCGCCAGTAGAGCATTTCACGTCGAGGCGGAGGAAAAAAAGGACGACAACCCAAAGGTCGCGGCTAGTCTTTTATTAGATATTTTGTGTATAGTAGATTATTATTTACATGTATTTTAACATATTTATCGTTTATCGAAATCGTAACTGGATTTTATATATAAGTTGCTTTCGTTAATATAATTTGGTTTTTATTTGATTTTTCATTTTAGAATTTCATAAACGAAAAAAAAATAAGAACTTAATAATTAATTCTTGTAATGAGTGAAGTTATTAGCGACGACTATTCCGTCGCTATATCGCGCGCGAAGTAGCGACGACTAAATCGCCGCTAATTATATTTCACAAAACTTCCATACTCTTATGAAGGGACTAAGAGACATAAAAAAATTTATAAATTTGTGTTCACGATAAGCAATAAGCTCCAGAACAGAACCTGGATTTTTTTTGTCTCAATCATATACTTTAAAGTGGGCAGAAATGCGTACGACTCAGTGTCAGTACCGTATAACAACCTAAGGGCCTTTTCTTTTGCTCGCCATGCCTTCTTATACGTCATACAAACTCCATAATCTGTCTCCATGTAACCAACGATTTCTTTTGGTTTACAATTCATTTATCGAGGATCCACAAACTTGTGTTTCACAACATCTCCTGTGAATAGTGCCGTGGCTTTTAGATTCTTTCTAGACTCTACGGAACATGTATGCTTAGAATCAAACCTATATTAAGAATAAATGAATGTCAGTTAATAGGTCAAAAACCTATAAAATAAGATTGTTAATATATCACATTATTTATTTACATGAAAGTCAATAAAACTGAGGTTGTTATTGACATTATAGTCAATAAATCATAGTCTTTATTGACATTGAAGTCAATAAATCACAGTGTTTATTGGTATCAAAGTCAATAAATCACAGTGTTTGTTGAATTTAATGTCAATAAATACTGTGCATTAAGGTTCGTGAATATAACTAAATAATGATGTAAAAAAGAGAAAGGTAGGGAGAAACACATACCTCCTGATCTGAAAAACCTCGGTCTCCCTTAATCTAACCGCACGAATTGCCCACTCACAATTGTCACCCGGGCAAACGACGTGGAGATACTTCTTACAAGAACTCTTTGTCGTGAATGCTAAGTGTTTACTTATCGCATACATGGTCAAATGCTTCTTCAAGGCGAGTTTGGTAGCGTATAGAACTCCTAGCTCGACTCTGATAGGCGAGTTCAAATCAATCACTTCATTCTCCACAGTGTGCTCACGGTCAATCCTGGACAGTTTGGTAGGGGGCTGTGGAGGTCGTTGTGTCGAGGGAGTGGGTTGAGAGGTCCTTGTGTAGAGGAATGAGGTTGTGGAGGTGGTTTATGCGTCGGTGGAGTTGGCTGTGACGGCCTCTATGGCGGGGAAGGGGGCTGCGATGCCAACGCACGCGACTGTTCAAATGTGTATTCTTCCAATCCAAGTGTGGACGAAGATGTAAACTCTTCAAATCTAGACTCCCCCTTCATTGGACTTGATTATAGGCGAGACGAGGACGGCTGATTTGCTGCCTCATCGGGAGTTAGCTTAACTATCTCAATAACAAGATGATAATATGACATGGAATGGTCTCGGCTCCTCAAATACAAGTAACTTATGACGTGGCTATCGTTTGTAATCTTTATTGGCAATGCTGAAAATAGTGTCTCATATTTGACCACAATGGAATGAGTGGACGGTAAGAGCCCCATCTCAGCGTACAAGGCGTCCATGAGATGGTGGTATTCAAAACCATCCGAAAGCACAAGTACAAACGATGTACCCTCCTTGTATACACATGGTTTAACCCATGTACCACTATGCTTGACATACACTAAAATATCACTCATTACTGCATATAAAGAGTGTAATCGAAATGTTAATTTCCTATTTTAAATGTTTAAAATTCCTTTATAAAGATTTAAAATCATAACAAAAAAAATTAAAAAATTGTGAAGATTTATTGACATTGATGTCAATAAAAATGAATTTTTATTGACATTGATGTCAATAAATCTTCAAAGGATTTTCCCAGAATCGTTGAAGATTTATTGACATTAATGTCAATAAAAATGCAACAATGTCAATAAATCTTCAACGATTCCTAGAAATTTTCAGAAATTTTTTCAGATTTTCCATGCTTCCAAGAATCGTTCTTTCATTATTTTTTAACATCAAAGACCACAAAAACTTTTTTTTTTCATGAAAACCATTAAACCCTAATCAAAGTGACGAACTTTTTTCATGACAAAGCTTTTCCATAATCAAAGTGATAGATGAAGGAAAACATAACAAACCTTCTTTCCACGAGCATGAACCCACTGAAAAACGAGTTGATGTCAATAAAAATGCAACAATGTCAATAAATCTTCAACGATTCCCAGAAATTTTTAGAATTTTTTTTCAGATTTTCCATGCTTTCAAGAATCGTTCTTTCATTATTTTTTAACTTCAAAGATCACAAAAACTTTTTTTTTCATGAAAACCATTAAACCCTAATCAAAGTGACGAACTCTTTTCATGACAAAGCTTTTCCATAATCAATGTGATAGATGAAGGAAAATGATAACAAACCTTCTTTCCTCAAGCATGAACCCACTGAAAAACGAGTTGATGATGAGAGACAGAGACACGAGATGAGACACGAGTTGAGAGAGAGAGAGACGAACAGAGGAAGAGAGAGTACTTGTAAACACGCGAGAGAGAGAGAGAGAGGAAGAGAGAGAGAGAGAGAAGTCTGACTAAATCATAATACAATAAAAAAATAATCCCAATTAAAAAGTAATAGAAGTCAAATACTAAAATAAAAAAGAAAATAAAATGTCAATAAAAGTGAGGTTATTTTTATACTTAAAGAAAATAGGTAGTCATAGTTTAGGATAAAATTTGACTTATTTGATTTTGGTCCAAAATCATTGTACAAGTCATAGAATAGGAATAATGTTTCTTTTTGCTTCATTGATTATACCACGGGCCGTAATTGGGCTTCTTAATTTGGAGGATATAATCTTGGGAAATTGCTCTAAATAGGAGTAAAAAAAAGGGTTTTGATTTTTTTGGACTTTTTTTCAAAAAGGTCACAAATAGGACTTCGTAATTAATTTGGATTTATGTAATTACCCTTTTACCCCCGTGAACATTAAAATTTAAATAAGAAATCACAAACCAAATCCGGATTTTTGGCTGAAAAACGGGCCCACTTATTAAGCCCGCCCAATTCAATTTCTCACTTACCTTGCCTCCACGTCACCTTCCTCTTCATTTCTTTATTGACCGAGATAGTTTAACCAGAAGAGAGAGAGAGAGAGAGAGAGAGAGAGAGAGAGAGAGAGAGCGAAAAAAACGGTCCAACAACCCTTAACCAACACTCCAAAAACCGTCTCGATTTGTTTTTCAAACTCCATAATCTCACTCATTTCGTCACTCTCGTCCATTCTTCGCCCAAGAAATGAAGAAAAAGAATAGTTCGCCGACCAAACTCCCCCCAAAAGTTCCAAAACCTAACCCTAAAAAGAGGAGTCTTCCTCAATCATCGGCCAAAACTCCACCTCCAGTGACGCATGCATCCCCGCGTCGGAGTCCGCGTGTGGCTTTTGTCCCGGAGCCACCAACGCGAAACTCCCCGGCGAAGAAATGGAAGAAGGTTCTTGCGCCGCCGAAGAAGAAGGGGAAGGGGAAGGTGGTTCTTGAGTCGCCTTCAAATTCTGACTCCTCTGTCCCTTGTACAAATGAGAGACCTCACAAGGTGAGTTTTTTTTACTTGCAATTGGTGGTTTCCGTTTTTTGGTTGCTTAATTTTTTGTTTCGTGATAAAAATGAAAACTTTTGGGTTTGCATGTTAATTTTGTGTTGATTATGTGTGGATTTTGTGTTGATTCATGGGTTTGCATGTGTATTGTGTGTTTGATGTAACTGTTAGTTTGAAAAAAGTGTTCATTTTTTTATGTTATTGGGGATTATGTATGTATTTTGTAAGAAAATTAGATTTTTCTAGGCTTGCTTATATTAGATGTAGGTTCTGTGAATTGTTTTGTGTCACACATTTCTGGGTATCGTGACAATTGTGTCATGAAATTTATGGGTTTCTGTGATAATTGTGTCATGAAATATCTGGGTTTCGTGACACCTATGTGACGAAATTTCTGGGTATCGTGACAACTATATCACGAATTTTTGGGTATCGTGACAACTATGTCACGATACCCTAAAATTGGTGACACAATTGTCACGAAATTCATAAATTTCGTGACATATGTGTCACGAAACCCAGATATTTCGTGACACAATTGTCACGAAACGCAGAAGTTTCGTGACACAAGTGTCACAAAATCCTGAAATTTCATGACACAATTGTCACGAACACCACAATGTTATCTGTTTAATGTTCCAACTTATATGTGTTTAATGTTCTAACTTTTATGTGTTTAATGTTCTAATTTTTAGGGTTTCATACGAAGGATAAAAGAAGATGAAATAGACTCAGGCTACTCGTTCAACTTCCATGGGAACTTGGACGCCTTCCAAAAGGAGACCGGCATGACCGCCAACCAAAAAGACTTATTAAAAAAGACGTGTTTTGGGCAGTTTCTAGACATGCCCTTGATAACAAAATCATCCAGAATAATAAGTCATTTGGTATTGAGATCTGGTTATTATGATGGGGCCGGTGCATCGAACGAATCTCTGGTCATGGAGATTGGTGAAAGACCCCGCAAGTTCACCAAAGAGCACTTTTCCTTGATCACAGGGTTAAGATTTAGCGAAAACTACGCAGAGCAACCACGGTACGCTAATGTGGTTGAGGGAGGGCTATACAATGTCACCTTCTGCAATGGTGCTCTTGGCCGGAAAAGGGCAAACATTGGTGCAGTCCTTGAGAGTAGCCAGGAATGGCCAGATGAGAGAAGGGTGAGACTACTCCTCCTCCACTTTCTGTACAATGTTCTCTTGGCGGCCGAGAAGACCGTCAACCTTCCTTGCGATAGCTACATCAAGATGGTGGACGACCCGGTTGTTTTCAACAACTACCCATGGGGAAACGTCGCCTGGGACTTCTTTCTAGATTGTATCAAGGGCTTTGTGAGCAAGGCCAAGACCATCAAGGAGGGTAAGAACCCAAAACTCCACCTGTCGGGTTTCGTGCTCCCACTCCAGATATGGGGTTACGAGTGCATCCCACGATTCGTGGAGCTGGACTTCGCCTCGATACGCGTTGCCGACGCAACGCCGCTGATGAGGCGTTGGGCTACTAAATCAGGGAAGGTCTTGGAGTCCCAACTACAAAAGATTCGATTCCAAGAGGTATGAATATGATTGATAAGAAGATGCACATTTAATTAAATTTTAATCTCTTACTTATTAGAACATGCAAATCTAATTAACTTCAGACGTCTTCCAGATCGAATTCACGCCGATCGGTGGTGAGGTAGAGTCTGCGACAACTGCGAGGATTGTTGTGAGCCCCACTGAGAAGAGGGGGAAGAAGAAAAAGGAAGACATTGTTACCACATCATCATCAACTGAGGTAATGGTTTCTTAAGTAATTAGTTTATTATAGTTTAAAGTAAATTCGTGACTGTAAAATCACGAAATCAAATATATTCGTGACATAAAAGTCACGAAATCAAGTATGTTCGTGACATTATTATTGTCACCAAAATATTTGATTTCGTGACTTTCATGGCACGAGTATACTTGATTTCGTGACATCTATGTCACGAAAGTATTTGAATTCATGACTTAAATGTCACAAATATAATTGATTTTGTGACTTTACTGTCACGAAAATACTTCATTTCGTGATTCTACTCTCATACAAAATTATTTGTACATTGCAGATACGCATGTCCGCCATGGAAAAAGATCTGAAACATTTCAGAATAGAGTTACTTGAGTGGAAGAAGCAGTTGTCCACTGAAATGCGAGCCATTTCAGAAACCTTGAAAGAGGTTGTGGACAAGAAACAAGTCTCTCAGGATGATGATTTTGTCAACCTCCAAAAATATGAAGAGGAGGTGAAGGAGAAGGAAGAAGAGAATATGGAAGATGTGAACAGAGAAGAAGGGCACGAGAATGATGGGACATAAGTTCCCATGAACGACGTCGATGTTGAAGAGAAACAAGGAGAAGAAGAAGAGAACAAGGAAGAGGAGAAGGACAAAGAAGAGGAGAAGGGTAATGAAGAAGTAGTTGTGGACAAATCAAATGAGTTGGAGAACAACAACGAAGAAGCCGAGAAAAACGATGAAGATCGGCCATCTGTTGGAGGCAAATGTAAAGAAGATGATCTTCAGAAGAAAAAAGATGATCGTGAAGATGACGAAGACGGTGGGAGAGGTCCTGAAGATTAAGGGCCAAAAGAATAGACAGGAACCAGACACACGTTGATGACGGCGAGGACCAAACCCGAGCCGAAGAGACCCAAGAGTCCAAAACACCCATGCCACGTCCACAGGCGGTTGATGAGGTATGTTCCTCGTTGTTGATGATTCCTAGCAAGCTCATAATGATTTCATCATCAGAAGAAAAGCCTAATCGCCAGAGGAGGGCGCCAACGGTCTACACCCCGACACCCGCGCCGGCTGTGTTTACGAGATTCACACGACCACTTCGACCACCGTCATTTTATCCATTCTCCTACCCTAAAGACGAGGTTTCCGAGGGAGATCTTGCAGCAATGGGTAAATGGATTAAAGCTGGTCTTAAATCGAATCACAAAAATGCATAAGTATCTTTCTCCTTCTTACATATATTATCTGTTCATTTTAAATAAAAATGGGATCTCATGCTTCTTATTTTCAGCATTGTGAAGTAAAAGTCACCAGAAGAAAATTTATCTCCCTCGTTGCAGTTTACGGTGGTTGAGATTACATCGAAGACTTGGTTTTACGCCATGTGGATCCCGGTTGAGTGGCTTACGGGAGAGGTACGTCCACTCGACCAGGTTTTTTAGAGCCAAGGATGACAAACACCAGTTCACTTCGGATTGTTTTTTGTTTTTTGTAGCTATGTTGTGACGTGTTTTTTATTTGTTTTTTGAACTTCATGTAATAAATTCTATATTTGGTGACAATGAATTTCTGAACTTGGATTTCGCTTGTTATTCTATACGAAATGATCAACTACATTTGTTTTTTGTTCATGTTTATTACGTTTGTCAGCAGAAACTGTGTTGTTGTCACGACATGATGAAAAGAATCGGGTGACAATATTGTCACGAGGTAAACAGAATCTGGGGTGAATTTGTCACGAAGTATGTCACTGAATTATGTGAATTTGTTCTTTTTTGCAGCATATGGACGTCATTTTCTACTACCTGAGAAAAAAAGGGGAAGTATGGAAATGTCCGAAAGCCGTTCACGACAACCAACTCATACTTTCTAGCAATGCTCACCCGATGCCATGACGCTTGGTCCAAAGCGAAGAACAAAGACGTGTTTGACTGGACGGAACATTTAGTGGTGCTTGACTACATAACTGCCGAAAAAACAGGTTTTGCGAACACTCCATGGGCAGATGTTAACACTATCTATATCCCTGTCGACGTGCTGGCACACTGGCTCCTTGTCGTAATTTCCTTAAGTCGTAGATCGCTAACAATATACGACTCTATGGACTCCAAGTATGCACGCAATGTTCATGACAGCATTCGGATGATGGCGGATTTCATCCCAATAGTGTTGGGCGTCGTCGGTCTTGCAGATGGCTACCCGGAGCCGTTTAGAATAGTAATTGCGCCTATGCCACAACAAAGCAATGGGTAATATCTCATCTCATATTTGATTGTCATGTTATATTTTGATGCATATTTAATACGAGTAAGCAACCATGAACAGGGGAGACTGTGGCATGTTTTGCGTAAAGGCCGCCGAATTTATGATCCATGGGATTCCGGTCACTAGTTTGCATCAAGAAAATATGTCCATGTACAGAAAGAAGATGGCAACCGAGTTGTACAAGCACGGGGTGATAAAGATCGCAAACAATGTTGAGTCGGACGAAGAAAATTGAAAGTAGGGGAAGTGATTAGTGATCCAAATATTATAAATAGGGTGAAGTGTATTTTTTTGGAATGTCTTTGTGATGGCGGTGTGACTCTTAATTCTCCTTTTTAGATTTTGTGTGACAAGGTCATCACGAAGACATGATGTTTTATACGTACCTATAGGGGCCAGTAAATTATTAAATATGTAACTCTATACTCTTTTGGATGTGATTATATTAAATACTATTCATATGATTTCATAACAACGCCAAATAGATTCTTGATGTCACTTAATTGGTTCACACTTCGTGACTTCTCTGTCACGAAAAATGAGGATTTCGTGACGTTCATGTCACGAAAAATGAGAATTTCGTGATATTCATGTCACGAAAAAATAAGGATTTCGTGACGTTCATGTCACAAAAAATGAGGATTTTGTGACGTTCATGTCACGAACAATGAAGATTTCGTGACGTTCATGTCACGAAACAAAACTCTTCAAGTCACGAAACGGTACTTTGTCGTGACATCCCAGTCACGAAATGGGAACATTTGATGGAATTTAATGAGAAACCTCTTTTTTTCTTCATTAAATACGTCGTAGGGGATCAATGGTTGTTACGAATATAAAAATAAGAAAATTTGAGAAAAATACAAGCGAGTTCTACTTACCAAGAATAATAAGAAAATTTGAGAAAAATAAATGGTAAGTGAGTTCTACTTACCTACCATCTTGAGGAACTAATGTGTTTTGTACTGTGAAGTGTTGTTGACATACATTCATTTGTCCCATTTCAAAGGGACATAATTTAAAGTAGTATAAATATATGAGCATATGTGAACGAGGGTTTTCAACTCTAATTTCTCCTTAATGTTGGAATTTATTGATAAATCACGTATTAGCGTTGTTAATCCTCCCAAAAACCACTCAATTAAGAGTCTAGAAGGAAATTTATGAGGACCAAACGAGATCAAAGGAGCAAAGTAGATCATGTTTCGGTTAATTGGTGCACACTTCGTGACTTCTCTGTCACGAAAAATGAGGATTTCGTGACGTTCATGTCACGAAACAAAACTCTTCAAGTCACGAAACGGTACTTTGTCGTGACATCCCAGTCACGAAATTGGAACCTTTGATGGAATTTAATGAGAAATCTCTTTTTTTCTACATTAAATACGTCGTAGTGGATCAATGGTTGTTACGAATATAAAAATAAGAAAAATTGAGAAAAATAAATGGTAAGTGAGTTCTACTTACCTAGAACATCTTGAGGAACTACTGTGTTTTGTACTGTGAAGTATTGTTGACATACATTCATTTGTCCCATTTCATCATTTCAAAGGGACAAAATTCGAAGTGTTGTTATTAAAATGTCAAGAACAATGAGTATAACGAGTCTATCCTGAACTCCAGCTTTTAATTGTATAAATTTAATGCTCCACCTATCACGACTCTCCCGATAGCCTAGCGGTTGCTATGTGGCTTCCTTTAGGTAACGGGTTCGAAGGTCGTACCGTACTCAAGTTAAACAACTACAAAATAATAAAATGAGGTATTGTAAAATACCTCTTTTTTAATTTTTATATTTATCATTTGTATCTGTCACAAAATAATGAAATTTCGTGACATTCCTATCACGAAACAAAACTCTTCAAGTCACGAAACAGTACTATTTCGTGACTTCTATGTCACGATATTCCGGGATTTCGTGACATTCCTGTCACGAAACAAAACTCTTCAAGTCACAAAACAGTACTATTTAGTGACCTCTATGTCACGATATTCCGGGATTTCGTGACTTATATGTCACGAAACATGAGGATTTCGTGACTCGTGTCATGAAAAAAAGTCCATACCAAACATAAATACATTAATAAAAAGTCTTAAACATATGAAATAGGAGGAGAATTATACAAATAGTTTTAAAACATGTGATATCGTCTAAACATTAAATCATTGCAGAAAGCATTGTAAATATTGAGTACCTCATCTCGAACTACATTTTATTTCTTTCCGTCCACCCCCCTTTGGCAAGCCGGCAAATCTTTATGGTCTTTGACAATAGCTCCCTTTGCTTTCAAAAATTCCTCCCAATTCTTGCCAAATATTTCGAGAAGAACAGAGTTATCCATCAAAAACGGAGTATTGTAATCCTCACCTGCATGCATCTCTACATACTCGTTGAATTCAGCGTCGCTCATGTCATGACGCTTCTTAAATTTCCTGGGAAGGTGCGAACATGGAATCAAGTAGTATCGCGCGGTCGAGTTTGCACTTCCTGAAGGCATCTCCGACGTCTCATCCATATCCCAATTACCAACTCGGTCAAACCAGCGAAAGATATCATGTTTCACGTAAATGGCGCGGACTTCGTGACTTCTATGTCACAAGCTTTTGGGAACTTTCGGGAATTCGTGACGTCTCTGTCACGAGAACATTGGATGTCGTGGCTTCTATGTCAAGAAAAATGAGGATTTCGTGACTTTTCTGTCACAGAAAATTTGGATGTCGTGACTTCTATGTCACGAAGAATTGAGATTTCGTGACTTCTACACGGATTGTTTAATGGGACTAAAACGTCATGAATTAGAAATATAAAAATCCATAACAAACATAACAAACTAAATAAGAAATAAAGTAAAGTATCACTCCAAACTGGCACATCAAATAAAAAGTCTAAAAAAAAAGAACAATCGAACTCATGTTCGGGGTCGGCTATGGTGGGCCGGGATCGCGTTGTGACATGTGGCTCGATTATGTCCTACTCCACCACACCGACTGCATTTATTCCTTCTATCCTCATCCCCTTCCCATTGAGAGGGTATTCTTTTCTTTTCGGTCTTCTGGCGGCACGAGCCGCAACATGAGGTGGATTTACTATTTTTTGCGTGACTTCCTCTGAAAAATTCCACGACTCCTCACAGCCAATTGGATGAATTACACCTGCATAACAACTTCTCCAATATTTGGTGGTGTAGTAATTTGATATGTACTTCTCAACTGCGAAGTTTCGAAAACCGCAAGCCGCAATGCCGTGGGGACAGATAAAGTCGTCAGTTTGAAAGACATGACAACTATATGTCTTCTCTCTCAAATTTACAGCCCACTTTTGGCCCTCTCTATCAATGACTTCAAACTTGTACACCGATGATGGATGCACCTGTTCCACACCCAATACCATTTTGTTTACGGGTTATAATAGTAATAATTTTTGGGAAATACTTCGATAACAAGTTTTCGTGATAAAAAAAAGGTAGTCACGAAATCCTGTTCAGTACATACAACGTTGTCACGAAAAACTGGACATATTAAACAACATATTATAAAAAAGTTTAAAATTGAATGCCTATCACGTACCCCCATTCCAGTAGATTTAGCGTGGTATTCTTCATGTTTTTATTCGCATCAACGCAAAGGATCGTCAACGTTCCCAACGCTTTTTCTCTACGTTCGTAAAACCATTTACTCATTCTCTCCCAGAGAAAATCAAATAGGTTGGCAATAGGGAACTCTCTCGGTTTGACATTCATTGCACTCAGCGACTCAACATTGTTTGATGTCATTATTGAGTACCTCTTCTCCGTGTAGAAACTACGAGCCCATTTTTCGTGGCCTACGTCATTCTGAAGATACGCTCGGACTCTTGGATCTTCCTCATCTATCATAAGCATATACTTTTCAAACACTGCATACGTGTATGCCTTTGCTGTAACATAGAACGTCAAATTCACCTCTTTAGATAGACCTTTGATTTGATTCTTCACGTTCTTCAAAAGATGAAACATGCAATAACCATGGTCTAAGTTAGTCAAAACCTTTTTCACACTGTTAATGATTTCCGCGTTCCTGTCAAACACTATGACCTGATGTGACCTCTCCCCGATTGCTTCCTTTAACTTTGTCAAGAAGTAAACCCAAGATTCAGTAGATTTTGAATCACCAGCGCCGAATGCGAGGGGGTAAACTTGTTCATTCGCATCCATACCACATGCTGAAAACATTGTGCCTTTATAGTAACTCTTCAAAAAAGTGCCGTCGATGATAACTACGGGCCGCAGATACTTCCACCCCCTTTTCCAAGCACTAAGCGACATGATGAAGTATTTGAAACGGTGGGATCAAGGAGTTGTGACAAGGTCGAATGATGAACCTGGATTATTAGTCGAGCACATGTACATGAATTTAGGCAGAGATCTATACGATGCATCATCAGTGCCAAACAATGATGATAGTGCCGCCTGTCTTGACCTCCATGCTTTTTTGTAGGACATGTCCACTCCAAAATCTTGTTGCATGTAGGACATGATGTCTTTGGGTTTGCATGGTGAACATGAGGGATCAATGTACCTGTGTTTCATAGTCTCGCCTACAAATGTGGACGTAGCCTGATGATGTTCTCCTTGTCTGAATTGTGTAGCACACGTGTGCTCAGAATCATACCTGCAAGAATGTATGAGCAATGTTAATTTCGGGTGATCACGATCATATCAATGTAGAAATAAGTAATAAGTTACCTCCTCACTTCAAAGATCTCGGATGTAGTCTTTTTTACTCCACGAACAGACCACGCACATGTGTCATCTCGACAAACAACATGTATATACCGTTTGTTAGAAGTCTTCGTCTTGAACGTAAAATGTTTGTTGATTGCTAACATGCATAAATGTTTCTTCAGAGTTGCTTTGTTGGCATACAGTCCTCCTTTGACTAGTCTCAGTGGAGAGTGAATATCCGACACATCAAGGTCAGGATGCATATTTTGGTTATCCGTGGAAGGCATAGCACATTGACTCATCCTCCTCGTTCTAGAGCAAGGCGTAAAGCGTTTTGGAGTGCCTGAGCGCGGAGGGGTCTACCATGGTGTGCCTGAATGACTCTGATTCGGGTCGGGGATCTCAGGAGAACTAGCCTCCGACTTAGGAGACGACATGTCCGGTTGTGCTGGTTGACCGGTGTTCGGAGTTGAACCAACGCCTGAGTCCGAAACTAACGGCTCTTGCTTCAACGGCTCCATATCTACTATCAAACTAAGTTTGGATCTGTCCAGTTTCTCCTTCCGAAGATGCAAGTAACATTTCAAACTTAGGTCGGAGTCAATACTTACTTGCGGTACCGACCCTTCTGTCTCATAAGAAACAAGGAGGACTTGATTTTTAGGTGAGCGATTGAGCGTGACATACAACAACTGCATAAAATCCTTGTACGTTGCTTTTGCCGGTATTAAGATTCCCACTGCACACCCAGGGCCAGCGTCGTATCGTTCATGTTTCACCCATCTACCGCTATGCTCGACGAAGGTATGAATGTCTTTCAGAACTGCAAATAGTGGAGATAAAGTCACATTAAATTATTTTCTCATAAAAATTTATTATTTGCGCAGATATATAATAAGCTCTTGAATCCATATTATATAATGTCGTTCATGTTTTATGACTATGTTGTCATTGAAGACATTAGTTTTGTGACTATGGTGTCACGAAATAATTTAGTTTCGTGACAATATTGTCACGAAATATGGAGTCATGCTGAAGCTTTCGTGACTATGGGTGTCGCGAAATAATTTAGTTTCGTGACAATAGTGTCACGAAATAATTTCGTTTTGTGACTATATTGTCACGAAATATGGAGTCATGATGAAGCTTTCGTGACTATGGGTGTCACGAAAAAATTTAGTTTCGTGACAGTCACAAAATAATTTCGTTTTGTGACTATATTCTCACGAAATATGAAGTCATGCTGAAGCTTTCGTGACAACGTTGGTCACAAACACTGTAACAAAATGACTATGTATGAGGGAGCTTACCGGAATAAAGAGCGAAAAGAGTGTCAATGTGGGAGCTTGCTGCGCCGGAACGGCCAGAGAGAGACGACAGTGAAGGTGGGTGGCCTTGGAAGACGACGGACGGTGCGAACTAAGAGAGAGAGGAGGGATAGCCGTCAAATTAGAGAGGGAGGAGGGACGCCGGCTGAGATCCAGACACCCGAACGATAATGAGACACGACGCCAATGGAGGAGATGCGACAGAGGCAATGGAGGAGATGAAACAAGCGCAATGGAGGAGATGCGACGGAGACAATGGAGGAGATGAAACAAGTGCAATGGAGGAGATGAAACCGATAATAAATGAAAGAAAAGAAAGAAGGAGAGATGAGAGTAGGGTTTAGTTTTTGGGATTCCTTACAAAAAAATAAATATAAAATAAATAAGGGTATAATGGTAATTACATAAATAGAAATAATTGAAGAGGACCTATTGCCGACCTTTTAAAAAAAACGCCAAAAAGGTCATTTGAACGTTGGAAAACACCCTAACCCTCAGCCCCCCACCCCCAGTTCGTTAAGTTAAGTGTAGGACACTTACATGATATGCTGGTTTTGTTCGATTTGAATGCTATTTTCGTGGCGAGTAATAAAAGACATATTTGCCCCCTGAACTATGGCGTCTATAAGACTGCACCCCCTATACTTTAAAAACTCGATATTTTCCCCTTCATCTTTGTATTAATTTCAATGTTGTCATTCCGTCTAAAATTCTGTTAAATCATCCGTTAAATAAGCATGTGGATATCATGTGACACTCAAAATAAGGATATTATATGTAATTCTAATTTTTATCTTGATTAAGATTAATAAAATAATGTTAAATAAATTAATTAAAATAATATTAATAAAGAAAGTCATTAATAAAGAAATTAAAATAAAGAATTAATACATTCTCTCTCTCTCTCTAATGTTGGGTTTATCTGCGAGCAGAGAAGCTTCGGGGAGATTCAGAGGAGAGATAGAGAGAGAGAGAGAGAGAGAGATTGTAATTGCGTATGATTTATTTAATTTTAATTTTTTTTAATAGATGTTAAGGGTATTTACGAAAATTCCCTCCCTTTACATATATAGTTACAAAAGTGTGTATATATAACTAACAGATCAAATCCAAAAATAAACGGAAGGACCACAAATGTTACAAAACTGATATTAAAGGGTAAATTGATCGATTTTATAGTACAAGGGGTGTATTTTCGTCACCGCCATAGTTCACGGGAGTTCAGGGGGTAACTATGTCTTTTATCCTTAGTAATATCGTATTACTGCGTTGTTTGAGATTTACTTTGAAATTTGGCAGCAGAAACTCACACATGTCACGGTTCTAAGCATCGCCAGGCGCCCCACTTTCTTCTGAGTACGCCATAAATAATTTTCCAAATCGTTCTAAATTCCCTAGATTATCCACATAACATGGGGAGGTGGTTTTCACGAGTATGATTGAAATTGATTTGACTCTTTGAAAGAGGCGAACAGTCATTAAGAATAGTTTGCTTTATCTCCTTCGGTTTCCATTTATCAGGTACACGCCCTTATTCTTCCTTTATTTTGTTATATTTCCCTCAATATTCTCCACCATTGTTACGCTCTTGTTCTGCACCCTTTTTTGTTTGTTTTTGCTCGCCTTTTTCTAATAGAAATGTATTTTTCTCATGGCATCTTCGTCTAATCTTTTGAATGTGGCCGAACCAAGGTTCGCAATCCCGCGGGTTCCGTCCGGGTTCCGGTCGGGATCCCCTGAACCGGAGGGGACCGGGACGGAACTTGCATAAACCGGTCCCGTGAACCAAACCCGGTCGAATCCCGGTCGAACCCGCCGGATCCCTCCCAGCCGAAGCCATTTTTGTCCAGATCCCGGGGAACCCGAGGTATCATCCGAGTTTTTCATTTTTTATGATTTTTTTTTTCAATTTGTACTTATGAATTGATGATTATTGCGATGATATTGTTGAATTTTAATTAATTTCGAGATTAGTTGTGATAATTAGTGTGTTTTATTGTACGTGTTGTAATAATTTTATACTCTACTTATGGTATTTTATGTTTAAGAACTCAGTTTATGTTTGGTATGAACCTTTGTTTGAAGTATGAACTATGAAGTTATGAACTATGAAAACTATTTTTATTATTGTAAAATATTTGTCTGAATCCCCCTCGGGTTCCTACATTTTTTGCCGGGTTCCTACCGGTAAACGGGTTCCTACCGGTATCGGTTTCCTTTTTTTTTTCTTGAATCCCCCTCGGTTTCCTCTTCGGTAAGCGGTATCCCCCTAAAATTGGGGTCCCGGTACGGTAACGGTAACGGTAAGGCGATCCTTGGGCCGAACCCCGTAACTTAGTATATTCGTTAAGCGGTAGGGAACTTGAACAATTTCATACTGTCTGTGAGATCCCTATGCGGCCAAGAGTGGTCAAAGCATGATTACTCATATCCATGGACTGATAATTTCTTTTATTTCTCGGTTAACAAGATCACCTGGGTCCCCATTATGAGGGATTTCCTCTTTCTTGGGCGAACTATTTGGGTAGAATTTTGGTTTTCGTGTTTCTATGGGCTACCTAATATTTTATACGAGATATGGTCTGATGGTTCTTCTTTATTTTGCAGCCAATATTGGTATACCAGAACTTTCGGATTCCTAGAAAAGATGGCTTGGAGTTTTTCCAGCTCAGAGGATGTCATGGGTCAGATTCACTGACGATCGTATTCGTCGTTCAGGATCGTGGGAAAAGTACCAAATCTTGAGGGAGGAAGTTATGATCTCTCTGTTAATCTTAGTTATCGCGAGATAGATTTTGAATATAATGTCTGTGATTCTGATCACTTAATATATTTCTGATATGGATATCAATGCTATTTACCGCGCTGAGCTTGCTGTTGAGAGAACGACTGCTGTCTAGCAGGCCAATCCTAGCGAGTCACCAAGAATCAAGTTCTCGTTGCGTTGGCTGTTGTCGTTTCTCAAGCCCCGTGCGAAGAAGTTCTGGAGTATGTCGAACAATCCTCGCACCGAGCAAGACTCTCGCAACGGGCTGTCTAGCAGAAGGAGCACAAACAATGAGGAGATCGTGTGGGGATGAGGAAGAGATGGATAAGGATCCTATTCGCGAGAACGAGGAGCAGGTTGTTGAAGCGGGCTGCCAATCTTCTGGTCACTGGAAGAACGAAGATGAGAATTTTGGTCGAAGATCAAGTAGAAGTCAGGTCCGGTGTTGTCAATACCTCAAGGGGTAAGGGGAAAGCTACATCGGGATTGAGTTTGGCCGTGCAAGTTAGCCCTGCGGTCCTCGATTTGGGCTCGGGGGTAAGGTCTCAATCTCCAGCTCGGGGCCGCTCACAGTGTAACTCCAGTTCTGCAGATCATCAATCTGCCAAGCGGGCTAGGACCAACAATTAAAAATTGGGTCCATTTTTTTAGGATGGTGTACGATGCTTGATAATGCGGTTTTTCGCACATCATTTACAACGTGCTTCCAACAGAGGATTCCGACTTCACACATCATGACTGGGAGATCTTCTTCCTTGGTTGTGAGGAATTAGAAATGTTGAGGGTGTTGGGAATTATTATCCATATAACCTTGCGGAATATATAAAATTATGCTATTCGCGGTAATTAACTAAACGATTATATAAACGATCTAGATTTTCTAATTGAATGCTAACGAATAGAGAGCAATTTTAACCAAGCGCTGCATAAGAGACGAAAGGATGTTTAGAAAACTTTCGTGTTTGGTATTCAGCTAGCTACTTAAAACTTTGTTCGAGTTCTTTGTGAATCCATTTTGAGCTCCAATTACTCGATCTTCAAGCTTTGATCTTTAGTCTTGAATCTTCTATTTTTATCAATCTGGATCTCCTTTCTTGATTATGAAACTTTGGGAATGACGATAGGACTTTCGTCGATTGGATCTCCAAGGATGACACCATAGTTTTCCAAGCCGTAATCTCCGGATGAACAAAGAATACAGTGTGTGTGTTCTTGCCGTAGCGAGAAATAGCATTC
Organism: Urtica dioica subsp. dioica; assembly: GCF_054948205.1. Classification (NCBI taxonomy): domain Eukaryota; kingdom Viridiplantae; phylum Streptophyta; class Magnoliopsida; order Rosales; family Urticaceae; genus Urtica; species Urtica dioica. The sequence continues at coordinate 3,893,059 of NC_142764.1, read as the reverse complement.
GTCGCGGCGAGAAAGTTACCGAGAGCAATGATTTCTTCTCATTGCGGCAAGGAATTTATTTTCTCCACGGCAATGAATTTGTTTTCTCCACGGCAATGAATCTTTAGAGTTTTGACAGTTACCAATAACCTTAAAAGAAACGACGAGAAGTTAGTTGATGTGAGAAAAATGGAGAAGGTTTTTAGATCCGTGGATTCGAAGTTCGAGTATATTGTCACTATCTTCGAAAAGATAAAAGATTTGAAGGTCATGAAAATGGAGCAACTCCCGGGGTTTCTCCAAGTTTACGAAGAAGAGAAAAAGAAGGAAGACACCGTTAAGCACACATTCAAGATGCAGTTCTATTTAATAGTTGAAGATCACGGTCGAATACAACATTGAAGAGGTGGCGGTCGAGAAAGAAGACGAGGAGGAGACGGAAGAGGCGTCTACAACAACTACTCAAACAAGTTCAACAATGGAGAAATAAGTGAGAAACGACAAGAGAGCGTGCGTGGAAGAGGAAATTCATGGTCAAGGTTCGAAAAATCTCATATCAAGTGCTACAACTGTAACAAGTTTGGTCATTACGCATCCGAGTGTAGATTCTCGAAGAAGGTCGAAGAGAAAGCTAATTTTATTGAAGAAAGAGGCGGACTAGAAGAAACACTATTACTCACATCCAAAGATAAATTGATGAGCAAGAAAATAATTGGTACCTTGATACTGGTGAAAACATCCATATATATGGACATTGGAGCAAGTTTATCTAGTTCAATGAAGAGACAAATTGTAATATCACATTTCGAGATGACTCGGAGATACCAATGAAAAACAAAGAGAAATCCTATGAAATCTTCATACAAGATCTTTGGGATTGGAACATTCTAAAAGACAAGTTCAATTTTCTTCCTTGCTATGGAGAAAAAGATGAAATGGAACAACCAAAGATAGAAGTGCTTCAAGAGCATACTACTCCACCTACAATAAGGTTCGAAGCAAGCTCAAGTAAGAGGACACTGCGACTAATCAACATTGAAGAGCTTTATGAGGTAAATAAAGACCAAAATGAAATTAAATTTTCTAAGGATTGTGAACCTCTAAACTATCAAAAAGCGGTGAAAAATGTGAAGTTAAGGACGCCATGGACGAAGAAATCATGTGCATCACAAAGAATAGTACGTGGGAACTCACTACACTAGCACGGGGACACATGGCAATTGGAGTAAAACAGGAATACAAGGCGAAGAAGAATGCTAACGAAGACATGGAGAGACACAAAGATGGACCATTAACGAAAGGCTATAGTCAAAGACAAGGCATTGATTCCAATGAGGTATTCGCTCCCGTTGATCGATTCGAAACTAGAATACTAATTATTTTTATGGTAGACCAAAATAGATGGAGAATCTACGACATGGATGAAAATTCGATGATTCTTAATGGCTTTCTAAAAAGAAAGAAAGTCAAGATGAAGTATAAGTACCAAGGCGCATGCGTATATACAAAACCGCCCAAGTTTGAGACTTCCGTGAAGCATTGAAGAATAATTGGGTTATAATATTTGGGCCTAGTTATTTCTAGTTGTAGTTTGGACCTTTAGTATTTTGTGCCTATTTAAACTGTCATGTTAAGTAGAATATTCTTGATACACCTAGAGTATGTAGAGATTAAATTATAGAATAATTTTGTAATTGTTAGGCTAGTAATTAATTAGGAGAATTCTCTAGAAAATGGAATATAAAAAATTTTCCTTAGAATATTATAAATAGATATGTAATCCTACACTTTTGTATCAATCTAAAATAAAAAGTTCGTTTTTTTTCTACAAAGTAATTATCCTATCTCTCTAGTTAATAACAAGCCTCCAAATTTTCAAACAATTTACCTAAAACCTTTTCCAACACTTTCATCGTAAATTGCATATCTCAATGGTTCAAAAAAATATTATTGTTCTTCGCTATGAATTTCAAACACGTATGACAGTGGGATAATATCGGCAAAGCCGGTGACATACCACATAATTCACGATCGTCTTTGGCTTTGACACCAATTGATGTAACGGAAAGATAGACAACCATAATTATTGATGTTATCGCTCGTTTTCAGACAACTATTTAGGAGCCCAAAGTGGTTAGACCCAAGGCCAGACCAAGTGCTCTCACTCCGGCTCGAGCTTGTCAGACTTGTTATCCCAAGTCGTCCCTTAGCTATAGATGAAGCTCACCTCGTCTCAATACCTGAGAAACAGTAGAGAGTACGTGAACTACCAAGGGGAAACAGAGGGGTTGCCTTTGTTTACCACTCCGACGCTCAACATTAGTAGGGTTGAGGTAGAATGTAGAGGGTTTGAGCGTTTAGAGGCCGAGACTTGAGAGAAACGAGCGAGTTACAAGTTCGACAGCGTTTCAGTACTCAAATTCGGATTACCTGACTCGAGGGGTCGAGCCTCCTATTTATAGGTGACCTAGGGACGTTTTTGGGGGGTCCCTAGGCTTAGGGCCGGCTCTGAGTCGGCCATGGCGCGAGGGCCGGCTCTGAGTCGGCCATGGAGCGAGGGCCGGCTCTGAGTCGGCCATGGAGCGAGGGCCGGCTCTGAGTCGGCCATGGGGCGAGGGCCGGCCATCGGGCGAGCGCCGGCTTCGAGCCGGCCATCGGTCGAGCGCCGGCTTCGAGCCGGCCATCGGGCGAGCGCCGACTCTTAGCCGGCCATCGGGCGAGCACCGGCTCTGAGCCGGCCGTGCGTCGGGAGAGTCCTTGGACAGCCGCTATCGCGGCCGTCGTCGCTTCACCGGGCCGGGACGGACCGGTAACATTAGCCCCCCGAGTTTATCATCGAGTGTAACTCGCGTGGTAAACTCAAAGTCCCCGCTGACGTTGGCCCATCGGAGTAGCCCGTCGCAAAGAGGTATGTTCAGACGTCTTTAATTATTATTTTTCCTTTTCACCGATCACTTTTTGTCTCGTTATTTGCGCCCATGGACCCCACCGACCGCTTATCGGGGTGTGGGACCATTGATGATAATTTGCTTCACCTGTTCGGGGACAACCACGTAGACTTGGATAACTTTTGGGCCCAATTTTCGCCCCCTTAAACGATCTCCGACACATTGCATTCGTCGAATTCGATCAACGCGATAGAGATGACCGGGGAAGATCTCTCCTCGGTGGAGACGGCCAGCGCCGGCAGGTGGACGCTGAGGACGGCGCGCGCGCCGGAGGAGGCGTCTCAGCTCAGGGCGGAGCCTTTGGTGCTGGAGGTGTCGGGGAGGACCCACCCAAGCCGGGTAACGACGCCCAACCATGCACAGGTGGCCTGGGCGACGCGCTTGCGCCGGAGGAGGCCGCGCTTGGTGCGGCCGGTGCTGGAGGAGACGCGCCGGGGGAGTACGACGCCGGGGAAGACGCCTTGACCAGGGGCGGCGCGATCTGGGTTGACCCCAGCGCCGAGGAAGCCCCCACTCGGCTGGGTGGGGCCGTCTGGGTGACCACTAGGCATGCCAGCGAAGGGGAACGCCCGGGCGGAGCGAGCGGATCCGGGGCGGTCGCGCCTGGCGAGGCCGGCGCCAGGAGGGGCGCGCCGGCCGGCGTCGACGTCTTCTGGGTCGGTCCCGCGCGGGGGAGACCTTCGCTCGGCCGGGCGAGGCCGTCGGGTGGCCTGCAGATCGCGCCCAGGAGGAGAGCGCTCCGGGCCTGGCCGCGCCGGCGATGACGCGCACCGCTGGAGAGCCGCCGGCGCCGGGCAACACCGCCCACGGAGGGGCCGACGCCGGGCAGGAGGTGGCCCGGCCAGGTGACGCCGGCCAAGGGGCGGCGGCCTACCCAACCCCTGGGCAAGCCCTAGGCCCGATTGGGCCGGGCCTGTGCGATGAGGACCCGGCCGGCCAGGGAACGGGCCGGGACGCTGGTTTAGACGCGCGCGAGGAGGGCTCAACCGGCCAGGGGCCGGACTGGGCCGCTGGGCTGGGCGCGCACGAGGAGGGCCCAACCGGCCAAGAGCCGGGCCGGGCCGCTGGTCTGGGCGAGCACGGGACGAGCGCTGGGGTGCCCGGGCAGGGTCCGCGGGCCGAAGGCTCAGCCGGCCAAGAGCCGGGCCGGGCCGACGGGCCAGACGCGCGCGTTGGAGGCAAGGGATTGCCTGGGCCGGGCCTGCTTGTGGAGGAGCCAACTAGCCAGGAGGTGAGCTGGGTCCTCGGGCTGGACGCACGCACATGAGGGAGCACGGCCGGTCAGGGGCTTGGCCGGCCTGACGAAGGCAGCCTGGCCGGCCGGCAGCCGGGCGCACGCCCGGGCAGCCATGCCGAGGCCGAAGGAGGCCAACCGGCTCGATCAGGCGGCCGGGAGGGGGTCCCCCTTTACCCGAGCAACGCCCCAGACGCCGAGAATTCGAGCGATTCGTCGTGCCGCCACGTCACACCTGTAGTGACTCTTTCCTCAACTGCGCGGGAGGAAACGCGGGCCTTAACTTTCCCGATCGGAGAGTCGGCCAACCGTTGCGATCTTGATTGTTCGGGCATCGACGTCCCGAGTTCGCTTTCGATCACTAGCTTCATGAGCTTGAGGAAATGTTACAGCATCCCAGAGTCTGTGTCGATCTTAAGACCATTATCTGACGACCTTTCGACTCGCCCGCGAAAGGGGTACGCCGCGATCCACGAGGCGAGTGTTCGCGGAGGTCTGAGATTGCCCTTCTAACCGGTTATCCAGGAGTTGCTAGTTCGATTAGGGGTACACGCTTCGCAGATGTCCCCATCCTTTTACCAAGTGGTTGCGGCGTGCCACATGATGCTCTACCGAGCAAAGAAGAGGGCCGTTACCGCAGACGATATTCAGGACCTCATGATGGTGCGAGGGGTCCCCGGGAAGCCGGGCTCCTATCTAGTATCACATCGGAAGCGCCTGGCTATCATCACCAAGATCACTTCGAAGCACAGATATCCCTGGGTGTGGGTGTCAGAGTCAGCTTTCGGGGTCGTGCCCCTCACCTTTGGTCCTGTGGCCAATTTTTTGCTTGTAGGCGACGTTGAGGGCTCCGAGCTCAACGCGGTAATCAGAGCTGTTCCGGAGTCGAGGCGTCAGGGATCGCTCTTCGAGTCCCCCAACCTAATGGCGAGGACTGGGTGGTTCGTGCCTGGCGACAACGCTCCTCTTGTCTTGGTGCGGAGGTTGCGAAGGATCCTGAATCAGAGGTGGGGGGTTCGTCCGCCCCTCCCCCCGACGTGGGGGGTACTAGTCATACACATGCTTCTGCGTTATTGCCTCTTTCGTTGTCTTATGCTTATTGCTATGTTCTAACCGACTGACGCCTTTTCTCTTTTGCAGATACCATGGCCCGACATCGATCGCACGCGCGAGTGCCGAGAGTGGAACCTACTGTCGAAGCCGCGGCCGCGGCTCGTTCCCGAGCTGAGGCTCGTCGCGGGGGGTCGCCGACGCGGGTGAGGAACGAGGCGATCTCTTCCAACAAGCGACCGTCATCGTCGACCTCCTTCGGTTCACCCTCTGGCCACAAGCGTGCCCATACGTCGGCGGCACCGGATAGCATGGATTCGATGCTCCTGGCGGAGGCGGCGGAGCTGAGGGACCAATGTTCCCGATGGATCCTTGAAACCTCTCTGCAGGATTTCAAGGGTCTGCTGACGACGAGCGACCTTGAGCATTTCCAACACGGGATTGGCGACGCCCGAAAGGTATGATTCGTTCGCTTGCCTCATGTGCAGCCATTATGCTCGTTCCGATCATGCGTATATCTCCTGCTCTTATAGATGCTCGCGCGCCAAGAACGAAGCGACCGCATTCTCCGGGACTTGTTGCGGCGCATGCAGATTATGGAGAAGGACAAGGAGAGTGCGGCGGCCGACCACGCTGCCGCTCTAACGGGGGTTCGGACCGCCCAGGAGTTTCAAGCACTTGAGGAGGAGCTGAAGCGGGTTCGCGAGGAGTCGGCGGCCGAGAAATCGCTTCGCGTAGCCGAGCAGGCGTCCCGGGAGAAGGCGGAGCAGGCGGCCGACCCTTCTTAGGGGAGACGAAGAAGCTCCAGGCGGCACTCTCGAGCCGAGACGAGGAGCTGAGCATCGTCCACGCTCGATTATCGGCGAGCGAGATCTCCCGGGTTAAGGCCGAGAGGGAGAGGGATTCTTTGCTGGTGGAGGTGCGAACCCTCGTCGAGGAGAAAGACGACGCCGTGCGATCCAAGACGGACCTGGAGGACGATTGGGACCTCGCGTTGGAGGTGGCTCATTACGAAGCGGCCATACGGGTGCGAGACGCGACCGCGAAGGAGAACGCATCTCGCGGGACCACCTTTTCCTTCTTCCATGCTATGCTCCCTCCTTTGGTCGATGAGCCACAGGCGAACGACCCGCGTCCCCAAGTCCCCGCAGAGGCCGCCCAATCGACGAACCGCCAACTTGACGGAGAAGCTACCGACGGGTCGGGGGCCCTTCGCCCCGAGGACGATGAGGAGCAGATCGACTTCGGCTCAGAGTAGCCAATTTTTCTTTGGTTTTTCGCGCACTTGTTTAGCGCTCGCATTGCGTTTCTTTTCAGATACTTGTTATGTTTTCCTTGTTGGATATTCGCCGTACTTTCGCAATCTTTTTGTTGAGTTGTTTTATGCGATATCGTTTGCTTCCGTATTATGCGTCTTATTTTCTCGACTTACTATGCCTAGTGTAATCGATTTGCGCAATCCGTTTAGTGCGTGTCTTACGATCCTCGGTTTACTATGTCTAGCGTAACCGGTTTGCACGGCTTACTGCCACACCTGGCGGCGAAGTTTCCCATGGACGCTGGCTAGACCAGTTTCGTCCGGCGAGTACGACTCTCTGCCATCCATTTATGACTCGCTGCCTATCGGCGTGTGCGAGCTGGGCGGCCGTCGCGCCCATCCTCTGGTGGGAACGCTACCTATCGGCGTGCGCATTATGCACCAGGATGGGTTTGTTGTAAACGTAGTTCCCAGTGAGCGTGGTACCTGTCGGTACGCGTGTCATGTCTTGGGTTTTGACTACCGGGATCGACGGTCCGGTGCGCGGACGTGATAGGCCGACACCCAGCTACCTATCGGTACGTGGGGCATCGAATCGTGCGAGAGCGTCGCGTGAGGGTCGGAGATCCGATGCGCGGATCAGATTGGTTGATGTTTCGCTACCTCTCGGCGCGTGAAACGTGGAGTCGCACGAGTGCGTCGCGCGAAAAATGGTTCTATTATCCTCATTAGCCTCCCGAGTTTCTTGTGTACTCGTAGAGGAGACTAGAAATTATAATACAATAGGATAAAGGTTTCGAAGTGAAATGTAATTCAATTATCATGTCGAAATAGTTAAAAATTACATTCCCAGGCCGTTGGCCGTACTTGAAATTTGAAATTGTCTTTTGCTAAAATCGAAAATAAGATGAAAATAACAAAACACAGGGCAATCGGGAACGGGCTTCTATTGGTAGTATTGTCGCTGGTGCTCCGCGTTCCACGGGTGTGTGAATACGAGTCCTTCCAGGTTCTCGAGCTTGTACGTGCCGTTGTGGATGGCTCGATGCACACGGTACGGACCTTCCCAGGTGGGGCCCAGAACTCCTGCCCCTTGCACCTTGGTGTTTTGGAACACCCTTCTAAGGACGAGGCTTCCGTCGGCGAACTTCCGCAGCTTGATCTTGAAATTGTAGTACTTCTCGACCTTCCTTTTCTGCTCGGCAAGGCGGGAGAGTGCGTCCGCCCTCTTCTCGTTTATGAGGTCCAGCTCGAGCCTGATTGTGTTGTCGTTGGCGGCTTCATCATACTCCTCAATGCGTAAGGTTGACAGCTTGGTCTCGACGGGTACCACGGCCTCGACGCCGAACGCGAGAGCGAAAGGGGTTTCGCCGGTCGCATTTCGTGAGGTGGTTCGGTATGCCCACAAGACCATGGGAAGCTCGTCGGCCCAAGCCCCATTTCTTTCTTCCAGCTTCGTCTTCAGGTTCTCTTTGATCGTCTTGTTGACCGCCTCGACCTGACCGTTGGCCTGTGGATGGCGGGGAGAAGAGAAAGTCTCGCTAATGCCCAATTGTTCGCACATGTCCCGGAGGCGCGCGTTGTCGAATTGCTTTCCGTTGTCGGTCACAATTGACGCGGGGATCCCGAAGCGGCAGACAATGTTCTTCCTGATGAAGCTCGTCGTGTTTGCCTCGGTGATCTTTGCTAACGGTTCGGCCTCTACTCACTTTGTGAAATAGTCGATAGCCACGATCGCGTGCTTATATTGCCTCGGGGCCGTAGGTAGCTCACCGATGAGGTCGACTCCCCACTTTGCGAAGGGTCGTGGCACAATGATCGGGCATAACGGGGCCGGTGCTTGGCGCGGGATGTGGGCGAACCTTTGGCATTTGTCGCATTTTTTCCCCCACTCGTGGGAGTCCTTTTTCAAGGTTGGCCAAAAATATCCGAGCCTTAGGAGCTTCAACGCCAAAGATTGTCCGGCGGCATGGTTCCCGCACACCCCTTTGTGCACTTCGCGGAGCGCTTTCTTCGCCTCGACTTCGGTCAAGCAACGGAGAAGGGGCATGGAGTAGCCTCTCTTGAACAAGTTTTCTTCCCTCATTGTGTATTTCGGCGCCAAGCTTCTCAGCTTTCTGGCATCTTCTTCGTCTTCGGGGACGAATCCTTGCTTAAGGAATTCCACGAGCGGCGTCATCCATGAGGGGGGCGGAGTCCCGTCAACTTCCCCTACGTCGCCTCTCGAGACGTAGGGTCGAGTCAACACTTCTATGGGGACGCTGCCCTCTCCCTCCTCATCTATCCCGGACGCGAGGCGCGCCAGGGCGTCGGCGTCGATGTTCGCCTCTCGGGGAACCTGGACTATCTCGAACCATGACAGAACTTCTAGATTCTTTTGGGTCTTCGACAAGTACGCGATCATGTTCGGCTCTTTGGCGGCGTAGTCGCCCTTAACCTGGTTCACAATCAACTGCGAGTCGCAGAGGATGCGCAGGTTTCGGACGTCTAGCTTGTTTGCCAGTTCCAAGCCAACGATCAGAGCCTCGTACTCTGCCTCGTTGTTGGAAGCCTTGAACTCGAACCGTAGGGCGTATCTCAGTTTTTCCCTATCGGGATTTGTGAGCACAACGCCGGCGCCAGCTCACCATCCACGTGCAAGTCCCAGACCGGCCCTATCGGGCTGTTGGTCCTCTTCTTCGACGACCCGTTATGGTCGTTCTCCTTGTCTTCCTTGTTCTCGTTGCCTTTGTCTCCCTTGTCAGTTGAGGGTGCACCTGTGAATTCGGCTATGAAGTCGGCGAGGGCTTGGCCCTTGATGGCGGTTCTCGGCTGGAAGTCGACCCCGTACTCGCCCAGCTCCTGGGACCATATGGCCATTCGAGAGGAGGTCCCTTTTTGCAAGGCCTTCTCGATGGGGTGTCCCGTGCGTACCACGATGGGGTGCGCTTGGAAGTAGGGCCGGAGCTTTCTCGCGCTCATGACAAGGGCGAGGGACAATCTCTCGATTTCCGGGTATCGAGTCTCGGCGTCGAGGAGCGCCTTGCTAACGTAGTAGACCGGCCACTTTACCTTGTCTTCTTCGCGTATGAGAACTGCGCTCACGGCCCTATCGGAAACCGCGAGGTAGACATACAAGGTCTCGCCATCCTTCGGTTTTGCGAGGAACGGGGGGGAGCTGAAGTAGGCCTTCATCTCGCGGAACGCCTCCTCACATTCCTCGGTCCATACAAACCTGTCGGTCTTCTTCAATGCCTTAAAGAACGGTTGGCACCTATCGGTTGCCTTGGAAAAGAATCGCTTTAGGGCGGCGATCCTTCCCATCAAACTCTGCACTTCTTTGACTTTTTGTGGCGACCTCATCTCTAAGATCGCCTTAATCTTCTTGGGGTTCGCCTCAATCTCGCGGCAACTAACCATGTAGCCCAGTAATTTTCCAGACTCAACCCCAAAAGCGCACTTGCTGGGGTTGAGCTTCATCTTGTAGCGCCGCAAGATTGTAAACATTTCCCTAAGGTCTCGAATGTGGTCGCAGGGCTTGAGGCTTTTGACAAGCATATCGTCCACGTAGACCTCCATAGTTTTGCCAATTTGATTGGCGAACATTCGGTTCACCAACCTTTGATACGTTGCTCCCGCGTTTTTGAGGCCGAAAGGCATGACCTTGTAGCAATAGAGTCCGCGGTTCGTAACAAAGGTGGTCTTGATCTAATCCGGCTCGTGCATGCGGATCTGATTGTAGCCTGAGTAGGCATCCATGAAGCTCAACAACTCGTGGCCCGCCATGGCGTCCACAAGTTGCTCGATCCTCGGGAGAGGGAAGCTGTCTTTCGGGTAGGCTTTGTTGAGATCTTTGTAGTCGATATAGATCCGCCACTTCCCGTTTGGCTTCTTGACCATCACCACATTGGACACCCACTTGGGGTGCTCCGCCTCCCTAATGAAGTCGGCGGCGAGAAGCTTGTCAACCTCTTCACCAATGGCTTGGTACCTCTCTCCGCTGAACGCCCGTCGCGGTTGAACGCGCTCAACTACTCTCTTGTCGTCGTTGAGACGGTGGACCATTATCTCGGGGTCGTTCCCGGCATGTCGGCGTGTGTCCACGTGAAGACGTCTTTGAACTCGCGGAGGAAGGAGGCGACATGGGTTTGGATTTCGGACGGGAGTTGGGCGCCTACCTTGACTACTTGGTCAGGCTTGGCGTCGTCCAACACGACGGGAACGAGGTCGTCCAGTGTCTCCACCTTCCGACGCTCGACATCGTCCCTCCGATCCAGTTCTCCGAAGGTGCCTCCTTCCTCTATCTTGCACGGGAGCTTGTCTCCGAGTTGGAAGATGGTGCTCACCATCTTTCCTTTTCCTTTCCCTTCCACGCCTTGGATGTAGCACATCCTTGCCATTGATTGGTCTCCCAACATTACGGCAATCCCCTTATCAGTCGGGAACTTCATCATCAAGTGGTAGGTGGACGTAATGGCCTTCAACCGATTGAGGATCGGGCGGCCGATGATGATATTGTACGCTGAGGGCTGATCCACGACCAGTAACGACACAATGTGGGTGACCTCGATCCCCCCCGGCGTCCCGAAGGTAACCGGGAGGTCGATGGTGCCCTCCGTCATGACCTTCTCCCCGGAGAAGCCGAAGAGTGGGGTCGAGATCGGGGTCGGTCGCATCCCGGATAGCTTCATCATGTCCAACGCCGACTTGAAGATTATATCGGCAGAGCTTCCATTGTCGATTAGGATTCTCCGGACGAGGTTGTTGGCGACCGGGGCCGAGACGACTATCGCGTCGTTGTGCGGGTGGAGAACTCGCACCGCCTCTTGGCCGGTGAAGAACATGGACTCGAATGGGGCCGGAGGAGGAGCCTCGTATGTATGGTTGATGTAGTGCGCTATTTTCCCTTGGGAAACTTCTCGCACATACTTCTTCCTTTGCATGCTCGAGTCTCCAAACTCTGGGCCGCCCATGATTGAGCCCACGATATGCAGCTGTGAGCTCTCCGGTTCTTCGATTGTTGCTCGGTCCGTGACGGTCACCGTCGCCGGACCTTTCCTCTCTTGCCGCGGGCGCTCTCCGTGCGCCGCGGCCGTCCCGATCATTCTAAGGACGTACTCTTTCAATTTCCCGTCTTGAATCAAGGCCTCGATCTGACGCTTGAGTTGGTAACATTCGGACGTCAGATGCACGTGATCCTGGTGGTATTCGCAGAACTTGCTTCGATCCCGCTTCGCGGGATCCTTCGTGAGTGGAGCGGGGCTTCCTAGCTTGTCGCAGTGCAAAGCTAGGATCCGCTCTTGTGGAGTGTTCAGGGGGGTAAATGTAGAGAACTTTCGAAAGCTATCGACATGCAGTGGTCTCGGCCCAGGGAGGGAGCGACCATTAGGGGCCTGGCCTCCCTTGTTCCTCCTCTTTCGAGGATCGGGACGATCTCCATCTTGCTTGTCGCGGCGGCGACTACCCTGTCCCCCTGACTTCCGGCTGTCTCGGCCATCGAGGTAGTCCTCGATTCCCATATATGTGCGGGCTCTCGACATTAGCTCCGCCATGTCCCGCGGGACCTTTCCCACAATAGACTTGAGGAAGTCGCTCGTGCGAGCTCCCTCGGGAATGGTCGTGATGGTGTCCTTGTCGTCGAACCCTTCGACCTTGTGAGACTCCTCGGTGAAACGTGCGAGGTATTGCCTCAAGGTCTCGTCTCTCCCCTGCCGGATAGACAGGAGGTAGGTCTTCGATTTCTTTTGCGCCACGAGTGTGGCGAAACGAGCAAGGAAAGCCTCTCGCAAGGCCCGGAAGGACGGGATGCTTCTCGGCCTCAAGCTTCGGAACCACTCAAATCCCGACCCCGTAAGGGTCAGGCTGAAGGCTTGTCAGAGGGTCGCGTCCGACTATCCTTGCACTGTCATCCACGTCTCGTAGTGTTGGATGTGGAAGTTTTGGTCCGTCCGCCCATCGTAAGGGGGAATGGATGGTTGTTTGAAGTTCCCCACGCAAGGCTGCGCGAGGATTTGGGCGGCGAAGGGAGAGTATGACTCTTCGATCCCTCTGTAAGGCCTTTGCCTCCCCGATTCCCTCATCTCGATGATTTTATTATGGAGGCTTTGAATCATAGTCACCATGTCGAGCCCGTTGGCAGGGCTGACCGCCGGGACCGCGGGAGTCGCCTGTTGGCGCTCGTTGGACGCTTGGTCCCCGGCGTCGGCCGAGAGTCGTGGCGGGGAGTGCGTCCCTCCGAGAGTTGAGCCTTTGGCGGAGATCCTCCCCTCGGGAGTTTCTCTGCACCGTTAGGCGCTCTCTAAGGTCCATGCTCGGCGCTTCGCGGGGCGAGGCCGCTCTTGGCCGGACTGTCCGGCGGGCGCTACGGCTATCAGCCCCGTCGTCCCCCAAGGTCACTCTCTCCCCGGCAAGAGGCCGTGTCTGGCCGCCTCTTGAAACCGAGGGGGCGAGTCCTCGGGATAGTGACCATGCCTACTGCCGCGCCGGTCCGGCCAAGTTGCCGTTCGTCATCTCGGACCGTGAGGGGGCGAGGCTTGGCGTTGCCCCGTCGGTTCTTGACTCCCCCACATAGTCGGGGTCGGAGTCGTCCCAGGCGGATCTATCCTCGACGTCGTAGCCGAGGAGAATGAAGATGAGCGTGCCGTCGACGCCGGGACGGTCTAGGAGCTCCGCGAGCCGCCGAGCCGTGTCCTCTCGGAGCGCGGCCTCGGGGTCATTCACCGGGTCTTGGGGCTTGCTCTCGTTATCACGAGGTTGCCCTTCAAGACGGTGCGCGAGGTTTCGGAGACCGTACCTCGAGCTCATCGCTCGAGTACCAACGGAGGCAGTGGGAATGTGACTCATCTCTCGAGAGTCGTAGGTGTAGTGAAAGTGAGGAATGGAAGGGAGAGCGTGCTAAGGCCGGGAAGTCCCCTCCTTCTAGAGCCAAAATGTTGTCGCTCGTTTTCGGACAACTATTTAGGAGCCCAAAATGGTTAGACCCAAGGCCAGACCAATTGGTCTCACTCCGGCTCGAGCGTGTCGGACTTGGTATCCCAAGTCGTCCCTTAGCGGTAGATGAAGCTCACCTCGTCTCGATACCAAGGGGAAACAGAGGGGTTGCCTCTGTTTACATCTCCGACGCTCAACATTAGTAGGGTTAAGGTAGAATGTAGAGGGTTTGAGCGATTAGAGGCCGAGGCTTGAGAGAAACGAGCGAGTTACGAGTTCGATAGCGTTTCAGTACTCAAATTCGGATTACCTGACTCGAGGGGTCGAGCCTCCTATTTATAGGCGGCCTAGGGACGTTTTTGGGGGGTCCCTACGCCGAGGGCCGGCTCTGAGTCGGCCATGGGGCGAGGGCCGGCTCTGAGTCGGCCATTGGGCGAGGGACGGCTCTGAGTCGTCCATTGGGCGAGGGCCGGCTCTGAGCCGGCCATCGGGCGAGCGCCGGCTCTGAGCCGGCCATCGGGCGAGCTTCGGCTCTGAGCCGGCCATCGGACGAGCGCCGGCTCTGAGCCGGCCGTGCGTCGAGAGAGTCCTTGGACGGCCGCTATTGCGGCCGTCGTCGCTTCACCGGGCCGGGATGGACCGGTAACAATTGATTCGCGCACGAATACCGACTAAAGATTTTTCCTAAAACTTGTTAATTCCGATAGATTTTAAATACGTGATTAAGAGTGTCTTGAACTCGTTGATACACAAAGATTACCAAAAACAAGAAAATCGGATAGAACTTTCTCTTTAGGAGTTTTTTCATTCATCAAATCTTCTTTTACAAAGAGACGTAAAAGCTTATCTATATGAAACCGAATAACTAATACGAATTTAATACCAGAAACTAAATATAATAAACGATTAAATATCTTAATACGTTGATATTAAATAAACCTAATTATATATATATATATATATATATATATATATATAAATAAGATACGTACCATAAAGCATAATTTCTATTATATATAGAAGAACTAATATGTATGTAATGAATATCATAGGCAATATATATTAGTACTATATAACATACGTACTACTATATAAGTAACTACTCAATATAACAAAACAATTTTAATTACAAAATATTTTGGGTATAAAATATTAAGATTTTTTTTTTTTTAAATCTGATAACTAATCTCCATCACTTCCAGAATCTCCCCAGCTTTTATAAACAGGTCAGCCAGCAGAGCAAGCTCCCATTTCTGCGACCTCGAAGAAGAAGAAGAAGCCGAGTCTTCCATGGAAAATTAGTAAAAAACAAACCAAGCACAAGGCTGCGGGGCAGAAGCCAGCATGGTCATCGTCGAGGCTGTCAATAATCCTACGCGACCAAGGTGTGTTCACGGTTTACAAGCGACTCTTTGCGCTTTCTCTCGCCGTAAACACTACAGCCCTGGGCTAGCAGCCATTGGGAATTTCCCTTACGGAAGGGAAAGGCCTTCTTATAGTAAAAGCAATATCTCCATAGGCAACATCTTCGTCCTCACTCTCTGCCGGAGCAAGGCCTTCATGAGACTCATCCTTTTCCTCGCCGTCGCATTCCTCGTCTAGCCCTCTGTCTTCCCTCCTCCAGAGCGTCGGAGGAATCCACAATGACGGCGGCGTATCTTCCGTCGCCTGGCTCGCCTATGCCGTTTTTCTCTCTCTAAGCCAGACACCGAAAGCTCATCCGGAGATCGTGGCGCTCTCGTCGACCATCCTCGGCTTCCTCGTCCTATCTTCCGTGATGGCGTTCCGTCTGGTTCGGCACCTCTACCACAACGCCTTCGAGGCGACTCACCACGTCGCCGGTTGGGCTGCTCTCATTCTCCTCTGGGCCTTCCTAGTTCTGACTATTGACCAAGAGTCAAGACGCGCTGAGGAGCCAGGAGCTGGGATTGACCCTCGCAACAACTGCGCTCATAGTCCTGCCGTGGGTCATAGCTAGGCGGGTCCCAGTGAGCGTCGACGTTCCGCTGGGGAACCATGCGGCGATCCTGAGATTCTAGGGCGGCGGAGTTAGGACGGGGATTGTGGGGCGGATAATTAAGCCGGTCTCCACTTCTGGAGTGGCACGCGTTCATAAATGTCTCGGACAGAGAGACGGGTCACATGATGGTGGCCGGAGCATTGGGAGATTCACGAGGAAGCTCGTTGCGGAGCTGCCGAGCCACGTGTGGGTGCGTGGGGTCCACTTCACGGGGTTCACAAGGACATCGTGTCTACTGAGTAGTCAGTAAAGATGACATATCTTTCCGAGGGAAGGTACAAAGGCTCTACCTACCTATCCTATACTGGTATTAACCGTAGAATCTATCACCACCTTGAGTCGTGTCGTGTCTTTATAATTGTTGTCTCATAATTTCATTCGTGTGGGGGATTGTTGGAAGGATTGTAAATAAAGAGCATTATTTACAAGTGTATAGATGATTTTTGGCTAATATTTGAGTGGGTCCACTCATCGGAATTTTTTAATTCTTGCGTATTCTTATTCCTCGTTGCGACGGGTATAAGATTGATTATTTATTTGCAAAAATCATTACTATTATGAATGAGAAATTGACGCTCAAAGTATGCTTCAAGAACACATTTGTTATATGTAAATGAAGTGAATGAATTGCAAGAGTCCCACATGGGTTGGGTAAGTGTGTTGTGTGGTGTTTATATACTATCCTCTCTCTTTAGTGGTCAAGCAAGTGCAAGAGAGGAGAGTGTGGGTGTGTTATCTCTTAACCACTCGCGCGCGCACACACACGCGCGCGCCGCCGCCGAGCCGAGCCGAGCCGTGCCGGGCCAGGCCGGGCTCGAGTTCGGGTTTGGGTTCGGGTTTCGGGAATGTCTCGGTCTCGGGCTTGGGCTTTGGGCTCCTTGGGCTTATCCTTAAAATAACTTTTGTGTTATGTTGGGAATTAATTTATTCCTTTATTCTGGAGTAAAGGAGACGTAATAGAGACGTTTGAGCGAGCTTCCAAGGCTGCTAACGTTCATAACTGACGAGTATTCATGTGTGCCTTTATTCTGGAGCATTAAGTGCCTTCAAGTGTCATTATTCTGGAGCGTTTTCGTGTTCAAATATGCTCAGAATTGTGCCTATAAAAGCAAGGCCTGAGTTCTCATTCGAACAGATATAACAACACTCATCTCTCCCTCGCTTTGAAATTGTTTTATTTTTTGTAGTCCGGTGATAGCTTCTGACGCTCGGGTTCTATTTCGCCAAAGCCGAGTCTTGTGGTGCATTGCTCGTCTTAGTAGTCGTTGTATCCTGGGAGGCTTTCGCTCACGAAATCCAGCACCCGTGGGAGGGCGATAAAAAGCTTCAAGGAAACCGTCAAACGGGCCTCGACTTTTTCCTTGCCATTTTCCTGTTCTTTTCATTTCCGGTTTATATTTTAATTTTTCCTTGCATGTGTCTTTATTTTCCTATCAATATTATTTATAATATTGCTAACAATCTTGAAGCTTTTTAACTATTTTAAAGACAGCTTGCGAGGAAGAGAAGTATTTTGATCTTGTGTTTCTTTTCCGGATTTGGTTTTATAGGTTACTAATTTTTTGTTGATTTCTTTTGTAGAAAAATGACTAACGCAAACGACACGACGAATGTGAGTGGTGATGGGAGCCTCACCAAGAATCCCTCCGCGGTGAATACCCCGACTGCCCTGATGTTTGGTCAATTTCCTGTGACCTTGGGTCAAGACTCGATGGCGGCTACGGCCGGGAATGGACCTGCGGGTCTTGTCCAACCAATGGCTTTGATGGCCATGAACGGTTCAAGCGGTTCCGTGGCACGCGTGCCCGCCGTCATACCGGCCGAGAAGCCCGAGAAGTTCACGGGGTTGAACTTCAAACGTTGGCAACAAAAGATGTTGTTCTACTTGACGACGCTCGGTCTTGCACGGTTCCTGACCGAAGATCCGCCGACTCCTCACGAGGACGAAACCGATCGTGATGTGCTAATGGCGTATAGCGGATGGAAGGATTTCGACTACTTGTGTCGGAATTTCGTGATGAATAGTCTCAACGACTCGCTGTACAATGTGTATAGCGCCAAACGCTCCTCCAAAGAGCTTTGGGAATCATTGGATCGGAAATACAAAACCGAAGACGCGGGCTCTAAGAAGTATATCGTGGGTCGCTTCCTCGATTTTCAAATGGTGGATTCGAAGACCGTGGTGAGTCAAGTCTAAGAGCTACAACTTATCATCCACGAGATTCATACCGAGGGGATGACCATTAGCGAGTCATTCCAAGTTGCCTCTGCCATCGAGAAACTACTCGCGGGGTGGAAGGACTTCAAGAACTATCTCAAGCACAAGCGAAAGGAGATGAGTTTTGAAGACTTGGTTGTTCGTCTCCGAATTGAAGAAGATAAAACCGTGGCTCCGACAAGAGGTTCAAGACCGACTCCGAGAAGGCCAACGTCGTTGAACATGGCGAGAGCTCGAGGGGAAAGAAACCCGCCCACAAGCTTGGGCCAAAGGGAGGGACGATCAAGAAGAAGAAGCATCAACCAAGATTCGTTGGCAAATGCTTCAACTGTGACAAAGAAGGTCACCGTGCTACCGATTGTAGGAAGCCAAAGAAGAAGAAGGAGGTCAATGTCGTGGAGGGGGATGATGAACTCCTCGTCGCTGTGGTTTCCGAGGTGAACATGGTGGACTCGAACCCCAAGGAATGGTGGCTGCATTCTGGAGCAACCCGCCACATATGCTCTGATAGAAACTCTTTCTCTACCTTTGAGTCGATGGAAGATGGAGAGACGCTGTTCATGGGCAACTCTACCACCTCTGAAGTCAAGGGAAAATGCGACGTCTTTCTGAAGATGACATCTGGGAAGGAGTTGAAGCTCACGAACGTGCTCTATGTGCCCGATATAAGGAAGAATCTCATCTCTGGAACTGTGCTGTGCAACCATGCGTTTAGAATGGTTTTAGAGTCTCAAAAGGTTGTACTATCTAAGAATGGGATGTATGTGGGCAAAGGCTATATTAAGAATGGGATGTTCAAGATGAATGTAATTGCCATCAAGGGCAATGAAATTAATAAGAATAATTATTCCGCTTATATGATTGAGTCTTCTAATTTATGGCATGGTAGACTAGGTCATGTGAATTATGACACGTTGAGAAAGTTAATTAACTTGGATTGCATTCCAAAGTTTAATATTGACTCAAAACATAAATGTGAAATTTGTGTTGAAGCAAAATTAACGAGAACATCTTTCCATAACGTTGAAAGAAGTAACGAATCTCTTGACTTAATCCATACCGATTTATGTGATTTAAAGTTCATGCCAACAAGAGGTGGTAATAAATATTTTGTGACTTTTATTTACGATTATACAAAATATTGTTACGTTTACTTGCTTAAGAGCAAAGATGAGGCAATTGAGAAATTTACCATGTTCAAATTAGAAGTTGAGAATCAACTTAATAAGAAGATTAAAAAGGTCCGAAGTGACCGAGGAGGTGAATATATTGAGCCTTTTGGGGCATTTTGTGCACAACATGGTATTATTCACGAAGTCACTCCTCCTTATTCTCTTCAATCAAACGGCGTTGCCGAATGAAAGAATCGCACACTCAAAGAGATGATGAATGCGATATTGTTGAGTTCTGGGTTACCCCAAGAAATGTGGGGGGAAGCAATCTTGTCTGTAAATTACCTTTTGAACAAGATACCCCGAAAGAAGGAGGATAAGTCTCCGTCTGAGTTATTTAAAGGAAAGAGACCTTCCTATAAATATTGGCCAAAGTAATAGCTCCTCCTCCAAAGAAAATGAAGATAGGACCAAAAACTGTAGATTGTGTCTTCATTGGATATGCACAACATAGTAATGCATATAGATTCCTTGTGTATGACTCGAAAAACCCCGATATACACAAAGATTAAATTATGGAATCTAAAACCGCTTCGTTCTTTGAACACGTGTTTCCTTATAAGTCTAAGGAAGATGTACCCAGTTCATCAAACCAATTACTTGACGATATTGAGGAAATAACTCAAGAAAATGATGACGAGTCTGAGGACGAGATAGAGTCCGAGGGACTTAGACGAAGCAAACAAGCAAGGGTAGAAAAATCATTTCGTTCAGATTTTCTGACCTATATGCTAGAGGCTCATTTATGGAAAGATGCCATAAGGAGTGAGATAGACTCTATCTTGCAAAACCATACTTGGGAGTAGGTTGATCTTCCTCCTGGAAGTAAAACACTTGGTTCTAAGTGGATCTTCACGAGGAAGATGAAAGTCGATGGTTCTATTGATAAGTACAAAGCAAGACTTTTAATTAAAGGGTATAGACAACAAGAAGGGTTGGACTACTTTGATACATATTCTCCCGTGACGAGAATAACATCCATAAGATTGATAATTGCATTTGCTGTATTACGAAATTTAGAAATTCATCAAATGGATGTAGAAACTGCTTTCCTTAATGGAGATCTCGAAGAAGAGATTTATATGACTCAACCTGAGGGTTGTATTGCTCGTGGACATGAAAGGAAAGTGTGTAAATTGGTCAAGTCGCTTTATGGCCTTAAATAAGCCCCAAAGCAATGACATGAGAAATTTGACACTGTGATGATGTCAAATGGTTTTAAAATCAATTAGTGTGATAAATGTGTGTATATTAAAGTCACTGATAATGGTTATGTGATTTTATGTTTATATGTTGATGATATGCTGATTGTGGGTAGCAATAATCGCATGGTTCAGTCCACGAAAGATATCTTGAACTCAAGATTCGATATGAAAGATTTAGGACTTGCTGATGTAATTTTAGGGATCAAGATTACTCGTACGGTCAATGGAATTGTCTTAGATCAATCACACGATGTTGATAAAATTCTAGACAAGTTTGGAAAGAACGATTCTGGAATCTCTAGAACTCCTATTGACATTAGTCAACACTTGTCTAAAAATAAAGGTGAATGCATCTCCCAAATTGAATATGCGAGAGTGATAGGCAGTCTCATGTACTTGATGAGTTGTACGAGACCTGATTTGGCCTAAACCGTTAGTAGACTAGCTCGATATATGAGTAATCCAAGTGCTGAACACTGGAAAGCAATCGTGAGAGTGCTGAGATATCTACGATTCACTCGTGATTACGGTCTACACTATACAAGATATCCTGAGGTCATTGAAGGTTACACTGATGCGTGTTGGATATCTGATATTCAAGATTCTAAAGCCACTAGTGGATATGTATTCACTCTGGGAGGTGCGGCTATATCTTGGAAATCCTCCAAACAAACTGTGATCACTAGATCCACGATGGAATCTGAGTTTGTTGCGTTGGATAAATGTGGTGAAGAAGCTGAATGGCTTAGGAACTTCGTAGAAGATATTCCTAATTGGACTAGACCCGTGCCGGCAATATGTGTATATTGTGATAACCAATCTGCTATTGGTAGAGCACATAGTGTGATGTATAATGGTAAGTCTAGACATATCCGTCGACGACATAATACCGTTAGACAACTTCTCTCGTCTGGAGTCATAAGTATTGACTATGTTAGGTCCAAAGAGAACATTGCGGATCCGCTAACCAAAGGGTTAAATAGGAACCAACTAGAGAAGACATCTAAAGGAATGGGACTAAAGCCCATGGCAAATAAAGCCAAGGGAAAGGAAACCCAACCATGATGACTGGAGATCCCAAGATCTTGGTTCAAAGGGAAAATCTAACTGTCAATGGCTAAGTAAGGTCACTGTGGGATTAACCCCTGATCCTATTCCTATTAAAAACAGTGACTCCCGTACGAGGTTAAGCTTAGAGCTTTTAATGATTTTGTGAAATCGGATTGTTGAGATTTCGAATGAGTAATGCGGGATTACTCTTGATAAAAAGAATCACCTATGTGAGAGAGAAGTGGGGCCGCTTCGAAAGAGAATTAATTGGGCTTAATTCTTTAGAAACTCTTGCAGAACCAGGCGAATGTTCAGGGCCAAAATGAACACAACCATGAGAATTGAACCTGTGTCAGGGAGATATCAGTGGGAGATATGTTTATCGTTTATACAAAACGACTAACAGTTCAAGGACATCGTGTCTACTGAGTAGTCAGTAAAGATGACATATCTTTCCGAGGGAAGGTACAAAGGCTCTACCTACCTATCCTATACTGGTATTAACCGTAGAATCTATCACTACCTTGAGTCGTGTCGTGTCTTTATAATTGTTGTCTCATAATTTCATTCGTGTGGGGGATTGTTGGAAGGATTGTAAATAAAGAGCATTATTTACAAGTGTATAGATGATTTTTGGCTAATATTTGAGTGGGGTCTACTCATCAGAATTTGTTAATTCTTGCGTATTCTTATTCCTCGTTGCGACGGGTATAAGATTGATTATTTATTTGCAAAAATCATTACTATTATGAATGAGAAGTTGATTCTCAAAGTATGCTTAAAGAACACATTTGTTATGTGTAAATGAAGTGAATGAATTGCAAGAGTCCCACATGGGTTGGGTAAGTGTGTTGTGTGGTGTTTATATACTATCCTCTCTCTTTAGTGGTCAAGCAAGTGCAAGAGAGGAGAGTGTGGGTGGGTTATCTCTTAACCCCTCGCGCGCGCACACACACACACACACGCCCGCGCCGCCGCCGAGCCGAGCCGGGCTCGGGTTCGGGTTTCGGAATGTCTCGGTCTCGGGCTTGGGCTTGGGCTTTGGGCTCCATGGGCTTATCCTTAACTTTTTATTGCAAAATTCACTTACGATTTCTTTTAATTCTATAAAATAACTTTTGTGTTATGTTGGGAATTAATTTATTTGGGAGCAAAGGTTTGCATGGGTTTAATGCATTACGACTTGCCTTTATTCTGTAGTAAAGGAGACGTAAGGGAGACGTTTGAGCGAGCTTCCAAGGCTGCTCACGTTCATAACTGACGAGTATTCATGTGTGCCTTTATTCTGGAGCATTAAGTGCGTTCAAGTGCCATTATTCTGGAGCGTTTTCTTGTTCAAATCTGCTCACAATTGTGCCTATAAAAGCAAGGCCTGAGTTCTCATTCGAACATATATAACAACACTCATCTCTCCCTCGCTTTGAAATTGTTTTGTTTTTTGTAGTCCGGTGATAGCTTCTGACGCTCGGGTTCTAGTTCGCCGAAGCCGAGTCTTGTGGTGCATTGCTCGTCTTAGTATTCGTTGTATCCTGGGAGGCTTTCGCTCACGAAATCCAGCACCCATGGGAGGGCGATAAAAAGCTTCAAGGAAACCGTCAAACGGGCCTCGACTTTTTCCTCGCCATTTTCCTGTTCTTTTCATTTCCGGTTTATATTTTAATTTTTCCTTGCATGTGTCTTTATTTTCCTATCAATATTATTTATAATATTGCTAACAACGCCAACATCAGGAGAGAGATAAGAGAAAAGCGGCATTTTGTTATCGAAATCAACTATAATAGTCAGCTAAAGCCTAAATAAAAAAAAAAAAATTCCCCTTGAAGTTGATCCCAAGGCCAATTTCGACTCAGGTGAGTTTTTTTTTCTTCTTAGTAATAATTATGGGAAATTAGTTCTCCAAAGGATTTTTTTTAGGGCAGCTTTGCTGCGGTGAGGATTGAACCCACGACCTCCACACATGAGATGGTGTGAAATTACCACTAGGCTATCCTAGGTACCACGTTCTCCAAAGGATTAAGTTGCGCATTGGTTACGTTAATATTTTTTTATTTCTATTCCATTGCCTATGTACTGGATGCGATGATTTTGTGATTAGTTTTGATATTATTATTATTTTTTTAATTTTAATTTTTTTTTTATCACCAGGATTAGAAATTGCCACAAGTAGGTGTAAATTAGTGCCATTAGACACATAACTATATTTTTTGAAATATGAAAATTCTAGGAGTAGGAATTTAAATATGAGGTGTATATTTACAAATATGTCCTCATAATTATATCCCCCTTTTCATTTATATTGCATAACCGTTCCCTATAAATCAAATCTCTCGCGACTGTTCATTTCCTTCTCCACCGCTTCCCTCCATCTATTCGCCGAAGCATGCCAAATCGAGCCGACTTTTAAAGAAACTGCTGCCGAGACCACCTTTCACCTTCATTTTGTCCGCTATATTTTCATTTTTCTCCCACTTTCTCTTTTTTTTTTGGGGTGTGTTCTGCAGTGAAACCCTAACCCCAAATCGCAAGTTTCAAGTTCAACCACCACCACCATTCTCCGAATCTCGTACCATTTACAGATTACCCAAATCGGCATGTACAATGACGAAAAGAAAGCTTTTGAAAGGACATGCAAACTCCCAAAAAAAAAATCAAAAATCCTAACTTCCCGATGAAACTCCACCGCGCCGGAGTATTAGGGTTGGGTCGTCGCCACTGAAAAAGCCGGAGAAGAAGCATACAAAGACAAGAAGGCCGTGGCAGAATCATCTAGGTCAAAAGCGAATGAGTCCGGCAATGAAAACCCCCAATGCAAAGTGGCTGAGAGCCAGAGACGGTGAATATTTCGATTCCCGTGCGACATGAATGACTATAAGTTTAGTTGAAGGCAGAGAATCCCAATTCCAAGTGTTTAGTTCATTTAGTTGAATTTGTTTGGGAACATGTTTGGATTGGTTGTAAAGGTGTTGAAATTCGTTTGGTATAGATTAATAAAGTCTAACTTTTTATGATTAACTAATTTGTTTGTGACTAGAACTTTGATTTCGAACACCCATGGCTGAATTTGTTATGTAGTAATTTAGAAGCAAATATATGTAAGTAAATTCCGTGTATTAGTTACAAACATGTGACAAATGAGTATTTTTATTTAGTTGAATTTGTTTAGGTAGATGTTTGGAGTAGTTTGATGGTGTTTAAATTGGTTTGGTATAGCTTAATAAAGTGTACCCATGATTGAAGCTGTTACGTAGTAATTTAGTTACATATATGTAACTTAATTATGTGTATAGTTACAAACATGTAACAAGTGTTGGAATTGATCTAGGGTTTAAGAAAAAGTTTAACGCTTCAGTAAGCGGTGGAATTTTAAAAAATTTCTTTTACAAGTAAAACAGTTTTTACTAACCTAGACAAAGAGCAAGCACATGTAAATAAAAACTAATATGAGCATAAAAGATTACTAACCTTTTAGAAGCTTGAACGTTGAGAAGCTTTTGGAAAAGGTTGCAACGTTCGTCTCCCCTCGCAGCACGTCTCTCTTCCTTCCTCGGCAACTTGAGCAACCACGAAAGTTTCTATCACTAAATCACTCGAGAGAAAAGGAATTAGTGTGTGGGCACTTTTAAACACTACGACTTAAGAACGAGTCTTGAAGTCGAAGAGCTAAACACTAGGTCAAATGACGACCTAGGTGCCAAAACAATAAAACGAAATTGAATAGAGAGAGAGAGGAGAGAGGCGGCCAAGTCTAGAGAGAGAAGCTCTCAATCTCTAAAACTTTGGATGAATGAAATGTGTGGAATGAGGGTCCTATTTATAGGAGAGGTCTCACCTTCAATAAGGTAGTTTCCTCTTCTATAGAATATCACATATTCATGAGCCAATTTCCCCTTTTCTTTCATGAGGCACACGGCCAAGAGGATCCAAGCACATCCTTGGATTTGTTTCCTCTTTTATTTTCTTCTCTCTTGACCCATTTGGACGAAATTCCTATTGCCTTGTATAGGAAATTTGTTTCCTCTTTTTCTTTAAGGCAAGTATCTTGATACATTTATGCACAAAATATTCTCTCTTTCTTTGGGTATGTTGGGCGCCCAAGGTCATCTAGAAAAGGCTTCTAGAAGCTTTTCCATTTGTTCATGACAACATAAAAAAGGCCCATTAAGAATTTTCAATAAAATTCTTATGAAATGAAATTAATCCACAAGGCCCAATAAATCTAATTTTGGCCGAGTGATATATGTCATTAAATGACCTTGTCAAAAAATTTATTGACATTCATTTCATCCTATGTCTCAAAAGACAAAAATACCATTTTGACAATTTTCGAAGCACTTGTCTCATTTTTGTTTTGACTTAGCTTCTAGTTTAACTATACCTACTCGATGTGATTTGTGACAGTGACCTCATGGATCCAAATGAACAAAGCTTGAGCTAAACACTTGGACTCAAAAGTTCACAAACCTTTTCCAAGTTTAGCTTAATGCCAACTGACTCCACTAAAGAGTTGACACTGAAAATCTCTCGGTTCAAATGAATTTATTTTCTACTCAAGAATTGAACCTAATTATGATGAGCGGATCCACTGAATAGTATCTATGTTTACCCTTCATGAATGTCATCAGAGAGTCGGGATTTACGAAATTACCATTTTACCCTTCTAGCTGTTATTTCCTTAACTTCTTTGTCGCTTGTGAATAAGTTAGAAACAATGTATTGACGAGGAGCTAACAAGTCACATTGTTTCATCCAAAAGAGTCAGGACTCAATTTGGACACTGGCCAGTTCATTTATTCACAATCCAAGGAACAAAGCATGAGGTGATATACATTGCATTTTAGCAATCTTGTACATGAATGCCATATCTATGAGAACTTCACAAAGTTACTGATGCAGGGCAAAGTGGGCTATAGTTTCAAGAATGTTGAGATCACCGAAACGGAAAAAAGAGTAGTGTTTTCTGAGTGAAATCGACCTAGTAAACAAGACCCACAAAGTGGGGTCTCGGGATTTAAGCCGAATTCGGACGTTTAGGCTTTCAAAATGACGTTTTGTGTTCTTCTCGATTAATTTAATTATAGCTTTTATTATTGTGTTTAAGTAGATTTAATTTATGCATTAATATTCCGTTTTTGGATTATGAAAAGTCTCTTGATGAATCTATAAATCATGAGCACCTATTTTGTAATGGATAGATTATGAATGAACATTTCTGAAACACTTTGTGAGAAAATACTCTCTAATTTCTTAGGTTCTAAATTGTTGAACTTATCAAGGCAAATAACTTTGTGGCGTTCTTCGAGTTCTAGACTTATCAATAGTTTCATTCCATAGACTATTGTGGCGTCTTTCATTCCCCCCTCAATCTTATCAATAGTTCAAATTACAAACTATTGTGGCGATTATTACTCCACCCAAAACACCAAACCGACACTTCCTTTTAACCTATCCAAAAACTACCAAAAATTCCCTACAACAACAAAACCGCAAACCTTCATCCAAATTGAAGCAAAGACTTATTGAGGCAACCCACGTAGTTCCGCAACGATTTGAGCTTCGTTCATCGCAAAGGCAGCAAGGTTCACATCATTTGGTATCAGAGCCGAAGACGATCGTGAATCATGCAACTTTTTGCTGGGTTCATTGAAGACCACCCCATGTCATACGTGTTCAATGACGACGCTGAAGATGAAGAACATTTTTTTGAGCCATTGGGTGATCCAATATACGACGAGGAACTCCATGACGAGGAATTCAACGACGAATCGATTTTCCAAAAATATAACATCAAAGAGCCAATATTTAACTATCCGATCTTCGATGAGCTAATCTTTGACAAAGACGAGGAAGACACGAAGATATCTCTTTCTCCAATTATCAATCAATCCGATGGAGGTGATACAATTTTCGTTGCCGTGTCTTATTTATTTGAGGTTGAATTGAGTATTTTGGAGTTCATCAAGATTGTCATTCTTCATTCGCACCACCTAAGAATGCATCAAATTCGAGGACGAATTCTGTCAAACACGGGGAGAATGATGCAGGGCAAAGTGGGCTATAGTTTCAAGAATGTTGAGATCACCGAAACGGACAAAAGAGTAGTGTTTTCTGAGTGAAATCGAACTAGTAAACAAGACCCACAACGTGGGGTCTCGGGATTTAAGCCGTATTCGGACGTTTGGGCTTTCAAAATGACGTTTTGTGTTCTTCTCGATTAATTTAATTATATCTTTTATTATTGTGTTTAAGTAGATTTAATTTATGCATTAATATTCAGTTTTTGGATTATGAAAAGTCTCTTGATGAATCTATAAATCATGAGCACCTATTTTGTAATGGATAGATTATGAATGAACATTTCTGAAACACTTTGTGAGAAAATACTCTCTAATTTCTTAGGTTCTAAATCGTTGAACTTATCAAGGCAAATAACTTTGTGGCGTTCTTCGAGTTCTAGACTTATCAATAGTTTCATTCCATAGACTATTGTGGCGTCTTTCATTCCCCCCTCAATCTTATCAATAGTTCAAATTACAAACTATTGTGGCGATTATCACTCCACCCAAAACACCAAACCGACACTTCCTTTTAACCTATCCAAAAACCACCAAAAATTCCTTACAACAACAAAACCGCAAACCTTCATCCAAATTGAAGCAAAGACTTATTGAGGCAACCCACGTAGTTCCGTAACGATTTGAGCTTCGTTCATCGCAAAGGCAGCGAGGTTCACATCAGTTACACATGACATTCTCACAACTTAGTACTTCACCAATAGGCCATGTTCGGAATCACATAGTGAGTCCGAACTCTGACTTTCTCAAATGAGAATACTTAAGCTGTGAAATGGCATGTCTCATTTCATGATTAAGGTAAGCACGATGCAATTCATACGTAGTGACTTCGAGACATAAGAGGTTAAATGGTTTGTTCTTATTTTGTCTCTAGAAGTGCACTGGTCAATTCAGTACCTTCGGAAGATACCTAGAAGAACTATAGAGTCTCCAACTCTCAATGCCCCATAACTAGACATCATAGATTCTCCTAACAATCATACTAAGGTCAATAGTCCTTTGACCCTTAGATTGCGAATGTATCGTTTTAAGCAAACTACGAAGAGTTTGTTCATGCAAATCTACATTTGTCTCTTCGTAAGTTGTTTAGTTTGTTTATGGACTAAAGACTAATGTTTTATCATAAAGCTTCAAACAGACAAGGAGGAATGAATGAACGTTTCAACTTTTACTAATGAATAAGAAATTACAAGCAAGAGTCTTCGTGAGACTTTATTACATCAAATGTACAAAATAAAGACTACAACTCTTCTTGTGGGCACCATTGACAACAACAAGAGCACAGATTTTAGTTACAAACATGTAACTAAAACACAGAATTTAGTTACCAATATGTAAATTATATTTATTTATTAGTGACAAATTTAGATCAAAGTATGTGATAACTATGTAACTGAATCCTGTAAAATGTAACTAATTTAGTTATCTTACTGCTTTTTATGTATAGGGTTGGACTCGATACGTTTCAGAGGATTATCTCAACCAGTTCAACTTTAATTATCATGGAAACGTCATGTCGTTCTAAGAAGAAGTTGTGATGTCGAAGCAAGAATCAGACCTGTTCAGAGAGAAGTGCTTTGGGCATTTTCTGGATATGCTTTCGATAACCCGCTCTTCTAAGATCCTCAGTATCCTTATGTCGAGGATGGGTTACTTCGAGGAGTTCCCAAATCAGATGATAGATTACTTATAAAGCCAACGAATATGACGAGATTGTACCCGGGGGCTTTTTTGCTGAAACGTTCGAGAAAGGGGCACTTGCCATTCGGGGGAACATTGCAACACTTATCAAAGGACACCAAGGACTGGAAGGACGATGAGAAGCATGTCTGGTTTCTTCTTCTCCACTTTCTATACAATGTGCTTCTCCCAGACCAACGGACAGTTGCCATGAAGAATAAATCATACATAAAGATGGTTGATGATCCTTGCACATTCAACGGATTCCCGTGGGAAAATGTTGTATGGGATCCTTCATGGTCACCGTGAAGAATTTTATGAAAAAACAAAGAGCCCAAGTAGTCCATCGAAGACCAAGAAGGTCCATTTAAAAGCGTCTTTCTACTGCCTTTGTAGGTATAGGCGTACGAGTGCATATCCAAATTGGAGTCTATGTGATTATGCACTCTATTGACGATGCGAGATCGTTGATTCTGCGATGGTCATCTTCCTTCAGAGTATCCGAATCTGCAATACAATCCATTCGGTTACAAGAGGTACTTCTTTTTACATTGCAAAATATTTTTTGCTAGACACACATATCCTAAGTACTTGTTTTTTTTATGTTTCCTAAGTAGATTTTAGAGCCATTGGCAGTGACATTCATAGAGCCCCCCTCTCAGCCCATCCCTACTATTGTTTGTACTCCAACGAAATTGACAATGTTTGCCTACGAGGAGGAAAACTCATCTGCTGATCATGAGGTAAAACTCGTATACATATTTCATGTTAATTACATAAATGTTAGTAATATACATGTTACTTTTACAGACATGTAGTTACGTATTTGTAACTAATTTACAGAATGTAGTTACAACTACGTAACTAATAAATATATTTTAGTTACATGTTTGTAACTAATTCATAGATCCTAGTTACATGTTTGTAACTAATTCACAGATTTTAATTACTACTATGTAACAAATGTGTATATATTAGTTACGTGTTTGTAACTAATTCAAAGACTTATGTTCCTTTATTTTAGGAGAGATTAGGAAATTTGGAGAAAGTGTTTAGTTATATGCATACCGAGTTCATTGGTCTTCATCGAGAAATGAGAAGGATTTCAGAGGACATGAAGTATGTCATGCAAACGTTGAACATCTTCCTGGCACAAAAGGTTGCGAAGCAAAAGCTTTTGGAGGACCAGGCAGAAAAGCTGTCAGAGGAGAGAGGGAAAAGTGAGGGGTTTGTTATTAAACAACAATCAAAGGAGAAGAGAAAGAGAAAGAAGAGCAAGAAGAGAAAGAAGAGGAACAAGAAACAAAGATAGAAGAGGAACAAGAACATGACCAAGAGAAAGAGAAAGAGAAAGATGAGAAAGAAGAGATAGTAGAAGAGAAAGAGAAAGAGAAAGATGAGAAAGAAGAGATAGTAGAAGAGAAAGAGAAAGAGGAAGAAGAAGAAGAAATAGAGAAAGAGGAGAAAGAGGAAGAAACAGGTAAATAAGAGAAAGAGGAAGAAGCAGGTGAAGAGAAAGAAGAAGAAACAGAGGAAGAAAAAGACGGAAAGAAAGAAGAAGAGGAAGCACAAGATAAAGAACATGAGAAAGAGGAAGATAAACAAGCAGAAAAATAGGAGGTGGGGACGAAGTGCTGAGAAGATTGCATAAAAAAAAGATGATGATGAAGATGACAAAAATAGAGGCAATGACAAAAAAGCCCGCAAGATAGACACCGATGATGGACCGTGCAAGAAAAAAGAAGATAAAACAACTGAAAATGTGGTTCCCGGTGGTGGTGGTGGAAAAGGTCTCGAAGAAGCGTTGGACTCAGACAACGACGATGACAGTGATGGCATATCTACCACAGTAGGAGCTCTTCGCTCACCTCAGTCATATTCTTATGGAGGGGTTGAGTCTTTCCTTGAGGGCAACTATTTGTTGTTGGGCTCTGAATATAATTTCACTCTACCCGAAAGCTCTTAAAAAGTGGATTGAGAGACGTCTAAGGTGACCTCCGACCGGGGGATTTCCCTATGACTCCTCGGAAAGACAAACAAGTGTAAGACATTCTCCAATACTCTTTACTCCAACAATGGAGCCAAATATCTACTCAAAGTTCACAAGAGAGCTTCCCAAACCATTAAAGATCCACTGGCGAACCCTTTCGCGCCCCAGAACGATGGCGATGTGGCACTCATGCAGGATTGGATTTTGAAAGGATTAAAGAAGCAAGTCTTTTTTTTATGTTTGAGGATGAATATTGGTTGTAAATTTATGTTACCATTAATAATATTTGTTAAAGAGGATTATTGACGATGACCTTATGTACAACAAATTTGAAGAAGAATTAGGACCAAAGTCGTTCGATTTTTGTGTGAAGGTCATTGCACAGAAGACATGGTTCTACAAGATTTGGACATCGGCAGCGTGACTAAGTGGTTCTGTAAGTGATTTACATAAATGTATAGAATTTTTTAGTTACCTATGAGTAACTAAACAAACAATTAGTTACATATGAATAACTAATTAAATAGTTTTAGTTACCTATGAATAACTAATGAAATAGTTTTAGTTAATATGAATAATTAAACAAACAGTTTTAGTTACCTTTGAGGAACTAAACAAACAGTTTAGTTACCTATGAATAACTAATTAAATACTTTTAGTTACCTATGAATAACTAAAAAAACCGTTTTAGTTACCTCTGAATAACTAATTAATGAAGTTGTTTTTGTTACTTACGTCCTTGTGCAGCACTTGAATGTGGCTTTCTACTACCTGAGGAAAAAGGCAAGACTGATGAAGCATAAATACAAAACTACGAACACTCACTTTTGTCAGGTAGTCAAAAAAGCATACGAAGAGTGGGATCAACTCGAAGACAAGGATGATTACGACTGGACTGGGTGACATTCGTTGATTTAGTTAATCCTTGCTGAGAGACCCCATAATAGAGCAAAAAGGCCGTTGCTGAGACTATATATATTCCCGTCCATGTACAAGGCAATCATTGGTCCTTGTTGTGATTTCCATCCTTGAGAGGTCTGTCACAATTTACGACTCGTTGAGGACCCGGAGATACGATTTGATCGATCAGATGGCGGAGCTGATTCTAATCATACTATGTAAACGGGTTTGGAATGTTCTCACCGAGAAATATCATAGCTCACTGCCTTTCGACGTCGTGTACGAGACTTTCATGCTACAACAACGTAACGGGTAATGAAACCCTATTACACTATTAATAGTCTGCGATCATGAGTTACTTCAATCTAACTACTACTTTTGCAACCAATTTTGTAGTGGGGATTGTGGCATGTTTGTTGGAATTGATCTAGGGTTAAGAAAAGATTTAACGCTTTGAGCAAACGGCGGAAAATAAAAAATTTCTTTTAAAAAACTTAAACAATTTTACTAACCTGGACAAAGAGCAAGCACATGATATTATTAAATTAAAACTATTAAAGAGCATTACTCGTTTACTAACCTTAATCGAAGCTTGATCGTTGAGAAGCCTTTGGAAATGTTGAATTGCTCTTCTCCCCACTAAGCCCGTCTTTCTTCGTTCTTCGGGAACTCGAGTAACCACAAAAGTTTCTATCACATAAATCACTCGAGGTAAGAAGGAATAAGTGTGTGGGCACTTTTAAACACAACGACTCAAGAACAAGTCTTAGAGTCGAAGAGCTAAAACAAACGCTAGGTCAAATGTGGACCAAGGTGCCAAAACAAAAACGAAAAGAGAGTTCTAGAGAGAGAGAGAGAGGACGGGCACAATGTCTAGAGAGAGAGGCTCTCAATCTCTAACTTATGTGGGATGAGAAAACAATGAGAATGAGGGCCCTATTTATAGGAGAAGGATTACCTTTAATAAGGTAGTTTCTTCTTCTATAGAATATCACATATTCATGAGCAAGTATTCCATCCTTCTCAGTTATGTCACACGGCCAATGCCTTGCTATGCAAGTCCTTGGATTTGTTTCCTCTTTTTTTTGCTTCTCTCTTGCCTTGTGTTTGCCGCCCCCTTCCTTTCCATGTAGAGGAAATTTATTTCCTTTTTTTTTCTTTTGGCATGTATGTTCATACATTAATGCACAAAATAATCTCTCTTTTTCTCCTTATGTTGGACGGTCAAGGGCTTCTAGAAGGAGCTTCTAGATGTTTCTTCATTTGTTCATGACAACATAAGAAAAACCCATTAAGAATTTTCATGTAAAATTCCATGAAATGAAATAAATCGTCAAGACCCAAAATCTTATCATGGCCGAGTGGTTTATTTATCATCATATGACAATGTCAAAAAATTTATTGACATTCATTTCGTCCTATGTCCAAAAAGACAAAAATACCCGTTAGACAATTTTCATAAAACTTGTCTCGTTCTTGTTTTGACTTAGCTTCTAATTTAACTATTTCTATTCGATATGACTTGTGACAGTGACCTTGTTCTTTGTCATTTTCGGAAAACCCGGAACGCCGAGAAGACACAACGCTCAAAGGGCCGATGGTCAGGCCGGAGGTCTTGAAGAGCGGAAAGCCGTCCGTCACGAGTCACTAGCAAGTCCTAGTGCCGAAACGTTCAGCTCCTCCAGTCGAGTCACTCTCCTCGAGTCGAGCCTTGCTCCTCGAGCCGAGTCACTCTCCTTGAGTGGAGCCTTGCTCTGTGAGTCGAGTCACTCTCCTCGAGTTAGGCCTCGCTCCTCGAGTCGAGTCATACTCCTCGAGTAGAGACTTTTATGTTTCACGCGACTTGCACGATATCCGGAGCTCCGATGGCCCAGCGGGCCAAATATAACGAATACCATTAAGACCCACCAAAGGCCAGTCAGGCGCGCACCGTGCCAAACACGCCGCGCCAGACTTCCCACGCGCCGCACGCCGCGCGGGGCACTATGTGCGCCGCGCGCACACTGCGCTCCTCCTCTTGGCGGGGCGCGCCCCCCCAGTCCCACATGGACGAGAAACAAGCCTCTTAAGGCCTTCCAACTGCTATAAATACCCATCTCATTGAGGGGGAAGCAACCCATTGAGTCTCTTGAATAGTCTCTCTCCTCTCTGCTTCTCTTGATGTCATCTTTGGCATGAAGGGCTCTCTACAAGTTTCCGTCATTCTCAGGGTTTCCGAAGCACTCTCGGGGACTCTCGGACGTCGCTCTCTCTGATCGAACGCCGAGACTAGTGCCTAGGCACGCTCCTAGGGTTTTCCATTGAAAATCCCATACGCGTCTAGCACACTAGACGCGTCCGCGATTTTTGACAGAAAATCACTTGTACATCATATGCATCCCACGAAGTTCTGAGACGTCGCCGAGGACTCCTCCGTGCTCCGCCTCCTTTGTTGAAAAAACTCTCTAGGCTCCGCGCCTCACACTGCATTACATACGCCTTGAACTACGTTTTGACCTGATCCCACTTACAGGTACATAGGCAGCCTACACCAACAAAGCACGGTCACTTTTCCTATTCACCTATTCTCTCCTCTGAGAAGCCATCCGACTAGAGAGAACCCAGGTCGAGACTTTCGAGTTCACACCTTTGGCTCGGGTGCGGCCACTTGGTCCGACCTTGGGTCGAACCGCCCGAAGCTTTTAATAGTTGTTCGTTTTCCTGCGACAACATTTTGGCGCTAGAAGGAGAGGACTTCCCAATTTGTTCAGCCCGAAATCCCTTCTGTCCATCTTCTTCTTTTCTCTTGAAGACTCAATTTCTCGGACTCGAGAAAAGATGAGTAGTCAGCCACCCATACGTTCTGAAGGCGTTAACAACCCTGATAACGCTACTGGGACCAAAAAATATTTCTTGCCCTACCAAGCGCATGGTGACGAAGAGTCGCTCCCTGAAGAGAGCTCGACCCGCTCACCATCTCCAACTCCAGATAGCAGGGACGATCGCATCATGGAGTTGGAGGACAATATCTACCATCTAAAGGCGAAGAACGCGAGGTACCACAGCCGACTGGCTCCGAAACGACCTACGCATGAGGCGGTGATCCCTGATAGGGATCCCGAGAGCCTCAATGAGGAAAGTCGCGACCGCGACCCTGATTACAAGGGTACTGGCGATTCGGAGGACATCGAGACTTCTCTCACGAAGGATGGGGGACTCCCCGCTATGACTGAAATCGGTCCTTCGAACCCCTTACCCAAGACATGGGATGTGTCTGTGGCCTCCTAAGAGGGGAACTCCCGACATTCGGCCCTTGACCGACTTGGTCAAAGGGAGAATATTGCGAAAAGTCAGGGCACGCGGAGAGCGCACCATCGTAGACGAAGCCCGCGCCTCCATGCGGTTGTTGGAATTGATCTAGGGTTTAAGAAAAAGATTAAACGCTTCGGGAAGCGGCGGAATTTTAAAAATTTCTTTTCAAGTAAAAATGGTTTTTACTAACATAGACAAAGAGCAAGTACATGTAATTAAAAACTATTATGAGTATAGAAGTTTACTAACCTTTCTTGAAGCTTGAACTTTGTAGCAGCTTTTGGAAAGTTTGCAATGCTCGTCTCCTCGCAACACGTCTCTCTTTCTTTCCTCGGCACCTCGAGCAACCACGATAGTTTCTATCACTAAATCACTCGAAATAAAAGGAATTAGTGAGTGGGCACTTTTAAACACTACGACTTAAGAACAAGTCTTGAAGTCGCAGAGCTAAACACTAGGTGGAGTGAGGACCTAGGTGCCAAAACAAGAATAATCGAAAATGAACTAGAGAGAGAGAGAGAGGAGTTTCGGCCAAAGTTCTAGAGAGAGAGTCTCTCAAATCTCTTAAACTTGGATGAATGAAATGTGAGGAAATGAGGCTCCTATTTATAAGAGAGGTCTCACCTTCAATAAGGTAGTTTCCTCTTCTATAGAATATCACATATTCATGAGCCAATTTCCTCTTTTCCCTATTGAGACACTCGGCCAACAAGGGCTTGTAGAAGCCTTGATTTGTTTCCAATTTTGTTCATGGCTTGCCTTTTTTCTCAACATGGCCGAAGTTCCTTATGCATCCTTATGCAAATTTGTTTCCTCTTTTTCTTTTGGCAAGTATCTAAATACATTTATGCACAAAATAAACTCTCCTATTTCCCTATAGGGTAGGCGCCCAACATGTCTCTAGAAGGAGCTTCTAGAAGCTTCTTCATTTATTCATGAGAACATGAAAGAGGCCCATTAAGAATTTTCAATAAAACTCTTATGAAATGAAATTAATTCACGAGGCCCAATGATCAAGTCATGGCCGAGTGACATTAAGTCATCAAATGAACTTGTCAAAAAATTTATTGACATTCATTTCATCCTTTGTCTCAAAAGACAAAATTACCCTTTTGACTATTTTCGTTCTCGTTTTGACTTAGCTTCCAGTTTAACTATTCCTATCGATGTGATTCGTGACAGTGACCTCATGGACCCAAATGAACAAAGCTTGAGCTAAACACTCGGACTCAAAAGTTCACAAACCTTTTCCAAGTTTAGCTTAATGCCAACTGACTCCACTAAAGAGCTGACACTGAAAATCTCTCGGTTCAAATGAATTTATTTTCTACTCAAGAATTCGACCTAATTATGATGAGCGGATCCACTGAATATTATCTATGTTTACCCTTCATGAATGTCATCAGCTAGTCGGGATTTACTAAATTACCATTTTACCCTTCTAGCTGTGAATAAGTTAGAAACAATGTATTGACGAGGAGCTAACAAGTCACATTGTTTCATCCAAAAGAGTCAGGACTCAATTTGGACACTGGCCAGTTCATTTATTCACACTCCAAGGAACAAAGCATGAGGTGACATACCAATATTTCATAAATCTTGTACATGAATTCCATATCTATGAGAACTTCACAAAGTTACTCATGACATACTCACAACTTAGTACTTCACCAATAGGCCCTGTTCGGAATCACATAGTGAGCCCGAACTCTGACTTTCTCAAATGAGAATACTAAGGTGTGAAATGACATGTCTTATTTCAGGATTAAGGTAAGCATGATGCAATTCATACATAGTGACTTCGAGACATAAGAGGTTAAATGGTTTGTTCCTATCTTGTCTCTATAAGTGCACTGGTCAATTCAGTACCTTCGGAAGATACCTAGAAGAACTATAGAGTCTCCAACTCTCAATGCCTCATAACCAGACATCATAGATTCTTCTAACAATCGTACTGAGGTCAATAGTCCTTTGACCCTAAGATTGCGAATATATCGTTTTAAGCAAACTACGAAGAGTTTGTTCATGCAAATCTACATTTGTCTCTTCGTAAGTTGTTAAGTTTGTTTATGGACTAAAAGACTAAGGTTTTATCATAAAGCTTCAAACAAAGAAAGAATGAATGAACGTTTCAACTTTATTAATGAATGAATAGGCAATTACAAGCAAGAGTCTTCATGAGACTTTATTACATCAAATGTACAAAATAAAGATTACAACTCTTCTTGTGGGCACCATTGACAACAAACTCCCACTTGACTCAAAGAAGATGTGTGTAGTCTTTCATGCCTAATCCCTCACGATGTTGGTCGAAGACCTTGTTCGCTAGGGCCTTGGTGAATGGATCTGCGAGGTTGTCCACCGCTGAGATCTTCTTTACTTCCACGTCTCCGCGCTGCACGATCTCTCGAATCAAATGGTATTTCCTCTCAATATGCTTAGAGCGCTTATGGCTTCTAGGTTCCTTTGAGTTAGCGACAGCCCCACTATTATCACAATAAAGGGTCATGGGCTCGTCGACGTTTGGAACAACTTCCAAATACTTAAGGAATTTTCTAAGCCATACAGCCTCTTTGGATGCTTCACAAGCAGCCACATATTCTGCTTCCATTGTGGAGTCAGCAATGCAAGATTGCTTAATACTTCTCCACACAACAGCTCCACCATTAAGGATGAACACAGATCCCGAAGTGGATTTCCTGGAATCCTTATCCGCTTGAAAATCGGAGTCGGTATATCCCGTCATAGTCAGGTCTGTACCTGAGTATGTAAGCATCAAGTTCCTAGTTTTTCGAAGATACTTAAGAACATGCTTAACAGCAATCCAGTGCTCGGGTCCAGGGTTCGATTGGAAACGGCTAACTACGCCAACGGCGAAACATATATCAAGTCTAGTGCAAAGCATAGCATACATGAGGCTTCCTACGGCAGAGGCGTAAGGAATTTTCCTCATGTCTTCAATCTCTTGTGCAGTCTTGGGAGACTGGTCCTTAGAGAGTGAAACTCCATGCCTAAAGGGTGTTTGGCCCTTCTTGGAGTCTTGCATCGAGAAGCGATCCATTATCTTATCAATATAAGATGCTTGAGAGAGCGACAGGGTCCGGTTTTTCCTATCTCGAAAGATTTGGATCCCCAGAATGTACGCGGCTTCTCCTAGATCCTTCATATCGAATTGCTTTGCCAGCCAGACCTTAACCCCAAATAACTTACCCACGTCATTACCAATGAGTAGTATATCATCGACATATAGTACCAGAAACACAACTTTACCTTCGTGCATTAACTTGTCAACACAAGGCTCATCTATTGACTGTTCAAAGCCAAAGCACTTTACAGTTTCATCGAATCTAATATTCCATGACCTAGATGCTTGCTTTAATCCATAAATGGACTTAAGCAACTCACAAACCTTGGTATCTTGACCTTCTTCCACGAAACTGTCTAGTTGAGCCATGTAAATGCGCTCGTCAAGATTGCCATTCAGAAAGGCTGTCTTGACATCCATTTGCCAGATCTCATAGTCGATAGCTGCAGCTATGGATAGGAGTATGCGGATGGATTTAAGAATCGCGACTGGCGAGAAGGTTTCTTCATAGTCAATCCCTTCTTGTTGGGTATAACCCTTCGCCACAAGTCATGCTTTGAACGTCTTGACGTTCCCATCAGGACCCCTTTTCTTCTTGTATATCCACTTACACCCTATGGGTTTAATCCCTTCAGGAAGGTCTACAAGTTTCCAGACATTGTTGACATACATCGAGTGCATTTCAACTTTCATGGCGTCAAGCCAAAGGTTTGATTCAGAAGAAGCCATCGCTTGGCTATAGGAAACAGGATCATCCATGTCAGAGACGGCTACAAGAGAGTCTCCATAAGACATGTACCTGTCAGGCTTTTGAGTAGCCCTCCCACTACGTCTAAGTACTACTTGACGAGATTCGGATGAGTTAGGTTGTGTTTCAGTTGGGGTAAGAACAGTTCTTACAGATGAGGTAGAAGCTTCCTCACCCAACTTTTCTTCAAGCACAATTTTGCTTCTAGGTTTTGCATCTTTCATAAAGTCCTCCTCAAGGAAACGAGCATTCGTGCTAACGAAAGTCTTATCGTCCTCGGGACTATAGAAAGTAAAACCTTTGGTTTCCTTTGGATATCCCACAAACAGGCACAATTCTGACCTACTAGCCAACTTGCTAGTCTTTTGCCTCAGCACGTGTGCAGGGCAACCCCAAATTCGGATGCGGCCAAGATTCACTTTACGGCCAGTCCATCGTTCATAAGGAGTAACAGGAACCGTTTTGGACGGAACTTGGTTCAGAATATAGGCGGCTGTTTCAAGGGCATATCCCCAAAAGGAAAGAGGGAGGGATGAGTAACTCATCATTGATCTAACCATCTCCATAAGAGTTCGGTTTCTTCTCTCTGACACTCCGTTTTGTTGAGGCGTGCCAGGTGTGGTAAGCTGAGAAGCGATACCTTCTTCTTTAAGAAAGTCATCGAACTCTCCAGACATATACTCACCACCTCGATTAGATCGAAGGGTTTTGATCACTTTGCCAGTTTGGTTTTCCACTAAAGCCCTAAAGACCTTAAATACGTTAAAGGTCTCGGATTTGTGTTTGAGCAAATAGACAAACCCATATCGTGAGTAATCATCGGTGAAGGTAACGAAGTATTCGTATCCTCCACGTGCCTGTTGGTTGAGCGGACCACATACATCAGAATGTACTAGTTCCAGCAACTCAGTGGCTCTTCGACCCTTATCGGAGAAAGGTCGCTTAGTCATTTTTCCTTCTATGCAGGATTCACAAGTAGGTAGTGAACCTATTGCAGAGTCTTGGAGTGGACCGTCCCTCACAAGTCTCTTAATCCTATCTAGACTGATATGACCAAGTCTCAAGTGCCAGAGGTATGTTGATTTTGTTAAATCTGAGGATTCAGAAAGTTTGATCCTCTCTGGCTCCCTAATTAGATCGTTATCTATTTCGGTGTCTAAGATGGAAGGTTGAGTAGGATAAATGTAAAAAAGAGCATTCTTCATACATGCATCAGTGACAAAAGAATTATCAGGAAACGAAATACGAATTCCATTCTTTAGGAACTTGAAACAATAATCTTGCTCAAGAAGTCGAGCAACGGATATTAAGTTCTTCCCAAAGATAGGAACAAAATAAACATTATTCAAGTTTAAAGTACGGTCTTCAAAAGACAGTGTCACGGATCCCACAGCCTTCGCAGACACCAGGCTCCCATCACCCCATTTGAAACAGAACTCGCCTTCCTTTAAGCTTTTGGTTTTCTTGAAACCATTCAAGGAACAACAAATATGGTTAGTAGCAGCGGAGTCAAGAATCCACATTGATACATTATCAGCTACTAAGCATGCTTCGGTAACTAGTACAATACTATGTTCCTTTGCTTTGAGATAGGCGGGATAGTTCTTTTTATCGGCCTTGTAAGGTCCCTTCTCAGTTCTAGAGGCGGAGGCTG
Source organism: Urtica dioica subsp. dioica (assembly GCF_054948205.1). NCBI lineage: Eukaryota > Viridiplantae > Streptophyta > Magnoliopsida > Rosales > Urticaceae > Urtica > Urtica dioica. Next base: position 3,852,597 of record NC_142764.1, on the reverse strand, counting down.
TGTGCTCAGTACCATGTGTCTCTCTTTGATTCCTCTTTCTCTTAGTGAGACCTACAGCAGTGTGAAGTTCCTCCATAAGCTTGGTAACAGTGTACTCTAGCTTGTTAATGTAGTAGTTCATCTTGGAGGTATCAAGAGATGCGGGGAGAGTTTCTAAGATCACATCTATGACATTCTTCCCATCAATCTCAGATCCTAGGATTTCCATTTTACTCAGATGAATAATGATCAATATCGTAAAGTCTCCAACAGGAGTCCTAGCCTTCATGCGACAGTTCATAAACTGTCGGACTGCTTTTTGCCTTGCTTGACGCCTTTGCCCTCCAAACATCTCATGGAGATTGGCGAGCATGTCGGCGGCAGTCTCGATGTCACGATGTTGTTGTTGCAACACATTGTTCATTGATGCTAAGATATAGCACCTCACAATCTCATCGGAGCAGAGCCAGGCCGCCAAGGCGTCTTTGTCCTCTTGAGTTGAATCATTATTCGTTAGAGGAGGGCACGGGGTGGTGAGTACCCATTTGTGCTTGGTAAGGATTATGTCGAGGTTATGTTTCGAATCTACGCAGTTTTCGTTTTCGAGTTTGATCGAGGAAAGAAAGATTGAGAGAAGGTTGAGAGACATATTGCTTATTTAAGTTGAAACAAGTTTATGATTAGTCTTTGGTTTAGGATTTAAGTTTTATTAAGACTTTTATAAAATCCAAAGGTGCTATAAACCAAACGATAATTTACTCCCTCAAGAGAAGGCCGCAAAAAATCTCCTTTTATAAGTAAATGACACATCATTAATGCTAAGCCAAGATGTCAATACATCGACTTTGACTAGCCACCTTGTAAATTGGTTTGATCACTCACATCCTTTCGCAGGGCCTCGAGGGAGGATTACTAGGGATTGAGCCTAAGTGTGCAACCAACCACTTAGTCCAAAAGATCAACTTTGAAAAACAATCCCCCAAGGGGAGGCCTTGTCATCATCGTCTCACTCTCAGACGTAGCTCATTGAGCAATGATCAGAGCAAAGCGCCCTTGAGTACTCTCATTTAAGAGAGGGCCACGAGGGTGACTCTTAGTCCGGCGACACTTGCACTTTTCATTAGTGTTGGGGATCGTGGGTTATAAACAACAAGTATAACCATCCCACTTAGTTTTTGGAGATGGTTCATCGACTCTTATAAGTTCGGAAACAAATTTCCTAGTTAGAGAGCAACAGAGCGGACAACTAGAAGAGAATTCTAGATCGACATGTTCAGAGTAGTATTAGTGCATAAAGGCACAAGGTACATACTCGATCTTTTTCTATTTTCTATTTCGGGAAAGTGCGTGAGGGAAGTGTGAACTTCAACTCACTCGAACACTTGAAAGTTTGAGATTACACATCTTTTTATTTTTCGGCTTGTCTAAAAGGAGACCTCCCACTCAAATTTTCAAGAGCATGTAGATTTTGAACATATGTGATATAGATATAGTTTTGAAAACATTTTGAAAATTTATTTGATTTGGATGACAAAATATTTTCAAGTTTGAAAGTGAAAACGGTTTTTCAAAATTCAAACTAGTTTTGTAAAAATTCAATTTCAATTAAACTTTCAAAAATCAAAACATTTTAATCTTTACACATCATGTTTATAATAATATGAAAAACATTTTTGCTCAAGAAAATTTTCTCATTAGAGTTCTATAACTCATGGTAGTGGGGTTTGAAAATCCGGATTTCTAAAAAACTGGAGTTTCAGACAGCCGCGCACCTCGGAGTAAAATCGCCATATCTGGCGGCTCCGATGTCCTTTTGAGCCGAAACCGGTGGCATTGGACAGAGGACAGACAGAGCTTTAATTTGATTCAAGAATCATTAAATTTAGATTTCTGAGCAGAGAGTTATGCCACTTTTAATGCGGGTTTACTCCAGCTCAAAGAAAAAGAAATAATTAAAGCTTGGTCCTTTTTAGGTGCGAAAAAGAATCGAGTGTAACGGAACGTTTTATGAAGGTTGTTAAAGCTTTTATTTGTGTTTTATTAGCAAGTTAATAACAAGGCATAAAAGAAATAACAACAAGCATAAAACGATTCAAGTAAAAATAAGAAACTAGCAAGATAACAAAACTAGTCACAAAATTTTACTCGAAATTTCTCAAACCTTTAAAACACGTTTTTCAATATAAAAAATTAAAAAAATTTAGAACTGATTCTAATGTGTTTTAAAAACATCCCAAACTCATAGAAAATCAACATGCTTTTTAATTTAAAGGCAAAAGCAATAAATTAAAAAAAAAATCTAAGATAACAATTCTAACTTGTCACAAAATTAGTAAACATTCAAAAACGATTTTCAAGCTCATATTTTTAAATACATGTACATGCATATCTTTGACCATAGCTCTGATACCATTTGTTGGAATTGATCTAGGGTTTAAGAAAAAGATTAAACGCTTCGGGAAGCGGCGAATTTTAAAAATTTATTTTCAAGTAAAAACGGTTTTTACTAACCTAGACAAAGAGCAAGTACATGTAATTAAAAACTATTATGAGTATAGAAGTTTACTAACCTTTCTTGAAGCTTGAACTTTGTAGAAGCTTTTGGAAAGCTTGCAACGCTCGTCTCCTCGCAGCACATCTCTCTTTCTTTCCTCGGCACCTCGAGCAACCACGATAGTTTCTATCACTAAATCACTCGAAATAAAAGGAATTAGTGAGTGGGCACTTTTAAACACTATGACTTAAGAACAAGTCTTGAAGTCGCAGAGCTAAAAACTAGGTCGAGTGAGGACCTAGGTGCCAAAACAAGAATAATCGAAAATGAACTAGAGAGAGAGAGAGAGAGAGGAGTTTCGGCCAAAGTTCTAGATAGAGAGTCTCTCAAATCTCTTAAACTTGGATGAATGAAATGTGAGGAAATGAGGCTCCTATTTATAGGAGAGGTCTCACCTTCAATAAGGTAGTTTCCTCTTCTATAGAATATCACATATTCATGAGCCAATTTCCTCTTTTCCCTATTGAGACACTCGGCCAACAAGGGCTTCTAGAAGCCTTGATTTGTTTCCAATTTTGTTCATGGCTTGCCTTTTCTCTCAACATGGCCGAAGTTCCTTATGCATCCTTATGCAAATTTGTTTCCTCTTTTTCTTTTGGCAAGTATCTAAATACATTTATGCACAAAATAAACTCTCCTATTTCTCTATAGGGTAGGCGCCCAACATGTCTCTAGAAGGAGCTTCTAGAAGCTTCTTCATTTATTCATGAGAACATGAAAGAGGCCCATTAAGAATTTTCAATAAAACTCTTATGAAATGAAATTAATTCACGAGGCCCAATGATCAAGTCATGGCCGAGTGACATTAAGTCATCAAATGAACTTGTCAAAAAATTTATTGACATTCATTTCATCCTTTGTCTCAAAAGGCAAAATTACCCTTTTGACTATTTTCGTTCTCGTTTTGACTTAGCTTCCAGTTTAACTATTCCTATCGATGTGATTCGTGACAGTGACCTCATGAATGAACAAAGCTTGAGCTAAACACTTGGACTCAAAAGTTCACAAACCTTTTCCAAGTTTAGCTTAATGCCAACTGACTCCACTAAAGAGCTGACACTGAAAATCTCTCGGTTCAAATGAATTTATTTTCTACTCAAGAATTCGACCTAATTATGATGAGCGGATCCACTAGATAATTATTATCTATGTTTACCCTTCATGAATGTCATCAGCTAGTCGGGATTTACTAAATTACCATTTTACCCTTCTAGCTGTGAATAAGTTAGAAACAATGTATTGACGAGGAGCTAACAAGTCACATTGTTTCATCCAAAAGAGTCAGGACTCAATTTGGACACTGGCCAGTTCATTTATTCACACTCCAAGGAACAAAGCATGAGGTGACATACATTGCATTTCATCAATCTTGTACATGAATTCCATATCTATGAGAACTTCACAAAGTTACTCATGACATACTCACAACTTAGTACTTCACCAATAGGCCCTGTTCGGAATCACATAGTGAGCCCGAACTCTGACTTTCTCAAATGAGAATACTAAGGTGTGAAATGACATGTCTCATTTCAGGATTAAGGTAAGCATGATGCAATTCATACATAGTGACTTCGAGACATAAGAGGTTAAATGGTTTGTTCTTATCTTGTCTCTAGAAGTGCACTGGTCAATTCAGTACCTTCGGAAGATACCTAGAAGAACTATAGAGTCTCCAACTCTCAATGCCTCATAACCAGACATCATAGATTCTTCTAACAATCGTACTGAGGTCAATAGTCCTTTGACCCTAAGATTGCGAATATATCGTTTTAAGCAAACTACGAAGAGTTTGTTCATGCAAATCTACATTTGTCTCTTCGTAAGTTGTTAAGTTTGTTTATGGACTAAAAGACTAAGGTTTTATCATAAAGCTTCAAACAAAGAAAGAATGAATGAACGTTTCAACTTTATTAATGAATGAATAGGCAATTACAAGCAAGAGTCTTCATGAGACTTTATTACATCAAATGTACAAAATAAAGATTACAACTCTTCTTGTGGGCACCATTGACAACAGCGGCAAGCCCCAATCACAGGGATCTTCTTACTGCTCAATGCAACGAGCATGGCAATGACCTGAGAGAGCGACTAAGCTCTCGGCCAAACACCCCCCTGGCAGCTCCAACTAACGGAAACCGCCGCACGGGTCAAGGGTCTAATGAGAGGCGGCAGGTGACTCCTCCCGAACAGGAAGTTACTCCGACTACCAGTCTCAATGTGGTCACAATGATCCATAATCTTTGAAATGAAGTACGAGATCTCCGAGAATACGAAATTGGCTGAAGTGCTTATGGAGTCGTTAAGGAGAATTCCTCGCCTTTCACGACTCAGATATTGGCCGAGGCATGATGGAAAAGCGGATCCCGCTTACTACATCATGCATTATGAAACCGGGATGACGATGGAAGGTGTAGCTCTCGGTGCCATGTGCCACGCTTTTAGTCTTACCCTTGCCGGACTCGGTTTCGAGTGGTTTAAGAACTTAAGGCCGGGAAGCATCCACTCGTTCAAGGACCAGAAGGACATGTTCCTAGCACGGTTCGGCACATCTATGGTCCAAAAAAAGACCAAGATGTACCTGTAGTCAATCAGGCAAGAGAGTGGTGAGTCTCTTAGGCGATACCTCGCTCAATTCATCGAAGAGTCGAACAAGGTCGACCTCTTTGATGACGGTGACGCAATTGCCGCTATCATTGAAGACTTGCGCACAAGTGACTTCCTTAAGTCAGTCGTTGGCCGTGTCCCTTCTACCATGGCCGAGTTGATGACTCGAGCCAAGACCTTCATGGCAATCGAAGATTAACTCAACGACTGCAAGAGCAACAATCAAAACTCTCGTCGTCGAGATGAACCTAGACACGAGCAAGGCGACTCTCGTAAAAGATGAAATAAGGGGAATCAAGCTTCCAATGGCCAGCCCTCTACACCCCAGAAGCCGCGACTTGCGGAAGATTTTAAAGGGTATTCGTCGTTCACACCATTGAACACGACGCCGGATCGGATCCTGGCTTTGGCACGTGACAAGTTCACTCCCCTGGCTCCAATGAAAAAAGATCCCACGATTCACGATCGATCTAGATATTGCGAGTTCTATAAGGAATACGGTTATTTGACCTCCGAATGCTATAATCTTAAAAGGCAAATTTAGGCTTTGATCCAACGGGGTGAGCTGAAAGAGTTCGTGTTGCGAATGATCAGCGTTGTGGGCCCCACCACAAGCCGACCACAGTCTAGCAAGGGAGGAGGAACAGCCGCTTCTGCCGACAAGTCGCAGCTACTGCCGATGCCAATCCGCAGCTCCACGTTGTGAACACCATACTGGGAGTTCCACAAGAAGGAGATTTTGCCCGACAACGGAAAAAATTCCTAAGGGTCGTGGCTCAAGAAGACGCTGCTATACATGTCAACCTTATGTATGAAGAACCTCCGTCCGTGCCTCACGAGACAATGTACTTCACCAACGAAGAGGCCAAGCGAGTTGTGCATCCGCACAATGACGCAATAGTGCTCAAAGCCCAAGTGGCTAATAACCTGGTGAAAATAGTTTTCATCGATAACGGCAGTGCTATCGATATATTCTTCAAGACCACCCTAGAGCACATGAAGCTCGGGGGCCTACGCCCAACTCCGACCCAAATGCCTTTATTTAGGTTCACGGGGGAGAGAGTCATGACCGGAGGCATCATCGATCTTCCGGTCACCTTCGGGACTCCCGGAGGCATTGAAGTCGTTCACATAGTCCCATTTGTAGTGGTCGATCAGGAGTCGGCCTATCATGTCATCACTGGGCGACCCATGTTGAACCGATTGAGGGATATTACTTCCACGTATCACCTACTGGTGAAATTCCCCACTGAAGAGGGAATTGGCATCATGACTGGAGACCAATCCCAGGCCAGAATATGCTACATGCAAAGAGTCGATGGCAAGTCTGCTGGGAAAATGGTTAACACGATCTTCCAACTGGAAGTTAATTGCCCATGCGACCTAAGGGACGTGAGGAAATTCGGAGAACTCGACCCTCGGGACGAAGTCGAGAGACTTAAAGTGGAAACCTCCAACGATCTCCCGTCAGTTGTGCTAGAGGAATCTAAACCTGAGCAGGTTGTAAAGATCGGCATCCGACTTCCACTCGCCATTAAGACTCAACTCACTGCCTTCCTGCGAGAATTCAAGGATGTATTCGCATGGACTCATGCAGATATGCCCGGAATTGATCCTGAAATAATAGTGCACCGATTGAACGATGACCCAAGGGTCGCCGAAAAAGTGCAGGCTAGACGAACATTCAATCCAGAACAATACCTGGCCATAAATGAAGAGGTCGAGAAACATCTCACTGCAAACTTCATCCGAGAGACTAAGTACCCCAAGTGGGTCGCCAATGTGGTAATGGTGAAAAAACCTAATGGGAAGTGGCGCATTTGCATAGATTACAAAGATCTTAATAAAGCATTCCCTAAGGACTGCATCCCACTCTCGCGCATCGAACAACTGGTCGATACCACGGACGGCCATGAACTCCTCATCTCCATGGACGCCTATTCGGGCTACAACCGAATTCGACTGCATGAACCTGATCAGATTAAGACAACCTTTGTCACCGATCGAGGTCTCTACTGTTATAAGGTCATGCCTTTCGGCCTTAAAAATGCGGGAGCTACTTACCAACGATTGGTTAATCGAATCTTCGCCAATCAAATTCGCAAGACCATGGAAGTATACGTGGACGACATGCTCATTAAAAGCCTACAGGCAACTAATCCGACGAGGCATAGAGGCGAATCCTGAGAAGATCAAGGCACTCCTTGAAATGAAGTCCCCGAGATGAATCAAAGAGGTGCAAAGCTTGACCGGTCGGATTGCTGCTCTGACGCGCTTTGTGTCGAAAGCGACCGAAAAGTGTCAATCATTCTTCAAAGCTCTGAAGAAGACGGACAGCTTTGAGTGGACTAATGACTGTGAAAGAGCCTTTCAAGAGATAAAGGCTTACTTCGGGTCCCCACCCGTTTCTCTCCAAACAAAAAGAGGGCGAGGTGCTATATGTATACCTCGCCGTCTTTGAAAGAGTTGTAAGCATCGTTCTTGTCCGCGAAGAAGATAGGGTCCAGTGGCCAATCTACTGTGTGAGCATAGCCTTACTTGACACGGAGACACGCTACACCGAGATAGAGAAACTTTCTCTTGCTCTCGTGACGGCACCTAAAAAGTTGCGTCCATATTTCCAAGCTCACCTCATCGTGGTGCGAACTGAGCACCAGATCGGTAAAGCTCTTCAAAAGGGAACATCGACTCCTATGGCGATCTCGTCCCAAGAATTGAGCGAGTATGGGATTGAATTCCACCCAAGAGCGGTTATAAAGGGTCAGGCCTTAGCCGACTTTGTGGTAGAATTCTCCTCCACTCCCGATAATGGAATGTGGAAAAAGACTTAACCAATAACGCGATGATGCAGAAGAGAAAAGTTGACCCAACAGGTCCCATCTGGGAGTTACACGTAGACAGAGCGTCTAATGCTCGAGGGGCTGGCGCCATAATCATTTTGACTAACCCCGACAGGGAAAAGTTACGATACGCCCTCCACTACAGCTTCCAAGCCTCTAATAATGAGGCCGAATATGAAGCCCTCATTGTAGGGATAGAGCTAGCATAGAAGCTCGGCTCAAAGAACTTGCGGATACACTGCGACTCGCAGTTGATCGTGAACCAGGTTAAAGGACATTACACTATCAAGGAGCCTAATATGGTTGCCAACCTGGCAAAGACAAACTCCAAACTCGATGCCTTCTCTTGGATCAAGATTCTCCAAATCCCGAGAGAACAAAATTCAGCGGCTGACGCACTTGCTCGCCTCGGATCTGGCATCGACAAAGACGGATTGGGAACCGTACCCATCGAATTTCTTCCACGGCCATCCGTCTCCCGAGACGAAGTCGGGACTATAGAGGATGTGTCTCAGCCAATTTGGATGGACCCAATTATCGAGTTTCTGCGAAGAGGGGAACTTCCCAAAGACCGCAAAGAAGCAGATAAGTTGAGAGTCTTAGAAACCAAGTACACGCTTCGAGATGACATACTCTATAAACGCGGTTACTCAACACCGCTGCTCTGATGCCTCAATAGCGTCGAGTTGACTAAGATCCTCCCCGAAATACACGAGGGCATCTGCGAGAACCACGCCGCTGGAATCTCCCTCGCGCTCAAAGCACTTAAACAAGGCTATTTTTGGCCTACCATGAAAAAATATGCCTTTGAATGGGCGAGGCGCTGCGACAAGTGCCAATGCCTTTCCGAAACCTAAGAAATCTGCCGATCCCACTGAGCAGCATCATTGTCTCGTGACCCTTTTCTAAATGGGGTGTGGACATCATTGGCAAACTCCCTAGAGCGCTAAGACAATACAAGTATGCCATAATCACCATAGACAACTTCACCAAGTGGGTAGAAGTCTAGCCGCTTGTTGTCGCACGAACATGAACAACGATTAAATACCTCGGGTGGTTCAATCCAAGGCCGGACCAAGTGATCGCGCCCGGGCCAAAAATGGGAACTCGTAGACCGAGTTGCACCCTCCAGACCCTGAGGTGTGTTTTGGAGGGTGTGACCGTGCCAAAGGTTGGCTGCCTACGTACCCTTTAGTCGGGATCAGGTCAGAACGTAGTTCAGTTTGAATGTTGGGGGCTATCTTGGGCTCGGAAGCTTGAGAATCCAAGGCTTTAGAGTAGAACCCGGCTCGTAGCTTCTAGTGAAGACTTTAGAGGGGTCGCTTGCCTTGTAGCTCGGAGTTCTAGCTCAAGAGCCAAGAAGCGGGAGAGCAGTGTATGCACTGCGGAGGCTCGAGTCGCAGAAGAGGAGCGCGATCCCTCTCATTGAGGCGGGTCCTTGAATTTCTGAGTCCAGGGAGGAGCGCACACTCTTGGAATGTCACAAGAGCGCGAGAGAGGAGACAGTTCAAGAGAGAGAGTTGTGTGGAGAAGAGAAGTGTGAGGATGTGTTGGTATGAATGAGGATGCTTTTCCCTCCCCCTAAGGGGACGTATTTATAGCGTTGGAGGAGGCCTTCGGCCGGCCCCCTCAAGGCCCACCGGGTGGCCGGGAGCGGGGCGCGAGAGACTCAACGCCCAGACGGGCGCGGGGCGCGCAAGGCGTGCCGTCTGGACGGGCGCGGGGTGTACAGGGCGAAGCGTTTGGATGGGCGCGGGGTGCCCAGCTAAGGCAACACGTGTGCCTGGCCGAGGCAGCAGGAGCTCTCGGCCCGAGCAGCAGGGACACCCGGCAGAGGCTGTAGGAGCGCTCGGCCGGGGCAGCAGGGACGCCCGGCCGAGGCAGCAGGAGCGCTCGGCCGGGGCAGCAGAGGCGCCCGGCCGAGGCAGCAGGTGCGCTCGGCCAGGGAAGCAGAGGCGCCCGGCCGAGGTAGCAGGTGCGCTCGGCCGGGCAACATGGTGCGCGCAGGCCGAGACGGCGCGGAGCGCCAGGGCGCGCGTGGACCGGGATGGCCGGGAGCGCTAGGGCACGCGCACAGGCCCACTGGGCCAGGGGCACAGGTGCACGCGCGGGTCGGGGGCGAAGGCAAACTGGCGCACGCGCGGGCCGGGGCGCGGACGTGCTGGTGCGCGCGTGGGCTCGTCAGGCCGTGGGTGTGCTAGGGCGCTCGGGCCGAGCGGGCCGGGACCCATTTGGGCTTTCTGGCAGGCAAAGCCCGGCCGGCCTCAAATTGTTTTCGAATTTTTGGTTTCCCGATAACGACCAGTAACATTAGCCCCCCAAGTTTATGGCTTGTGGAACGCAAGTCGTGAAATTTAGAAAAAGAAAGGGCGTTGAGGTCATTTTACCTTCTTGGTCATGTGTGGTCATATTTTTTTTTTGGCCGGACCCTGAGGGGTCGGACTGGGCCGGCTGGGCAGAAAGGCCCGCGCTCGGCCTGATGCTAGCGGGCTTGCGTGCGTGCGAGGCCGGCACACGAGCCGGGCCTTTGAGTTTGAAATTTCCCTTGGGCAACTGACTTTTTTACCCTTTTAATGGGGAGTGAGTTTTTTTCCCATGTCGATCATCCTAAGGTTGACTCTTCCTGCCCTCTCAAAAATCTTAGGGGGTCGACCAAGGGTCCCTTCGAGGAACTTGACGGGATTCCCATCTTTGTCGAGGAAGACTATCACGCGGCCGATAAATTGCTCGTAGAGTTGGAGACTGACGCCGCAGCGGTTGCCGAGCTGGCGGGGCCCGAGAGCGGCCTACCTACCAGGTGCGGCCCCAAAGGGGAGGACGAAGGGTCCAAAGACTCGCGTTCGTCACGACTGGTGGTCAACTTGGTTTCCCGCGAGGTATCCTTTGACGCCCCCTTGCTTTAGCAGCGAGGTGAAGCGATGGTGAGCGCAGGGCTTCCCCGGGTGTCTAACTTAGATGCCTCGGGCGCCGAACTTACGATAATTTCGTCCGAATCTTTCTTGGACGAGATATACTCCGACGACCCCCTAGGGTCGGGCTCAAAAGGCCTTGGAGAGGACTTGGAGGCTCCTCCCGCGAGGGGAAAGGAGAAGCGTAGCGGAAAGGAGTTGGAGACGGCTTGGACGGCCTTTGAATCCGCGGAGTCTTCGGGCTACACATATGCCAAGTCTCTGGAAAGGACTCGCTTGTACGGAGTGGGCGACTCTGTTGCCCTCGTTGGCTTAGACTGCAAGGGGGTCGATGTTGCAAGCACGATCACTACCCGAGTCTTTAGCGCGCTTCGGGAGACATATGACATTCCTCCCTCGGTGGGGCTGCTCAGGCCTGCCCCCGAGGACAGGCCCTCTCGCCCGAGGGACGGGTTTGCAGCCGTGACGATCGGAAGCCTTATCTGTGGGCTGCGTCTCCCGTTCTCGATGATCGCCCAGCAGATTCTGACCCGACTAACCTTTTTACTAACCTAGAGCAAGCACATGTAAATATAAACTATTATGAGCATAAATAATCTACTAACCTTTTTAGAAGCTTGAACGTTGATGAGCTTTTGGAAAGTTGAAACGTTCGTCTCCCCTCGCAGCATGTCTCTCTTCTTTCCTCGACAACACGAGCAACCATGATAATTTCTATCACAAGAATCACTCGAGAGAAAAGGAATTAGTGAGTGGGCACTTTTAAACACGTCGGCTTGAGTACAAGTCTCAAAGTCGAAGAGCTAACAACACTAGGTCAAATGAGGACCTAGGTGCCAAAACAAAAATGAAAGGAACGTAGAGAGAGAGAGAGAGGATGGGCGGCCGAGCTAGAGAGAGAAGCTCTCAATTTCTAAAACTTGGGCTTTACCTTCAATAAGGTAGTTTCCTTCTATAGAATATCTCATTTTCATGAGCAAATATTCCCTCCTTCTCCTTAGAGTCACATGGCCAAATAGGGCTTCTAGAAGCCTTTGATTTGTTTCCTATTTTGTTTTTGCTTCTCCCTTGACTCTACTTGGCCGAATTCCCTTATTCCCCTTAGATGAGATTTGTTTCCTCTTTTTCATTTGGCAAGTATCTTCATACATTTATGCACAAAATATTCTCTCCTTCTTTGGGTGATGGGCGCCCAAGAGGCTCTCTAGAAGGGGCTTCTAGAAGCTTCTTCATTTGTTCATGACAACATGAAAAAGGCCCATTAAGAATTTTCAATAAAATTCTTATGAAATGAAATTAATCCACAAGGCCCAATGAACTCATCATGGCCGAGTGATATAGGTCATCATATGACCATGTCAAAAAATTTATTGACATTCATTTCATCCTATGTCCAAAAAGACAAAAATACCCTTTTGACAATTTTCGTAAAACTTGTCTCGTTCTTGTTTTGACTTAGCTTCTAGTTTAACTATTCCAAATCGATGTGATTTGTGACAGTGACCTCATGGATCCAAATGAAAAAGCTTGAGCTAAATACTTGGACTCAAAAGTTCACAAACCTTTTTCAAGTTTAGATAAATGTCAACTGACTCCACTAAAAAGTTGACACTGAAAATCTCTCGGTTCAAATGAATTTATTTTCTACTCAAGAATTCAACCTAATTGTAATGAGTGGATCCACTGAATATTATCTATGTTTACCCTTCATAAATATCACCAGCTAGTCGGGATTTACAAAATTACCATTTTACCCTTCTAGCTGTTATTTCCTCAACTCCTTTGTCGCTTGTGAATAAGTTAGAAACAATGTATTGACGAGGAGCTAACAAGTCATATTGTTTCATCCAAAAGAGTCAAGACTCAAGTTGGACGCTGGCCAGTTCATATATTCACATTCCAAGGAACAAAGCATGAGGTGATATACATTGCATTTCAGCAATCTTGTACATGAATTTCATATCTATGAGAACTTCACAAAGTTACTCACGACATCTTCACAACTTAGTACTTCACCTACATGGCGCACATAAGATGCCTACATGGTGCAACTAAGTCATCCCTCGCGATGCATCTAAGACGCCTACATGGCGCACGTAAGACGCTTACATGGCGCAACCAAGTCGTCCCTCGCGACGCACCTAAGAAGCCTACATGGCGTACCTAAGACGCCTACATGGCGCATGTAAGACGCCTACATGGCGTACCTAAGACGCCTTTGTCCCTCGCGACGCATCTAAGACGCCTACATGGTGCACTTAAGACGCCTACATGGTGCACGTAAGATGCCTACGCCCAACCAAGTCATCCCTCGCGACGCACCGAAGATGCCTACATGGCGCACCTGAGATGCCTACATGGCGCAAATAAGATGCCTACATGGTGCATCCAACTCGTCCCTTGGGACGCACCTAATATGCCTACATGGTGCACGTAAGACGCCTACATGGTGCAACCAAGTCACAGTTGAAACGCCTACAGGGACGCGAACCATACAAACGGTTGGCGTATCTAAGGACAAATCTTGCTAAGGCAGAAGACCTGCCAAAACCATTGGCGAAAGATGTGTGTCTATTGAAATACACCATAACCATTCAAACGCAAGATTAAAATGAACAAATGTGTTCATAAAAGAAAATCAAGTTCCATAAAAAGGGGGCAACAGCCACAAAAATCCAAGAAAGCAGGCGCTAAAACAGTTGCGCTGAAAGGAAACTCCTAAAAAAAAGCAATAAGCTATACACTTGCGGGAAAAAGAAAGAAAAATAAAAAAATTTCACTCAGCAAGTTCATCACCAACAGGCTCAACCCCGTCGAGCGGTGGGAACAAAGAGTCGAAGAAGTGGAAGGTGATCCCTCGAGAAACATTCTCGATAGCGGTAGCTTCCTGACACTCCACCGCCGCTGCATGCCTCGCCTCCTCGATCCCGACATCGAAGTCATCTTGTAGGTCAGACGCAAGCCGTTCCGCCGCTTCCTTTTCTGTGGTGAGCCGAGCCACCTCCTCCGCCAAAGTGTCATGCTCGCGCTCCGCCCGGACACGGGCGGCCTCGTTCGACGAGAGCTAACTCTGAAGAATGCCTGCTTCTTCTGTACGCGTCTCCAACTGCCATCGAAGGTCCCGCACCTTGCTTTGGAAAACTTCCGTCGATCGAGTTGCCACTTTAAGAGCTTGACGTTCCATCGTTAACTCTCCAGCCATCTTCGCCACTGCTGACTGGGCACGATCACATTTTCGCAGTTCCATGCGAGCCTTTTGAAGCTTCTCGCGGAGACTCGCAAACTCTGCCTTTGAGTGAGAACCTCTCTCGGCACGGGCTAGCTGAGACTTCGCTTGAGCAAGCTCCTCTTGGGCGAGTCCCATATGTAGGATAAGGTCATGAATGATCTTCTCATCTCAGGTCGCACGCGCAAGCACCTGGGGAAAAGAACAAGTCATCAAAAGCAAGATTCTAGCAAAACGAAGTGAAAGGATAAGCAGAGGTAAAACTTACTCTCTGTGCGTCAGACATGCCACTGCGAAAATACTCTACATCGCTGCTCGCCAATATGCCCTTCCACATCTTCAGCGGGGACTGCGCGAGCCCTTGGGGACATTCCCTGCTGATTTCCACAGCCTCTGCCTCAATCATCGAGTTCGCGCGCTTCGAATCGGAAGACGTGTCCGGAAGAGCTAAGGAAGAGGATCGCTTGAAGGAAGGGCGGGGACTGCTCTCTGCCAAATGACCGGCGTCAGACTTCTCCCTGCCATTCGCGCCGCGATCCTAGAACGGATTACGCCAATGACTTCGAGTCCCGAAAAGATCTCGCCAAGCGCGCGCGAGCCCTCGCCGTAGCTGAGGAAGCTATAAAAACAACAAAGATCAGAAATCTGACCGAAAAGACACTGAAACTGAAAAAGAGCAAACGCCAAAGTACCTGGAAGGCCATTGCTCGAGGGAGACGACACAACACTAGGTGCACTCTCCGCCCGCTGACTATCTCCACGGCCAAGAGGGAAAGGCGAGAACCACCCAGTGGACGCCATCAGCTTTAGAGAGCGAAATCGCTCCCCGGCTTTCCGAGCCTCCGACATCCCGCGGATCTCCTTCATGAATTCGAGGTCATCGGCCCCCCATCAGCAAAGAAGTCGGTCAGAGGACCGAACTAGAGTGGCACATCCCTAAAGGCCTCGACTGAGACCCACACCCACGCTCTCCTGTTATGCTTCTCCGAATCCGTGATCAGCTTGGTGTTCCGGTGATCACGGATCATGAAGAAGCTGGGTTGCCCGGGCGCGGGGAAGACCGCGACAAGGTTACGAAAGTGACCCATCGTCTCCCGCTCAGTTTGGCAATGTCACTCCATGTGACACATCGCCACCATGCAATAAAATGTCGGGCTCATCTGGCAGGCATGCACCCCCAATCGCGCAAGGAGCTGCTGGACGATGGGCTAAAACGGTAATCGTAACCCGCAATGAAGACTTGCTACTGAAATAGCGGCAAACCCATGATGCGAATAGAAAGGGCGATCATCCGACAAGGGACGGAGAAGCGCCACGAACGTCAGAATGGCATATGCCTCCATGAGACCAAACGAACGTTCGGTAGATGAGCGAGCTCAAAGCACCGATCCCCAAACATTCATAGCCCTCGGAAGCACCAAATCCTTCCATGGGATACCACTCCATCCTAGCGAGAGGCCTCATCGATACTATCGATTCCGCGTCTGCGACCTCGGATCTGGCATTTCTCGGCCCCGAGAGAGAGCCACCATCCCCCTAAACGGCTGTGGCGGTCGCCATCGGCCCCCGGGACGCTCCACTGTAAGGCCCTCAGCTCCCGACACGTTTCCAAATCGCCTTCGGGATCTTCTGACTCTGGCCCAAAGTCGTCCACGCAGTCAATCTCGTCGAGAACCGACTCTAACAGGGTTGGCACAGCCACGCTAGCAACTTTTCCCGACGTGCCATGAAAGTCAAAGTCGGACATTGGCATATCAGACAGGGGCACGTCGCGCGCCCCCTCGCCAACTAAGTTGATTACGAGGCGAGGCGCAGCGCCCCCAGATGCAGGCCGACCGGCACCCTCGCCCGCGCCACGCCCAGTCGGCGCGCACTCTTCCCGAGGCTGAGGTGCGGGCGCGGTCACGCCCAACTCGCCCTCTTCAAACTACTACTCCGTTACACTTGGATCCTCCTCCACGTGCAAGGGAATCTCCCCTAATCTCGAGAAGAGGTCGTCGTCTATATGCTCAGAGTCCTGAAGCAAGAGAGAGAAATCTATCTCAGGATCCTCAGTTGAGAAGGGGAAGGGAATATCCATCGTGCAAAAGCGTAGATAGAGAGAAAAAGTGTAGAGAAAGAGAAAAAATAAAGTGGAGAAAATAAGAGGGGGGTGCCACTATTTATAGAGCCCTAGGAGGGTAGGAGTCCAAATCCTACTCCCACAAGATGGAAAAAGGAGGAAAAGACCTCCAAAATTCGATTTTCCCGGTGAAAATGCGTCACCCTCGCGCGCGGGGCGTGCACTGCGCGGAAATTTTATGCGTCGCGCAGTTTGCATCGCACGACCCGCGCACCGCGCCGCACGACAAAAAAAAGGAAAAAAATGTGCGTATCCTCACAACAATGAAGACTTTGGAAATAATATTTCCTCAAACACCCGCCTGTAATGACTAAAAGTTCAACGCCTAGAGCCTCCCGAGCAACGAACTTGGGGGGCTAATGTTGTCGGTCGTTTTCGGAAAACCCGGAACGCCGAGAAGACACACCGCTCAAAGGGCCGATGGTCAGGCCGGAGGTCCTAAAGAGCGACAAACCGTCCGTCACGAGTCACTATCCAGTCCTCGTGCCAAAACTATCAGCTGCTCGAGTCCAGTCACTCTCCTCGAGTCGAGCCTTGCTCCTCGAGCCGAGTCACTCTCCTCGAGTCCAGACTTGCTCTTCGAGTCGAACCTCGCTGCTCGAGTCGAGTCATTCTCCTCGAGTAGAGACTTTTATGTTTCACGCGATTTGCACGATATCCAGAGCTCCAAAGTGTTGTCAATGGTGCCCACTGTTATCGGCCCGACCCCAATCGTGGCAAATCAAAGGCAAAACAGCGATCAAACTTGCCCCAGCCATTGAAAAGGCCCATGGGCCGGCTCGGCCAAGGGCCGACCCAATAGCCTCGGCCCAAGACTGAGCTCGACCTCGGCCTCACGACCTCGACCTCGGCCTCACGAGCTCGACCTCGGCGTCACGAGCTCGGCCTCGGCCTCACGAGCTCGACCTCGGCCTCACGAGCTCGACCTCGGCCTCACGAGTTCGACCTCGGCCTCACGAGCTCGACCTCAGCCTCGCGAGCTCATCCTCGGCCGAGCCTATGCTATCCTCGGCCAAGGGCCGAGCCTATGTTATCCTCAGCCAAGGGGCCCACCAATGACGCCATCCTATGTTATCCTCTGTCGAGCCTATGTTATCCTCTGCCAAGGGACATGCCAATGACGCCAACCTATGTTATCCTCGGCCAAGGGACATACCAATGACGCCAGCCTATGTTATCCTCGGCCGAGCCTATGCTATCCTCGGCCAAGGGCCGAGCCCATGTTATCCTCGGCCGAGGGGCCCACCAATGGCCCCTTGGTCGCCTATAAATACAGGCGCCTCTCACCTTCTCCAGGTAATCCATTCTTGAGGACTAAAACGCTGCCGAACTCACCTCTCGCTCGTTTCTCTCAAATCTCGGCCCCTAAACACTTAAACCCTCTATTCTCCACCTCAATCCCACTAATGTTGAGCGTCGAAGAGGTAAACAGAGGCACCCCCTCTGTTTTCCCTTCTTAGCTCACGGTTCTCTCATCCTTTCCAGGTACCCCGGCGAGCTCAGACACCATCGACAGCCAAGGGAAGATCTGGGCAACCAGGTCCGACACGCTCGAGCCCAGGCGAGGCCACTTGGTCCGGCCTTGGGTCTAACCGCATGTGGCTCCTAAATCGTTGTCCGAAAAACGGCGACAACATTTTGGCGCTAGAAGGAGGGGGACCACCGACCTTACCGCTCTCTCCCTTCCATTCCACACTCTCACTACTCTTACGACTCTCGAGAGATGAGTCACATTCCGGCGACCTCCGCCGGCACTCGAGCGACAAGCTCAAGGTACGGTCTTCGGAGCCTCGCTCACCGTCTTGAAGGGCAACCTCGTGATAACGAGAGCCAGCCCCAAGACCCGACGGACGACCCCGAGGCCACGCTCCGAGAGGACACGGCTCGGCGGCTCGCAGAGCTTCTAGATCGACCCGGTGTCGACGGCTCGCTCATTGCCGATCTCCTCGGGTACGATGTCGAGGATCGATCCGCCCGTAACGACTCCGACCCCGACTATGTGGGGGAGTCAAGGACCGACGAGGCGACTCCTAGCCTCGCCCACTCGCGGTCCGAGAGGCCCAGTGGTGCTTTGGCCGGTCCGTCGCGTCTGGCGCGACGACAGGCACGGTCACATTCCCAGGGACTCGCCCCTTCGGTTTCGAGAGGCGGCCGGACACGGCCCCTCACCGAGGAGAGAGCGACTCTGGGCAATGACGGGGCCGATAGCCGAAGTGCTCGCCGCGTGGCCCGACCAAGGGCGAACTCGCCCCACCACGCGCCGAGCGTGGACCTTAGAGAGCGCTTGACGGCGCAGAGAAACTCCCGAGGGGAGGATCTCCGCCAAAGGCTCAACTCTCGGAGGGACGCCCTCCCCGCCGCAACTCTCGGCCAACCTCAGGCCAATATCGTGGACCAAGCGTCCAACGAGCGCCAGCCGGCAACTCCCGTGGCCCCAACGGTCAGCCCCGCTAACGGGCTTGACATGGTCACGATGATTCAGAGCCTCTAAAACCAAATCATCGAGATGAGGGAGTCGGGGAGGCAGAGGCCGTATGGAGGGATCGAGGAATCGTACTCTCCCTTCGTCGCGCAAATCCTCGCGCAACCTTGCGTGGGGAACTTCAAATTGCCGTCCATCCCTCCCTATGATGGGCGGACTGACCCGAACTTCCACATCCAACACTACGAGACGTGGATGACGATGCAAGGGCAGCCGGACGCGACTCTATGCCAAGCCTTCAGCCTAACCCTCACGGGGTCGGGCTTTGAATGGTTCCGGAGTTTGAGACCCGGGAGCATCCCGCTTCGCCACGCTCATGGCACAAAAGAAGTCAAAGACCCACCTCCTCTCCATTCGTCAAGGGAGAGACGAGACATTGAGGTAATACCTCGCTCGCTTCACCGAGGAGTCTCACAAAGTCGAGGGGTTTGACGACAAGGACGCCATCACGGCGATCACCGAGGGAGTTCGCACGAGCGACTTCCTCAAATCCATTATTGGGAAAGTCCCGCGGAGCATGGCGGAGCTGATGACGAGAGCCCGCATGTATATGGGAATCGAGGACTATCTCGATGGCTGAGATGGCCGGAAGTCAGGGGGGCAAGGTAGTCGACGCCGCGACGACCAAGATGGAGATCGTCCCGACCCTCGAAAGAAGAGGAACAAGGGAGGCCAGGCCCCTAACGGCCGCTCCCTCCCCGGGCCGAGACCGTCACACGTCGATAGCTTCCGAAAGTTCTAGACGTTCACCCCCTTGAACACCCCACCGGAGCGGATCCTAGCTCTGCACCGCGACAAGCTAGGGAGCCCTACTCCTCTCACAAAGGATCCCGCAAAGAAGGATCGAAACAAGTTCTGCGAATACCACCAAGATCACGGGCATCTGACGTCCGAATGCTATCAACTCAAGCGTCAGATCGAGGCCTTGATTCAAGACGGGAAACTGAAAGAGTACGTCCTTAGAACGATCGGGACGGCCGCGGCGCACGGTGAGCGTCCGCAGCAGGAAAGGAAGGGTCTGGGGACGGTGACCGTCACGGACCGAGCGGCAATCGAAGAACCGGAGAGCTCACAACTGCATGTCGTGGGCTCAATCATGGGTGGCCCAGAGTTTGAGGACTCGTCCACGCGAAGGAAGAAGTACGCGCGTGAAGTTTCCCAAGGGAAAATAGCGCACTACATCAACCATACGTACGAGGCTCCTCCTCCGGCCCCGTTCGAGTCCATGTTCTTCACTAGCCAAGAGGCGGCGCGAGTCCTCCACCCACACAACGACGCGATAGTAGTCTCGACCCCGGTCGCCAACAACCTCGTCCGGAGAATCGTAATCGACAATGGGAGCTCCGCCGATATAATCTTCAAGGCGGCGCTGGACAGGATGAAGCTATCTGGGATGAGACCGACCCCGATCTCGACTCCGCTCTTCGGCTTCTCCGGGGAGAGGGTCATGACGGAGGGAACCATCGACCTCCCGGTGACCTTCGGGACACCGGGGGGGCTCGAGGTCACCCATATCGTATCGTTCTTGGTCGTGGACCAACCCTCCGCCTACAACGTCATAATCGGCCGCCCGACCCTCAATCGATTGAAGGCCATTACATCCACTTACCACCTGATGATGAAGTTCCCGACTGACAAGGGGATAGCCATGATGTTGGGAGACCAATCGATGGCAAGGATGTGCTACATCCAAGGCGTGGACGGGAAAGAAAAGGGGAAGATGGTGAACACCGTCTTCCAACTCGGGGTCAAGTTCCCGTGCGAAATAGAGGAAGGAGGAATCTTCGGAGAACTAGACCAAAGGGACGATGTCGAGCGTCGAAAGGTGGAGACACCGGACGACCTTTTTCCCGTCGTTTTGGACGACGCCAAACCCGACCAGGTGGTCAGGGTAGGCGCCCGGCTCCCGGCTCCCGTCCGAAGTCCGAAACCAGCTCGCCACTTTCCTCCGCAAGCACAAGGACGTCTTCGCGTGGACACACGCCGACATGCCAGGGATCGACCCGAAGATAATGGTTCACCGTCTCAACGATGACAAGAGAGTAGCCGAACGCGTTCAACCGCGACGGACGTTCAGCGGGGAGAGATACCAAGCCATTGGTGTAGAGATCGACAAACTTCTCGCCGCCGACTTCATCAAGGAGGCGGAACAGCCCAAGTGGGTGTCCAACGTGGTGATGGTCAAGAAGCCAAACGAGAAATGGCGGATCTGTATCGACTATAAAGATCTCAACAAGGCCTGCCCGAAAGATAGCTTCCCCATCCCGAGGATCGAGCAGCTTGTGGACGCTACGGCGGGCCACGAGTTGTTGAGCTTCATGGACGCCTACTCAGGCTACAACCAGATCTGCATGCACGAGCCGGACCAGATCAAGACCACCTTTGTTATGAACCGCAGACTCTACTGTTACAAAGTCATGCCCTTTGGCCTCAAAAACGCGGGAGCGACGTATCAAAGGTTGGTAAACCGAATGTTCGCCAATCAAATTGGCAAAACCATGGAAGTCTACGTGGACGATATGCTCGTCAAAAGCCTCAAGACCCACGACCACGTTCGAGACCTGAGAGAGATGTTTGCGATCCTGCGACGCTACAAGATGAAGCTCAACCCCAACAAGTGCGCTTTTGGGGTCGAGCCCGGAAAATTCTTGGGCTACATGGTTAGCCGCCGCGGGATCGAGGCTAACCCTGAGAAGATTAGGGCGATCTTAGAAATGAGGTCGCTGCAGAAAGTGAAAGAAGTTCAGAGTCTGACAGGAAGGATCGCCGCCCTGACGCGATTCGTGTCCAAAGCCACCGACAAGTGCCAACCATTTTTCAAGGCACTGAAGAAGACCGACGGGTTCGTGTGGACGAAAAAGTGCGAGGAAGCATTCCGCAAAATGAAAGACTACTTCACCCCCCCCCCCCCCCCGTTCCTTGCAAAGCCAAAGAATGGCGAAACCTTGTACATCTACCTCGCGGTTTCCGACAGGGCCGTGAGCGCGGTTCTCATACGCGAAGAAGACAAGGTGCAATGGCCGGTCTACTATGTTAGCAAGGTGCTCCTCGACGCCGAGACCCGATACCCAGAAATCGAGAGATTGTCCCTCGCCCTTGTCATGAGCGCGAGAAAGCTCCGACCCTACTTCCAAGCGCACCCCATTGTGGTCCGCAAGGGACATCCCATCGAGAAGGCCCTTCAAAAAGAGACCTCCTCTCGAATGACGATATGGTCCCAAGAGTTGGGCGAGTACGGGGTCGAGTTCCAACCGAGAACCGCCATCAAGGGCCAGGCCCTCGCCGACTTCATCGCCGAATTCACGAGCGCGCCCCCGCCCGACGAGGGCGACGAGAGTAGTAAGAGCACGAAAGACAAGGAGGACAACCACAACGAGTCGTCAAAGAAGAGGACCAATAGCCCGATAGGGCCGGTCTGGGACTTACACGTAGATGGCGCGTCAAATGCCCGGAGGGCTGGCGCCGGCGTTGTGCTCACAAATCCCGATAGGGAAAAGCTGAGATATGCCCTGCGGTTCGAGTTCAAGGCTTCCAACAATGAGGCGGAGTACGAGGCTCTGATCGTTGGCTTGGAGCTGGCGAACAAGCTAGGCGTCCAAAACCTGCGCATCCACTGCGACTCGCAGTTGATCGTGAACCAGGTTAGGGGCGACTACGCCGCTAAGGAGCCAAACATGATCGCATACTTGTCCAAGACCCGAAAGAACCTAGAGGCCCTGTCATGGTTCGAGATCGTCCAAGTTCCCCGAGAAGCGAACATCGACGCTGACGCCCTAGCTCACCTCGCGTCCGGGATAGACGAGGAGGGCGAAGGCAGCGTCCCGATCGAGGTGTTGACCCGACCCTACGTCTCAAGAGGTGACGTAGGGGTAGTTGACGAGACTCCGCCTCCCTCATGGATGACACCGCTCGTGGAATTCCTTAAGCGAGGAGTCGTCCCCAAAGACAAAGAAAAGGCCAAGAAGCTGAGAAGCTTGGCGCCGAAGTACACGATGAGGGAGGACAACTTGTTCAAGAGAGGCTACTCTATGCCCCTCCTCCGCTGCCTGACCGAGGTCGAGGCGAAGAAAGCGCTCCGCGAGGTGCACGAAGGGGTGTGCGGAAACCACGCCGCCGGGCAATCTTTGGCATTAAAGCTGCTGAGACTCGGATATTTTTGGCCAACCTTGAAAAAGGACTCCCACGAGTGGGCCAAGAAATGCGACAAATGCAAAAGGTTCGCTCACATCTCGCGCCAAGCGCCTGCCCCGCTATGCCCGATCATCATGCCGCGACCATTCGCAAAGTGGGGAATCGATCTCATCGGCGAGCTACCTATGGCTCCGAGGCAATACAAGCACGCGATCGTGGAAATCGACTATTTCACGAAGTGGGTAGAGGCCGAACCGCTGGCAAAGATCACAGAGACAAACACGACGAACTTCATCTGGAAGAACATTGTCTGCCGCTTCGGGATCCTCGCGTCGATTGTGACCGATAACGGAAAGCAATTTGACAACGCGCGCCTCCGAGAAGTATGCGAGCATTTGGGCATTAGCAAGACGTTCTCTTCCCCCCCGCCATCCTCAAGCCAACGGTCAGGTAGAGGCGGTCAACAAAACGATCAAGGAGAATCTGAAGAAGAAGCTGGAGGAGAAAAAAAGGGCTTGGGCCGACGAGCTCCCCATGGTCCTATGGGCGTACCAAACCACCGCATGAAACGCGATCGGCGAAACCCCTTTCGCTCTCGCGTTCGGCGTCGAGGCCGTGGTGCCCGTCGAGACCAAGCTGCCGACCCTGCGCATTGAGGAATACGAAGAAACCGCCAACAACAACGCGATCAGGCTCGAGCTGGACCTCATAGATGAGAGGAGGGCGGACGCGCTCACCCACCTTGCCACACAAAAGAGGAAGGTCGAAAAATACTACAACTCCAAGGTCAAGTTGCGACAGTTCGCCGACGGAAGCCTCGTCCTCAGGAGGGTGTTCCAAAACACCAAAGTGCAAAGGGCGGGAGTCTTGGACCCCGCTTGGGAAGGTCCGTACCGCGTGCGCCGAGCCATCCACAACGGCACGTACGAGCTTGAGAACCTGGAAGGACTCGTATTCACGCACCCTTGGAATGCGGAACACCTTCGGCGGTACTACCAGTAGATGCCCGTTCCCGTTTACTCTATGTTTTGTTATGTCACTTCATTTTCAATTTTTTAAATGACATCT
Organism: Urtica dioica subsp. dioica; assembly: GCF_054948205.1. NCBI lineage: Eukaryota > Viridiplantae > Streptophyta > Magnoliopsida > Rosales > Urticaceae > Urtica > Urtica dioica. The sequence continues at coordinate 3,828,682 of NC_142764.1, read as the reverse complement.
TTAATCTCAAGTATGGCCAAACGGCCTGGGAATGTAATTTTTTAACTGTTTCAACATTGTAATCGAATTACATTTCGCTTCGAAACCTTTACCTTATTTTGTAACAATTTCTCGTCTTCTCTACGAGTACCCGAGAAACTCGGGGGGCTAACGGATTGTTGGGACTTTGACTTCGCCTAGTCGAGCTCGTCACTTCACCTAGTCGAGTTCGTCACTTCGCCTAGTCGAGTTCGTCACTTCGCGTAGTCGAGTTCGTCACCTCGCCTAGTCAGGCTCGTCACTTCGCCTAGTCAAGCTCGTCACTTCGCCTAGTCCAGCTCGTCACTTCGCCTAGTCCAGCTCGTCACTTCGCCTAGTCGAGCTCGTCACTTCGCCTAGTCGAGTTCGTCACTTCGCCTAGTCGAGTTCGTCACCTCGCCTAGTCCGGCTCGTCACTTCACCTAGTCAAGCTCGTCACTTCGCCTAGTCAAGCTCGTCACTTCGCCTAGTCGAGCTCGTCACTTCGCCTAGTCGAGCTCGTCACTTCGCCTAGTCGAGCTCGTCACTTCGCCTAGTCGAGTTCGTCACTTCGCCTAGTCGAGCTCGTCACTTCGAGCTGGTCACTTCGTCTAGTCGAACTCGTCACTTCGCCTAGTCGAACTCGTCACGTCGTCTAGTCGAGCTCGTCACCTCGTCTAGTCGGGCTCGCACAATGACACGTTTTACGCACCGAAAGGTAGCTAAAGATTAACAAGTCGGATCCGCACACCGGACCTCCGACCCCCGCGCGACGCTCTCACACAATTCCACGCCCCGCACACCAATAGGTAACAGGGCGTCGGTAGATCGCGTCCGCGCACCGGACCGTCGATCTCGGCAGTCAAAACCCAAAACGGGACGCGCGTACCGACAAGCACCACGCTCACTGGGAACTGCAAGCTCGTCCCAATACGCACGCCGATAGGTAGCGTACTCGCTGGAAGACGAGCGCGACGGCCACCCAGCTCGCACACGCCGACAGGCGACGAGTCACGAATGGATGGCCGAAGGTCGCACCCGCCGGGCGAATTTGGTCTAGCCAGGTAAGGCAAGCCGGGCTCGTGAGACACGCACCAATCATAACGCGCGAATCGATTACGCTAAGCATAGCAATTCGAGAAAATAAGACGCATAACAGTCAAAAAAAGCTTTAACTAAGGCAAACAATGTTGTACGAGCAACCCAAAAAGAAAAGTATGAGAACACGGCAAACTTCTAACGGATGAAAGACATAACAAAACTCCGGAAGAAAGACATAACAAAAGTCCAAAAGAAAACATGACGCAAGCGCTAAACAAGTGCGAGGAAAACCGAAGAAAACTCGGCTACTCTGAGCCGAAGTCGATCTGCTCTTCATCTTCCTCGGGGCAGGGGGCGCCAAGCCCGCCGATGGCTTCTCCGTCGAGTTGACGGTTCATCGACTGGGCGGCTTCCGCGGGGGCTTGGGGGCGCAGGTCGTCCTCAGGCGGCTCGTCGTCCAGAGGAGGAAACATGGCGTCGAAGAAGGAAAATGTGGTCCCACGAGACACGTTCTCCTTCACGGTCGCATCTCGGACCCGTTTGGCTGCCTCATAATGGGCCGCCTCCAACGCGAGGTCCCAGTCATCCTCCAAGTCCGTCTTGAACTGCACGGCGTCGTCTTTCTCCTCGGCAAGGATCTGCACCTCTGCTCGCAAAGTATCCATCTCCCTCTCGGCCTTGACCCGGGAGATCTCACTCACTGACAGCCAAGCGTGGACGATGTTCAGCTCCTCGTCCCGGCTCGAGAGCGCCGAAGGTGTTGGCCGCCTGCACCGCCTTCTCCCGAGATGCCTGCCCGGCCGTGCGAAGCAATTTCTCGGTCGCCAACTCCTCGCGAGCTCGCTTCAGCTCCTCCTCGAGTGCCTGAAATTCTCGAGCGGTACGGGCTCCCACTAGAGCGTCAGCGTGGGCGGCCGCCGTGCTCTCCTTGTCCTTCTCCATAATCTGCATGCGCCGCAGCAGGTCCCGGAGAATGCGACCACTTCGCTCTTGACGTGCGAGCATCTGCAGAGACAAGCGATATACGTATAATCTAAGTAAGCATAATGGTTACGCATGAGGTAAGCGGGTGTATCGTACCTTTCGGGCATCGCCGATCCCGTTTTGGAAATGCTCCAGATCGCTTGCCGTCAGCAAACCTTTGAAGTCCCACAGAGAGGTCCCAAGAATCCCTCGGGAGCACTGATCCCTCACCTCCGCCGCCTCCGCCATGAGCATCGAATCCATGCTATCCGGCACCGTCGATGTGTGGGCGCGCTTGTGGCCAGAGGGTGGCCCGAAGGAAGTCGACGACGATCGCTTGTTAGAAGAGATCGCCTCGTTCCCCGCCCGCAGTGGCGACCCTCGGTGGCGAACCTCAGCTCGGGGGCAAGCCGCGGTCGTAGCTTCAGCGATAGGTGCCACTTTCGGCACGTGTGTGCGCGGCCGATGTCGTCTGGGCATGGTATCTGAAAGAGAGAGAGACAACGGTAAGTTAGAACACACACGATAAGCGTAATACAACGAAAAGCGCGATAACGCGAGAGCATGTGAACGGCTAGTACCCCCCGCGTCGGGGGGAGGGGCGGACGAACCCCCCGCCTCTGATACAGGGTCCTCCGTAACCTCCACGCCGAGACCAAGACACGGAGGGACGTTTTCACAAGGCACGAACCACCCGGTCCTCGCCATCAGGTCCGAGGACTCGAACAGTGACCCCTGCCGCCTCGAATCCGGGATCGCTTTGATCACGGATACAAGCTCTGAATCTTCTACGTCCCCGACGGAGGGAAAGTCGACCGCGGGCCCAAACGTCAAGGGCGCGGACCCGAAGGCCGACTCGGAAACCCACACCCAAGGGTACCGGTGCTTCGAGGTAACCTTGGCAACGATGGAGATGCGTTTCCGAGGGCACGCGCAGTAGAAGCCCGGTTTCCCCGGGACCCCGCGAACAACCACGAGATCCTGGATATCGTCTGCGGTTACTGCCCGTTTCTTTACTCGATAGAGCATCATATGGCACGCGGCGACTGCCCGGTAGAAAGACGGAGACATTTGCGACGCATGCACCCTCAACCGAATCAATAGCTCTTGGATCACCGGTTGAAAGGGTAACCGTAGCCCCCCGTGAAGACTCGCCTTGTGAATGGCCGCGTGTCCCTTTGGGGGTCGAGTCGGGCGATCGTCGGGCAACGGCCTCAGGATCGACACCGAATCCGGGATGCTGTAACGCTTCCTCAAACTCGTGAAACTGACGATCGAGAGCGAGCTCGGGACATCGACGCCCGAGCAGTCCAGGTAGACCCCTAGGAGGGTACGAGTCCAAATCCTACTCCCACAAGATGGAAAAAGGAGGAAAAGACCTCCAAAATTCGATTTTCCCGGTGAAAATGTGTCACCCTCGCGCGCGGGGCGTGCACCGCGCGAAAATTTTATGCGTCGCGCAGTTTGCATCGCACGACCCGCGCACCGCGCCGCACGACAAAAAAAAAGGAAAAAAAATGTGCGTATCCTCACAACAATGAAGACTTTGGAAATAAAATTTCCTCAAACACCCGCCTGTAATGACTAAAAGTTCAACGCCTAGAGCCTCCCGAGCAACGAACTTGGGGGGCTAATGTTGTCAGTCGTTTTCGGAAAACCCGGAACGCCGAGAAGACACACCGCTCAAAGGGCCGATGGTCAGGCCGGAGGTCCTGAAGAGCGGCAAACCGTCCGTCACGAGTCACTAGCCAGTCCTCGTGCTAAAACTATCAGCTGCTCGAGTCCAGTCACTCTCCTCGAGTCGAGCCTTGCTCCTCGAGCCGAGTCACTCTCCTCGAGTCGAGACTTGCTCTTCGAGTCGAACCTCGCTCCTCGAGTCGAGTCATTCTCCTCGAGTAGAGACTTTTATGTTTCACGCGATTTGCACGATATCCAGAGCTCCAAAGTGTTGTCAATGGTGCCCACTGTTATCGGCCCGACCCCAATCGTGGCAAATCAAAGGCAAAACAGCGATCAAACTTGCCCCAGCCATTAAAAAGGCCCATGGGCCGGCTCAACCAAGGGCCGGCCTAATAGCCTCGGCACAAGACCGAGCTCGACCTCGGCCTCACGAGCTCGACCTCGGCATCACGAGCTCGGCCTCGGCCTCACGAGCTCGACCTCGGCCTCACGAGCTCGACCTCGGCCTCGCGAGCTCGTCCTCGGCCCTATGCTATCCTCGGCCGAGCCTATGCTATCCTCGGCCAAGGGCCGAGCCTATGTTATCCTCGGCCAAGGGGCCCACCAATGACGCCGCCACTTGGTCCGGCCTTGGGTCTAACCGCCTGTGGCTCCTAAATCGTAGTCCGAAAAACGGCGACAACACCCACAAGAAGAGTAGTAGTGTCTATTTATGTACATTTGATGTAGTATAGTCTCACGAAGACTCTTGCTTGTAATTGCTTATTTATTAATAAAAGTTGAAACGTTCATTCATTCTTCCTTATCTGTTTGAAGCTTTATGATAAAACATTAGTCTTTAGTCCATAAACAAACTTAACAACTTACGAAGAGACAAATGTAGATTTGCATGAACAAACTCTTCGTAGTTTGCTTAAAACGATATATTCGCAATCTAAGGGAGGACTATCGACCTCAGTACAATTTTTAGGAGAATCTATGATGTGTGGTTATGGGGCATTGAGAGTTGGAGACTCTATAGTTCTTCTACTTTTGAAGGTACTTAATTGACCAGTGCACTTCTAAAGACAAAATAAGAACAAACCATTTAACCTCTTATGTCTCGAAGTCACTACGTATGAATTGCATCATGCTTACCTTAATCCTGAAATGAGACATGCCATTTCACAGCTTACATATTCTCATTTGAGAAAGTCAGATTTCGGACTCACTATGTGATTCTGAACAGGACCTATTGGTGAAGTACTAAGTTGTGAAGATGTCATGAGTAACTTTGTGAAGTTCTCACAGATATGGAATTCATGTACAAGATTGCTTAAATGCAGTGTGTATCACCTCATGCTTTGTTCTTTGGAATGTGAATAAATGAACTGGCAAGTGTCCAAATTGAGTCTTGACTCTTTTGGATGAAATGATGTGACTTGTTAGCTCCTCGTCAATACATTGTTTCTAACTTATTCACAAGCGACAAATGAGTTGAGGAAATAACAGCTAGAAGGGTAAAATGGTAATTTTGTATATCCCGACTAGCTGATGATATTTATGAAGGGTAAACATAGATAATATTCAGTGGATCCACTCATTACAATTAGGTTGAATTCTTGAGTAGAAAATAAATTCATTTGAACCGAGAGATTTTCAGTGTCACAAATCATATCGAGTAGGAATAGTTAAACTAGAAGCTAAGTCAAAATAAGAATAAGACAAGTTTTACGAAAATTATCTAATTGGTATTTGTCCTTTTGGACATAGGACGAAATGAATGTCAATAAATTTTTTTTGACATTGTCATATTATGACAAATGAAATAAATTTCACTCGGCCATATTAGTATAATATTTGGGCCTTGAGAATTGAATTTCATTTCATGGAATTTTACTTGAAAATTCTTAGTGGGCTTTTCTTATGTTGTCATGAACAAATGAAGAAACATCTAGAAGGTCCTTCTAGAAGCTAAATTTCGTCCACCCTAACCAAGAGAAAGAGTGTTTATTTTGTACATTGATGTATGAAGATACTTGCCAAAAGAAAAAGAGAAAACAAATTTCCTATACAAGGAAATAGGATTTCGGCATACACAAGTCAAGGAGAAGCAAAATAAAAGAGGAAACAAATCCAAAGACTTGCTTGGATTAGTTTGACTGTGGGACTATATTAGGGGAAGAGCAAATTTTGCTCATGAATATGTGGTATTCTATAGAAGAGGAAACTACCTTGTTGAAGGTAATCCCTCTCCTATAAATAGAGGCCTCATTCTCACATTTTATTCATTCCACATAAGTTAGAGATTGAGAGCTTCTCTCTCTAGAACTTGTGGTTGCCGCCCCTTCCCTCTCTCTCTCTAGTTTTCTTTTCGTTTTTGTTTTGGCACCTAGGTCCACAATTGACCCAGTGTTTTAGCTCTTCGACTTTAAGACTTATTCTTGAGACGTCATGTATCAAAAGTGCCCACACACTAATTCATTTCTTTCTCGAGTGATTCTTGTGATATAAACTTTCGTGGTTGCTCGAGGAACGAGGAAAGAAGAGAGACATGCTGCGAGGGGAGACGAACGTTTTCAACCTTCCGAAGGATCATCAACGTTCAAGCTTCTAAAAAGGTTAGTAAATTTTTAATGCTCATAATAGTTTTTATTTACACAGATTGCTCTTTGTCTAGGTTAGTAAAATTGTTTTACTTGTTTTAAAGAAAATTTTTAAATTCCGCCGCTTGCTCGAAGCGATAAACATTTTCTTAACCCTATATCATTTCCAACGAATGGTATCAGAGCTATGGTCAAAGATATGCATGTACATGTAATTAAAATTATGAGCTTGAAAATCGTTTTCGAAAGTTTACTAATTTTGTGATAAGTTAGAATTGTTTTCTTAGATTTTTCTTTAATTTATTGCTCTTGCATTTAAATTAAAAATCATGTTGATTTTCTATGAGTTTGGGATGTTATTAAAACACATTAGAATCAGTTCTAAAAGTTTTTAATTTTTTATACTGAAAAACGTGTTTTTAAGTTTGAGAAATTTTCGAGTAAATTTTGTGACTAGTTTTCTTGTCTTACTAGTTTCTTTTATTTACTCGTTTTGTTTTATGTTTGTTGTTATTTTCTTTTATACCATGCTATTACCATGTTAATAAAACACAAATAAATACCTTAACAACTTCCTAAAACGTTCTGTTACACTCGATTCTTTTTACGCACTCAAAGACCGTACTTTAATTATTTCTACACAAATAAAACCCGCAGTAAAAGTGGGATTACTCTCTGCTCAGAATTCTAAATTTAATGATTATCCAATCAAATTAAAGGTCCTTCTGTCCTCTTTCCAATGCTACCGGTTTTAGGTCAAAAGGACATGGGAGCCGCAAGTTATGGTAATTTTACTCCGAGGTGCGCAGCTGTTCCGAAAATCCAGTTTTTTAGAGATCCGGATTTTCAGCCCCACCACCATGAGTTATAGAACTCTAATGAGAAAATTTTCTTGAGAAAAAATATTTTTTATAAGATTATAAACATAATGCGAAAGATTAAAATGTTTTGATTTTTGAAAGTTTAATTGAAATTGAAATTTACAAAACTAATTTGAATTTTGAGAAACCGTTTTCGTTTTCAAACTTGAAAATATTTTGTCATCCAAATCAAATAACTTTTCAAAATGTTTTCAAAACTATATCTATATCACTGTTGTTCAAAATCTATATGCTCTTGAAAATTTGAGTGGAAGGTCTCCTCGTAGACGAGCCGAAAAATAAAAGGATGTGTAATCTCAAACTTTCAAGTGTTCGAGTGAGTTGAAGTTCACACTTCCCTCCTCCACTTTCCCGAATAGAAAATAGGAAAAGATCCGAGTATGTACCTTGTGCCTTTATGCACTAACACTGCTCTGAACATGAAGATCTAGGATTCTTTTCTAGTTGTCCACTCCAAAAACTAAGTGGGAGGGTTATACACTTTGTTTGTAACCCACGATCCCCAACACTAACGAAAGAAGTAATTAATGTGAGACTAAGAGCCAGTCTTGTGGCCCTCTCTTAAATGAGAGTACTCTATGGCGTTTTTGCTTCGATCATTGCTCAATGAGCTACGTCCGAGAGTGAGACGATGAAGACAAGGCTTCCTCTTGGGGGATTGTTTTTTCAAAGTTGACCTTTTGGACTAAGTGGTTGGTTGCACACTTAAACTCAATCCCTAGTTGATACGAACCTCGATCGACTTGCTCCGAGACCCGATACCCCAATAGCATAGCGACGGATCGTCTACAATTTAGGAACGAAGGTGGATCGAATGATGCCACAGACGGATGCGAATGGCCGTCTGATGAGTCGGGTTTGAACGCCACAAGACTAGTCTTGATAAGTTCGATAAAAGTTCATAAGAACTCAAGAGAACACTCTCATATTTTTTTTATAAAAATCTGGATGCCTTTCATTAAGCTTGAAACCTCTTTTAAATAGGAAAATAGAAAGCAAATTCGGAGTACATTGTTGCCCTAGTTTAAATGGGCCTACAAAACATTATTTAGGCCTGACAACATTAAAATTAAAAGCCTAACTTAATACCTAACACATATGGGCTTCATTAAGCATAACTAAAACCCAAAAACACTTTAAAAAGACTCTAACTTCATCTATTATTTTTAACTACGAAAATAACAAATAAATAGCTCAAACTGCTTAAAATGATGCGAATAAGCTTTCCTTTATTTGCGCCGCCCTTGGCCTCGTGGTTGGGTTTTCTTCTTGCGTCGCTTTTGGCTTTAGCTTTATATTTCGTCCATTCAGCTTTGTTCAAACCATGAAACTCTTTGTTGAAGTCTTGTACTCTTGAATTAGGAATAGGCTCGATGAAGCGCCTTTGTTCCTTTGCACGTGGGATCACATCATTCTCTCTCTCTTGAAGAAGATTTGTCCTCAAATCTTGTATGTTGTTGATTTCAGAGATGGGAGAGAAAATCTTGACCTTCTTCGTTTGAAACGAAACTACTTCGTCCTCCATATTCTTGTTATCCTCAAAATAAGAAACTGCCGAATTCGGGACTTTTAGCGTAGTCACTAACTCCTCTCCCACAAGAATTTCCTTTTCTTTAACAACTTCGACATGTTGGGCATGTTTCTTCTTCTTTTGTTGAAAGGTCTGGTGTTCAAACCAGATACAAATTTTTTCTGTCAAAACATCCCATTTCTTGTCAAGGGCCTCTACCCTTTTCTTTTCAGCAACACTTTTGGATTGTTGATTTTCTTCAATTCGATCCAATCTCTTCATAATTTTTTTTGTTTCTTTCGAAATTATATCCTTTGCCACACTCAAAAACTCATCAAAATCCATCTTTCTTTTTTTTTTTGGATTCTTCTTTTTTTTTTTTTTTCAGACCCCTTTTTTTGTTTTTGGATCTGTCTCTTTTTTTTTCTTCTTTTTTTCGATTTTTTTTTCTGGAAAAGGTACTTCAACAAAAAAAAAAGGAATACAAATAAAATGAAAAAAATAGAAAATTGGATAAGCAGACCTAAATGTAGAGGACAGCTCTGATACCACTTGATACGAACCTCGATCGACTTGCTCCGAGACCCGATACCCCAATAGCACAGCGACGGATCGTCTACAATTTAGGAACGAAGGTGGATCGAATGACGCCACGGACGGATGCGAATGGCCGTCTGATGAGTCGGGTTTGAACGCCACAAGACTAGTCTTGATAAGTTCGATAAAAGTTCATAAGAACTCAAGAGAACACTCTCATATTTTTTTATAAAAATCTGGATGCCTTTCATTCAGCTTGAAACCTCCTTTAAATAGGAAAATACAAAGCAAATTCGGAGTACATTGTTGCCCTAGTTTAAATGGGCCTACAAAACATTATTTAGGCCTGACAACACTAAAATTAAAAGCCTAACTTAATACCTAACACATATGGGCTTCATTAAGCATAACTAAAACCCAAAAACACTTTAAAAAGACTCTAACTTCATCTTTTATTTTTAACTACGAAAATAACAAATAAATAGCTCAAACTGCTTAAAATGATGTGAATAAGCTTTACTTTATTTGCGCCGCCCTTGGCCTCGTGGTTGGGTTTTCTTCTTGCGTCGCTTTTGGCTCTAGCTTTATATTTCTTCCATTCAGCTTTGTTCAAACCATGAAACTCTTTGTTGAAGTCTTGTACTCTTGAATTAGGAATAGGCTCGATGAAGCGCCTTTGTTCCTTTGCACGTGGGATCACATCACTAGTAATCCTCCCTTGAGGCTCTGCGAAAGGACGTGAGTGATCAAACCAATTTAAAAGGTGGCTAGTCAAAATTGGTGTATTGACATCTTAGTAAGCATTAATGATGTGTCATTTACTTATAAATGGAGATTTTTTACGGCCTTCTCTTGAGGGAGTAAATTATCGTTTGGTTTATAACACCTTTGGATTTTATCAAGTCGTAAACAAACTTAAACCCTAAACCAAAGACTAAATCATAAACTTGTTTCAACTTAATTAAGCAACATGTCTCGCAACCCTCTCTCAATCACCCTTTCCTCAAATAAACTCGAAAGCGAGAACTGCGTAGATTAGAAACGTAACCTCGACATAATACTTAGAATTAACAAGCACAAATGGGTACTCACCACCCCGTGTCCTCCTCTGACAAATAATGATTCGACTCAAGAGGACTAAGACGCCTTAGCGGCCTGGCTTCGATCTGATGAGATAGTGAGGTGTTATGTCTTAGCATATATGAACGATATGCTAAAACATCAACATCATGACATCGAGACTGCCGCTGACATGCTCTACAATCCCCATGAGATTTTTGGAGGGCAAGGGCGTCAAACAAGGCAACAAGCAGTCCGACTGTTTATGAACTGTCACATGAAGGCTAGGACTCCTGTCAGGGACCATATGATGCTGATCATTAGTTACCTGAATGAGATGGAAATCCTAGGATCTGAGATTGACGAGGAGACCAAAATAGATATGATCTTGGAAACTCTCCCCGAATCTTTTGATACCTTCAAGCTGAACTACTCCAAGAACAAGCTACTATACATTGTTATCGAGCTAATAAAGGAGTTTCACACTGCTGAGTGTCTCACTAAGAGAAAAAGGAATCAAGGAGAGGCACATGCTACTAAGCACAAAGCCTCCGCCTCTGGAACTGAGAAGAGACCTCACAAGGCCGATAAGAAGAACTGTCATGCCTATCTCAAAGCAAAGGAACATAGTATTGTACTAATTACCGAAGCATGCATAGTAGCTGATAATGTATCAACGTGGATTCTTGACTCCGCTGCTACTAACCATATTTGTTGTTCCTTAACTGGTTTCAAGAAAACCAAATGCTTAGAGAAAGGCCACTTGTGTTTCAAATGGGGTGATGGGAGCCTGGTGTCTGCGAAGATTATGGATCCGTGATGCTGTCTGTTACCGGCCCGTCTCGGCCCGGTAGATCGACGACGGCCACGCTGGCAGCCGTCCTGAGACTCGCTTTCCAAGGCCGGCACTCGTCCAAGGCCGGCTCTCCAAGGCCGGCGCTCGCCAAGGCCGGCTCTCCAAGGCCGGCGCTCGTCCAAGGCCGGCTCTCCAAGGCCGGCTCTCCAAGGCCGGCGCTCGACAAGGCCGGCTCTCCAAGGCCGGCTCTCCAAGGCCGGCGCTGGCCAAGGCCGGCTCTCCAAGGCCGGCGCTCGTCCAAGGCCGGCTCTCCAAGGCCGGTGCTCGCCAAGGCCGGCTCTCCAAGGCCGGCGCTCGCCAAGGCCGGCTCTCCAAGGCCGGCGCTCGTCCAAGGCCGGCTCTCCAAGACCGGCGCTCGGCCAAGGGGTTCCCCAAACACCCCTTGGCCGCCTATAAATATAAGGGTCTCTCCCTTGACCCAGGTAATCCATTCTTGAGTACTGAAACGCTGTCGAACTCGTACCTCGCTCGTTTCTCTCAAGTCTCGGCCTCTAAACACCCCTAAAACCTCTATACTCCACCTCAATCCCACTAATGTGGAGCGTCGGAGAGGTAAACAGGGGCACCCCCCCTATTTCCCCTTTGTAGTTCACAATCTCTTGCTTGCTTTTCAGGTATCGATACGAGGTGAGCTTCACCCACAGCTAAGGGACGACTTGGGATACCAGGTCCGACACGCTCGAGCCGGAGTGAGACCACTTGGTCTGGCCTTGGGTCTAACCACTCTGGGCTCCTAAATAGTTGTCCAAAAATCAGCGACAACATTTTGGCGCTAGAAGGAGGGGACCTCGACGCTCTCCCTTCCATTCCTCTGTCACTACACCTACGACTCTCGAGAGATGAGTCGTATCCTCGCCACCTCCGTGGGCGCCCGAGCGACTAGCTCGAGGCGCGACCTCCAAAGCTCCGCGCACCGTCTCGAAGGGCAACCTCATGATAATGAGAGCCAGCCCCGAGACCCGGCGAATGACCTCGAGGCTGCAGTCCGAGAGGACGCGGCTCGAAGGCTCGCCGAACTCCTAGACCGCCCCGGCGTCACCGGCGCGCTCATCGCCGACCTCCTCGACTCCAACAACGTCGACGACATCAACCGCGAGACCAACCTCGACCACGCTATTCACGAAAGTGGACACACGCGCACGCTTCCAAGGGGACACCCTCGGGCGGCCGCGTCGAAACGTCAACTTTCTGATGAGCACCCGCACGCGTTCTCGAGGGAACACCCTCGGGCGACCACGCCAAGACGACAAGTGTCGAAAGGTACACGGGGGCGCTCAACTTCTAGGCCCCGAGAGCGACGCTCCAAGCTCACCATCCGCGTCCAAAACCCCCGGGGAGATGACGACAACAATGGCCGTGTCGTCTATCGAGAACGTCACGCAAATGACGCACTCTCGCCAAAAGTGATAGGGACAGCCGCCGGAGACTTGAGAGATCACCTCAATTCCCGGAAGGAATCCCATGAGAGCAACTTGAGAGAAAAGCTCAACGCCCAACGCGAGATCGCGAGCACGATCGTCTTGGGGCAGCGACTACCCAACATTGATCGAGCACCCGACCGGAAGCGCGCGGCCGCGCTTGTGATACCGACCGTTGGTCCCGAGTCACGAAGGAAAAGGCGCCGGAAGGGTCAAGTCCCTAACGACCACCCTTCTCCAGCCCCGAAGCGATCCTTCGTCCCGCTCAACACGACGCCCGACCGGATCCTGAGCTTACGCCGCGATGAGCTGGGAAGCCCCGCCCCACTCACAAAGGACCCCGCGAAGCGAGATCGAAGTAGGTTCTGCGAATACCACAGAGATCACGGGCACGTGACGATCGAATGCAATCAGCTTAAGAAGCGAATTGATTCCCTAATTCGAGGTGGGGACTTCAAGGAATTCGTCGCATCTGCTAGCAAGCCATGATTGTCACGACTTCGACCTTTAAATTCACGCCCGAACTCGATCGGCTTCGTGGTCACTTTTATTTCGAAAATGTAATTTCCTTTTTTCAAAGAAGGCCAAGTGCCATGACAAACTTTAACGACCCCCTTATTGCAATAAAGAGTTATTTCACACATGAAAAAAATGTAACGCACACTATTGTATACCTCTAACGCAAGAGTTCCTTGGCCTTTGTCTCACAAACGCAAGAAACTCGGGGGGCTAACAGGGATCAATGCTCAATCAAAAACAACTCAACAACAACTAAAAAAAACAAAAATAATAATAAAGTCTCAAGGGGCCGATGGTTAGGCCGGAGGTCGCAAAGAAAGACTCTTCACATGTCTCCTCGAGATGAATTCATTCCTCGAGTCGAGTTCCGAGTCCGCGAGTCGATCGATACTCCTTGCGCTGACACTCCACGAAACTCCTCGTGCAAGCTCTACGTGAGTCCTCGAGTCGAGTTCGAGTCCACGAGTCGACTAATACTCCTCGTGCCGACTCTTCACATGTCTCCTCGAGCTGAGTTCATTCCTCGAGTCGAGCTCCGAGTCCGCGAGTCGACCAATACTCCTCGCGCCTACTCTCCGCGAAACTCCTCGTGCAGGTTCTACGTGAGTCCTCGAGTCGAGTTCGAGTCCACGAGTCGACTAATACTCCTCGTGCCGACTCTTCTCATGTCTCCACGAGATGAATTCATTCCTCGAGTCGAGCTCCGAGTCCGCGAGTCGACCGACACTCCTCGCGCCAACTCTTCTCGAAACTCCTCGTGCAGGCTCTACGTGAGTCCTCGAGTCGAGTTCGAGTCCAAGAGTCGACTAATACTCCTCGTGCCGACTCTTCGCATGTCTCCTCGAGGTGAGTTCATTCCTCGAGTCGAGCTCCGAGTCCGCGAGTCGACCAATACTCCTCGCGCCGACTCTCCGCGAAACTCCTCGTGCAGGCTCTACGTGAGTCCTCGAGTCGAGTTCAAGTCCACGAGTCGACTACTACTCCTCATGCCGACTCTTCACATGTCTCCTCGAGATGAATTCATTCCTCGAGTCGAGCTCCGAGTCCGCGAGTCGACCTATACTCCTTGCGCTGATTCTCCACGAAACTCCTCGTGCAGGCTCTACGTGAGTCCTCGAGTCGAGTTCGAGTCCACGAGTCGACTGACACTCCTCGTGCCGACTCTTCACAGTCTCCTCGAGATGAATTCATTCCTCGAGTCGACCTACGAATCCGCGAGTCGACCGATACTCCTCGCGCCGACTCTTCACGAAACTCCTCGTGCAGGCTCTATGTGAGTCCTCGAGTCGAGTTCGAGTCCACGAGTTGACTGACACTCCTCGTGCCGACTCTTCACACGTCTCCTCGAGATGAATTCATTCCTCGAGTCGAGCTACGAGTCCGCGAGTCGACCGATACTCCTCGCGCCGACTCTTCACGAAACTCCTCGCGCAGGCCCTACGTGAGTCCTCGAGTCGAGTTCGAGTCCACGAGTCGACTGATACTCCTCGTGCCGACTCTTCACATGTCTCCTCGAGATGAATTCATTCCTCGAGTCGAGCTCCGAGTCCGCGAGTCGACCGATACTCCTCGCGACGACTCCTCACGAAACTCCTCGTGCAGCCTACGTGAGTCCTCGAGTCGAGTTCGAGTCCACGAGTCGACTGATACTCCTCGTGCCGACTCTTCACATGTCTCCTCGAGATGAATTCATTCCTCGAGTCGAGCTCCGAGTCCGCGAGTCGACCGATACTCCTCGCGACGACTCCTCACGAAACTCCTCGTGCAGGCTACATAAGCCCTCGAGTCGAGTTCGAGTCCACGAGTCGACTGATACTCCTCGTGCCGACTCTTCACATGTCTCCGCGAGCACTGGATTGCTGTTAAGCATGTTCTTAAGTATCTTCGAAGAACTAGGAACTTGATGCTTACATACTCAGGTACTGACCTGACTATGACGGGATATACCGACTCCGATTTTCAAGCGGATAAGGATTCCAGGAAATCCACTTCGGGATCTGTGTTCATCCTTAATGGTGGAGCTGTCGTGTGGAGGAGTATTAAGCAATCTTGCATTGCTGACTCCACAATGGAGGCAGAATATGTGGCTGCTTGTGAAGCATCCAAAGAGGCTGTATGGCTTAAGAAATTCCTTAAGTATTTGGAAGTTGTTCCAAACGTCGACGAGCCCATGACCCTTTATTGTGATAATAGTGGGGCTGTCGCTAACTCAAAGGAACCTAGAAGCCATAAGCGCTCTAAGCATATTGAGAGGAAATACCATTTGATTCGAGAGATCGTGCAGCGCGGAGACGTGGAAGTGAAGAAGATCTCAACGGTGGACAACCTCGCAGATCCATTCACCAAGGCCCTAGCGAACAAGGTCTTCGACCAACATCGTGAGGGATTAGGCATGAAGGACTACACACACCTTCTTTGAGTCAAGTGGGAGTTTGTTGTCAATGGTGCCCACAAGAAGAGTTGTAGTCTTTATTTTGAACATTTGATGTAATAAAGTCTCATGAAGACTCTTGCTTGTAATTGCCTTTTCATTCATTAATAAAGTTGAAACGTTCATTCAATCTTCCTTGTCTGAAGCTTTATGATAAAACCATAGTCTTTTAGTCCATAAACAAACTTAACAACTTACGAAGAGACAAATGTAGATTTGCATGAACAAACTCTTCGTAGTTTGCTTAAAACGATATATTCGCAATCTTAGGGTCAAAGGACTATTGACCTCAGTATGATTGTTAGAAGAATCTATGATGTCTGGTTATGAGGCATTGAGAGTTAGGAACTCTATAGTTCTTCTAGGTATCTTCCGAAGGTACTGAATTGACCAGTGCACTTCTAGAGACAAGATAAGAACAAACCATTTAACCTCTTATGTCTCGAAGTCACTATGTATGAATTGCATCATGCTTACCTTAATCCTGAAATGAGACATGCCATTTCACACCTTAGTATTCTCATTTGAGAAAGTCAAAGTTCGGACTCACTATGTGATTCCGAACAAGGCCTATTGGTGAAGTACTAAGTTGTGAGTCTGTCATGAGTAACTTTGTGAAGTTCTCATAGATATGGAATTCATGTACAAGATTGCTGAAATGCAATGTATGTCACCTCATGCTTTGTTCCTTGGAGTGTGAATAAATGAACTGGCCAGTGTCCAAATTGAGTCCTGACTCTTTTGGATGAAACAATGTGACTTGTTAGCTCCTCGTCAATACATTGTTTCTAACTTATTCACAAGCGACAAAGGAGTTGAGGAAATAACAGCTAGAAGGGTAAAATGGTAATTTAGTAAATCCCGACTAGCTGATGACATTCATGAAGGGTAAACATAGATAATATTCAGTGGATCCGCTCATCATAATTAGGTCGAATTCTTGAGTAGAAAATAAATTCATTTGAACCGAGAGATTTTCAGTGTCAGCTCTTTAGTGGAGTCAGTTGGCATTAAGCTAAACTTGGAAAAGGTTTGTGAACTTTTGAGTCCAAGTGTTTAGCTAAAGCTTTGTTCATTTGGGTCCATGAGGTCACTGTCACGAATCACATCGATAGGAATAGTTAAACTGGAAGCTAAGTCAAAACAAGAACGAAAATAGTGAAAAGGGTATTTTTGTCTTTTGAGACAAACGATGAAATGAATGTCAATAAATTTTTGACAAGGTCATTTTATGACATGTTTCACTCGGCCATGACTTGATCATTGGGCCTTGTGAATTAATTTCATTTCATAAGAATTTTATTGAAATTTCTTATTGGGCCTTTTTCATGTTGTCATGAACAAATGGAAAAGCTTCTAGAAGCCTTTTCTAGAAGGCCTTGGGCGCCCAACATACCCAACCAAGAGAGAATATTTTGTGCATAAATGTATCAAGATACTTGCCAAAAGAAAAAGAGGAAACAAATTTGCATAAGGATGCTATATGGAATTCGGCCAAGAGAGAGACAAGGCAAGGCATGGAACAAAATAGGAAACTATTCCAAGACTTAATGAAGTCTATTTTGGCCGAGCTCCTCAAGGAAAAGAAAGAGGAAATTGGCTCATTTTATAGAAGAGGAAACTACCTTATTGAAGGTGAGACCTCTCCTATAAATAAGAGCCTCATTCTTCTCATTTTCATTCATCCAAGTTTAAGAGATTTGAGAGACTCTCTCTCTAGAACTTGGCCGAAAATCCTCTCTCTCTCTCTCTCTAGTTTATTTTCGATTATTTCTTGTCTTGGCACCTAGGTCCTCACTCGACCTAGTGTTTAGCTCTGCGACTTCGAGACTCGTTCTCAAGTCGTAGTGTTTAAAAGTGCCCACTCACTGATTCCTTTTTTTCGAGTGATTTAGTGATAGAAACTTTCGTGGTTGCTCGAGGTGCCGAGGAAAGAAAGAGAGACGTGCTGCGAGGGGAGACGAGCGTTGCAACTTTCCAAAAGCTTCTACAAGGTTCAAGCTTCAAGAAAGGTTAGTAACTTTAATAGCTCATATTAGTTTTTATTTACATGTACATGCTCTTGTCTAGGTTAGTAAAAACTAGTTTTACTTAAAAAGAAAATTTTTAAAATTCCGCCGCTTAACGAAGCGTTAAACTTTTTCTTAAACCCTAGATCGATTCCAACAAAAGGTTAGTAACTTTAATAGCTCATATTAGTTTTTATTTACATGCACATGCTCTTGTCTAGGTTAGTAAAAACTAGTTTTACTTAAAAAGAAAATTTTTAAAATTCCGCCGCTTAACGAAGCGTTAAACTTTTTCTCAAACCCTAGATCGATTCCAACAAATGGTATCAGAGCTATGGTCAAAGGAATGCATGTGCATGTTTTTAAATTATGAGCTTGAAAATCGTTTTCGAAAGTTTACTAATTTTGTGACAAGTTAGAATTGTAATCTTAGATTTTTTTTAATTTATTGCTCATGCCTTTAAATTAAAAACCATGTTGATTTTATATGAGTTTGGGATGATGTTAAAACACATTAGAATCAGTTCTAAAAGTTTTTAATTTTTTATATTGAAAAACGTGTTTTAAAGGTTTGAGAATTTTCGAGTAAAATTTTGTGACTAGTTTTGTTTTCTTGCTAGTTTCGTTTATTTACTTGAATCGTTTTATGCATGTTGATTATTTCTTTTATTCTATGTTATTACCTTGCTAATAAAACACAAATAAAAGCTTTAATAACCTTCATAAAACGTTCTGTTACACTCGATTCTTTTTCGCACCTAAAAGGACGAAGCTTTAATTTATTTCTTTTTCTTCGAGCTGGAATGTAAACCCGCATTAAAAGCGGCATAACTCTCTGCTCAGAAATCTAAATTTAATGATTCTTGAATCAAATTAAATCTCTGTCTATCCTCTGTCCAATGCCACCGGTTTCGGGTCAAAAGGACATCGGAGCCGCCAGATATGGCGATTTTACTCCGAGGTGCGCGGCTGTCTGAAACTCCAGTTTTTTAGAAATCCGGATTTTCAAACCCCACTACCATGAGTTATAGAACTCTAATGAGAAAGCTTTCTTGAGCAAAAATGTTTTTCATATGATTATAAACATGATGTGTAAGATTAAAATGTTTTGATTTTTGAAAGTTTAATTGAAATTGAATTTTTACAAAACTAGTTTGAATTTTGAAAAACCGTTTTCACTTTCAAACTTGAAAATATTTTGTCATCCAAATCAAATAAGTTTTCAAAATGTTTTCAAAACTATATCTATATCACATATGTTCAAAATCTATATGCTCTTGAAAATTTGAGTGGGAGGTCTCCTTGTAGACAAGCCGAAAAATAAAAAGATGTGTAATCTCAAACTTTCAAGTGTTCGAGTGAGTTGAAGTTCACACTTCCCTCACGCACTTTCCCGAAATAGAAAATAGGAAAAGATCGAGTATATACCTTGTGCCTTTATGCACTAATACTGCTCTGAACATGTCAATCTAGGATTCTCTTCTAGTTGTCCGCTCTGTCGCTCTCTAACTAGGAAATTTGTTTCCGAACTTATAAGAGTCGATGAACCAACTCCAAAAACTAAGTGGGAGGGTTATACTTGTTGTTTGTAACCCACGATCTCCAACACTAATGAAAGATGCAATAACGTGGGACTAAGAGCCGCTCTTGCGACCCTCACTTAAATGTGAGTACTCCAAGGCGTTATTGCTTCGATCATTGCTCAATGAGCTACGTCCGAGAGTGATGCAATGATGGCAAGGCCTCCCCTTGGGGGATTGTTTTTCAAAGCTGATCTTTTGGACTAAGTGGTTGGTTGCACACTTAGGCTCAATCCCTAGTATCCTTCCTTAAGGCTCTGCAAAAGGATATGAGTGATCAAACCAATTTACAAGGTGGCTAGTCAAAATGATGTACTGACATCTTGGCTTAGCATTAATGATGTGTCATTTACTTATAAATGGAGATTTTTTGCGGCCTTCTCTTGAGGGAGTAAATTATCGTTTAGTTTATAACACCTTTGGATTTTACAAAAGTCTTAATAAAACTTAAATCCTAAACCAAAGACTAATCATAAACTTGTTTCAACTTTTATAGGCAATATGTCTCTCAACCCTCTCTACAATTCTTTCCTCAAATAAACTCGAAGGCGACAATTACGTCGACTGGAAACGTAACCTCGACATAGTCCTTACTGTCGACAAGCACAAATGGGTTCTCACCACCCCCTGTCCTCAAACGAATGAAGATTCGACGCAAGAGGAGAAAGACGCCCTGGCGGCCTGGCTTCGATCCGATGAGATTGCGAGGTGCTATATTTTGGCATCGATGAACAATGTGTTGCAACAACAACATCGTGATTATGAAACTGCCACCGATATGCTCTACAATCTCCATGAGATGTTTGGAGGGCAAGGACGTCAAGCTAGGAAACAAGCGGTCCGACAATTCATGAACTGTCGTATGAAGGCTGGAACTCCCGTTAGAGATCATATGATGCTGATCATTAGCTATCTAAACGAAATGGAGATTCTTGGATCTGAGATTGATGGGGAGACTAAAATAGATATGATCTTGGAAACTCTCCCCGAAACCTTTGATACCTTCAAGTTGAACTATTCCATGAACAAGCTGGAGTACACTGTTACCGAGCTCATGAAGGAACTTCAAACCGCTGAGGTACTCACTAAGAAAAAGAGGGCTCAAGGAGAAGTACATGCTACTGCCTCCACCTCTGGATCTAAGAAGAGACCTCGCAATGCCGAGAAGAAGAACCAACCTAAGGTTCAAACGAAGAAGAAGGCGCCAAAGGCTCCAAAGGTGGACAAGTCTAAAGACAAGTGCCACCACTGCAATGAGCCTGGTCACTGGCGAAGGAACTGTCCCGCCTACCTCAAAACCAAAGCTAAAGGTATTGTACTTGTTACTGAAGCCTGTTTAGTAGCTGATAATGTATCATCGTGGATTATTGACTCCGTTGCTACTAACCATATTTGCTGCTCCTTGACTGGTTTTAGGAAAAGCAAAAGCTTAGAGGATGGCGACTTCTGCTTCAAGTGGGGTGATGAGAGCGTGGTGTCTGCAAAGGCTGTGGGATCCGTGACGCTATCTTTTGAAGATCGAACTTTAAATTTGAATAATGTTTATTATGTTCCTTCCTTTGGGAAAAACCTAGTATCTGTTGCTCAACTTTTCGAGCAAGATTATTATTTAAAGTTTATAAAGAATGGAATTCGTATTTCTTTTTCTAATTCTTTTGTCACTGATGCATGTATGAAGAATGGTCTTTTTTACATCTATCCCACTCAACCTTCTCTCTTAGACACCGAAATAGATAACGATCTAATTAGGGAGCCAAAGAGGATCAAACTTTCTGAATCCTCCGATCTAACAAAATCAACATACCTCTGGCACTTAAGACTTGGTCATATCAGTCTAGATAGGATTAAGAGACTTGTGAGGGATGGTCCACTCCAAGCCTCTGCAATAGGTTCACTACCTACTTGTGAATCCTGCATAGAAGGAAAAATGACTAAGCGACCTTTCTCCGATAAGGGTCGAAGAGCCACTGAGTTGCTGGAACTAATACATTCTGATGTATGTGGTCCGCTCAACCAACAGGCACGTGGAGGATACGAATACTTCGTTACCTTCACTGATGACTACTCAAGATATGGGTTTGTCTATTTGCTTAAACATAAATCCGAAACCTTTAACGTATTTAAGGTCTTTAGGGCTTTAGTGGAAAAGCAAACTGGCAAAGTGATCAAAACCCTTCGATCTGATCGAGGTGGTGAGTATATGTCTGGAGAGTTCGATGACTTTCTTAAAGAAGAAGGTATCGCTTCTCAGCTTACCGCGCCTGGCACACCTCAACAAAACGGAGTGTCAAAGAGAAGAAACCGAACTCTTATGGAGATGGTTAGATCAATGATGAGTTACTCATCACTCCCGCTTTCCTTTTGGGGATATGCCCTCGAAACAGCCGCCTACATTCTGAACCAAGTTCCGTCCAAGACGGTTCCTGGTACTCCTTATGAACGATGGACTGGCCGTAAAGTGAATCTTGGCCGCATCCGAATTTGGGGTTGCCCTGCACACGTGCTGAGGCAAAAGACTAGCAAGTTGGCTAGTAGGTCAGAATTGTGCCTGTTTGTAGGATATCCGAAGGAAACCAAAGGTTTTACTTTCTATAGTCCCGAGGACGATAAGACTTTCGTTAGCAAGAATGCTCGTTTCCTTGAGGAGGACTTTATGAAGGATGCAAAACCTAGAAGCAAAATTGTGCTTGAAGAAAAGTTGGGTGAGGAAGCTTCTACCTCGTCTGTAAGAACTGTTCTTACCCCAACTGAAACACAACCTAACTCATCAGAATCTCGTCAAGTAGTACTTCGACGTAGTGGGAGGGCTACTCAAAAGCCTGACAGGTACATGTCTTATGGAGACTCTCTTGTAGCCGTCTCCGACATGGATGATCCTGTTTCCTATAGCCAAGCAATGGCTTGTTCTGAATCAAACCTTTGGCTTGACGCCATGAAAGTTGAGATGCACTCGATGTATGTCAACAAAATCTGGAAACTTGTAGACCTTCCTGAAGGGATTAAACCCGTAGGGTGTAAGTGGATATACAAGAAGAAAAGGGGTCCTGATGGGAACGTTGAGACGTTCAAAGCACGACTTGTGGCGAAGGGTTATACCCAACAAGAAGGGATTGACTATGAAGAAACCTTCTCGCCAGTCGCGATGCTTAAATCCATCCGCATACTCCTATCCATAGCTGCAGCTCTCGACTATGAGATCTGGCAAATGGATGTCAAGACAGCCTTTCTGAATGGCAATCTTGACGAGCGCATTTACATGGCTCAACCAGACGGTTTCGTGGATAAAGGTCAAGAGACCAAGGTTTGTGAGTTGCTTAAATCCATTTATGGACTAAAGCAAGCATCTAGGTCATGGAATATTAGATTCGATGAAACTGTAAAGAGCTTCGGCTTTGAACAGTCAATAGATGAGCCTTGTGTTTACAAGTTAATACACGAAGGCAAAGTTGTGTTTCTGGTACTATATGTCGATGATATACTACTCATTGGTAATGACGTGGGTAAGTTATCTGAGGTTAAGGTCTGGCTAGCAAAGCAATTCGACATGAAGGATCTAGGAGAAGCCGCGTACATTCTGGGGATCCAAATCTTTCGAGATAGGAAAAACCGGACCCTGTCGCTCTATCAAGCATCTTATATTGATAGGGTGATGGATCGCTTCTCGATGCAAGACTGCAAGAGGGGTCAAACACCCTTTAGGCATGGAGTTTCACTCTCTAAGGACCAGTCTCCCAAGACTGCACAAGAGATTGAAGACATGAGGAAAATTCCTTACGCCTCTGCCGTAGGAAGCCTCATGTATGCTATGCTTTGCACCCGACCTGATATATGTTTCGCCGTTGGCGTAGTTAGTCGTTTCCAATCCAACCCTGGACCCGAGCACTGGATTGCTGTTAAGCATGTTCTTAAGTATCTTCGAAGAACTAGGAACTTGATGCTTACATACTCAGGTACTGACCTGACTATGACGGGATATACCGACTCCGATTTTCAAGCGGATAAGGATTCCAGGAAATCCACTTCGGGATCTGTGTTCATCCTTAATGGTGGAGCTGTCGTGTGGAGGAGTATTAAGCAATCTTGCATTGCTGACTCCACAATGGAGGCAGAATATGTGGCTGCTTGTGAAGCATCCAAAGAGGCTGTATGGCTTAAGAAATTCCTTAAGTATTTGGAAGTTGTTCCAAACGTCGACGAGCCCATGACCCTTTATTGTGATAATAGTGGGGCTGTCGCTAACTCAAAGGAACCTAGAAGCCATAAGCGCTCTAAGCATATTGAGAGGAAATACCATTTGATTCGAGAGATCGTGCAGCGCGGAGACGTGGAAGTGAAGAAGATCTCAACGGTGGACAACCTCGCAGATCCATTCACCAAGGCCCTAGCGAACAAGGTCTTCGACCAACATCGTGAGCGATTAGGCATGAAGGACTACACACACCTTCTTTGAGTCAAGTGGGAGTTTGTTGTCAATGGTGCCCACAAGAAGAGTTGTAGTCTTTATTTTGAACATTTGATGTAATAAAGTCTCATGAAGACTCTTGCTTGTAATTGCCTTTTCATTCATTAATAAAGTTGAAACGTTCATTCAATCTTCCTTGTCTGAAGCTTTATGATAAAACCATAGTCTTTTAGTCCATAAACAAACTTAACAACTTACGAAGAGACAAATGTAGATTTGCATGAACAAACTCTTCGTAGTTTGCTTAAAACGATATATTCGCAATCTTAGGGTCAAAGGACTATTGACCTCAGTATGATTGTTAGAAGAATCTATGATGTCTGGTTATGAGGCATTGAGAGTTAGGAACTCTATAGTTCTTCTAGGTATCTTCCGAAGGTACTGAATTGACCAGTGCACTTCTAGAGACAAGATAAGAACAAACCATTTAACCTCTTATGTCTCGAAGTCACTATGTATGAATTGCATCATGCTTACCTTAATCCTGAAATGAGACATGCCATTTCACACCTTAGTATTCTCATTTGAGAAAGTCAAAGTTCGGACTCACTATGTGATTCCGAACAAGGCCTATTGGTGAAGTACTAAGTTGTGAGTCTGCCATGAGTAACTTTGTGAAGTTCTCATAGATATGGAATTCATGTACAAGATTGCTGAAATGCAATGTATGTCACCTCATGCTTTGTTCCTTGGAGTGTGAATAAATGAACTGGCCAGTGTCCAAATTGAGTCTTGACTCTTTTGGATGAAACAATGTGACTTGTTAGCTCCTCGTCAATACATTGTTTCTAACTTATTCACAAGCGACAAAGGAGTTGAGGAAATAACAGCTAGAAGGGTAAAATGGTAATTTAGTAAATCCCGACTAGCTGATGACATTCATGAAGGGTAAACATAGATAATATTCAGTGGATCCGCTCATCATAATTAGGTCGAATTCTTGAGTAGAAAATAAATTCATTTGAACCGAGAGATTTTCAGTGTCAGCTCTTTAGTGGAGTCAGTTGGCATTAAGCTAAACTTGGAAAAGGTTTGTGAACTTTTGAGTCCAAGTGTTTAGCTAAAGCTTTGTTCATTTGGGTCCATGAGGTCACTGTCACGAATCACATCGATAGGAATAGTTAGACTGGAAGCTAAGCCAAAACAAGAACGAAAATAGTGAAAAGGGTATTTTTGTCTTTTGAGACAAAGGATGAAATGAATGTCAATAAATTTTTTGACAAGGTCATTTTGTGACATGTTTCACTCGGCCATGACTTGATCATTGGGCCTTGTGAATTAATTTCGTTTCATGAGAATTTTATTGAAAATTCTTAATGGGCCTTTCTCATGTTGTCATGAACAAATGAAGAAGCTTCTAGAAGCTCCTTCTAGAGAGACTTGGGCGCCTACCCTAATAGAGAAATAGGAGAGTTTATTTTGTGCATAAATGTATTTAGATACTTGCCAAAAGAAAAAGAGGAAACAAATTTGCATAAGGATGCACAAGGGAATCGGCCACATTGAGAGACAAGGCAAGCCTTGAACAAAATAGGAAACAAATCAAGGCTTCTAGAAGCCCTAGCTTGGCCGAGTATCTCAAAGGGAAAAAAGAGGAAATTGCTCATGAATATGTGATATTCTATAGAAGAGGAAACTACCTTATTGAAGGTGAGACCTCTCCTATAAATAGGAGCCTCATTTCCTCACATTTCATTCATCCAAGTTTAAGAGATTTGAGAGACTCTCTCTCTAGAACTTGGCCGAAGTCCTCTTCTCTCTCTCTCTAGTTTATTTTCGATTTTTTTCTTGTCTTGGCACCTAGGTCCTCACTCGACCTAGCGTTTAGCTCTGCGACTTCAAGACTTGTTCTTAAGTCGTAGTGTTTAAAAGTGCCCACTCACTGATTCCTTCTTTTCGAGTGATTTAGTGATAGAAACTATCGTGGTTGCTCGAGTTCCCGAGGAAAGAAAAGAGAGACGTGCTGCGAGGGGAGACGAACGTTGCCAACCTTCCAAAGGCTCATCAACGTTCAAGCATCAAAAAGGTTAGTAACTTTAATAGCTCATATTAGTTTTTATTTACATGCACATGCTCTTGTCTAGGTTAGTAAAAACTAGTTTTACTTAAAAAGAAAATTTTTAAAATTCCGCCGCTTAACGAAGCGTTAAACTTTTTCTCAAACCCTAGATCGATTCCAACACTCTTCACGAAACTCCTCGTGCGGGCTCTACGTGAGTCCTCGAGTCGAGTTCGAGTCCACGAGTTGACTGATACTCCTCATGCCGACTCTTCACATGTCTCCTCGAGATGAATTCATTCCTCGAGTCGAGCTCCGAGTCCGCGAGTCGACCGATACTCCTCGCGACGATTCTTCACGAAACTCCTCGTGCAGGCTCTACGTGAGTCCTCGAGTCAAGTTCGAGTCCACGAGTCGACTGATACTCCTCATGCCGACTCTTCACAGGTCTCCTCGAGATGAATTCATTCCTCGAGTTGAGCTCCGAGTCCGCGAGTCGACCGATACTCCTCGCGACGACTCTTCACGAAACTTCTCATGCAGGCTCTACGTGAGTCCTCGAGTCGAGTTCAAGTCCACGAGTCGACTAAAATTCCTCGTGCCGACTCTTCACATGTCTTCCAGAGATGAATTCATTCCTCGAGTCGAGCTCCGAGTCCGCGAGTCGACCGATACTCCTCGCGATGACTCTTCACGAAACTCCTCGTGCAGGCTCTACGCGAGTCCTCGAGTCGAGTTCGAGTCCACGAGTCGACTAAAATTCCTCGTGCCGACTCTTCACATGTCTCCTCGAGATTAATTCATTCCTCGAGTCGAGCTCCGAGTCCGCGAGTCGACCGATACTCCTCGCGATGACTCTTCACGAAACTCCTCGTGCAGGCTCTACGCGAGTCCTCGAGTCGAGTTCGAGTCTACGAGTCGACTAAAATTCTTCGTGCCGACTCTTCACATGTCTCCTCGAGATGAATTCATTCCTCGAGTCGAGCTCCGAGTCCGCGAGTCGACCGATACTCCTCGCGACGACTCTTCACGTAACTCCTCGTGCAGGCTCTACGTGAGTCCTCGAGTCGAGTTCGAGTCCACGATTCGACTAAAATTCCTCGTGCCGATTCTTCACATGTCTCCTCGAGATGAATTCATTCCTCGAGTCGAGCTCCGAGTCTGCGAGTCGACCGATACTCCTCGCGACGACTCTTCACGAAACTCCTCGTGCAGGCTCTACGCGAGTCCTCGAGTCGAGTTCGAGTCCACGAGTTGACTGATACTCCTCGTGCCGACTCTTCACATGTCTCCTCGAGATGAGTTCATTCCTCGAGTCGAGCTCCGAGTCCGCGAGTCGACCGATACTCCTCGCGACGACTCTTCACGAAACTCCTCGTGCAGGCTCTACGAGAGCCCTCGAGCTGAGTCCTGAGTCCACAAGCCAACTAACCACTCCTCGTGCAGGCTCTACGAGAGCCCTCGAGTTGAGTCCCAAGTCCACAAGTCAACTAACTACTCCTCGTGCAGGCTCTACATGAGTCCGCGCTCGCCGCCTAGCTCGTGGGCCGATAGGCAACGAGTTACAAATGGGTTCAAGGCTTGCGTCCGCTGGGCGTATCTGGTCTAGCCAGCGTCCACGGGAAACCTCGCCACCCAAATGTGGCATCGCACTCGCCGCCCAGCTCGTGAGCCGACAGGCAACGAGTTCCAAATGGGTTCAAGGTTTGCGTCCGCTGGGCGTATCTGGTCTAGCCAGCGTCCACGGGAAACCTCGCCACACAAATGTGGCATCGCGATCGCCGCCCAGCTCGTGAGCCGACAGGCAACGAGTTAAAAATGGGTTCAAGGCTTGCGTCCGCTGGGCGTATCTGGTCTAGCCAGCGTCCACGGGAAACCTCGCCACACAAATGTGGCATCGCGCTCGCCGTTCAGCTCGTGAGCCGACAGGCAACGAGTTACAAATGGGTTCAAGGCTTGCGTCCGCTGGGCGTATCTGGTCTAGCCAGCGTCCACGGGAAACCTCGCCACCCAAATGTGGCATCGCACTCGCCGCCCAGCTCGTGAGCCGACAGGCAACGAGTTCCAAATGGGTTCAAGGTTTGCGTCCGCTGGGCGTATCTGGTCTAGCCAGCGTCCACGGGAAACCTCGCCACACAAATGTGGCATCGCGATCGCCGCCCAGCTCGTGAGCCGACAGGCAACGAGTTAAAAATGGGTTCAAGGCTTGCGTCCGCTGGGCGTATCTGGTCTAGCCAGCGTCCACGGGAAACCTCGCCACACAAATGTGGCATCGCGCTCGCCGTTCAGCTCGTGAGCCGACAGGCAACGAGTTACAAATGGGTTCAAGGCTTGCGTCCGCTGGGCGTATCTGGTCTAGCCAGCGTCCACGGGAAACCTCGCCACACAAATGTGGCATCGCGCTCGCCGCCCAGCTCGTGAGCCGACAGGCAACGAGTTACAAATGGGTTCAAGGTTTGCATCCGGTGGGCGTATCTGGTCTAGCCAGCGTCCACGGGAAACCTCGCCACACAAATGTGGCATCGTGCTCGCCGCCCAGCTCGTGAGCCGACAGGCAACGAGTTACAAATGGGTTCAAGGCTTGCGTCCGCTGGGCGTATCTGGTCTAGCCAGTGTCCACGGGAAACCTCGCCACACAAATGTGGCATCGCGCTCGCCGCCCAGCTCGTGAGCCGACAGGCAACGAGTTACAGATGGGTTCAAGGTTTGCGTCCGCTGGGCGTATCTGGTCTAGCCAGCGTCCACGGGAAACCTCGCCACACAAATGTGGCATCGTGCTCGCTGCCCAGCTCATGAGCCGACAGGCAACGAGTTACAAATGGGTTCAAGGTTTGCGTCCGCTGGGCGTATCTGGTCTAGCCAGCGTCCACGGGAAACCTCGCCACACAAATGTGGCATCGCGCTCGCCGCCCAGCTCGTGAACCGATAGGCAACGAGTTACAAATGGGTTCAAGGCTTGCGTCCGCAAGGGCGTATCTGGTCTAGCCAGCGTCCGCGGGAAACCCGGTCACACAAACGTGGCACCAAGGCCCCCCGAGGCCCAGGCCGTGCGGACCGATCACGCCTTCACTGGTAGGTCGAGAAGATAAGTCACGCACGATCAACTCGGAACATACCTCTTGGCGGCGGGCTTCTCCGACGGGCCGACGTTGGACTTTGAGTTTACCACGCGATTTACAATCGATGATAAACTCGGGGGGCTAATGTTACCGGCCCATCTCGGCCCGGTAGATCGACGACGGCCACGCTGGCAGCCGTCCTGAGACTCGCTTTCCAAGACCGGCGCTCGTCCAAGGCCGGTTCTCCAAGGCCGGCGCTCGCCAAGGCCGGCTCTCCAAGGCCGGCGCTCGCCAAGGCCGGCTCTCCAAGGCCGGCGCTCGACAAGGCCGGCTCTCCAAGGCCGGCGCTCGTCCAAGAAAGGCACTCCAAGGCCGGCGCTCGTCCAAGGCCGGCTCTCCAAGGCCGGCGCTCGGCCAAGGGGTTCCCCAAACACCCCTTGGCCGCCTATAAATATAAGGGTCTCTCCCTTGACCCAGGTAATCCATTCTTGAGTACTGAAATGCTGTCGAACTCGTACCTCGCTTGTTTCTCTCAAGTCTCGGCCTCTAAACACCCCTAAAACCTCTATACTCCACCTCAATCCCACTAATGTTGAGCGTCGGAGAGGTAAACAAGGGCACCCCCCCTGTTTCCCCTTTGTAGTTCACAATCTCTTGCTTGCTTTTCAGGTATCGAGACGAGGTGAGCTTCACCCACAGCTAAGGGACGACTTGGGATACCAGGTCCGACACGCTCGAGCCGGAGTGAGACCACTTGGTCCGGCCTTGGGTCTAACCACTCTGGGCTCCTAAATAGTTGTCCAAAAATCAGCGACAACACTGTCTTTTGAAGACCGCACTTTAAATTTGAATAATGTTTATTTTGTTCCTACCTTTGGGAAGAACTTAATATATGTTGCTCGTCTTCTTGAGCAAGATTATTGTTTAACGATCATTAAGAATGGAATTCATATTTTGTTTCCTGATAATTCTTTTGTCACTGATGCATGTATGAAGAATGCTCTTTTTTACATTTATCCCACTCAACCTTCTCTTTTAGATACCGAAATAGATAATGATCTAGTTAGGGAGCCAAAGAGAATCAAACTTTTTGAATCCTCCGATCTAATAAAATCAACATATCTCTGGCACTTAAAACTTGGTCATATCAGTCTAGACAGGATTAAGAGACTTGTGGGGGACGGTCCACTCCAAGCCTATGCAATAGGTTCACTACCTACTTGTGAATCCAACATAGAAGGAAAAATGACTAAGCGACCTTTCTCCGATAAGGGTCGAAGAGCAACTGAGTTGCTGGACTAGTACATTCTGATGTATGTGGTCCGCTCAGTCAACAGGCACGTGGTGGATACGAATACTTCGTTACCTTGATGAATGATTACTCAAGATACGGTTTTGTCTATTTGCTCAAACACAAATCCGAGACCTTTAACGTATTTAAGGTCTTTAGGGCTTTAGTGGAAAAGCAAACTGGCAAAGTGATTAAAACCCTTCGATCCGATCGAGGTGGTGAGTATATGTCTGGAGAGTTTGATGACTTTCTTAAAGAAGAAGGTATCGCTTCTCAGTTTACCGCACCTGGCACACCTACACAAAACAGAATATCAGAGAGAAGAAACCAAACTCTTATGGAGATGGTTAGATCAATGATGAGTTATTCATCACTCCCTCTTTCCTTTTGGGGATATGCCCTCGAAACAGCTGCTTACATTCTGAACCATGTTCCGTCAAAAATGGTAGCTGGTACTCCTTATGAAAGATGGACTTGCCGTAAAGTAAATCTTGGCCGCATCAAAATTTGGGTTTGCTCCGCACACGTGCTGAGGCAAGAGACTAGCGAGTTGGCTAGTCGGTCAGAATTGTGTCTGTTCGTTGGATATCCAAAGGAAACCAAAGGTTTTACTTTCTATAGTCCCGAGGATGATAAGACTTTCGTTAGCACTTCGACGTAGTGGGATGGCTACTCAAAAGCTTGACAGGTACATGTCCTATGGAGACAGTCTCGTAGCCGTCTCCGACATGGATGACCCTGTTTCCTATAGCCAAGCGATGGCTTGTTCTGAATCAAACCTTTGGCTTGACGCCATGAAATTTGAAATGCACTCGATGTATGTCAACAAAGTCTGGAAACTTGTAGACCTTCCTGAAGGGATTAAACCGTAGGGTGTTAGTGGATATACAAGAAGAAAAGGGGTCCGGATGGGAACGTCGAGACGTTCAAAGCACGACTTGTGGCTAAGGGTTATACCCAACAAGAAGGAATTGACTATGAAGAAACCTTCTCGCCAGTCGTGATGCTTAAATCCATCTGCATACTTCTATCCATAGCTGCAGCTCTCGACTATGAGATCTGGCAAATGGATGTCAAGACTACCTTCCTATATGGCAATCTTGACGAGCGCATTTATATGGTTCAACCAGACAGTTTCGTGGATAGAGCAAGAGACCAAGGTTTGTGAGTTACTTAAGTCCATTTATGGACTAAAGCAAGCATCTAGGTCATGGAATATTAGATTCTATGAAACTGTTAAAAGCTTCGGCTTCGAACAGTCAATAGATGAGCCTTGTGTTTACAAGTTAATACACGAAGGCAAAGCTGTGTTTCTGGTACTATATGTCGATGATATATTACTCATAGGTAATGATGTGGGTAAATTATCTGAAGTTAAGGTCTGGCTAGCAAAGCAATTCGATATGAAGGATCTAGGAAAAGAACCGGACCCTGTCGCTCTCTCAAGCATCTTATATTGATAAGGTGATAGATCGCTTCTCGATGCAAGACTCCAAGAAGGGCCAAACACCCTTTAGGCATGGAGTCTCACTCTCTAAGGACCAGTCTCCCAAGACTGCACAAGAGATTGAGTCCATGAGAAAAATTCCTTACACCATTGCCATAGGAAGTCTCATGTATGCTATGCTTTGCACTACACCTGATATCTGCTTCGCAGTTGGCGTAGTGAGCCGTTTTCAATCCAACCCTGGACCCGAGCACTGGATTGCTGTTACGCATGTTCTCAAGTATCTTCGAAAAACTAGGAACTTGATGCTTACATATCCAGGTACTGGCCTGACTATGACGAGATATACAGACTCTGATTTTCAAGAGGATAAGGATTCTAGGAAATCCACTTCGAGAACTGTGTTCATCCTTAATGGTGGAGCTGTTGTGTGGAGAAATATTAAGCAATCTTGCATTGCTGACTCCACAATGGAAGCAGAATATGTGGCTACTTATGAAGCATCCAAAGAGGCTGTATGGCTTAGAAAATTCCTTAAGTATTTGGAAGTTATTCCAAACGTCGACGAGCCCATGACCTTTTATTCTGATAATAGTGGGGTTGTCGCTAACTCAAAGGAACCTCGAAGCCATAAGCGCTCTAAACATATTGAGAGGAAATACTATTTTATTCGAGAGATCATGCAGCCCGAAACGTGGAAGTGAAGAAGATCTCAACGGTGGACAATCAGGCAGATCAATTCACCAAGGCCCTAGCGAACAAGGTCTTCGACCAACATCGAGAGGGATTGCTTATTTATTAATAGAAGTTGAAACGTTCATTCATTCTTACTTGTCTGTTTGAAGCTTTATGATTAAACCTTAGTCTTTAGTCCATAAACAAACTTAATAACTTACGAAGAGACAAATGTAGATTTGCACGAACAAACTATTCGTAGATTGCTTAAAACAATATATTCGCAATCTAAGGGTCAAAGGACTATTGACCTCAGTACGATTGTTAGGTGAATCTATGATGTCTGGTTATGGGGCATTGAGAGTTGGAGACTCTATAGTTCTTCTAGGTATCTTTTGAAGGTACTGAATTGACCACTGCACTTCTAGAGACAAAATAAGAACAAACGAGTTAACCTCTTATGTCTCGAAGTCACTACGTATGAATTGCATCATGCCTACCTTAATCCTAAAATGAGACATGCCATTTCACAGCTTACGTATTCCCATTTGAGAAAGTCAGAGTTAGGACTCACTATGTGATTCTGAACAGGATTTATTGGTGAAGTACTAAGTTGTGAAGATGTCATGAGTAACTTTGTGAAGTTCTCATAGATATGGAATTCATGTACAAGATTGCTTAAATGCAATGTATATCACCTCATGTTTTGTTCCTTCGAATGTGAATAAATGAACTGGCCAGTGTCCAAATTGAGTCTTGACTCTTTTGGATGAAATTATGTGACTTGTTAGCTCCTCGTCAATACATTGTTTCTAACTTATTCACAAGCGACAAAGGAGTTGAGGAAATAACAGCTAGATGGGTAAAATGGTAATTTTGTAAATCCCGACTAGCTGATAATATTCATGAAGGGTAAAAATAGATAATATTCAGTGGATCCACTCATTACAATTAGGTTGAGTTCTTGAGTAGAAAATAAATTCATTTGAACCGAGAGATTTTCAGTGTCAACTCTTCAGTCAGTTGACATTGAGCTAAAACTGGAAAAGGTTTGTGAACTTTTGAGTCCATGTTTTTAGCTCAAGCTTTGTTCATTTGGATCCATGAGGTCACTGTCAGAAATCATATCGAGAAGGAATAGTTAAACTAGAAGCTAAGTCAAAACAAGAACGAGACAAGTTTTACGAAAATTGTCTAAAGGGTATTTTTGTCCTTTTGGACATAGGACGAAATGAATGTCAATAAATTTTTTTTTGAAATTTTCATATGATGACAAATGAAATAAATTTCACTCAGCCATATTAGTATAATTGGGCCTTCAGAATTGAATTTCATTTCATGGAATTTTACTTGAAAATTCTTAATGGGCTTTGATTCAAAACAAGCCATCGCTTGGCTATAGGAAACAGGACCATCCATGTCAGAGATGGCTACGAGAGTGTCTCCATAAGACATGTACCTCTCAGGCTTTTGAGAAGCCCTCACACCACGTCGACGTACTACTTGACGAGTTCTGATGAGTTTGGTTGTGTTTCAATTGGGGTAAGAACAGTTCTTACAGATGAGGTAGAAGCTTCCTCACCAAACTTTTCTTCAAGCACAATTTTGCTTCTAGGTTTTATATCTTTTATAAAGTCCTCCTCAAGGAAACGAGCATTCGTGCTAATGAAAGTCTTGTCGTCCTCGGGACTATAGAATGTGAAACCTTTGGTTTCCTTTAGATATCCAACCAACAGACACAATTCTGACCTACTAGCCAACTTGATAGTCTTTTGCCTCAGCACGTGTGCAGGGCAACCCCAAATTTTTACGCGGCCTAGGTTTACTTTATGGCCAATCCATCGTTCATAAGGGGTACCAGGAACAATTTTAGACGGAACTTGGTTCAGAAATTATGCGGCTGTTTCGAGGGCATATCCCCTAAAGGAAAAAGGGAGTGATGAGTATCTCATCATTAATCTAACCATCTCTATTAGAGTTAGGTTTCTTCTCTCTGACACTCCATTTTGTTGAGATGTGCCATGTGCGGTAAGCTGAGAAGTGATACCTTCTTCTTTAAGAAAGTCATCGAACTCTCCAAACATATACTCACCTCCTTGATCAGATTGAAGGGTTTTGATCTGTTTGCCAGTTTGCTTTTCCACTAAAGCCCGAAAGACCTTAAATACATTAAAGGTCTCGGATTTGTGTTTGAGCAAATAGACAAAACCGTATCTTGAGTAATCATTAGTGAATGTAACGAAGTATTCGTATCCTCCACGCACCTGTTGACTGAGTGGACCACATACATCAGAATGTACTAGTTCCAGCAACTCAGTGGCTCTTCGACCCTTATCGGAGAAAGTTCGCTTAGTCATTTTTCCTTCTATGCAAGATTCACAAGTAGGTAGTGAACCTATTGCAGAGGCTTGGAGAGAACCGTCCCTCAAAAATCTCTTAATCTTGTCTAGACTAATATGACTAAGACTTAAGTGCCAGAGATATGTTGAGTTTGTTAGATCAGAGGAATCAGAAAGTTTGATCCTCTTTGGCTCCCTAACTAGATCTACATCTATTTCAGTGTCTAAAAGAGAAGGTTGAGTGGGATAAATGTAAAAAAGAGCATTCTTCATACATGCATCAGTGACAAAAGAATTTTAAAAAGAAATATGAATTCCATTCTTTATAAACTTTAAACAATAATCTTGCTCGAAAAGTTGAGCAACAGATATTAAGTTTTTTCCCAAAGGAAGGAACATGATAAACATTATTCAAATTTAAAGTGCGGTCTTCAAAAGACAGCGTCACGGATCCCACAACCTTCACAGACACCAATCTCCCATCACCCCACTTGAAGCAAAAGTCGCCTTCCTTTAAGCTTTTGCTTTTCCTAAAACCAGTCAAGGAGAAGCAAATATGGTTAGTAGCAGCGGAGTCAAGAATCCACGATGATACATTATCAGCTATTAAACAAGCTTCGGTAATAAGAACAATACCTTTTTCCTCAGTCTTGAGATAGGCATGACAGTTCATACACCAGTGACCAGGTTCATTACAGTGGTAGCATTTGTCGTTAGACTTGTCCACCTTAGGAACCTTTGGCATCTTCTTCTTCTTTTGAACCTTAGGTTGGTTCTTCTTCTCGGCCTAGCGAGGTCTCTTCTTAGATCTAGAGGTGGAGGCAGTAGCATGTACCTGTCCTTGAATCCTCTTTTTCTTAGTGAGTCCCTCAGCGGTGTGAAGCTCCTTCATAAGCTCGGTAACAGTGTACTCTAGCTTGTTCATGGAGTAGTTCAGCTTGAAGGTATCAAAAGACTCGGGGAGAGTTTCCAAGATCATATCTATTTTGGTCTCCCCATCAATCTCAAATCCAAGGATCTCCATTTCGTTTAGATAACTAATGATCAGCATCATATGATCTCTAACGGGAGTTCCAGCCTTCATACGAAAGTTCGTAAACTATCGGACCGCTTGTTGCCTTGCTTGACATCCTTGCCTTCCAAACATCTCATGGAGATTGTAGAGCATGTCGGCGGCAGTCTTGATGTCACAATGTTGTTGTTGCAACACATTGTTCATTGATGCTAAGATATAGCACCTCGCAATCTCATCGGATTGGAGCCAGGCCGCCAGGACGTCTTTTTCCTCTTGTGTCAAATCATCATTCGTTTGAGGACAGGGGGTTGTAAGTCCCCATTTGTGCTTGTCGACAGTAAGGACTATGTCGAGGTTACGTTTCCAG
Organism: Urtica dioica subsp. dioica; assembly: GCF_054948205.1. Lineage (NCBI taxonomy): Eukaryota > Viridiplantae > Streptophyta > Magnoliopsida > Rosales > Urticaceae > Urtica > Urtica dioica. The sequence goes on along the minus strand of NC_142764.1, from coordinate 3,792,962 downwards.
TCGACGTAATTTTCGCCTTCGAGTTTGTTTGAGGAAAGGATGGTTGAGAGACATTTTTCCTATAAGAGTTGAAACAAGTTTATGATTAGTCTTTGGTTTGGAATTTAAGTTTTTCAGATTTGATAAAATCCAAAGGTGTTATAAACGAAATGACAATCTACTCCCTCGAGAGAAGGCCGCAAAAAATCTCCTTTTATAAGTAAATGACACATCATTAGTGCTTTGCCAAGATGTCAATACACCAATTTTGACTAGCCACCTTTTAAATTGGTTTGATCACTCACATCCTTTCGCAGAGCCTCAAGAGAGGATTACTAGGGATTGAGTCTAAGTGTGCAACCAATCACTTAGTCCAAAAGGTCAACTTTTAAAAAAAAAATCCTCTAATAGGAGGCCTTGTCTTCATCGTCTCATTCTCAGACGTAGCTCATTGAGCAATGATCGAAGCAAAAACGCCATAGAGTACTCTCATTGAAGAGAGGGCCACAAGAGTGACTCTTAGTCTAATGTTTAATTGCTTCTTTCATTAGAGTTGGGGATCGTGGGTTACAAACAACAAGTATAACCCTCCCACTTAGTTTATAGAGTTGGCACATCGTCTCTTATAAGTTCGGAAACAAATTTCCTAGTTATAGATCGATAGAGTGGACTTCTAGAAAGGAATCCTAGATCTTCATGTTCAAGGAAGAGCATTGTTAGTGCATAAAGGCACAAGGTACATACTCGGACATTTTCCTATTTTCTATTTGGGAAAGTGCATGAGGGAAATGTGAACTTCAACTCACTCGAACACTTGAAAGTTTGAGATTACACATCTTTTATTTTTCGGCTCCTTCGAGGAGACTTCCCACTAAAATTTTCAAGAGCATATATATTTTGAACATATGTGACATAGTATAGTTTTTAAAACATTTTGAAAACTTATTTGATTTGGATGACAAAATATTTTCAAGTTTGAAAGTGAAAACGGTTTTTCAAAATTCAAACTAGTTTTGTAAAAATTCAATTCAAGTAAATTTTTCAAAAATCAAAACATTTTTATCTTTCACATTATATTTATTATCTTATGAAAAATAATTTTGCTCAAGGAAATGTTCCCATTAGAGTTCTATAACTCATGGAGTGGGGTCAAAAATCCGGAATTCAAATATTCTAAAAAACTGGACTTTCGGAACAGCCACACACCTCGAGTCCTTTTGACCTAAAACCAATTGCATGGAAAGAGGACACACAGACCTTTAATTTTATTCAAGAATCATTAAATTTCGAATTCTGAGCAGAGAGTTATGCCACTTTTACTGCGGGTTTTTCCCGAGCTCGAAGAAAACCGAAAATAGTTAAAGTTCGGACTTGAGTGGAAAAGAATAGAATGTAACAGAACATTTTAGAGAATTGTTAAAACTTTTATATGTTTTTTTATTAATATGGTAATAACATGGTATAAAAGTAAATAACAACAAACGTAAAACAAAACGAGTAAATAAACGAAACTAGCAAGACAATATAACTAGTCACAAAATTACCCGAAATTTTCTCAAACTTTAAAAACACGTTTTTCATTATAAAGAATTAAAAAATTTTAGAACTGATTCTCAAACATGATTTTCAATTTAAAGACAAGAGTAATAAATTAAAAAATATATATAAGATAACAATCCTAACTTATCAAAAAATGAGTAATATTTCGAAAACGATTTTCAAGTTCATAGTTTTAATCACATGTACATGTTTAACTTTGACCATAGCTCTGATACCATTTGTTGGAATTGATCTAGGGTTAAGAAAAGATTTAACGCTTCGAGCAAGCGGCGGAAATTAAAAATTTTCTTTTAAACAAGTAAAACTATTTTACTAACCTAGACAAAGAGCAAACACATGATATTATTAAATTAAAACTATTAAAGAGCATTACTCATTTACTAACCTTTATCGAAGCTTGATGGTTGAGAAGCCTTTGAAAAGGTTGAATCGCTCGTCTCCCCACTAAGCTCGTCTTTCTTCGTTCTTCAAGAACTCGAGTAACCACGAAAGTTTCTATCACATAAATCACTCAAGGTAAGAAGGAATAAGTGTGTGGGCACTTTTAAACACGATGACTTAAGAACAAGTCTTAGAGTCGAAGAACTAAAACAAACGCTAGGTCAAATGTGGACCTAGGTGCCAAAACAAAAACAAAAAGAGAGTTCTAGAGAGAGAGAGAGATGGGGCGGCCATAATGTCTAGAGAGAGAGGCTCTCAATCTCTAACTTATGTGGAATGAGAAAACAATGAGAATGAGAGCCCTATTTATAGGAGAAGGATTACCTTCAACAAGGTAGTTTCCTCTACTATAGAATATCACATATTCATGAGCAATCACTTACGTCACACGGCCAATGGCTTGCTATGCAAGTCCTTGGATTTGTTTCTTCTTTTGTTTTGCTTCTCTCTTGCCTTGTGTTTGCCGCCCCCTTCCTTTCCATGTAGAGGAAATTTGTTTCCTCTTTTTTCTGGCAAGTATCTTCATAGATTAATGCACAAAATAGTCTCTCTTTTTCTCCTTATGTTGGACAGCCAAGGGCTTCTAGAAGGAGCTTCTAGATGTTTCTTTATTTGATCAAGACAGCATAAGAAAAGCTCATTAAGAATTTTCATGTAAAATTTCATGAAATGAAATTAATCCTCAAGGCCAAAAATGTTATCATGGCCGACAGTTTATTTGTCATCATATGACAATGTCAAAAAATTTATTGACATTCATTTCGTCCTATGCCCGAAAAGATAAAAATACCCTTTAGACAATTTTCATAAAACTTGTCTCGTTCTTGTTTTGACTTAGCTTCTAGTTTAACTAATCCTACTCGATATCACTTGTGACAGTGACCTCATGGATCCAAATGAACAAAGCTTGAGCTAACATACTTGGACTCAAAAGTTCACAAACATTTTTTAAAGTTTAGCTTAATGTCAACTGACTCCACTAAAGAGTTGACACTGAGAATCTCTCGATTCAAATGAATTTATTTTCTACTCAAGAATTCAACTAAATTGTGAGGAGTTGATCCATTGAATATTATCTATGTTTACCCTTCATGAATATCATCAGCTAGTCGGGATTTACAAAATTACCATTTTACCCTTCTAGCTATTATTTCCTCAACTCCTTTGTCGCTTGTGAATAAGTTAGAAACAATGTATTGACGAGGAGCTAACAAGTCACATTCATTCATCCAAAAGAGTCATGACTCAATTTGGACACTGGCCAGTTCATTTATTCACATTCCAAGGAACAAAGCATGAGGTGATATACATTGCATTTCAGCAATCGTGTACATGAATTCCATATCTATGAGATCTTCACAAAGTGACTCATGACATCTTCATAACTTAGTACTTCACCAATAGGTCCTGTTCACAATCACATAGTGAATCCGAACTTTGAATTTCTCAAATGAGAATACGTAAGCTATGAAATGACATGTCTCATTTCAGGATTGACGTAAGCATGATGCAATTCATACGTAGTGACTTCGAGACATAAGACGTTAAATGGTTTGTTCTTATCTTGTCTCTAGAAGTGCACTGGTCAATTCAGTACCTTCGGAAGATACCTAGAAGAATAATAGAGTCTCCAACTCTCAATGTCTCATAACCAGACATCATAGATTCTCCTAGCAATCGTGCTGAGATCAATAGTCCTTTGATCCTTAGATTGTGAATATATTGTTTTAAGCAAACCATGAAGAGTTTGTTCATGCAAATCTACATTTCTCTCTTCATATGTTGTTAGGTTTGTTTAAGGACTAAAGACTATAGATTATCATAAAGCTTCAAACAGACAAGGAAGAATGAATGAATGTTTCAACTTTTATTAATGATTCAGCAATTACAAGCAAGAGTCTTCGTGAGACTATATTACATCAAATGTACATAAATAGAACTACTACTTCTTGTGGACACCATTGACAACAATTTTCACCATCAAAACTGCAGAATTTCTTGTGCATTACACGCCATTGACTTTGTTGAAACAAGATGACATGGGAAAGTATAGGCAGAAGCTGTGTATCGAACTCTACAAGCACGGGCCCCTTAAAAATGCATGTCCAAATGTTCATTCTGACTCAAAAAATTATATTTAGTATTATTATTGTTTTTATTTTGGGACAAGTATTTGTAAGTACGTAACTATTTCGGGACAAGTATGTGTTACTATGGTTTTTGTGTTGGGAGAAGTATATGTTACCAAATATATGTTACTACGGTTTTTATTTTGGGACAAATATATGTTACTATGTAACTATTTTAATACAATTATTTTCGGAGCATTATTTTCAGAAAATTAGTTACGTACACGTAACTAAGTCACTTGAATTAGTTACGTACGTGTAACTAAATCACTAGAATTAGTTACGTATGTGTAACTAATTCAAAAAATTAGTTATGTACACGTAACTAAGTCACGAAAATTAGTTACATACGTGTAACTAATTGTAGTAATTTAGTTTCGTGTGTGTAAATAATTCACTAACTCTGTGTAAATCATTCGAGTAAACTAGTTACTAGTTAGTAACTGATTCTGTGGAATTATAACATGTGACTACTGAAATAACAGGGCTTAATAGATTTCACATGCCCAAGAAGCAAAAAAAAAAAAAAAAACCCCCAAACCCGAAAAACATTCTTTAAATATAGATTTATGAGGATACACAACACAAAAACATAGTTTTCATTACTTGATTAGGAAATACATGTAGCCCATATTCATTCTTTGTTATTGATTTTTTTTAAAAAAATTCAGTCATTATGGTACATTCCTCCAATGTCGTGCTTCCGACGAATGTTTAATAGTGTCAAACACAGGAAGAACTTGGTTTGGCACTCTGAAAAGCATATCGATGATGGTATGTGGAGACATCCTGGTGATGCTTCACAGTGGAAATCCTTCAATTTAGAGTATAAGGATTCAGTGTTGATCATCGAAATGTGCGTCTTGGTTTAGCGTTTGATGGTTTGAACCCATTCAACATGATGAGTAGTAAATATAGTGTTTGGCCAGTTATACTTGTGAGCTACAATCTCCCTCCAAAGCTGTGTATGAAGAGAAAGTTATTGATGTTAACGCTTCTGATTTCAGGACAGAGTCAACCAGAAAGTGATATCGATGTCTATTTGGCACCGTTGGTTGATGATTTGAAGATGTTATAGGAGAAAAGGATCGAAGTCAAAGACGCTTACCGTGGAGATTCGCTCAACTTAAGAGCAATGTTAATGTGGACTATTGACAACTTTCCAGCCTATGGAAACTTCTCAGGATACTCTGTGAAATGCTCGATTGGATGTCCGATTTGCATGAAAGACACATCTTCCATCTGGTTGAAGCATGGTACAAAGATTTTTTTTCTTGGTCATAGAATATTTTTACGGAGAGATCACTCGTATAGAAAGTTAAAATAGGCATTTGATGGAAATACAGAAGAACGACCCCCTCCTATAATTTTGTCTCGTGAAGATGTATATGAGATGGTTAAAAACGTTAATGAAGTGCTTGGGAAAAGAAAGCGGAGTGCTAATACTAAAGAGTCGTTCAAAGAGAATCCTTGGAAGAAGAATTTGGTTTTGCTACGACCTTCCTTATTCGAAGACGCACTATGTTCGGCATTGTTTGGATGTTATGCATATCGAGAAAAAATTTTGAGAATCGCTTATCGGTACACTACTTGATGATCTAATTATATCGAAAGACGGAATAAAATCTCGAATGGATCTCAAGGATATGAATATAAGAAGCATTTTGCATTCCGATGAGGAAGGTGAAAATAAAACAAAATTACTACCGGCGAAGTACACTCTAGATCGGAAAGAGAAGAAGAAGTTGTGTAACTGGTTTGCATCTATTAAAGTCCTCGATGGTCATTCTTTAAATTATACGAGGTTCCTATCTTTAAAAGATCTGAAACTTATTGGAATGAAGACTCACGACTGTCATGTGCTGCTACAGCAAATGTTACCTCTTACTTTGCGTGGAATTTTGTCAAAAGATGTGAGATTCGCAATATCCAAGATATGTGTATTCTTCAACTCGATTCGCTCAAAGACCAACGATCCCACTCATTTGGATTTAATGCAGTCAGAATTTGTTAAAACTCTGGCCTTGCTAGAAAAGTTCGTCTCACCTTCGTTTTTCAATATCATGGTTCACTTAACCGTCCACTTGGTATGTGAAGTGAAATTACGTGGACCCGTGTTTTTACGGTGGATGCATCCAATCGAAATTTCATGAAAGTCTTGAAAAGCTACGTGAAGAACTACAATAGACCGGAAGGAAGTATAGTAGAAAATTACATAGCAGAAGAGTCTCTTGAGTTATGCTCTGAGTATTTAGCTAAAGCAGACGAAATTGGGTTACCTAAAAACACCAATTTTGATTCAAAATATCTATCTACATATATGTTTTTGTGACACTTTCGTTTGTTTATTTAAATTTTGAGCGTTCTTGTTTATGTATGTGAGTATTTATCTATAGGTACTTATTCTAGCACCAACCTAACAGAATGGGAGCAAGCCACTCTCCATGTGCTACACAACGTTTCCGAGGTCACGCCATTTGTGGATATTCATTTGAATGAGTTGATAGTGAATAATCCAAAGAAAGCTAGAAATGAAAAATGGGTGCAAGAAGAGCATAACCTTTTGTTTCATAAATGGCTTGGAAAATAATTATTTAAAGAGTCAGGACATTCATCTACGTTGAGTAAACTATCTAGTGGGGCTTCCTCAATGGTTACAAGTTACACTGATTGGTCTGTTAATGGTTTTACATTTTATACAAGAGAGAGAGACAACAAACATCCCGTTCAAAATAGTGGTGTTACATTATTTTCCGAAGCATTACGTGTTTCGTCAGTCAAGGATAAAACATCAAAACATGCTTTTATGAACTATTATGGCTACATTGAAGACATCTGGAAATTTGATTAATGCAGGTTGCATTGTTCTAGTGCAATTGGGCAGACAATAATCATGTTAAAGTTAATAATGAAGGAGTTACAATTGTCGACTTTAGACGGATCGGTTACGAGAATGATTAATTTATTTTGGCTTTGCAAGCAAGTCAAGTATGTTATGTTTCGGATCAAGCCAATCCAAAGTTATCGTTAGTGGTTCATACGAAAGCGAGAAATAGTAATGAAGAAGAAGACGAAAACGTATCTAGCATTCCGCCGTTCACATCCGGATTACCGCCTATTGATCAAGAGATGGATGATTTCGATAATGACGATGTTTCTCATTTACTTCGTAAGTATATAGATCTTATTTTTGTTTGATTTTGAACATTTCGACAATGTATTTTTATTTTTGTTTTTTTGTTATTCTCATTTGGACAATGTTATTTTCATTTAAAATGTCTTTATACAATGTATTTTCATTTAAAATGTCTTTCCAAGAGAGTCTCCGCGGCGAGTATCTTTCCACAACGGTTAAATAAGCATGGTAGAAACTCACTAAACGAGTCTTAAACTGAAACTTAAACTCAAACACAACAAACCAGTCTTAAAATAAAATTTAGAAAATATAATATTGAGGAGTTGGTGGTGGTGGTGGTGGTTCCAAAAATTCACTCATCATTTGGTAGTGATGGTGGTGGGACCGGATATTGAGGAGATGGCATGTGCGGTCACTGTGTGATTGGTACAGATAATCGGAGTATTGAGGACATGGAGCAAATAGCACCTGATTCTCCTAGTTGATGTCCCACCGAGAGTAGAGATCGTTCAATTGGTTGACGTGAGAGGCGCCACATTCTGCTTGTTGGTGCATGTATTGTTGCGTGTGTTGAAATCCCCGATGAGATAGTATGAGCAATGAGCACAATAGTCGACGGCGGTGGGATCGACTATCGGATGTGCTTATAAGCGTAATACGGGCTTGTTGAGTGGCGGTTCATCTTCCCCATTTTCCTCATCTTCCTCCTCTTGTGATTCAACCCTAATCTTGCACCGATCGATAATAAGAAATCGTAATAGGCCCATAGGAGTCTTGGTCATGTCCTTTTTTGAGCGTCCTACTCCCGCATTTGTACAAAGACTGGTAATGATTGACAGATATGGCAAACCGTGTCGTTCATTAGTATAGTCGAGACATTTCATCCAATTATAGATTAATCGACCGATGTTGATAGAATAACCTTGAACGATGCAATACAAGACATGGATACGACCCTCATCAAGAGTGGTGAAGTGCTTGATCAGAAAGAAACGAGCGCAAAAAAAGTAAATCCAAGATTTAGCAATGCCAGTGAGTTGCTCACGCTCGAGTACCCTTTTTCTTTTTTCAAGGACACAATCCTCTTCCGGAATGCACAACGCCCTCGCCATCTCCTCGTGGATGCAAGTTTTTAACCATTCCCGATAGCCTTCATTGTCGAAAGGCATGTATGAGGTCCCAAGCAAAGCATTGATGGCTCCGACACTCACATAAACTTTTCTACCCCGGACCATCACAACATCTCGATCGTTATATGGTAAGTTTGCGTAGAATTCATACACGAAGTTTAAGTTCGCATCGAACTCGGGTACGGCACAAAACATCACCCAATCATTGCCTTGAATACTGTTATGGATTTGCGCTCCTATGTCGGTGTTAATGCTCACATTGAATCCCTGCCCAGGGATCACATTACGCAACGAGATAATGTCATAGCATTCCTCAGCGGCCTTGCTAGTAAGGATATTGTTATTATAATCCATTTCGGGAGACAGTTCAGGAGCTCGCTTTGATTGAATTTTTCTTTTCCTAGGAACTTTGGAAGAGCTCGGAGCCATGGCGCCCACATGAATTCTAGTTCGAACCATTTTTCACCTATACAAAACAAAATCATAAACAACCAATCTCAACATCTACTTCAAAATAAAAACAAACCAATAATTTTAGAACCGAAAATAATCTCAATTCAACCTACAAAAGTTATAATTCAAAATTCAACATAGCCATTCCAAACAATAACTACGTTTTTTAACAAAAAAAATTCAACACAATTTTATTTCTTTTTTTTTCACAACAATCACAAATTCTATATCGATTTCAACTCAATTTAAAGATAACAATCTCAAATTATAACTTAATTTCAAAATCGAATTAAAAACAATGTCAAATCATACCTCAATTCATTCATAATTTCAAACAAAAAATTAATCTTCAACCACACAAAATACATGTAAAATCATTCATCCTAATTTCAACACAATCACAAATTCTATATCAATTTCAAATCAATTCAAACATCACAATCTCAAATTCCAACTCAACTTCAACCTCAAATTAAAAGCAATGACAAATTCTAACTCAATTCATTCACAAATGCAAACAAAATCCTAATTTCGTGTTCTAACCAAACATTACAAACAAAACCCAAAATTTGTGAATTATGAATCAAACAAATTCGAGCAAACACCATGAAATTCGAGAAAACAACATGAAATTCAAGATAACAACCACAGAAAACATAGATAACCATACTTTGACAAGTTGTGGAAGAGAGAGGACGGCGGCAAGACTTAGAGGGAGAGGCAGCGAGAGAAGACGGCCGCGAGGACGTGGTGAGAAAGGATGGTGGCGAGATTTAGTGGCGGCGAGGAAGTGGCCACGAGTTTTGGGCGGCGAGATCTTCGTAGACTTAGTTGAAATAGGACTCTCTCGGATTTGGGTCGAAGAAAAAATGAAAAAAAAAAAAAAAAAAAACTGAATTGGGTCTTTTGTAGTGGAACCCTAAAAATTCACGTAACCTCGCCGCGGCGAAAATCCTTTGACACCGTGGTGAGGATGTTTGCCGCTGCGAGAACATCTTTTCCAAAAATAATTACTCTTGGTATTTTTCTCGCGGCGGCGGAGGCTGCGTGTTGAACATGTTGCGACGAGAACACAACATCGTCGCGGCGAGAGTATCCTACAATGGATATGCTATCCTTTGTAAGAGGTGTCTCCACGGCGAAGAACGATGTTCACTGGTTCATTAAATTCCACTAATACCACAACGGTTAGACTATCCGCTGTATAAGGATTTTACCGAGGCGGAAAACACACTTCGTTGCGGCGATGATTCTACAACGGATGTCTAAGCATTGTGGGAGATTTTGAAATATGGTGAAATTTTAAAACACTTATAGTAAGTGTTGTAGAAACACCGATCTTTTACAACACTTAGTCATAAGAGTTGTATTAACAACAAGCTTCTACAACGCTTAGCCATAAACGTTGTAGGAGTACCCAGTTTCTACAACACTTATTTTAAGTGTTGTAAAATCTCCAGTTTCTACAATACTTAGCCACAAGCGTTGTAGAATATGGGTTGTAGAATCCAACATTTGTACTAGGGAAATGAGTATGACTATCACTTGGAAAGGTGATTGTCATTTGTACTAGGGACTACTTTCGTGCATGTGCTCATTACATGAGTTGGTATGATTGTTGTATGACCGTTGCCCATGGGCGCTTTCTAGAGTAGTCTTTCTATTTCGCTTCTGTTAAAGTTGAACTATGGTATTTGGTGGATTATGTTGAAATTTTACATTTTATTTTGTACTTTATATTGAACTTAGTTTGTGTTGTGTTTGTACTTTGGTAATGTATTGAAAACATTGTAGATTATATTCAATTTTATGATATCCTATGTATATTTCTATATTTTTTCACTGGATTCCTCTCGGTAAATATGGTATTTGACGGTATTCTTCAACAGTAACAGTATCTTCAACAACACAGTTTACCATTTCCCTTTCTTCTTTCCACGGTATTCCTCTGGCGTACCAGTTTTTAGCAGTAAATTATGAACTCCGAAACGATAATGGTATTTCGATCATTTTAACTGGATTTAAGAATGACATGGATTTGTTGACGTATGTGATTTGATGACATGCATTTCATTAAACCAATGATTTCACATTGTCCTCAACAAATTCAGGATTTGTTGACATACAAGTAGTACAAATCCTAAGTTACCTTGAAATGACTTCTACTGTTCATGGGTCGTTCATTCTCGAAAAACCTGAAACATTAAGTTCCACGCGACTTGCGTGAAATTCCGAATTCTAAGGCCCAACGGGCTGGGTCACTAAAAAATCCATCAAGGCCCGCAAAGACTAAGACCTATACGAAACAACCAGAAAGTCTGAGCCCAAGCTCACACACGAAGCAGAGCTCACCATCGCGTATTCCTCAAAAGAAGAGCGCTCAGAATCACCACGCGCGCCAAAAATCTGTTGCGCGCTCCCCAATGTGCGCCCAGAGACCCTCCTAGGCATCCACATCTACTATAAATACCCTCTCTCAGTGAGGGTGAGACATATATTCATTCCTCCTCAAGATTAATTGTCTCGAACTTCTGAAATGCTGCCGAAGACATTCTGCGCACGATTTCCTCTTATTGAGCGCTTAATCTCCCGCGCACGACTGTGTTCGGAATTCTCCACTGAGATTCTCCCCCATCTCCAAAGAGAAAACACACATTCTTTCTCGGGTCACTCAATTCTAGAGTCTTGAGACGTCGCCGAGGACTCCTCCGCGCTCCGTCTCCTCTATCGAGCACAATTTTCAGGGTCCGTGCCTCAAATAGCGTACACACGCGTTGAAATACGTTATGACTTGATCTTGCTGTGCTCAAGTATGTAGGCAGCTCATACAAAGCAGAGTCACACCTCTCATTCACCTCCCTTCTCTCCTCGGAGAACGCCTCGACTGGAGGAACCACAACTCGAGATTTTCGAGTTCCCACACTTGGCTCGGGTGTGATCACTTGGTCTGACTTTGGGTCGAAGCACCCGAATCTTTAAATCGTTGTTCATTTTGGTGCAACAACAGATGGTAAGAATGGGTAAGAGCGATTGTCGAAGATGCAATATCTGAACAAATTTTTTTTGGAGATCTAGACAAGTTTGGAAGAGTATTCGAGCATGTCCGATTAGGGGAAGCGACTGCTAGCTTCTTGTTTTGAGCACTTTATGGGCCAGCCAAAAATAATCAAATCTTAAGAGATAATAAAAAGGATCGGTCACTTTGAGGGGCGAAGTTCGAGGCCCTTTTGATAGAGATTGACGAGTGCCAATGGCCTTCACTAAGCAACACATTGTGGAAATCACAAAGGCTATGCTGCGTTGAGAACTATGAAGAGTTAAAATATGATGAAGATGTGGACGATGGGAGTTTGTGCAACACCCTCCTCTACAATGACACCCTAAGAACCACGAGGTCCTAATCTCTATGCTTGGAAGCAAGAAATTGGGGTAATGCACCTATTTAGACACAATTGGAATAGATGGAAGAAGGAATGTCTATTTTTAGAGTTTAAGACGCAACAATGATGGCTTAGACGCGAGTAGTCGTTTCTAAACCTAAATTTTGTTAAAATTTTAAGCGGTAGAAATTACCTCCAATTTTGTTTAGACTTCGGCAACAGCATATCAATACATAATTCTCTTAACAAAAAATTAATCTATTCAATAATAATAGTAGAAAGCCACACAGTTCTTCTGTTATATAGCAATAATAGCTCCATATTTTAACATGGTCAGATAACCACGGCAGGTGGATGATGGAGGAGAGGTGGGTGAGCGAAAGAGGCATTGAGGAGAGTTTCTGCGATGATACGATAAGCAGTATCGGTCAAATGAAGGCCGTCCCAATTTGCGTACAAAGACGGATCTTCACAAGTCGTGGATCCGTTGGTGCCGCACCACGCTGCAGGATTGAAGTTGTTTGGGCCTCCCCCTCCACAACAGGTTATCAATATTGTCTCTTTATTTAACCCTGCTTCCCACAAAAAAAAAAAAAAAAAAAACAAAACAAAACAAAATAAAAAACAAAAACAGAAAAACTTTACACTTTTAGACTCTTTTTGGAACCCAAAAAATAAGAAGGAAAATGAAAATGTGTTGGGAAACAAAAATTGAATGTAAAATAAGAGAGGAATCAAAATTTTATGTTGTATTTGAAAGTCATGGTGCAAGAGAAAAGCTATTAAATTAGACATAAACATGGCCCCTAAGTGTATAAACTTGGATGGATTCTATTTTTTGTTAAATATGAAATCCACACATTAATTATACATTTTTCCTAATAGTTTCATTTTTCTTCTATTTTTTCTCTACTCAAGCATCTTTAGAAAAATAGGAGGGACTACATTTTCCTTTCCCTCTTATTTTTTGGGTTCTAAATAGAGCCTTGTAATAAGTTGTTTCTTTATTAGTGACACTCGGGTCGAATTTGAATAGTGTGTGAAGATCACTCACCGTATCGTTGTGGGTCTCCAATGAAACGCATGGTGGCGCCGAAATAGTCCATGTAAACGATCTTGCTGTGCGGGTATTCCTTTCGGGGAATATCTAATGAAGCCTTAAGCCGCGAGTTGTGGAGCTCGGAGAAGGCATTAAAAGCCGTCAAACAACCCAACGAGTCGTAATCCAATTCCTTCGAACTTCGAAACAGAGTGAGGAACACGGTGGAGCACCCTAAGGGGAATAAACCCCCCACCCCCACCTCCGCTGCCCCTTGTTCTATCAATGCCTCTCAAAACACAAAACGGCAAAAACAAATCAAGGTAAATAAGGAAGAAATAAAGAGTGCTTAATTATACAATTTCAATGGACGTACTGTTGTTGCTTTAATAATTGCCTCAACAACCGGTGGGACCAGAGCTTGGACTTCTTGGATGGTTTCGCCGGAAAAGAATCCCAAGTTATAGTCATTCCAACCGATCTCTCCCATCAGAAATAACGATTTCTTCATAAACGAATCGCAATCTGATAAATACAAATGGATGATCGTAAGAGAACCTTATAGTCATCGATTCACTTGAGACACTAAAACTAACCTTGTTCAGTGAGGCAGAGAGACCTTTTGACCTCCTTGAACCACCCCAGCTGGACTGTCAATGAATTGTTTGTCCACACTCTCCGGCGGCGGAGAAAGAAATCGGAGTCAAGCGCGGTGGCTCCAGCGACGGCGAAGTTAACTCCGGTGCCGGGGTGAGTGTGCGCTAAATAAGGCGGGAGGTAAGGCAGTCCAAACGCCTCCGCTACAAAACAAATAGAATTACATTCGCTCTCTCTCAATATACAAACCTCACAAATAGTGGAGAGATTAAGTACTTAAGAAGTCAACGATGAGGCGACCATCGGAGCACCGTCCGGTGGGGTGTCCGAAGAAAGTCTGGCCGTAGGGAAGCTTCCTCAAATAGTTGAGATCGGGAGAGTCGCCGGCGATGAGCGAATTTCCGGTGTCGCTAATTGAGTCGCCAAAGTTGAATATGGCATTGTATTTGTTACTGAACGGAGTGGCTTCTGATGAAATGGAGATGCAGAGAGTGATGGCGATGAAGAAGAAGAGCGATTCCATGCCCTGAGTAGGTTCTGCACTTTCGCTATGAAAGCGGAGGGGGTAATATTGTCATTTACGTGAAGTGATGGAAAAGAAACAAAGGCATTATTGTCGATCCCATTTTCTTAAGCTCTCTTCCTTCCATTTTGTTACAGGCTTACAGCAGTAAATTCCCGTGCCTTTCAAATTATTTATTATTTACACTAATTTTTCTGCAATTTAATTAAAAAGTCATTATTCTTAACCAGAAAAGGGAAGGAAAAAAAAATAACGTGTCATAATTATTTTATAAGTTGAGACGCATATGGCATGATACAAGAAAAAGGGGGATTTTTTAACTTTTTAGTCATTTGACTTATAGCGTTTTGTATAATAGTCACTTCATCTTATTTACGGAAAAAAGACAAAAAAAAAAAACCAAAATAAGCATGAATGTTTTTTGGTATTTTTATTTTTTTAGTGCCGTAAATAAGTTGAGGTGGTTATTTACAAAAAAAATTACAAAAGATTGACTATCTACCAATTCTTAGACTTTCTAATTTTTTTTTTTTAAAAAGGGCAAATAGTTGGTATTTGGGAGTGTCAAACCAGAAAAAGTCATTGGTTTACTTTTTATTACGTTGAAATGGGATGGTTTGATTTGGGTTAGCATCTCGCAAAATTTTGATTCAAATCATTGCATTTGCATCACTAGAGTCTTACACCTCTAAGAAATCTTTATTTTACATGTTCTTGAATAATATTTTCAGTAAATTCTTATTCTTTCTCGTTATATTTTTAGATTTGTTACGAATCAAATCGCTTGAAACATTGAAATTTCATTTTTTTTCTATGTTTTAATTTTTATGAA
Organism: Urtica dioica subsp. dioica; assembly: GCF_054948205.1. Taxonomy (NCBI): domain Eukaryota; kingdom Viridiplantae; phylum Streptophyta; class Magnoliopsida; order Rosales; family Urticaceae; genus Urtica; species Urtica dioica. The sequence continues at coordinate 3,777,763 of NC_142764.1, read as the reverse complement.
AAAATAGTTTGTGACAAATAAAATCAACTATTTTGTATATAATTTACTCCTATGAATTAAAATTAATTAATTATATTTATTTTTTAAAAATCAATTTACATCAGTAGGCTATTATTAATTTAAATCATTTGAATTTATTTACTCTCTTTGTCTCTCTCCGATCCAGGCATCTGAAGCCAAAACAAGTTTCTTGTTTAAAAAAACTTACCAACCATTGAGGACAATCAAACCATTTGCTTGAATCTGAACACTGTAGAAACCACAAATTTCGAGAGCAATAACAAAATCGAAACTTTTCTATTTGAAAGTTCAATATGAAAAATCAAGAGAGAGAGAGAGAGAAGCCTTGGACATCCTTAGTCTGAGCTGTGAAATTTATCGTCGAGTCTTCTACCTAAAAGGTTAGGGCTTCGTTCAAGGGAGAGAGAGAGAGAGAGAGAGAGAGAGAGAGAGAGAGAGAGAGAGGAGAATGGAGAGAGAGAGATGAGAGTGGAGAGAGTGAAGAGATAGAAGTCAAATATGAAAAGTCACTACTACAAAAATGACTTTTACGAGCGACGCATAGAATTAGAAGCGACATTTGACATTTAGAAGCGACAAGTCGCTTCTAACCTATTCCTTGTCGCTTCTAATCTATTCCACAGATATACAGACATTTTGCATTGAAAAAGTCATACTGTTTGAGGTTAGAAATTAAAATAAAATAAATTAAATAAAATAAAATAAGAAAATAAAAAAGCATTATTAGAAGCGACAATACGCTTCTAAAGTCGCTTCTAAATATTACTTGCGAAATGGTAGGAAAGATTTAAAAGCGACAATCTGCTTCAAATGTTGCTTCTAAACTCTTCCCGCTATTTCACAGGAGTCATTTCCGGCGCCAAATTTTTGTTATAGAAGCGGCTTTAGAGGCGTCATGTCGCTTCTAAAAGTTTCGCTTCTAATTTTTAGAGGTGACTTTAGAAGCGACTTTTGTTACTTCTAAAAGCTGTTTTTGTAGTAGTGAGTGTTGGAAACGAAATTTAGGTTTTTGAAAAATGTTTACCTTATCAACTAAGGCAGAACATAAAAATATTTACAAAACTATTTTATGAAACCGAAATATGGTGCATGTAACATCAAATCCGAGACTAGCCTTTTTGGACCAACAACAAGTGATCTTCAATTCTTGATGTTCTTCTCCACACGTCCTTCCTTGGTCAAGTTGAAGAGAACCCACAAAAAGAGTCTTCAACAATACTAAAGAAAATCATGTATAAATGTGTGTGGTCGCAAGTGAATCAATGCGACATGCAATCAATTTTCAAGCCAAAAATCTACCTTGGAAAGTCTCGGTATCAAATCACAAGGATCAAGACCGAGTCCCGAAAGAGAAGAGAAAATTTTTCTAAGAAAAAAATGAGAGAGAAATAATGAGTCAAGCTCATGTGTCAAGTGTGTCATTTGGCCGAGCCACGTGGTGGCTATTTATAGCCAAGATGGCCGAGTAACCAATTCACAATGCTAGCTTGATTCAATAAGTAATCTCAATTATATTAGGGATGGTAATTTGGTCCTAATACGAAACACGAAACGGTTACGACATGATTTAGAGTGGATTTAGACCTCAATAAAGAGATCGGTTCTTAATTGGGTTGAACACATCAACACGATTAAATAGTATGTCGAAATGACCCGCTTATGTAACACGATTAAAATTCAATTACCACGATTATTAAATAGTCGACACTAAACACGATTACGACCCGCACGAATATGAGCCAATTAATAAAATTACGAGCAATAGCCTGATTACGACTCAATTAAACACGATTAATATTATATATGTAAAATTATTATCATATAAAAGTGATGTAAAATTACAAGTATAAAAGGAAAAGATAACATAAAATTATAACTATAAATAAAACATAAAATTGATATTAGAAAATATGATGGAATAAAAAGAGTTGTTATGTCATATATTAACATTTATATTCACGTAGAAAACTTATTCGTATGATTGAGGTTCACTACTACAAATTCACATTTCAGGTGTGGAAGGGTATTAGGTGCGACATGTCGCACCTAAATCATCGCACCGGATGCCTCTATTTGTTCTAGTGGTTGAAAATAAGATGTATTCGTATCAATATCAATTCACATAAAATAACATATAATATATATATATATATATGTATATATATATATAGTCAATACCAAATCACATCACGAGCAATAACATTTGAATTATATAACTGCTTGTCATCGATAAAACAGAAAATATAGACCAATCTAGTCTATAGCAATTGACTTCACGATAAATAACATTTTAATCATATAGTTATATTGTCGTAAAAACACAACAACTATAGACCATTCTAGTCAATTAGTTTTTCTATTAATATATTCTTATTTATTATGACTATTAGATTGCTATATCGTATACAAATGTTATATAATTTTAATGAAGTACTATTTATCGGTTCCTTATATGAACCCTTGAGACTAATTATAATACAATTCTTAAGGATTGAAATTACGGGGACTCCGATCGGAAACCAATCCGGATTCCATTTTTTTCAAAATATCGGCACCGAAATGAACAAAATCGGAGTTTTCCTTATATTTCGAGGAAATCCGGGCAGGAACCAAACCGGATTCCGGTTCACAAATTCTGGTCCGGTTTAGTTCAAATTTTCAAAAAAAAAAAACAGGGGTATTTAAACCGGATTCATCGCCCAAAACTTCAAAACAGGCGGTAAATAACCCTAAAAATTTTCGTAATGGCAACGACCATTCTTCACGCGATTCTGCTACTTCCAAGGGACGTTATCCCTTTTCCAGTGTTGGCCAAGATAAAATCACTTCACACCGAAATAAACTTCGCATGGGTTAAGGTATTTGAACAAATCTCGCCTTTTTTTTCATAAATTTGATGACTTAAAGCGGTTTTGATCAATTTTATTGATTTTTCATGGATTTTGTTGATGGTTATTTATGATTAACTTCAAAATTTTAGTTTATAACTTTATTATTGTGTGTAATCAGAATTTTTATCCAATTTTTTTCAATATTTTCCTTTGATCCGAAAATTTGAGTATTTTTTTTAGTTTTTTTTTTTATTGTTAAATTAGTTTTGGAATATGAAAGTTATATATGATTAGTTGATTTTGTATCCGAAAATTGATATAAATTTGGTTGGATCTGAATTCTCGAATGTATTTTTTATTTTTATTTTTTTTGTTAAATTAGTATTAGAATGTGAATGTTATGTATAATTAGTTGATTTTGTATCCGGATATTTGTGCAATTTTGGTTGGATTCAAAGACATGAATGAGTTATTGAGTTTTTATTTTTATTAAATAGATGTTGTGATTTGTGAGTAACATTATAGTGTTGGTAATGTATTTGGTTTAGGTGTTGATTTTGTGACTTTAAATTGATAGATTGTTATAATATGTAATTATGTTATGTAATAAAACATAATATTATGTAATGTAATGAAGATATTGTAAATTTTTTCTTTTTTTTTTATCTTATATTATATATGTGTGACTTTTTTTAAATATTTGTTCACTGAATTACTCTCGGTAAATACGGTATTTGATGGTATTTCTCGACGGTAACGATATTCTCAATTGTACATTTTACCCATTCATTTTCTCAATTCCACGGTATTTCTCTGGCTTACTTTCGGATACCAATAAAATCTGAGTCCCAAAATGATAACGGTATTTCGATCATTGGTTTTAACCAAATCCATAATATTGATATACTATCTTTCAGCAGAATAATATAAATTTGTTGCACTAAGCTTCACTCATTTCTAATATGTAAATCCATATTCGTGTTTTATAACATTATCTATAGTTTGTATGTTTTTATAATATCTTTAGTTTGTATGAAACCAGTGAAGTAAATTCCTTACTCTGCTCTTTGTCTAGGCCACGGTTATTTTATAATATCTCTAAATCGTTGTCCGAAAAATGAGCGACAACATTTTAGCGCTAGAAGAAAGGAACTTCCAGACTTGACAGCTCGTCTCCTCTACCACACTTTCTACCACTTCTCTCCTTCACATTCGCTCTCGAGAGATGACCCGAATTCCTGCCACCTTCTTGGCCGACCGAGCAACTAGCTTGAGACACGACTAAGGCCCCCGAGCGACTAGCTCGAGGTATGACTTGAGACGCTTGGCGCATAGGACGGGCGATCAATACCCTTGCGATAGCGAAGGGTAGCCCAGAGACCAAACCACCGCCGGAAACTGCACTGCCTTTAGGGAGGAGACGGCCCAAGGGCTCCCCAAACTCCTTGATTGGTCGGGCGTGGATGGGACTCGTATCGCAAATCTCCATGGTTACGACATCGAGGAAGACGACACACTCGACCCTGACTATGTCGAGAGGGGTGAGGTCGAGGAGACCGAATTTGGTCAATCATACATGCGATCTGAACATCCTATGGCCGGGGCATAATCACAAACCGCTGCCTCGTGATAACGAGGACTAACTTGGTGAGCAGGGCTAACCCGACCTCTCAGGAACCCGGCCTCCCAGCCACAAGCTTCTCAACCTCTCGGCCATAGGCATTTTGGCCTCTCACACAAGGTTCTCGGCTTCTCGGCCTCCTGATCACCTAGCCTCTCGGCCACAAAGCTTACCGGGTCTCTCAAGCTTCACGGCCACGGCCACCAGGCATCTCGGCCATCTGGCCACCCTGCCTCCCAGCCTCACGGTGACTCGGCTCTTGGCCACGGTCTCCCAACCTCCCAGCGACTCAACTCTCAGCCACTCGGCCTCCGAGCCTCTCGGCCACTAGGCTCTCGGCCTCCTGGCCACCCGACCTCAAGTTTTCCTATAGGAGTAGACTCCTCAAGTTGAGTCTCAAGTCCTCGAGTCGATTTTGATATCCTCGAGAAGACTCTACGGAAGACTCCTCGATTCGAGTCTCAAGTCCACGAGTTGACTGAAAAGTCCTTGTGTCGACTCACATTCAACACCACGAGTTGAATCTCATGTCATCGTGTCGACCCCAAGAATTATTCCTCTAGTTGATTCTCAACTCCTCGAGTCGACTATCAAGTCTATGAGTTGACTCTCGAGTCCTCGTGTTGACTCTACACAAGTCCTCGAGTCGATTTTGACATTCTCGAGTGGACTCTCAATTCCTGGACTCGAGTCTCTAGTCCACGAGTTGACTCTAAGAAAGACTCATTGAGTGGACCGTCAATTCCTCGAGTCGACTTTCCACTCCTCCAGTCGAGACTTGAGTCCACAAGTTGACTCTCGAGTCCTCGTGTTGACTCTATTGAAGTCTTCTAGTCGATGTTAACATCCTCGAGTAGACCCCAAGGAAGACTCCTCAAGTCGACTCTCCACTCCTAGAGTCGAGTCTTAACTCCAATAGTAGACTCTCAAGTCCTCGTGTCGACTCTACGCGTGTCCTTGAGTCGATTTTGACATCCTCAGTAGACTCCAAGAAAGACTCCCCAAGTCGACTTTCAACTCCTTGAGTCGAGTCTCAAATCCACGGGTTGATTCTCGATTCCTCATGCTAACTCTATTGAAGTCATCCAGTCGATTTCAACATCCTCGGGTAGACTCCAAGAAAGACTCCTCGAGTCGAGTCTCAAGTTCATGGATTGACTCTCGAGTCCTCGCATTGCCTCTATTGAAGTCCTACCATCGATTTCAACAACCTCTAGTAGACTCTAAGGAAGACTTCTCGAGTTGACTCTCAAGTCAATGAGTTGACTCTCAAGTGCTCATGTTGATTCTATGCAAGTCCTCGAGTCAATATTGACATCTTCAAGTAGACTCGAAGGAAGACTCCTCGAGTCGACTCTCAACTCCTTGAGTCTACTCTCAAGTACTCGTGTTGATTCTACGCAAGTCCCGGAGTTGATATTGGAATCCTCGAGTTGACTCTCAACTCCTCAAGTCGAGTCACAAGTCTACGAGGTTACACTTGAACCTTCGTGTCGACTCTAAAACAAGTCCGCATGTCGACTCTGATGTCCTTGAGTAGACTCCATTAAAGACTCATTGAGTCGAATCTCAACTCCTTGGGTGGAATCTTAGGCCCACGAGTTGAGCCTCTAGACCTCATGTCGACGCTGAGTAAGATTCCTCGATTAGACTCTCATTTCCTTGAGCCGAATCTCTAGTCCACGAGTTCACTTTCAAACCCTCGTGTTAACTCTGAGCAAGATTTCTCTAATTGACTAGCAAGTTCTAGAGTCAAATTTCAAGTCCATAAGTCGACTCTCGAATCCTCGTATTGACGTCAAGCAAGTTCCATGAGTTGACTCTCAAGTCCTCATGACAACTCCATGCAAGTCCACGAGTTAACTCTCCAATTCTCGTGTCGACACAAACCTTTCCCATGCAACGTAACAAGCCGTTCATGACGCACTAAAGCTATCCACGCATTGCATAAATCCTCCCACGTAATGCATTAAAGCTGTCCATGCAGCACACTCAAGCTGCCCACGTGACACCTTAGGTCATCCATGAGACGGATCAAAGCTTTCTATGCGGCACACTCGCAGAGAACAAGATGTTTTGCCCCGTAACCCAAAATGTGGCACACGCGTCGACAGACGCCATGCCCACTGGAAACAAAGCCCCCACTATCTAGTCTAACCCAAAATGCGGCACATGCATTGACAGACACCACACCCGTTGGGAACAAGGTCCTCACAACCCAGGCTATCCCAAAGCGCGGCAGACACATCAAAAGATGCCACACCCGCTAAAAATAAGGCTCTAACCACCAGATTTGATCCGAGGCACATCAAGCCTACCTGTAGGTACCGCATTCATGAGATTACAGGTCTCACTTGTGCGGGTCACCCAAAAGGCAACTCCCACGCCGACTGGCAGCGGGATAGCTAGGAGACAGTGACCGGCGTCCGCATGGCGACCAACTAGTTTGGCCAGCACCCACGGGAACTCAAGCCACTAACTGTGGCGTCTCTCGCTCGACTAGGGTGATATTGTGCAAATTGATGAGACACAATGCAATCAATCAAGAAAATAAGACATAATAAAAAGATGCCCATAACGGCGCACCTAAGTCGCAAAACACGCCGCACCTTGAGATGCCCCTAACGGTGCACCAAAGTCGTCTCTCACAATGCATCTAAGATGCCCCTAACGGCGGACATAAACCGTCTCTCACGACGCATTAAAGCCATCCCTTGCGACGCACAAAAGCCATCCACGCAATATACTTAAGCTGCCTACGATGCGCATGCGAGACATTTCACACGAGTGCACTTAAGATGCTCTGGCTGAAACGAGATGACAATCCTAGCAGATCTCCTTGGGAAAGAAGGATTGGCTTGGATATTTTGAGTTTACTGCTCTTATTATATCCAAGGATAAACTCAGAGGGCTAATGTTTTTTGCTCGTTCTGAACCACCAAGAACGGAATGATCACGAAATTTCTCAGACGTCCATGCCTGGTCAGCCAGCCCCAAGCGGCCATCTTTAGTCTACCAAGCCCGGTCGGCCATTCCCGGGCGGCTAAACTCGGGCGGCCAGTCCCGGGCGGCCATCCCCGACCTACCAAGCTCGGTCGCCCTCCCTATTTGTCCATCCCCAGTCTACCAATGACCGTTTGGATGACTCGCATGGCTAAGGCCACCCTTGAGGCAAGAGAGATGCGCATCAAGGTCTGTAAATATAGACCTTGACTCCAAACCAAAGGTAATCCATGGTTGAGCTTCGAAACGCTGTCGAACCTCTGAATTATTCATTTCATTCATCTTTGGCCTCTAAACAGCTATTCCACCTCAATCCTCCTAATGTTGAACTCTCGAGAGGTAAACAAAGGCAACCCCTATGTTTCTCCTTTGTAGTTCACATTTCCTTCTCTTTTCAGGATACCTTAGAGGACGTGGAAGACTATTCATAACCAGGGATGAACTCAGGATACCGAGTTTAGGACGCTTAGGCTCGAGTGCGATCACTTGGTCCGGCCTTAGGTTGAACCATTCGAGTATCTAAATCATTATTTGAAAATGAGTGACAAATTGTGTGGATGCAACACGCGCGTAGCTTCTTGGATGGTGAAACATATGGATTTGAATGACGACGAGGTTGATCCCACGTATGTGAGCTTGATGTGTTGGGCTATCTTCTCCTGAAAGACCGCTCGGAGGTATTTCTTTCGTTGGGTACGAGAGTCTCAAAATTCGGGGCCTCTTAAGATTGTGTCCGTGATGTACATATGTGAGCCCTCGGATTCATTGTTCGCTGCACGATCGTGACAATGATCGTGACTGCCCCTTTCTTGGATTGGCATGAACGTTTTCCTGTCGGAGCGGCCGTCCTGGCCATTTGGATGTTGAATTCTTTGAGTTTTCCATCTTGGATGAGGGTCTCAATCTGTCTTTTCAATTGATAACATTTGGACATCAAGGGTCCATGGTCTTTGTGATACTCGCAAAACTTGTTTCGATCTCGAGTTGCAGGATCGTTTTTCAGGGGGTACCCAAATTGTCTCGGTGCAAGGTCAAAATCCGCTCTGGCGTAGTACTCAACGGGGTTAATGTCGAATATTTTTGAAAACTGTCAACCAACGGTGGTTTTGGCCCAGGGAAAGAGCGACTGTTAGGGGTCTGGCCTCCTTTGTTTCTACGGTTTCGGGAATCATGGCAGTCTTCGTCTTGTTCACCTCGACGATGACCATTTTGGTTGTGCCCTTTGCGTCCATTGAGATAGTCCTCATTCTGCATGTAGATTTTGGATCTCACCATGAGTTCGCCATGTCCCTTAGGAGTCTTTCTACTTTGAATTTGAGGAAATCGCTAGTTTGAACGCCTTCGGTGATGGCAGTGATGGCATCTTTTTTGTCGAACTCCTCGACTTTGTGAGACTCTTCCATGAAGCGAGTATTGCCTCAAGGTCTCGCCACTCTCTTGCTGATATGACAAGATGTACATCTTGGATTTCTTCACCAATGTGGCGAATTTGGCAATGAAGGCTTCACACAAAGTCTTGAATGAGTGTATGCTTCCAGGTCTCAGGCTTCTAAATCACTCGAAACCAGTTTCAGTGAGGGTTAGGCTGAAAGCCTAGCAGAGGGAGGCGTCAGACTGTCCCTGCATCGTCATCCACGTCTCGTAGTGTTGGATGTGGATGTTTGGATCGGACCTCCGCCCCGTCTTAAGGAGGGACCATGGGCAGCTTAAAATTTTTGACGCATGGTTGTGCTAGAATTTTCATGGCAAAAGGCAAGTCTGACTCCTCAACGCCGCCATACGGTCTCTGATCTCCAGCCTTTGATTCCATCATTTCGATTATCTGATTCTGGAGACTTTGAATCTTGGTCCATGATATTTACATGGCATTACCTAAGGTTGTTGCCTCTAGCGCCCCACTCTAAGAGTTTAGCCTTTGCCTGAGGTCATCCCCCGAGAGTTCCTCTAAGCAGTTAGGTGCTCCCTCAGATCTCCACTAGTGGTCTGACGATATGGAACATCTCTCTACGCAGCCGAGCCTAGCCTGAGGGACGGTGTTGTCAGTGGTGCGCACAAGAAGAGTTGTAGTCTTTATTTTGTACATTTGATGTAATAAAGTCTCACAAAGACTCTTGCTTGTAATTGGTTATTCATTAATAAAAAGTCGAAACGTTCATTCATTCTTCCTTGTCTGTTTGAAGCTTTATGATAAAACATTAGTCTTTACTCCATAAACAAACTTAACAACTTACGAAGAGACAAATGTAGATTTGCATGAACAAACTTTTCGTAGTTTGCTTAAAACGATATATTCACAATCTAAGGTCAAAGGACTATTGACCTCAGTACGATTGTTAGGAGAATCTATGATGTCTGGTTATTGAGAGTTGGAGACTCTATAGTTCTTCTAGGTATATTCCGAAGGTACTGAATTAATCAGTGCACTTCTAGAGACAAAATAAGAATAAACCATTTAACCTCTTATATCTCGAAGTCACTACGTATGAATTGCATCGTGCTTACCTCAATCCTGAAATGAGACATGCCATTTCACAACTTACGTATTCTCATTTGAGAAAGTCAGAGTTCGGACTCACTATGTGATTCTTAACAGGACCTATTGGTGAAGTACTAAGTTGTGAAGATGTCATGAGTAACTTTGTGAAGTTCTCATAGATATGGAATTCATGTACAAGATTGCTGAAATGCAATGTATATCACCTCATGCTTTGTTCCTTGGAATGTGAATAAATGAACTGGCAAGTGTCCAAATTGAGTCTTGACTCTTTTGGATGAAACAATGTGATTTGTTAGCTCCTCGTCAATACATTGTTTCTAACTTATTCACAAGCGACAAAGGAGTTGAGGAAACAGTTAGAAGGGTAAAATGGTAATTTTGTAAATCCCGACTAGATGATGATATTCATGAAGGGTAAATACTGATAATATTCTGTGGATCCACTCATTACAATTAGGTTGAATTCTTGAGTAGGAAATAAATTCATTTGAACCGAGAGATTTTCAGTGTCAACTCTTTAGTGGAGTCAGTTGACATTAAGCTAAACTTGGAAAAGCTTTGTGAACTTTTGAATCCAAGTATTTAGCTCAAGCTTTGTTCATTTGGATCCATGAGGTCACTGTAACAAATCACATCGAGTAGGAATAGTTAAACTAGAAGCTAAGTCAAAACAAGAACGAGACAAATTTTACGAAAATTGTCAAAAAGCTAATTTTGTCTTTTTGGACATAGGATGAAATGAATGTCAATAAATTTTTTTGACAAGGTCATTTGATGACTTAAACCCACTCGGCCAAGTTTGTTTAATTGGGCCTAGTGGATTAATTTCATTTCATAAGAATTTTATTGAAAATTCTTAATGGGCTTTTCTTATGTTGTCATGAACAAATGAAGAGGCTTCTAGAAGCTCCTTCTAGTCTTCTTGGCCGCCCATCACCCAAAGAGAGAGAGAATATTTTGTGCATAAATGTATGAAGATACTTGCCAAAAGAAAAAGAGGAAACAAATTTCCTCTAAGAGGAATAAGGGAAATCGGCCAAGACTAAGGGGAACTAAAAGAGGAAACAAATCCAGCCTTCTAGAAAGTATATTGGCCGTGTGACTCTAAGGGAGAAGGAGGGAATATTTGCTCATGAATATGTGATATTCTATAGAAGAGGAAACTGTTGTCGGTCATTTTCGGAAAACCCGAGACGCCAAGAAGACACGCCGTTCAAAGGGCCGATGGTCAGGCCGGAGGTCCTGAAGAGCGGCAAGCCTTCTGTCACGAGTCGACTGACAAGTCCTCGTGCCAAATCCTCACGTTCCTCGAGTCGAGCCTCGGGTCGCCCCTCGAGTCAAGCCTTGAGTTGTTCCTCGAGTCAAGCCTTGAGTTGTTCCTCGAGTCGAGCCTCGAGGCGTTCTCCTCGAGTCGAGCCTCGAGTCGTTCCTCGAGTCGAGCCACTCTCGTCGAGTAGAAACCTTCATATTTCGCATGGCAAGAATGGTATTCGAAGACCCCTAAAGGCCCGCAAGAGTCCGGCAAGACGAGCCATTCGCCGCACGCACAACAAGCTGCGCCGGCCAGCCGCGCAACAAGCAGCGCGCCGCGCCATCAAGACAGCGCGCCGCGCCAGGCAGGCGCGCGCCGCGCACCCGCGCGCCGCGCCCCCTGCGCCGCGCGCCGCGCGCCGCGCGTTGTGCGCCGCTCTTTGTGCGCCGCGCGCGCCGTGCGCCTCCGCTTGATGCCACATGCGTTCCTAGTCCCACATGGACGAAAAAGAAGCCTTCTAAGGCCCCCAAACACCTATAAATACCCCCTCTCATTGAGGGGAAATCCATCCCATTCTTTCTCAAGGAACTTGAGACTTCTCTCCGCTTCTCTAGATGCCATCCTTGGCCTGAAGCGGATTCTCCACGATTTCTCGCTCTCGGAGATTCTGAAGCACTTTCCGGGGACTCCCGAGTGCCGCCTCTCTTGATCGAGCGATTAATCTTGATCCCACGAGAGCTCTAACGGTTTTCTACTGAAAATCGCCTATGCGTCTAGCACCCTAGACGCGTCCGCCATTTCTGACAAGAAATCGCCTACGCGTCCGGCATTTCCGACTAGGAATCGCCTACGCGTCCGGAATCTCCGCCACAACAAGGAACTCCTGACTTAGAGTCTTCCACGTCTCCAAAAGAGAGAAAACACACATTCTCTCTCGCATACGCGATCTCCGAAGTTCTGAGACGTCGCCGAGGACTCCTCCGCGCCTCGTCTCCTTCGTTGAGCACGCCTATCCACCAAGGCTCCGCGCCTCATACTGCGTCCTACACGCTTGAACTACGTTCTGACCTGATCCCACGCACGGGTACGTAGGCAGCCGACAACCAAGGCACGGTCACTCCTCCTCCTCACCCCCTACCTCTCCCGAGAGGCGGGTTGATCGGAGAAAACCCTAGCTCGAGACTATCGAGTTCACACTCTTGGCCCGGGTGCGATCACTTGGTCCGGCCTTGGATCGAACCGCCCGAGGTTTTTAATAGTTGTTCATTTTCGTGCGACAACAGAAACTACCTTATTGAAGGTAGAACCTCTCCTATAAATAGAGCCCTCATTCTTCATATTTCATTCATCCCAAGTTTTAGAGATTTGAGAGCTTCTCTCTCTAGCTTGGCCGCCCACTCCTCTCTCTCTCTCTCTCTCTCTAAGTTCTTTTCGTTTTTGTTTTGGCACCTAGGTCCTCATTTGACCTAGTTGTTTTACCTCTTCGACTTTGAGACTTGTTCTTGATTCGTAGTGTTTAAAAGTGTCCACTCACTAATTCATTTTCTCTCGAGTGATTCTTGTGATAGAAACTGTCATGGTTGCTCGTGTTGCCGAGGAAAGAAGAGAGACGTGCTTCGAGGGGAGACGAACGTTGCAACTTTCCAAAAGCTTCTCAGTGTTCAAGCTTCTAAAAAGGTTAGTAAATTTATTATGCTCATAATAGTTTTATTTACGTGTACTTGCTCTTTGTCTAGGTTAGTAAAATTGTTTTACTTGTCAAAAGAAAATTTTTAAAATTCCGCCGCTTACCCGAAGCGTTAAACTTTTTCTTAAACCCTAGAACAATTCCAACAAATGGTATTAGAGCTATGGTCAAAGATATGCATGTACATGTAATTAAAATTATGAGCTTGAAGATCGTTTTCGAAAGTTTACTAATTTTGTGACAAGTTAGAATTGTTTTCTTAGATTTTTTTTTTAAATTTATTGCTCTTGCCTTTAAATTAAAAATCATGTTGATTTTCTATGAGTTTGGGATGTTATTAAAACACATTAGAATCAGTTCTAAAAGTTTTTAATTTTTTATATTAAAAAACGTGTTTTTAAGTTTGAGAAAATTTCAAGTAAATTTTGTGACTAGTTTTCTTGTCTTACTAGTTTCTTTTATTTACTTGAATCGTTTTATGCTTGTTGTTATTTCTTTTATACCATGTTATTACCATGTTAATAAAACGCAAATGAAAGCCTTAACAACTTCCTAAAACGTTCTGTCACACTCGATTCTTTTTACGCACTAAAAGACCGAACTTTAATTATTTATGTTTTCATCGAGCTAGAGTAAAACCCGCAGTAAAAGTGGCATAACTCTCTGCTAAGAATTCAAAATTTAATGATTCTTGAATCAAATTAAAGGTCTGTCTGTAACCGTTTTCATTTTCAAACTTGAAAATATTTTGTCATCCAAATCAAATAAGTTTTCAAAATGTTTTCAAAACTATATCTATATCACATATGTTCAAAATATCTATGCTCTTGAAAATTTGAGTGGGAGGTCTCTTCGTATACAAGCCGAAAAATAAAAGATGTGTAATCTCAAACTTTCAAGTGTTCGAGAAAGTTGAAGTTCACACTTCCCTCATGCACTTTTCCCGAATAGAAAATAGGAAAAGATCCGAGGATGTACCTTGTGCCTTTATGCAGTAACACTGCTCTGAACATGAACCTCTAGGATTCTTTTCTAGTTGTCCGCTCTATCGCTCTATAACTAAGAAATCCGTTTCCGAACTTATAAGATTCGATGTACCGACTCCAAAAACTAAGTGGGAGGGTTATACTCGTTGTTTGTAACCCACGATCCCCAACACTAATGAAAGAAGTAATTAACGTGAGACTAAGAGTCACTCTTATGGCCCTCTCTTAAATGAGAGTACTCTATGGCGTTTTTGCTTCGATCATTGCTCAATGAGCTACGTCCGAGAGTGAGACGATGAAGACAAGGCCTCCTCTTGGGGGATTGTTTTTTCAAAGTTGATCTTTTGGACTAAGTGGTTGGTTGCACACTTAGACTCAATCCCTAGTAATCCTCCCTTGAGGCTCTACGAAAGGATGTGAGTGATCAAACCAATTTAAAAGGTGGCTAGTCAAAATTGGTGTATTGACATCTTGGCTAAGCATTAATGATGTGTCATTTACCTATAAATGGAGATTTTTTGCGGCCTTCTCTTGAGGGAGTAAATTATCGTTTGGTTTATAACACCTTTGGATTTTATCAAGTCTTAAACAAACTTAATCCCTAAACGAAAGACTAAATCATAAACTTGTTTCAACTTAATCAAGCAACATGTCTCTCATCTCTCGATCATCCTTTCCTCAAACAAACTCGAAACCAAAAACTACGTTAATTGGATACGTAACCTCGACATCGTCCTTACCATTAACAAGCACAAATGGGTATCACCACCCCGTGTCCTCCTCAAACGAATAATAATTCGACTCAAGAGGAAAAAGACGCCTTGGCGACCTGGCTCCGCTCCGATGAGATTGTGAGGTGCTATATCTTAGCATCTATGAACAATGTGTTGAAAGAGCAAGATCGTGACATTGAGACAGCCGCTGACATGCTCTACAATCTCAATGACATGTTTGGAGGGCAAAGGCATCAGGCCAGACAACAAGCAGTCAGACAATTTATGAACTGTCGCATGAAGGCTGGAACTCCTGTCAGGGACCATATGATGCTGATCATTAGTTACCTGAATGAGATGGAAATCCTACGATCTGAGATTGACGAGGAGACCAAAATAGATATAATCTTGAAAACTCTCCCTGAATTTCTTGATACCTTCAAGTTGAACTACTCCATGAATAAGCTAGAGTACACTGTGACTGAGCTAATAAAGGAGCTTCACACTACTAAGGGTCTTACTAAGAAAAAGAGGAATCACGGAGAGGCACATGCTACTGAGCACAAAGCCTCCGCCTCTGGATCTAAGAAGAGACCTCAAAAGGCCGAGAAGAAGAACTGTCCTGCCTATCTCAAAGCAAATGAACATAGTATTGTACTAATTACCGAAGCATGCTTAGTAGCTGATAATGTATCAACGTGGATTTTAGACTCCGTTGCTACTAACCATATTTCTTGTTCCTTGACTAGTTTCAAGAAAACCAAAAGCTTAGATGAATGCGACTTCTGTTTCAAATCGGGTGATGGGAGCCTGGTGTCTGTAAAGGCTGTGGGATCCGTGACGCTGTCTTTTGAAGACTGCACTTTAAACTTGAATAATGTTTATTTTGTTCCTACCTTTGGGAAGAACTTAATATTCGTTTCTCGTCTTCTTGAGCAAGATTATTGTTTAAAGTTCATTAAGAATGGAATTCGTATTTCTTTTCCTGATAATTCTTTTTTCACTGACGCAAGTATGAAGAATGCTCTTTTCTACATCTATCCCACTCAACCTTCTCTATTAGACACCGAAATAGATAATGATCTAGTTAGGGAGCAAAAGAGGATCAAACTTTCTGAATCCTCCGATCTAACAAAATCAACATACCTTTGGCACTTAAGACTTGGTCATATCAGTCTAGATAGGATTAAGAGACTTGTGAGGGATGGTCCACTCCAAGCCTCTGCAATAGGTTCACTACCTACTTGTGAATCCTGCATAAAAGGAAAAATGACTAAGCGACCTTTCTCCGATAAGGGTCGAAGAGCCACTGAGTTGTTGGAACTAGTACATTCTGATGTATGTGGTCCGCTCAACCAACAGGCACGTGGAGGATACGAATACTTCGTTACCTTCACCGATGATTACTCGCGATATGGTTTTGTCTATTTGCTAAAACACAAATCCGAGACCTTTAACGTATTTAAGGTCTTTAGGGCTTTAGTGGAAAAGCAAACTGGCAAAGTGATCATAACCATTCGATCTGATTGAGGTGGTGAGTATATGTCTGGAGAGTTCGATGACTTTCTTAAAGAAGAAGGTATCGCCTCTCAGCTTACCGCACCTGGCACACCTCAACAAAACGGAGTGTCAGAGAGAAGAAACCGAACTCTTATCACTACTACATATTGTAGATTTAAAGACATGAAATTTAAGACGTTTTTCAAATTGCACGACTTAAAAAGTCCAAATTATCAAATCGCATTGCAAGTCGTTTCTAAAACGGTTCTAATAAACTTTTTAAGTCACTAGAATAACAACTTAAAAAATGTCAACATTAATATTTTTGAGACAATAAAAAAAAGACTTCAAATAGTTATATATTTTAAAGACGTTTAATGATCGACTCTAAAGGATATATTGAGTATTTTTTGTAAACGACTTTATAACATCTACATAGATTTAATTTATTTACTTTTAAGTCATGTTATAAACGTCTCAAATATGTCTATATTGAGATAAGTATTTTTATAAAATATTTTGACACGTGTTCTTTGATTTAATTTTTTATTATAAAAAGCCCACTTTAATATTAGTGTAACAGAAAATCCACATCTAAAAAGTTTTAAAAAGGCTTTCAAATCGTTTTATATAAAAAAAAAATTTTAAAAATCAAAAAACAATGTTGTTAGGGTTATGTTAATATTTAATAACCGCCCCAAAGTTCTATCACACATCTCCACTCCTGGAAAATTCTTTTCCTTCTCTATCTATTCTTTCATTCTACACAGTAACAAATTTCATTTCTTCTCTACCTCGTCCTTGCGATTTCACAAAGGAAAAACACTTCGCTGCCAAAAAAATTTGAAGACCCCAACCATTTCCCACACAACCCCACCACCGGGTTGCTCCTCGCCGCCGCCTCTCAGGGTTGTCTCTATCACTTTCTCTTTCTTTCCCTCTCAGACTCGCACTATTTTTTTTTTCATTCCACTCTAGCCAAGCCCAACTCCATCCTTGCTTTACCCCGTCGTCGCCGATTCAAACCGTCGATTTTTTGTGTAGAAGGTTTATGGTTCCAGGGATGCTTTCTTGAAAATAAATGGTGAGAACAACATGAATACTTTTTTTTTTTAAGTTTTGATACTTCTCTTGTACATGAATTTTTGTGTTCATTTGATTTTGAGTATTTATTTCATAGCTCAATTTGAATTTACATCGATTTGAATCTAGAATTAAGGGCTAGACTTAGAATTTTGTTCAACTTAATTTTTCATTTAATAAATATTCGATTCGTACTTTCAAATTGACAATTCAATTTGAAATCCAAATTCACAATGGGGTCGGCAAAAGATAACGAACGGTTTAGATTGTTGTATAGATTTGGGAGTAATGGGTCCGCTGGGAGTCGGAAAGTCGACCATCATGATTCATGAACCGCCTCTACGTCTTTGACACTTTTTCACCAGGTCTGACTCTGTCGTCCCTTCTCGGCTCTAAATATAACCAACATTATGTTCTTGATTTTAAATGCTTACTAATTTTTTTTTTTTCTGATTACCAAGATTGTTATTAAAAACTTGATTTTAATTACACAAATCGACATTTTCAGGAGCGTCGCGACTCAACAAGACAACATGAGAGATATGGCCACGCATTTGAGCATTGGAATAGAACCTCGATCGAGTTTCTTCTGACTGTCTCATTCTCATGACACTCATAACTTGCTTGTTCAAATGTGAAATGGTAAATAACCTTTGATTGTTTGGAGTCGCAGCCTGTGTTGAGCCACTTAATCTTATCTGTGTCTTTTATCCTAATCCCATTGTTTCAGAGGAATTTGTTGATGATAATACCAATATAAGGGGATCAAGGGGCTGATGAGACACTGACGTAGTTCTAGAAATCTACAAGATGCAATGGTATTACATTTTTGGCGTTAGAGATTCAACCGGAGCGTGGAGGGGAATGGGGACGATGACCAAGATTAGGGTCTACATAAAATCTATGTTGTAGTTATTTGATTTCTTAATTTCGTATGTAAATTATTGTACTTTGCCTATAACATTATCGATAATTTTTTTAAATGTATTCCAAATTCTTATTTATTTGTCTTTTTTTTAAATTGAATGTTGTATAATATTTCCATATTAATTTATCTAAACTAATTAAATATAAATCAGAAAATAGAAAAGAGAAACCGTTACAAAATAAGAGTAGCCACCTATTAAACAATAAACGTCTTCATAAGTGGAGCATTTTGCTGCCCAGGTGGATCAATTTTAAGTCGTTTTTTAAGATATAAAGTCATTTTTCTTTTAGAAATGAAGATATTTTTCAAACGTCTTCGTAGACCTCTCCACGTCAACATTTTTATGCCAAAGTGGAACCTTTTCTAAGTCATTTTTTATAGATATTTGGAGAAAATTTTTTATTGTCTTAAAAAATATGGACTTTTTAAGTCACTCACTTAGAGGTCGTTTTCTGGTACGACTCGGATTGTTTTTTAAGTCATGATTTTGACGTCTTAAAACGCAATGTTTGTAGTAGTGTATGGAGATGGTTAGATCAATGATGAGTTTCTCATCACTCCCTCTTTCCTTTTGGGGATATGCCCTCGAGATAGCCGCTTACATTCTGAACCAAGTTCCGTCCAAAACGGTTCCTGGTACTCCTTATGAACGATGGACTGGCCGTAAAGTAAATCTTGGCCGCATCAAAATTTGGGGTTGCCATGCACACGTGCTGAGGCAAAAGACTAACGAGTTGGCTAGTAGGTCAGAATTGTGTCTGTTCGTTGGATATCCAAAGGAAACCAAAGGTTTCACATTCTATAGTCCCGAGGACGACAAGACTTTCGTTAGCACGAATGCTCGTTTCCTTGAGGAGGACTTTATGAAGGATGCAAAACCTAGAAGCAAAATTGTGCTTGAAGAAAAGTTGGGTGAGGAAGCTTCTACCTCATCTGTAAGAACTGTTCTTACCCCAACTGAAACACAACATAACTCATCAGAATCTCGTCAAGTAGTACTTCGACGTAGTGGGAGGGCTACTCAAAAGCCTGACAGGTACATGTCCTATGGAGACTCTTTTGTAGCCGTCTCCGACATGGATGACCATGTTTCCTATAGCCAAGGGATGGCTTGTTCTGAATCAATTGGCTTGACGCCATGAAAGTTGAAATGAACTCGATGTATGTCAACAAAGTCTGGAAACTTGTAGACCTTCCTGAAGGGATTAAATCTGTAGGGTGTAAGTGGATATACAAGAAGAAAAGGGGTCCGGATGGGAACGTCGAGACGTTCAAAGCACGACATGTGGCTAAGGGTTATACCCAACAAGAAGGGATTGACTATGAAGAAACCTTCTTGCCAGTCGCAATGCTTAAATCCATCCGCATACTTCTATCCATAGTTGCAGCTCTCGACTATGAGATATGGCAAATGGATGTCAAGACGGCCTTCCTGAATGGCAATCTTGACGAGTGCATTTACATGGCTCAACCAGAAGGTTTCGTTGAAGAAAGTCAAGAGACCAAGGTTTGTGAGTTGCTTGAGTCCATTTATGGATTAAAGCAAGCATCTAGGT
Source organism: Urtica dioica subsp. dioica (assembly GCF_054948205.1). NCBI lineage: Eukaryota > Viridiplantae > Streptophyta > Magnoliopsida > Rosales > Urticaceae > Urtica > Urtica dioica. Next base: position 3,758,085 of record NC_142764.1, on the reverse strand, counting down.
CATGGAATATTAGATACGATGAAACTGTGAAGAGCTTTGGCTTTGAGCAGTCAATAGATGAGTCGTGCGTTTACAAGTTAATGCACGAAGGTAAAGTTGTGTTTCTGGTACTATACGTCGATGATATATTACTCATAGGTGATGATGTGGGTAAGTTATCTGAGGTTAAGGTCTGGCTGGCAAAGTAATTCGATATGAAGGATTTAGGAGAAGCCGCGTACATTCTGGGGATTCAAATCTTTCGAGATCAGAAAAACTGGACACTGTCGCTCTCTCAAGCTTCTTATATTGATAAGATAATGGATCGCTTCTCGATGCAAGACTCCAAGAAGGGCCAAACACGCTTTAGGCATGGCGTTTCACTCTCTAAGGACTAGTCTCCCAAGACTGCACAAGAGATTGAAGACATGAGAAAAATTCCTTACGCCTCAGCCGTAGAAAGTCTCATATATGCTATGCTTTGCACTAGACCTAACATCTGTTTCGCAGTTGGCGTAGTTAGCCATTTCCAATCCAACCCTGGACCCGAGCACTTGATTACTGTTAAGCATGTTCTCAAGTATCTTCGAAGAACTAGGAACTTGATGCTTACATACTCAAGGACTAACCTGACTATGACGGGATATACCGACTCCGATTTTGAAGCGGATAAGGATTCCAGGAAATTCACTTCGGGATCTGTGTTCATCCTTAATGGTGGAGCTGTTGTGTGGATGAGTATTAAGCAATCTTGCATTGCTGACTCCACAATGGAAGCAGAATATGTGGCTGCTTGTGAAGCATCCAAAGAGACTATATGGCTTAGAAAATTCATTAAGTATTTGGAAGTTGTTCCAAACGTCGACGAGCCCATGACCCTTTATTGTGATAATAGTGGGACTGTCGCTAACTCAAAGGAACCTCGAAGCCATAAGCGCTCTAAACATATTGAGAGGGAATACCATTTGATTCGAGAGATCGTGCAGCGCGTAGACGTGGAAGTGAAGAAGATCTCAATGGTGGACAACCTGGCAGATCAATTCACCAAGGCCCTAGCGAACAAGGTCTTCGACCAACATCGAGAGGGATTAGGCATGAAGGATTACACACATCTTCTTTGAGTCAAGTGGGAGTTTGTTGTCAATGGTGCCCACAAGAAGAGTTGTAGTCTTTATTTTGTACATTTGATGTAATAAAGTCTCACGAAGACTCTTGCTTGTAATTGCTTATTCATTAATAAAAAGTTGAAACGTTCATTCATTCTTCCTTGTCTGTTTAAAGCTTTATGATAAAACATTAGTCTTTACTCCATAAACAAACTTAACAACTTACGAAGAGACAAATGTAGATTTGCATGAACAAACTCTTCGTAGTTTGCTTAAAACGATATATTCGCAATCTAAGGTCAAAGGACTATTGACCTCAGTACGATTGTTAGGAGAATCTATGATGTCTGGTTATTGAGAGTTGGAGACTCTATAGTTCTTCTAGGTATCTTCCGAAGGTACTGAATTGACCAGTGCACTTCTAGAGACAAAATAAGAACAAACAATTTAACCTCTTATATCTCGAAGTCACTACGTATGAATTGCATCGTGCTTACCTCAATCCTGAAATGAGACATGCCATTTCACAGCTTACGTATTCTCATTTGAGAAAGTCAGAGTTCGGACTCACTATGTGATTCTTAACAGGATCTATTGGTAAAGTACTAAGTTGTGAAGATGTCATGAGTAACTTTGTGAATTTCTCATAGATATGGAATTCATGTACAAGCCGATAAGAGAAAAATGGCTTAGACACGAAAAAGGAGGTATCAGACACGAACAATCACTCTGATCCCACTTGTTGGTGGATCGAGCGCGCATCGGACACGAACGATCGCTCCGATGCGCCTCTTCTGAGATGATTCCACCATATAACCATATTAATGCGGAAAAATAATTAATTACGCTGATCATAAGCTAATTAAATTATGGTTATAATTAACAAGATCTAGTTATGTTTAATTAATTTAATTCACGAGAGCATATCTATCAAGCAACCGATTATAAGAGTAAAACGATTATAAGAGCATATCTCACGAACTGAAAGCTTTCACAATCCGTCTTCGTCTTGAGTATTCTTGATGAAGGACTCGAGGATGACACCTTAGTCTTCCGAAACGTAATCTCCGAGGCGAATAAGAAAGATGAGTGGGCACAGTCTTTATCTCACTAGATCACGAAACTAGGTGTTTCGAGATCTCGCTCTTATTTTACTAAGAATGGAAACGAATTTTCCGAGGGGAAGAGAAGTGAAGTGCTCGGCCAAGGTAGGCTAGAGAGCACGAAATTTTCACCAAAAATTGCTTCAAATAATTGCCTATCTTTGCCTTCTCATGAACCCCTATTTATAGTAGTAAAAGGAGATATTCATGGAATCTTCCATAATATTTTATTTCCTTTTATTGTGTTCACACTAGTGGATTAAATCTAGGCCATTGGATCTCAACAAGTGAATCCTACTTTTTCTCTCATCCATCAGATCAATATCTATGGGATATTATTCTTTTATTTAAATAGAGAATAATTTATTTAGTGAGATAATAAAGGAGAATATATTATTCTCCTAAATATTCTCCTAAATACTTTCCTTTAAATAAGGAGAAAATATAGGACAATATCTTATATTTTTCTCTCTCCTTTATTTAAACAACTAAAGAGAAAATATTGGTAAATACCAATATTATAAAATTCGAATTTTAGGCACACGGCCAAGGGGAAATTTGCGCAAACCCTAGTGCCAAAAATTCCTAAATCCGATTTTCATATTTTGTGCAAGGCCCAATTGCTTAAAACCCAATTAATTATTTATTTACTTGGTCCAACAATAAACAAATAATTAATAATTGTTTATTTACTTGATCAAACAATAAATAAACAATTCTACCATAAATATTTATTTAATTCTGCGAATACCCGTTTTTCAGAATTAATGCTGTCAATCACAATTACAGCAAGTGAGATTAATAATGATAGACATCATTATACGAAAGTTCTTATCCGCCTTTATCAGAGCCGAATCGGGGACTATGGACCTAGTAATAGGAGCTTAACAAATCCGATGAAAAAGACGAAATAGTCCTTTCTCTTTTGTCCATCGATTCGTCTAATCTTGGTCAAATACTCCATCTTGTAAGCCAAGACTGAACTCTCCTTTATACTATAATTATATTTACTCATCGTGACGAGTGTCCACTGATATAGTCAGTTCGTGATCAAGATCCTCCAGGTTCAACCCGTATCGAGAGAAGTCAATTTATCCGTTATACTTCTCTTGATACATATCAGCCCTAAGCATTGTTGCTTCCCCAGCGAAAGATTCTTTCGAACGTTACTTACTTCGAAAATGCTAGCAATCTATCGGTTCTGGAATCAACCCTTAGGTGAGTGAACATTAACCTTCTTTCAGGAAGGCTGGATTCCGTATCTGTAAATCACTTCCCACTCGAATCATGCTCTGAGAAAACTCCCAAGACATAAGCTGTGATTAGCATGAATAGCCTTTTAGCGAATGAGTCAAAGAGCTCAGTAACATAACCCAGTGTCCATGATCACTTCAGGATTTAGATCAAGTCTCACTGTGACCATCATAGTGGCCTCGGTTAGTGTGTCGTAACGGTCTTTAAACGACACATCTACAACCAAGACCTGTCCAAGTCGTACACTTACCACAAGTGTAGAATGCTCCCACATAGTGATCAGCCTTCACCTATGTGTTCCACATATATGACTTTAGATATAGCTTTCCAGGCGTATATCAGTCATCGACCTCGTTTTAGCTCACCGCCCGAACTCAGGTGCCCAGCACGTGACTCAGTTTAATACGGAGGCTATGGAAGATAGTTTTTATTGATTCTAATTGTTTAGAACTCAACCCACTAATCATATAATGCTAATAAAGTAATCTTATTATCGAATTTAGTAATCATTTATTCATTATCTTCAAGTGGGCAATATTCCTAACAATCTCCCACTTTGACCAGAGAAGATAAGTTTCCTTCAGCCAATTTAATTCTTTGCCATCATTATAGATGGTTTAGACCTTGACCCAGGATTGAGATTCCCATCATATGGATTCCCACTTTTATCTATACTCTATCATTTATGTCGATCTGACATATGTCCCATTTTCATATCATTCTAGTTCATGCATTTTTGCAAGTGATCTTTGACTTACCATTTAAGGTCAAGTCAATTTGTTCACAGTAAATAAATTTACTTTAGAACAAATTAACACTTCGCATACCTTTAGATTATACACCAGACTTTATATCTAAAGATAACAAGTCTCCCTATCAAGGTGTACATCCCTTTGGTGCCAAAACAGGTTGCACCATTGCATGGTTTGATCTCATCACCACTTACTATAGTGTGATTTATTGAACGTGTTTAAATAAGAACTTTATTGACCTATTTCCATTACTTGGTTATTTTATAGTTCATCCTTGTTTGTCGTGTATGTTGTCGCACGAAAATGAACAACTATTTAAAACCTCGGGCGGTTCGATCCAAGGCCGGACCAAGTGATCGCACCCGGGCCAAGAGTGTGAACTCGATAGTCTCGAGCTAGGGTTCTCTCCGATCAACCCGCCTCTCGGGAGAGGTAGGGGGTGAGGAGGAGGAGTGACCGTGCCTTGGTTGTCGGCTGCCTACGTACCCGTGTGTGGGATCAGGTCAGAACGTAGTTCAAGCGTGAAAGACGCAGTATGAGGCGCGGAGCCTTGGTGGAGAGGCGTGCTCGACGAAGGAAACGGGGCGCGAGGAGTCCTCGGCAGCGTCTCAGAACTTCGGAGATCGCGCACGCATCTAGCGTGATAGACGCGCGAGGGTAGCTCTAGTTGAGAACCCTAGGGGCGTGCTTGAGCACCGGAGAACGTTCGGCCAAAGGGAGCGACGTCCGGGAAGTCCTCGTGAGTGCTTCGGAGCCTTTGAGAACGAGGGAGGGAGAAGAGAGTCTGCTTCAGGCCAAATATGGCATCCAGAGAAGCAGAGAAATCGAGCGTGTCGATAGGAGATGAAGAGAATTATTGGATATTTTTGGGATGGCTTTTCCCCTCAATGAGAGAGGGTATTTATAGGTGTTTGGGAGCCTTAGAAGGTCCCTTTTTCGTCCATGTGGGACTAGGATCGCGCATGCCATCAAGTGGAGGCGCACGGCGCGCGCGGCGCACAAAGAGCGGCGCACAACGCGCGGCGCGCGGCGCGCGGCGCAAGGGGCGCGGCGCGCGTGTCACCGGGCACGGCGCGAGGGTCACCAGGCGTGGCGCAGGTCGCGCGGCGCATGGAGCGCGCGGCGCGCGCCTGTATGGCGCGGCGCGCCGTCTACTGCACGGCCGGCCGGCGTAGCGCGCTGCGTGCGTGATGGACGGCTCGTCTTGGTCGGGTTCTTGCGGGCCTTCGAATGTCATTCTTCTCACGTGAAATATGAAGCTTTCCACTTGACGAGAGCGACTCGATTCGAGGAGCAAGGCTCGGCTCGACGAGAGCGACTAGCGACTTGACTCGAGGAGTGACTCGAGAATGACTTGAGGCTCGACTCGAGGAACAATTAAGGACTCGACTCGAGGGCCGAAGTTCGACTCGAGGAGATTGACTCAAGGCTCGACTCGAGGAGCGAAGCTCGACTCGAGGAGTCAGGAGTTTGGGCGAGGGTTTGAAGATTTGCCGCTCTTAAGGACCTCCGGCCTGACCATCGGCCCTTTGAGCGACGTGCCTTCTTGGCGTCTCGGGTTTTCCGAAAATGACCGACAACATTAGCCCCCCAAGTTCGTCGTTCGGGAGGCGTCCCAGCGATGAACTTTTTGTTCTTCTAGTTGGGTGTTTGAGGAGAATGTTTCCCGTGCCTTGTGGCCCCGAGGAAAATTTTTTCCTCTTCTTTTTTCTTTTTCTTCTTCTTTTTTTTTTTTCAGGGGGCCGCGCGGCGCGCCCCGTGCGCGGGGCTGGTTCGCTTCGCGCGGGAGAACTCCGACTTTTTGGAGTTTCTACTCCGAATTTGACCCTTGTGGGAGTAGGATTTCGACTCCTACCCCCCTAGAAGTCTATAAATAGACCCCCCCTTCCCTTTATTCCTCACTTTATTTCTTCTCTTTTCTCTACGCTTGTTTTCTTTTTTACGCTTGCATTATGAGTGTCCCTCCCCTTTTCTCAGTTGAGAGTCCCGAGATTGATTTCTCTCTCTTGTTTCAGGGTTTTGAACACGCAGAGGATGATCTCTTCGCGGGTTTAAGGGAAGTTCCTCTGCACGTGGAAGAAAATCCAAGCGGAGTAGAGTAGTGGTTGGAGGAAGGCGAGCTGGGTGCGACTGTGCCCGCTGCTCAGCCTCTCGAAGAGTGCGCGCCAACTGGGCGCGGTACAGGTGGGGAGTTTGATCATCCCGCGTCCGGGGAGCCTGCCCCTCGCCTCGTGATCAACTTAGTTGGCGGGGGGGTCCGCGGCAAAGTCCGCCTCGACGTGCCGCAGCCTGACTTGGGCTTTCAAGGCGTGCCGGGAGATGTTACGGATGCGGATGCGGTGACTCTGCTAGAGTCGGTTCTCGACGGGATAGACTGCGTGGACGACTTTGGTCCCGAGTCTGAAGATCCCGGAGGTGAGTCAGAGACATGTCCGGGGGCCGAAGGCCTCGCATCGGAGTGTCCCGAGGTGCCGCCGGCGGCTGCCGCGGCTGTGTCGGAGGGCAGGAGCCCTTCCGTGGAGTCAGGGGGTCCTCAGCCCGGGACCCCTGACGCAGAGGCGTTGGTATCGGCGACGTCGCTCGCTAGGACGGAGTGGTATCCCGAGGAGGGCCTTGCTGCTCCCGAGGACTTCGATTGTTCGGGGGTCGATGCTTCGAGCACGCTCACCTACCGGACATTCGTCGGTCTCCGGGAGGCTTTTGCCATCCCGTCATCCGTGGCGCTTCTCCGTCCCTTAAAAGACGACCGTCCTTTCCGGCCTCGTCGTGGTTTTGCCGCAGTTTCAGTTGCGAGTCTTAACTGCGGGCTGCGGCTGCCGTTTCAACCCATCGTTCAGCAGCTTCTCGCCCGTCTGGGGGTGCACGCATGTCAGATGAGCCCGGCATTCTACCGCATAGTGGCGATGTGCCATATGGAGTGGCATTGCCAGACCGAGCGGGTGATGACCGTGAGTGATTTTGGCAATCTCATCGCGGTCTTCCCTGCGCCCGGGCAACCCAGTTTCTTTGTGGCCCGCGATCGACGGAATACTAAGCTAATCATCGATTCAGAGAAGTACAATCGACGACCGTGGGTGTGGGTTTCGGCGGAGGCTTTTGGTGACGCGCCGCTCCGGTTCGGCCCCTTGTCCGAGTTTCCCACTAACGAGGGGGCCGACGATCTCGACTTTGTGAAGGAGATCCGGGGAATGTCGGAGGCTCGGAAAGCCGTTGAACGATTTCGTTCTCCTGAGCTGATGGCTTCCACTGGGTGGTTCCCGCCGTTTCCTCAGCGGACCGAGGGTGCCCCGAGTGCCGCATCATCTCTCTCGAGCGGCGATCCTCAAGGTATGTTGACGTTTCGTACTTCTTGCTTTTGTTTTTAGCTCAGGGTTTTGACTTTGTCGATTTTGCAGTCTCCTTGGCTAGGGCGAGGGCTCGGGCTCGTCTAGCGAAGGCTTCCCGAGACCCGAAGTCGTTGGCGGTGGTTCGTCGTCGGATTGCTGCGCGGGATGGACGGGAGAAAATCGATACCGGTCATCGGGCGGAGAACGGTCCTCGTGCTTCTTTGAAGCGACCTTCCTCCTCGGCTTTGCCAGACACGTCTTCGGACTCTAAGCGCGTGAACTCGATGGTCGATGTGGAGGCCGCGGAGGTTAGGGGGGAATGTTCCCTGGGCCTTGCTCAATCTTCGATGAAGATGTGGAAGAGCGTTGTGGCCAGCAGTGACGTAGAGTTCTTTCGTCACGGCGTTTCCGATGCACAGAGAGTGAGTTTCCCTTGCCTCGTTTGCGATGAATCTGTCTTTTGCTAAACTGTCTTTTTGCCTTCTCAGGTGCTTGCTCGAGCGACCCGGGGCGAGAAGATCCTTCACGACCTCATTAGGCGGATGAGTCGCGCCCAGGAGGAGCTTGCTCAAGCGAAGTCTCAGCTGGCCCACGCCGAGCGAGGTTCTCACTCGAAGGCGGAGTTTGCGAGTCTCCGCGAGCAGCTTCAGGAGGCTCGCGTGGAATTGGGAGTTACCCGCGGCAAGTGCGACCGTGCTTAGGCGGCGGTGGCGAAGATGGCTGAGGAGCTAACGACGGAACGTCAAGCCCTTGAAGTGGCGACTCGGTCGACGGAGGTCTTCCGGAGCGAAGCGCGGGACCTTCGGCGTCAGTTGGAATCGCGCACAGAAGAAGTTGGCATTCTTCAGGGCCAGCTTACATCGAGTGAGGCTGCCCGTGTTCGTGCGGAGAGTAAGCGCGACTCCTTGGCGGAGGAGGTGGTTCGGGTCACCGAGGAGAAAGTCGCGGCGGAGCAGCTTGCGTCCGACCTTCAGGACGACTTTGATGTCGGAGTCGAGGAGGCAAGGCACGTAGCGGCGGTGGAGTGTCGGGACGCCACAGCTGCCGAGAATGTTTCTCGGGGGGTCACCTTCGACTTCTTCGACTCGCTTTTCCCACCACTCGACGGGGCCGACCCTGTGGGCGACGATCCCGCCGAGTGACCGTTTTCTTTCTTTATTTTTCCTGCGCAAATGTTTTAGCGCGTGCTTTTTTAGGTTTTTCCGTTCAACGCACTTGTCTTAGCGCTTGCTTACTAGGATATTTCCCTTTAGCGCACTTGTCTTAGCGCATGTTTTCTCGGCTTTGAGGCAATTGCCCCTTTCTTTTATGAGGAGTTATTCATTTATTTTTATGAATGTTTTCGCACATTTATCTTCTATGGCATGTATGGATGGTCACTTGTTTGTGTCAATGATTTTGTCCATCCTTTTACCTCGGCATGCTACTTTTTCAAACACGCCAGTCACTTGGATGGTTTGCGTTCTTAAGTATTTTCAACTGCGAGTCAGCCATGCTACGTAGGTGTCTTACGTGTGCTGGATTGTGCCACGTGGATGTCTCAAATCGCGCCACGTAGGCATCTTGGGTTGCGCCTTGTAGGCGTCTTACGTGCGCCATGTAGGCGTCTTGGGTGCGCCATGTAGGCGTCTTACGGGCTGCGCCATGTAGGCGTCTTACGGGCTGCGCCTTTACGCGACTTACGTGCGCCATGTAGGCGTCTTAGGTTGCGCCATGTAGGCGTCTTACGGGCTGCGCCATGTAGGCGTCTTACGGGCTGCGCCTTTACGCGACTTACGTGCGCCATGTAGGCGTCTTAGGTTGCGCCATGTAGGCGTCTTACGGGCTGCGCCTTTACGCGACTTACGTGCGCCATGTAGGCGTCTTAGGTTGCGCCATGTAGGCATCTTACGGGTTGCGCCTTTACGCGACTTACGTGCGCCATGTAGGCGTCTTAAGTGCGCCATGTATGGATGGTCACTTGCAGGCTACTTTTTCAAACACGCCAGTCACTTGGATGGTTTGCGTTCTTAAGTATTTTCAACTGCGAGTCAGCCATGCTACGTAGGTGTCTTACGTGTGCCGGATTGTGCCACGTGGATGTCTCAAATCGCGCCACGTAGGCATCTTGGGTTGCGCCTTGTAGGCGTCTTACGTGCGCCATGTAGGCGTCTTGGGTGCGCCATGTAGGTGTCTTACGGGCTGCGCCATGTAGGCGTCTTACGGGCTGCGCCTTTACGCGACTTACGTGCGCCATGTAGGCGTCTTAGGTTGCGCCATGTAGGCGTCTTACGGGTTGCGCCATGTAGGCGTATTACGGGCTGCGCCTTTACGCGACTTACGTGCGCCATGTAGGCGTCTTAGGTTGCGCCATGTAGGCGTCTTACGGGCTGCGCCTTTACGCGACTTACGTGCGCCATGTAGGCGTCTTAGGTTGCACCATGTAGGCGTCTTACGGGCTGCGCCTTTACGCGACTTACGTGCGCCATGTAGGCGTCTTAAGTGCGCCATGTAGGCGTCTTATGGGTTGCGCCTTTACGCGACCTACGTGCGCCATGTAGGCGTCTTAGGTTGCGCCATGTAGGCGTCTTACGGGCTGCGCCTTTACGCGACTTACGTGCGCCATGTAGGCGTCTTAGGTTGCGCCATGTAGGCGTCTTACGGGTTGCGCCTTTACGCGACTTACGTGCGCCATGTAGGCGTCTTAAGTGCGCCATGTAGGCGTCTTATGGGTTGCGCCTTTACGCGACTTACGTGCGCCATGTAGGCGTCTTAGGTTGCGCCATGTAGGCGTCTTACGGGCTGCGCCTTTACGCGACTTACGTGCGCCATGTAGGCGTCTTAGGTTGCGCCATGTAGGCGTCTTACGGGCTGCGCCTTTACGCGACTTACGTGCGCCATGTAGGCGTCTTAGGTTGCGCCATGTAGGCGTCTTACGGGCTGCGCCTTTACGCGACTTACGTGCGCCATGTAGGCGTCTTAGGTTGCACCATGTAGGCGTCTTACGGGCTGCGCCTTTACGCGACTTACATGCGCCATGTAGGCGTCTTAGGTTGCGCCATGTAGGCGTCTTACGGGCTGCACCTTTACGCGACTTACGTGCGCCATGTAGGCGTCTTATGGGTTGCGCCTTTACGCGACTTACGTGCGCCATGTAGGCGTCTTAGGTTGCGCCATGTAGGCGTCTTACGGGCTGCGCCTTTACGCGACTTACGTGCGCCATGTAGGCGTCTTAGGTTGCGCCATGTAGGCGTCTTATGGGTTGCGCCTTTACGCGACTTACGTGCGCCATGTAGGCGTCTTATGGGTTGCGCCTTTACGTGACTTACGTGCGCCATGTAGGCGTCTTAGGTTGCGCCATGTAGGCGTCTTACGGGCTGCGCCTTTACGCGACTTACGTGCGCCATGTAGGCGTCTTAGGTTGTGCCATGTAGGCGTCTTACGGGCTGCGCCTTTACGCGACTTACGTGCGCCATGTAGGCGTCTTAGGTTGCGCCATGTAGGCGTCTTACGGGCTGCACCTTTACGCGACTTACGTGCGCCATGTAGGCGTCTTACGTTGCGCCATGTAGGCGTCTTACGGGCTGCGCCTTTACGCGACTTACGTGCGCCATGTAGGCGTCTTAGGTTGCGCCATGTAGGCGTCTTACGGGTTGCGCCTTTACGCGACTTACGTGCGCCATGTAGGCGTCTTATGGGTTGCGCCTTTACGCGACTTACGTGCGCCATGTAGGCGTCTTAGGTTGCGCCATGTAGGCGTCTTACGGGCTGCGCCTTTACGCGACTTACGTGCGCCATGTAGGCGTCTTAGGTTGCGCCATGTAGGCGTCTTACGGGCTACGCCTTTCTTGTGTTCGAGCTTCTTTTTCAGGTTGCTCTGGATAGTCTTGTTGACTGCCTCGACTTGGCCGTTGGCCTGAGGATGACGCGGCGAGGAGAAGGTCTTGCTGATCTTCAGTTGATCGCAGATATCTCTTACTCGCGCGTTGTCAAATTGTGCCCCGTTGTCGGTCACAATCGAGGCGAGGATACCGTGCCTGCATATGATGTTCTTCCAGATGAAGTTTGTCGTGTTTGCTTCAGTTATTCTGGCAAGCGGCTCGGCCTCTACCCACTTAGTGAAGTAGTCGATGGCGATAATGGCGTACTCGTATTGCCTCGGCGCTCTAGGGAGCTTGCCAATGATGTCCACGCCCCACTTAGCAAAGGGACGTGGGACAACGATGCTGCTTAACGGGGTCGGGGGCTGTCGCGGAATTTCCGCGAAGCGCTGGCATTTATCGCAACGCCTTGCCCATTCGCAAGCATCTCGCTTCATGGAAGGCCAGAATTAGCCTTGCTTAAGCGCTTTGAGCGCAAGGGAAGTTCCAGCGGCGTGGTTTCCGCAGATGCCCTCATGGATTTCACGGAGGACCTTGGTCGACTCAACGCTATCGAGGCATCGGAGCAGCGGAGTCGAGTAACCGCGCTTATAGAGCGTGCCCTCACGGAGCGTGTATTTGGATGCTAAGGCCCTCAGTTTATCGGCTTCCTTGCGGTCTTCGGGGAGTTCCCCTCTTCGCAAAAACTTGACAATTGAGTCCATCCAAGTGGGCTGAGATGCCACTTCTATGGTCCCGACTTCGTCTCGGGAGACGGATGGTCGTGGGAGAGATTCAATGGGCACGGTCCCCAATCCGTCTTCGTCGATGCCAGATCCGAGGCGAGCAAGCGCGTCAGCCTCCGAATTTTGTTCTCTCGGGATTTGGTGAATCTCGAACCAAGAGAAGGCATCAAGTTTTTAATTCGTCTTAGCCAGGTACGCGACCATGTTGGGCTCCTTGGCGATGTAATCTCCCTTAACCTGGTTTACGATCAACTGCGAGTCGCAGTGTATTCGCAGGTTATGGGAGCCGAGCTTCTGTGCTAGCTCTATCCCTACAATGAGCGCTTCGTATTCAGCTTCATTGTTGGAGGCTTGGAAGTCGTAGTGAAGGGCATATCGCAGCTTTTCCCCATCGAGGTTAATCAGGATTATTCCGGCGCCAGCCCCCCGAGCATTAGATGCTCTGTCTACGTATAACTCCCAGATGGGACCCGTTGGGTCTACCTTCCTTTTCCGAGTTAGCTCGTTATCGTTCAAGTCAGTTTCCGCTCTTCCCATATCGGGAGCGTAGGAGAACTCTGCCACAAAGTCGGCTAAGGCCTGCCCCTTTATAGTCGTTCTTGGGTGGAACTCAATCCCGTACTCGCTCAATTCTTGGGACCAGATCGCCATGCGAGTCGACGTTCCCTTTTGAAGAGCTTTACCGATTGGATGCTCAGTTCGCACCGCAATTGGGTGAGCTTGGAAGTACGGTCGTAGCTTCTTTGCTACCGTTACGAGAGCCAGAGAAAGCTTCTCAATCTCGGTGTAGCGCGTTTCCGCGTCGAGTAAGGCTTTGCTTACGTAGTAGATTGGCCATTGGACCTTGTTTTCTTCGCGTACAAGGACGGCACTTACAGCTCTTTCTGAGACGGCGAGATACACGTACAGCGTCTCGCCCTCTTTCGGTTTAGAGAGGAATGGTGGGGACCCAAAGTAAGCCTTCATTTCTTGGAAGGCACTTTCGCATTCGTCCGTCCACTCAAAGCCGTCCGTCTTCTTCAGAGCTTTGAAGAACGGTTGACACTTGTCGGTGGCTTTAGACACGAAGCGTGTCAGAGCGGCAATCCGACCGGTTAGGCTTTGCACTTCTTTGACTCGTCTTGGCGACTTCATTTCAAGGAGTGCCTTGATTTTTTTCGGGTTCGCTTCTATGCCTCGTCGGCTGACGATATAACCGAGGAACTTTCCGGATTCAACCCCGAATACGCATTTGTTGGGGTTGAGCTTCATTTTATATCGGCGGAGGATTGTGAACATCTCCCTAAGGTCGCGTACGTGATTAGTTGCCAGCAGGCTTTTAACGAGCATGTCGTCCACGTACACTTCCATCGTCTTGCCGATTTGATCGGCGAAGATCCGATTTACCAAGCGTTGGTATGTTGCTCCCGCGTTCTTAAGGCCGAAAGGCATGACCTTGTAACAGTAGAGACCTCGATCAGTGACAAAGGTCGTCTTAATTTGATCGGGCTCGTGCATTCGAATTTGGTTGTAGCCTGAATAGGCGTCCATGAAGCTTAGGAGTTCATGGCCGGCCGTGGCGTCCACCAGTTGTTCGATGCGCGGGAGTGGAAAGAAATCCTTAGGGCAGGCTTTGTTAAGATCTTTATAGTCTATACAAATTCGCCACTTCCCGTTGGGCTTTTTTACCATTACCACGTTGGCGACCCACTTGGGGTACTTAGCCTCTCGAATGAAGTTTGCGGTGAGGAGTTTCTCGACCTCTTCATTTATGGCCAGGTATCGTTCTGGGTTGAACGTTCGTCTAGCCTGCACTTTTTCGGCGACCTTTGGGTCGTCGTTCAGTCGGTGCACTATTACCTCGGGATCGATTCCGGGCATGTCCGCATGAGTCCATGCAAAAACATCCTTGAACTCCCTAAGGAAGGCGGCAAGCTGAATTTTGATGGCGAGTGGAAGTCGTGTGCCGATTTTTACAACTTCATCAGGCTTCGACTCGTCCAGGACGATTGGCACAAGATCATCGGAGGTTTCCACTTTAAGTCTTTCGATTTCATCACGGGGGTCAAGTTCTCCGAACTTCCTTGCATCCCTTAGGTTGCATGGGTAATCGTCTTCCAGTTGGAAGATTGTGTTGACCGCTTTTCCCGCGGACTTGCCATCAACTCCTTGCACGTAGCATATTCTGGCTTGGGATTGGTCTCCAGCCATGATGCCAATTCCCCCTTCGGTGGGGAACTTCACCAGTAGGTGATACGTGGAAGTGATTGCCCTTAGCCGGTTCAACGTGGGTCGCCCGATGATTAAGTTGTAGGGCGACTCTTGATCGACCACTAGGAATGGGACCATGTGAACGGCTTCGATTCCTCCAGGGGTCCCAAAGGTGACCGGCAGGTCGATGATGCCCTCGGTCATAACCTTTTCCCCAGTGAACCCAAACAATGGCGTTTGGGTCGGAGTCGGGCGCAGCCCCCCGAGCTTCATGCGCTCTAGGGTGGACTTGAAAATTATGTCGGCAGCGCTGCCGTTATCGATGAGAACCCTTTTTACCAAGTTATTGGCCACTTGGGCTTTGAGCACGATCGCGTCATTGTGCGGATGCACAACTCGCTTGGCCTCTTCATTGGTGAAATACATCGTCTCGTGAGGCACGGACGGAGGTTCTTCATATGTGAAGTTGACGTGCATAGCAGCGTCTTCCTGAGACACGGCCCTAAGGAATTTCTTCCGTTGTCCGGCCGAATCCCCATCTTGTGGACCTCCCAGTATGGTGGTTACCACGTGCAGTTGTGGGTTGGTTGGCAGAGGCGGCTGCTCCTCCTCCTTGACCAGACTGCTGTCTGTTCGCGGTGGGGCCCACAGCGCCAATCATGCGCAACACGAACTCCTTCAGCTCGCCCCGTTGGATCAGAGCCTCGATTTGCCTTTTGAGGTTGTAGCATTCCGAGGTCAAATGACCATATTCCCGATGGAACTCACAATACCTGGACCGATCGCGAGTCGCGGGATCCTTCTTCATTGGAGCCGGGGGCGTGAACTTGTCACGTGCCAGAGCCAAGATCCTTTCCGGCGCCGTGTTCAGCGGCGTGAACGACGAGTACCCTTTGAAGTTTTCCGCAAGTCGCGGTTTCTGAGGTACAGGGGGTTGGTTGCTAGAAACCTGGTTCCCCTTGTTTCGCCTCTTACGAGGTTCGTTCTGCTCGCGGATAGGTTCTTCTCGACGGCGAGAGCTTTGATTAGTGCTCTTGCGGCCGTCGAGGTAATCTTCGACTCCCATGAAGGTCTTAGCTCGAGTCATTAACTCGGCCATGGTGGAAGCACGGCCGACGACAGACTTGAGGAAGTCACTCGTGCGCAAGCCTTCTATGATAGTGGCAATTGCGTCACTGTCGTCAAAGCGGTCGACCTTGTTTGACTCTTCTGTGAATCGGGCGAGGTATCGTCTAAGAGACTCGCCACTCTCTTGCCTGATTGACCACAGGTACATCTTGGTCTTCTTTTGGACCATAGACGTAGCGAACCGTGCCAGGAACATGTCCTTCAGGTCTTTGAACGAGTGGATGCTTCCTGGTCTTAAGTTTTTGAACCACTCAAAGCCGGGTCCGGCGAGGGTCAAACTAAAGGCTTGGGACATGGCACCAGGAGAAACACCCTGCATCGTCATCCAGGTTTCATAGTGGTGGATGTGGTAAGCAGGATCTGCTTTCCCATCATAGGGAGCGAGGTTCGGGAGCTTGAAATTCCCCGTACAAACCTCAGCCAGTATCTGAGTAGTGAAAGGTGATGAATTCTCCTCAACGACCCCATAGGCGCTTCCACCTATTCCGTATTCTCGGAGATCTCGTACCTCATTTCGAAGGTTGTGGATCATAGTGACCACATCGAGACCAGTCGTTGGAGTAACCCCTTGATCGGGAGGAGTCACCTGCAGCCTCTCATTAGACCCCTGTCCTGCGCGGCGGTTCCCGTTAGTTGGGGCTGCCAGCGGGATATTGGGTCTAGAGCTTAGTCGCTCTCTCAGATCATTGCCACGCCCAATGCGTTAAGCAGTGAGGTGGTCCCTAAGATCAGGGCTGGCCGTACGGAGGCGCCGGCTCTGCTTGCGACGGTGCGCTCTCCGCGCGCCCTGACTTTCCGCAACATTCTCCCTCGGACCTAGTCGGTCGAGGGCCGAACGTCGGGAATTCCCCTCTTGAGAAGTTACCGGCGCATCGCCTGTTCGGGGTAAGGGATTCGACGGACCGGCTTCAAACACGGCGGGGAGTCCCCCGTCCTTTATGAGAGAAGTCTCGACATCCTCCGAGTCACCAGTATCCTCATAATCAGGGTCGCGGCTTTCCTCGTTGAGGTTCTCAGGATCCCCGTTGGGGATCGTCGTGTCACGCATAGGTTGCTTCGCAGCCAGTCGGCTGTGGTACCTTGCGTTCTTCGCCTTCAGTCGGCGGATACTCTCCTCTAACTCCACGATGCGGTTGTCCCTGCTATCAGGAAATGGAGATGGTGAGCGGGTCGAGCTCTCTTCGTGGAGCGACTCTTCGTCACCATGCGCTCGGGAGCGCAAGAAGTATTTCTTGGTCTTAGCGACGTTTTCGGGGTTGTTTGCGCCCTCAGAACGTACGGGTGGTTGGCTACTCATCGTTTCTCAAGTTCAAGAAGGTTGAGTTCGCAGAAGAAAAGAAGAAGATGAATAGAAGGGATTTCGGGCTGAATAGGTCGGGAAGTCCCCTCCTTCTAGCGCCAAAATGTTGTCGCACGAAAATGAACAACTATTTAAAACCTCAGGCGGTTCGATCCAAGGCCGGACCAAGTGATCGCACCCGGGCCAAGAGTGTGAACTCGATAGTCTCGAGCTAGGGTTCTCTCCGATCAACCCGCCTCTCGGGAGAGGTAGGGGGTGAGGAGGAGGAGTGACCGTGCCTTGGTTGTCGGCTGCCTACGTACCCGTGTGTGGGATCAGGTCAGAATGTAGTTCAAGCGTGTGTGACGCAGTATGAGGCGCGGAGCCTTGGTGGAGAGGCGTGCTCGACGAAGGAAACGGGGCGCGAGGAGTCCTCGGCAGCGTCTCAGAACTTCGGAGATCGCGCACGCGTCTAGCGTGATAGACGCGCGAGGGTAGTTCTAGTTGAGAACCCTAGGGGCGTGCTTGAGCACCGGAGAACGTTCGGCCAAAGGGAGCGACGTCCGGGAAGTCCCCGTGAGTGCTTCGGAGCCTTTGAGAACGAGGGAGGGAGAAGAGAGTCTGCTTCAGGCCAAATATGGCATCCAGAGAAGCAGAGAAATCGAGTGTGTCGATAGGAGATGAATAGAATTATTGGATATTTTTGGGATGGCTTTTCCCCTCAATGAGAGAGGGTATTTATAGGTGTTTGGGAGCCTTAGAAGGTCCCTTTTTCGTCCATGTGGGACTAGGATCGCGCATGCCATCAAGTGGAGGCGCACGGCGCGCGCGGCGCACAAAGAGCGGCGCACAACGCGCGGCGCAAGGGGCGCGGCGCGCGTGTCACCGGGCGCGGCGCGAGGGTCACCAGGCGCGGTGCATGGAGCGCGCGGCGCGCGCCTGTATGGCGCGGCGCGCCGTCTACTGCACGGCCGGCCGGCGTAGCGCGCTGCGTGCGTGATGGACGGCTCGTCTTGGTCGGGTTCTTGCGGGCCTTCGAATGTCATTCTTCTCACGTGAAATATGAAGCTTTCCACTTGACGAGAGCGACTCGATTCGAGGAGCAAGGCTCGGCTCGACGAGAGCGACTAGCGACTTGACTCGAGGAGTGACTCGAGAATGACTTGAGGCTCGACTCGAGGAACAATTAAGGACTCGACTCGAGGGGCGAAGCTCGACTCGAGGAGATTGACTCAAGGCTCGACTCGAGGAGTCAGGAGTTTGGGCGAGGGTTTGAAGATTTGCCGCTCTTCAGGACCTCCGGCCTGACCATCGGCCCTTTGAGCGACGTGCCTTCTTGGCGTCTCGGGTTTTCCGAAAATGACCGACAACAGTGTTCATATTCAATATATACACAGGACTTTAAGGATCTACTATATTTAAATAACTAAGTATCTCACTATTTCCATAAATTACAGTGTTTACAACACATGTAGTTATTCTCGGAAATACGACATTGTCTAAGGTCTAATTATTAGTCCTTTTAAAGACAATGTCAATAGCCTCAACATTGAGCTCATACCTTATATCAATAAGTATGTTTGAGACATAATGGAACGAGCATGTCGTTTCTAAATTTAATTTTAGAAACAGTTAGTGTTGTCGGTCGTTTTCGGAAAATCCGAGACGCCAAGGAGGCACGTCGTTCAAAGGGCCGATGGTCAGGCCGGAGGTCCTCAAAAGCGGCAAGCCTTCAAATCCTCGCCCCAAACTCTTGAGTCCTTGAGTCGAGCGGAGTCGCTTGAGTCGAGACTTGAGTCGGTTCCTCGAGTCGAGCCTCGCTCCTCGAGTTGAGCCTTGAATCAGTCTCCTCGAGTCGAGCCTCGCTCCTTGAGTTGAGCCTCGAGTCGGTCTCCTCGAGTCGAGCTTCGCTCCTCGAGTCAAGCCTCGAATCGGTCTCCTCGAGTCGAGCATCGATTCGAGTCTTATCCGTCGAACGAACATTTGTCATAGACCCAAAATACCAAGCCCACAATAGCTCAACGGGCCCGGAAGCGAGACGATCGCGAAGAGCCCGTGAAGAAGAAGTGCAGCGCGCGCCGCGCATTGGGCAGCGCTGCCCGCGCGCCGCGGGTCGCGCGCCGCCCCGGCCAAGGCCGCGCCGCGCATCGAACAGCGCAGACCGTGCGCCGCTCGCCGTGCCATGTGCGCCGCCACAACTTGTGCGCCCCCTCTTGAAAAGGGGCGCGTTCCTAGTCCCACATGGACGCCAAAGGACCCCCTTAGGGTCCTCAAACACCTATATAAACCCCCTCTCATTGAGGGGAAGATCATCCCTTCATCTCCTATCGACACGCTCGATTTCTTACTCTTCTCTGCTTCTCTTGATGCCATTTTTGGCCTGAAGCAGTCTCTCTACTCTCCCTCTCGTTCTCAGAGGTTCCGAAGCACTCACGGGAAATTCCCGGACGTCGCTCCCTCTGACCGAACGTTCTCCGGTGCTCAAGCACGCCCCTAGGGTTCTCGACTAGAGTTCCCATCACGCGTCTAACACGCTAGACGCGTGCGCGATCTCCGAGGTCCTGAGACGCTGCCGAGGACTCCTCGCGCCCCGTCTCCTTCGTCGAGCACGCCTCTCCACCAAGGTTCTACGCCTCATACTACGTCTTTCACGCCTGAACTACGTTCTGACCTGATCCCACGCACGGGTACGTAGGCAGCCGACAACCAAGGCACGGTCACTCCTCCTCCTCACCCCCTACCTCTCCTGGGAGGCGGGTTGGTCGGAGATAACCCTAGCTCGAGACTATCGAGTTCATACTCTTGGCCCGGGTGCGATCACTTGGTGCGGCCTTGGATCGAACCGCCCGAAGTTTTCAATAGTTGTTCATTTTCGTGCGACAACATTTTGGCGCTAGAAGGAGGGGAACTCTCGACCTATTCAGCCCGAAATCCCTTCTGTTCATCTTCTTCTTCTCTTCTGTGAACTCAGCTTTCTCGAACTTGAGAAACGATGAGTAGCCAACCACCCGTACGTTCTGAGGGCGTGAACAACCCCGAAAACGTCACTGGGACCAAGAAATACTTCTTGCGCTCCCGAGCGCATGGTGACGAAGAGTCGCTCCACGAAGAGAGCTCGACCCGCTCACCATCTCCATCTCCTGATAGTAGGGACAACTGCATCATGGAGTTAGAGGAGAGTATCCGCCGACTGAAGGCGAGGAACGCAAGGTACCACAGCCGATCGGCTGCGAAGCAACCTATGCGTGACACGGTAATCCCCAACGGGGATCCTGAGAACCTCAACGAGGAAAGCCGCGACCACGACCCTGATTACGAGGGTACTGGTGAGTCGGAGGATATCGAGACTTCTCTCACGAAGGATGGGGGACTCCCCGCCGTGTTTGAAGCCGGTCCGTCGAATCCCTTACCCTGAACAGGCGATGCGCAGACAGCTTCTCAAGAGGGGAATTCCCGACGTTCAGCTCTCGACCGACTAGGTCCAAGGGAGAATTTTGCGGAAAGTCAGGGCACGCGGAGAGCGCACCGTCGCAGACAAAGCCTACGCCTCCGTACATCCAGCCCTGACCTTAGGGACCGCCTCACTGCTCAACGCATTGGGCGTGGCAATGATCTGAGAGAGCGACTAAGCTCTATACCCAATATCCCGCTGGCAGCCCCAACTAACGGGAACCGCCGCGCAGGTCAAGGGTCTAACGAGAGGCTGCAGGTGACTCCTCCCGAACAAGGGGTTACTCCAACGACCGGTCTCGATGTGGTCACTATGATCCACAACCTTCGAAATGAGGTACGAGATCTCCGAGAATACGGAATAGGTGGAAGCGCCTATGGGGTCGTTGAGGAGACTTCATCGCCTTTCACGGCTCAGATACCGGCTGAGGTTTGTACGGGGAATTTCAAGCTCTCGAACCTCACTCCCTATGATGGGAAGGAAGATCCTGCTTACCACATCCAGCACTATGAAACCTGGATGACGATGCAGGGTGTTTCTCCTGGCGCCATGTGCCAAGCTTTTAGTTTGACTCTCGCCGGACCCGGTTTTGAGCGGTTCAAGAACTTAAGGCCAGGAAGCATCCACTCGTTCAAAGACCTGAAGGACATGTTCCTAGCACGGTTCGCTACATCCATGGTCCAAAAGAAGACCAAGATGTACATGTGGTCAATCAGGCAAGAGAGTGGCGAGTCTCTTAGACGATACCTCGCCCGATTCACTGAAGAGTCAAACAAGGTCGACCGCTTTGACGACGGTGACGCAATTGCCGCTATCATAGAAGGCTTGCGCACAAGTGACTTCCTCAAGTCTGTCGTCGGCCGTGTCCCTTCTACCATGGCCGAGTTAATGACTCGAGCTAAGACCTTCATGGGAGTCGAAGATTACCTCGACGGCCGCAAGAGCACTAATCAAAGCTCTCGTCGTCGAGAAGAACCTAGCCACGAGCAGAACGAACCTCGTAAAAGGCGAAACAAGGGGAACCAGGTTTCTAGTAACCAACCCCCTCTACCCCAGAGGCCGCGACTTGCGGAAAACTTCAAAGGGTACTCGTCGTTCACGCCGCTGAACACGGCGCCGGAACGGATTCTGGCTCTGGCACGTGACAAGTTCACGCCCCCGGCTCCAATGAAAAAGGATCCTGCAACTCGCGATCGATCCAGATATTGTGAGTTCCATCGGGAATACGGTCATTTGACCTCGGAATGCTACAACCTCAAAAGGCAAATCGAGGCTTTGATCCAACGGGGTGAGCTGAAAGAGTTTGTGTTACGCATGATTAGCGCTGCGGACCCTACCACGAACAGACAACAGTCTGGTCAGGGAGGAGGAATAGCCGCTTCTGCCGACCGAATCGCGGCTACTGCCAACGCCAACCCAACTCCACGTGGTAACCACCATATTGGGAGGTCCACAAGATGGAGATTCAGCCCGACAACGGAAGAAATTCCTTAGGGCCGTGACTCAGGAAGGCGCTGCTATTCACGTCAACTTCACATATGAAGAACCTCCGTCCGTGCCTCACGAGACGATGTATTTCACCAATGAAGAGGCCAAGCGAGTTGTGCATCCGCACAATGACGCGATCGTGCTCAAAGCCCAAGTGGCCAATAACTTGGTGAAAAGAGTTCTCATCGATAACGGCAGTGCTGCCAACATAATTTTCAAGTCCACCCTAGAGCGCATGAAGCTCTGGGGGCTGCGCCCGACTCCGACCCAAACGCCATTGTTTGGGTTCACTGGGGAAAAGGTTATGACCGAGGGCATTATCGACCTGCCGGTCACCTTTGGGACCCCTGGAGGAATTGAGGCCGTTCACATGGTCCCATTCCTAGTGGTCGATCAGGAGTCGCCATATAACTTAATCATCGGGCGACCTATTGTCGCACGAAAATGAACAACTATTTAAAACCTCGGGCGGTTCGATCCAAGGCCGGACCAAGTGATCGCACCCATGCCAAGAGTGTGAACTCGATAGTCTCGAGCTAGGGTTCTCTCCGATCAACCCGCCTCTCGGGAGAGGTAGGGGGTGAGGAGGATGAGTGACCGTGCCTTGGTTGTCGGCTGCCTACGTACCCGTGCGTGGGATCAGGTCAGAACGTAGTTCAAGCGTGTGTGACGCAGTATGAGGCGTGGAGCCTTGGCGGAGAGGCGTGCTCGACGAAGGAAACGGGGCGCGAGGAGTCCTCGGCAGCGTCTCAGAACTTCGGAGATCGCGTACGCGTCTAGCGTGTTAGATGCGTAAGGGTAGCTCTAGTTGAGAACGCTAGGGGCGTGCTTGAGCACCGGAGAACGTTCGGTCAAAGGGAGCGACGTCCGGGAAGTTCCCGTGAGTGCTTCGGGACCTTTGAGAACGAGGGAGAGAGAAAAGAACCTGCTTCAGGCCAAATATGGCATCCAGAGAAGCAGAGAAATCGAGCGTGTCGATAAGAGATGAAGAGAATTATTGGATATTCTTGGATATCTTGGGATGGCTTTCCCCTCAATGAGAGAGGGTATTTATAGGTGTTTTGGAGCCTTAGAAGGTCCCTTTT
This sequence comes from Urtica dioica subsp. dioica, assembly GCF_054948205.1. Classification (NCBI taxonomy): domain Eukaryota; kingdom Viridiplantae; phylum Streptophyta; class Magnoliopsida; order Rosales; family Urticaceae; genus Urtica; species Urtica dioica. The sequence continues at coordinate 3,735,359 of NC_142764.1, read as the reverse complement.
TCGTCCATGTGGGACTAGGAATGCGTGTGGCATCAAGTGGAAGCGCACGGCGCGCGCGGCGCACAAAGGGCGGCGCAGGGGGCGCGGCGCGCGGGTCACCGGGCGCGGCGCGGGACGCGCGGCGCAGGACGCGCGGCGCAGGGTTCCTTGACTGGCGCGGCGCGCTGCCTGGCCGGCGCGGCGCGCTGCTTGCTGCCCGGCTGGCCGGCGCAGCGCGTTGCGTGCGCAGTGAGCGGCTCGTCTTGCCGGGCTCTTGCGGGCCTTCGAATGCCATTCTTCTCACGTGAAATATGAAGCTTTCTACTCGATGAGAGTGACTCGATTCGAGGAGCAAGGCTCGGCCCGGCGAGAGCGACTAGCGACTTGATTCGAGGAGTGACTCGAGGATGACTCGAAGCTCGACTCGAAAATGATTCGAGGCTCGACTCGAGGAACGATTAAAGGCTCGACTCGAGGAACCATTCGAGGCTCGACTCGAGGAGCGAAGCTCGACTCGAGGAGATTGACTCAAGGCTCGACTCGAGGAGCGAAGCTCGACTCGAGGAGTCAGGAGTTTGGGCGAGGGCTTGAAGATTTGCCGCTCTTCAGGACCTCCGGCCTGACCATCGGCCCTTTGAGCGACGTGCCTTCTTGGCGTCTCGGGTTTTCCGAAAACGACCGACAACACGACCCACGTTGAACCGGCTCAGGGCAATCACCTCCACGTACCACCTGCTGGTAAAATTTCCCACCGAAGAAGGAATTGGCATTATGGCTGGAGACCAATCCCAAGCCAGAATATGCTACGTGCAAGGAGTTGATGGCAAATCCGCGGGAAGAGCGGTCAACACGATCTTCCAACTGGAAGACGATTACCCATTCAACCCAAGGGATGCAAGGAAGTTCGGAGAACTTGACCCCCGGGATGAAATTGAAAGACTCAAGGTGGAAACCTCCGATGATCTTGTGCCAATCGTCCTGGACGAATCTAAGCCTGATCAGGTTGTAAAGGTCGGCACTCGACTTCCACTCGCCATCAAAACCCAGCTTACTGCCTTCCTTAGGGAGTTCAAGGATGTTTTCGCATGGACTCATGCAGACATGCCCGGAATAGATCCCGAGGTAATAGTGCACCGACTGAACGACGACCCAAAGGTCGCCGAAAAAGTGCAGGCTAGACGAACGTTCAACCCAGAACGATACCTGGCCATAAATGAAGAGGTCGAGAAACTCCTCACCGCAAACTTCATTCGAGAGGCTAAATACCCCAAGTGGGTCGCCAACGTGGTGATGGTAAAAAAGCCCAATGGGAAATGGCAAATTTGTATAGACTACAAAGATTTTAACAAAGCCAGCCCTAAGGACTACTTTCCACTCCCGCGCATCGAACAACTGGTGGACGCCACGGCCGGCCATGAACTTCTAAGCTTCATGGACGCCTATTCGGGCTACAACCAAATTCGAATGCACGAGCCCGATCAAATTAAGACGACCTTTGTCACCGATCGAGGTCTCTACTGTTACAAGGTCATGCCTTTCGGCCTTAAGAACGCGGGAGCAACGTACCAACGCTTGGTAAATCGGATCTTCGCCGATCAAATCGGCAAGACGATGGAAGTATACGTGGACGACATGCTCGTTAAAAGCCTATTGGCAACCAATCACGTATGCGACCTAAGGGAGATGTTCACAATCCTCCGTCGATATAAAATGAAGCTCAACCCCAACAAATGCGTATTCGGGGTTGAATCCGGGAAGTTCCTCGGTTACATCGTCAGCCGACGAGGCATAGAGGCGAACCCGGAAAAAATCAAGGCACTCCTTGAAATGAAGTCGCCAAGACGAGTCAAAGAGGTACAAAGCCTGACCGGTCGGATCGCCGCTCTGACACGCTTCGTGTCTAAAGCCACCGACAAGTGTCAACCGTTCTTCAAAGCTCTAAAGAAGACGGACGGCTTTGAGTGGACGGACGAATTCGAAAGTGCCTTCCAAGAAATGAAGGCTTACTTTGGGTCCCCACCATTCCTCTCTAAACCAAGAGAGGGCGAGACGCTATACGTATATCTCGCCGTCTCTGAAAGAGCTGTAAGTGCTGTCCTTGTCCGCGAAGGAGACAAGGTCCAATGGCCGATCTACTACGTGAGCAAAGCCTTACTCGACGCGGAAACACGCTACACCGAGATAGAGAAACTTTCTCTGGCTCTCGTAACGGCAGCTAAGAAGTTGCGGCCATACTTCCAAGCTCACCCAGTCGCGGTGCGAACTGAGCATCCGATCGGTAAAGCTCTTCAAAAGGGAACATCGACTCGCATGGCAATCTGGTCCCAAGAATTGAGCGAGTACGGGATTGAGTTCCACCCAAGAACGGCTATAAAGGGGCAGGCCTTAGCCGACTTTGTGGCAGAATTCTCATATACTCCCGATATGGGAAGAGCGGAAGCTGACCTAAACGGTGATGCGCTAACTCGGAAAAGGAAGGTAGACCCAACGGGTCCCATCTGGGAGTTATACGTAGACGGAGCATCTAATGCTCGGGGGGCTGGCGCTGGAATAGTCTTGATTAACCCCGACGGGGAAAGGCTGCGATACGCCCTCCACTACGGCTTCCAGGCCTCCAACAATGAAGCCGAATACGAGGCCCTCATTGTAGGTATAAAGCTGGCACAGAAGCTTGGCTCTCATAACCTGCGAATACACTACGACTCGCAGTTGATCGTGAACCAGGTTAAAGGAGATTACACCGCCAAGGAACCTAATATGGTTGCATACCTGGCTAAGACAAACTCCAAGCTCGATGCCTTCTCTTGGTTCGAGATTCACCAAATCCCAAGAGAGCAAAATTCTGAGGCTGACGCACTTGCTCGCCTTGGATCAGGCATCGACGAAGACGGGTTGGGGACCGTACCCATTGAATTTCTCCCACGGCCATCCGTCTCCCGAGATGAAGTCGGGACCATAGAGGCGGCACCTCAGCACACTTGGATGGACTCGATTGTCGAGTTTCTGCGAAAAAGGGAACTCCCCGAAGACCGCAAGGAAGCCGATAAGCTAAGGGACTTAGCCTCCAAATACACGCTCCATGAGGGCATACTTTATAAGCGCGGTTACTCAACACCGCTGCTCCGGTGCCTCGATAGCGTTGAGTCGACCAAGGTCCTCCGCGAAATTCATGAGGGCATCTGTGGGAACCACGCCGCTGGAACTTCCCTCGCGCTCAAAGCGCTTAAGCAAGGCTATTTCTGGCCTACCATGAAGCGAGATGCTTGCGAATGGGCAAGGCGTTGCGATAAATGCCAGCGCTTCGCGGAAATTCCGCGACAGCCTCCGACCCCGTTAAGCAGCATCGTTGTCCCACGTCCCTTTGCTAAGTGGGGCGTTGACATCATTGGTAAGCTCCCTAGAGCGCCAAGGCAATACGAGTATGCCATTATCGCCATTGACTACTTCACCAAGTGGGTAGAGGCTGAGCCGCTTGCCAGAATAACTGAAGCCAACACGACAAACTTCATATGGAAAAGCATCATATGCAGGCACGGTATCCCCGCCTCAATTGTGACCGACAACGGAGCACAATTCGACAACGCGCGAGTAAGAGATATCTGCGATCAACTGAAGATCAGCAAGACCTTCTCCTCGCCGCGTCACCCGCAGGCCAATGGCCAAGTCGAAGTAGTCAACAAGACTATCAAGAGCAACCTAAAAAAGAAGCTCGAAGACAGGAAAGGCGCCTGGGCCGAGGAATTGCCATTCGTCCTATGGGCGTACCGGACAACCGCGCGAAACGCCACCGGCGAAACGCCATTCTCCCTCGCGTACGGGATTGAATTTGTGGTTCTAATCGAAACAGAGATACCCACATTTCGAGTTGATACGTTCGACGAAGCGGACAACGACGAGGCCATGCGCCTTGAGTTGGATCTAATCGATGAAAAGAGAGCGGAAGCATTCAGACGCCTCGCCGCACAGAAGCGCAAGGTCGAAAGATACTACAACTCCAAGATCAAAAGGCGTACCTTTGCCGTCGTAAGCCTCGTCCTCAGACGAGTGTTCCAGAACACGCAAGTCCAAGGCGCCGGCGTCCTAGGCCCAAACTGGGAAGGTCCTTATAGAGTCCGCAAAGTCATTCACGACGGAACGTACTACATCGAGCACACGGACGGAACTTCGATTCGCCACCCGTGGAACGCGGAGCATTTGAGGCAGTACTACCAATAGCTAGCGTTCCCCGCATTTTTATCGCTTTTATTTCCCATTTACAATAAGGCCTACGAGCCAATGTTTTAGAATTTTGAATTTCTCGCAAGTTTTTCCCAAAAGTAATCAAACTCGAGTTTTCCGTTTCGAATTTTGAATTGTGCAAGTTTTCTGGTCATCAAAAATCAAACTTATAACCCGAAAACTTGGGGGGGCTAGCTATGGTAAGGAAACTCTCAAAAGAACACGCTCCATCAAAACAAAACAAAAAAACTAAGACGCCCACATGGCGCACCTAAGACGCCTACATGGCGCACCTAAGACGCCTACATGGCGCAACTAAGACGCCTACATGGCGCACCTAAGACGCCTACATGGCGCACGTAAGACGCCTACATGGCGCAACCAAGACGTCTCTCGAAACGCACTTAAAACGCCTACATGGCGCAACCTAAGACGCCTACATGGCGCACTTAAGACGCCTACATGGCGCAACTAAGACGCCTACATGGCGCACCTAAGATGCCTACATGGCGCACGTAAGACGCCTACATGGCGCAACCAAGTCGTCTCTCGAGACGCACCTAAGACGCCTACATGGCGCACCTAAGACGCCTACATGGCGCAACCAAGTCGGCTCTCAAGACGCACCTAAGACGGCCAACATGGCGCACCTAAGACGCTTACATGGCGCACGTAAGACGCCTACATGGCGCAACCTAAGACGCCTACATGGCGCACTTAAGACGCCTACATGGCGCAACCAAGTCGTCTCTCGAGACGCACCTAAGACGCCTACATGGCGCACCTAAGACGCCTACATGGCGCACGGAAGACGCCTATATGGCACAACCGGGATGCCTACCTGACGCAACCTGAGACTTCTGCGTGGCGCAATCCGGCAAACGTTAGGCACCTACGTAGCATGGCTAACTCGCAGTTGAAAAAACCTTACAGAGCCCGAACCGTCCAAGTGGCCAGCGCGCCTGAAAAGGTATCCTGCTGAGGTGAAAGAATTGGCAAGACCATTGACACAAACGCTTGCCTATCTAAACATGCCATAAGAAGTGAATGTGCAAAAAACGTTCATAAAAACAAATAGATAATATCTCACAAAGAAAAGGGCAACTGCCCCAAAACCCTAGAAAGCATGCGCTAAGACAAGTGCGCTAAAGGGAAAGGTCCTAGTAAGCAAGCGCTAAGGCAAGTGCGCTGAATGGAAAAAACCTAAAAAGCATGCGCTAAACACTTGCGCGGGAAAAAGAAAGGTGTCACTCGGCGGTATCGCCACCTACTAGGTCGGCTCCGTCGAGTGGTGGGAACAATGAGTCGAAAAAGTGGAAGGTGACCCCCCGAGAGACATTATCGGTAGCTGTGGCGTCCCGACACTTCACCGCCGCTGCATGTCGTGCCTCCTCGACTCCGACATCAAAGTCGTCTTGAAGGTCGGATGCAAGCTTTTCTGCCGCGGCTTTCTCCGCGGTAACTCGAGCCACCTCCTCCGCCAAGGAGTCGCGCTCACGCTCCGCACGAACACGGGCGGCCTCGCTCGATGTAAGCTGGCCCTGGAGAATGCCAACCTCTTCTGTGCGCGATTCCAGCTGGCGTCGAAGGTCCCGCGCTTCGCTCCGGAAGACCTCCGTCGATCGAGTCGCCTGTTGTCGCACGAAAATGAACAACTATTTAAAACCTCGGGCGGTTCGATCCAAGGCCGGACCAAGTGATCGCACCAGGGCCAAGAGTGTGAACTCGATAGTCTCGAGCTAGGGTTTTCTCCGATCAACCCGCCTCTCGGGAGAGGTAGGGGGTGAGGAGGAGGAGTGACCGTGCCTTGGTTGTCGGCTGCCTACGTACCCGTGCGTGGGATCAGGTCAGAACGTAGTTCAAGCGTGAAAGACGCAGTATGAGGCGCGGAGCCTTGGTGGAGAGGCGTGCTCAACGAAGGAGACGGGGCGCGACGAGTCCTCGGCAGCGTCTCAGAACCTCGGAGATCGCGTACGCGTCTAGCATGCTAAACGCGTGAGGGGAACTCTAGTCGAGAACCCTAGGGGCGTGTTTGAGCACCGGAGAACGTTCGGTCAGAGGGAGCGACGTCCGGGAAGTCCCCGTGAGCGCTTCAGAACCTCTGAGAACGGGGGAGAGAGAAGAGAGACTGCTTCAGGCCAAATATGGCATCCAGAGAAGCAGAGAAGAGTAAGAAATCGAGCGTGTCGATAGGAGATGAAGAGAATTTATTGGATTGAATAGGATTGCTTTCCCCTCAATGGGAGGGGGTTTATATAGGTGTTTGGGGGCCTTAGAAGGTCCCTTTTTCGTCCATGTAGGACTAGGAACGCGCGTGCCATCAAGTGGAGGCGCAAGGCGCACGCGGCGCACAAAGCGGGGCGCACAACGCGCGGCGCACAAAGCGCGGCCCACAACGCGCGGCGCGCGACGCAGGGGGTGCGGCGCGCAGGTCACCGAGCGCGGCGCGGGATGCGTGGCGTAGGTAGCGCGCGGAGCGGGCGCGTCTTGGCACGGCGCGCGCCTGCCTGGCGCAGCGCGCTGCTTACTGCACGGCTGGCCGGCACAGCTTGCTGTGCGCACGGTGAATGGCTCGTCTTGCCGGGCTCTTGCGAGCCTTTAGGGGTTTTCGAATACCATTCTTCCCATGTGAAATATGAAGGTTTCCACTTGACGAGAGTGACTCGACTCGAGGAGCAAGGCTCAACTCGACGAGAGTGACTAGTGGCTTGACTCGAGGAGCGACTTGAGAACGACTCGAGGCTTGACTCGAGGAACGACTCGGGGCTCGACTCGAGGGGCATGAGGATTTGGCACGAGCACTTGTCAGTCGACTCGTGAGAGAAGGCTTACCGCTCTTCAGGACCTCCGACCTGACCATCGGCCCTTTGAACGGCGTGTCTTCTCGGCGTCTCGGGTTTTCAGAAAACGACCGACAACATTAGCCCCCCAAGTTCATTGCTCGGGAGGCCCCAGGCGGTGAACTTTTAGTTGTTTCCGCCAAGTGTTTGAGGAAAACGTCCGGGGAACCTGCCCCTCGCCTCGTGATCAACTTAGTCGGCGAGGGGGTTTGTGACAAAGCCCGCCTCGACGTGCCGCAGTCCGACTTGGACTCTCAAGGCGTGCCGGGAGATGTTACAGACGCAGATGCGGTGACTCTGCTAGAGTCGGTTCTCGACGAGATTGACTGCGTGGACGACTTTGGTCCCGAGTCTGAAGATCCCGGAGGTGAGTCAAAGACATGTCCGGGGGCCGAAGGCCTCGCATCGGAGCGTCCCGATGTACCGTCGGCGGCTGCCGCGGTTGTGTCGGAGGGCAGGGGCCCTTCCGTGGAGCCAGGGGGTTCTCAGCCCGAGACCCCTGACGCGGAGGCGTTAGTATCGGCGAGGTCGCTTGCTAGGATGGAGTGGTATCCCGAGGAGGGCTTTGCTGCTCCCGAGGACTTTGACTGTTCGGGGGTCGACGCTTCGAGCTCGCTCACCTACCGGACATTCGTCGGTCTCCGGGAGGCATTCGCCATTCTGTTGTCCGTGGCGCTTCTCCGTCCCTTACAGGGCGACCGTCCTTTCCGGCCTCGTCGTGGATTTGCCGCAGTTTCAGTTGCAAGTCTCAACTGCGGGTTGCGGCTGTCGTTTCAACCCATCATTCAGCAGCTTCTCGCCCGTCTGGGGGTGCACGCGTGTCAGATGAGTCCGGAGTTCTACCGCATCGTGGCGATGTGCCACATGGAGTGGCATTGCCAGACTGATCGGGTAATGACCGTGAGTGATTTTCGTAATCTCATCGCGGTCTTCCCTGCGCCCGGGCAACCCAGTTTCTTCGTGGCCCGCGATCGTCGGAATACTAAGCTGATCATCGATTCAGAGAAGTATAATCGACGTCCATGGGTGTGGGTCTCGGCGGAGGCTTTTGGCGATGCGCCGCTCCGGTTCGGCCCCTTGGCCGAGTTTTCTGCTAACGCGGGGGCCGATGACCTCGACTTTGTGAAGGAGATCCGGGGAATGTCGGAGGCTCGGAAAGCCGTCGAACGATTTCGTTCCCCTGAGCTGATGGCTTCCACCGGGTAGTTCCCGCCATTTCCACCTAGCCAGCGGACTAAGAGTGCCCCCAGTGCCGCATCATCTCTCTCGAGTGGCGATCTTCAAGGTATGTCGATGTTTCACACTTCTTGCTCTTGTTTTTAGCTTAGGTTTTTGACTTTTGTTGCTTTTGTAGTCTCTTCGGCTAGGGCGAGGGCTCGAGCGCGCCTAGCGAAGGCTTCTCGGGACCCGAAGTCGTTGGCGGCGGTCCGTTGTCGGATTGCTGCTCGGAACGGTCGGGAGAAACCCGATACCGATCATCGGACGGGGAGCGGTCCTCGCGCTTCTTTGAAGCGACCCTCCTCCTCGGCTTTACCAGACACGTCTTCGGACTCCAAGCGCGTAAACTCGATGGTCGACGTGGAGGCTGCGGAGGTTAGGGGGGAATGATCCCTGGGCCTTGCTCAATCTTCGATGAAGATGTGGAAGAGCGTCGTGGCCAGCAGCGACGTGGAGTTCTTTCGTCACGGCGTTTCCGATGCACAGAGAGTAAGTTTCCCTTGCCTCGTTTGTGATGAACCTATCTTTCGCTAAACTATCTTTTTGCCTTCTCAGGTGCTTGCTCGAGCGACCCGGGGCGAGAAGATCCTTCACAACCTCATCAGGCGGATGAGCCGTACCCAGGAGGAGCTTGCTCAAGCGAAGTCTCAGCTGGCCCACGCCGAGCGAGGTTCTCACTCAAAGGCGGAGTTTGCGAGTCTGTTTGCGAGTCTCCGCGAGCAGCTTCAGGAGGCTCGCGTGGAATTGGGAGTTACCCGCGGCAAGTGCGACCGTGCTCAGGCGGCGGTGGCGAAGATGGCTGAGGAGCTAACGACGGAACGTCAAGCCCTCGAAGTGGCGACTCGATCGACGGAGGTCTTCCGGAGCGAAGCGCGGGACCTTCGACGTCAGTTGGAATCGTGCACAGAAGAAGTTGGCATTCTCCAGGGCCAGCTTACATCGAGCAAGGCTGCCCGTGTTCGTGCGGAGCGTGAGCGCGACTCCTTGGCGGATGAGGTGGCTCGGGTCACCGAGGAGAAAGCCGTGGCGGAACAGCTTGCGTCCGACCTTCAAGACGACTTTGATGTCGGAGTCGAGGAGGCAAGACATGCGGCGGTAGTGGAGTGTCGGGACGCCACAGCTACCGAGAATGTTTCTCGGGGGGTCACCTTCCACTTCTTCGACTCGTTGTTCCCATCACTCGACGGGGCCGATCATGTAGGCGACGATCCCGCCAAGTGATCTTTTCCTTTCTTTATTTTTCTCGCGCAAGTGTTTAGCGCATGCTTTTTAGGTTTTTCCATTCAGCGCACCTGTTTTAGCGCTTGCTTACTAGGATTTGAGGCAGTTGCCCCTTTCTTTTATGAGAAGTTATTTATTTATTCTCATGAATGTTTTCGCACATTCATCTTTTATGGCATGCTTAGATGGTCAATTGTTCGTGTCAATGGTTTTGCCCATCCTTTTACCTCAGCAGGATACCTTTTCAAACACGCCAGTCACTTGGATAGTTTGCGTTCTTAAGTATTTTCAACTTCGAGTCAGCCATGCTACGTAGGCGCCTTACGTGTGCCGGATTGTGCCAATTGGACGTCTCAGGCTGCGCCAGGTAGGCGTTTTAAGCGCGCCATGTAGGCGTCTTGGGTTGCACCATGTAGGCGTCTTAGGTTGCGCCATGTAGGCGTCTTAAGTGCGCCATGTAGGCGTCTTAGGTTGCGCCATGTAGGCGTCTTACGGGTTGCGCCTTTACGCGTCTTACGTGCGCCATGTAGGCGTCTTAGGTTGCGCCATGTAGGCGTCTTACGGGTTGCGCCTTTACGCGTCTTACGTGCGCCATGTCGGCGTCTTAAGTGCGCCATGTAGGCGTCTTAGGTTGCGCCATGTAGGCGTCTTACGGGTTGCGCATTTACGCGTCTTACGTGCGCTATGTAGGCGTCTTAAGTGCGCCATGTAGGCGTCTTAGGTTACGCATCTTAAGTGCGCCATGTAGGCGTCTTAGGCGTCTTGGGTTGCGCCATGTAGGCGTCTTAGGTTGCGCCATGTAGGCGTCTTAAGTGCGCCATGTAGGCGTCTTAGGTTGCGCCATGTAGGCGTCTTACGGGTTGCGCCTTTACGCGTCTTACGTGCGCCATGTAGGCGTCTTAAGTGCGCCATGTGGGCGTCTTAGGTTGCGCCATGTAGGCGTCTTACGGGTTGCGCCTTTACGCGTCTTACGTGCGCCATGTAGGCGTCTTAAGTGCGCCATGTAGGCATCTTAGGTTGCGCCTTTACGCGTCTTACGTGCGCCATGTAGGCGTCTTAGGTTGCGCCATGTAGGCGTCTTACGGGTTGCGCCTTTACACGTCTTACGTGCACCATGTAGGCGTCTTAAGTGCGCCATGTAGGCGTCTTAGGTTGCGCCATGTAGGCGTCTTACGGGTTGCGCCTTTACGCGTCTTACGTGCGCCATGTAGGCGTCTTAAGTGCGCCATGTAGGCGTCTTAGGTTGCGCCATGTAGGCGTCTTACGGGTTGCGCCTTTACGCGTCTTACGTGCGCCATGTAGGCGTCTTAGGTTGCGCCATGTAGGCGTCTTACGGGTTGCGCCTTTACGCGTCTTACGTGCGCCATGTAGGCGTCTTAGGTTGCGCCATGTAGGCGTCTTACGGGTTGCGCCTTTACGCGTCTTACGTGCGCCATGTAGGCGTCTTAAGTGCACCATGTAGGAGTCTTAGGTTGCGCCATGTAGGCGTCTTACGGGTTGCGCCTTTACGCGTCTTACGTGCGCCATGTAGGCGTCTTAAGTGCGCCATGTACGCGTCTTAGGTTGCGCCATGTACGCGTCTTACGTGCGCCATGTAGGCGTCTTAAGATTTTTTGGTGGAGCGTGTTCTTTTGAGAGTTTCCTTACCATAGCTAGCCCCCCCAAGATTTTGGGTTATAAGTTAATTGTTGATAACCAGAAAACTTGCATAAAACGGAATTTGAAACGGAAAACTCGAGTTTTATTACTTTTGCGAAAAACTTGCGAGAAAATTAAAATCCTAAAACATTGGCTCGTAGGCCTTATTGAAAATGGGAAATAAAAGCGATAAAAAAGCGGGGGACGCTAGCTACTGGTAGTACTGCCTCAAGTGCTCCGCGTTCCACGGGTGGCGAATCGGAGTTCTGTCCGTGTGCTCGATGTAGTATGTCCCGTCTTGAATGACTTTGCGGACTCTGTAAGGGCCTTCCCAGTTCGGGCCTAGGACGCTGGCGCCTTGGACTTATGTGTTATGGAACACTCGTCTGAGGACGAGGCTTCCGACGACAAAGGTTCGCCTTTTGATCTTGGAGTTGTAGTATCTTTCGACCTTGCGCTTCTGCGCGGCGAGGAGTCTGAATGCTTCCGCTCTCTTTTCATCGATCAGGTCCAACTCAAGGCGCATGGCCTCGTCGTTGTCCGCTTCGTCGAATGTCTCGGTTTCAATTGGAACCACAGCCTCGACCCCATACGCAAGGGAGAATGGCGTCTCGCCGGTGGCGTTTCGTGCGGTTGTCCTATATGCCCATAGGACGAATGGCAATTCCTCGGCCCAGGCGCCTTTCTTGTCTTCGAGCTTCTTTTTTAGGTTGCTTTTGATAGTCTTGTTGACTGCCTCGACTTGGCCGTTGGCCTGAGGATGACGCGGCGAGGAGAAGGTCTTGCTGATCTTCAATTGATCGCAGATATCTCTTACTCGCGCGTTGTCAAATTGTGCTCCGTTGTCGGTCACAATCGAGGCGGGGATACCGTGCCTGCATATGATGCTTTTCCAGATGAAGTTTGTCGTGTTTGCTTCAGTTATTCTGGCAAGCGGCTCGGCCTCTACCCACTCAGTGAAGTAGTCGATGGCGATAATGGCGTACTCGTATTGTCTTGGCGCTCTAGGGAGCTTACCAATGATGTCTCCGCCCCACTTAGCAAAGGGACGTGGGACAACGATGCTGCTTAATGGGGTCGGGGGCTGTCGCGGAATTTCCGCGAAGCGCTGGCATTTATCGCAACGCCCTGCCCATTCGCAAGCATCTCGCTTCATGGTAGGCCAGAAATAGCGCGTGGTTCCCGCAGATGCCCTCATGGTTTTCGCGGAGGACCTTGGTCGACTCAATGCTATCGAGGCACCGGAGCAGCGGTGTTGAGTAACCGCGCTTATAGAGTATGCCCTCACGGAGCGTGTATTTGGATGCTAAGGCCCTCAGTTTATCGTCTTCCTTGCGGTCTTCGGGGAGTTCCCCTCTTCGCAAAAACTCGACAATTGAGTTCATCCAAGTGGGCTGAGATGCCACCTCTATGGTCCCGACTTCGTCTCGGGAGACGGATGGCCGTGGGAGAGATTCAATGGGTACGGTCCCCAATCCGTCTTCGTCGATGCCAGATCCGAGGCGAGCAAGCGCGTCAGCCTCCGAATTTCGTTCTCTTGGGATTTGGTGAATCTTGAACCAAGAGAAGGCATCGAGTTTGGAGTTTGTCTTAGCCAGGTACGCGACCATGTTAGGTTCCTTGGCGGTGTAATCTCCTTTGACCTGGTTTACGATCAACTGCGAGTCGCAGTGTATTCATAGGTTATGGGAGCCGAGTTTCTGTGCCAGATCTATCCCTACAATGAGCGCTTCGTATTCAGCTTCATTGTTGGAGGCTTGGAAGCCGTAGTGAAGGGCGTATCGCAGCTTTTCCCCGTCGGGGTTAATCAGGATTATTCCGGCGCCAGCCCCCCGAGCATTAGATGCTCTGTCTACGTATAACTCCCAGATGGGACCCGTTGGGTCTACCTTCCTTTTCCGAGTTAGCGCATCGCCGTTTAGGTCGTCTTCCGCTCTTCCCATATCGGGAGCATAGGAGAATTCTGCCACGAAGTCGGCTAAGGCCTGCCCCTTTATAGCCGTTCTTGGGTGGAACTCAATCCCGTACTCGCTCAATTCTTTGGACCAGATCGCCATGCGAGTCGATGTTCCCTTTTGAAGAGCTTTACCGATCGGATGCTCAGTTCGCACCACGACTGGGTGAGCTTGGAAGTACGGCCGCAGCTTCTTTGCTGCCGTTACGAGAGCCAGAGAAAGTTTCTCAATCTCGGTGTAGCGCGTTTCCGCGTTGAGTAAGGTTTTGCTCACGTAGTAGATCGGCCATTGGAACTTGTTTTCTTCGCGGACAAGGACAGCACTTACAGCTCTTTCAGAGACGGCGAGATACACGTATAGCGTCTCGCTCTCTCTCGGTTTAGAGAGGAATGGTGGGGACCCAAAGTAAGCCTTCATTTCTTGGAAGGCACTTTCGCATTCGTCCGTCCACTCAAAGCCGTCCGTCTTCTTCAGAGCTTTGAAGAACGGTTGACACTTGTCGGTGGCTTTAAACACGAAGCGTGTCAGAGCAGCAATCCGACCGGTCAGGCTTTGTACCTCTTTGACTCGTCTTGGCGACTTCATTTCAAGGAGTGCCTTGATTTTTTCCGGGTTCGCCTCTATGCCTCGTCGGCTGATGATGTAACCGAGGAACTTCCCGGATTCAACCCCGAATACGCATTTGTTGGGGTTGAGCTTCATTTTATATCGGCGGAGGATTGCGAACATCTCCCTTAGGTCGCGTACGTGATTGGTTGTCAGTAGGCTTTTAACGAGCATGTCGTCCACGTACACTTCCATCGTCTTGCCGATTTGATCGGCGAAGATCCGATTTACCAAGCGTTGGTACGTTGCTCCCGCGTTCTTAAGGCCGAAAGGCATGACCTTGTAACAGTAGAGACCTCGATCGGTGACAAAGGTCGTCTTGATTTGATCGGGCTCGTGCATTCGAATTTGGTTGTAGCCTGAATAGGCGTCCATGAAGCTTAGAAGTTCATGGCCGGCCGTGGCGTCCACCAGTTGTTCGATGCGCGGGAGTGGAAAGCAGTCCTTAGGGCAGGCTTTGTTAAGATCTTTGTAGTCTATACAAATTCGCCACTTCCCGTTGGGCTTTTTTACCATTACCACGTTGGCGACCCACTTGGGGTACTTAGCCTCTCGAATGAAGTTTGCGGTGAGGAGTTTCTCGACCTCTTCATTTATGGCCAGGTATCGTTCTGGGTTGAACGTCCGTCTAGCCTGCACTTTTTCGGCGACCTTTGGGTCGTCGTTCAGTCGGTGCACTATTACCTCGGGATCGATTACGGGCATGTCCGCATGAGTCCATGCAAAAACATCATTGAACTCCCTTAGGAAAGCAGTAAGCTGAGTTTTGATGGCGAGTGGAAGTCGGGTGCCGACCTTTACAACCTGATCAGGCTTAGACTCGTCCAGCCATAATGCCAATTCCCCCTTCGGTGGGGAACTTCACCAGTAGGTGATACGTGGAAGTGATTGCCCTTAGCCGGTTCAACGTGGGTCGCCCGATGATTAAGTTATAAGGCGACTTCTGATCGACCACTAGGAATGGGACCATGTGAACGGCCTCGATTCCTCCAGGGGTCCCAAAGGTGACCGGCAGGTCGATAATGCCCTCGGTCATAACCTTTTCCCCAGTGAACCCAAACAATGGCGTTTGGGTCGGAGTCGGGCGCAGCCCCCCGAGCTTCATGCGCTCTAGGGTGGACTTGAAAATTATGTCGGCAGCGCTGCCGTTATCGATGAGAACCCTTTTCACCAAGTTATTGGCCACTTGGGCCTTGAGCACGATCGCGTCATTGTGCGGATGCACAACTCGCTTGGCTTCTTCATTGGTGAAGTACATCGTCTCGTGGGGCACGGACGGAGGTTCTTCATATGTGAAGTTGACGTGCATAGCAGCGTCTTCCTGAGACATGGCTCTAAGGAATTTCTTCCGTTGTCGGGCTGAATCTCCATCTTGTGGACCTCCCAATATGGTGGTTACCACGTGGAGTTGCGGGTTGGCGTTGGCAGCAGCCGTGGTTCGGTCGGCAGAAGCGGCTGTTCCTCCTCCCTGACCAGACTGTTGTCTGTTCGTGGTGGGGCCCGCAGCGCTGATCATGCGTAACACAAACTCTTTCAGCTCACCCCGTTGGATCAAAGCCTCGATTTGCCTTTTGAGGTTGTAGCATTCCGAGGTCAAATGACCGTATTCCCGATGGAACTCACAATACCTGGATCGATCGCGAGTTGCGGGATCCTTCTTCATTGGAGCCGGGGGCGTGAACTTGTCACGTGCCAGAGCCAAGATCCTTTCCGGCGTTGTGTTAAGCGGTGTGAACGACGAGTATCCTTTGAAGTTTTCCGCAAGTCGCGGTTTCTGAGGTACAGGGGGTTGGTTGCTAGAAACCTGGTTCCTCTTGTTTCGCCTTTTACGAGGTTCGTTCTGCTCGCGGCTAGGTTCTTCTCGACGGCGAGAGCTTTGATTAGTGCTCTTGCGGCCGTCGAGGTAATCTTCGACTCCCATGAAGGTCTTAGCTCGAGTCATTAACTCGGCCATGGTAGAAGGGACACGGCCGACGACAGACTTGAGGAAGTCACTTGTGCGCAAGCCTTCTATGATAGCGGCAATTGCATCACCGTCGTCAAAGCGGTCGACCTTGTTTGACTCTTCAGTGAATCGGGCGAGGTATCGTCTAAGAGACTCGCCACTCTCTTGCCTGATTGACCACAGGTACATCTTGGTCTTCTTTTGGACCATAGATGTAGCGAACCGTGCTAGGAACATGTCCTTCAGGTCTTTGAACGAGTGGATGCTTCCTGGCTTTAAGTTCTTGAACCACTCAAAGCCGGGTCCGGCGAGGGTCAAACTAAAAGCTTGGCACATGGCGCCAGGAGAAACACCCTGCATCGTCATCCAGGTTTCATAGTGCTGGATGTGGTAAGCAGGATCTGCTTTCCCATCATAGGGAGCGAGGTTCGGGAGCTTGAAATTCCCCGTACAAACCTCAGCCAGTATCTGAGTAGTGAAAGGCGATGAATTCTCCTCAACGACCCCATAGGCACTTCCACCTATTCTGTATTCTCTGAGATCTCGTACCTCATTTCAAAGGTTGTGGATCATAGTGACCACATCGAGACCGGTCGTTGGAGTAACCCCTTGATCGGGAGGAGTCACCTGCAGCCTTTCGTTAGACCCCTGTCCTGCGCGGCGGATCCCGTTAGTTGGGGCCGCCAGCGGGATATTGGGTCTAGAGCTTAGTCGCTCTCTCAGATCATTGCCACGCCCAATGCGTTGAGCAGTGATGCAGTCCCTAAGGTCAGGGCTGGTCGTACGGAGGCGCAGGCTTTGTTTGCGACGGTGCGCTCTCCGCGCGCCCTGACTTTCCGCAACATTCTCCCTCGGACCTAGTCGGTCGAGAGCTGAACGTCGGGAATTCCCCTCTTGAGAAGCTGCCGGCGCATCGCCTGTTCGGGGTAAGGGATTCGACGGACCGACTTCAAACACGGTGGGGAGTTCCCCGTCCTTCGTGAGAGAAGTCTCGATATCCTCCGACTCACCAGTACCCTCGTAATCAGGGTCGCGGTCGCGGCTTTCCTCGTTGAGGTTCTCAGGATCCCCATTGGGGATTATCGTGTCACGCATAGGTTGCTTTGCAGCCAGTCGGCAGTGGTACCTTGCGTTCCTCGCCTTCGGTCGGCGGATACTCTCCTCTAACTCCATGATGCGGTCGTCCCTGCTATCAGGAGATGGAGATGGTGAGCGGGTCGAGCTCTCTTCGTGGAGGGACTCTTCGTCACCATATATGCGCTCGGGAGCGCAAGAAGTATTTCTTGGTCCCAGTGACGTTTTCGGGGTTGTTCACGCCCTCAGAACGTACGGGTGGTTGGCTACTCATCGTTTCTCAAGTTCGAGAAGGTTGAGTTCGCAGAAGAAAAGAAGAAGATGAACATAAGGGATTTCGGGCTGAATAGGTCGGGAAGTCCCCTCCTTCTAGCGCCAAAATGTTTTCGCACGAAAATGAACAACTATTTAAAACCTCGGGCGGTTCGATCCAAGGCCGGACTAAGTGATCGCACCCGGGCCAAGAGTGTGAACTCGATAGTCTCAAGCTAGGGTTTTCTCCGATCAACCCGCCTCTCGGGAGAGGTAGGGGGTGAGGAGGAGGAGTGACCGTGCCTTGGTTGTCGGCTGTCTACGTACCCGTGCGTGGGATCAGGTCAGAACGTAGTTCAAGCGTGAAAGACGCAGTATGAGGCGCGGAGCCTTGGTGGAGAGGCGTGCTCAACGAAGGAGACGGGGCGCGAGGAGTCCTCGGTAGCGTCTCAGAACCTCGGAGATCGCGTACGCGTCTAGCGTGCTAGACGCGTGAGGGGAACTCTAGTCGAGAACCCTAGGGGCGTGTTTGAGCACCGGAGAACGTTCGGTCAGAGGGAGCTACGTCCGGGAAGTCCCCGTGAGCGCTTCGGAACCTCTGAGAACGGGGGAGAGAGAAGAGAGACTGCTTCAGGCCAAATATGGCATCCAGAGAAGCAAAGAAGAGTAAGAAATCGAGCGTGTCGATAGGAGATGAAGAGAATTTATTGGATTGAATAGGATTGCTTTCCCCTCAATGGGAGGGGGTTTATATAGGTGTTTGGGGGCCTTAGAAGGTCCCTTTTTCGTCCATGTGGGACTAGGAACGCGCGTGCCATCAAGTGGAGGCGCAAGGCGCGGCGCACAACGCGCGGCGCGCAGGTCACCGGGCGCGGCGCGGGATGCGCGGCGCAGGTAGCGCACGGTGCGGGCGCGTCTTGGCACGGCGCGCGCCTGCCTGGCGCGGCGCGCTGCTTGCTGTACGGCTGGCCGGCGCAGCTTGCTGTGCGCGCGGTGAATGGCTCGTCTTGCCGGACTCTTGCGAGCCTTTAGGGGTCTTCGAATACCATTCTTCCCATGTGAAATATGAAGGTTTCCACTTGACGAGAGTGACTCGACTCGAGGAGCAAGGCTCAACTCGACGAGAGTGACTAGTGGCTTGACTCGTGGAGCGACTTGAGAACGACTCGAGGCTTGACTCGAGGAACGACTCGGGGCTCGACTCGAGGGGCATGAGGATTTGGCACGAGCACTTGTCAGTCGACTCGTGAGAGAAGGCTTGCCGCTCTTCAGGACCTCCGGCCTGACCATCGGCCCTTTGAATGGCGTGTCTTCTCGGCGTCTCGGGTTTTCCGAAAACGACCGACAACATCGCCACTTCAAGAGCTTGACGTTCCGTTGTTAGCTCCTCAGCCATCTTCGCCACCGCCGCCTGAGCACGGTCGCACTTGCCGCGGGTGACTCCCAGTTCCACGCGAGCTTCTTGAAGCTGCTCGCAGAGACTCGCGAACTCTGCCCTGGAGTGAGAACTTCGCTTGGCACGAGCTAGCTGAGACTTCGCTTGAGCAAGCTCCTCTTGGGCAAGGCTCATCCGCCTGATGAGGTCGTGAAGGATCTTTTCGCCCCGGGTCGCTCGAGCAAGCACCTGAGAAGGCAAGGAGACGATTCAGTAAGAGACAAAGCCCTAAAACAGGCAAAATGAGAGAAACTTACTCTCTGCGCGTCAGAAACGCCGTGACGAAAGAACTCCACGTCGCTGCTGGCCACGATGCTCTTCCACATCTTCATCGAAGATTGAGCGAGGCCCTGGGAACATTCCCCCCTAACCTCCACGACCTCCACGTCGACCATCGAGTTCACACGCTTAGAGTCCGAAGACGTGTCTGGTAGAGCCGAGGAGGAGGGTGTTGTCAATGGTGCCCACAAGAAGAGTTGTAGTCTTTATTTTGTACATTTGATGTAATAAAGTCTCATGAAGACTCTTGCTTGTAATTGCCTATCTATTAATAAAGTTGAAACGTTCATTCATTCTTTCTTTGTTTGAAGCTTTATGATAAAACCTTAGTCTTTTAGTCCATAAACAAACTTAACAACTTACGAAGAGACAAATGTAGATTTGCATGAACAAACTCTACGTAGTTTGCTTAAAACGATATATTCGCAATCTTAGGGTCAAAGGACTATTGACCTCAGTATGATTGTTAGAAGAATCTATGATGTCTGGTTATGAGGCATTGAGAGTTGGGGACTCTATAGTTCTTCTAGGTATCTTCCGAAGGTACTGAATTGACCAGTGCACTTCTAGAGACAATATAAGAACAAACCATTTAACATCTTATGTCTCGAAGTCACTATGTATGAATTGCATCATGCTTACCTTAATCCTGAAATGAGACATGCCATTTCACACCTTAGTATTCTCATTTGAGAAAGTCAAAGTTCGGACTCACTATGTGATTCCGAACAAGGCCTATTGGTGAAGTACTAAGTTGTGAGTCTGTCATGAGTAACTTTGTGAAGTTCTCATAGATATGGAATTCATGTACAAGATTGCTGAAATGCAATGTATGTCACCTCATGCTTTGTTCCTTGGAGTGTGAATAAATGAACTGGCCAGTGTCCAAATTGAGTCCTGACTCTTTTGGATGAAACAATGTGACTTGTTAGCTCCTCGTCAATACATTGTTTCTAACTTATTCACAAGCGACAAAGGAGTTGAGGAAATAACAGCTAGAAGGGTAAAATGATAATTTAGTAAATCCCGACTAGCTGATGACATTCATGAAGGGTAAACATAGATAATATTCAGTGGATCCGCTCATTATAATTAGGTCGAATTCTTGAGTAGAAAACAAATTCATTTGAACCGAGAGATTTTCAGTGTCAGCTCTTTAGTGGAGTCAGTTGGCATTAAGCTAAACTTGGAAAAGGTTTGTGAACTTTTGAGTCCAAGTGTTTAGCTCAAGCTTTGTTCATTTGGGTCCATGAGGTCACTGTCACGAATCACATCGATGGGAATAGTTAAACTGGAAGATAAGTCAAAACAAGAACGAAAATAGTCAAAAGGGTATTTTTGTCTTTTGAGACATATGATGAAATGAATGTCAATAAATTTTTTGACAAGTTCATTTGATGACTTAATGTCACTCGGCCATAACTTGATTATTGGGCCTTGTGAATTAATTTCATTTCATAAGAATTTTATTGAAAATTCTTAATGGGCTTTTCTCATGTTGTCATGAACAAATGAAGAAGCTTCTAGAAGCTCCTTCTAGATGAGAATAGGCGCCCATAATACCCAAGGAAAGAGAGTTTATTTTGTGCATAAATGTATCAAGATACTTGCCAAAAGAAAAAGAGGAAACAAATTTCCTCCAAGAGGAAAGTGGGAATCGGCCAAGTGAGAGACAAGGCAAGACCTTGAACAAAATAGGAAACAAATCAAGGCTTCTAGAAGCCTTGTGTTGGCCGAGTGTCTCAAAGGGAAAAAAGAGGAAATTGCTCATGAATATGTGATATTCTATAGAAGAGGAAACTACCTTATTGAAGCTGAGACCTCTCCTATAAATAGGAGCCTCATTTCCTCACTTTTCATTCATCCAAGTTTAAGAGATTTGAGAGACTCTCTCTCTAGAACTTTGGCCGAAAATCCTCTCTCTCTCTCTCTAGTTTATTTTTGATTTTTTCTTGTCTTGGCACCTAGGTCCTCACTCGACCTAGTGTTTAGCTCTGCGACTTCGAGACTCGTTCTTAAGTCGTAGTGTTTAAAAGTGCCCACTCACTGATTCCTTCTTTTCGAGTGATTTAGTGATAGAAACTTTCGTGGTTGCTCGAGGTGCCGAGGAAAGAAAGAGAGACGTGCTGCGAGGGGAGACGAGCGTTGCAAACTTTCCAAAAGCTTCTTCAAAGTTCAAGCTTCAAGAAAGGTTAGTAAACTTCTATGCTCATATTGGTTTTTATTTACATGTACTTGCGTCTTTGTCTAGGTTAGTAAAAACTGTTTTTACTTGAAAAGAAATTTTTTAAAATTCCGCCGCTTCCCGAAGCGTTTAATCTTTTTCTTAAACCCTAGATCAATTCCAACAGAGGGCCGCTTCAGAGAAGCGCGAGGGACGTTCTCCGGTGTATGACCAATGTCGGGTTTCTCCCGACCGTTTCGCGCAGCAATCCGACAACGGACCGCCGCTAACGACTTCGGATCCCGAGAAGCCTTCGCTAAAAGCGCTCGAGCCCTCGCCCTAGCCGAAGAGACTGCAAAAGCGACAAAGTCAAAACCCTAAGCTAAAAGCAAAAGCAAGAAGTGCGAAACGTCGACATACCTTGAAGATCGCTGCTCGAGAGAGATGATGCGGCACTGGGGGCACTCTCGGTCCGCTGACTAGGTGGAAATGGCGGGAACCACCCGGTGGAAGCCATCAGCTCAGGGGAACGAAACCGTTCGACGGCTTTCCGAGCCTCCGACATTCCCCGGATCTCCTTCACAAAGTCGAGGTCATCGGCCCCCGCGTCAGCAGGAAACTCGGTCAAGGGGCCGAACCGGAGCGGCGCATCGCCAAAAGGCTCCGCCGAGACCCACACCCATGGTCGTCGATTATACTTCTCTGAATCGATGATCAGCTTAGTATTCCGACGATCGCGGGCCACGAAGAAACAAGGTTGCCCGGGCGCAGGGAAGACCGCGATGAGATTACGAAAATCACTCACGGTCATTACCCGCTCAGTTTGGCAATACCACTCCATGTGGCACATCGCCACGATGCGGTAGAACGCCGGACTCATCTGACACGCGTACACCCCCAGACGGGCGAGAAGCTGCTGAACGATGGGTTGAAACGGCAGCCGCAACCCGCAGTTGAGACTTGCAACTGAAACTGTGGCAAATCCACGACGAGGCCGGAAAGGATGGTCGCCCTGTAAGGGACGGAGAAGCGCCACGGACGACGGAATGGCGAATGCCTCCCGGAGGCCGACGAATGTCCGGTAGGTGAGCGAGCTCGAAGCGTCGACCCCGGAACAGTCAAAGTCCTCGGGAGCAGCAAAGCCCTCCTCGGGATACCACTCCGTCCTAGCAAGCGACCTCGCCGATACTAACGCCTCTGCGTCAGGGGTCTCGGGCTGAGAACCCCCTGGCTCCACGGAAGGGCTCCTGCCCTCCGACACAACCGCGGCAGCCGCCGACGGTATCTTGGGACGCTCCGATGAGAGGCCTTCGCCCCCGGACATGTCTCCGACTCACCTCCGAGATCTTCAGACTCGAGACCAAAGTCGTCCACGCAGTCTATCTCGTCGAGGACCGACTCTAGCGGAGTCACCGCATCCGCGTCCGTAACGTCCCCCGGCACGCCTTGAGGGTCCAAGGCCGGACTAAGTGATCGCACCCGGGCCAAGAGTGTGAACTCGATAGTCTCGAGCTAGGGTTTTCTCCGATCAACCCGCCTCTCGGGAGAGGTAGGGGGTGAGGAGGAGGAGTGACCGTGCCTTGGTTGTCGGCTGCCTACGTACCCGTGCGTGGGATCAGGTCAGAACGTAGTTCAAGCGTGAAAGACGCAGTATGAGGCGCGGAGCCTTGGTGGAGAGGCGTGCTCAACGAAGGAGACGGGGTGCGAGGAGTCCTCGGTAGCGTCTCAGAACCTCGGAGATCGCGTACGCGTCTAGCGTGCTAGACGCGCGAGGGGAACTCTAGTCGAGAACCCTAGGGGCGTGTTTGAGCACCGGAGAATGTTCGGTCAGAGGGAGCTACGTCCGGGAAGTCCCCGTGAGCGCTTCGGAACCTCTGAGAACGGGGGAGAGAGAAGAGAGACTGCTTCAGGCCAAATATGGCATCCAGAGAAGCAAAGAAGAGTAAGAAATCGAGCGTGTCGATAGGAGATGAAGAGAATTTATTGGATTGAATAGGATTGCTTTCCCCTCAATGGGAGGGGGTTTATATAGGTGTTTGGGGGCCTTAGAAGGTCCCTTTTTCGTCCATGTGGGACTAGGAACGCGCGTGCCATCAAGTGGAGGCGCAAGGCGCGGCGCACAACGCGCGGCGCGCAGGTCACCGGGCGCGGCGCGGGATGCGCGGCGCAGGTAGCGCACGGTGCGGGCGCGTCTTGGCACGACGCGCGCCTGCCTGGCGCGGCGCGCTGCTTGCTGCACGGCTGGCCGGCGCAGCTTGCTGTGCGCGCGGTGAATGGCTCGTCTT
Organism: Urtica dioica subsp. dioica; assembly: GCF_054948205.1. Taxonomy (NCBI): domain Eukaryota; kingdom Viridiplantae; phylum Streptophyta; class Magnoliopsida; order Rosales; family Urticaceae; genus Urtica; species Urtica dioica. The sequence continues at coordinate 3,712,250 of NC_142764.1, read as the reverse complement.
GCCGGGCTCTTGCGAGCCTTTAGGGGTCTTCGAATACCATTCTTCCCATGTGAAATATGAAGGTTTCCACTTGACGAGAGTGACTCGACTCGAGGAGCAAGGCTCAACTCGACGAGAGTGACTAGTGGCTTGACTCGTGGAGCGACTTGAGAACGACTCGAGGCTTGACTCGAGGAACGACTCGGGGCTCGACTCGAGGGGCATGAGGATTTGGCACGAGCACTTGTCAGTCGACTCGTGAGAGAAGGCTTGCCGCTCTTCAGGACCTCCGGCCTGACCATCGGCCCTTTGAACGGCGTGTCTTCTCGGCGTCTCGGGTTTTCCGAAAACGACCGACAACATCGCCACTTCAAGAGCTTGACGTTCCGTTGTTAGCTCCTCAGCCATCTTCGCCACCGCCGCCTGAGCACGGTCGCACTTGCCGCGGGTGACTCCCAGTTCCACGCGAGCTTCTTGAAGCTGCTCGCAGAGACTCGCGAACTCTGCCCTGGAGTGAGAACTTCGCTCGGCACGAGCTAGCTGAGACTTCGCTTGAGCAAGCTCCTCTTGGGCAAGGCTCATCCGCCTGATGAGGTCGTGAAGGATCTTTTCGCCCCGGGTCGCTCGAGCAAGCACCTGAGAAGGCAAGGAGACGATTCAGTAAGAGACAAAGCCCTAAAACAGGCAAAATGAGAGAAACTTACTCTCTGCGCGTCAGAAACGCCGTGACGAAAGAACTCCACGTCGCTGCTGGCCACGATGCTCTTCCACATCTTCATCGAAGATTGAGCGAGGCCCTGGGAGCATTCCCCCCTAACCTCCACGGCCTCCACGTCGACCATCGAGTTCACACGCTTAGAGTCCAAAGACGTGTCTGGTAGAGCCGAGGAGGAGGGTGTTGTCAATGGTGCCCACAAGAAGAGTTGTAGTCTTTATTTTGTACATTTGATGTAATAAAGTCTCATGAAGACTCTTGCTTGTAATTGCCTATCTATTAATAAAGTTGAAACGTTCATTCATTCTTTCTTTGTTTGAAGCTTTATGATAAAACCTTAGTCTTTTAGTCCATAAACAAACTTAACAACTTACGAAGAGACAAATGTAGATTTGCATGAACAAACTCTTCGTAGTTTGCTTAAAACGATATATTCGCAATCTTAGGGTCAAAGGACTATTGACCTCAGCATGATTGTTAGAAGAATCTATGATGTCTGGTTATGAGGCATTGAGAGTTGGGGACTCTATAGTTCTTCTAGGTATCTTCCGAAGGTACTGAATTGACCAGTGCACTTCTAGAGACAATATAAGAACAAACCATTTAACATCTTATGTCTCGAAGTCACTATGTATGAATTGCATCATGCTTACCTTAATCCTGAAATGAGACATGCCATTTCACACCTTAGTATTCTCATTTGAGAAAGTCAAAGTTCGGACTCACTATGTGATTCCGAACAAGGCCTATTGGTGAAGTACTAAGTTGTGAGTCTGTCATGAGTAACTTTGTGAAGTTCTCATAGATATGGAATTCATGTACAAGATTGCTGAAATGCAATGTATGTCACCTCATGCTTTGTTCCTTGGAGTGTGAATAAATGAACTGGCCAGTGTCCAAATTGAGTCCTGACTCTTTTGGATGAAACAATGTGACTTGTTAGCTCCTCGTCAATACATTGTTTCTAACTTATTCACAAGCGACAAAGGAGTTGAGGAAATAACAGCTAGAAGGGTAAAATGATAATTTAGTAAATCCCGACTAGCTGATGACATTCATGAAGGGTAAACATAGATAATATTCAGTGGATCCGCTCATTATAATTAGGTCGAATTCTTGAGTAGAAAACAAATTCATTTGAACCGAGAGATTTTCAGTGTCAGCTCTTTAGTGGAGTCAGTTGGCATTAAGCTAAACTTGGAAAAGGTTTGTGAACTTTTGAGTCCAAGTGTTTAGCTCAAGCTTTGTTCATTTGGGTCCATGAGGTCACTGTCACGAATCACATCGATGGGAATAGTTAAACTGGAAGATAAGTCAAAACAAGAACGAAAATAGTCAAAAGGGTATTTTTGTCTTTTGAGACATATGATGAAATGAATGTCAATAAATTTTTTGACAAGTTCATTTGATGACTTAATGTCACTCGGCCATAACTTGATTATTGGGCCTTGTGAATTAATTTCATTTCATAAGAATTTTATTGAAAATTCTTAATGGGCTTTTCTCATGTTGTCATGAACAAATGAAGAAGCTTCTAGAAGCTCCTTCTAGATGAGAATAGGCGCCCATAATACCCAAGGAAAGAGAGTTTATTTTGTGCATAAATGTATCAAGATACTTGCCAAAAGAAAAAGAGGAAACAAATTTCCTCCAAGAGGAAAGTGGGAATCGGCCAAGTGAGAGACAAGGCAAGACCTTGAACAAAATAGGAAACAAATCAAGGCTTCTAGAAGCCTTGTGTTGGCCGAGTGTCTCAAAGGGAAAAAAGAGGAAATTGCTCATGAATATGTGATATTCTATAGAAGAGGAAACTACCTTATTGAAGCTGAGACCTCTCCTATAAATAGGAGCCTCATTTCCTCACTTTTCATTCATCCAAGTTTAAGAGATTTGAGAGACTCTCTCTCTAGAACTTTGGCCGAAAATCCTCTCTCTCTCTCTCTAGTTTATTTTTGATTTTTTCTTGTCTTGGCACCTAGGTCCTCACTCGACCTAGTGTTTAGCTCTGCGACTTCGAGACTCGTTCTTAAGTCGTAGTGTTTAAAAGTGCCCACTCACTGATTCCTTCTTTTCGAGTGATTTAGTGATAGAAACTTTCGTGGTTGCTCGAGGTGCCGAGGAAAGAAAGAGAGACGTGCTGCGAGGGGAGACGAGCGTTGCAAACTTTCCAAAAGCTTCTTCAAAGTTCAAGCTTCAAGAAAGGTTAGTAAACTTCTATGCTCATATTGGTTTTTATTTACATGTACTTGCGTCTTTGTCTAGGTTAGTAAAAACTGTTTTTACTTGAAAAGAAATTTTTTAAAATTCCGCCGCTTCCCGAAGCGTTTAATCTTTTTCTTAAACCCTAGATCAATTCCAACAGAGGGCCGCTTCAGAGAAGCGCGAGGGACGTTCTCCGGCGTATGACCAATGTCGGGTTTCTCCCGACCGTTTCGCGCAGCAATCCGACAACGGACCGCCGCTAACGACTTCGGATCCCGAGAAGCCTTCGCTAAAAGCGCTCGAGCCCTCGCCCTAGCCGAAGAGACTGCAAAAGCGACAAAGTCAAAACCCTAAGCTAAAAGCAAAAGCAAGAAGTGCGAAACGTCGACATACCTTGAAGATCGCTGCTCGAGAGAGATGATGCGGCACTGGGGGCACTCTCGGTCCGCTGACTAGGTGGAAATGGCGGGAACAACCCGGTGGAAGCCATCAGCTCAGGGGAACGAAACCGTTCGACGGCTTTCCGAGCCTCCGACATTCCCCGGATCTCCTTCACAAAGTCGAGGTCATCGGCCCCCGCGTCAGCAGGAAACTCGGTCAAGGGGCCGAACCGGAGCGGCGCATCGCCAAAAGGCTCCGCCGAGACCCACACCCATGGTCGTCGATTATACTTCTCTGAATCGATGATCAGCTTAGTATTCCGACGATCGCGGGCCACGAAGAAACTGGGTTTCCCGGGCGCAGGGAAGACCGCGATGAGATTACGAAAATCACTCACGGTCATTACCCGCTCAGTTTGGCAATACCACTCCATGTGGCACATCGCCACGATGCGGTACAACGCCGGACTCATCTGACACGCGTACACCCCCAGACGGGCGAGAAGCTGCTGAACGATGGGTTGAAACGGCAGCCGCAACCCGCAGTTGAGACATGCAACTGAAACTGTGGCAAATCCACGACGAGGCCGGAAAGGATGGTCGCCCTGTAAGGGACGGAGAAGCGCCACGGACGACGGAATGGCGAATGCCTCCCGGAGGCCGACGAATGTCCGGTAGGTGAGCGAGCTCGAAGCGTCGACCCCGGAACAGTCAAAGTCCTCGAGAGCAGCAAAGCCCTCCTCGGGATACCACTCCGTCCTAGCAAGCGACCTCGCCGATACTAACGCCTCTGCGTCAGGGGTCTCGGGCTGAGAACCCCCTGGCTCCACGGAAGGGCTCCTGCCCTCCGACACAACCGCGGCAGCCGCCGACGGTATCTTGGGACGCTCCGATGAGAGGCCTTCGGCCCCCGGACATGTCTCCGACTCACCTCCGAGATCTTCAGACTCGAGACCAAAGTCGTCCACGCAGTCTATCTCGTCGAGGACCTACTCTAGCGGAGTCACCGCATCCGCGTCCGTAACGTCCCCCGGCACGCCTTGAGGGTCCAAGTCGGACTGCGGCACGTCGAGGCGGGTTTTGTCACGAACCCCCCCGCCAACTAAGTTGATCACGAGGCGAGGGGCAGGTTCCTCGGACGTGGGATGATCAAACTCCCCACCTGTATCGCGCCCAGTTGGCGCGCACTCTTCGTGACGCTGAGCAGCGGGCACGGTCGCGCCCAGCTCGCCTTCCTCCAGCCACTGCTCTACTCCGCTCGGATTCTCTTCCACATGCAGAGGAACTTCCCCTAATCCCGCGGAGAGATCATCCTCTGCATGTTCAGAGCCCTGAAACAAGAGAGAGAAATCAATCTCGGGACTCTCAGTTGAGAAAAGGGGAGGGACACCCATAATGCAAGCTTAAAAAAAAAAGAGAAAACAAGCGTAGAGAAGAGAGAAAAAATAAAGTGAGGAATAAAGAGAAGGGGAGGGGTCTATTTATAGACTTCTAGGGGGGTAGGAGTCGAAATCCTACACCCACAAGGAGCAAAATCGGAGGAAAAACTCCGAAAAGTCGGAGTTCCCCCGCGCAAGGCGAACCAGCCCCGCGCACGGGGCGCGCCGCGCGCCAAGCCCGCGTGCCGCACGGGTCGCGCTGCATAGACCGCGCGCCGCGCCGTCCCGGGCGCGCGCCGCGCGGCCCCCTGAAAAAAAAAAAAGGAGAGAGAGGAAAAGAAGATTTTTTCCTCGGGTAACGGGACATGAGAAATATTTTCCTCAAACACCCAACTAGAAGAACAAAAAGTTCATCGCTAGGACACCTCCCGAGCGACGAACTTGGGGGGCTAATGTTGTCGGTCGTTTTCGGAAAATCCGAGACGCCAAGGAGGCACGTCGTTCAAAGGGCCGATGGTCAGGCCGGAGGTCCTCAAAAGCGGCAAGCCTTCAAATCCTCGCCCCAAACTCTTGACTCCTTGAGTCGAGCGGAGTCCCTTGAGTCGAGACTTGAGTCGGTTCCTCGAGTCGAGCCTCGCTCCTCGAGTTGAGCCTTGAATCAGTCTCCTCGAGTCGAGCCTCGCTCCTTGAGTTGAGCCTCGAGTCGGTCTCCTCGAGTCGAGCTTCGCTCCTCGAGTCGAGCCTCGAATCGGTCTCCTCGAGTCGAGCATCGATTCGAATCTTATCCGTCGAACGAACATTTGTCATAGACCCAAAATACCAAGCCCACAATAGCTCAACGGGCCCGGAAGCGAGACGATCGCGAAGAGCCCGTGAAGAAGAAGTCCAGCGCGCGCCGCGCCGGCAGGGTCGCGCGCCGCGCATTGGGCAGCGCTGCCCGCACGCCGCGGGTCGCGCGCCGCGCATCGAGCAGCGCAGACCGTGCGCCGCGGGTTGAGCGCCGCGCGCCGCGGGTCGCGCGCCGCGCCCTGTGCGCCGCCACTACTTGTGCGCCCCCTCTTGAAAAGGGGCGCGTTCCTAGTCCCACATGGATGCCAAAGGACCCCCTTAGGGTCCTCAAACACCTCTATAAACCCCCTCTCATTGAGGGGAAGATCATCCCTTCATCTCATATCGACACGCTCGATTTCTTACTCTTCTCTGCTTCTCTTGATGCCATTTTTGGCCTGAAGCAGTCTCTCTACTCTCCCTCTCGTTCTCAGAGGTTCCGAAGCACTCACGGGAAATTCCCGGACGTCGCTCCCTCTGACCGAACGTTCTCCGGTGCTCAAGTACGCCCCTAGGGTTCTCGACTAGAGTTCCCCTCACGCGTCTAACACGCTATACGCGTGCGCGATCTCCGAGGTCCTGAGACGCTGCCGAGGACTCCTCGCGCCCCGTCTCCTTCTTCGAGCACGCCTCTCCACCAAGGTTCTACGCCTCATACTGCGTCTTTCACGCCTGAACTACGTTCTAACCTGATCCCACGCACGGGTACGTAGGCAGCCGACAACCAAGGCACGGTCACTCCTCCTCCTCACCCCCTACCTCTCCCGGGAAGCGGGTTGGTCGGAGAAAACCCTAGCTCGAGACTATCGAGTTCACACTCTTGGCCCGGGTGCGATCACTTGGTCCGGCCTTGGATCGAACCGCCCGAAGTTTTCAATAGTTGTTCATTTTCGTGCGACAACAGTTAGCTCAGTCAATTTACTTGTGTCATAATGAGGTCTAGAACTAAAATAGTAATGACTTTATTCATGACACTTGTTTAGGAGCTATACTTATCGATCATTCTCAAAATATCGATTATAACAAACATCCATGTACAATCATGACTAGTTTGTTAAGTACTTAGGATCTACCTTTCATATTTCAAAAAGTTTAGTAGTATAACTACTTCGATCCATGTCTTTATGTTATTGGAACTTCATCCTCAAAGGATAGTTCATCTTCAATTTTGAAGATCCCAAATGAAGTGGTTCGTGGTATCAGAAAGAAGAGTATCATTGATGATAATGTCTCTCCTTAAGGGCTCAATCCCTTACCTTATAGCTTATAAAGCTTAAACCATTTCATTAATCCTTTTATAGATCTCTCTATTCCTTTAAGCTAATAGCTTAATAGGTAGATCTATTAAATATGGGCTAATAACTTTCAGACAAGTTAGTATGATCGAGAGTGATATCTCAAGATCATGTCTTTCCAATAAGGAAAGTTTATTGTTGATGAGAGTGACAAGGATCCATTCTAGGATGCTCCCACTAGGTTATTGATTTTAACGACAAGATAATTTAAAATTATCCTTCCTTTCAATTCATTGATTTATGTGGCAAGGTAATCATTGATTACTCTTTCACTTTAATTATTGAATAATAGCATATACATTCCGGTTAAGGATGCCATCTTCAATGATGGGTTTAATCCTGTGAAGGATGTTGCTATTTATTGAACAACAAGTGGCTAGATTTCATTAAAGAAATCTCTCACTCTTTTATTGAACAATAGTGACTAGAATCCAATTAAGGATGCTCTCACTCAATAATATTGGTTATTTAGTGGCTAGGTTCCATTTGTGGATGCTCCCACTATGTCAATGAATAAGAGTAGCTAGGTTCCAGCTAAGGATGCTCCTACTCGATTATTGAATTTTAGACTGGCTAGGTTCCAATTAAGGATGCTCCCACTCAATCAATAAATCTAGAGTGACTAGGTTCCATTCAAGGATGCTCCCACTCAATCAATACGAATATTAGTGACTAGGTTCCAATTAAGGAAGCTCCCACTAATTTAATTCATCATCAACACTAACTTTTAGTTGTGTCTCCTTTATTACTTATTATTCGCACAAGTCAATGTCGAATAATGATAATATTTATTTAGACGCTTTCAAAGCTCTAAATAGTTCTTAAACAATAAAACATATTCAACATAAGAATTTAATGAAGCAATAAAAGCTAATTAAATTCTAACAGAGATTATAACTTAGAAAATATTTATATTTATTTATTGTGCTTCTATTAGCATATGAACGGAAAAACGTGACCTTCATATTCTATATCTTTTTCATAAGGACATAAGCATTCATGCATATTCAAATATCATAAAAGCAATCAAGGCATTCAATAGAAGGAAATATTTAAAGACACAATCATGTGTTCATAAATAATGTAATAAAACATAAAGAAAGAAAGATTCATCCTTTCTGGAATAGCCATAAAGGCTACAGTCCAGAAAACCTCGGATTATTAAATGACACATCCCATGTTCAAAAATAAATCCAAAAATGAAAGTAATAAAACTAGCGGGAAATTAGATCTTCAAACGGAGCATCAGCTTCTTTACAATTCGGGCTTGAATCCGACATTGTTCAGCAAGCTCGTCTACACATGTGTGCTCCATCAGATCTGCTCTGCAACAAGAAAAGAAGTATGCTCATGAATAATTATCCTCAAAACATTTTTAGGATATCTTTAATCATGAATTTTAAGGTACAATACCAGCATTCTTCTTATTTTTCTCAAGCTCAGCCAAGTACAAAGGACAATGCCTCTTCCAATGGCCTTCAGTGTTGCAGTGGTAACATTTACCAATGCTTTCTCGCTTCTTTTCTTTTCCTTTTCCACTTCTCTTGAAGTTTTTCCTTTCCTTCTTAGCGGGACCTTTCCCCTTTGAAGTATTCGGACGTGCCTTAGATGACTCAGCACCAGAAGTCAACTTCTTCTTGGTTTTAGGCGAAGAACTCTTGTCAGCATAGAGAGCTGACCCTTTATTCTTCCCATGTCGAGTGATAGACTCGAAAGTCTGTAGTTCATTCAACAGCTGAGACAGTCCATACGTCAACTTGTTCATGATGTAGTTGGACGTAAACTGTATGAAGTCACTCGAAAGGGAATTCAGGATAATTCCCACCTGAGTAACCTCATCCATCTGTGCCCCATGGAGTTCAGCTTTGGTGAAGTAGTTAGTCATCTTCATGACATGATCCCTCACCGGAGTTCCCGCAGTCATCCTTGTGCCAGTGCACTTACGGATGAGCTCAATGCGGGCTTGCTCGCTTTGCATCCTAAACATTTGTTGCAATGAGTCAAGGATCTCCACAGCGGTCTCCTTCCCTTCCATCTTAGTTCGCAACGCATCAGATATGCTTGCGAGCATGTAGGCCACCGCCTTGTTATTGGCAGTAGTCCACTTGTCATAGTCCTCCCTCAAGTTCTTGGAGGCACCATGAGCAGGAAGAGGAGGTCTGCCTTCAGTGAGGATAAAGCGAATGCTTTCACTCACAAGCACAATGTTGAGATTTGACTTCCACTTAGGGAAGTTATCTTCAGTCAGGACGTCTTTCGACAACAGGGCCATAATAGGGTTCGACATGATTACTGAAAACATAAAAAGCACATTTATCGGCAATATGAAAAGAAACAACCATCAATATAATTTAGGAAATAAAAACTATAATGCAAACATGCACGGGATAAAATACTAAACAAAAGAACCCAGTTTTTATCTTCAGTCAGGACGTCTTTCGACAACAGGGCCATAATAGGGTTCGACATGATTACTGAAAACATAAAAAGCACATTTATCGGCAATATGAAAAGAAACAACCATCAATATAATTTAGGAAATAAAAACTATAATGCAAACATGCACGGGATAAAATACTAAACAAAAGAACCCAGTTTTTATATTCCAAGGTAATTCGACTAATAGCCACAGTCCGTTTCACTCTGGTGACGTAACGGAGTGCACCTAGTGAAAATGAGAACCATCTCAGATTAGTGAGCAACCATAGTACATGCACCTTCATAACTATGCTCAATAACTACCAATTTATAGGAATCTTTGGCCACATGAGCAACCACCGGTTGGTTCATGCATGAGTCAACCCAACATTTCAGTGAAAGAAATCTAGCTCATACGCACTAGCGTAACTAGTACACGCAGAGATCAACCCTCCCACCTATCGTCAGAGACACAACCTTGGTATTGGAATCAGAAAAGCCCTTCCGAATGGAACTGACCACCATGTTTAGAAAACCGTCGGTCACGAGGGGATCTTTCATCCTCACGGTGTTGTGTCAATGTTGGAGACCTACGACTCAATATACTTGTTGTCGGTCCGTCTCGGACCGACGGGGACTAAGGCGTCACTTCGACCCACGCGACCGGTGCAAGGCCTCGAGGGGCGAACCCTTGCCTCGGCCTTTGGCCGGCCCAAACCAATGGCCGGGCCAAGGGACGGCCGGCCGGTGGCCGGCCATATGCTCAGCCGGCCAATGGCCGGCCTTATGCTTGACCGGCCTGTCGCCGGCCCAAAGAGCCTCGGCCATTGGCCGGCCCAAGGGCCAGTCTCGGCCAATGGCCGACTCAAGCTACTACCGGCCATTGGCCGGCCCTAGGGCCAGCCTCGGCCAATGGCCGGCCCAAAGAGCCTCGGCCATTGGCCGGCCCAAGGGCCAGTCTCGGCCAATGGCCGACTCAAGCTACTCCCGGCCATTGGCCGGCCCTAGGGCCAGCCTCGGCCAATGGCCGGCCCAAAGAGCCTCGGCCATTGGCCGGCCCAAGGGCCAGTCTCGGCCAATGGCCGACTCAAGCTACTCCCGGCCATTGGCCGGCCCTAGGGCCAGCCTCGGCCAATGGCCGGCCCAAATAGCCTCGGCCATTGGCCGGCCCAAGGGCCAGTCTCGGCCAATGGCCGACTCAATCTACTCCCGGCCATTGGCCGGCCCTAGGGCTAGCCTCGGCCAATGGCCGGCCCAAATAGCCTCGGCCATTGGCCGGCCCAAGGGCCAGTCTCGGCCAATGGCCGACTCAAGCTACTCCCGGCCATTGGCCAGCCCTAGGGCCAGCCTCGGCCAATGGCCGGCCCAAATAGCCTCGGCCATTGGCCGGCCCAAGGGCCAGTCTCGGCCAATGGCCGACTCAAGCTACTCCCGGCCATTGGCCGGCCCTAGGGCCAGCCTCGGCCAATGGCCGGCCCAAATAGCCTCGGCCATTGGCCGGCCCAAGGGCCAGTCTCGGCCAATGGCCGAGCCAAGACATTCTCGGCCAAGGGGTTGCCCATAACACCCCTTGGTCGCCTATAAATACCAAGGCACCCCCTTTGGTCCAGGTAATCCGAATTTGAGTACTGAAACGCTGTCAAACTCGTACCTCGCTCGTTTCTCTCAAGTCTCGACCTCTAAACACTAAACCCTCTACAAACCACCTCAATCCTACTAATGTTGAGCGTCGGAGAGGTAAACAGAGGCAACCCCTCTGTTTCCCCTTTGTAGTTCACACCTTTCTATTCACGTTTCAGGTGCTTGGACGAGATAGAGATCATCTACAACTAAGGGACGGCTTGGGATACCAAGCCCGACACGCTCGAGTCGAGACGAGACCACTTGGTCCGGCCTTGGGTCTAACCGTCTGCGACTCCTAAATCGTTGTCCGAAAAATTGCGACAACATTTTGGCGCTAGAAGGAGGGGATCTCTCGACCTTGACGACGCATTCCCTCTACCAGTTTTCTCCCTTTGTTCTCACGACTCTCGAGAGATGAGTCACATTCCCACTACCTCCGCGGGTACCCGAGCGACGAGCTCGAGGTACGGTCTCCGACTCCTCGCACACCGTCTTGAAGGGCAACCTCGCGATAGCGAGAGCCAGCCCCAAGACCCGGTGAACGACCCCGAGGCTGAGCTCCGAGAGGACACGGCCCGGCGGCTCGCGGAGCTCCTTGACCGTCCCGGCGTTGACGGCTCCCTCATCGCCGGTCTCCTCGGCTACGACGTCGAGGATCGATCTGCTCAGGATTACTCCGACCCCGAATACATGGAGGAGTCGAGGACCGACGAGGCCACCCCTAGCCTCGCTCAAGCGCGACCCGAGAGGGCCAACGGTGCGTTGGCCGATCCTTTGTACCCGGCGCGACAACAGGCACGGTCACAGTCTCGGGGACTCGCCCCCTCGGTTTCAAGAGGTGGCCGGACACGGCCCCTCGCCGAGGAGAGAGCGACTCTGGTCGACGATGGAGCCGATAGCCGAAGCGCTCGCCGGACGACCCGACCAAGGGCGACCTCGCCTCGTCACGCACCAAGCGTGGACCTTAGAGAACGCTTGACGGCGCAGAGAAACTCCCGAGGGGAGGATCTCCGCCAAAGGCTAAATTCTCGAAGGGACGCGCTCCCCGCCGCAACTCTTGGCCGACCTCAGGCCAATGTCATGGACCAAGCATCCAACGAACGCCAACCGGTGACTCCCGTGGCCCCGACGGTCGGCCCTGCTAACGGGCTTGACGTGGTCACGATGATTCAGAGCCTCCAGAATCAAATCATCGAGATGAGGGAGTCAGGGAGGCAAAGGCCGTACGGAGGGATCGAGGAATCATACTCTCCCTTCGCCGCACAAGTCCTCACGCAGCCATGCGTGGGAAACTTTAAGTTACCGTCCATTCCTCCCTATGATGGACGTACGGACCCCCACTTCCACGTCCAACACTATGAGACGTGGATGACGATGCAAGGGAAGACGGACGCCACCCTCTGCCAAGCCTTCAGCCTGACCCTCACAGGGTCGGGCTTTGAGTGGTTCCAAAGTTTGAGGCCTGGAAGCATCCCGTCCTTCCGGGCCTTGCGAGAGGCTTTCCTCGCTCGCTTTGCCACGCTTGTGGCACAAAAGAAATCAAAGACCCACCTCCTCTCCATTCGACAGGGGAGAGATGAGACATTGAGACAATACCTCGCTCGCTTCACCGAGGAGTCTCACAAAGTCGAGGGCTTCGACGACAAGGACGCCATCACGGCGATCACCGAGGGAGTTCGCACGAGCAACTTCCTCAAGTCCATTGTCGAGCAAGTCCCGCGAGACATGGCGGAGCTGATGACGAGAGCCCGCACACATATGGGAATCGAGGACTATCTCGATGGCCGCGATGGCCGAAAGTCAGGAGAACAAGGTAGTCGCCACCGCGAAGAACAGGACGAAGATCGTCCCGACCCTCGGAGGAAGAGGAGCAGGGGAGGCCGGGCCCCTAACGGTCGCCCCCTCTCCGATCCAAGATCGTCGCACGTTGATAGCTTCCGAGCGTTATCAACGTACACCCCACTGAACACTCCGCAAGAGCGGATCCTAGCTCTACACCGCGACAAGCTAGGAAGTCCGGCTCCCCTTGCGAAGGACCCCGCGAAGAGGGATCGAAATAAGTTCTGTGAGTACCACCAGGATCACGGGCATCTGACGTCCGAGTGCTACCATCTTAGGCGTCAGATCGAGGCCCTGATTCAAGACGGGAAATTAAAAGAGTATGTCCTGAGAACGGTCGGGGCGGCCACGGTGCACGAAGGCCATCCATGGCAGGGAAGGAAGGGTCCGGCGACGGTGACTGTCATGGACCAGGCAGCGATTGAAGAACCGGAGAGCTCACAGCTGCATGTCGTGGGCTAAGCCCGTCCCCTTTTCTCATTATGTCATTTTATTTCCGGTTTTAAGACAATCTCGAATTTCAATAAGGCCAATGGCCCAGGGATGTAATTTTTGACTATTTCTACATGGTAATCAGATTACATTTCACCTTGTTGCATTATAATTTCTAGTCTCCTCTACGAGTACACACGAAACTCGGGGGGCTAATGGGAAACAATGCTCAACGAAACTAGAGCTCACTCGCTCACCAAAAAAAAAAACAAAAAAGACGCGCAAATCGATTATGCCTTCGTTGGCAAATCGAGAAAACAAGACGCGCACAATACAAAAAAGACGTGCAAATCGATTATGCCTTCGTTGGCAAATCGAGAAAACAAGACGCGCACAAAACAAAAAAGACGCGCAAATCGATTATGCCTTCGTTGGCAAATCGAGAAAACAAGACGCGCACAATACAAAAAAGACGTGCAAATCGATTATGCCTTCGTTGGCAAATCGAGAAAACAAGACGCGCACAAAACAAAAAAGACGTGCAAATCGATTATGCCTTCGTTGGCAAATCGAGAAAACAAGACGCGCACAATACAAAAAAGACGCGCAAATCGATTATGCCTTCGTTGGCAAATCGAGAAAACAAGACGCGCACAATACAAAACATACGTGCAAATCGATTATGCCTTCGGTGGCAAATCGAGAAAACAAGACGCGCACAATACAAAAAAGACGTGCAAATCGATTATGCCTTCGTTGGCAAATCGAGAAAACAAGACGCGCACAAAACAAAAAAGACGCGCAAATCGATTATGCCTTCGTTGGCAAATCGAGAAAACAAGACGCGCACAATACAAAAAAGACGTGCAAATCGATTATGCCTTCGTTGGCAAATCGAGAAAACAAGATGCGCACAAAACAAAAAAGACGTGCAAATCGATTATGCCTTCGTTGGCAAATCGAGAAAACAAGACGCGCACAATACAAAAAAGACGCGCAAATCGATTATGCCTTCGTTGGCAAATCGAGAAAACAAGACGCGCACAATACAAAACAGACGTGCAAATCGATTATGCCTTCGGTGGCAAATCGAGAAAACAAGACGCGCACAAAACAACGAAGACGCGCAAATCGATTATGCCTTCGTGGGCAAATCGAGAAAACAAGACGCGCACAAACCAACAAAGACGCGCAAATCGATTATGCCTTCGTTGGCAGGTCGAGAAAACAAGACGCGCACAATACGAAAAAGACGTGCAAATCGATTATGCCTTCGGTGGCAAATCGAGAACATAAGACGCGCACAACACGACAAAGACGTGCAAATCGATTATGCCTTCGGTGGCAAATCGAGAACATAAGACGCGCACAATACGACAAAGACGTGCAAATCGATTATGCCTTCGGTGGCAAATCGAGAAATTAAGACACGCACAATAAAGTCGTGCCAATCGATCACGCCTTCGTTGGCAAGTCGAGAAAATAAGACACGAACAATAAAGTCGTCCCAATCGATCACGCCTTCATTGGCAAGTCGAGAAAATAGGACACGCACGAGCAACCCGAAACAATAAGTCGTCCCTCGCAACGCCCAAAGGCCGTTCCTCATGACGCAAACCCAATCCGTATGAAAGCGTGGATTTTGAGTTTCCACTCGATCTACGCTCGACCAGAAACTCGGGGGGCTAATGTTGTCGGTCCGTCTCGGACCGACGGGGACTAAGGCGTCACTTCGACCCACGCGACCGGTGCAAGGCCTCGAGGGGCGAACCCTTGCCTCGGCCTTTGGCCGGCCCAAACCAATGGCCGGGCCAAGGGACGGCCGGCCGGTGGCCGGCCATATGCTCAGCCGGCCAATGGCCGGCCTTATGCTTGACCGGCCTGTCGCCGGCCCAAAGAGCCTCGGCCATTGGCCGGCCCAAGGGCCAGTCTCGGCCAATGGCCGACTCAAGCTACTCCCGGCCATTGGCCGGCCCTAGGGCCAGCCTCGGCCAATGGCCGGCCCAAAGAGCCTCGGCCATTGGCCGGCCCAAGGGCCAGTCTCGGCCAATGGCCGACTCAAGCTACTCCCGGCCATTGGCCGGCCCTAGGGCCAGCCTCGGCCAATGGCCGGCCCAAAGAGCCTCGGCCATTGGCCGGCCCAAGGGCCAGTCTCGGCCAATGGCCGACTCAAGCTACTCCCGGCCATTGGCCGGCCCTAGGGCCAGCCTCGGCCAATGGCCGGCCCAAATAGCCTCGGCCATTGGCCGGCCCAAGGGCCAGTCTCGGCCAATGGCCGACTCAATCTACTCCCGGCCATTGGCCGGCCCTAGGGCTAGCCTCGGCCAATGGCCGGCCCAAATAGCCTCGGCCATTGGCCGGCCCAAGGGCCAGTCTCGGCCAATGGCCGACTCAAGCTACTCCCGGCCATTGGCCAGCCCTAGGGCCAGCCTCGGCCAATGGCCGGCCCAAATAGCCTCGGCCATTGGCCGGCCCAAGGGCCAGTCTCAGCCAATGGCCGACTCAAGCTACTCCCGGCCATTGGCCGGCCCTAGGGCCAGCCTCGGCCAATGGCCGGCCCAAATAGCCTCGGCCATTGGCCGGCCCAAGGGCCAGTCTCGGCCAATGGCCGAGCCAAGACATTCTCGGCCAAGGGGTTGCCCATAACACCCCTTGGTCGCCTATAAATACCAAGGCACCCCCTTTGGTCCAGGTAATCCGAATTTGAGTACTGAAACGCTGTCGAACTCGTACCTCGCTCGTTTCTCTCAAGTCTCGACCTCTAAACACTAAACCCTCTACAAACCACCTCAATCCTACTAATGTTGAGCGTCGGAGAGGTAAACAGAGGCAACCCCTCTGTTTCCCCTTTGTAGTTCACACCTTTCTATTCACGTTTCAGGTGCTTGGACGAGATAGAGATCATCTACAGCTAAGGGACGGCTTGGGATACCAAGCCCGACACGCTCGAGTCGAGACGAGACCACTTGGTCCGGCCTTGGGTCTAACCGTCTGCGACTCCTAAATCGTTGTCCGAAAAACTGCGACAACAATACTTTCAGTATTTTAATTTTCCTAGCATTAACTTTAATCTAGGCGATCCACTCGTGTTAACTAAGTCATATTAAAAACTCGAGTGTTTCTAAGCTACCCTTAAAAACAGATGTTTCGATATAGCTTAGTGATTAGGAATTCGTGACATCTAGTCTTGATTATCCTAAAAGTATTCCATCACGGAAAAGCTCCCAGTAGAGAAGGTGAGACACTAGGTCTTCTTAAGTACCTCTTAGCTTAGCCTCTTATCGGCTTGGTGACAAAGCTCTCCGATCCGTTCAACTCATTCATTAATTAACTATCCTAATCCAATTAGACAATTTTAATGAATGAAAGCCCATGACAACCATTAACATACGATACATGATCTAAGTTATAGCATACAAGCATGGCATAGTAATTAAATAAACAAGCAAGAGCATGCAAGAATGGTTTGATTCGGATTGATCGTTTTCTATTTGATTCTATAAAGTAAATCAAGATGAGCCCAATCATATTGGCCCATGGATTCAATTGGGCCCATTCTTATGTCCCTTAGAAAAATAAATCAATATCAAATTATTTAATTTTTCTAATTTTTATCGAAAAAATTAATTAAGTAAGGGCACATTCCAATGTCCCAGTTTAAATAAATCGATATCATAATCATTTACTTTGTAATGTTTTAAATAAAAATCATTAGGGCTCAGCCCATATAATTAATTAAATAAAACATTTAAAAACTTAATTTTTTTTTTTTTCGGAAATTTTTTTTTTTTATGAGTGGGCCCGTGGGCCCACTAGGGTTTCCGGGCTGAGGCCCGGACGAATCCTCTAATCTTGACCTAGGTCAAGATTAGACTTGAGGCTGCACCGGACCGCCGCCGCCACGAGGGCGCAGCCCGGCACAAAAAGGACGGCCGAAACTTGTCACAAAATTTTGTGACAAGTTTTCTTGTGGCATAGTCGTGGAGGCTTTCTTCGTCCGTCATGCTTCTTCGTTGTGTGTCCGTCTCTCGCCGATCGTCGTGATCAAGAACGTCGCACCATCGGATTACAACAATAATAATAATAATAATTACATAAAACCTATACCCTTTGAATTTCGGGTTTACAAAAAATCTAGAAAAGCGATAATCAAATATTCTACGATCAAACCACGAATCACAATCCACATATCATATATTGTATTGCATGAAATTCACATCCATATGTAATTTCATTCAAACCATATTTAAATTAATTACAAGAACGAATCGATTAATTAATCATAACATCTAGCTCTGATACCACTTGTTGGGGAATCAAGTGGGTATCAGACACGAACAATCGCTCTGATACCACTTGTTGGTGGATCGAGCGCGCATCGGACACGAACGATCGCTCCGATGCGCCTCTTCTGAGATGATTCCACCATATAACCATATTAATGCGGAAAAATAATAAATTACGCTGATCATAAGCTAATTAAATTATGGTTATAATTAACAAGATCTAGTTATGTTTAATTAATTTAATTCATGAGAGCATATCTATCAAGCAACCGATTATAAGAGTAAAACGAATACTTACAGTTGTTGGCTCACGAACTGAAAGCTTTCACAATCCGTCTTCGTCTTGAGTCGACTTGATGAAGGACTCGAGGATGACACCTTAGTCTTCCGAAACGTAATCTCCGAGGCGAATAAGAAAGATGAGTGGGCACAGTCTTTATCTCACTAGATCACGAAACTAGGTGTTTCGAGATCTCGCTCTTATTTTACTAAGAATGGAAACGAATTTTCCGAGGGGAAGAGAAGTGAAGTGCTCGGCCAAGGTAGGCTAGAGAGCACGAAATTTTCACCAAAAATTGCTTCAAATAATTGCCTATTTTTGTCTTCTCATGAACCCCTATTTATAGTAGTAAAATGAGATATTCATGGAATCTTCCATAATATTTTATTTCCTTTTATTGTGTTCACACTAGTGGATTAAATCTAGGCCATTGGATCTCAACAAGTGAATCCTACTTTTTCTCTCATCCATCAGATCAATATCTATGGGATATTATTCTTTTATTTAAATAGAGAATAATTTATTTAGTGAGATAATAAAGGAGAATATATTATTCTCCTAAATATTCTCCTAAATACTTTCCTTTAAATAAGGAGAAAATATAGGACAATATCTTATATTTTTCTCTCTCATTTATTTAAACAACTAAAGAGAAAATATTGGTAAATACCAATATTATAAAATTCGAATTTTAGGCACACGGCCAAGGGGAAATTTGCGCAAACCCTAGTGCCAAAAATTCCCAAATCCGATTTTCATATTTTGTGCAAGGCCCAATTGCTTAAAACCCAATTAATTATTTATTTACTTGGTCCAACAATAAACAAATAATTAATAATTGTTTATTTACTTGATCAAACAATAAATAAACAATTCTACCATAAATATTTATTTAATTCTGCGAATACCCGTTTTCCAGAATTAATGCTGTCAATCACAATTACAGCAAGTGAGATTAATAATGATAGACATCATTATACGAAAGTTCTTATCCGCCTTTATCAGAGCCGAATCGGGGACTATGGACCTAGTAATAGGAGCTTAACAAATCCGATGAAAAAGACGAAATAGTCCTTTCTCTTTTGTCCATCGATTCGTCTAATCTTGGTCAAATACTCCACCTTGTAAGCCAAGACTGAACTCTCCTTTATACTAGAATTATATTTACTCATCGTGACGAGTGTCCACTGATATAGTCAGTTCGTGATCAAGATCCTCCAGGTTCAACCCGTATCGAGAGAAGTCCATTTATCCGTTATACTTCTCTTGATACATATCAGCCCTAAGCATTGTTGCTTCCCCAGCGAAAGATTCTTTCGAACGTTACTTACTTCGAAAGTGCTAGCAATCTATCGGTTCTGGAATCAAGCCTTAGGTGAGTGAACATTAACCTTCTTTCAGGAAGGCTGGATTCCGTATCTGTAAATCACTTCCCACTCGAATCATGCTCTGAGAAAACTCCCAAGACATAAGTTGTGATTAGCATGAATAGCCTTTTAGCGAATGAGTCAAAGAGCTCAGTAACATAACCCAGTGTCCATGATCACTTCAGGATTTAGATCAAGTCTCACTGTGACCATCATAGTGGCCTCGGTTAGTGTGTCTCACTGTGACCATCTACAACCAAGACCTGTCCAAGTCGTACACTTACCACAAGTGTAGAATGCTCTCACATAGTGATCAGCCTTCACCTATGTGTTCCACATATATGACTTTAGATATAGCTTTTAAGGCGTATATCAGTCATCGACCTCGTTTTAGCTCACCGCCCGAACTCAGGTGCCCAGCACGTGACTCAGTTTAATACGGAAGCTATGGAAGATAGTTGTTATTGATTCTAATTGTTTAGAACTCAACCCACTAATCATATAATGCTAATAAAGTAATCTTATTATCGAATTTAGTAATCATTTATTCATTATCTTCAAGTGGGAAATATTCCTAACAGATGTCATGAGTAACTTTTTGAATTTCTCATAGATATGGAATTCATGTACAAGATTGCTGAAATGCAATGTATATCACCTCATGCTTTGTTCCTTGGAATGTGAATAAATGAACTGGCCAGTGTCCAAATTGAGTCTTGACTCTTTTGGATGAAACAATGTGATTTGTTAGCTCCTCGTCAATACATTGTTTCTAACTTATTCACAAGCGACAAAGGAGTTGAGGAAACAGTTAGAAGGGTAAAATGGTAATTTTGTAAATCCCGACTAGCTGATGATATTCATGAAGGGTAAATACTGATAATATTTTGTGGATCCACTCATTACAATTAGGTTGAATTCTTGAGTAGAAAATAAATTCATTTGAACCGAGAGATTTTCAGTGTCAACTCTTTAGTGGAGTTAGTTGACATTAAGCTAAACTTGGAAAAGCTTTGTGAACTTTTGAATCCAAGTATTTAGCTCAAGCTTTGTTCATTTGGATCCATGAGGTCACTGTCACAAATCACATCGAGTAGGAATAGTTAAACTAGAAGCTAAGTCAAAACAAGAACGAGACAAATTTTACGAAAATTGTCAAAAGGGTAATTTTGTCTTTTTGGACATAGGATGAAATGAATGTCAATAAATTTTTTTGACAAGGTCATTTGATGACTTAAACCCACTCGGCCAAGTTTGTTTAATTGGGCCTAGTGGATTAATTTCATTTCATAAGAATTTTATTGAAAATTCTTAATGGGTTTTTCTTATGTTGTCATGAACAAATGAAGATGCTTCTAGAAGCTCCTTCTAGTCTTCTTGGCCGCCCATCACCCAAAGAGAGAGAGAATATTTTGTGCATAAATGTATGAAGATACTTGCCAATAGAAATAGAGGAAACAAATTTCCTCTAAGAGGAATAAGGGAAATCAGCCAAAGACTAAGGGGAAGCAAAAGAGGAAACAAATCCAAGCCTTCTAGAAAGTATATTGGCCGTGTGACTCTAAGGGAGAAGGAGGGAATATTTGCTCATGAATATGTGATATTCTATAGAAGAGGAAACTACCTTATTGAAGGTAGAACCTCTCCTATAAATAGAGCCCTCATTCTTCACATTTCATTCATCCCAAGTTTTAGAGATTTGAGAGCTTCTCTCTCTAGCTTGGCCGCCCACTCCTCTCTCTCTCTCTCTAAGTTCTTTTCGTTTTTGTTTTGGCACCTAGGTCCTCATTTGACCTAGTGGTTTTAGCTCTTCGACTTTGAGACTTGTTCTTGAGTCGTAGTGTTTAAAAGTGCCCACTCACTAATTCTGTATCTCTCGAGTGATTCTTGTGATAGAAACTGTCGTGGTTTCTCGTGTTGCTGAGGAAAGAAGAGAGACATGCTGCGAGGGGAGACGAACGTTGCAACTTTCCAAAAGCTTCTTAACGTTCAAGCTTCTAAAAAGGTTAGTAAATTTATTATGCTCATAATAGTTTTATTTACATGTACTTGCTCTTTGTCTAGGTTAGTAAAATTGTTTTACTTGTCAAAAGAAAATTTTTAAAATTCCGCCGTTTACCCGAAGCGTTAAACTTTTTCTTAAACCCTAGATCAATTCCAACAGACGGGTCGTGTTCCACCCTCTCTCGATCTCGAGGCCACGCGTCCCTTAGAGTTGCCCGAGTTATGACGCTCCAACAGGGCTACCTGTGGTTGATCCCTGACGGGAGTCGGTGTTGATCCTTGGACGTTAGGACTGAGTAGGGGAGTGACTGAATTCGGTCCTTCCAGTCCTCACGAGGGTGTTGGTCACCCGTTCGGTGCGCCAAGCATCTCAAATCGTACCTCGAGCTAGTCATTCGGTCAGTCACGGAGGCTGGGGGCACTTCACTCATCTCTCGAGAGTGAGTGCCAATGAAAGAAGCATTGAAAGGTGTGTGGAGGAAACGAGTTTCCAAGTCAGGAAGTCCCCTCCTTCTAGTCTCAAAATGTTATCGCTCGTTTTTGGATAACGATTTAGAGACTCGCGCGGTTCGACCCAAGACCGGACCAAGTGATCGCGTTAAATCCTAAAAGTCTTGAACTCGGTATCCCGAGTTCTTCCCTAGTCGTGATGGTCTCCCAAGTGCTCTAGAGATCCAGAGAAAGAAAAGGAAAGATGAACTACAAAGGGAAAACAGATGGGTTGCCTCTGTTTACCTCTCTGACGGCCACCATTAGGAGGATTGAAGTGGAAGCAAGCTGTTGGTGTGTTTAGATGCAAAAGATGAGTGAAACGAGCGTCTCAGAGGTACAGCAACGTTTCAAGGCTCAAAGAGGGATTACCTTTCTTCTTGGGTCGAGTATCCTATTTATATAGTTGAGAGAAATCCCATTTGGGCGAAGAGGCTGTTTAGCGCGTCCGACGACAGAGTGGCATGCCGGTCGGGAGCCCATCGGCCGAGTGGACGACTAGTCGCACGCCTTCTGGCCGTCTAGAAGCCTGTACGGGCGCATGACGACCGATTGTCCGATTAGCGAGCACTCGGCGACCGTCCGGTCCTTCTTCCGAGCGGTTAGTCATCGAAGAGCCGATTGGTCGTGCGTCTGGTAGCCGATTGGGCACCCGGATTGGCCTAATCAGCCGTCTGGCTGGCCGAGTGTGTCTGGGCGGTGGGCCTTGAGCCGGTCCGTGTTTGGTCGGTCCGTCGAGCCATTCTGGAGGCTCGAAATGGACAGATGACAACACCATCATCACATTTATTATTTATTTTTAAACCATTAAATTTCTATCTATCCCTTTATTTATTATCTCTTCTTTAAATACATTTTTGTCTAATATATAATATCTCATCTTCGTTTTTCAAGGGAGATGACATATCGTCGGGATTGTGGTGATGGCGGGATTACGGCGGCGACTGGAGGATGATGACAGGATTGCGGCTGCAACCGTAGGATGATGGCATACGACGGGCGTGTAAAATTAATATGACTGCGATACAGCGAATATACGACAGAAATATAATATTTGTCTTCTCCAGCAAGGTCTTCATCTGCTTCGGCGTTGTTTTCATCTTCTCCGGCCATTTATGATACTTTTTATATATTGGCATTTATATAACACAAACTGCGATACAACAGAACTACGAAGGAAATACCATCTTCGTCTTCTCCGGTGATTTACCTTATATTTTTTATATATTGCATTTATACAACACATAGTTCGATACAACGAAAATATTGTATTCGTCTTCTTCGGCGAGGTCTTCATTTTCTCCGGCCATGTCTTCATCTTCTTCGGCCATTTATGTTATTTTTTTTAATATATATAGTCATTTATATACATAGTAGTCTTGTATTGAAACCCCGTTTTTAATATTCTTCATGTATATTGATAAATATATATATATATATATATATATATATATATATATATATCTTCCATTATCAAACAAAAAAAATTAAATATAAATTAGTGTCCATGTCGTAGACACGTCAGCTCGTGAGAATAACCCGAATAAAAAATTCGGGATAGTTAGTAGTTAGCTTCATCACTCTGAATGAATCCATACGTTCGATTTCTAAGCTCAGAACTACTTGTAGGCACAGAGCTCAGAACTACTTGTAGGCACAGATACCAATAAAAATATCGCAATGTGAGATATAATGAATAAAAATACCCACATGTGTGAGATACACTGTTTAAAACGGATTTGGATGTCAATAAATGGATTGGTTCTTAATTGGGTTGAACACGCTAACACGATTAAATAATGGGTCAAAACGATATGATTATGGTAACACGATAAAAATTCAATTAGCACGATTATTAAATGATCGACACGAAATATGATTACGACCCGTACGAATATGACCCAAATGGAACGATTACGAGTAATATCATGATTACAATCCAATTAAACGTAATTAGTATATATGTGTGTATATATATATATATATATATATATATATATATATATATATATATATATATATATTATCACCATTTAAAAAAGTGATCAATTTGAAATATAAAAGAAAATATATAAAATTACGATAAAATAGTTAAATTAAAGATAAGAGATGTCATAATAATAGTATCATACCAATTTCTAATATTTTGATAATAATAGTATCATCATATTATATAAAACAATCACAATTCAAAATAAGTAACGTTTGTAAAATTAGTTTTAATTTATATTCAAGTAAAACAAAAAATTGTTTTTCAATTAATAAGATTTTATAGAACAATTAAGAACAATTATAATTCATGAGGAATAACATTTGTATCATTTGTTTTGTTAATCATCAATCAGTTTTGAAATCCAAAATATCGGAGATACATACTTGTCAATTAGTTTTAATTTTTATTCATGTAGAGCAAAACATAATTTTTTAATCAATATGATTATATAGTATAATCAAATTACATATCTATGTCTACTATTTGCATAACAATTAGTTTTGACATATTCAAAATATTGGTCATATTCAATTTAATTTCTTTAAAGCCATAATGAATTTTACTCTCTCTTTATTTTGTTTTGTCGTCTCCCCTTAAATCAATTCTTCTTTTCAAATCAAATAAAATAATGGATTAATAAAATAAAAAATAACTCTGATAAAAAAAAAAAAACACAAACAAGAACCCTTCAAATATTTTCCTTAAAAATTAAATAAAAAAAAAAAAAAAACCCTTCGAACCTTCCTAACTTCTATATAGGATTATGTTGTATCATGTATGAAAGTTTGATTTTGGTTTACCTTGTTTCTTTCCCTTTTCCTAGTGATGGCGGCGAAGAAGCTTAGAGAATTGAACCAGCCAATGGACGTTGGAACTCCTCGACGCCATTGTTGATGTGTTATGTGTCATTGGATCCAAGGATAAGGTGTACCTTTTTATATCTCTAGAAATTTACGTTTATAATTCAGATTTCAATTTTTTTTTTACCATGCCTCCTTCATCTCCGGTACTGTGGGCCATGTCTATTGAAGCTTGTAAAAATTTGGATGTGTTGCTTGAACGAGTAGTTGCGGTGTTTTTGCATACCATATGTTCGACAAAAGTCCGAACTGAAAAAATGCCTAAAGCAGTAATATATTTTGTCCCTGATTGAGGATATTAATTCGATTCTTTATGATTTTGGTGTTTTCAGAAATTGAGTTTTTTTTAATATTATTCTACATTCATTTTCAATTGAATTCAAAATATGTATCAGTTGCGAAAGGTAAATCTGGTGTAAGGCCAACAATCAAATCTAGTACCAAGTCTTCTAATGAAAATAACAAGAAAAATAATGACGCTAATGGCATAAGAAGATATGGGAGCTACAATATACCAAGTATTTGGAGTAATGACTCAATCCAATCTCAGCAGCAAATACAAGGTAAAACTATATTTTTTTAATGTATGTTTTTTTATAGTGACTGAGAGAAACGCTGTAAGTAAGCAAATATATAAATCTTTGTCAATCCTATTTCACATTTCCACACTCTCGCTCATAGTACATAATTTTTTATATCGAGTCGTTTTGATTGGTTTTAGCAATTTGTTGTGGTAGAATCGGGTTGCACTTAGTTACTGTTAGTGTAGTGTGTTGATGTAATTCATGTGGAATCGGGAGTTGGTAAGGAGATTAATTAACTTACTTGAATTTGTTTCTTAATTTTGGAGTAAGAGTACATACAACGAAAACACCCGACAAAGTAGTTTCTTAATTAACTTATGTTGTTACAATAAATTCTCTAATATAAATTCTCTTATATATCTGATGACGTTTTAAAAGTGAAGTTAAATGGCGAGGACGTTCAATCCGAATTTTTAAAGTTCTCATGTGGGTTAAACTAGTTACATGTTTTTTATTATTATTTGTATTTGTGATGAATAATTGCATTTTAGATTTGTATTTTCCTTTATAAATATGTTTGTGATATATTTATATTTTTTCCTATGCTTATAATCACAATTAATTCAGGCCGAATGTCTAAAAACGATTAATACACGATTATATTAACTATTTTACACGATTATTAAATGGTTTAATTTAAAAGGATATGGATCTATAAAAAAAAATGAATGGTCGGATTTGGATCTAGTTTTTAAGCACGATTAATAAACGGTCGGATTTTGTTCTAACGATTATTTTGGAAAACATGATTAACACGACACGAACATTAAATTGCCATCCCTAATTTTCATTTTCCACACCATTTTTTATGGAAATTAAAATTTGAGATTTAATTATACAATTTATCTCATATTTTCCATTATAAAAAAAATAAAAAATAAAAATAAAAACTCCCTTTATTTTCTTCAATCCAAAAGACATTGTAAAAATACAATAGATTCTCATTTTATATTTTCTTTTCCGGGTTCCAAACAAACAGACCCTAAATTCAATAAATCTCAAATATAATTAAATAAATTAAGTGAAATTTATGGGGAAAAAAATATGAAAATCATCAAAAGAAAAAGTTAAAATCATCGGATTTTTTTTTACCAAAATTGTTACCTCAACAGATATGGCTATCTTCTAAAAAATTGAAAATGCTAAATATTTTGTAAACAACTAGGGTTATGCACAGTCCGGTCCAAAATCGGTCAGACAATTCATCGGACCGGACCAAAAACTTGTGAAAACCGGACAGGACCGTTTTGAATGGTCCGGTCCGATTTAAACCGTTGTGAACCGTTTAGACTGGATTGTGCTAGACCGTTTGGACCGTTGGAACCGTTTAAATAATAAAAAATTTAAAAAAAATAAAAAAAACCATTAATTTTCCACACAAAAAAAAAAAAAAAACATATTATCATATACGGGAGGGAAACACATGCACGAATACCTAATTTGGCTAGTTGGATATTATTTTTTTTTTAAAATAAGTCCGGTCCGGTTTAACCGTATTTGAAAAAAACCAGACCGGACCGTTTGTAATGAGTAGACTGGACCGGATCAAATGAAAAAAAAAACCATTTTAAACCAGACCGACGGTCTAAAAACCACTTGTCCGGTCCGTTTTACGGTTATTTTATGTGCCGGTTTCGTCCTCGACACTTGGCGTTTTTACTCTAATGCCACATGATGTCAATACAATTGACACGTCAAGGAGTACATGTATGACATATCCTCGATATTTCTCATTTATAAATATTCTTACTTGCAATCTATACCTAGTTCAGTGAGGTAATTTATACATTTGCCATCTTATTGATTGGACTTTTTTCCAGCAGAGTCTAAGCATGTTTTCCATGCATAAATCTCTTTTTCAACGTACTAATTAAGGTTCTGAAAATTTTCATTCAGTTTCAAGTCCATTCACCATTTTTTTAGAGTTTACAGAAGCAGTTCTCGATGAAATTCTCTAACAAAAATCAAATCGATTTCGTATTCGATTAAACTCAAAACCTTATAATTTGTTACACCTCACTTGTAAACAGATTATAAGACATTCCTTAATGTCAAGAACCCCATCTTCTAGAGTTGTCAAAAATCATCCAATTACCAATGTTTTGGGATATCCAAACGGAGGCTATTTTTTTTTCCTGCTTGAAATATCCGTATGGAGGTTTGACAACACCAGGAAGCAGTATCAATCTATTGCTTATTCTTGTTAAAACTTCAGAAGATACCAAAGCAAATAAGTAATTTGAAAGAAGGCACGTGGATTGAAGCAATGCAAGAAGAGCTTGATTAGCTGAATGAAAAAACAGATATGGAATTAACATCGATATCAATGGCACAAGTGCGTGTTCGCAACAAATCAGATAAGAATGGAAACATCACCAAGAAGGTTAATGGACGTCAAAATGCTTTCCTAGATAGTCTAACTAGGAAATGTTTAACGAAATCTCAAAGAACTCACATATCCTCTTCAAAAAAATAAATAAAAATTATTAATTAATAAATAAAAATAAAATAAAATAAATCTGTCGGTCTGAAGAGGTCCGACTCTCAGTAATTTAGTATAATAAGATTAAAAGAAAACAGAAGTACAGAAAACAGACCCTAAAATCAAACCTGATATGCAAAAAGTATTTTTCGCCAAAGACCCACTACACTGGATTGAATATTTGTACAAAAGCAAAGCAAAGTAAAGTATATAAAGCATATATATTATTCAATCTGGTCACCGTCTCAACTCAACAAACCAAATCCTACATGGAAAATCAACCAAGCTCAATATTTTCTCACATTTGAGTTCTTGTATTACAATAATTCTTTTCATTCTCATTGTCATGGTAGTATTTTATTCATTTATTGCAGTTAATATCTCTTTTTCTCGACTACACTTGGAGGGAGGCTTGTCAATTTGTTGGTCTGACAGGTTACCGAGTCATTTTAAAAGATCTATCAACAAACAGTGATTTCATGATTGAATGGAATATTCAAATTAAGCGCCATATTGAACTTTTGAGTATAAAACGTCCACAATACCTTTTTAAAAATTTCAAAATCACTATAATATTTTGGACGTTTTATCTACCCAAAAACTTGGTTTTATTTAAGTGCTCGGAATTTGATTTTCAAATGCAAGGTAACATTAAGCTTAACTTCTCATGTTTTCTTTCACATCCCTATCACATTGTGTAAGATCTAGAGTTGACTAATAACAAAAAAATTGGCGAAGGAAATATTGTTAAAACGGGTACAAGAGAACGATGCAAAATTAAGGACTATATAATTATTTAGAGCTAGTTAAGTATGGATATCAAATCTTGAGCAGCGAGCCCAATCTAATACAATCCAATCCAATCCAGCAATATATGGCTTTGGCTTTCCATTACTTCAATTGGATTTAACACCTAAATATTCGTGCTGTGAAAACTAGGTCTAAGCATATATATGTTGCAACCAAAAATAAATAGTACAAGATAATGTAAGGTGAAAGAAAAATGGGATTACACGGGGATAGGCTCGGGAGAGGAGCCAGTGGTGCCGTTGAGGACGGTGACATTGCCATCGGAGTCAACATCAACAATGACAGAATCGCCCTCCTTGATCTCTCTGGCGAGCATCTTCTCGGCCATGCTGTCCTCCAAGAGCCTCATGATGGCTCGTCTGAGAGGCCTGGCTCCGTAGCTGGGGTTGTAGCCTTCGTCGACGACCCTGTCCCTGAACCTCTCGGTGACTTGGAGCTCGATCTCCTTCTTCTTGAGCCTCTCAAAGACCTCCTTCAACATGATGTCAGCGATGTCCTTGACCTCAAGCTTGGTGAGTTGGCGGAAGACGATCATCTCGTCGAGCCTGTTGAGGAACTCGGGCCTGAAGTACTGTTTGAGCTCCTCGGTGACAAGGCTCTTGATTCTGTTGTAGCTGCTGTCCTTCTCGTCGTAGTCGAGGTCGAACCCAATCCTGCGACCTCCCTTCTCGATGACGCTGCTTCCGACGTTGGAGGTCATGATGAGAAGCGTGTTCTTGAAGTCAACGGTCCTTCCCTTGCTGTCGGTGAGCCTTCCGTCCTCGAGGATCTGGAGCATCATGTTGAAGACGTCGGGGTGGGCCTTCTCGATCTCGTCAAAGAGCACCACCGTGTAAGGGCGGCGCCGCACAGCCTCAGTCAGCTGACCGCCCTCCGTGTAGCCCACGTAGCCGGGGGGAGACCCGATCAGCTTCGACACCGTGTGCCTCTCCATGAACTCGCTCATGTCCAGCCGGATCATCGCCTCCTCCGACCCAAAGTAGTACGCCGCCAGGGCTTTTGCCAGCTCCGACTTCCCTACACCCGTCGGCCCCGAGAATATGAAGCTCGCGATGGGCCGGTTTGGGTTCTTCAGCCCCACGCGCGCCCGCCGGATCGCTCGGCTGATCGCCTTCACGGCCTCGTCCTGACCGATGACCCGCGTGTGAAGGGTCTCTTCCATCTTCAGAAGCCGGTCCGACTCGTCTGCCGAGACCTTGTCCACAGGGATGCCCGTCCAAGCCGACACGATGTGTTGGATGTCCACTTCCGTCACCGTGGGGCCCACATCTCCTGCCTCGCTCTCCGCCTTGCTCATCTCCTTCCCCTTGTCCACCACCGCCGAGATCTGTGCCTTTAGGTCCATCTCTCTGTCGCGTAACTCGCCAGCCTGTTCATTTTCATACGCATCATTTGCGATTGCTCTATAAAACCATAAATAGCCAACTAATATGACAAACACACACATATCAGATATTCATCTCTTACCTTTTCAAAGTCTTGGCTTCGCACAGCTTCATTCTTGTCCTTGGTAATCTGCCGCAGTTCTTTCTCAAGTTCTCTTGCTTCTTCGGGCAGCTGTGCATAAATGACGATTATGAGACTATTACACTTATCACTGAAACAAAACAGAAAAAAGCTCACTAGTTTATCACCTGAGCATGGCGAAGGCGGACTCGAGAACCAGCTTCGTCAACCAAGTCAATAGCTTTGTCGGGCAGAAAACGGTCGCTGATGTACTGGTACGACAGTTGCGCTGCAGCTACAAGTGCTTCATCCGTGTATCGGAGCTTGTGATGAATCTCATAACGTTCGCGCAGACCCTTCAGAATCTGAATGGTTTCTTCAACAGTTGGTTCCGGCACTTTCACTGGTTGAAAACGTCTCTCCAAGGCCGGGTCCTTCTCGATATGCTTCCTGTACTCGTCCAGCGTTGTGGCTCCAATGCACTGCAATCAATTGACAATGGCAATGATGTTATAGTAATCGATAGAGATCATATTCTCGTGAGTCATTCGGTCGTTACCTGAAGTTCACCTCTTGCTAGAGCAGGCTTCAATATGTTTGCAGCATCGATGGCCCCTTCTGCTGCCCCGGCTCCAATCAACGTGTGGACCTCGTCAATGAAAAGGATAATCTCGTCACTTTGTTTGATTTCCTCCATCAGCTTCTTCAGTCTTTCCTCAAACTCTCCACGGTACTTTGTACCCGCAACTAGAAGACCCATGTCCAAAGTTATGACCTGATATTTATGTTACACACAACAAAAAGTCATTTATATATCTGCTGAGTCAAAGCATTATAATTATATGCAATCATTTATCTTTAAAGCTGAGTGGGTCATCTGAGAAACCAACCTTCTTCCCCTCTATTGTTTCAGGAACATCCCCCGTGGCAATGCGTTGGGCAAGTCCCTCGGCTATGGCCGTCTTTCCAACTCCAGGTTCTCCAATAAGGCATGGGTTGTTTTTGGTCCTCCTTCCTAAGATCTGAACAACTCTCTCTATTTGCGGCTGTCTCCCAACAACAGGGTCCAGCTTTCCCTGAAAAAGAGAGCAACACACTTCAGAACCCCTCCGAGAAGCTATACCTCGAAATAATCAACAACACAGAATAATATATATTTACAAAAAAGTAGCTACCTCTTCGGCGAGTTTAGTCAAATTGGTGCCGTATTCTTCGAGAGTAGGCATCTTGGTATTGCTGGTGCCTCCTCCAACTCCGGCACCCACAGCCTCAGTGCTCTCTCCCACCATCCGAATCACCTGCAACATCCCAACACATGCTTTTATTTTATTTTATTGTTTTACTAATATTAATATGATACACTTTGATGGTATGGTATGTAAAGCTTGCCTGGGTCCGGATATTGCTTGGGTCTGCACCCAAATTCTCAAGAACACGAGCGGCTACGCCCTCGCCCTCTCGAAGCATGCCCAAAAGCAAGTGCTCTGACCCGATGTAGTTATGCCCTGAATGAATCAAACAGCAATCAAGCAAACAGTCAATGAATCAACACAGTTATGCCCTGAATGAATCAAACAGCAATCAAGCAAACTCAATTCAATTCTATTAAGAGGGGACCGTCCTTACCGAGTTGCCTGGCTTCTTCGAGTGAGAGCTCGAGAACACGCTTGGCACGGGGTGTGAACGGAATCTCAACGGCAACAAAGCCGCTGCCTCTTCCGATGATCTTCTCGACCTCAACACGAGCGTCTTTGAGGTTGATTCCCATGGACTTGAGAACCTTGGCAGCGATTCCGGTTCCTTCCCCGATGAGCCCCAACAGGATCTGCTCCGTGCCAACGAAGTTGTGACCCAAACGCCGAGCCTCCTCCTGAGCCAGCATGATCACTTTAATGGCTTTCTCAGTGAAGCGCTCGAACATCGCTCTCGCACCTAACCTCCTCAGCTTCTGCCGCCTCCGCCCGGAAGACACCGTCAGAGACACTCTAGAACGCCCTGACATCGCCATTGAATCCACGGCGTTGAAGCTTCTCAGGCCCGAGAAGGCATTCAATCTCACTCCAGGGCTCCG
This sequence comes from Urtica dioica subsp. dioica, assembly GCF_054948205.1. NCBI lineage: Eukaryota > Viridiplantae > Streptophyta > Magnoliopsida > Rosales > Urticaceae > Urtica > Urtica dioica. The sequence goes on along the minus strand of NC_142764.1, from coordinate 3,680,488 downwards.
AACGCAGAAAGTCATCTTCGCCGACCTCGAACCGCCGCTCCTGATCCCGGCAAACATGCCGGGGATGTTCGTGGACTGCACCAGAACCCTAGCCATGATCTGTTCGACAAATAGAAAGTTAAAATTGCAATCAAAACCCATAAAATTAAAAAGCCCTAATTACAAAACTCATAACTTACAAGGCGGAACAAGAACAAGAAGAGGATGTTAAGAAGGAGTTAGGGCGGACTCGCCGGTGAGAGACAAGTCGACGCCGGAGAGAGTCGAACTCGCGAAGAGGGGGCAGAGCCGAAGATGGATAACGAAGAGAGAATAATACGTGGGTTGTTGCTAAGTCCACGAGAGTGTTTGGGGCTTATGAAGAAGAATAGAGAATAATAAATATCACTTAAAAAAAAAAAAAAAAAAAAAAAAAAGTTCTTTCTTTTTAATTGTCTTTATTATTCCCATAAAAAAAAAAAAAAAAGATTGTCTTTATTATAAAAAAAGATTTTAATAAAATATCACGCCCGTCAAATTACTGATATAGTAATTAGTTACTTAAAATATATAGATTTTGATTTTTTTAGTCTGAAAAATTATATTTTAGAATTTTCAAATATACGCTTTAAATTATTTTATCGTTTACAAATTTAGCAATTAATTTGGCCATGTTCCGCACAGCCAATGTTTTTTTTGCATAAAAATAAATAAATGTTTATAACCTTAATTTATATGAATTTTGTGAAATATCCTAGATTAAAATTCTAAACTCAATATCCTATTTTATAATCACTATATAAAAATAAGATTTTTTTTGTACTAAGTAGTCCATTCAAACTAGGACAGTGTAGCAAAATAACCAAAATGAAACTATGAAATTTGTTTATAGCCTATTTTTCATAATTTTTAGGTAAATAGCCAACAGGTTTATGTGTCAATAATTAAGGTCTGATTTGCCCTTATTTATTAACAAATTCGTCATTTTCTCTCTCCTACTTTTTTCCTACATTTTTTTTACATAAAAACTTCAAAAAACCATATCTATCTCATATGAACTCGAAATTGAGTGATTCCAAATCTTACGGATTCGTGACGCCGAGATCTTCAAAAATAGATCCATTGTGTTTGATGAAAAATCATGTTTAATACCATAGATGTAGAAAAATCACGTTGCTACCTTAAATATGGAAATAACTGAAATTTTTTGAAATTATCGACATAAATATAATTATTCATCAAACACAATGGGTCTATTTTTGAAGATCTCGACGTCACGAATTTGTAGGATCTAAAATCACTCAATTTTGAGTTCGTATGAGAAATATACGAATTTTTGAAGTTTTGATGGAAGAAAAATTATTTGAAAAAAAAATAGGAGAGAGAAAGTGACGAATTTGTTAATAAATAAGGGTAAATCAGACTTTAATTATTACCACATAAGTCATTTGGCTATATCACTAAAAATTGTCAAACATAGGCTAGATCCAAAATCACATGTTTAAAGTGGCCAAATTAGTTACAAATCTCTTCAAACTAAGTCTTTAACAAAATAGTCAATATTTCATAAATTAGTGCATTTTAACCTCTTATAATGTAAAAATACTAATATATCTTTAATTAATTTCAAAATAAATAATCTTTGTGTCCAAAATTTCAATCCACTACACTTTCTATATATACTAAAAATTTCAAAAAATTTAATCATGCATTTGTTGTCAATGGTGCCCACAAGAAGAGTTGTAGTCTTTATTTTATACATTTGATGTAATAAAGTCTCACGAACACTCTTGCTTGTAATTGCTTATTCATTAATAAAAAGTTGAAACGTTCATTCATTCTTCTTTGTCTATTTGAAGCTTTATGATAAAACCTTAGTCTTTAGTCCATAAACAAACTAAACAACTTACGAAGAGACAAATGTAGATTTGCATGAACAAACTCTTCGTAGTTTTCTTAAAACGATATATTCGCAATCTAAGGGTCAAAGGACTATTGACCTCAGTATGATTGTTAGGATAATCTATGATGTCTGGTTATGGGGCATTGAGAGTTGGAGACTCTAGTTCTTCTAGGTATCTTCCGAAGGTACTGAATTGACCAGTGTACTTCTAGAGACAAAATAAGAACAAACCATTTAACCTCTTATGTCTCGAAGTCACTATGTATGAATTGCATCGTGCTTACCTTAATCCTGAAATAAGACATGACATTTCACAGCTTACGTATTCTCATTTGAGAAAGTCAGAGTTCGGACTCTCTATGTGATTCTGAACAGGGCCTATTGGTGAAGTACTAAGTTGTGAGAATGTCATGAGTAACTTTATGAAGTTCTCATAGATATGGAATTCATGCACAAGATTGCTGAAATGCAATGTAAATCACCTCATGCTTTGTTCCTTGGAATGTGAATAAATGAACTGGCCAGTGTCCAAATTGAGTCTTGACTCTTTTGGATGAAACAATGTGACTTGTTAGCTCCTCGTCAATACATTGTTTCTAACTTATTCACAAGCGACAAAGGAGTTGAAGAAATAACAGCTAGAATGGTAAAATGGTAATTTTGTAAATCCCGACTAGCTGATGATATTCATGAAGGGTAAACACTGATAATATTCTGTGGATCCACTCATTACAATTAGGTTTTATTCTTGAGTAGAAAATAAATTCATTTGAACCGAGAGATTTTCAGTGTCAACTCTTTAGTGGAGTCAGTTGACATTAAGCTAAACTTGGAAAAGGTTTGTGAACTTTTGAGTCCAAGTATTTAGCTCAAGCTTTGTTCATTTGGATCCATGAGGTCACTGTCACGAATCACATCGAGTAGGAATAGTTAAACTAGAAGCTAAGTCAAAACAAGAACGAGACAAGTTTTACGAAAATTGTCAAAAGGGTATTTTTGTCTTTTGAGACATAGGATGAAATGAATGTCAATAAATTTTGACATGGTCATTTGATGACATGCATCACTCGGCCAATATTAGTTTTATTGGGCCTTGTGGATTAATTTCATTTCATAAGAATTTTATTGAAAATTCTTAATAGGCCTTTTTCATGTTGTCATGAACAAATGGAAAAGCTTCTAGAAGCCTTTCTAGAGCATGTTGGGCCCCCCCAAACCCAAAGGAAAAGAGAGAATATTTTGTGCATGAATGTATCAAGATACTTGCCAAAAGAAAAAGAGGAAACAAATTTCCTCTAAGAGGCATAAGGGGATTTCGGCCATATGGGTAAAGGGAGAAGCAAATAAAAGAGGAAACAAATCCAAGGACTTGCTTGGCAAGTCTTGGCCGTGTGGAATAAGAGGGTAATGAGCAATATTTGCTCATGAATATGTGATATTCTATAGAAGAGGAAACTACCTTATTGAAGGTGAGACCTCTCCTATAAATAGGAACCTTATTCTTCACATTTTCTTCATTCCAAGTTTTAGAGATTGAGAGCTTCTCTCTCTAGCTTGGTCGCCCCTCTCCTCTTCTCTCTCTATTCAACATACATATGGCACTTAAGACTTGGTCATATCAGTCTAGATAGGATTAAGAGACTTGTGAGGGATGGTCCACTCCAAGCCTCTGCAATAGGTTCACTACCTACTTGTGAATCCTGCATAGAAGGAAAAATGACTAAGCGACCTTTCTCCGATAAGGGTAGAGAGCCACTGAGTTGTTGGAACTAGTACATTATGATGTATGTGGTCCGCTCAGCCAACATGCACGTGGAGGATACGAATACTTCGTTACCTTCACCGATGATTACTCGCGATATGGTTTTGTCTATTTGCTCAAACACAAATCCGAGACCTTTAACGTATTTAAAGTCTTTAGGGCTTTAGTGGAAAAGCAAACTGGCAAAGTGATCATAACCCTTCGATCTGATCGAGGTGGTGAATATATGTCTGGAGAGTTCGATGACTTTCTTAAAGAAGAAGGTATCGCTTCTCAGCTTACCGCACCTGGCACACCTCAACAAAACGGAGTGTCAGAGAGAAGAAACCGAACTCTTATGGATATGGTTAGATCAATGATGAGTTACTCATCACTCCCTTTTTCCTTTTGGGGATATGCCCTCGAAACAGCCACTTATATTCTTAACCAAGTTCCGTCCAAAACGGTTCCTGGTACTCCTTATGAACGATGGACTGGATGTAAAGTGAATCTTGGCCGCATCAAAATTTGGGGTTGCCCCACACACGTGCTAAGGCAAAAGACTATCAAGTTGGCTAGTAGGTCAGAATTGTGTATGTTCGTTGGATATCCAAAGGAAACCAAAGGTTTCACATTCTATAGTCCCGAGGACGACAAGACTTTCGTTAGCACGAATGCTCGTTTCCTTGAGGAGGACTTTATGAAGGATGCAAAACCTAGAAGCAAAATTGTGCTTGAAGAAAAGTTGGGTGAGGAAGCTTCTACCTCATCTGTAAGAACTGTTCTTACCCCAACTGAAACACAACCTAACTCATCAGAATCTCGTGAAGTAGTACTTCGATGTAGTGGGAGGGCTACTCAAAAGCCTGACAGGTACATGTCCTATGGAGACTCTCTTGTAGCCGTCTCTGACATGGATGATCCTGTTTCCTATAGCCAAGCGATGGCTTGTTCTGAATCAAACCTTTGGCTTGACGACATGAAAGTTGAGATGCACTCGATGTATGTCAACAAAGTCTGGAAACTTGTAGACCTTCCTGAAGGGATTAAACCCGTAGGGTGTAAGTGGATATACAAGAAGAAAATGGGTCCGGATGGGAACGTCGAGACGTTCAAAGCACGACTTGTGGCGAAGGGTTATACCCAACAAGAAGGGATTGACTATGAAGAAACCTTCTCGCCAGTCGCGATGCTTAAATCCATCCGCATACTCCTATCCATAGCTGCAGCTCTCGACTATGAGATCTGGCAAATGGATGTCAAGACAGCCTTCCTGAATGGCAATCTTGACGAGCGCATTTACATGGTTCAACCAGACGGTTTCGTGGAAAAAGGTCAAGAGACCAAGGTTTGCGAGTTGCTTAAATCCATTTATGGACTAAAGCAAGCATCTAGGTCATGGAATATTAGATTCGATGAAACTGTGAAAAGCTTCGGCTTTGAACAGTCAATAGATGAGCCTTGTGTTTACAAGTTAATACACGAAGGTAAAGTTGTGTTTCTGGTACTATATGTCGATGATATATTACTCATAGGTATTGACGTGGGTAAGTTATCTGAGGTTAAGGTCTGGCTAGCAAAGCAATTCGATATGAAGGATCTAGGAGAAGCCGCGTACATTCTGGGGATCCAAATCTTTCGAGATAGGAAAAACCGGATACTGTCGCTCTCTCAAGCATCTTATATTGATAAGGTGATGGATCGATTCTCGATGCAAGACTCCAAGAAGGGCCAAACACCCATTAGGCATGGAGTTTCACTCTCTAAGGACCAGTCTCCCAAGACTGCACAAGAGATTGAAGATATGAGGAAAATTCCTTACGCCTATGCCGTAGGAAGCCTCATGTATGATATGCTTTGCACTAGACCGGACATCTATTTCGCCGTTGGCGTAGTTAGCCGTTTCCAATCCAACCCTGGACCCGAGCACTGGATTGCTGTTAAGCATGTTCTTAAGTATCTTCGAAGAACTAGGGACTTGATGCTTACATATCGTGTGGACTGTTCCACGAAACCACCTCGATCAGATCGAAGTGTTTTGATCACTTTGCCAGTTTGCTTTTCCACTAAAGCCCTAAAGACCTTAAATACGTTAAAGGTCTCGGATTTGTGTTTGAGCAAATAGACAAAACCATATCGTGAGTAATCATCAGTGAAGGTAACGAAGTATTCATATCCTCCACGTGCCTGTTGGCTGAGCGGACCACATACATCAGAATGTACTAGTTCCAGCAACTCAGTGGCTCTTCAACCCTTATCGGAGAAAGGTCGCTTAGTCATTTTTCCTTCTATGCAGGATTCACAAGTAGGTAGTGAACCTATTGCAGAGGCTTGGAGTGGACCGTCCCTCACAAGTCTCTTAATCCTATCTAGACTGATATGACCAAGTCTTAAGTGCCAAAGGTATGTTGATTTTGTTAGATCGGAGGATTCAGAAAGTTTGATCCTCTTTGGCTCCCTAATTAGATCATTGTCTATATCGGTGTCTAAAAGAGAAGGTTGAGTGGGATAGATGTAGAAAAGAGCATTCTTCATACATGCATCAGTGACAAAAGAATTATCAGGAAACGAAATACGAATTCCATTCTTAATGAACTTTAAATAATAATCTTGCTCAAGAAGACGAGCAAAAGATATTAAGTTCTTCCCAAAGGTAGGAACAAAATAAACATTATTCAAGTTTAAAGTGCAGTCTTCAAAAGACAGCGTCACGGATCCCACAGCCCTCGCAGACACCAGGCTCCCATCATCCTATTTGAAACAGAAGTCGCCTTCCTCTAAGCTTTTGGTTTTCTTGAAACCAGTCAAAGAACAACAAATATGGTTAGTAGCAGCGGAGTCAATAATCCACGATGATACATTATCAGCTACTAAACATGCTTCGGTAATTAGTACAATACTATGTTCCTTTGCTTTGAGATAGGCATGAAAATTCTTTTTTCTCGTCCTTTTGAGGTCTCTTCTTAGATCCAGAGTCGGAGGCTTTGTGCTCAGTAGCATGTGCCTCTCCTTGATTTCTCTTTCTCTTAGTGAGACCTTCAGCAGTGTGAGGCTCCTTCACAAGCTCGGTAACAATGTACTCTAGCTTATTCATGGAGTAGTTCCCCTTGAAGGTATCAAAAGATTCGGGGAGATTTTCCAAGATCATATCTATTTTGATCTCCTCGTTAATCTTAGATCCTAGGATTTCCATCTCATTCAGGTAACTAACGATCAGCATCGTATGGTCCCTGACAGGAGTCCTAGCCTTCATGCGATAGTTCATAAACTCTCGGACTGCTTGTTGCCTTGTTTGACGCCTTTGCCCTCCAAACATCTCATGGGGATTGTTGAGCATGTCGGCGGCAGTCTCGATGTCACGATGTTGCTCTTTCAGCATATTGTTCATAGATGCTAAGATATAGCACCTCACAATCTCATCGGATCGAAGCCAGGCCGCTAAGGCATCATTGTCCTCTTGAGTCGAATTATTATTCGTCAGAGGAGAACAAGGGGTGGTGAGTACCCTTTTGTGCTTGTTAATGGTAAGGATGATATCGAGGTTATGTTTCGAATCTACGTAGTTTTCGTTTTCGAGTTTGTTCGAGGAAAGGATGAACGAGAGAAGGTTGAGAGACATATTGCCTATATAAGTTGAAACAAGTTTATGATTAGTCTTTGGTTTAGGAATAAGTTAGAAACAATGTATTGACGAGGAGCTAACAAGTCACATTGTTTCATCCAAAAGAGTCAGGACTCAATTTGGACACTGGCCAGTTCATTTATTCACACTCCAAGGAACAAAGCATGAGGTGATATACATTGCATTTCAGCAATCTTGTGCATGAATTCCATATCTATGAGAACTTCACAAAGTTACTCATGACATTCTCACAACTTAGTACTTCACCAATAGGCCTTGTTCGGAATCACATAGTGAGTCCGAACTCTGACTTTCTCAAATGAGAATACTAAGGTGTGAAATGACATGTCTCATTTCAGGATTAAGGTAAGCACGATGCAATTCATACGTAGTGACTTCGAGACATAAGAGGTTAACTGGTTTGTTCTTATCTTGTCTCTAGAAGTGCACTGGTCAATTCAGTACCTTCGGAAGATACCTAGAAGAACTATAGAGTCTCCAACTCTCAATGCCTCATAACCAGACATCATAGATTCTTCTAACAATCATACTGAGGTCAATAGTCCTTTGACCCTTAGATTGCGAATATATCGTTTTAAGCAAACTACGAAGAGTTTGTTCATGCAAATCTACATTTGTCTCTTCGTAAGTTATTTAGTTTGTTTATGGACTAAAGACTAATGTTTTATCATAAAGCTTCAAACAGACACGGAAGAATGAATGAACGTTTCAACTTTTTATTAATGAATAAGCAATTACAAGCAAGAGTCTTCATGAGACTTTATTACATCAAATGTACAATATAAAGATTACAACTCTTCTTGTGGGCACCATTGACAACAAGTCTTGCCACAGGTGCAAAGGTTTCATCAAAGTCTATGGCCTCTACCTGTGTATCACCCTGCGCCACAAGTCTAGCTTTGTTTCGAGTTATATTACCATGTTCATCAGATTTATTCTTAAAAATCCACTTAGTTCCAATGACATTCACATTGTCAGGTTTAGGAACTAACTCCCAGACTTCATTTCTTTCAAACTGAACAAGTTCCTCTTGCATAGCATTAACCCAATATTCATCATCAATAGCTTCATTTACGTTCTTAGGTTCAATCTTAGAAACAAAGCAGAGATTACCAATCATCTCCCGATAGTTTACAGGAGGTTTTGGACGAGTCTTTATTCCTTCACTGATTTCCCCAATCACCTCATGAGCAGGATGATTTTCTGGATTCTTCTGGAAGGAATTCGTTGTTCAGTCTCAGGATGAGATCCTTCATCTGGAACAATGTCGCTCACTTTGTCATCAGCATCAGTCCTGACATTCGGGTTACCAGAAGAGATGTCGTCTAAAGAGTTTTCAGCATCTGTCCTGACATCTGTGTTACTAGGAAAAACTTCATCCTCATCATTAGTACTTCTAGTAACATCATGATCATCGTTTACCACCACATTTATGGATTCCATCATAGTCTTAGTTCGTTTGTTAAAAACACGATAGGCCCGACTATTTCTAGAATATCCAAGAAATATACCTTCATCACTTTTAGGGTCAAATTTACGTCGAGGATCTCTGTCAGCAAGTATATAACAAACAGAATCAAAGACATGAAAGTATTTCACATTGGGCTTTCTCCCCCTCCATATTTCATAATGAGTGATGGAAGTACCTGGACGAATAGTAACTCTATTGTGAATATGGCAGGCAGTATTAAGAGCTTCAGCCCAGAAATGTGGTGGAATGTCTTTAGCCAACATCATTACTCTAGCCATTTCTTGAAGAGTTCGATTTTTTCTTTCAACAATTCCATTTTGTTGTGGTGTGATAGGAGCAGAGAATTCATGGGCTATCCCTTCTTCAGTACAAAACTTAGGAAAGCTCATGTTCTCAAATTCCCTCCCATGATCACTCCGAATCCTGATCACTTTGCCGATGCTCTCTCCTTTTTCTCTCTGAACCTTCTTACAAAGAGCTTCAAAAACAGCAAAAGTGTCAGATTTCTCACGAATAAATTCAACCCAAGTATACCTGGAGTAGTCATCCACACACACAAACACGTATCTCTTCCCTCCGAGACTTTCGACCTGCATCGGTCCCATCAGATCCATGTGAAGAAGTTCCAGAACACGAGATGTGGTAAGATGTTGCACCATCTTGTGTGACTTCTTGACCTATTTCCCAATCTGACATTCACCACAGATTCTTCCTTCAACAATCTTCAGATTTGGGACACCGATGATGGCTTTCTCAGAAACAATTTTCTGCATGCTTTTGAGATTAAGGTGACCAAGCTTTTGGTGCCACAGCTTGGTTTCGTCAACCTTGGTCAAGAGGCAATTGTTGTTTGGTACGGGTGACCACATGTAGCAGTTGTCACGTGATCTGGTTCCTCGCATAAGTTCATCCTGTTCCTCATTAACCACCACACACTTATCACGAGTAAAATTGACACGTAAGTTCAGATCACAAAGCTGACTAATACTAATAAGATTAGCAGTAAGTCCTTCTACCAACAACGCCTCAGTTAAGCAAGACATACCAGGATAGTTTAACTGACCTTTACCCACAATTTTGGCTTTTACTCCATCTCCAAAGGTAACATGACAGTTAGAATAAGGTTTCACGTTGGTCAGGAAGGTGTGATCACCTGTCATGTGGTGAGAGCAACCACTGTCGAAATACCAGTCACTCCCGGTGGATGCACTCAGAGATGTGTAGGCAATTGTTGAAGTTTAGAGAGAGAGAGTCGAATCTAGAGATAAGATAAAGAAAGAGAGAATCGGAGAAGAGAGAGAGTGTTCCGAGACTTTGAATATTTCTTATATTTGATATTAATTTGTATCACCTATTTATACATATGGTGGATACAAGAGAGAGTGTAATAAATACATGTGTAATAACTACTTCTAGGAAAAAAGAGAATAGTAAATATACACAGAGAGCAAGACATAGGAAATAACATGAGAAATAAATGCGACAATTTCCCATGTGGAATGAGTTCCAAGGAGAGGACATCCGAGGCAAGCTCGACGCGGAAGGGCGAGCTGACGAGCTCGACGCGGAAGGGCGAGCTGACGAGCTCGACGCGGAAGGGCGAGCTGACGAGCTCGATTTCAACACTCCCCCTCAAGCTTGACTGTATATGTTGAGGAGGTCAAGCTTGCTACATAGCTCGGAAAAGGTTGCTCGCGGAAGGGCTTTGGTGAGAATGTCGGCGAGCTGATGACCTGACGGAATGTATTCCATATCGATTATTTTTTCTTCAATCTTTTCACTGATGAAGTATCGGTCGATCTCGATATGTTTTGTTCTGTCATGATGGACTGGATTTTTGGCTATGCTGAGAGCAGCTTGATTATCGCAAAAGAGCTTGATTGGACCTTCGATGATGATCTTGAGGTCGTCGAGAACTCTCTTCAGCGAGATGCCTTCACATACTCCACTTGCTAAGGACCTGAGCTCGGCTTCAGCACTACTTCTTGAGACAACGGACTGCTTCTTGCTTCTCCAGGTAACAAGATTTCCCCAGACGTATGTGCACATGCCTGATGTTGATCGTCTGTCTGGAACATATCCAGCCCAGTCTGCATCTGTGAATACTTCGACACCTCGACTTCGTCTTTTCTTGAAGGAGAGACCAGTCCCTGGGGCAGATTTGAGGTATTGGAGAATCCTCATGACTGCGTCCATGTGAGTTTCTGAGGGATTACTCATGAATCGACTTACCATACTCACTGCGAATCCAATATCTGGTCTCGTGTGAGTTAGGTAGATGAGTTTTCCTACGAGCTGCTGAAATCTTTCTTTGTCGGTGGCGGCCTCGTTGGTGCGAGCTAGAAGTTTCACATTGGCATCCATCGGAGTGTCAACTGGTTTGCAGCCAAGCATGCCAGTTTCTTTGAGGAGATCCAACGTGTACTTGCGCTGGGAAACAGAGATGCCCTTTTCTGATCGAGCTACCTCCATGCCGAGGAAGTATCGTAGGCTGCCGAGGTCCTTGACTTCGAACTCAGATGGCAAAGTTTGCTTCAGCCTCCTGATCTCTTCCAGGTCGTCTCCGGTGATGACTATATCGTCCACATACACACTAAGAATGGTGTGCTTGCCTTGTGTGGAGATTTTTGAGAAGAGTGTTGGATCTGCTTGACTCTGCTCGTAGTCACAACGTTTGAGCACGTTGGTGAATTTTCCGAACCATGCTCGAGGGGACTGTTTTAGTCCATATAGTGACTTCTTGAGTTTGCAAACTTTATTGGCTCCTTGATCTTTGTCAAATCCTGGTGGGAGTTGCATGTAGACTTCCTCTTCCAGTTCGCCGTTTAGAAAAGCATTCTTTACATCGAGCTGGATGAGAGGCCAATCTAAGTTGGCTGCTAGTGAAAGGAGGATTCTGATGGTATTGAACTTTGCAACTGGAGCGAATGTTTCTTGATAGTCAATGCCATACGCCTGCGTGTACCCTTTTGCGACAAGTCGGGCTTTGTATCTCTCCACTGTCCCATCTGGATTGTGTTTGATGGTGAAGAGCCATCTACATCCAACAGTTCGCTTGCCTGATGGTAGCTCGACGATATCCCACGTATCATTCTTTTCGAGGGCTTGGATCTCAGCATGACTTGCGTCTCGCCACTCGGAACTTTGAAGGGCTTCCTTGATGGAGTTCGGCACTTTTCCTTCATCTAACTTCGCCACATAGGCTTGGTAGCTCGTAGATAAATTCCCATAGTACACGTAATCTGCCATCCTGTATTGAGCACACGACCGAGGAGGTTTTCTCAATGCAATGGGTAAGTCTGGAGATTCGATGTTACCTTGTTCAATAGTGTCGTGGTTCAAGTTCGGAGAGACATCTTGGTCGCGAGCTTGTACCGGACTCTGGATGATATTCAGTTTGCATGGAGAGGGTTCAGAGGCTTGCGAGCTAGGAATTTCTTGACCAGGTGAGGTTGGCGAGCTGGGAATTTCTGGAACAGGTGAGGTCGGATTTTGAGGCGAGCTGAGCGAGCTGGGAATTTCTGGAACAAGTGAGGTCAGATTTTGAGGCGAGCTGAATTCTGGGTTTATGATGAGCCAATTTGGGAAGTCATTTTCTGTTGTCAATGGTGCCCACAAGAAGAGTAGTAGTGTCTATTGATATACATTTGATGTCATATAGTCTTACGAAGACTCTTGCTTGTAATTGCTAATTCATTAATAATAAAGTTGAAACGTTCATTCATTCTTTCTTTGTTTGAAGCTTTATGATAAAACATTAGTCTTTTAGTCCATAAACAAACTTAACAACTTACGAAGAGACAAATGTAGATTTGCATGAACAAACTCTTCGTAGTTTGCTTAAAACGATATATTCGCAATCTAAGGGTCAAAGGACTATTGACCTCAGTATGATTGTTAGAAGAATCTATGATGTCTGGTTATGAGGCATTGAGAGTTGGAGACTCTATAGTTCTTCTAGGTATCTTCCGAAGGTACTGAATTGACCAGTGCACTTCTAGAGACAATATAAGAACAAACCATTTAACCTCTTATGTCTCGAAGTCACTATGTATGAATTGCATCATGCTTACCTTAATCCTGAAATGAGACATGCCATTTCACACCTTAGTATTCTCATTTGAGAAAGTCAAAGTTCGGACTCACTATGTGATTCCGAACAAGGCCTATTGGTGAAGTACTAAGTTGTGAGTCTGTCATGAGTAACTTTGTGAAGTTCTCATAGATATGGAATTCATGTACAAGATTGCTGAAATGCAATGTATGTCACCTCATGTTTTGTTCCTTGGAGTGTGAATAAATGAACTGGCCAGTGTCCAAATTGAGTCCTGACTCTTTTGGATGAAACAATGTGACTTGTTAGCTCCTCGTCAATACATTGTTTCTAACTTATTCACAAGCGACAGAGGAGTTGAGGAAATAACAGCTAGAAGGGTAAAATGGTAATTTAGTAAATCCCGACTAGCTGATGACATTCATGAAGGTTAAACATAGATAATATTCAGTGGATCCGCTCATCATAATTAGGTCGAATTCTTGAGTAGAAAATAAATTCATTTGAACCGAGAGATTTTCAGTGTCAGCTCTTTAGTGGAGTCAGTTGGCATTAAGCTAAACTTGGAAAAGGTTTGTGAACTTTTGAGTCCAAGTGTTTAGCTCAAGCTTTGTTCATTTGGGTCCATGAGGTCACTGTCACGAATCACATCGATAGGAATTGTTAAACTGGAAGCTAAGTCAAAACAAGAACGAAAATTGTCGAAAGGGTATTTTTGTCTTTTGAGACATAAGGATGAAATGGATGTCGATAAATTTTTGACAAGTTCATTTGATGACTTAATGTCACTCGGCCATAATATGATTAACTGGGCCTTGTGAATTAATTTCATTTCGTGAGAATTTTATTGAAAATTCTTAATGGGCCTTTCTCATGTTGTCATGAACAAATGAAGAAGTTTCTAGAAGCTCCTTCTAGAGAGACTCGGGCGCCTACCCTAATAGAGAAATATGAGAGTTTATTTTGTGCATAAATGTATTTAGATACTTGCCAAAAGAAAAAGAGGAAACAAATTTCCTCCAAGAGGAAAGTGGGAATCGGCCAAGTGAGAGACAAGGCAAGGCCTTGAACAAAATAGGAAACAAATCAAGGCTTCTAGAAGCCTTGAGTTGGCCGAGTGTCTCAAAGGGAAAAAAGAGGAAATTGCTCATGAATATGTGATATTCTATAGAAGATGAAACTACCTTATTGAAGGTGAGACCTCTCCTATAAATAGGAGCCTCATTTCCTCACATTTGAATCATCCAAGTTTAAGAGATTTGAGAGACTCTCTCTCTAGAACTTTGGCCGAAAACCCTCTCTCTCTCTCTAGTTTATTTTCGATTTTTTCTTGTCTTGGCACCTAGGTCCTCACTCGACCTAGTGTTTAGCTCTGCGACTTCGAGACTCGTTCTTAAGTCGTAGCGTTTAAAAGTGCCCACTCACGGATTCCTTCTTTTCGAGTGATTTAGTGATAGAAACTTTCGTGGTTGCTCGAGGTGCCAAGGAAAGAAAGAGAGACGTGCTGCGAGGGGAGACGAGCGTTGCAAAATTTCCACAAGCTTCTTCAAAGTTCAAGCTTCAAGAAAGGTTAGTAAACTTCTAGCTCATATTGGTTTTTAATTACATGTACTTGCACTTGTCTAGGTTAGTAAAAACCGTTTTTACTTGTAAAAGAAAATTTTTAAAATTCCGCCGCTTACCGAAGCGTTAATTATTTTCTTAAACCCTAGATCGATTCCAACAAATGGTATCAGAGCTATGGTCAAAGGAATGCATGTGCATGTTTTTAAATTATGAGCTTGAAAATCGTTTTCGAAAGTTTACTAATTTTGTGACAAGTTAGAATTGTAATCTTAGTTTTTTTTTAATTTATTGCTCTTGCCTTTAAATTAAAAACCATGTTGTTTTTCTATGATTTTGGGATGTTTTTAAAACACATTAGAATCAGTTCTAAAAGTTTTTAATTTTTTATATTGAAAAACGTGTTTTAAAGGTTTGAGAAATTTCGGTAAATTTTGTGACTAGTTACTTTGTCTTTCTAGTTTCTTTTATTTACCGTATTCGTTTTATGGTTGTTGTTATTTCTTTTATTCTATGTTATTACCCTGCTAATAAAACACAAATAAAAGCTTTAAACAACATCTTAAAACGTTCCGTTACACTTGATTCTTTTTCGCACCTAAGTAGGACCAAGCTTTAATTTATTTCTTTTTCTTCGAGCTGGAGTAAACCCGCATTAAAAGTGGCATAAATCTCTGCTCAGAAATCGAAATTTAATGATTCTTGAATCAAATTAAAGCTCTGTCTGTTCTCTGTCCAATGCCACCGGTTTCGGCTAAAAAGAACATCGGAGCCGCCAGATATGGCGATTTTACTCCGAGGTGCGCGGCTGTCTGAAACTCCAGTTTTTTTAGAAATCCGGATTTTCAAACCCCACTACCATGAGTTATAGAACTCTAATGAGAAAATTTTCTTGAGCAAAAATGTTTTTCATATGATTATAAACATGATGTGTAAGATTAAAATGTTTTGATTTTTGAAAGTTTAATTGAAATTGAATTTTTACAAAACTAGTTTGAATTTTGAAAAACCGTTTTCACTTTCAAACTTGAAAATATTTTGTCATCCAAATCAAATAAATTTTCAAAATGTTTTCAAAACTATATCTATATCACATATGTTCAAAATCTATATGCTCTTGAAAATTTGAGTGGGAGGTCTCCTTTTAGACAAGCCAAAAAATAAAAAGATGTGTAATCTCAAACTTTCAAGTGTTCGAGTGAGTTGAAGTTCACACTTCCCTCACGCACTTTCCCGAAATAGAAAATAGGAAAAGATCGAGTATGTACCTTGTGCCTTTATGCACTAATACTGCTCTGAACATATCGATCTAGGATTCTCTTCTAGTTGTCCGCTCTGTCGTTCTCTAACTAGGAAATTTGTTTCCGAACTTATAAGAGTCGATGAACCAACTCCAAAAACTAAGTGGGAGGGTTATATTCGTTGTTTGTAACCCGCGATCCCCAACACTAGTGAAAGATGCAATAACGTGGGACTAAGAGCCGCTCTTGCGACCCTCACTTAAATGTGAGTACTCCAAGGCGTTATTGCTTCGATCATTGCTCAATGAGCTACGTCCGAGAGTGATGCAATGATGGCAAGGCCTCCCCTTGGGGGATTGTTTTTCAAAGCTGATCTTTTGGACTAAGTGGTTGGTTGCACGCTTAGGCTCAATCCCTAGTATCCTCCCTTGAGGCTCTGCGAAAGGATGTGAGTGATCAAACCAATTTACAAGGTGGCTAGTCAAAGTAGATGTGTTGACATCTTGGCTTAGCATTAATAATGTGTCATTTACTTATAAAAGGAGATTTTTTGCGGCCTTCTCTTGAGGGAGTAAATTATCGTTTGGTTTATAACACCTTTGGATTTTATAAAAGTCTTAATAAAACTCAAATCCTAAACCAAAGACTAATCATAAACTTGTTTCAACTTCAATAGGCTTTATGTCCCGCAAACATCTCTCAATCTTTCTTTCCTCGATCAAACTCGAAAACGAAAACTACATAGACTCGAAACGTAACCTCGACATAATACCTACCGTTAACAAGCACAAATGGGTACTCACCACCCCGTGTCCTCCTCTGACGAATGATGATTCAACTCAAGAGGACAATGACGCCTTAGCGGCCTGGCTTCGATCCGATGAGATTGTGAGGTGCTATATCTTGGCATCTATGAACAATATGCTGAAAGAGCAACATCGTGACTTCGAGACTTCCGCTGACATGCTCTACAATCTCCTTGAGATGTTTGGAGGGCAAAGACGTCAAACAAGGCTACAAGCAGTCCGACAGTTTATGAACTGTCATACGCAGGCTAGGACTCCTGTTAGAGACTTTATGATACTGATCATTAGTTTTCTAAATAAGATGGAAATCCTAGGATCTGAGATTGATGGGAAGAATATCATAGATATGATCTTAGAAACTCTCCCCGCATCTCTTGATACCTCCAAGATGAACTACTCCATAAACAAGCTAGAGTACACTGTTACCAAGCTTATGGAGGAACTTCACACTGCTGTAGGTTTCACTAAGAGAAAGAGGAATCAAGGAGAGGCACATGCTACTGAGCAAAAAGCCTCCGCCTCTGGAACTGTGAAGAGACCTTACAAGGCCGATAAAAAGAACTGTCCCGCCTATCTCAAAGCAAAGGAACATAGTATTGTACTAGTTACCGAAGCATGCTTAGTAGCTGATCATGTATCATCGTGGATTATTGACTCCGCTGCTACTAACCATATTTGTTGTTCCTTGAATGGTTTCAAGAAAACCAAAAGCTTAGAGGAAGGCGAGTTCTGTTTCAAATGGGGTGATGGGAGCCTGGTGTCTGCGAAGGCTGTGGGATCCGTGACATTGTCTTTTGAAGACCGTACTATAAACTTGAATAATGTTTATTTTGTTCCTACCTTTGAGAACTTAATATCCGTTGCTCGTCTTCTTGAGCAAGATTATTGTTTAAAGTTCATTAAGAATGGAATTCGTATTTCGTTTCCTGATAATTCTTTTGTCACTGATGCATGTATGAAGAATGCTCTTTTTTACATCTATCCCACTCAACCTTCTCTTTTAGACACCGAAATAGATAACGATCTAATTAGGGAGCCAAAGAGGATCAAACTTTCTGAATCCTCCGATCTAACAAAATCAACATACCTCTGGCACTTAAGACTTGGTCATATCAGTCTAGATAGGATTAAGAGACTTGTGAGGGATGGTCCACTCCAAGCCTCTGCAATAGGTTCACTACCTATTTGTGAATCCTGCATAGAAGGAAAAATGACTAAGCGACCTTTCTCCGATAAGGGTCGAAGAGCCACTGAGTTGCTGGAACTAATACATTCTAATGTATGTGGACCGCTCAACCAACAGGCACGTGGAGGATACGAATACTTCGTTACCTTCACTGATGATTACTCAAGATATGGGTTTGTCTATTTGCTTAAACACAAATCCGAGACCTTTAACGTATTTAAGGTCTTTAGGGCTTTAGTGGAAAAGCAAACTGGCAAAGTGATCAAAACCCTTCGATCTGATCGAGGTGGTGAGTATATGTCTGGAGAGTTCGATGACTTTCTTAAAGAAGAAGGTATCGCTTCTCAGCTTACCGCTCCTGGCACACCTCAACAAAACGGAGTGTCAGAGAGAAGAAACCGAACTCTTGTGGAGATGGTTAGATCAATGATGAGTTACTCATCACTCCCGCTTTCCTTTTGGGGATATGCCCTCGAAACAGCCGCCTACATTCTGAACCAAGTTCCGTCCAAAACGGTTCCTGGTACTCCTTATGAACGATGGACTGGCCGTAAAGTGAATCTTGGCCGCATCCGAATTTGGGGTTGCCCTGCACACGTGCTGAGGCAAAAGACTAGCAAGTTGGCTAGTAGGTCAGAATTGTGCCTGTTTGTAGGATATCCGAAGGAAACCAAAGGTTTTACTTTCTATAGTCCCGAGGACGATAAGACTTTCGTTAGCACGAATGCTCGTTTCCTTGAGGAGGACTTTATGAAGGATGCGAAACCTAGAAGCAAAATTGTGCTTGAAGAAAAGTTGGGTGAGGAAGCTTCTACCTCATCTGTAAGAACTGTTCTTACCCCAACTGAAACACAACCTAACTCATCAGAATCTCGTCAAGTAGTACTTAGACGTAGTGGGAGGGCTACTCAAAAGCCTGACAGGTACATGTCTTATGGAGACTCTCTTGTAGCCGTCTCCGACATGGATGACCCTGTTTCCTATAGCCAAGCGATGGCTTGTTCTGAATCAAACCTTTGGCTTGACGCCATGAAAGTTGTGTTGTCAATAGTGCCCACAAGAAGAGTTATAGTCTTTATTTTGAACATTTGATGTAATAAAGTCTCATGAAGACTCTTGCTTGTAATTGCCTATTCATTCATTAATAAAGTTGAAACGTTCATTCAATCTTCCTTGTCTGAAGCTTTATGATAAAACCATAGTCTTTTAGTCCATAAACAAACTTAACAACTTACGAAGAGACAAATGTAGATTTGCATGAACAAACTCTTTGTAGTTTGCTTAAAACGATATATTCGCAATCTTAGGGTCAAAGGACTATTGACCTCAGTATGATTGTTAGAAGAATCTATGATGTCTGGTTATGAGGCATTGAGAGTTAGGAACTCTATAGTTCTTCTAGGTATCTTCCGAAGGTACTGAATTGACCAGTGCACTTCTAGAGACAAGATAAGAACAAACCATTTAACCTCTTATGTCTCGAAGTCACTATGTATGAATTGCATCATGCTTACCTTAATCCTGAAATGAGACATGCCATTTCACACCTTAGTATTCTCATTTGAGAAAGTCAAAGTTCGGACTCACTATGTGATTCCGAACAAGGCCTATTGGTGAAGTACTAAGTTGTGAGTCTGTCATGAGTAACTTTGTGAAGTTCTCATAGATATGGAATTCATGTACAAGATTGCTGAAATGCAATGTATGTCACCTCATGCTTTGTTCCTTGGAGTGTGAATAAATGAACTGGCCAGTGTCCAAATTGAGTCTTGACTCTTTTGGATGAAACAATGTGACTTGTTAGCTCCTCGTCAATACATTGTTTCTAACTTATTCACAAGCGACAAAGGAGTTGAGGAAATAACAGCTAGAAGGGTAAAATGGTAATTTAGTAAATCCCGACTAGCTGATGACATTCATGAAGGGTAAACATAGATAATATTCAGTGGATCCGCTCATCATAATTAGGTCGAATTCTTGAGTAGAAAATAAATTCATTTGAACCGAGAGATTTTCAGTGTCAGCTCTTTAGTGGAGTCAGTTGGCATTAAGCTAAACTTGGAAAAGGTTTGTGAACTTTTGAGTCCAAGTGTTTAGCTAAAGCTTTGTTCATTTGGGTCCATGAGGTCACTGTCACGAATCACATCGATAGGAATAGTTAAACTGGAAGCTAAGCCAAAACAAGAACGAAAATAGTTAAAAGGGTATTTTTGTCTTTTGAGACATAAGGATGAAATGGATGTCAATAAATTTTGACAAGTTCATTTGATGACTTAATGTCACTCGGCCATAATATGATTAATTGGACCTTGTGAATTAATTTCATTTCATAAGAATTTTATTGAAAACTCTTAATGGGCCTTTTTCATGTTCTCATGAATAAATGAAGAAGCTTCTAGAAGCTCCTTCTAGAAGTGAAATGGGCGCCCATAATACCCAAGGAAAGAGAGTTTATTTTGTGCATAAATGTATTTAGATACTTGCCAAAAGAAAAAGAGGAAACAAATTTCCCACACATGCAATGGGAAATTCGGCCAAGTGAGAAAAGGGAAAGCCAAGGAACAAAAAAGGAAACAAATCCTTGCCTCTAGGAGGCAGCCTTGGGCGCCCAACAAGGAATGGGAAATGAAGGATTTTTGCTCATGAATATGTGATATTCTATAGAAGAGGAAACTACCTTATTGAAGGTGAGACCTCTCCTATAAATAGGAGCCCCATTTCCTCACAATTCATTCATCCAAGTTTAAGAGATTTGAGAGACTCTCTCTCTAGAACTTGGCCGAAGTCCTCTTCTCTCTCTCTCTAGTTTATTTTCGGTTTTCTCTTGTCTTGGCACCTAGGTCCTCACTCGACCTAGTCTTTAGCTCTGCGACTTCGAGACTCGTTCTCAAGTCGTAGTGTTTAAAAGTGCCCACTCACTAATTCCTTCTTTTCGAGTGATTTAGTGATAGAAACTTTCGTGGTTGCTCGAGGTGCCGAGGAAAGAAAAGAGAGACGTGCTGCGAGGGGAGACGAACGTTGCCAACCTTCCAAAGGCTCATCAACGTTCAAGCATCAAAAAGGTTAGTAACTTTTAAAGCTCATATTAGTTTTTATTTACATGCATATGCTCTTGTCTAGGTTAGTAAAAACTAGTTTTACTTAAAAAGAAAATTTTTAAAATTCCGCCGCTTTGCGAAGCGTTTAATCTTTTTCTTAAACCCTAGATCGATTCCAACAAGTTGAAATACACTCGATGTATGTCAACAAATTCTGGAAACTTGTAGACCTTCCTGAAGGGATTAAACCCGTAGGGTGTAAATGGATATACAAGAAGAAAAGGGGTCCTGATGGGAACGTCGAGACGTTTAAAGCACGACTTGTGGCGAAGGGTTATACCCAACAAGAAGGGATTGACTATGAAGAAACCTTCTCGCCAGTCGCGATGCTTAAATCCATCCGCATACTCCTATCCATAGCTGCAGCTCTCGACTATGAGATCTGGCAAATGGATGTCAAGACAGCCTTTCTGAATGGCAATCTTGACGAGCGCATTTACATGGCTCAACCAGACGGTTTCGTGGATAAAGGTCAAGAGACCAAGGTTTGTGAGTTGCTTAAATCCATTTATGGACTAAAGCAAGCATCTAGGTCATGGAATATTAGATTCGATGAAACTGTAAAGGGCTTCGGCTTTGAACAGTCAATAGATGAGCCTTGTGTTTATAAGTTAATACACGAAGGCAAAGTTGTGTTTCTGGTACTATATGTCGATGATATACTACTCATTGGTAATGACGTGGGTAAGTTATCTGAGGTTAAGGTCTGGCTAGCAAAGCAATTCGATATGAAGGATCTAGGAGAAGCCGCATACATTATGGGGATCCAAATCTTTCGAGATAGGAAAAACCGGACCCTGTCGCTCTCTCAAGCATCTTATATTGATAAGATAATGGATCGCTTCTCGATGCAAGACTCCAAGAAGGGTCAAACACCCTTTAGGCATGGAGTTTCACTCTCTAAGGACCAGTCTCCCAAGACTGCACAAGAGATTGAAGACATGAGGAAAATACTTTACGCCTCTGCCGTAGGAAGCCTCATGTATGCTATGCTTTGCACTAGACCTGACATCTGTTTCGCCGTTGGCGTAGTTAGGCGTTTCCAATCCAACCCTAGACCCGAGCACTGGATTGCTGTTAAGCATGTTCTTAAGTATCTTCGAAGAACTAGGAACTTGATGCTTACATACTCAGGTACTGACCTGACTATGACGGGATATACCGACTCCGATTTTCAAGCGGATAAGGATTCCAGGAAATCCACTTCGGGATCTGTGTTCATCCTTAATGGTGGAGCTGTTGTGTGGAGAAGTATTAAGCAATCTTGCATTGCTGACTCCACAATGGAAGCAGAATATGTGGCTGCTTGTGAAGCATCCAAAGAGGCTGTATGGCTTAGAAAATTCCTTAAGTATTTGGAAGTTGTTCCAAACGTCGACGAGCCCATAACCCTTTATTGTGATAATAGTGGGGCTATCGCTAACTCAAAGGAACCTAGAAGCCATAAGCGCTCTAAGCATATTGAGAGGAAATACCATTTGATTCGAGAAATCGCGCAACGCGGAGACGTGGAGGTGAAGTAGATCTCTGGCAGATCCATTCACCAAGGCCCTAGCGAACATGGTCTTCGACCAATTTCGAGAGGGATTAGGCATGTAGGACTACTCTAATCTTCTTTGAGTCAAGTGGGAGTTTGTTGTCAATGGTGCCCACAAGAAGAGTAGTAGTGTCTATTGATATACATTTGATGTCATATAGTCTTACGAAGACTCTTGCTTGTAATTGCTAATTCATTAATAATAAAGTTGAAACGTTCATTCATTCTTTCTTTGTTTGAAGCTTTATGATAAAACCTTAGTCTTTTAGTCCATAAACAAACTTAACAACTTACGAAGAGACAAATGTAGATTTGCATGAACAAACTCTTCGTAGTTTGCTTAAAACGATATATTCGCAATCTAAGGGTCAAAGGACTATTGACCTCAGTATGATTGTTAGAAGAATCTATGATGTCTGGTTATGAGGCATTGAGAGTTGGAGACTCTATAGTTCTTCTAGGTATCTTCCGAAGGTACTGAATTGACCAGTGCACTTCTAGAGACAATATAAGAACAAACCATTTAACCTCTTATGTCTCGAAGTCACTATGTATGAATTGCATCATGCTTACCTTAATCCTGAAATGAGACATGCCATTTCACACCTTAGTATTCTCATTTGAGAAAGTCAAAGTTCGGACTCACTATGTGATTCCGAACAAGGCCTATTGGTGAAGTACTAAGTTGTGAGTCTGTCATGAGTAACTTTGTGAAGTTCTCATAGATATGGAATTCATGTACAAGATTGCTGAAATGCAATGTATGTCACCTCATGCTTTGTTCCTTGGAGTGTGAATAAATGAACTGGCCAGTGTCCAAATTGAGTCCTGACTCTTTTGGATGAAACAATGTGACTTGTTAGCTCCTCGTCAATACATTGTTTCTAACTTATTCACAAGCGACAAAGGAGTTGAGGAAATAACAGCTAGAAGGGTAAAATGGTAATTTAGTAAATCCCGACTAGCTGATGACATTCATGAAGGGTAAACATAGATAATATTCAGTGGATCCGCTCATCATAATTAGGTCGAATTCTTGAGTAGAAAATAAATTCATTTGAACCGAGAGATTTTCAGTGTCAGCTCTTTAGTGGAGTCAGTTGGCATTAAGCTAAACTTGGAAAAGGTTTGTGAACTTTTGAGTCCAAGTGTTTAGCTAAAGCTTTGTTCATTTGGGTCCATGAGGTCACTGTCACGAATCACATCGATAGGAATAGTTAAACTGGAAGCTAAGCCAAAACAAGAACGAAAATAGTTAAAAGGGTATTTTTGTCTTTTGAGACATAAGGATGAAATGGATGTCAATAAATTTTGACAAGTTCATTTGATGACTTAATGTCACTCGGCCATAATATGATTAATTGGACCTTGTGAATTAATTTCATTTCATAAGAATTTTATTGAAAACTCTTAATGGGCCTTTTTCATGTTCTCATGAATAAATGAAGAAGCTTCTAGAAGCTCCTTCTAGAAGTGAAATGGGCGCCCATAATACCCAAGGAAAGAGAGTTTATTTTGTGCATAAATGTATTTAGATACTTGCCAAAAGAAAAAGAGGAAACAAATTTCCCACACATGCAATGGGAAATTCGGCCAAGTGAGAAAAGGGAAAGCCAAGGAACAAAAAAGGAAACAAATCCTTGCCTCTAGGAGGCAGCCTTGGGCGCCCAACAAGGAATGGGAAATGAAGGATTTTTGCTCATGAATATGTGATATTCTATAGAAGAGGAAACTACCTTATTGAAGGTGAGACCTCTCCTATAAATAGGAGCCCCATTTCCTCACAATTCATTCATCCAAGTTTAAGAGATTTGAGAGACTCTCTCTCTAGAACTTGGCCGAAGTCCTCTTCTCTCTCTCTCTAGTTTATTTTCGGTTTTCTCTTGTCTTGGCACCTAGGTCCTCACTCGACCTAGTCTTTAGCTCTGCGACTTCGAGACTCGTTCTCAAGTCGTAGTGTTTAAAAGTGCCCACTCACTAATTCCTTCTTTTCGAGTGATTTAGTGATAGAAACTTTCGTGGTTGCTCGAGGTGCCGAGGAAAGAAAAGAGAGACGTGCTGCGAGGGGAGACGAACGTTGCCAACCTTCCAAAGGCTCATCAACGTTCAAGCATCAAAAAGGTTAGTAACTTTTAAAGCTCATATTAGTTTTTATTTACATGCATATGCTCTTGTCTAGGTTAGTAAAAACTAGTTTTACTTAAAAAGAAAATTTTTAAAATTCCGCCGCTTTGCGAAGCGTTTAATCTTTTTCTTAAACCCTAGATCGATTCCAACAAGTTGAAATACACTCGATGTATGTCAACAAATTCTGGAAACTTGTAGACCTTCCTGAAGGGATTAAACCCGTAGGGTGTAAATGGATATACAAGAAGAAAAGGGGTCCTGATGGGAACGTCGAGACGTTTAAAGCACGACTTGTGGCGAAGGGTTATACCCAACAAGAAGGGATTGACTATGAAGAAACCTTCTCGCCAGTCGCGATGCTTAAATCCATCCGCATACTCCTATCCATAGCTGCAGCTCTCGACTATGAGATCTGGCAAATGGATGTCAAGACAGCCTTTCTGAATGGCAATCTTGACGAGCGCATTTACATGGCTCAACCAGACGGTTTCGTGGATAAAGGTCAAGAGACCAAGGTTTGTGAGTTGCTTAAATCCATTTATGGACTAAAGCAAGCATCTAGGTCATGGAATATTAGATTCGATGAAACTGTAAAGGGCTTCGGCTTTGAACAGTCAATAGATGAGCCTTGTGTTTATAAGTTAATACACGAAGGCAAAGTTGTGTTTCTGGTACTATATGTCGATGATATACTACTCATTGGTAATGACGTGGGTAAGTTATCTGAGGTTAAGGTCTGGCTAGCAAAGCAATTCGATATGAAGGATCTAGGAGAAGCCGCATACATTATGGGGATCCAAATCTTTCGAGATAGGAAAAACCGGACCCTGTCGCTCTCTCAAGCATCTTATATTGATAAGATAATGGATCGCTTCTCGATGCAAGACTCCAAGAAGGGTCAAACACCCTTTAGGCATGGAGTTTCACTCTCTAAGGACCAGTCTCCCAAGACTGCACAAGAGATTGAAGACATGAGGAAAATACTTTACGCCTCTGCCGTAGGAAGCCTCATGTATGCTATGCTTTGCACTAGACCTGACATCTGTTTCGCCGTTGGCGTAGTTAGGCGTTTCCAATCCAACCCTAGACCCGAGCACTGGATTGCTGTTAAGCATGTTCTTAAGTATCTTCGAAGAACTAGGAACTTGATGCTTACATACTCAGGTACTGACCTGACTATGACGGGATATACCGACTCCGATTTTCAAGCGGATAAGGATTCCAGGAAATCCACTTCGGGATCTGTGTTCATCCTTAATGGTGGAGCTGTTGTGTGGAGAAGTATTAAGCAATCTTGCATTGCTGACTCCACAATGGAAGCAGAATATGTGGCTGCTTGTGAAGCATCCAAAGAGGCTGTATGGCTTAGAAAATTCCTTAAGTATTTGGAAGTTGTTCCAAACGTCGACGAGCCCATAACCCTTTATTGTGATAATAGTGGGGCTATCGCTAACTCAAAGGAACCTAGAAGCCATAAGCGCTCTAAGCATATTGAGAGGAAATACCATTTGATTCGAGAAATCGCGCAACGCGGAGACGTGGAGGTGAAGTAGATCTCTGGCAGATCCATTCACCAAGGCCCTAGCGAACATGGTCTTCGACCAATTTCGAGAGGGATTAGGCATGTAGGACTACTCTAATCTTCTTTGAGTCAAGTGGGAGTTTGTTGTCAATGGTGCCCACAAGAAGAGTAGTAGTGTCTATTGATATACATTTGATGTCATATAGTCTTACGAAGACTCTTGCTTGTAATTGCTAATTCATTAATAATAAAGTTGAAACGTTCATTCATTCTTTCTTTGTTTGAAGCTTTATGATAAAACCTTAGTCTTTTAGTCCATAAACAAACTTAACAACTTACGAAGAGACAAATGTAGATTTGCATGAACAAACTCTTCGTAGTTTGCTTAAAACGATATATTCGCAATCTAAGGGTCAAAGGACTATTGACCTCAGTATGATTGTTAGAAGAATCTATGATGTCTGGTTATGAGGCATTGAGAGTTGGAGACTCTATAGTTCTTCTAGGTATCTTCCGAAGGTACTGAATTGACCAGTGCACTTCTAGAGACAATATAAGAACAAACCATTTAACCTCTTATGTCTCGAAGTCACTATGTATGAATTGCATCATGCTTACCTTAATCCTGAAATGAGACATGCCATTTCACACCTTAGTATTCTCATTTGAGAAAGTCAAAGTTCGGACTCACTATGTGATTCCGAACAAGGCCTATTGGTGAAGTACTAAGTTGTGAGTCTGTCATGAGTAACTTTGTGAAGTTCTCATAGATATGGAATTCATGTACAAGATTGCTGAAATGCAATGTATGTCACCTCATGCTTTGTTCCTTGGAGTGTGAATAAATGAACTGGCCAGTGTCCAAATTGAGTCCTGACTCTTTTGGATGAAACAATGTGACTTGTTAGCTCCTCGTCAATACATTGTTTCTAACTTATTCACAAGCGACAAAGGAGTTGAGGAAATAACAGCTAGAAGGGTAAAATGGTAATTTAGTAAATCCCGACTAGCTGATGACATTCATGAAGGGTAAACATAGATAATATTCAGTGGATCCGCTCATCATAATTAGGTCGAATTCTTGAGTAGAAAATAAATTCATTTGAACCGAGAGATTTTCAGTGTCAGCTCTTTAGTGGAGTCAGTTGGCATTAAGCTAAACTTGGAAAAGGTTTGTGAACTTTTGAGTCCAAGTGTTTAGCTAAAGCTTTGTTCATTTGGGTCCATGAGGTCACTGTCACGAATCACATCGATAGGAATAGTTAAACTGGAAGCTAAGCCAAAACAAGAACGAAAATAGTTAAAAGGGTATTTTTGTCTTTTGAGACATAAGGATGAAATGGATGTCAATAAATTTTGACAAGTTCATTTGATGACTTAATGTCACTCGGCCATAATATGATTAATTGGACCTTGTGAATTAATTTCATTTCATAAGAATTTTATTGAAAACTCTTAATGGGCCTTTTTCATGTTCTCATGAATAAATGAAGAAGCTTCTAGAAGCTCCTTCTAGAAGTGAAATGGGCGCCCATAATACCCAAGGAAAGAGAGTTTATTTTGTGCATAAATGTATTTAGATACTTGCCAAAAGAAAAAGAGGAAACAAATTTCCCACACATGCAATGGGAAATTCGGCCAAGTGAGAAAAGGGAAAGCCAAGGAACAAAAAAGGAAACAAATCCTTGCCTCTAGGAGGCAGCCTTGGGCGCCCAACAAGGAATGGGAAATGAAGGATTTTTGCTCATGAATATGTGATATTCTATAGAAGAGGAAACTACCTTATTGAAGGTGAGACCTCTCCTATAAATAGGAGCCCCATTTCCTCACAATTCATTCATCCAAGTTTAAGAGATTTGAGAGACTCTCTCTCTAGAACTTGGCCGAAGTCCTCTTCTCTCTCTCTCTAGTTTATTTTCGGTTTTCTCTTGTCTTGGCACCTAGGTCCTCACTCGACCTAGTCTTTAGCTCTGCGACTTCGAGACTCGTTCTCAAGTCGTAGTGTTTAAAAGTGCCCACTCACTAATTCCTTCTTTTCGAGTGATTTAGTGATAGAAACTTTCGTGGTTGCTCGAGGTGCCGAGGAAAGAAAAGAGAGACGTGCTGCGAGGGGAGACGAACGTTGCCAACCTTCCAAAGGCTCATCAACGTTCAAGCATCAAAAAGGTTAGTAACTTTTAAAGCTCATATTAGTTTTTATTTACATGCATATGCTCTTGTCTAGGTTAGTAAAAACTAGTTTTACTTAAAAAGAAAATTTTTAAAATTCCGCCGCTTTGCGAAGCGTTTAATCTTTTTCTTAAACCCTAGATCGATTCCAACAAGTTGAAATACACTCGATGTATGTCAACAAATTCTGGAAACTTGTAGACCTTCCTGAAGGGATTAAACCCGTAGGGTGTAAATGGATATACAAGAAGAAAAGGGGTCCTGATGGGAACGTCGAGACGTTTAAAGCACGACTTGTGGCGAAGGGTTATACCCAACAAGAAGGGATTGACTATGAAGAAACCTTCTCGCCAGTCGCGATGCTTAAATCCATCCGCATACTCCTATCCATAGCTGCAGCTCTCGACTATGAGATCTGGCAAATGGATGTCAAGACAGCCTTTCTGAATGGCAATCTTGACGAGCGCATTTACATGGCTCAACCAGACGGTTTCGTGGATAAAGGTCAAGAGACCAAGGTTTGTGAGTTGCTTAAATCCATTTATGGACTAAAGCAAGCATCTAGGTCATGGAATATTAGATTCGATGAAACTGTAAAGGGCTTCGGCTTTGAACAGTCAATAGATGAGCCTTGTGTTTATAAGTTAATACACGAAGGCAAAGTTGTGTTTCTGGTACTATATGTCGATGATATACTACTCATTGGTAATGACGTGGGTAAGTTATCTGAGGTTAAGGTCTGGCTAGCAAAGCAATTCGATATGAAGGATCTAGGAGAAGCCGCATACATTATGGGGATCCAAATCTTTCGAGATAGGAAAAACCGGACCCTGTCGCTCTCTCAAGCATCTTATATTGATAAGATAATGGATCGCTTCTCGATGCAAGACTCCAAGAAGGGTCAAACACCCTTTAGGCATGGAGTTTCACTCTCTAAGGACCAGTCTCCCAAGACTGCACAAGAGATTGAAGACATGAGGAAAATACTTTACGCCTCTGCCGTAGGAAGCCTCATGTATGCTATGCTTTGCACTAGACCTGACATCTGTTTCGCCGTTGGCGTAGTTAGGCGTTTCCAATCCAACCCTAGACCCGAGCACTGGATTGCTGTTAAGCATGTTCTTAAGTATCTTCGAAGAACTAGGAACTTGATGCTTACATACTCAGGTACTGACCTGACTATGACGGGATATACCGACTCCGATTTTCAAGCGGATAAGGATTCCAGGAAATCCACTTCGGGATCTGTGTTCATCCTTAATGGTGGAGCTGTTGTGTGGAGAAGTATTAAGCAATCTTGCATTGCTGACTCCACAATGGAAGCAGAATATGTGGCTGCTTGTGAAGCATCCAAAGAGGCTGTATGGCTTAGAAAATTCCTTAAGTATTTGGAAGTTGTTCCAAACGTCGACGAGCCCATAACCCTTTATTGTGATAATAGTGGGGCTATCGCTAACTCAAAGGAACCTAGAAGCCATAAGCGCTCTAAGCATATTGAGAGGAAATACCATTTGATTCGAGAAATCGCGCAACGCGGAGACGTGGAGGTGAAGTAGATCTCTGGCAGATCCATTCACCAAGGCCCTAGCGAACATGGTCTTCGACCAATTTCGAGAGGGATTAGGCATGTAGGACTACTCTAATCTTCTTTGAGTCAAGTGGGAGTTTGTTGTCAATGGTGCCCACAAGAAGAGTAGTAGTGTCTATTGATATACATTTGATGTCATATAGTCTTACGAAGACTCTTGCTTGTAATTGCTAATTCATTAATAATAAAGTTGAAACGTTCATTCATTCTTTCTTTGTTTGAAGCTTTATGATAAAACCTTAGTCTTTTAGTCCATAAACAAACTTAACAACTTACGAAGAGACAAATGTAGATTTGCATGAACAAACTCTTCGTAGTTTGCTTAAAACGATATATTCGCAATCTAAGGGTCAAAGGACTATTGACCTCAATATGATTGTTAGAAGAATCTATGATGTCTGGTTATGAGGCATTGAGAGTTGGAGACTCTATAGTTCTTCTAGGTATCTTCCGAAGGTACTGAATTGACCAGTGCACTTCTAGAGACAATATAAGAACAAACCATTTAACCTCTTATGTCTCGAAGTCACTATGTATGAATTGCATCATGCTTACCTTAATCCTGAAATGAGACATGCCATTTCACACCTTAGTATTCTCATTTGAGAAAGTCAAAGTTCGGACTCACTATGTGATTCCGAACAAGGCCTATTGGTGAAGTACTAAGTTGTGAGTCTGTCATGAGTAACTTTGTGAAGTTCTCATAGATATGGAATTCATGTACAAGATTGCTGAAATGCAATGTATGTCACCTCATGCTTTGTTCCTTGGAGTGTGAATAAATGAACTGGCCAGTGTCCAAATTGAGTCCTGACTCTTTTGGATGAAACAATGTGACTTGTTAGCTCCTCGTCAATACATTGTTTCTAACTTATTCACAAGCGACAAAGGAGTTGAGGAAATAACAGCTAGAAGGGTAAAATGGTAATTTAGTAAATCCCGACTAGCTGATGACATTCATGAAGGTTAAACATAGATAATATTCAGTGGATCCGCTCATCATAATTAGGTCGAATTCTTGAGTAGAAAATAAATTCATTTGAACCGAGAGATTTTCAGTGTCAGCTCTTTAGTGGAGTCAGTTGGCATTAAGCTAAACTTGGAAAAGGTTTGTGAACTTTTGAGTCCAAGTGTTTAGCTCAAGCTTTGTTCATTTGGGTCCATGAGGTCACTGTCACGAATCACATCGATAGGAATTGTTAAACTGGAAGCTAAGTCAAAACAAGAACGAAAATTGTCGAAAGGGTATTTTTGTCTTTTGAGACATAAGGATGAAATGGATGTCAATAAATTTTTTGACAAGTTCATTTGATGACTTAATGTCACTCGGCCATAATATGATTAACTGGGCCTTGTGAATTAATTTCATTTCGTGAGAATTTTATTGAAAATTCTTGATGGGCCTTTCTCATGTTGTCATGAACAAATGAAGAAGTTTCTAGAAGCTCCTTCTAGAGAGACTCGGGCGCCTACCCTAATAGAGAAATAGGAGAGTTTATTTTGTGCATAAATGTATTTAGATACTTGCCAAAAGAAAAAGAGGAAACAAATTTCCTCCAAGAGGAAAGTGGGAATCGGCCAAGTGAGAGACAAGGCAAGGCCTTGAACAAAATAGGAAACAAATCAAGGCTTCTAGAAGCCTTGAGTTGGCCGAGTGTCTCAAAGGGAAAAAAGAGGAAATTGCTCATGAATATGTGATATTCTATAGAAGATGAAACTACCT
Organism: Urtica dioica subsp. dioica; assembly: GCF_054948205.1. Classification (NCBI taxonomy): domain Eukaryota; kingdom Viridiplantae; phylum Streptophyta; class Magnoliopsida; order Rosales; family Urticaceae; genus Urtica; species Urtica dioica. The sequence goes on along the minus strand of NC_142764.1, from coordinate 3,649,137 downwards.
TATTGAAGGTGAGACCTCTCCTATAAATAGGAGCCTCATTTCCTCACATTTGAATCATCCAAGTTTAAGAGATTTGAGAGACTCTCTCTCTAGAACTTTGGCCGAAAACCCTCTCTCTCTCTCTCTAGTTTATTTTCGATTTTTTCTTGTCTTGGCACCTAGGTCCTCACTCGACCTAGTGTTTAGCTCTGCGACTTCGAGACTCGTTCTTAAGTCGTAGCGTTTAAAAGTGCCCACTCACGGATTCCTTCTTTTCGAGTGATTTAGTGATAGAAACTTTCGTGGTTGCTCGAGGTGCCGAGGAAAGAAAGAGAGACGTGCTGCGAGGGGAGACGAGCGTTGCAAAATTCTAGCTCAAGCTTCAAGAAAGGTTAGTAAACTTCTAGCTCATATTGGTTTTTAATTACATGTACTTGCACTTGTCTAGGTTAGTAAAAACCGTTTTTACTTGTAAAAGAAAATTTTTAAAATTCCGCCGCTTACCGAAGCGTTAATTATTTTCTTAAACCCTAGATCGATTCCAACATTTTCATCATTCTCCCCTTGACGAGCTGAATTGGCGAAGTAAGGACTGAACTCATGAAAAGATGCATCCATTGAGACTATGAATTTTCGTGATCGGGGTTCATAGCATTTGTAGCCTTTCTGGGTTGCTGAATAGCCAAGGAAGATGCATTTGAGCGATTTTGGTTCAAGTTTACCTTGGCCATAAGAATGGGTGAAGACTGAACAGCCGAACACTTTCGCAGGTAGGGTTGAGATGAGTCGACAGTGAGGGTATGTCTCTAGAAGGACTTGAGATGGGATTTTATAGCCAAGGACACGAGATGGCATTCTGTTTATGAGGTAGGTGGCTGTGAGGACAACTTCTCCCCAAAAATGAGATGGGACGTTTGAGGAGAACATGATGGCTCGGGCGACTTCGAGAATGTGTCGATTTTTCCGCTCGGCTACCCCATTTTGTTGCGGGGTATGAACGCACGAGCTGGAGTGAATTATGCCATGTGTTTTGAAGAAATCGCCGAGCTCAGAATTAAAGTAATCTCGAGCGTTGTCAGTGTGGACAATTTGAATGGATGTGTCGAACTGTGTTTGGATCATTTTGTGAAAGGTTTTGAATAGATTGGATGTTTCAGATTTTTGTTTCATCATGTATATCCAACTGAGTCTAGTGTGGTCGTCAACAAAGAGAAGGAACCATCGAACTCCAGTGATATTGGAAACTTTTGAGGGTCCCCATATATCACTGTGAAATGTGGCAAAAGGACGAGATGGTTTGTACGAGGTGGGGTGATACGAGCTTCGAGAATGTTTGGCGAACTCACACATGTCACACTGAATGGAATTGATATTTTTATTGATAAACAAAGAAGGAAACATTCTTTTGAGATACATGAAATTTGGATGCCCTAGTCTAAGGTGATTGAGCATGATCTCTTTGTACTGGGGTGAATGTTGGGCGAGCTGACACATGGCGGGCTGATCTGGCTTGATGACATAGAGTCCGGCACTCAGCTCGGCATTACCAATCTGTCTCCCCGTGACCTGTTCCTGAAACACACATGAACTTCCATAAAAAATAGTTCGGCACTTAGAGTCTTGGTTGATCTTATGCACAGATAGGAGATTGCATTGTAGTTGAGGCACAAAGAACACCGAGTCTAGCCTCATGGACTTCGTCAAGACAACGGTGCCAATACCAGTGACTTGAGTTTTGGCTCCGTTGGCGATGGTGACTGATATGCTTTTATTACAAGCGGAGTAAGTTGTGAATAGATTTCGATTACCAGTCATGTGATCAGTGGCACCGGAGTCGACAATCCATGCTGTGGGATTCTCTGAGCTTACATTGAGGGCTCTAGAAGAGTTACCTAGAGGGCCAATGCCCGAGTGTTCTCCACTGAGTTGGACTTGTTGAAGAAGCTTCTGGAGAATAGCGAGCTGGTCGTTGCTGAAGGGAGAGGAGTCTGAGGTCGAGGTCGAGGCAGCGGACGAGGTGGATACTAAGTTTCCGACTGAGTTAGGATCTTTAGTATCTTGGGTAGACTTCGAGCTCGGTGGTTTCCCATGCAGTTTCCAGCAGGTTTCTCGGAGGTGTCCAGGTCGTCTGCAATGATCGCAGTAGGGGCGAGGTTTGCGAGGTTTCTCTGTTGAGACGCGGGCTGCAAGAACTTCGTCTCCATGTGTGGTGAGGGTGGACGAGTCTGAGAATGAGCCCGGAAGTGAGCTCGATTTGATAACTCCCAGCATGAGTTTCCTCCTGCTTTCCTCGTGTCTGACCGCGGAGAAGGCTTCACGGAGAGATGGTAGTGGTTTTGTACTAAGTATCCGACCTCTGACCTCATCAAGGTCTTGGTTGAGGCCGGATAGTAGTTTAAACACAAGTTTGGTCTCTACTATCCTGCGGTAGATTTTTGAGTCTTCGGAGCTGGTCCACTGGTGCTGTTCGTAGAGGTCGATCTTCTGCCATAGATGTGTGAGCGAGCTGAAGAACTGAGTAACAGACATCTCTCCTTGACGTAGGTCGTGGAGAGTGTTCTCAGTTTCAAACAGCTCGGACATATCTTCTGAGTTGGAGAAGATTTCTCTAGCTGCTTGCCAGATTTCTGCTGCCGTTCGGTAAAGGAGGAAGGTTTCTCCGATTTCGGGGAGCATAGAGTTTATGAGCCAGGACATCACCATGCTGTTTTCGGCCTTCCAACTCTTGAACGTCGGATCTTCGATCACAGGAGATGTGGCCACGCCTGTGAGGTAGTCATCTTTACCTCGTCCCGATATGAACATGAGCACAGATTGGGACCACTGTAGGAAGTTGTGGCCATTGACTTTGTGGCTCGTGATATGTTGGGAGAAGGATTCAGATTGCGACTGAGTGGGCGTGGTCTGAGTGGTGTTCATGATGGTTGATTTTTCCTGCTCTGATACCATGTTGAAGTTTAGAGAGAGAGAGTCGAATCTGGAGAGAAGATAAAGAAAGAGAGAATCGGAGAAGAGAGAGAGTGTTCCGAGACTTTGAATATTTCTTATATTTGATATTAATTTGTATCACCTATTTATACATATGGTGGGTACAAGAGAGAGTGTAATAAATACATGTGTAATAACTACTTCTAGGAAAAAGAGAATAGTAAATATACACAGAGAGCAAGACATAGGAAATAACATGAGAAATAAATGCGACAATTTCCCATGTGGAATGAGTTCCAAGGAGAGGACTTCCGAGGCAAGCTCGACGCGGAAGGGCGAGCTGACGAGCTCGACGCGGAAGGGCGAGCTGACGAGCTCGATTTCAACAACAATATTGGCATGATAGGACGTATTTTTCACTCTTCATTCCAGCCGAGTAGAAGGTTGTTGACGAGGTAAGACATTCCTGTGAATGGACTTTTGCTGACGGACGTTTCTCCCGTATAACCGATAGCAAAAAGGTCGAATATGGCCCTTTCTACCACAATAATGGCATACCCAACGAGGTCTGTTGACTAGAGACCTGGTTGGTCCAGAGAGATGAGGCCGAGGAAGATTATGAGTTTTGTCATTACCAGATGGTTGAGGCATGTTTCGCGACATCTGGCTAGTCTGCTTTTGGGGAACGAACGTAGTCTGGGATAATGAAGCTCCATGGGTATATCCAAGCCCCTTCATGTTCTTCGCAGGTTTGCCAATGGTGAGGATTTTGTCAAGGCTGTCAGTCCCAGAGTTCAGCATTCTGACTGATTTAGTCATTTGATCAAGTTCTCCATTCAGCCGACTGACTTCCTTCTTCAGATCCACAATCGTCTTTAGGAGCCTTGCCTTATCTTCAGTCAGAGAGAGAATAAGAGCACTCTGTTTGTCGAGAATCTTGGCTCCTCAACCCATTTGGTGTGTAAGGTATTGTATGCTTCATTCATGGCATCGTCAGATAGTTCCTCATCTAGAACAAATTTCTGAGAGCATTCACCAAATTCATTAGTAGACTCATGAGTATGGACAGAGGCAGTAAAGGCCACAAAGTTACTTATCTGATCGGAGTCGCTATCTTCTTCTTCTTCATCCGATAGAGTAGCGTTGTACCCCTTTTTCTATTTCTTGAGAAAATTGGGACACTCCTTCTGAATGTGCCCAAAACCTTCACACTCATGACATTGAATACCTTTCCCTCTTCCGGAGCGTTCACCACTTTTACTATTCCTGTGAGGGTTAGCATTCTTCTGGAATCGTTGTTGGAAATTGTCCTTGACATCTTGCGAGACATTTTTCCCATTCATCTGGTTGAGTCTCTTCATAACCCTGCTATAATTTTTTGCTAGCATAGCTATAGTATCGTCAATAACATTGTCAGAGTCTGAGTATACCTGTTCCTTTTGTTCATGAACAGAGCTTTTGAGGGCCATCCCTCTGTGTTTCTTTTCCAACTTAGGTAGAGAAAGCTCAAAAGTCATGAGGGATCCCATGAGTTCGTCGAACTTCAGCGTTTTTAGGTCATGAACTTCCTCAATGGCCGTGATCTTCATCTTGAACCTTGGGCTCAAAGCTCTCAGGGATTTTCGAACAAGATCTTCATCTGTCATTGGTTTCCCGAGAGAATATGATTCATTGGCAAGGTCACGGATGCGAACGTTGAATTCAGCAACTGATTCATCCTCGAGCATAGTGAGGGCTTCAAAATTGGTTGTGAGATATTGAAGCTTCTGCTCACGGACCTTTGTAGTTCCCTCATAAGCAACAACAAGGATTTCCCAGGCCTCTTTGGCACTGGTGCATGTGTTTATCAACCTGAAAAAAATTTTATCGACTCCGTTAAAAATCGCATTAAGAGCACGAGAGTTACCAAGGGCCGCCTCGTCTTCAGTGGGAGTCCGATCTTTTTCGGGTTTTGAACCAGCAGGAGCTCCTTTGTCATCAACTTTAACAGGAACTTCCCACCCGTGTATCACAGCTTTCCATGTACGGCTATCAAGGGACTTCATGAAGGCGGTCATGCATGCCTTCCAATAACCATAGTTGGTTCCGTCGAGTACTGGAGGGCGATTGACAAAACCTCCCTCTCGGGAACTATCCATATTAGGTAATCATAAAAAAAATCCAGGAAACCACCAAAAAGATCAAGGTGCCTGCTCTGATACCAATTGAAATTCTGATTAGTCGCAAAGACAAGATGTCGCACACAATGTATTGACAATGTGTCCGACAACTTGCTTGAACACAGATTATGGATAAACAACAAACATTGCAGTAAGAAAAGTACACACGATATGGTTACCCAGTTCGGTGAAATACACCTACGTCTGGGGGCACGCTGCCAGTGGAAAGGATTTCACTATCTTGTAGTCAATAGTACACACAAGGTTTATATCTGATTACAATCAACAAATCAATAAAACCTAGAGACTATTACCACCAGTGATCACCTAGTCAGGGACTCCCCCTGAATTTGAGCTCCGTCTCAATTCCACCCTTCGAGCAACCTCCTGGCTCGGATGACCTTTAGTCTTCAGCAGTGCGTGAACCTTCAATCACGAGAACACAAAACCCAACTCTCACAGACACTCAATCTTTGTGGAATAGTGTTTGAGAGAATACACCGCTTATCACCAAAACACACAGCCTCCCAGTCCGCCGGTCTTGCACATCTAAGAGCTCTGAGTGTTTGATCAAAAGCGTCAAGGCTGCTAAGGGGGAGCGCATGGCTTTTATAGCAGCAGTACAATCCTGGAAGGTATCTCGGGTTTCCTTACCCGGCCTCAAGCAAATATCACATAGTAAAGACTCCAGCAAGGCGAATATTGTGCAATGAAGACAGCAGCGAGAGATATCTTGTAATGAAGACAACAGCGAGGCAATAACTCAGCAATAAGTCACCAGCGAAACAATCTGTCAAAACTGGAAACTTGCCTGAAAAAGAGTCTGCACACAGGAGGAAAGATGTCATACCAGAAGTGGAAACATAACGACCGACATCTTTCCACACAAATTGCACTAAAAAATAAAGCCAACAGATAACGTATCAACATAGTGTTTTTTATTGAAGGAACTGAAATGCAAAGTCATCGTCTCCTCCTCATCGTCTTCCTCCTCATCGGCCTCCTCCTCCTCATCGTGGTTATTATGTTGACTTTCATAGTGTCGATATACTTGGTAAGGATCTTGGGTTTCATCGTCATCCTCTTGTGGTATAGAGGCTTGTTGGGAATTTTGGACTTGGAATTGGATTTGACTAGGTGGTTGAACATAAGGGGGATTTGGGTTGAACTCGGTCTCATATTGGGTTGTGTTGAATGATGGAGGTTGGTAAGAAGATGAAGATAATGGAGTCGGGTCAAACTCGGTGTTTTCAAAATTAGGAATTTGGTTTAATCCTAACCAATTTTGAGGAAATTGGATGGTCGGGGAATCATGTGGTGGTGGAGGAATTGTGCGAGGTATGTTTTGGGGTAGAGGAGGTGGATGATGGGATCGGGACGAGTTAGATGATTTACGAGACATTGAAGTATATAATAAAATGATTACTATATGATAAAATTTATAACTATATAATAAATCTTGTGGTAAAATGTATTTGAAAACTTTTGAGAGAGGTTTAGAAGAACGAGAGAGTTTGAGAGTGATTTGTGGAAAAAGATGTGAGAAATAAGGGTGTATTTATAGAGAAAAAAATGAGTGGGTTAAAAAACATTTTTATTTAATTTTCTAGGGGTCCAACGGTAAAAAAACGGTAACTTTTGGGCTCCAACGGTCAAAAAATATGAGCCATTGAATCTCCAACGGTCAACAATACAATGACTCAAATTTAAAAAATAAAATAAAAAAATAAAAACATTTCAACCGTTGGAATAAAAGGGAAGAGAGGGAAGAGAACACTTTTTTTACTTCTCTTCTTTTCTCTTTATTGCAAGGAGAAGAGAATTCTCTTTCCTCATTTAACGAGAAGAGAAATTTCTCTTCCCTAAAAAGAAAGTGAAGGGAAGAGAATTCCCCATTAATTCTCTTCTCCTTGTCCACGTTTGTTTATAACACAAACAAATCAATAAAGAAACATTTTCGTGAGAAAAACACTTGTGTCTATTGGTATTCTTGTTTCTTTTAATAAATAAACAAATTTTAAAACTATTTTGGATATAAATTTAGGAAATAATATAGCTATTTGTTCACAAACAAACTAGAAAAAAATTAATATATATATATATATATATATAAACTATTTTTATTTTTTTAATTAATATTTGGAAATTTTATTTCGATTTTTTTTCATAATTGCTTAAATAGAATTCCTTTAAAGAAAAAAATATCATATGATTTAGTGTTAGGTAAAAAAAATCAACTAAGCATAACCGCATGCCTTATATATTAGAACTTATAAGTCAATTTATATGAAAATTGACAGATTTGCGTCAACTTAAAAAAAAAAGAAAATAAAATTGAAATAGAAAAAGAAAACCGTCAATGAAAGAGTATTTTTTTCAGATTAATATTAAAAAGAAATCAATTGCGGTGGAAAGGACAAAACAGTAAAAGCTAAAATGATTAAAAGCGTCAGCCCATTAGCGCTTACTTTCTTCTCACTACTACACATATTACATTTTAAGATACTCACAACATGACTCAACAGACATTCGAAGTCATTAAAAAAATGATCTCTATGTGAGTGACTTAAAAAGTCCATATATTTTAAGACGTTTAAAAAAACGAATCAAAATTCTTTAAAAACGACTTAAAAAATGGTCCACATAAGCAAAAAAAAAATGTTGACGTCGATACAGTTATAAAGATATATAAAAAAATGTCTCTTAATCTCTATTAAAATTGACTTATAAAACGTCTACGTAGGATAAAAAGTGTTGACGTGGATGCTTTTAAAGACATCTATTTTCGGTGACTTTAAATGGATAATGATGTGGACATGTATTTCTTAAAGACGTTTAATCTATTCTTATGTGGATTAATAGAGATTAATTGTTTTGTAATTGTTTCTCTAGTTTATATTGAGAAAATATTATACATCATTTTTTTTAAATGCAAATAAACAAGAGCTTGGGATATGTTTAATATCTGATAACGTAATGGCTAAAAGTACAAGTAGTAAGTACATAAAAGTTCAGAAATTAAACTATAACATAAAGTTTATATAGATCCTAATCCTTGCCATCGTCTTCTTCCTCTGTCCGTACTTCTGTAGATTCAAACTGCCAACATAATGCAAGCCTTTATAATACACTTGAGTCAAAATCACGAGTTACATTCACAATTGAGAAGGGAAGAGAGAGAGAGAGCCCATGTGGAACCGTCAAAGCTGTGGAGGCCGTCCATAGTGGCCGACTTTTCAACTCCAGCGGGCCGTTATTTTCACATCTTCATAACAATATTGAAATTTTATTTAATCAGAGATAAGATTTCGCACATAATGTATAATCAATACATACAACAATCTGTTCCGATGTAATAAATAGATAAATAAATAAAACAGTGCGTAAAAGTAAATGACACAAAGAATGGTAACACAGTTCGGTGCAGTGTCACCTACTCTACGGGGTAGTGTGTCTAGTGGAAAGAAAATTCACTAAACGAAATATAGTCAAAATACAATAACGGACTTATATGAACGATCTCCGCTTCAATGCCATTTTTCTATAACTATCCGTGAATTCCAAATCAGGTTCCCCTGAATATGAGATTCACTCAATTCCACTCTCAAACACTCTCCTAGTGTTTGGTATTATTCGATGTCAACGCACGTGAAAGCTTCAATCACGTAATCACAGAACTCACATAATTCTCTAACACTCAATATGTTTGGAATAGTATCTAGATAATCAAACAACACACAATACACTACTATTTTCTCAATCCATCGATCTTTCACGTCTAAAAACTCTAATAGTGTTAGTGAATGTGTCAAGCGGCTACTAAGGGTAGATACTTTTTTTTTATAGTATCCAATACTTCTGGAAGTCATCCTAGGGTTATCTTACTCATTTATGCGGATAAAATAATTGTAGAAGGTCTTCTGCGCATTATTCTGGAAATTCAAGAAACTTGCCAAAAACACAGTTCTGCCCATAAAGGCCAAGATGTCTCAACATATCCTGGAGCATGTTGCTAGACAAACTTGTAATAAAAAATAAGTCAACAACACACGTAATAACAAACTCTCCCTTTGCCTATTTTTTAGGCAAGCACTTCCAGAGCAGTACTCATCACACAAAGTCTTAGTAAAAAATAAATTGACATTCCAAACAAAGACTAGCAATTAACAAGTCAAAATAAATGACACATTAATTACCTCTCCGTCTGATTGACTCTAAAACAGACCAAAGGCAAAGATAAACCAAAACAAAGGGGAGGCAGAAGTCTGGTAAATGTACAAGAAAACTGAAGTAAGACATAACAGACGAAAAGTGGCTGCTCAACACATTCTAGCCACGAAACTGAGTCTTAAACATAACAGACCAAAAGCAAGATCAAGAAGAACACATCAACTATCAAAACAAAGTTAGTTTAATTTACCGAAAAATTAATTTGATTTAATATTTAGTTGATTTAATTTTACTCTTCTAATTAATTAAATTTATTACGAAGTTAATTTTAATTTTTTATCCAATTAATTTAATTTACTATCGGTCCGAGTCGTCACCATTATCGATTCCAAACAGCAAAAGTACAAATAGTAAATTGAATTTACTCTTCTGATAAATTAATTAACTAAAAAAACCATTTTTCAGAATTGTCTACTAGAATCATAACAAAAATTCTAGGCAACAATTCGAATTCATTATATAATGGGCTTGCAAACGAATATTACCAATAAAACTATGTAAATATACTATCACCGATTCTTAACAGCCATCGCCGATTCCAAATAGCAAAAATATGAACTGTAAATTGAATTTACTCTTTTAATAAATTAATCAATTGAAAAACTAAAAAAAAAAAAATTCAGAGTTAACTACGAGAATCATAATAAGAATTCTAGGCATAACAATTCGAATTTATTAAATAATGAGTTTGCAAACAAATTTTATCAATTAAACTATGTACATTAGAAGAATCGCTGATGGCATACACAGAGACGAGCCAGACGGCAAAGACTATGGATTTCATTTAAGAGTATCCGACGAGCCGGTCGTCAGAGGAATTGTGCAGAGACGTGACTTCATTGTATATATATATATATATATGTATATATATATAGAGAGAGAGAGTTTGGGTGCAAGTTTTCGAGGAGAGAGAAACGACCATGACCAAAGAAGAGAAAAATTAGGGTTTGGGGGTATTTTTTGGATATCTAGTGCAATCTTTGTTGCAATGTCCTCCCCACTTGCTATTTCTATTAGCGCCAAATTCTCTTCAACATAAATCACTTTATCAAACAATCCTTCAAGTCCCAAAGGGAACAAAAGGTTCTTTCAGGAGAAGAGGGCTTGAAAATTGTTTGTAAGGTGGTCTCCAATATCATTCCTCGAGTGAAGCTACCTCCCAGAGTCCTCCTTGATTGATTTTTCAATAGGTATCATAGCGGGCACATTGCTCATCTAGGGTGCGTTCCTTGGTATTTGATAGTTTTAGTTGAGATCGACGATTCTGTGGCCAGTTGGTTTTCTGATGATCGCAATACGGTCAAGCAACAATGGGTTGGCTTCGCTTTAAACTCAAGGGGGTATTATTGTCATTTGTTATTAGTACAATTATTGAAGATTTTTCATCTCTGTTCATTCACTCACTCACCGTTTTCATGATAAGCAACAGGTTTGGCTTCGCTTTAAACTCAAGGGGATATTATTGTTATTTGTTATGTCCACATTGAAGATTTCACATCTCTGTTCATTCATTGTTTTCGTGATATCTCTTAGTGATATTTTACCATTACGCGACATTAAACAATTTACCATATTAATACGACAATTAAGACAGTAAATAAAGAGACAGAAGAACTTGTAACCTAGTTCGGCCAATCACACATACTTCTATAAGGATGATACTCTCGGTAGAAAGAGTACTTCACTAACTGATAGAATAAGTACAATGGCGGACCACTTTGGATGATCACCTTTCACATTTCCTAGACTTCAAAACTACTCGTGTGAGTTCTAACTCAGGCTCTCCCTCTGTTTGAGTTCTCTTCACTTTTCACTCAACTCACTCACAAAATGATTGATCAACGCTTATAACAATGCGCGTCGTCGATTACTCTTATCCATTATAGTTGATAATTTTCAGGTGAGCGCGTCGTCGAACTAATTTTTTATTTATTTATTATTTTATTTTATTTTTATTTTTTATTTTTTTATTATTTAAAAAAAAAGCGCTAAAGTGAATATTTATTTGGAAGAAGAATAATTGACTGGTGCCACTGGTGTAAAATGGACAGAGATGCAAAATGTTCAATAATTGGACTAATTAATAGCAAATGACAGTAATACACTTTGAGTGGAAAGCGAAGCCAAAAATTGTTGCTTGACCGTATTGCGATCATCAGGATGTTATAATAATTTTGGGACTACTAATGTCATTAAATAAATGTGTTGGGTCATTATTAATTAAGTCAAAATTGATGTGGTCTAATTTAGAATAAGGTTTGTGACTTAAGGACATATTTGTCATGAATTTATTATGGGGCTACCATAAGTGCTAATCTAATTTGATGAGGGGCCAAATAAGAAATAATCAATAGTTATTAGTAACTGCCTGACAGTTATTAATAACAGGGTAGGTCTCTGATTACAGTACGTACGATCTGTAATCAATAGTTTTTTTTTTTTTTTTTGTATTTTCAATCCATGGATTCAGGTACGCTTCCGCTATTAAGATCTTTAGTTTTGGTTCTCTTGAATTGAATTAGGATTAAATTAGGGATTGAAAATCCTAACAATTGGTATCAGAGCAACCTGATTTAATTCTTGAGAATTATGTTTGAATTGTCGCTCTCGATATTAAATGGTCTTAGTGACTCTAGTTGTAATTATCGCTGACGATATATATGTGCACATGTGAATTTTTTTTTTTTATTATCGCACTCACTCTGGTTCTGATTATCTTTGATTCGGTTTTGAAATTCTAGTCACTTTTTGGTTATACGTGACAATTAAGATAGTGTATCTCAAAGACGCCGGCTCAGCCCGACGCAACACATAAGTTCGGTCGCTCAACAGCACGAACACTTTTACCCAGGCCTAAGTCCCCCACGGGGATACAGACTTAGGAAGCTCGGACCCCGACGGCCCTTCGTGCATACGAGTTCGGGTAAAACGTCGGCATTCCCGGTGTGCCATAAGATGCGTAAAGGCGCAGGTGAAAGATGTCTCCCGGGACGCATGTAAGTCGCGTAAAAGACGTCGGCCTAACCCGGCGCAACCGCGTTCGCTTGCTCCAGGGCACGAACCCAAAAGACGCCGGCCTAACCCGGCGCAACCGCGTTCGCTTGCTCCAGGGCACGAACCTAAAAGACGCCGGCCTAACCCGGCGCAACCGCGTTCGCTTGCTCCAGGGCTCGAACCCAAAAGACGCTGGCCTAACCTGGCGCAATCTACGTTCAGTCGCTCAAGGGCGCGAACGCCAAAAGACGCCGGCCTAACCCGGCGCAATCTACGTTCAGTCACTCCAGGGCGCGAACGCCAAAAGACGTCGGCACAGCCGGTGCACCATATATGCTCGGTCACTCAACAACACGAGCTCAAAAGACGTCGGCTCGGCCGGCGCATCACATACGTTCAGTCGCTCCAGGGCACGAACGCCAAAGGCGTCGGCTCAGCCCGGCGCAACGTATATGCTCGGTCGCTCAACAGCACGAGCTCCAAAGACGCCGGCCTAACCCGGCGCGATCTACGTTCGCTTGCTCCAGGACGCGAACTCAAAAGACGCCGGCCCAACCCGGCGCAACGTGCACGTCCAGTCGCCGATGGCACGGACGCAAAGCCCCCGGGAACTACCCGGTGCGACCTCTTCGATCGCCAAGTGGCACGAAGCGAAGTCACTGGGCCACAGCCACATTAGGCACACTGAATCGTCGGCCTAACCCGACAGGCCGATATCACTGTTCAACACGGGTCACCCAATCACCTAACTGGGCACAAACGCCCCCTCACCTCAATCGTTAAACGACGACACGTCGTAACGCTAAAATGAGCGGAGGACGAATCCTAGCTAGGGACGTAAAACCTGCCAAAACTATTGGTAAGGATACAAGCCCTTCGGGCCACATTAGCCCACAAAGAAGGCATATGCGAGTGAAACTGCTCGAAAATGAGATAAGCATTCAACATGAAAGCAACAAAGTATCTCATAAATAAAAAGAGCCACTGCTCTGAATCCAATGAACACGTGCTGAATAAAAAAGTGCGTGGGAAATAAATAAAATCTTGAAGAAAGCAAAGCGCCAAACATATGCGCTATAAAGAAGCCACACGGCTCACGCAGCACCCTCATCTAGTAGGGGAAACAAGGTGTCGAAAAAGTCAAAAGTGATCCTCCGGGCCTTGTTCTCGGTCGCGGTCGCATCCCGACATTCCACCGCTCCGGCACGACGGGCGTCCTCGGTCCCTATGTCGTAGTCATCCTGCAAGTCGGACGCTCTTCGCTCCGCTTCAGCAAGCTGGGATGTGAGACGAGCATTCTCCTCCGCCAGAGAGTCGCGCTCGCGCTCCGCCCGAACACGCGCCGCTTTGCTCGAAGTGAGTTGGCGGTGCGATGTCTCCAAAGCATCGGATCGGGCATCCAGCTGTCTCCGGAGGTCGGTAACCTCAGTGCGAAAAACTTCCGCTGATCGGGACACCACCTCGCAAGCTCGCCGTTCTTCGGTCAGCTCCCCCGCCATCTTGGCCACCGACATCTGGGCTCCGTCGCGCTGATCTCGTGCGATTTGGAGTTCCACCTTTGCCTCACGAAGCTGGTCTCGAAGTGTCTCGGCCTCCGCCCCCGGGTGTGAACCTCGCTCGACCTGAGCCAGCCTAGCCCTCGTCCGAGCAAGCTCCTCTTGGGCAGCCCTCAAGCACCGGATGAAGTCGTGCAAAATCATGTCGCTCCGCACGGCCCTCACGTACGCTTGCGACGACAGAAAGCAAGGGTCAAAACTAAACCTATGCTTACAACAGAACGAATAGAAATACTGACCCTCTGAGCGTCGGTAACCCCCGCCTGAAAGAAGGCGATGTCGCTCTTCGACATTACGCCATTCCACCAGGACAGTGGGGACTCCTCGAGATGGCGGAAGCAGTCGCCTCGAGCTTCTATCGCCTCCAGCTCCACCGCCGAGTTCACCCTCTTGGGTTCGGAGCACTCAACAGGAGGCGCCGATGTCGAAGCCCTCTTCAAAGAGGCGCGGGGTTCTGGTTCAACTGGACCAGCAGTCTCGACACGCTCTCCCCTTGCCTTGCGGTCAGCGACCCTAGAGCGAATCTCCACCATCAACTCAGGGTTCCGAGAAGCGGAGGCCAGTCTCCGAGCTCGCCTCTTTACAGCTGCACAAGGCAAAGCAGCAAAGGTCAGGTTCCTGTCAACAGAAAATTTATAAAACCATAAAATTACCTCGAGAAGCAGAAGCAACTAACTGAGCCTCGGGACTCGGAGGCCTGCTCGCCCGGCGCACCTCCTCGGTGCCCGGAGCAAAGGGCGGGAACCACCCGGTAAGCACCATCAGCTTGGGAGAACGGAACCGCTCGCCAGCCTTGCGGGCTTCCGACATCCCCGATATCTCTTTCACAAAAGGGAGCTCCACTGCCCCCTCATCCGCTAGGAAGTCGGCGAAACGACCAAAGCGAATGGGCGCCTCACCAAAGGCGTCCGATGAGACCCACACCCACGCCCGGCGGCTAGGCGGGTCACTATCCTCGACCAACCTCACGTTGCCCCGGGCGCAGGCCATGTGAAACCCCGGCTGTCCTGGCGCCGGGAAGACAGCAACCAGATTGCGAAAGTCATCCACGGTCATGGCACGCTGCGTCTAGCAATGCCACTCCATGAAGCATGTAGCCAACAGGCGATAGAACGTCGGGCTCATTTGACACGCATGGACCCCTAGTCGGGTCAGAATCTGCTGGACGATCATCGGGAACGAGAGGCGCAACCCGCAGACAAGGCTCCCGATCGTCACGGCCGCATACCCGTCCCTTGGACGAGAGGGCCTGTCCTCGGGGGCAGGTCTCAGCAGCCCCACCGAGGGAGGAATGTTATACGTCTCCCAGAGCGTGCTAAAGACTCGGGAAGTGAGCGTGCTCGCGGCATCAATCCCCCTGCAGTCTAAGCCGACGGGGGCAACAGAGTCGCCTACTCCGTACATGCGAGTCCTTTCCAGAGACTTGGCATAGGTGTAGCCCGAAGACTCCGCAGACTCGAAAGCCGACCAGGCCGTCTCCAGCACTTTTCCATTACGCTTCTCCTTTCCCCTCGCGGGAGGAGCCTCCAAGTCCTCTCCAGGGCCCTCTGAGCCCGACCCTAGGGGGTCGTCGGAGTAAATCTCATCCAAAAACGATTCGGACGGCACTATCGTAAGCTCAGCACCCGAGGCATCTAAGTTAGACGCCCAGGGAAGCCCAGCACTCACCATCGCTTCACCTCGCTGCTTGAGCGAGGGGACGTCAAAGGATGCATCGCGAGAAACCAGGTTAATCACCAGCCGCGACGAACGCGAGTCTTTGGACCCTTCATCCTGCCCTTCGGGGCCGCACCTGGTAGGTAGGCCGCTTCCGGGCCAAGCCAGCTCGGCTACCGCCGCGGCGTCAGTCTCCAACTCTGCGAGCCATTTGTCGGCCGCGCCAGAGTCTTCCTCGACAAAAATGGGAATCTCGTCGAGTTCCTTAAAGGCACCCTTGGCCGCCCCCCCAAAATCTTGGAGAGGGCAGGAAGAGTCAACCTTGAGATCATCAACATGGGAAAAAAGCTCACTCCCCATTAAAAAAGGGTAAAAAAGTCGGCTGCCCTAAGGGAAATTTCAAACTTAAAGGAATTTTCCAATTACCCAAAAGGTTGCCAGGTGTGAATAGAGCGGGAGGGAGCTCTCCTATTTATAGGAGAGGAAGGAGCAAACCCTGCTCCCTCTCCCCTCCCCTACGCGTGCGACACAAGGCCCGGCCCGCGTGCCGACCTCGCGCGCACGCCAGTCCGCCGGCATCAGGCCGCGCACGGGCCTTGCTGCCCAGTCGGCCCAGTCCGACCCCCAGGGTCTGGCAAAAAAAAAAGGTGTGTGTACATTCACACACGACCGAAGGTAAAATAACATCAACGCCATTTTTTTTCTAAAGTTCACGACTTGCGTCCCGCAAGCCGTAAACTTGGGGGGATAATGTTACCGGTCGTTTTTGGGATACCAAAAATTCAAAAGCAATTCAAGGTCGGCCAGGCTTCGCCGGCCGGAAAGCCCAATGGGCCCTGGCCCACTAGGCTTGAGTGCCCTGACGCACCAACGGCCCGATGGACATGCGCACGCGCCAGCCTGCGCGCGCCCACGAGCCGCACGCACACCTGCGCTCCCGGCCCAGTGGGCCTGAGCGCGCGCCCTAGCGCCCCTAGGCGTCCCGGCCCGCGCGCTCCTGTGCCCCGGCCGTCCCGACCCACGCGTGCCCCCGCACTTCTGGCCGTCCCGGCCGACGCGCGTTCCCGCGCCCCGGGCGTCCCGGCCCGCGCGTGCTCCCGCGCCCCGGGCGTCCCTGCCCGCGCGCGCCCAGCGCCCCGGCCGTCCCGGCCCGCGCACGCTCCAGCGCCCCGGCCGTCCCGGCCCGCGCACGCTCCAGCGCCCCCGGGTGTCCCAGCCCGCGCGCGCTCTTGCGCCCCCGGGCGTCCCGGCCCGCGCACGTTCCAGCACCCTGGCCGAGCACGCATACTGCCTCAGCCGGACGCTCCTGCGGCCCCGGCCGAGCGCTCCTGCTGCCTCGGCCGGGCGCTCCTGCTGCCCCGGCCGAGCGCTCCTGCTGCCTCAGCCGGGCGCTCCTGCTGCCCCAGTCGAGCGCCTCTGCTGCCCCGGCCGAGCGCCTCTGCTGCCTCGGCCGGAGGGTCATGTTGCCCCAGCCGAGCGCCTCTGCCGCCTATGAGTAGGAATGGGTAAGCATACAGTTATCCTAATATAACCGCTATCTTTCACAAGGACTCAACAAGATATTATAGATAAGGCTATCTTAAACATCAGCTGACTTATAAGTAAGTAAGTTAGTGTATGTACGACCACAAGTCTACAGAAACGGCTCAACCTGGGCTCTGATACCAAAAATTCTGTCACGACCCGCGAGCCTTAGCTCGCCCGCGAGCCGCGGCAGAGGACTTCCGTATCTTACTTGACATAAATAAAATTCATAAAAACTTTGGTGGAAGCGCTTCCGGAAAACATTTTCTAGAAAAACATTTAAAATATTTACATAAACGTCTCAAAAATATGGGCGAATTTTTCATTTTTCTTAAAACATACTATTTAAACTTTTACAACAACAGACTCGTCTTTTAAAAACAAAACAAACTCATTCGCCCTTGACTTAACCACAGGTCGGCAGCCGTACATACACACGCCTACTTACTTACCGGGTTTTGCTGATGCTCTGCTTAATCTTCTTTAGCTTTGCCTTTATCTACAATATCAAGATAATAACTGTGAG
Organism: Urtica dioica subsp. dioica; assembly: GCF_054948205.1. NCBI lineage: Eukaryota > Viridiplantae > Streptophyta > Magnoliopsida > Rosales > Urticaceae > Urtica > Urtica dioica. The sequence goes on along the minus strand of NC_142764.1, from coordinate 3,631,585 downwards.
TCGAAAGACTCAGTAAGCGGATATCTATATAACTAATGCATCGTGCACATAACACATAAGCAATACATAACATGCAATTCATATCTTATCATAACTTGCGGAAGTATCGGCTTAGGTCCCGATAAATCCACCTTTCTTAAGAATCAACCGGCTTAGGTCCCGATAGATTCATCTTACTTAGGAATCACTCAGCTTAGGTCCCGAGAGATTCCTCTTACTTAAGAATTCACCAGCTTAGGTCCCGGTGATTCACATCATAACATACTTTCATCATAATCTATGGAATTACCAGCTTAGGTCCCGGTAACTCCTCTTACTTGAGAATATGCCAGCTTAGGTCCCGGCAATTCCCATCATACAATACATTTCCTGCTCGGGATCCCTTAATGATATCCGCACGACACATGTCTTATTGGCGCCAGACAGGAGGGTGCACAATCTCCTGCCTAATCCCCGTCTATGGGGTATATGTCGGAGGCGGTACCATTCCATGTTTTCTCTTTAATTAACCTAACATGAGAGACTGTTTAGTTCGGGTTCAATACCGATCTTACATATATTCTTTTCGCTTATTAATTCGTGACTTATAAGATCTCAGGATGTGACTCCCAAAGATCCTATCATAATATCCTCGCTTTTGAATACGAGTCTTAATAACAGTCTCTCATAACCCAGTTTACTAGGACTGGATCTCTTAGGGGGAACTAACTAAACACATAACAAAGGCTCGGGTTCCTAGTTATCTCTAGCCATTTTTGTTAGCCGGACTAATTCCGTTTTCCAATTCGTTAGTGGCTTAAAGCCTTTAATCTTGATAGTGACTTATCTTTTGGCTTATCTTAATCTTGCTTACTAGAAGCACATAAAAATAAATAATGCACGTATAATATATGTATATATAGAGATATATATAATATTTCTTGACATTGTAGGTGCCTAAAAATCCACTTACCTGGATAACGATTCTCACGAATCCTGAAATCTTCTCTTCCAAACAAAAGGGTTCTTCTTAACTTCACGTAACCCAGTCCACGTAAGCTTTCTGCTCGTTGCTAATCCTTATAGCAATCTGGACTTATCTATGGAAGAGAAAGATCGAACGTCGAGCGTACTTAGTATCTCATCCCTCGATACACTAACGTACATACTTCTACTGGAAAGAAAGCTCACAAGGAACGTATTCAAAACGTCCTCCTATTCACGCTACTCAGAGTGTCTCACACACGAGAAACAGAGAATACACGAAGACAAAACAGAGATACAGAAAAGAATCGACGCCTAAAAATAAGGCCTTGACATCGCTTTTCTAATCTAAGCTAAGGAACGTTCTACACTATTCGACCACCTATTCTTCTGACTGGGTAAAGCCCACTGCTTAGAATAGGTTCCCGAGGGTCGAAACTAAGAGAAAAGAACGTATATAGAAGTTATTACTAACAATCTATAGCATATGTAAGTTATATGAAAATAACTCAAAACGATACTTTTCAAATATGTTCTAGAAAATATCTTTGACTTGTCTCTTTTATTGACAAGTTATAACCATTTGAGAAATGAAATACATAACGTAAAAACCTTTCATTTAAAATAAACCAAGTCGTTTATTTTAAATGTCTAACCATATTGCAAATAATTTTGGGTTCGATTTAATAAAATGTTTATGAAATAACCGAACCCTCGGTTCGTAGTCGAACCTTTCTTTTATTTCTATTTTCTTACGTAAATAAAATATTTCTCGTTGATATTCTTTTTCAAAATTAAAAGAGTCGAGCTTATAGTCGAACTCGATTTTTAGTACATATCTTCAATAAGGATATTAAGTAGTTACTTAAATAATCAACGAGTTTATAACGATAACATAATAATTTATTTTTCTTTACTAATTATATTGAAACGAACTTTACCATAAACACAATAACATATTAATTAAAGATTCGTAACTAGCACGAGTCGAGACTCGGGACAAACCCCGACTCGCCTTAACTAAACGGAGACGTCTCAAGTCCCCGGGCCGAGGCCCGAACCTTCCAAGTCCGCGCCGCCTCGCCGTCTAGAGCTGCTGCCCCGAGCCCTGTTCAGCCCACTTAAAACCGAGCCTAACTCTCGACAACAACTCGCACAGAAACTTCACCAAAGCCAAACAATTTCACACGGCCAACAGTTCACACGGCCAATCCAAACTTACAATGACAACAACACCAGTCGGCACAAACAAGGCAAAACATCACCGAGAATCCACAGCAAAACATCAGAAACATCACAGCATAACAACAACGCATCATCGGTCATATAACAGAGAACGAGCAATAAAATATTGATCGGGACAAGCACATGAACGAGAAGCCATTTTTGAAACCGAGCTCAGCTCTAAATTTAAGAGAATCATCACCGAATCCACGAGAGGATAATCCAAACAAAAACCCCCAAATCTCCAAACCCTAGATATATAATTTCTTCTTAAATCCGAGCAGTAGAGGAAGAGAAGATCAAAATCGAGCTTACCTTCTCCGTCGCCGTCCCTCTCTCCTTCTTCTCCGACGAGTTTCTCTGCTCCGGCGTCCTCGGCTTGCTCGCGGCGGCGCTAGTTCCTTCTCGGCCGCGTGTGGGTGGCGCTCGGGCTCGGTGGCTGTCGGCCGAGCGTCCCCTTCGCGAGCTCACCCTCGTCTCGCTCTCTTCCTCTCTCTCACTCTCTCGGCTCTCTCTCTCTCTCTCTCCCGTGCTCTCTTCTTCTTCTTTCTCTTTTCTTTTCCTTTTTTTTTTCTCGCGTGGCTGGTGTGGTTTGGCCGATCAAGTGATATTCATCACTTAAATAAGATTTCACTTCTTCCTTTCACTCGGCAAAGTGATAAACATCACTTTAAAAAAAAATCTCATTTCTTTGATTGATGACGTGGATAGGCAATCCTTATCCTATTATTCACAAACCAATCTCTTTTCCTTGTTTTCTTTCAAATGGGTCCCTTAAAAATCATTACAACCAAGTCCTCTTCATATAATTATTTAATTAAATCCATAATCGAACGGATTATAATTATATGATTCGAACGGAGAATTTTCTCGTTCGTTCTCGATTAATTAAAATATATTTAAGGTTTTCTCGGAATTAATTCTCGTTCTTGAGAATTTATTTCTTAAATTAATTTCCGGAATATTTCCTCGGAATTAATTTATTAATCGAGATAAACTCGATAATTCCCTTATTTATTCCGAGATTTCTCCTTACCTTAATATATTTTAAAATTAATTCGATAAATCCATTGGTCCATAGTTCCCTCGAGAATTTAGTTGTAACAACGGAAACTCAGTAATTAATTCCAAATCTCCAAATACGAGTGACGCAAAAGCTCGTCCTTACAATCCCTACCCCCTTAAGTTAGTTTCGTCCTCGAAACTTAAAGCAGAGCATGGTACTTCTTTTGCATCACACTATCGAGCTTCCAAGTGACCTTTTCCATCTTCAGAAAACAAGAGAAGAGATACTTTCTTCTAAACATGCCCTCGCTTGATGAGTAGCAGATTGATTCTGGTCTTAGAGTCCACACACATATCGTATCTAAACTACACTAGTGACTTGAGATAGTCACTTCCTAACGGTTAGATATAACTAACAAGGAATCCACTTCATCTTGTGCGACTGATCCGTTGGTACCATAGAGGGCGAGAACTTTGCAAGTTCATTAAACTTAGCCACATACTCAGCTACAGAGAGCTTTCCTTGCTTAAGATCCATAAACTCCCGTACCTTACCCGAGAGATTAGCTTCGCCCAGGTACTTCTCATAGAATAGGTTGATAAAACAATTCCATGTAATATGAGAAACATCTTCATAGAGTGCGATTACCTCCCACCAGCTTCGAGCTTCAAGTTCTAGCTGGTTCACAGCACAAGCAACTCTCTCAGCATCTGAAAGTTGCATGTACGTGAAGATCTGTTGAATCCTTTTAATCCAATTCTCCGCAAGGGAAGGATCAGCATCTCCATTGAAAGTCGGCGGCTTCTGCTTACGAAAGTGCTCATATACAGGCTCTCCGACAATCGGTGAAATTATCGGAATCTGAAACAGCGGAACCTCATCTGGTGCCATAGCTGGAGCTTTTGGTGGCGCTTGCACATTCTGACCACCTAGATTCCTATTCATATTTGGCACGTGCTCCTCTTGACCTCTAGGTTGTTCTGGTCGATGCGCCTGGGGTTCAGGCTCTTCTTGACCCCGTAGAGGCTGCTGCTCGTTCATTCGCGCAATAAGTTGCGTGATCATCCTGTTCTGCTCTTATATTTGAGCATCCCTTCGACGTGCATCTTCTGCTTGACCCTCTAGAGCTCTGCTAATCTCAGCCATTTCTTGCGAAAGATCCGTCTGCGTTTGCTTCTTAGGTCTCATTCTTAATTTCTACTTCGCCTATGAGTAGGAATGGGTAAGCATACGGTTATCCTAATATAACCGCTATCTTTAACAAGGACTCAACAAGATATTATAGATAAGGCTATCTTAAACATCAGCTGACTTATAAGTAAGTAAGTTAGTGTATGTACGACCACAAGTCTACAGAAACGGCTCAACCTGGGCTCTGATACCAAAAATTCTGTCATGACCCGCGAGCCTTAGCTCGCCCGCGAGCCGCGGCAGAGGACTTCCGTATCTTACTTGACATAAATAAAATTCATAAAAACTTTGGTGGAAGCGCTTCCGGAAAACATTTTCTAGAAAAACATTTAAAATATTTACATAAACGTCTCAAAAATATGGGCGAATTTTTCATTTTTCTTAAAACATACTATTTAAACTTTTACAACAACAGACTCGTCTTTTAAAAACAAAACAAACTCATTCGCCCTTGACTTAACCACAGGTCGGCAGCCGTACATACACACGCCTACTTACTTACCGGGTTTTGCTGATGCTCTGCTTAATCTTCTTTAGCTTTGCCTTTATCTACAATATCAAGATAATAACTGTGAGTCGAAAGACTCAGTAAGCGGATATCTATATAACTAATGCATCGTGCACATAACACATAAGCAATACATAACATGCAATTCATATCTTATCATAACTTGCGGAAGTATCGGCTTAGGTCCCGATAAATCCACCTTTCTTAAGAATCAACCGGCTTAGGTCCCGATAGATTCATCTTACTTAGGAATCACTCAGCTTAGGTCCCGAGAGATTCCTCTTACTTAAGAATTCACCAGCTTAGGTCCCGGTGATTCACATCATAACATACTTTCATCATAATCTATGGAATTACCAGCTTAGGTCCCGGTAACTCCTCTTACTTGAGAATATGCCAGCTTAGGTCCCGGCAATTCCCATCATACAATACATTTCCTGCTCGGGATCCCTTAATGATATCCGCACGACACATGTCTTATTGGCGCCAGACAGGGGAGGGTGCACAATCTCCTGCCTAATCCCCGTCTATGGGGTATATGTCGGAGGCGGTACCATTCCATGTTTTCTCTTTAATTAACCTAACATGAGAAACTGTTTAGTTCGGGTTCAATACCGATCTTACATATATTCTTTTCGCTTATTAATTCGTGACTTATAAGATCTCAGGATGTGACTCCCAAAGATCCTATCATAATATCCTCGCTTTTGAATACGAGTCTTAATAACAGTCTCTCATAACCCAGTTTACTAGGACTGGATCTCTTAGGGGGAACTAACTAAACACATAACAAAGGCTCGGGTTCCTAGTTATCTCTAGCCATTTTTGTTAGCCGGACTAATTCCGTTTTCCAATTCGTTAGTGGCTTAAAGCCTTTAATCTTGATAGTGACTTATCTTTTGGCTTATCTTAATCTTGCTTACTAGAAGCACATAAAAATAAATAATGCACGTACAATATATGTATATATAGAGATATATATAATATTTCTTGACATTGTAGGTGCCTAAAAATCCACTTACCTGGATAACGATTCTCACGAATCCTGAAATCTTCTCTTCCAAACAAAAGGGTTCTTCTTAACTTCACGTAACCCAGTCCACGTAAGCTTTCTGCTCGTTGCTAATCCTTATAGCAATCTGGACTTATCTATGGAAGAGAAAGATCGAACGTCGAGCGTACTTAGTATCTCATCCCTCGATACACTAACGTACATACTTCTACTGGAAAGAAAGCTCACAAGGAACGTATTCAAAACGTCCTCCTATTCACGCTACTCAGAGTGTCTCACACACGAGAAACAGAGAATACACGAAGACAAAACAGAGATACATAAAAGAATCGACGCCTAAAAATAAGGCCTTGACATCGCTTTTCTAATCTAAGCTAAGGAACGTTCTACACTATTCGACCACCTATTCTTCTGACTGGGTAAAGCCCACTGCTTAGAATAGGTTCCCGAGGGTCGAAACTAAGAGAAAAGAACGTATATAGAAGTTATTACTAACAATCTATAGCATATGTAAGTTATATGAAAATAACTCAAAACGATACTTTTCAAATATGTTCTAGAAAATATCTTTGACTTGTCTCTTTTATTGACAAGTTATAACCATTTGAGAAATGAAATACATAACGTAAAAACCTTTCATTTAAAATAAACCAAGTCGTTTATTTTAAATGTCTAACCATATTGCAAATAATTTTGGGTTCGATTTAATAAAATGTTTATGAAATAACCGAACCCTCGGTTCGTAGTCGAACCTTTCTTTTATTTCTATTTTCTTACGTAAATAAAATATTTCTCGTTGATATTCTTTTTCAAAATTAAAAGAGTCGAGCTTATAGTCGAACTCGATTTTTAGTACATATCTTCAATAAGGATATTAAGTAGTTACTTAAATAATCAACGAGTTTATAACGATAACATAATAATTTATTTTTCTTTACTAATTATATTGAAACGAACTTTACCATAAACACAATAACATATTAATTAAAGATTCGTAACTAGCACGAGTCGAGACTCGGGACAAACCCCGACTCGCCTTAACTAAACGGAGACGTCTCAAGTCCCCGGGCCGAGGCCCGAACCTTCCAAGTCCGTGCCGCCTCGCCGTCTAGAGCTGCTGCCCCGAGCCCTGTTCAGCCCACTTAAAACCGAGCCTAACTCTCGACAACAACTCGCACAGAAACTTCACCAAAGCCAAACAATTTCACACGGCCAACAGTTCACACGGCCAATCCAAACTTACAATGACAACAACACCAGTCGGCACAAACAAGGCAAAACATCACCGAGAATCCACAGCAAAACATCAGAAACATCACAGCATAACAACAACGCATCATCGGTCATATAACAGAGAACGAGCAATAAAATATTGATCGGGACAAGCACATGAACGAGAAGCCATTTTTGAAACCGAGCTCAGCTCTAAATTTAAGAGAATCATCACCGAATCCACGAGAGGATAATCCAAACAAAAACCCCCAAATCTCCAAACCCTAGATATATAATTTCTTCTTAAATCCGAGCAGTAGAGGAAGAGAAGTTCAAAATCGAGCTTACCTTCTCCGTCGCCGTCCCTCTCTCCTTCTTCTCCGACGAGTTTCTCTGCTCCGGCGTCCTCGGCTTGCTCGCGGCGGCGCTAGTTCCTTCTCGGCCGCGTGTGGGTGGCGCTCGGGCTCGGTGGCTGTCGGCCGAGCGTCCCCTTCGCGAGCTCACCCTCGTCTCGCTCTCTTCCTCTCTCTCACTCTCTCGGCTCTCTCTCTCTCTCTCTCCCGTGCTCTCTTCTTCTTCTTTCTCTTTTCTTTTCCTTTTTTTTTCTCGCGTGGCTGGTGTGGTTTGGCCGATCAAGTGATATTCATCACTTAAATAAGATTTCACTTCTTCCTTTCACTCGGCAAAGTGATAAACATCACTTTAAAAAAAAATCTCATTTCTTTGATTGATGACGTGGATAGGCAATCCTTATCCTATTATTCACAAACCAATCTCTTTTCCTTGTTTTCTTTCAAATGGGTCCCTTAAAAATCATTACAACCAAGTCCTCTTCATATAATTATTTAATTAAATCCATAATCGAACGGATTATAATTATATGATTCGAACGGAGAATTTTCTCGTTCGTTCTCGATTAATTAAAATATATTTAAGGTTTTCTCGGAATTAATTCTCGTTCTTGAGAATTTATTTCTTAAATTAATTTCCGGAATATTTCCTCGGAATTAATTTATTAATCGAGATAAACTCGATAATTCCCTTATTTATTCCGAGATTTCTCCTTACCTTAATATATTTTAAAATTAATTCGATAAATCCATTGGTCCATAGTTCCCTCGAGAATTTAGTTGTAACAACGGAAACTCAGTAATTAATTCCAAATCTCCAAATACGAGTGACGCAAAAGCTCGTCCTTACAATCCCTACCCCCTTAAGTTAGTTTCGTCCTCGAAACTTAAAGCAGAGCATGGTACTTCTTTTGCATCACACTATCGAGCTTCCAAGTGACCTTTTCCATCTTCAGAAAACAAGAGAAGAGATACTTTCTTCTAAACATGCCCTCGCTTGATGAGTAGCAGATTGATTCTGGTCTTAGAGTCCACACACATATCGTATCTAAACTACACTAGTGACTTGAGATAGTCACTTCCTAACGGTTAGATATAACTAACAAGGAATCCACTTCATCTTGTGCGACTGATCCGTTGGTACCATAGAGGGCGAGAACTTTGCAAGTTCATTAAACTTAGCCACATACTCAGCTACAGAGAGCTTTCCTTGCTTAAGATCCATAAACTCCCGTACCTTACCCGAGAGATTAGATTCGCCCAGGTACTTCTTATAGAATAGGTTGATAAAACAATTCCATGTAATATGAGAAACATCTTCATAGAGTGCGATTACCTCCCACCAGCTTCGAGCTTCAAGTTCTAGCTGGTTCACAGCACAAGCAACTCTCTCAGCATCTGAAAGTTGCATGTACGTGAAGATCTGTTGAATCCTTTTAATCCAATTCTCCGCAAGGGAAGGATCAACATCTCCATTGAAAGTCGGCGGCTTCTGCTTACGAAAGTGCTCATATACAGGCTCTCCGACAATCGGTGAAATTATCGGAATCTGAAACAGCGGAACCTCATCTGGTGCCATAGCTGGAGCTTTTGGTGGCGCTTGCACATTCTGACCACCTAGATTCCTATTCATATTTGGCACGTGCTCCTCTTGACCTCTAGGTTGTTCTGGTCGATGCGCCTGGGGTTCAGGCTCTTCTTGACCCCGTAGAGGCTGCTGCTCGTTCATTCGCGCAATAAGTTGCGTGATCATCCTGTTCTGCTCTTATATTTGAGCATCCCTTCGACGTGCATCTTCTGCTTGACCCTCTAGAGCTCTGCTAATCTCAGCCATTTCTTGCGAAAGATCCGTCTGCGTTTGCTTCTTAGGTCTCATTCTTAATTTCTACTTCGCCTATGAGTAGGAATGGGTAAGCATACGGTTATCCTAATATAACCGCTATCTTTAACAAGGACTCAACAAGATATTATAGATAAGGCTATCTTAAACATCAGCTGACTTATAAGTAAGTAAGTTAGTGTATGTACGACCACAAGTCTACAGAAACGGCTCAACCTGGGCTCTGATACCAAAAATTCTGTCATGACCCGCGAGCCTTAGCTCGCCCGCGAGCCGCGGCAGAGGACTTCCGTATCTTACTTGACATAAATAAAATTCATAAAAACTTTGGTGGAAGCGCTTCCGGAAAACATTTTCTAGAAAAACTTTTAAAATATTTACATAAACATCTCAAAAATATGGGCGAATTTTTCATTTTTCTTAAAACATACTATTTAAACTTTTACAACAACAGACTCGTCTTTTAAAAACAAAACAAACTCATTCGCCCTTGACTTAACCACAGGTCGGCAGCCGTACATACACACGCCTACTTACTTACCGGGTTTTGCTGATGCTCTGCTTAATCTTCTTTAGCTTTGCCTTTATCTACAATATCAAGATAATAACTGTGAGTCGAAAGACTCAGTAAGCGGATATCTATATAACTAATGCATCGTGCACATAACACATAAGCAATACATAACATGCAATTCATATCTTATCATAACTTGCGGAAGTATCGGCTTAGGTCCCGATAAATCCACCTTTCTTAAGAATCAACCGGCTTAGGTCCCGATAGATTCATCTTACTTAGGAATCACTCAGCTTAGGTCCCGAGAGATTCCTCTTACTTAAGAATTCACCAGCTTAGGTCCCGGTGATTCACATCATAACATACTTTCATCATAATCTATGGAATTACCAGCTTAGGTCCCGGTAACTCCTCTTACTTGAGAATATGCCAGCTTAGGTCCCGGCAATTCCCATCATACAATACATTTCCTGCTCGGGATCCCTTAATGATATCCGCACGACACATGTCTTATTGGCGCCAGACAGGAGGGTGCACAATCTCCTGCCTAATCCCCGTCTATGGGGTATATGTCGGAGGCGGTACCATTCCATGTTTTCTCTTTAATTAACCTAACATGAGAGACTGTTTAGTTCGGGTTCAATACCGATCTTACATATATTCTTTTCGCTTATTAATTCGTGACTTATAAGATCTCAGGATGTGACTCCCAAAGATCCTATCATAATATCCTCGCTTTTGAATACGAGTCTTAATAACAGTCTCTCATAACCCAGTTTACTAGGACTGGATCTCTTAGGGGGAACTAACTAAACACATAACAAAGGCTCGGGTTCCTAGTTATCTCTAGCCATTTTTGTTAGCCGGACTAATTCCGTTTTCCAATTCGTTAGTGGCTTAAAGCCTTTAATCTTGATAGTGACTTATCTTTTGGCTTATCTTAATCTTGCTTACTAGAAGCACATAAAAATAAATAATGCACGTACAATATATGTATATATAGAGATATATATAATATTTCTTGACATTGTAGGTGCCTAAAAATCCACTTACCTGGATAACGATTCTCACGAATCCTGAAATCTTCTCTTCCAAACAAAAGGGTTCTTCTTAACTTCACGTAACCCAGTCCACGTAAGCTTTCTGCTCGTTGCTAATCCTTATAGCAATCTGGACTTATCTATGGAAGAGAAAGATCGAACGTCGAGCGTACTTAGTATCTCATCCCTCGATACACTAACGTACATACTTCTACTGGAAAGAAAGCTCACAAGGAACGTATTCAAAACGTCCTCCTATTCACGCTACTCAGAGTGTCTCACACACGAGAAACAGAGAATACACGAAGACAAAACAGAGATACAGAAAAGAATCGACGCCTAAAAATAAGGCCTTGACATCGCTTTTCTAATCTAAGCTAAGGAACGTTCTACACTATTCGACCACCTATTCTTCTGACTGGGTAAAACCCACTGCTTAGAATAGGTTCCCGAGGGTCGAAACTAAGAGAAAAGAACGTATATAGAAGTTATTACTAACAATCTATAGCATATGTAAGTTATATGAAAATAACTCAAAACGATACTTTTCAAATATGTTCTAGAAAATATCTTTGACTTGTCTCTTTTATTGACAAGTTATAACCATTTGAGAAATGAAATACATAACGTAAAAACCTTTCATTTAAAATAAATCAAGTCGTTTATTTTAAATGTCTAACCATATTGCAAATAATTTTGGGTTCGATTTAATAAAATGTTTATGAAATAACCGAACCCTCGGTTCGTAGTCGAACCTTTCTTTTATTTCTATTTTCTTACGTAAATAAAATATTTCTCGTTGATATTCTTTTTCAAAATTAAAAGAGTCGAGCTTATAGTCGAACTCGATTTTTAGTACATATCTTCAATAAGGATATTAAGTAGTTACTTAAATAATCAACGAGTTTATAACGATAACATAATAATTTATTTTTCTTTACTAATTATATTGAAACGAACTTTACCATAAACACAATAACATATTAATTAAAGATTCGTAACTAGCACGAGTCGAGACTCGGGACAAACCCCGACTCGCCTTAACTAAACGGAGACGTCTCAAGTCCCCGGGCCGAGGCCCGAACCTTCCAAGTCCGCGCCGCCTCGCCGTCTAGAGCTGCTGCCCCGAGCCCTGTTCAGCCCACTTAAAACCGAGCCTAACTCTCGACAACAACTCGCACACAAACTTCACCAAAGCCAAACAATTTCACACGGCCAACAGTTCACACGGCCAATCCAAACTTACAATGACAACAACACCAGTCGGCACAAACAAGGCAAAACATCACCGAGAATCCACAGCAAAACATCAGAAACATCACAGCATAACAACAACGCATCATCGGTCATATAACAGAGAACGAGCAATAAAATATTGATCGGGACAAGCACATGAACGAGAAGCCATTTTTGAAACCGAGCTCAGCTCTAAATTTAAGAGAATCATCACCGAATCCACGAGAGGATAATCCAAACAAAAACCCCCAAATCTCCAAACCCTAGATATATAATTTCTTCTTAAATCCGAGCAGTAGAGGAAGAGAAGTTCACAATCGAGCTTACCTTCTCCGTCGCCGTCCCTCTCTCCTTCTTCTCCGACGAGTTTCTCTGCTCCGGCGTCCTCGGCTTGCTCGCGGCGGCGCTAGTTCCTTCTCGGCCGCGTGTGGGTGGCGCTCGGGCTCGGTGGCTGTCGGCCGAGCGTCCCCTTCGCGAGCTCACCCTCGTCTCGCTCTCTTCCTCTCTCTCACTCTCTCGGCTCTCTCTCTCTCTCTCTCCCGTGCTCTCTTCTTCTTCTTTCTCTTTTCTTTTCCTTTTTTTTTTCTCGCGTGGCTGGTGTGGTTTGGCCGATCAAGTGATATTCATCACTTAAATAAGATTTCACTTCTTCCTTTCACTCGGCAAAGTGATAAACATCACTTTAAAAAAAAATCTCATTTCTTTGATTGATGACGTGGATAGGCAATCCTTATCCTATTATTCACAAACCAATCTCTTTTCCTTGTTTTCTTTCAAATGGGTCCCTTAAAAATCATTACAACCAAGTCCTCTTCATATAATTATTTAATTAAATCCATAATCGAACGGATTATAATTATATGATTCGAACGGAGAATTTTCTCGTTCGTTCTCGATTAATTAAAATATATTTAAGGTTTTCTCGGAATTAATTCTCGTTCTTGAGAATTTATTTCTTAAATTAATTTCCGGAATATTTCCTCGGAATTAATTTATTAATCGAGATAAACTCGATAATTCCCTTATTTATTCCGAGATTTCTCCTTACCTTAATATATTTTAAAATTAATTCGATAAATCCATTGGTCCATAGTTCCCTCGAGAATTTAGTTGTAACAACGGAAACTCAGTAATTAATTCCAAATCTCCAAATACGAGTGACGCAAAAGCTCGTCCTTACAATCCCTACCCCCTTAAGTTAGTTTCGTCCTCGAAACTTAAAGCAGAGCATGGTACTTCTTTTGCATCACACTATCGAGCTTCCAAGTGACCTTTTCCATCTTCAGAAAACAAGAGAAGAGATACTTTCTTCTAAACATGCCCTCGCTTGATGAGTAGCAGATTGATTCTGGTCTTAGAGTCCACACACATATCGTATCTAAACTACACTAGTGACTTGAGATAGTCACTTCCTAAAGGTTAGATATAACTAACAAGGAATCCACTTCATCTTGTGCGACTGATCCGTTGGTACCATAGAGGGCGAGAACTTTGCAAGTTCATTAAACTTAGCCACATACTCAGCTACAGAGAGCTTTCCTTGCTTAAGATCCATAAACTCCCGTACCTTACCCGAGAGATTAGCTTCGCCCAGGTACTTCTCATAGAATAGGTTGATAAAACAATTCCATGTAATATGAGAAACATCTTCATAGAGTGCGATTACCTCCCACCAGCTTCGAGCTTCAAGTTCTAGCTGGTTCACAGCACAAGCAACTCTCTCAGCATCTGAAAGTTGCATGTACGTGAAGATCTGTTGAATCCTTTTAATCCAATTCTCCGCAAGGGAAGGATCAACATCTCCATTGAAAGTCGGCGGCTTCTGCTTACGAAAGTGCTCATATACAGGCTCTCCGACAATCGGTGAAATTATCGGAATCTGAAACAGCGGAACCTCATCTGGTGCCATAGCTGGAGCTTTTGGTGGCGCTTGCACATTCTGACCACCTAGATTCCTATTCATATTTGGCACGTGCTCCTCTTGACCTCTAGGTTGTTCTGGTCGATGCGCCTGGGGTTCAGGCTCTTCTTGACCCCGTAGAGGCTGCTGCTCGTTCATTCGCGCAATAAGTTGCGTGATCATCCTGTTCTGCTCTTATATTTGAGCATCCCTTCGACGTGCATCTTCTGCTTGACCCTCTAGAGCTCTGCTAATCTCAGCCATTTCTTGCGAAAGATCCGTCTGCGTTTGCTTCTTAGGTCTCATTCTTAATTTCTACTTCGCCTATGAGTAGGAATGGGTAAGCATACGGTTATCCTAATATAACCGCTATCTTTAACAAGGACTCAACAAGATATTATAGATAAGGCTATCTTAAACATCAGCTGACTTATAAGTAAGTAAGTTAGTGTATGTACGACCACAAGTCTACAGAAACGGCTCAACCTGGGCTCTGATACCAAAAATTCTGTCATGACCCGCGAGCCTTAGCTCGCCCGCGAGCCGCGGCAGAGGACTTCCGTATCTTACTTGACATAAATAAAATTCATAAAAACTTTGGTGGAAGCGCTTCCGGAAAACATTTTCTAGAAAAACTTTTAAAATATTTACATAAACATCTCAAAAATATGGGCGAATTTTTCATTTTTCTTAAAACATACTATTTAAACTTTTACAACAACAGACTCGTCTTTTAAAAACAAAACAAACTCATTCGCCCTTGACTTAACCACAGGTCGGCAGCCGTACATACACACGCCTACTTACTTACCGGGTTTTGCTGATGCTCTGCTTAATCTTCTTTAGCTTTGCCTTTATCTACAATATCAAGATAATAACTGTGAGTCGAAAGACTCAGTAAGCGGATATCTATATAACTAATGCATCGTGCACATAACACATAAGCAATACATAACATGCAATTCATATCTTATCATAACTTGCGGAAGTATCGGCTTAGGTCCCGATAAATCCACCTTTCTTAAGAATCAACCGGCTTAGGTCCCGATAGATTCATCTTACTTAGGAATCACTCAGCTTAGGTCCCGAGAGATTCCTCTTACTTAAGAATTCACCAGCTTAGGTCCCGGTGATTCACATCATAACATACTTTCATCATAATCTATGGAATTACCAGCTTAGGTCCCGGTAACTCCTCTTACTTGAGAATATGCCAGCTTAGGTCCCGGCAATTCCCATCATACAATACATTTCCTGCTCGGGATCCCTTAATGATATCCGCACGACACATGTCTTATTGGCGCCAGACAGGAGGGTGCACAATCTCCTGCCTAATCCCCGTCTATGGGGTATATGTCGGAGGCGGTACCATTCCATGTTTTCTCTTTAATTAACCTAACATGAGAGACTGTTTAGTTCGGGTTCAATACCGATCTTACATATATTCTTTTCGCTTATTAATTCGTGACTTATAAGATCTCAGGATGTGACTCCCAAAGATCCTATCATAATATCCTCGCTTTTGAATACGAGTCTTAATAACAGTCTCTCATAACCCAGTTTACTAGGACTGGATCTCTTAGGGGGAACTAACTAAACACATAACAAAGGCTCGGGTTCCTAGTTATCTCTAGCCATTTTTGTTAGCCGGACTAATTCCGTTTTCCAATTCGTTAGTGGCTTAAAGCCTTTAATCTTGATAGTGACTTATCTTTTGGCTTATCTTAATCTTGCTTACTAGAAGCACATAAAAATAAATAATGCACGTACAATATATGTATATATAGAGATATATATAATATTTCTTGACATTGTAGGTGCCTAAAAATCCACTTACCTGGATAACGATTCTCACGAATCCTGAAATCTTCTCTTCCAAACAAAAGGGTTCTTCTTAACTTCACGTAACCCAGTCCACGTAAGCTTTCTGCTCGTTGCTAATCCTTATAGCAATCTGGACTTATCTATGGAAGAGAAAGATCGAACGTCGAGCGTACTTAGTATCTCATCCCTCGATACACTAACGTACATACTTCTACTGGAAAGAAAGCTCACAAGGAACGTATTCAAAACGTCCTCCTATTCACGCTACTCAGAGTGTCTCACACACGAGAAACAGAGAATACACGAAGACAAAACAGAGATACAGAAAAGAATCGACGCCTAAAAATAAGGCCTTGACATCGCTTTTCTAATCTAAGCTAAGGAACGTTCTACACTATTCGACCACCTATTCTTCTGACTGGGTAAAACCCACTGCTTAGAATAGGTTCCCGAGGGTCGAAACTAAGAGAAAAGAACGTATATAGAAGTTATTACTAACAATCTATAGCATATGTAAGTTATATGAAAATAACTCAAAACGATACTTTTCAAATATGTTCTAGAAAATATCTTTGACTTGTCTCTTTTATTGACAAGTTATAACCATTTGAGAAATGAAATACATAACGTAAAAACCTTTCATTTAAAATAAATCAAGTCGTTTATTTTAAATGTCTAACCATATTGCAAATAATTTTGGGTTCGATTTAATAAAATGTTTATGAAATAACCGAACCCTCGGTTCGTAGTCGAACCTTTCTTTTATTTCTATTTTCTTACGTAAATAAAATATTTCTCGTTGATATTCTTTTTCAAAATTAAAAGAGTCGAGCTTATAGTCGAACTCGATTTTTAGTACATATCTTCAATAAGGATATTAAGTAGTTACTTAAATAATCAACGAGTTTATAACGATAACATAATAATTTATTTTTCTTTACTAATTATATTGAAACGAACTTTACCATAAACACAATAACATATTAATTAAAGATTCGTAACTAGCACGAGTCGAGACTCGGGACAAACCCCGACTCGCCTTAACTAAACGGAGACGTCTCAAGTCCCCGGGCCGAGGCCCGAACCTTCCAAGTCCGCGCCGCCTCGCCGTCTAGAGCTGCTGCCCCGAGCCCTGTTCAGCCCACTTAAAACCGAGCCTAACTCTCGACAACAACTCGCACACAAACTTCACCAAAGCCAAACAATTTCACACGGCCAACAGTTCACACGGCCAATCCAAACTTACAATGACAACAACACCAGTCGGCACAAACAAGGCAAAACATCACCGAGAATCCACAGCAAAACATCAGAAACATCACAGCATAACAACAACGCATCATCGGTCATATAACAGAGAACGAGCAATAAAATATTGATCGGGACAAGCACATGAACGAGAAGCCATTTTTGAAACCGAGCTCAGCTCTAAATTTAAGAGAATCATCACCGAATCCACGAGAGGATAATCCAAACAAAAACCCCCAAATCTCCAAACCCTAGATATATAATTTCTTCTTAAATCCGAGCAGTAGAGGAAGAGAAGTTCACAATCGAGCTTACCTTCTCCGTCGCCGTCCCTCTCTCCTTCTTCTCCGACGAGTTTCTCTGCTCCGGCGTCCTCGGCTTGCTCGCGGCGGCGCTAGTTCCTTCTCGGCCGCGTGTGGGTGGCGCTCGGGCTCGGTGGCTGTCGGCCGAGCGTCCCCTTCGCGAGCTCACCCTCGTCTCGCTCTCTTCCTCTCTCTCACTCTCTCGGCTCTCTCTCTCTCTCTCTCCCGTGCTCTCTTCTTCTTCTTTCTCTTTTCTTTTCCTTTTTTTTTTCTCGCGTGGCTGGTGTGGTTTGGCCGATCAAGTGATATTCATCACTTAAATAAGATTTCACTTCTTCCTTTCACTCGGCAAAGTGATAAACATCACTTTAAAAAAAAATCTCATTTCTTTGATTGATGACGTGGATAGGCAATCCTTATCCTATTATTCACAAACCAATCTCTTTTCCTTGTTTTCTTTCAAATGGGTCCCTTAAAAATCATTACAACCAAGTCCTCTTCATATAATTATTTAATTAAATCCATAATCGAACGGATTATAATTATATGATTCGAACGGAGAATTTTCTCGTTCGTTCTCGATTAATTAAAATATATTTAAGGTTTTCTCGGAATTAATTCTCGTTCTTGAGAATTTATTTCTTAAATTAATTTCCGGAATATTTCCTCGGAATTAATTTATTAATCGAGATAAACTCGATAATTCCCTTATTTATTCCGAGATTTCTCCTTACCTTAATATATTTTAAAATTAATTCGATAAATCCATTGGTCCATAGTTCCCTCGAGAATTTAGTTGTAACAACGGAAACTCAGTAATTAATTCCAAATCTCCAAATACGAGTGACGCAAAAGCTCGTCCTTACAATCCCTACCCCCTTAAGTTAGTTTCGTCCTCGAAACTTAAAGCAGAGCATGGTACTTCTTTTGCATCACACTATCGAGCTTCCAAGTGACCTTTTCCATCTTCAGAAAACAAGAGAAGAGATACTTTCTTCTAAACATGCCCTCGCTTGATGAGTAGCAGATTGATTCTGGTCTTAGAGTCCACACACATATCGTATCTAAACTACACTAGTGACTTGAGATAGTCACTTCCTAAAGGTTAGATATAACTAACAAGGAATCCACTTCATCTTGTGCGACTGATCCGTTGGTACCATAGAGGGCGAGAACTTTGCAAGTTCATTAAACTTAGCCACATACTCAGCTACAGAGAGCTTTCCTTGCTTAAGATCCATAAACTCCCGTACCTTACCCGAGAGATTAGCTTCGCCCAGGTACTTCTCATAGAATAGGTTGATAAAACAATTCCATGTAATATGAGAAACATCTTCATAGAGTGCGATTACCTCCCACCAGCTTCGAGCTTCAAGTTCTAGCTGGTTCACAGCACAAGCAACTCTCTCAGCATCTGAAAGTTGCATGTACGTGAAGATCTGTTGAATCCTTTTAATCCAATTCTCCGCAAGGGAAGGATCAACATCTCCATTGAAAGTCGGCGGCTTCTGCTTACGAAAGTGCTCATATACAGGCTCTCCGACAATCGGTGAAATTATCGGAATCTGAAACAGCGGAACCTCATCTGGTGCCATAGCTGGAGCTTTTGGTGGCGCTTGCACATTCTGACCACCTAGATTCCTATTCATATTTGGCACGTGCTCCTCTTGACCTCTAGGTTGTTCTGGTCGATGCGCCTGGGGTTCAGGCTCTTCTTGACCCCGTAGAGGCTGCTGCTCGTTCATTCGCGCAATAAGTTGCGTGATCATCCTGTTCTGCTCTTATATTTGAGCATCCCTTCGACGTGCATCTTCTGCTTGACCCTCTAGAGCTCTGCTAATCTCAGCCATTTCTTGCGAAAGATCCGTCTGCGTTTGCTTCTTAGGTCTCATTCTTAATTTCTACTTCGCCTATGAGTAGGAATGGGTAAGCATACGGTTATCCTAATATAACCGCTATCTTTAACAAGGACTCAACAAGATATTATAGATAAGGCTATCTTAAACATCAGCTGACTTATAAGTAAGTAAGTTAGTGTATGTACGACCACAAGTCTACAGAAACGGCTCAACCTGGGCTCTGATACCAAAAATTCTGTCATGACCCGCGAGCCTTAGCTCGCCCGCGAGCCGCGGCAGAGGACTTCCGTATCTTACTTGACATAAATAAAATTCATAAAAACTTTGGTGGAAGCGCTTCCGGAAAACATTTTCTAGAAAAACTTTTAAAATATTTACATAAACATCTCAAAAATATGGGCGAATTTTTCATTTTTCTTAAAACATACTATTTAAACTTTTACAACAACAGACTCGTCTTTTAAAAACAAAACAAACTCATTCGCCCTTGACTTAACCACAGGTCGGCAGCCGTACATACACACGCCTACTTACTTACCGGGTTTTGCTGATGCTCTGCTTAATCTTCTTTAGCTTTGCCTTTATCTACAATATCAAGATAATAACTGTGAGTCGAAAGACTCAGTAAGCGGATATCTATATAACTAATGCATCGTGCACATAACACATAAGCAATACATAACATGCAATTCATATCTTATCATAACTTGCGGAAGTATCGGCTTAGGTCCCGATAAATCCACCTTTCTTAAGAATCAACCGGCTTAGGTCCCGATAGATTCATCTTACTTAGGAATCACTCAGCTTAGGTCCCGAGAGATTCCTCTTACTTAAGAATTCACCAGCTTAGGTCCCGGTGATTCACATCATAACATACTTTCATCATAATCTATGGAATTACCAGCTTAGGTCCCGGTAACTCCTCTTACTTGAGAATATGCCAGCTTAGGTCCCGGCAATTCCCATCATACAATACATTTCCTGCTCGGGATCCCTTAATGATATCCGCACGACACATGTCTTATTGGCGCCAGACAGGAGGGTGCACAATCTCCTGCCTAATCCCCGTCTATGGGGTATATGTCGGAGGCGGTACCATTCCATGTTTTCTCTTTAATTAACCTAACATGAGAGACTGTTTAGTTCGGGTTCAATACCGATCTTACATATATTCTTTTCGCTTATTAATTCGTGACTTATAAGATCTCAGGATGTGACTCCCAAAGATCCTATCATAATATCCTCGCTTTTGAATACGAGTCTTAATAACAGTCTCTCATAACCCAGTTTACTAGGACTGGATCTCTTAGGGGGAACTAACTAAACACATAACAAAGGCTCGGGTTCCTAGTTATCTCTAGCCATTTTTGTTAGCCGGACTAATTCCGTTTTCCAATTCGTTAGTGGCTTAAAGCCTTTAATCTTGATAGTGACTTATCTTTTGGCTTATCTTAATCTTGCTTACTAGAAGCACATAAAAATAAATAATGCACGTACAATATATGTATATATAGAGATATATATAATATTTCTTGACATTGTAGGTGCCTAAAAATCCACTTACCTGGATAACGATTCTCACGAATCCTGAAATCTTCTCTTCCAAACAAAAGGGTTCTTCTTAACTTCACGTAACCCAGTCCACGTAAGCTTTCTGCTCGTTGCTAATCCTTATAGCAATCTGGACTTATCTATGGAAGAGAAAGATCGAACGTCGAGCGTACTTAGTATCTCATCCCTCGATACACTAACGTACATACTTCTACTGGAAAGAAAGCTCACAAGGAACGTATTCAAAACGTCCTCCTATTCACGCTACTCAGAGTGTCTCACACACGAGAAACAGAGAATACACGAAGACAAAACAGAGATACATAAAAGAATCGACGCCTAAAAATAAGGCCTTGACATCGCTTTTCTAATCTAAGCTAAGGAACGTTCTACACTATTCGACCACCTATTCTTCTGACTGGGTAAAGCCCACTGCTTAGAATAGGTTCCCGAGGGTCGAAACTAAGAGAAAAGAACGTATATAGAAGTTATTACTAACAATCTATAGCATATGTAAGTTATATGAAAATAACTCAAAACGATACTTTTCAAATATGTTCTAGAAAATATCTTTGACTTGTCTCTTTTATTGACAAGTTATAACCATTTGAGAAATGAAATACATAACGTAAAAACCTTTCATTTAAAATAAACCAAGTCGTTTATTTTAAATGTCTAACCATATTGCAAATAATTTTGGGTTCGATTTAATAAAATGTTTATGAAATAACCGAACCCTCGGTTCGTAGTCGAACCTTTCTTTTATTTCTATTTTCTTACGTAAATAAAATATTTCTCGTTGATATTATTTTTCAAAATTAAAAGAGTCGAGCTTATAGTCGAACTCGATTTTTAGTACATATCTTCAATAAGGATATTAAGTAGTTACTTAAATAATCAACGAGTTTATAACGATAACATAATAATTTATTTTTCTTTACTAATTATATTGAAACGAACTTTACCATAAACACAATAACATATTAATTAAAGATTCGTAACTAGCACGAGTCGAGACTCGGGACAAACCCCGACTCGCCTTAACTAAACGGAGACGTCTCAAGTCCCCGGGCCGAGGCCCGAACCTTCCAAGTCCGCGCCGCCTCGCCGTCTAGAGCTGCTGCCCCGAGCCCTGTTCAGCCCACTTAAAACCGAGCCTAACTCTCGACAACAACTCGCACACAAACTTCACCAAAGCCAAACAATTTCACACGGCCAACAGTTCACACGGCCAATCCAAACTTACAATGACAACAACACCAGTCGGCACAAACAAGGCAAAACATCACCGAGAATCCACAGCAAAACATCAGAAACATCACAGCATAACAACAACGCATCATCGGTCATATAACAGAGAACGAGCAATAAAATATTGATCGGGACAAGCACATGAACGAGAAGCCATTTTTGAAACCGAGCTCAGCTCTAAATTTAAGAGAATCATCACCGAATCCACGAGAGGATAATCCAAACAAAAACCCCCAAATCTCCAAACCCTAGATATATAATTTCTTCTTAAATCCGAGCAGTAGAGGAAGAGAAGTTCAAAATCGAGCTTACCTTCTCCGTCGCCGTCCCTCTCTCCTTCTTCTCCGACGAGTTTCTCTGCTCCGGCGTCCTCGGCTTGCTCGCGGCGGCGCTAGTTCCTTCTCGGCCGCGTGTGGGTGGCGCTCGGGCTCGGTGGCTGTCGGCCGAGCGTCCCCTTCGCGAGCTCACCCTCGTCTCGCTCTCTTCCTCTCTCTCACTCTCTCGGCTCTCTCTCTCTCTCTCTCTCCCGTGCTCTCTTCTTCTTCTTTCTCTTTTCTTTTCCTTTTTTTTTTCTCGCGTGGCTGGTGTGGTTTGGCCGATCAAGTGATATTCATCACTTAAATAAGATTTCACTTCTTCCTTTCACTAAATCTCATTTCTTTGATTGATGACGTGGATAGGCAATCCTTATCCTATTATTCACAAACCAATCTCTTTTCCTTGTTTTCTTTCAAATGGGTCCCTTAAAAATCATTACAACCAAGTCCTCTTCATATAATTATTTAATTAAATCCATAATCGAACGGATTATAATTATATGATTCGAACGGAGAATTTTCTCGTTCGTTCTCGATTAATTAAAATATATTTAAGGTTTTCTCGGAATTAATTCTCGTTCTTGATAATTTATTTCTTAAATTAATTTCCGGAATATTTCCTCGGAATTAATTTATTAATCGAGATAAACTCGATAATTCCCTTATTTATTCCGAGATTTCTCCTTACCTTAATATATTTTAAAATTAATTCGATAAATCCATTGGTCCATAGTTCCCTCGAGAATTTAGTTATAACAACGGAAACTCAGTAATTAATTCCAAATCTCCAAATACGAGTGACGCAAAAGCTCGTCCTTACAGCGCGCTCCACCTTCCTCGGCTCAGAAAGACAAGGACCTCCCTCCACGAGAGGGAGCGCGATCCTCTTCTGCGACCCGAGCTTCTGCAGTACACACTGCTCTCCCGCTTCTTGTCCCTTGAGCTAGAACTCTGAGCTACGAGGCAAGCGACCCCTCTGAAGTCTTCACTAGAAGGTACGAGCCGGGTCCTACTCTAAAGCCTTGGATTCTCAAGCCTCCGAGCCCAAGATAACCCCCAACATTCAAATTGAACTACGTTCTGACCTGAACCCGACTAAAGGGTACGTAGGCAGCCAACCTTTGACACGGTCACACCCCCCAAAACACACCTCAGGGTCAGGAGGGTGCAGCTCGGTCTACGAGCTCCCATTTTTTGCCCGGGCGCGGTCACTTGGTTCGGCCTTGGATCGAACCGCCCGAGGTATTTAATCGTTGTTCATTTTCGTGCGACAACACTACGACTTCTGCTGCCATGGTGGATGAAGTTATAAGAGTCTGTTTTGTACTCTTCCATGATATAGTTCCACCACCCAACAAATAGACATAGCCTAATGTGGATCTCCTACTATCTTGGCATCCCGCAAAATCGGAGTCAGAATAACCAATGATCTCCAAATGGTCTGACCTCCTATATGTGAGCATGTGATCTTTTGTTCTTTTCAAGTACCTCATGACTTGTTTGGCTGCTTTCCAATGATCCATACCTGGATTGCTTAAGTATCTGCCTAAAACTCCAACAATATACGCAATATCCGGACGCGTACAAACCTGAGCATACATAAGACTCCCAATTGCCGAAGCATAGGGAATCTTTTCCATTGCTTGAATCTCAAGAATTCCTTTAGGACATTGATTGAGACTGAATTCGTCTCCTTTAGCGACAGGGGTGTCTCCTGTTTTACAATCATACATGCCAAATCTTTTGAGCACTTTATCGATGTAGCTCTTTTGTGATAATCCAAGTAAACCTCGAGAATGGTCTCGGTAAATCTGGATTCCTAATACAAAAGTGGCATCACCAAGATCTTTCATCTCAACATGATTTGATAGAAATTTCTTGGTTTCATGCAACATGCATTTATCGTTAGTGGCAAGTAGTATGCCATCAACGTACAAAACCAGGAACATATGTTTAGTTCCATTAAAATTGTGATACACACAATCATCAACAACATTGCTCTCAAAACCATACGAGAGAATCACATGATGAAATTTGTGGTACCATTGACGGGAAGCTTGCTTTAGTCCATAAATGGATTTTGTCAATTTGCAAACCATCTTCTTTGGGCCTCCCAACACAACGTTTTCAGGTTGCACCATATAGATTGTTTCTTCAATGTCTCCATTGAGAAACGCCGTCTTGACATCCATTTGATGGAGCTCCATATCAAAATGTTCAACAAGTGTCATGATTGTCCGAAAAGAGTCCTTTGATGAAACTGGAGAAAATGTCTCTTTAAAGTCAATCCCTTCCATTTGAGTATGACATTTTGCTACAAGACGAGCCTAATAACTCTCCACATTACTCTTTGTATCCATTTTGGTTTTAAAAATCCATTTGCAACCAATAGGTTTCTTTCCTTCAGGCAATGAGACAAGTTCCCAAACTTTATTGTCTTGCATAGACTTATACTCTTCATTCATCGCTTCAATCCACTCTACAGAGTTTGTATCATTCATGGCGTTTTGGAATTGACAGGGTCATCTTCCATCATACCACAACCATCCTCATTTTCGAGAAGAAAAACTATGTAATCATCTGGTATAGCATTTCTCCTTTCTCTAGTGGATCGCCGCAAAGGCACTTGATCTTGAGGTTGTTGAGTTTGTGTTGTCGCACGAAAATGAACAACTATTTAAAACCTCGGGCGGTTCGATCCAAGGCCGGACCAAGTGATCGCACCCGGGCCAAGAGTGTGAACTCGAAAGTCTCGAGCTAGGTTTTCTCCGATCAACCCGCCTCTCGGGAGAGGTAGGGGGTGAGGAGGAGGAGTGACTGTGCCTTGGCTGTCGGCTGCCTACGTACCCGTGCGTGGGATCAGGACATAACGTAGTTCAGGCGTGTAAGACGCAGTATGATGCTTAAAACCTTGGTGGAGAAGCGTACTCTACAACGGAGACGGGGCGCGAGGAGTCCTCGGCAGTGTCTCGGAACCTCGGAGATCGCGCATGCGTCTAGCGTGTTAGACGTGCGAGGGGAACTCTAGTTGAGAACCCTAGGGGCGTGCTTGAGCACTGGAGAACGTTCGGTCAGAGGGAGCGACGTCCGGGAAGTTCCCGTGAGTGCTTCGGAACCTCTGAGAACGGGAGAGAGACTAGAGAAAATGCTTCAGGCCAAATATGGCATCCAGAGAAGCAGAGAAGAGTAAGAAATCGAGCGTATCGATAAGAGATGAAGAGATGATTTTCCCCTCAATGGGAGGGGGTTTATATAGGTGTTTGAGGACCATAAGGGGGTCCTTTAGCGTCCATGTGGCACTAGGAACGCGCCCCTTTTCAAGAGGAGGCGCACAAGAGGCAACGGCGCACAACGCGCGGCGCGTGACCCGCGGCGCACAACCCGCGGCGCACGATCTGCCCCGCTCAGCGCGCGGTGCGGCCTTGGCCGGGCGCGGCGCGCGGGCAGCGCTGCTCAATGCGCGGCGCGCGCTGGGCTTCGTTTCTGCGGGCTTTTCGCGACCGTCTCGTTTCCGGGCCCGTTGAGCTATTGTGGGCATGGTATTTTGGGTTATGACACAAATGTTTGTTTGACGGATAGGACTCGAGTTGATGCTCGACTCGAGGAGACCGGCTCGAGGCTCAACTCAAGGAGCGAAGCTCGACTCGAGGAGACCGACCCAAGGCTCAACTCGAAGAGCGAAGCTCGACCCGAGGAGACCGACTCAAGGCTCAACTCGAAGAGCGAGGCTCGACTCGAGGAACCGACTCAAGTCTCAACTCGAGGGGCTAGGCTCGACTCAAGGAGTCAAGAGTTCGGACGAGGGCGTGGAGGCTTGCTGCTCTTAGGGACCTCCGGCCTGACCATCGGCCCTTTGAGCGATGTACCTTTCCGGTGTCTCGGGTTCTCCGAAAACGACCGACAACATTAGCCCCCCAAGTTCGTCGCTCGGGAGGTTCCCAGCGATGAACTTTTTGTCCTTCTAGTTGGGTGTTTGAGAAAAATATTTTCCAAGTCCGTCACCCGAGGAAAAATCTTCCTTTTCCCCTTTCCTTTTTTTTTTTTTTTTTTTTTTTTTTGGTGCTGCCGCGCGGCGCGCGGTTCGTGCAGCGCGTCCCGTGCGCGAGGCTAGTTCGCCTTGCGCGGGGAAACTCCGACTTTTTGGAGTTTTTCTCCGTTTTTTCTCCTTGTGGGAGTAGGATTTCGACTCCTACCCCCCCAGGAGTCTATAAATAGACCCCCCCTCTCTCTTATTCCTCCACTTTATTTTTTCTCTCTTTCTCTACGCTTTTCTTTTCTTTTTTACGCTTGCATTATGGGTGTCCCTCCCCTTTTCTCAACTGAGAGTCCCGAGATTGATTTCTCTCTCTCGTTTCAGGGTTCTGAACATGCAGATGATGATCTCTTCGCGGGATTAGGGGAAGTTCCGCTGCACGTGGAAGAGAATCCGAGCGGAGTAGAGCAGTGGCTCGAGGAAGGCGAGCTGGGCGTGACCGCGCCTGTTGCTCAGCCTCAAGAAGAGTGTGCGCCGGCTGGGTGCGACACAGGTGGGGAGTTTGATCATCCCACGTCCGGGGGACCTGCCCCTCGCCTCGTGATCAACTTAGTTGGTGAAGGGGTTCGCGACAAAGCCTGCCTCGGCGTACAGCAATCCGACTTGGACCCTCATGGCGTGCCGGGAGATATCGCGGGCGTGGATGCTGTGACTCCGCTAGAGTCGGTCCTTGACGAGATTGACTGCGTGGATGACTTTGGCCCCGAGTCTGAAGATCCCGGAGGTGATTCGGAGACATGTCCGGGGGCCGAAGGCCTCGCATCGGAGTGTCCCGAGGAGCCGTCGGTGGCTGCCGCGGCCGTGCCGGAGGGCAGGGGCCCTTCCGTGGAGCCATGAGGTTCTCAGCCCGAGACTCCTGACGCAGAGGCGATAGTATCGGCGAGGTCGCTTGCTAGGACGGAGTGGTATCCCGATGAGGGCTTTGCTGCTCCCGAGGGCTTCGATTGTTCGGGGGTCGATGCTTCGAGCTCGCTCACCTACCGAACATTCGTTGGCCTTAGGGAGGCATTCGCCATTCCGTCGTCCGTGGCGCTTCTCCGTCCGTTACAGGGCGACCGTCCTTTCCGCCCTCGCCGTGGGTTTGCCGCAGTTTCGGTTGCGAGTCTCAACTGCGGGTTGCGGTTGCCGTTTCAACCCATCGTTCAGCTGCTTCTCGCCCGTCTGGGGGTGCATGCGTGTCAGGTGAGTCTGGCGTTTTATCGCATCGTGGCGATGTGTCACATGGAATGGCATTGCCAAACTGAGCGGGTGATGACCGTTAGCGACTTTCGTAATCTCATCGCGATCTTCCCTGCGCCCGGACAACCTAGTTTCTTCATGGCCCGTGATCGCCGGAACACTAAGCTGATCATGGATTCAGAGAAGTATAACCGACGACCATGGGTGTGGGTCTCGGCGGAGGCTTTTGGCGACGCGCCGCTCCGGTTCGGCCCCTTGACCGAGTTTTCTGCTGATGCGGGGGCCGATGACCTCGACTTCGTGAAGGAGATCCGGGGAATGTCGGAGGCTCGGAAGGCCGTCGAACGATTTCATTCCCCTGAGCTGATGGCTTCCACCGGGTGGTTCCCGCCGTTTCCACCTAGCCGGGGCGACAGTCAGCGGACCGAGAGTGCTCCCAGTGCCGCATCATCTCTCTCGAGCGGCGGTCTTCAAGGTATGTCGACGTTTCGCACCTTTTGTTTTTGTCCTTAGCTTAGGGTTTTGACTTTGTTGTTTTTGTAGTCTCTTCGGCTAGGGCGAGGGCTCGAGCGCGTTTAGCGAAGGCTTCTCGAGACCCGAAGTCGTTGGCGGCGGTCCGTTGTTGGATTGCTGCGCGGAATGGTCGGGGGAAACCCGATACCGATCATCGGACGGAGAGCGGTCCTCGCGCTTCTTTGAAGCGACCCTCCTCCTCGGCTCTACCAGACACGTCCTCGGACTCCAAGCGTGTGAACTCGATGGTCGACGTGGAGGCTGCGGAGGTTAGAGGGGAGTGTTCCCTGGGCCTCGCTCAATCCTCGATGAAGATGTGGAAGAGCGTCGTGGCTAGCAGTGACGTGGAGTTCTTTCGTCACGGCGTTTCCGATGCACGGAGAGTAAGTTTCTCTTGCTTTGTTTGTCTAAGGCCTTGTCCTTGGCTGACTTATCCTTTTGCCTTCTCAGGTGCTTGCTCGAGCGACCCGGGGCGAGAAGATCCTTCACGACCTCATCAGGAGGATGAGCCGTGCCCAGGAAGAGCTTGCTCAAGCGAAGTCTCAGCTGGCCCACGCCGAGCGAGGTTCTCACTCAAAGGAAGAGTTTGCGAGTCTCCGCGAGCAGCTTCAAGAGGCTCGCGTGGAATTGGGAGTTACCCGCGGCAAGTGCGACCATGCTCAGGCGGCGGTGGCGAAGATGGCTGAGGAGCTAACGACGGAACGTCAAGCTCTCGAAGTGGCGACTCGATCGACGGAGGTCTTTCGGAGCGAGGCGCGAGACCTTTGACGCCAGTTGGAGTCGCGCACAGAAGAAGTTGGCATTCTCCAGGGCCAGCTTTCATCGAGCGAGGCTGCCCGTGTTCGAGTGGAGCGCGAGCGCGACTCCTTGGCGGAGGAGGTGGCTCGGGTCACCGAGGAGAAGGCCGCGGCGGAACAGCTTGCGTCCGACCTTCAAGACGACTTTGATGTCGGAGTCAAGGAGGAAAGACATGCGGCGGCGGTGGAGTGTCGGGACGCCACGGCTACCGAGAATGTTTCTCGGGGGGTCAACTTCCACTTCTTCGACTCGTTGTTCCCACCACTCGACGGAGCCGATCCCATAGGCGACGATCCCGCCGAGTGACATTTTTTTTCTTTATTTTTCTCGCGCAAGTGTATAGCGCACGCTTTCTTTTTTAGGTTTTTCCATTCAGCGCACTTGTTTTAGCGCTTGCTTACTAGGATTTTTCCCTTTCAGCGCACTTGTCTTAGCGCATGCTTTCTAGGGTTTTGGGGCAGTTGCCCTTTTCTTTTGTGAGACATTATTTTATTTTTATGAACGTTTTCGCACATTCACTTCTTATGGCGTGTTTAGATAGGCAAGTGTTTGTGTCAATGGTCTTGCCAGTTCTTTTACCTCAGAAGGATACCTTTTCAGACGCGCCAGTCACTTGGATGGCGTGCGTTCTTAAGTTTTTTCAACTGCGAGTCAGCCATGCTTACGCATGCGCCTTACGTGTGCTGGATTGTGCCACGTAGACGTCTCAGGTCGTGCCAGGTAGGCGTCCTGGTTGCGCCATGTAGGGGTCTTATGTGCGCCATGTAGGCGTCTTAGTTACGCCATGTAGGCGTCTTAGGTGCGCCACGTGGGCGTCTTAGTTGCGCCATGTAGGCGTCTGAGGTGCGCCACGCGGGCGTCTTAGTTGCGCCATGTAGGCGTCTTAGGTTGCGCCACGTAGGCGTCTCACGTGCGCCATGTAGGCGTCTTAGGTTGCGCCACGTAGGCGTCTTAGGTTGCGCCATGTAGGCGTCTTAGGTTGCGCCATGTAGGCGTCTTACGTGCGCCATGTAGGCGTCTTAGGTTGCGCCATGTAGGCGTCTTCGGTTGCGCGATGTAGGCGTCTTACGTGCGCCATGTAGCCGTCTTAGGTTGCGCCAGGCGTCTTACGTGCGCCATGTAGGCGTCTTAGGTTGCACCATGTAGGCGTCTTTAGGTTGCGCCATGTAAGCGTCTTAGGTTACGACATGTAGGCGTCTTAGTTGCGCCACGTGGGCGTCTTAGTTGCGCCATGTAGGCGTCTTAGGTTGCGCCATGTAGGCGTCTTAGGTTGCGCCATGTAGGCGTCTTACGTGCGCCATGTAGGCGTCTTAGGTTGCGCCATGTAGGCGTCTTAGGTGCGCCACGTAGGCGTCTTAGGTTGCACCATGTAGGCGTCTTAGGTTGCGCCATGTAGGCGTCTTAGGTTGCGCCATGTAGGCGTCTTACGTGCGCCATGTAGGCGTCTTAGGTTGCGCCATGTAGGCGTCTTAGGTGTGCCACGTAGGCGTCTTAGGTTGCGCCATGTAGGCGTCTTACATTGCGACATATAGGCGTCTTAGGTTGCGCCATGTAGGCGTCTTAGGTTGCGCCATGTAGGCGTCTTAGGTTGCGCCATGTAGGCGTCTTACGTGCGCCATGTAGGCGTCTTAGGTTGCGCCATGTAGGCGTCTTTAGGTTGCGCCATGTAGGCGTCTTAGGTTGCGCCATGTAGGCGTCTTAGGTGCGCCACGTGGGCGTCTTAGTTGCGCCATGTAGGCGTCTTAGGTTGCGCCATGTAGACGTCTTAGGTGCGCCACATAGGCGTCTTAGGTTGCGCCATGTAGGCATCTTAGGTTGCGCCATGTAGGCGTCTTACGTGCGCCATGTAGGCGTCTTAGGTTTTTTGGTGGAGCGTGTTCTTTTGAGGGTTTCCTTACCATTGCTAGCCCCCCAAGTTTTTGGGTTATAAGTTAAATTTTGATAACCAGAAAACTTGCACAAAACGAAATTTGAAACGGAAAACTCGAGTTTTATTACTTTTGCGAGAAATTTAAAATCCTAAAACATTGGCTCATAGGCCTTATTGAAAATGGGAAATAAAGCGACAAAAATGCGGGGAACGCTAGCTACTGGTAGTACTGCCTCAAGTGCTCTGCGTTCCACGGGTGGCGAATCGGAGTTCCGTCCGTGTCCTCGATGTAGTAGGTCCCGTCGTGAATGACTTTGCGGACTCTATAGGGGCCTTCCCAGTTCGGGCCTAGGACACCGGCGCCCTAAACTTGCGTATTCTGGAACACTCGTCTGAGCACAAGGCTTCCGACGGCAAAGGTTCGCCTTTTGATCTTGGAGTTGTAGTATCTTTCGACCTTGCGCTTCTGTGCGGCGAGGCGTCTGAATGCTTCCGCTCTCTTTTCATCGATCAGATCCAACTCAAGGCGCATGGCCTCGTCGTTGTCCGCTTCATTGAACGTGTCGACTCGGAACGTGGGTATCTCTGTTTCGATCGGAACTACAGCCTCGTTCCCATACGCGAGGGAGAATGGCGTTTCGCGCGGTTGTTCTATATGCCCATAGGACGAATGGTAATTCCTCGGCCCAGGCGCCCTTTTTAATCTTCGAGCTTCTTTTTAAGATTGCTCTTGATAGTCTTGTTGACTGCTTCGACCTGACCGTTAGCCTGAGGATGACGCGGCGAGGAGAAGGTCTTGCTGATCTTCAGTTGATCGCAGATATCTCTTACTCGCGCGTTGTCGAACTGTGCTCCGTTGTCGGTCACAATCGAGGCGGGGATACCGTGCCTGCATATGATGCTTTTCCAGATGAAGCTTGTCGTGTTTGCTTCAGTTATTCTGGCAAGCGGCTCGGCCTCTACCCACTTAGTGAAGTAGTCAATGGCGATAATGGCATACTCGTATTGCCTTGGCGCTCTAGGGAGCTTACCAATGATGTCCACGCCCCACTTAGCGAAGGGACGTGGGACAACGATACTGCTTAATAGGGTTGGAGGCTGTCGCGGAATTTCCGCGAAGCGATGGCATTTGTCGCAACGCCTTGCCCATTCGCAAGCATCTCGCTTCATGGTAGGCCAGAAATAGCCTTGCCTAAGCGCTTTGAGCGCAAGGGAAGTTCCAACGGCGTGGTTCCCACAGATGCCCTCATGAATTTCGCGGAGGACCTTGGTCGACTCAACGCCATCGAGGCATCGGAGCAGCGGTGTTGAGTAACCGCGCTTATAGAGTATGCCCTCACGGAGCGTGTATTTGGATGCTAAGGCCCTCAGCTTATCGGCTTCTTTGCGGTCTTCGGGGAGTTCCCCTCTTCGTAGAAACTCGACAATTGGGTCCATCCAAGTGGGCTGAGATGCCACCTCTATGGTCCCGACTTTGTCTCGGGAGAAGGATGGCCGTGGGAGAAATTCAATAGGTACGGTGCCCAACCCGTCTTCATCGATGCCGGATCCGAGGCGAGCAATGTTGGAATCGATCTAGGGTTTGAGAAAAAGTTTAACGCTTCGTTAAGCGGCGGAATTTTAAAAATTTTCTTTTTAAGTAAAACTAGTTTTTACTAACCTAGACAAGAGCATGTACATGTAAATAAAAACTAATATGAGCTATTAAAGTTACTAACCTTTCTTGAAGCTTGAACGTTGATGAGCCTTTGGAAGGTTGGCAACGTTCGTCTCCCCTCGCAGCACGTCTCTCTTTTCTTTCCTCGGCACCTCGAGCAACCACGAAAGTTTCTATCACTAAATCACTCGAAAAGAAGGAATCAGTGAGTGGGCACTTTTAAACACTACGACTTAAGAACAAGTCTTGAAGTCGCAGAGCTAAACGCTAGGTCGAGTGAGGACCTAGGTGCCAAGACAAGAAAAAAATCGAAAATAAACTAGAGAGAGAGAGAAGAGGACTTCGGCCAAGTTCTAGAGAGAGAGTCTCTCAAATCTCTTAAACTTGGATGAATGAATTGTGAGGAAATGAGGCTCCTATTTATAGGTGAGGTCTCACCTTCAATAAGGTAGTTTCCTCTTCTATAGAATATCACATATTCATGAGCAAAATAACCCTTATTTCCCATTCCTCTTAGGCGCCCAAGGCAGCCTTCTAGAAGGCTAGGATTTGTTTCCTTTTTTGTTCCTTGGCTTGCCTATTAGTCTCTTGGCCGAAATTCCCCATGCTTGTGTGGGAAATTTGTTTCCTCTTTTTCTTTTGGCAAGTATCTAAATACATTTATGCACAAAATAAACTCTCTTTCCTTAGGTATGTTGGGCGCCCAACATGTCTCTAGAAGGAGCTTCTAGAAGCTTCTTCATTTATTCATGAGAACATGAAAAAGGCCCATTAAGAATTTTCAATAAAATTCTTATGAAATGAAATTAATTCACAAGGCCCAATGATCAAGTCATGGCCGAGTGAAACATGTCACAAAATGACCTTGTCAAAAAATTTATTGACATTCACTTCATCCTTTGTCTCAAAAGACAAAAATACCCTTTTAACTATTTTCGTTCTTGTTTTGGCTTAGCTTCCAGTTTAACTATTCCTATCGATGTGATTCGTGACAGTGACCTCATGGACCCAAATGAACAAAGCTTTAGCTAAACACTTGGACTCAATAGTTCACAAACCTTTTCCAAGTTTAGCTTAATGCCAACTGACTCCACTAAAGAGCTGACACTGAAAATCTCTCGGTTCAAATGAATTTATTTTCTACTCAAGAATTCGACCTAATTATGATGAGCGGATCCACTGAATATTATCTATGTTTACCCTTCATGAATGTCATCAGCTAGTCGGGATTTACTAAATTACCATTTTACCCTTCTAGCTGTTATTTCCTCAACTCCTTTGTCGCTTGTGAATAAGTTAGAAACAATGTATTGACGAGGAGCTAACAAGTCACATTGTTTCATCCAAAAGAGTCAAGACTCAATTTGGACACTGGCCAGTTCATTTATTCACACTCCAAGGAACAAAGCATGAGGTGACATACATTGCATTTCAGCAATCTTGTACATGAATTCCATATCTATGAGAACTTCACAAAGTTACTCATGACAGACTCACAACTTAGTACTTCACCAATAGGCCTTGTTCGGAATCACATAGTGAGTCCGAACTTTGACTTTCTCAAATGAGAATACTAAGGTGTGAAATGGCATGTCTCATTTCAGGATTAAGGTAAGCATGATGCAATTCATACATAGTGACTTCGAGACATAAGAGGTTAAATGGTTTGTTCTTATCTTGTCTCTAGAAGTGCACTGGTCAATTCAGTACCTTCGGAAGATACCTAGAAGAACTATAGAGTTCCTAACTCTCAATGCCTCATAACCAGACATCATAGATTCTTCTAACAATCATACTGAGGTCAATAGTCCTTTGACCCTAAGATTGCGAATATATCGTTTTAAGCAAACTACGAAGAGTTTGTTCATGCAAATCTACATTTGTCTCTTCGTAAGTTGTTAAGTTTGTTTATGGACTAAAAGACTATGGTTTTATCATAAAGCTTCAGACAAGGAAGATTGAATGAACGTTTCAACTTTATTAATGAATGAATAGGCAATTACAAGCAAGAGTCTTCATGAGACTTTATTACATCAAATGTTCAAAATAAAGACTACAGCTCTTCTTGTGGGCACCATTGACAACAAACTCCCACTTGACTCAAAGAAGGTGTGTGTAGTCCTTCATGCCTAATCCCTCACGATGTTGGTCGAAGACCTTGTTCGCTAGGGCCTTGGTGAATGGATCTGCGAGGTTGTCCACCGTTGAGATCTTCTTCACTTCCACGTCTCCGCGCTGCACTATCTCTCGAATCAAATGGTATTTCCTCTCAATATGCTTAGAGCGCTTATGGCTTCTAGGTTCCTTTGAGTTAGCGACAGCCCCACTATTATCACAATAAAGGGTCATGGGCTCGTCGACGTTTGGAACAATTTCCAAATACTTAAGGAACTTTCTAAGCCATACAGCCTCTTTGGGTGCTTCACAAGCAGCCACATATTCTACTTCCATTGTGGAGTCAGCAATGCAAGATTGCTTAATACTTCTCCACACAACAGCTCCACCATTAAGGATGAACACAGATCCCGAAGTGGATTTCCTGGAATCCTTATCCGCTTGAAAATCGGAGTCGGTATATCCCGTCATAGTCAGGTCAGTACCTGAGTATGCAAGCATCAAGTTCCTAGTTCTTCAAAGATACTTAAGAACATGCTTAGCAGCAATCCAGTGCTCGGGTCCAGGGTTGGATTGGAAACGACTAACTACGCCAACGGCGAAACATATATCAGGTCGGGTGCAAAGCATAGCATACATGAGGCTTCCTACGGCAGAGGCGTAAGGAATTTTCCTCATGTCTTCAATCTCTTGTGCAGTCTTGGGAGACTGGTCCTTAGAGAGTGAAACTCCATGCCTAAAGGGTGTTTGACCCCTCTTGCAGTCTTGCATCGAGAAGCGATCCATCACCTTATCAATATAAGATGCTTGAGAGAGCGACAGGGTCCGGTTTTTCCTATCTCGAAAGATTTGGATTCCCAGAATGTACGCGGCTTCTCCTAGATCCTTCATATCGAATTGCTTTGCTAGCCAGACCTTAACCTCAGATAACTTACCCACGTCATTACTAATGAGTAGTATATCATCGACATATAGTACCAGAAACACAACTTTGCCTTCGTGTATTAACTTGTAAACACAAGGCTCATCTATTGACTGTTCAAAGCCGAAGCTCTTTACAGTTTCATCGAATCTAATATTCCATGACCTAGATGCTTGCTTTAGTCCATAAATGAATTTAAGCAACTCACAAACCTTGGTCTCTTGACCTTTATCCACGAAACCGTCTGGTTGAGCCATGTAAATGCGCTCGTCAAGATTGCCATTCAGAAAGGCTGTCTTGACATCCATTTGCCAGATCTCATAGTCGAGAGCTGCAGCTATGGATAGGAGTATGCGGATGGATTTAAGCATCGCGACTGGCGAGAAGGTTTCTTCATAGTCAATCCCTTCTTGTTGGGTATAACCCTTTGCCACAAGTCGTGCTTTGAACGTCTCAACGTTCCCATCAGGACCCCTTTTCTTCTTGTATATCCACTTACACCCTACGGGTTTAATCCCTTCAGGAAGGTCTACAAGTTTCCAGACTTTGTTGACATACATCGAGTGCATCTCAACTTTCATGGCGTCAAGCCAAAGGTTTGATTCAGAACAAGCCATTGCTTGGCTATAGGAAACAGGATCATCCATGTCGGAGACGGCTACAAGAGAGTCTCCATAAGACATGTACCTGTCAGGCTTTTGAGTAGCCCTCCCACTACGTCTAAGTACTACTTGACGAGATTCTGACGAGTTAGGTTGTGTTTCAGTTGGGGTAAGAACAGTTCTTACAGATGAGGTAGAAGCTTCCTCACCCAACTTTTCTTCAAGCACAATTTTGCTTCTAGGTTTCGCATCCTTCATAAAGTCCTCCTCGAGGAAACGAGCATTCGTGCTAACGAAAGTCTTATCGTCCTCGGGACTATAGAAAGTAAAACCTTTGGTTTCCTTCGGATATCCTACAAACAGGCACAATTCTGACCTACTAGCCAACTTGCTAGTCTTTTGCCTCAGCACGTGTGCAGGGCAACCCCAAATTCGGATGCGGCCAAGATTCACTTTACGGCCAGTCCATCGTTCATAAGGAGTACCAGGAACCGTTTTGGACGGAACTTGGTTCAGAATGTAGGCGGCTGTTTCGAGGGCATATCCCCAAAAGGAAAGCGGGAGTGATGAGTAACTCATCATCGATCTAACCATCTCCATAAGAGTTCGGTTTCTTCTCTCTGACACTCCGTTTTGTTGAGGTGTGCCAGGCGCGGTAAGCTGAGAAGCGATACCTTCTTCTTTAAGAAAGTCATCGAACTCTCCAGACATATACTCACCACCTCGATCAGATCGAAGGGTTTTGATCACTTTGCCAGTTTGCTTTTCCACTAAAGCCCTAAAGACCTTAAATACGTTAAAGGTCTCGGATTTGTGTTTAAGCAAATAGACAAACCCATATCTTGAGTAGTCATCAGTGAAGGTAACGAAGTATTCGTATCCTCCACGTGCCTGTTGGTTGAGCGGACCACATACATCAGAATGTATTAGTTCCAGCAACTCAGTGGCTCTTCGACCCTTATCGGAGAAAGGTCGCTTAGTCATTTTTCCTTCTATGCAGGATTCACAAGTAGGTAGTGAACCTATTGCAGAGGCTTGGAGTGGACCATCCCTCACATGTCTCTTAATCCTATCTAGACTGATATGACCAAGTCTTAAGTGCCAGAGGTATGTTGATTTTGTTAGATCGGAGGATTCAGAAAGTTTGATCCTCTTTGGCTCCCTAATTAGATCGTTATCTATTTCGGTGTCTAAAAGAGAAGGTTGAGTGGGATAGATGTAAAAAAAAGACCATTCTTCATACATGCATCAGTGACGAAAGAATTAGAAAAAGAAATACGAATTCCATTCTTTATAAACTTTAAATAATAATCTTGCTCGAAAAGTTGAGCAACAGATACTAGGTTTTTCCCAAAGGAAGGAACATAATAAACATTATTCAAATTTAAAGTTCGATCTTCAAAAGATAGCATCACGGATCCCACAGCCTTCGCAGACACCACGCTCTGATCACCCCACTTGAAGCAGAAGTCGCCATCCTCTAAGCTTTTGCTTTTCCTAAAACCAGTCAAGGAGCAGCAAATATGGTTAGTAGCAGCGGAGTCAATAATCCACGATGATACATTATCAGCTACTAAACAGGCTTCAGTAACAAGTACAATACCTTTAGCTTTGGTTTTGAGGTAGGCGGGACAGTTCCTACGCCAGTGACCAGGCTCGTTGCAGTGGTGGCACTTGTCTTTAGACTTGTCCACCTTCGGAGCCTTTGGCGCCTTCTTCTTCGCTTGAACCTTAGGTTGGTTCTTCTTCTCGGCGTTGCGAGGTCTCTTCTTAGATCCAGAGGTGGAGGCAGTAGCATGTACTTCTCCTTGAGCCCTCTTTTTCTTAGTGAGTGCCTCAGCGGTTTGAAGTTCCTTCATGAGCTCGGTAACAGTGTACTCCAGCTTGTTCATGGAATAGTTCAACTTGAAGGTATCAAAGGTTTCGGGGAGAGTTTCCAAGATCATATCTATTTTGGTCTCCCCATCAATCTCAGATCCAAGAATCTCCATCTCGTTGAGATAGCTAATGATCAGCATCATATGATCTCTAACGGGAGTTCCAGCCTTCATACGACAGTTCATGAATTGTCGGACCGCTTGTTGCCTAGCTTGACGTCCTTGCCCTCCAAACATCTCATGGAGATTGTAGAGCATATCGGTGGCAGTCTCATAATCACGATGTTGTTGTTGCAACACATTGTTCATCGATGCCAAAATATAGCATCTCGCAATCTCATCGGATCGAAGCCAGGCCGCCAGGACATCTTTCTCCTCTTGCGTCGAATCATCATTCGTTTGAGGACAGGGGGTGGTGAGAACCCATTTGTGCTTGTCGACAGTAAGGACTATGTCGAGGTTACGTTTCCAGTCGACGTAATTGTCGCCTTCGAGTTTATTCGAGGAAAGAATTGTTGAGAGAGGGTTGAGAGACATATTGCCTATAACAGTTGAAACAAGTTTATGATTAGTCTTTGGTTTAGGATTTAAGTTTCATTAAGACTTTTGTAAAACCCAAAGGTGTTATAAACCAAACGATAATTTACTCCCTCAAGAGAAGGCCGCAAAAAATCTCCATTTATAAGTAAATGACACATCATTAATGCTAAGCCAAGATGTCAGTACATCATTTTGACTAGCCACCTTGTAAATTGGTTTGATCACTCATATCCTTTCGCAGAGCCTTAAGGAAGGATACTAGGGATTGAGCCTAAGTGTGCAACCAACCACTTAGTCCAAAAGATCAGCTTTGAAAAACAATCCCCCAAGGGGAGGCCTTGCCATCATTGCATCATTCTCGGACGTAGCTCATTGAGCAATGATCGAAGCAACAACGCCTTGGAGTACTCACATTTAAGTGAGGGTCGCAAGAGCGGCTCTTAGTCCCACGTTATTGCATCTTTCATTAGTGTTGGGGATCGCGGGTTACAAACAACGAGTATAACCCTCCCACTTAGTTTTTGGAGATGGTTCATCGACTCTTTTAAGTTCGGAAACAGATTTCCTAGTTAGAGAGCGACAGAGCGGACAACTAGAAGAGAATCCTAGATCGACATGTTCAGAGCAGTATTAGTGCATAAAGGCACAAGGGACATACTCGATCTTTTCCTATTTTCTATTTCGGGAAAGTGCGTGAGGGAAGTGTGAACTTCAACTCACTCGAACACTTGAAAGTTTGAGATTACACATCTTTTTATTTTTCGATTTTGTCTACAAAGAGACCTCCCACTCAAAATTTCAAGAGCATATAGATTTTGAACATATGTGATATAGATATAGTTTTGAAAACATTTTGAAAACTTATTTGATTTGGATGACAAAATATTTTCAAGTTTGAAAGTGAAAACGGTTTTTCAAAATTCAAACTAGTTTTGTAAAAAAAAAACAATTTCAATTAATCTTTCAAAAATCAAAACTTTTAATCTTTACACATCATGTTTATAATCATATGAAAAACATTTTTGCTCAAGAAAGTTATCTCATTAGAGTTCTATAACTCATGGTAGTGGGGTTTGAAAATCCGGATTTCTAAAAAACTGGAGTTTCAGACAGCCGCGCACCTCGGAGTAAAATCGCCATAACTGGCGGCTCCGATGTCCTTTTGAGCCGAAACTGGTGGCATTGGACAGAGGACAGACAGAGCTTTAATTTGATTCAAGAATCATTAAATTTCGATTTCTGAGCAGAGAGTTATGCCGCTTTTAATGCGGGTTTACATTCCAGCTCGAAGAAAAAGAAATAAATTAAAAGCTTTGTCCTTTTAGGTGCGAAAAAGAATCGAGTGTAACGGAACGTTTTATGAAGTTGTTTAAAGCTTTTATTTGTGTTTTATTAGCAGGGTAATAACATAGAATAAAAGAAATAACAACATGCGTAAAACGATTCAAGTAAATAAACGAAACTAGCAAGAAAATAAAACTAGTCACAAAATTTACTCGAAAATTCTCAAACCTTTAAAACACGTTTTTCAATATAAAAAATTAAAAACTTTTAGAACTGATTCTAATGTGTTTTAACATCATCCCAAACTCATAGAAAAACAACATGGTTTTTAATTTAAAGGCATGAGCAATAAATTAAAAAAAAAATCTAAGATTACAATTCTAACTTGTCACAAAATTAGTAAACTTTCGAAAACGATTTTCAAGCTCATAATTTAAAAACATGCACATGCATTCCTTTGACCATAGCTCTGATACCATTTGTTGGAATCGATCTAGGGTTTGAGAAAAAGTTTAACGCTTCGTTAAGCGGCGGAATTTTAAAAATTTTCTTTTTAAGTAAAACTAGTTTTTACTAACCTAGACAAGAGCATGTACATGTAAATAAAAACTAATATGAGCTATTAAAGTTACTAACCTTTCTTGAAGCTTGAACGTTGATGAGCCTTTGGAAGGTTGGCAACGTTCGTCTCCCCTCGCAGCACGTCTCTCTTTTCTTTCCTCGGCACCTCGAGCAACCACGAAAGTTTCTATCACTAAATCACTCGAAAAGAAGGAATCAGTGAGTGGGCACTTTTAAACACTACGACTTAAGAACAAGTCTTGAAGTCGCAGAGCTAAACGCTAGGTCGAGTGAGGACCTAGGTGCCAAGACAAGAAAAAAATCGAAAATAAACTAGAGAGAGAGAGAAGAGGACTTCGGCCAAGTTCTAGAGAGAGAGTCTCTCAAATCTCTTAAACTTGGATGAATGAATTGTGAGGAAATGAGGCTCCTATTTATAGGAGAGGTCTCACCTTCAATAAGGTAGTTTCCTCTTCTATAGAATATCACATATTCATGAGCAAAATAACCCTTATTTCCCATTCCTCTTAGGCGCCCAAGGCAGCCTTCTAGAAGGCTAGGATTTGTTTCCTTTTTTGTTCCTTGGCTTGCCTATTAGTCTCTTGGCCGAAATTCCCCATGCTTGTGTGGGAAATTTGTTTCCTCTTTTTCTTTTGGCAAGTATCTAAATACATTTATGCACAAAATAAACTCTCTTTCCTTAGGTATGTTGGGCGCCCAACATGTCTCTAGAAGGAGCTTCTAGAAGCTTCTTCATTTATTCATGAGAACATGAAAAAGGCCCATTAAGAATTTTCAATAAAATTCTTATGAAATGAAATTAATTCACAAGGCCCAATGATCAAGTCATGGCCGAGTGAAACATGTCACAAAATGACCTTGTCAAAAAATTTATTGACATTCACTTCATCCTTTGTCTCAAAAGACAAAAATACCCTTTTAACTATTTTCGTTCTTGTTTTGGCTTAGCTTCCAGTTTAACTATTCCTATCGATGTGATTCGTGACAGTGACCTCATGGACCCAAATGAACAAAGCTTTAGCTAAACACTTGGACTCAATAGTTCACAAACCTTTTCCAAGTTTAGCTTAATGCCAACTGACTCCACTAAAGAGCTGACACTGAAAATCTCTCGGTTCAAATGAATTTATTTTCTACTCAAGAATTCGACCTAATTATGATGAGCGGATCCACTGAATATTATCTATGTTTACCCTTCATGAATGTCATCAGCTAGTCGGGATTTACTAAATTACCATTTTACCCTTCTAGCTGTTATTTCCTCAACTCCTTTGTCGCTTGTGAATAAGTTAGAAACAATGTATTGACGAGGAGCTAACAAGTCACATTGTTTCATCCAAAAGAGTCAAGACTCAATTTGGACACTGGCCAGTTCATTTATTCACACTCCAAGGAACAAAGCATGAGGTGACATACATTGCATTTCAGCAATCTTGTACATGAATTCCATATCTATGAGAACTTCACAAAGTTACTCATGACAGACTCACAACTTAGTACTTCACCAATAGGCCTTGTTCGGAATCACATAGTGAGTCCGAACTTTGACTTTCTCAAATGAGAATACTAAGGTGTGAAATGGCATGTCTCATTTCAGGATTAAGGTAAGCATGATGCAATTCATACATAGTGACTTCGAGACATAAGAGGTTAAATGGTTTGTTCTTATCTTGTCTCTAGAAGTGCACTGGTCAATTCAGTACCTTCGGAAGATACCTAGAAGAACTATAGAGTTCCTAACTCTCAATGCCTCATAACCAGACATCATAGATTCTTCTAACAATCATACTGAGGTCAATAGTCCTTTGACCCTAAGATTGCGAATATATCGTTTTAAGCAAACTACGAAGAGTTTGTTCATGCAAATCTACATTTGTCTCTTCGTAAGTTGTTAAGTTTGTTTATGGACTAAAAGACTATGGTTTTATCATAAAGCTTCAGACAAGGAAGATTGAATGAACGTTTCAACTTTATTAATGAATGAATAGGCAATTACAAGCAAGAGTCTTCATGAGACTTTATTACATCAAATGTTCAAAATAAAGACTACAACTCTTCTTGTGGGCACCATTGACAACAAGCAAGTGCGTCAGCCTCTGAATTCTGCTCTCTCGGGATTTCGTGAATCTCGAACTAAGAGAAGGCATCGAGTTTGGAGTTTGTTTTAGCCAGGTACGCAACCATATTAGGTTCCTTGGCGGTGTAATCTCCATTTACCTGGTTTACGATCAACTGCGAGTCGCAGTGTATTCGCAGGATACGGGAGCGAACTTCTGAGCTAGTTCTATCCCTACAATGAGCGCCTCGTATTCGGCTTCATTGTTGGAGGCTTGGAAGCCGTAGTGGAGGGCGTATCGCAGCTTTTCCCCGTCGGGGTTAATCAAGATTATTCCGGCGCCAGCCTCCCGAGCATTAGATGCTCCATCTACGTATAGCTCCCAGATGGGACCCGTTGGGTCTACCTTCCTTTTTCCAGTTAACGCATCATCGTTTAGGTCAGCTTCCGCTCTTCCCATATCGCGAGTCTAGGAGAATTCTGCCACGAAGTCGGCTAAGGCATGCCCCTTTATAGCCGTCCTCGGGTGGAACTCAATCCCGTACTCGCTCAATTCTTGGGACCAGATCACCATGCGAGTCGATGTTCCCTTTTGAAGAGCTTTACCGATCGGATGCTCAGTTCGCACCGCGATTGGGTGAGCTTGGAAGTACGGCCGTAGCTTCTTAGCTGCCGTTACGAGAGCCAGAGAAAGTTACTCTATCTCGGTGTAGCGCGTTTCCGCGTCAAGTAAGGCTTTGCTCACGTAGTAGACTGGCCGTTGGACCTTGTCTTCTTCGCAGACAAGAACAACACTTACAGCTCTTTCAGAGACGGCGAGATATACGTATAGCGTCTCGCCTTCTCTTGGTTTAGAGAGGAATGGTGGGGACCCAAAGTAAGCCTTCATTTCCTGGAAGGCACTTTCGCATTCGCCCGTCCACTCAAAACCGTCCGTCTTCTTTAGAGCTTTGAAGAACGGTTGACACTTGTCGGTGGCTTTA
The DNA here is from genome assembly GCF_054948205.1 of Urtica dioica subsp. dioica. NCBI lineage: Eukaryota > Viridiplantae > Streptophyta > Magnoliopsida > Rosales > Urticaceae > Urtica > Urtica dioica. Next base: position 3,588,226 of record NC_142764.1, on the reverse strand, counting down.
GACACGAAGCGTTTCAGAGCGGTAATCCGACCGGTCAGGCTTTGCACTTCTTTGACTCGTCTTGGCGACTTCATGTCAAGGAGTGCGTTGATTTTTTCCGGATTCGCCTCTATGCCTCGTCGGCTGACGATGTATCCGAGGAATTTTCCGGATTCAACCCCGAACACGCATTTGTTGGGGTTGAGCTTCATTTTATATCGGTGGAGGATTGTGAACATCTCCCTTAGGTCGTGTATGTGATTGGTTGCCAGTAGGCTTTTAACGAGCATGTCGTCCACGTACACTTCCATTGTCTTGCTGATTTGATTGGCGAAGATCCGATTCACCAAGCGCTGGTATGTTGCTCCCGCGTTCTAAGGCCGAAAGGCATGACCTTGTAACAATAGAGACCTCGATCGGTGACAAAGGTCGTCTTAATTTGATCGGGCTCGTGCATTCGAATTTGGTTGTAGCCTGAATAGGCGTCCATGAAACTTAGAAGTTCATGGCCGACCGTGGCGTCCACCAATTGTTCGATACGCGGGAGTGGAAAGCAGTCTTTAGGGCAGGCTTTGTTAAGATCTTTGTAGTCTATACAAATTCGCCACTTCCCGTTAGGCTTTTTCACCATTACCACGTTGGCGACCCATTTGGGGTATTTAGCCTCTCGAATGAAGTTTGCGGTGAGGAGTTTCTCGACCTCTTCATTTATGGCCAGGTATCGTTCTGGGTTGAACGTTCGTCTAGCCTGCACTTTTTCAGCGACCTTTGGGTCGTCGTTCAATCGGTGCACGATTACCTCGGGATCAATTCCGGGCATGTCCACATGAGTCCATGCAAAAACGTCTTTGAACTCCCTGAGGAAGGCAGTAAGCTGAGTCTTGATGGCGAGTGGAAGTCGGGTGCCGACTTTTACAACCTGATCAGGCTTAGATTCGTCAAGGACGATTGGCACAAGATCATCGGAGGTTTCCACCTTGAGTCTTTCGACTTCATCCCGGGGTTCAAGTTCTCCGAACTTCCTTGCATCCCTTGGGTCGCATGGGTAATCGTCTTCCAGTTAGAAGATTGTGTTGACCGCTTTTCCCGCGGATTTGCCATCAACTCCTTGCACGTAGCATATTCTGGCTTGGGATTGGTCTCCGGCCATAATGCCAATTCCCTCTTCGGTGGGGAATTTTACCAGTAGGTGGTATGTGGAAGTGATTGCCCTTAGCCGGTTCAACGTGGGCCACCCGATGATTAAGTTATAGGGCGACTCCTGATCGACCACTAGGAATGGGACCATGTGAACGGCCTCAATTCCCCCAGGGGTCCCAAAGGTGACCGGCAGGTCGATGATGCCCTCGGTCATAACCTATTCCCCAGTGAACCCAAACAATGGCGTTTGGGTCGGAGTCGGGCACAACCCCCCGAGCTTCATGCGCTCTAGGGTGGACTTGAAAATTATGTCGGCAGCGCTGCCGTTATCGATGAGAACCCTTTTCACCAAGTTATTGGCCACTTGGGCTTTGAGCACGATCGCGTCATTGTGCGGATGCACAACTCGCTTGGCCTCTTCATTGGTGAGATACATCGTCTCGTGAGGCACGGACGGAGGTTCTTCATATGTGAAGTTGACGTGCATAGCAGCGTCTTCCTGAGTCACGGCCCTAAGGAATTTCTTCCGTTGTCGGGCTGAATCTCCATCTTGTGGACCTCCCAATATGGTGGTTACCACGTGGATTTGTGGATTGGCGTTGGCAGTAGCCGCGGTTCGGTCGGCAGAAGCGGTTGTTCCTCCTCCCTGACCAGACTGTTGTCTGTTCGTGGAGGGGCCCGCAGCGCTAATCATGCATAACACAAACTCTTTCAGCTCACCCCGTTGGATCAAAGCCTCGATTTTCCTTTTGAGGTTGTAGCATTCCGAGGTCAAATGACCGTATTCCCGATGGAACTCACAATATCTGGATCGATCGCGAGTCGCAGGATCCTTTTTCATTGGAGCCGGGGGCGTGAACTTGTCACGTGCCAGAGCCAGGATTCGTTCCGGCGCCGTGTTCAACGGTGTGAACGACGAGTATCCTTTGAAGTTTTCCGCAAGTCAGGGCTTCTGGGGTACAGAGGGTTGGTTATTAGAAACCTGATTTCCCTTGTTTCATTTTTTACGGGGTTCGCCTTGCTCGTGGCTAGGTTCTTCTCGGCGGCGAGAGCTTTGATTGTTGCTCTTACGGCCGTTGAGGTAATCTTCTACTCCCATGAAGGTCTTAGCTCGAGTCATTAACTCGGCCATGGTCGAAGGGACACGGCCGACGACTGACTTGAGGAAGTCACTTGTGCGCAAGCCTTCTATGATAGCGGCGATTGCGTCACCGTCGTCAAAGTGGTCGACTTGTTTGACTCTTCAGTGAATCGGGTGAGGTATCGTCTAAGAGACTCGCCACTCCCTTGCCTGATTGACCACAGGTACATCTTGGTCTTCTTTTGGACCATAGACGTAGCGAACCGTGCTAGGAACATGTCCTTCAGGTCTTTGAACGAGTGGATGCTTCCTGGCCTTAAGTTCTTAAACCACTCGAAACCGGGTCCGGCGAGGGTTAAACTAAAAGCTTGGCACATGGCACCAGGAGAAACACCCTGCATCGTCATCCAGGTTTCATAGTGCTGGATGTGGTAAGCAGGGAGTGAGGTTCGGGAGTTTGAAATTCCCCGTACAAACCTCAGCCAATATCTGAGCCGTGAAAGGCGAGGAGTTCTCCTCAACGACCCCATAGGTGCTTCCACCTACTCCGTATTCTCGGAGATCTCGCACCTCATTCCGAAGATTATGGATCATAGTGACCACATCGAGACCAATCGTTGGAGTAACCCCTTGTTCGGGAGGAGTCACCTGTAGCCTCTCGTTAGACCCTTGACCTGCTCGGCGGTTCCCGTTAGTTGGGGCTGCCAGTGGGACGTTGGGTCTAGAGCTTAGCCGCTCTCTCAGATCATTGCCACGCCCAATGCGTTGAGCAGTGAGGCGGTCCCTAAGGTCAGGGCTGGTCGTACGGAGGAGCAGGCTTCGTCTGCGACGGCGCGCTCTCCGCGTGCCCTGACTTTCCGCAACATTCTCCCTTGGACCTAGCCGGTCGAGGGCTGAACGTCGGGAATTCCCCTCTTGAGAAGCTACCGGCGCATCGCCTGCCCGGGGTAATGGATTCGATGGACCGTCTTCAAACACGGCGGGGAGTTCCCCGTCCTTCGTGAGAGAAGTCTCGATGTCCTCCGACTCACCAGTACCCTCGTAATCAGGGTTGCGGTCGCGGCTTTCCTCGTTGAGGTTCTCAGGATCCCCGTTGGGGATTTTTGTGTCCCGCACAGGTTGCTTCGCAGCCAGTCGGCTGTGGTACCTTGCGTTCCTCGCCTTTAGTCGGCGGATACCCTCCTCCAACTCCATGATGCGGTTGTCCCTGCTATCAGGAGATGGAGATGGTGAGCGGGTCGAGCTCTCTTCGTGGAGCGACTCTTCGTCACCATGCGCTCGGGAGCGCAAGAAGTATTTCTTGGTCCCAGTGACGTTTACGGGGTTGTTCACGCCCTCAGAACGTACGGGTGGTTGGCTACTCATCGTTTCTCAAGTTCGAGAAAGTTGAGTTCGCAGAAGAAAAGAAGAAGATGAACAGAAGAGATTTCGGACTGAATAGGTCGGGAAGTCCCCTCCTTCTAGCGCCAAAATGTTGTCGCACGAAAATGAACAACTATTTAAAACCTCGGGCGGTTCGATCCAAGGCCGGACCAAGTGATCGCACCCGGGCCAAGAGTGTGAACTCGAAAGTCTCGAGCTAGGTTTTCTCCGATCAACCCGCCTCTCGAGAGAGGTAGGGGGTGAGGAGGAGGAGTGACCGTGCCTTGGCTGTCGGCTGTCTACGTACCCGTGCTTGGGATCAGGTCAGAACGTAGTTCAGGCGTGTAAGACGCAGTATGATGCGTATAACCTTGGTGGAGAAGCGTACTCTACGACGGAGACGGGGCGCGAGGAGTCCTCGGCAGCGTCTCAGAACCTCGGAGATCGCGCGTGCGTCTAGCGTGTTAGACGTGCGAGGGGAACTCTAGTTGAGAACCCGAGGGGCGTGCTTGAGCACTGGAGAACGTTCGGTCAGAGGGAGCGACGTCCGGGAAGTTCCCGTGAGTGCTTCGGAACCTCTGAGAACGGGAGAGAGACTAGAGAAAATGCTTCAGGCCAAATATGGCATCCAGAGAAGCAGAGAAGAGTAAGAAATCGAGCGTATCGATAAGAGATGAAGAGATGATTTTCCCCTCAATGGGAGGGGGTTTATATAGGTGTTTGAGGACCCTAAGGGGGTCCTTTGGCGTCTATGTGGGACTAGGAACGCGCCCCTTTTCAAGAGGAGGCGCACAAGAGGCAGCAGCGCACAACGCGCGGCGCGCGGCGCACAACCCGCGGCGCACGATCTGCGCCGCTCAGCGCGCGGCGCGGCCTTGGCCGGGCGCGGCGCGCGACCCGCGGCGCGCGGGCAGCGCTGCTCAATGCGCGGCGCGCGGCCCTGCCGGCGCGGCGCTCGCTGGGCTTCGTTTCTGCGGGCTTTTCGCGACCGTCTCGCTTCCGGGCCCGTTGAGCTATTGTGGGCATGGTATTTTGGGTTATGACACAAATGTTTATTTGACGGATAGGACTCGAGTTGATGCTCGACTCGAGGAGCGATGCTCGACTCGAGGAGACCGGCTCGAGGCTCCACTCAAGGAGCGAAGCTCGACTCGAGGAGACCGACTCAAGGCTCAACTCGAAGAGCGAAGCTCGACCCGAGGAGACCGACTCAAGGCTCAACTCGAAGAGCGAGGCTTGACTCGAGGAACCGACTCAAGTCTCAACTCGAGGGGCTAAGCTCGACTCAAGGAGTCAAGAGTTTGGACGAGGGCTTGGAGGCTTGCTGCTCTTCAGGACCTCCGGCCTGACCATCGGCCCTTTGAGCGACGTACCTTTCCGGTGTCTCGGGTTTTCCGAAAACGATCGACAACAGTTTGTACCTCAGGTGGTTGAATGACAATGTCTTGTTGCTCTTGATTGATGACAGGAACAGAATCATGAACATTATCAAAAGTAACTGGAATAGGAATCAAACTTTCCTCAATAGAAATTGTTGAGTCCGAATCCTCCTGAAAGACAAAGTCTTTTTCTTTATTTCTCCCACCAAACTCAATATCCTCAAAGAACGTTGCAGTTCCCGTCTCAAAGATTGTCTTAACTTTAGGATCATAAAACTTATAACCCTTTGATCACTTAAGGTACCCAATAAAGTAGCTGCTTACTGTTTTGGGATCCAATTTCTTCTCACTCAGCCTATAAGTTCTCGCTTCAGCAGGACAACCCAAAATATGAAAATGCTTTATACTAGGCTTTCACCCGGTCCAAAGCTCATAAGGTGTTTTGACAGCGGCTTTAGTTGGTACCCTATTTAAAATGTAGGCTGCGGTCTTGAGTGCCTCCCCCCAGAGTGATATCGGTAAGGTTGAATGACTAATCATACTCCTTACCATATCCATAAGAGTCCGGTTTCGTTTCAGCAACACCGTTCATTCTGGGCGACCCAGGCATAGTGTACCGTGGGACGATATCACACTCATCTAGGTATCTGGCAAATGGTCTCGGACGTTGTTCACCTGAGCCGTCATATCTACCATAGTACTCACCACCACGGTCAAATTTGACTTTCTTTATGCTTTTGTTGAGTTGGTTTTCAACTTCGGCTTTAAATGATTTGAACACATCCAATACTTGGGACTTTTCATTAATAAGAAAAATGTATGCGTATCTTGAATAGTCGTCTACGAATGATACAAAATAATGTTGACCATTCCAAGAAGGAGTAGGAAATGGTCCACAAATGTCCGTATGTATCAACTCTAAGACGTCCGTTTCCCTTAATGCACTTATTTTCTTCTTTATAGTCTGTTTTCCTTTGATACATGCAACACATATATCAAAGTCTGAAAAATCAATTTGATCCAAAATTCCTTCGGAAACAAGCCGTTCAATTCTATTTCTAGAAATGTGACCTAATCGTTTGTTCCATAAAGAACTTGAATTCTCGTTGCTTAATTTGCGCTTAGTACCACCTGATTCCACATTCAAGGTTTCATTATAAGAAGCAACAGTTTCAAGGATATAAAGATTGTCATATATAAGAAGTGAACTGGTCCCAACAACTTTAGAATTAATAGATAAACTGAACACAAATTCCGTCTAAACGACGGTACAACAAAAGTATCTATTAAATCCAAATAATAACCAGTACTTAATAACAATCTAAAATGTCCAATTACTTCCACATCTACCGACTTGCCATCACCAACATAGATGCGTCTCTCGGCATCACTTGGCCTTCGGTAGCTCAGGCAACCCTGCATCGAAACACTTATGTTAGAAGTAGCACTAGAATCTAACCACCAAGTGTTTCTAGGTACTGAAGCCAAATTAACCTCGGAACAGACTAAAGCAAGGAATGTACCTTTCTTCTGACGCCATACACACGTGCACTCATTGAAGCAAAAGATCAAATTGGAATCCACCAAATAATCAAAGGAACATAATATTTACATAAATATGCTATACACTATCTTAATTGTCACGTATAACCAAAAAGTGACTACAATTTCAAAACCGAATCAAAGATGATCAGAACCAGAGTGAGTGCGGTAATAAAAAAAAAATTCACATGTGCACATATAAATCGTCAGCGATAATCACAACCAGAGTCACTAAGACCATTTAATATCGAGAACGACAATTCAAACATAATTCTCAAGAATTAAATCAGGTTGCTCTGATACCAATTATTAGGATTTTCAATCCCTAATTTAATCCTAATTCAATTCAAGAGAACCAAAACTAAAGATCTTAATAGCGGAAGCGTACCTGAATCCATGGATTGAAAATACAAAAAAAAAGGTGGTCTTCCAATTGCAGTTTGCCTGAGAGTCTAGAGTATTCTTGTTGATGGGGATACAAGAAAAGATCGTACGTACTGTAATCAGGGACCTACCCTGTTATTAATAACTGTCAGGCAGTTACTAATAACTATTGCTTATTTCTAATTTGGCCCCTCATCAAATTAGATTAGCACTTATGGTAGTCACATAATAACTTCATGACAAATATGTCCTTAAGTAACAAACCTTATTCTAAATTAGACCACATCAATTTTGACTTAATTAATAATGATCCAACACATTTATTTAATGACATTAGTAGTCCCAAAATTATTATAACATCCTGATGATCGCAATACGGTCAAGCAACAATTTTTGGCTTTGCTTTCAACTCAAAGTGTATTACTGTCATTTGCTATTAGTCCAATTATTGAACATTTTGCATCTCTGTCCATTTTACACCAGTGGCACCAGTCAATTATTCATCTTCCAAATAAATATTCACTTTAGCGCTTTTTTGTAAATAATAAAAAAATAAAAAATAAAAATAAAATAAATAATAAATAAATAAAAAATTAGTTCGACGACGCGCTCACCTGAAAATTATCAACTATAATGGATAAGAGTAATCGAGATTGATCTATTCTATAATGTAACATTGATCTTAATACTGTAAATATTTGAGGTACTTCTTTTTTCTGTTTGGTGCAATTTAGTGCACCGTCGAATCTTTGTGGTGTAGACAAAAGTTATGTGTGCTCGTTCATAAGGTTCTATAAGGATTATTTTATTTAGTTGGATTACCCTTCAGAATAAGATTTAGATTTTCTGAGAAATAGTTTTCTATTTAAAATAATTCCTTATCTTTTTAATTTGAGCTAATAGTCGCCAAAATACCGAATATTTTTCAAAATCATATTTACATACTTATTTAAAGCAAGGAATGTACCTTTCTTTTGACGCCATATGCGATACTTAGGACATTCCTTCTTCTCGTGTCCATGCTTCTTGCAAAAGAAACAACCTTCTGGAAGCTCCTGTTGGGCTTGTTTCTTTAGTTCTGGACCTTTATCTTTAGCAGCCTCATTTTCCTCTTGAGATTCTTACTTTTAGAGGTACTTGCCAAATGAGCACTTTCAGTCATATCTTGCTTCAATCTTTCCTCCTCTTGAACACAAAATGAAATGAGCTCGTTAAGAGACCATTTCTCTTTCTGGCAGTTATAACTGGCCTAAAATTGACTGAATTTAGGATGGAGGGATATAAGGACCAAGTGGACAAGCAAGTCATCCGATAACTCAAGTTTGAGTCCTTTAAGCTTTGAAGCAATATGAGACATTTCCATAATATACTCCCTTATGTTTTCATTTCCCTTGAACTTCATTGAAATAAACTTCTTTAATAGAGTGCTCGTTTCAGCCTTATCGCTCTTTTCAAAGCGCTTTTCGATTTCGGCAAGAAAATCTTTGGCATTGGTGATCTGTTCAGACACCGCACCCCTAAAAGCTTCAGGTATGCCGCGCTTGATGATCATAATACTCATTCAGTTAGAACGGTCCCACTTCTCATAGATCCGCCTATCATCGGCGGAACTAGCATCCGTAAGAGAAGCCGGTTTATCCATTCTAAGCGATAAGTCAAGATCCATGCAGCCAAGAACAATCATCATGTTCTCCTTCCAATCCTTAAAGTTGTTACCATTAAGGACCGGAACCGAATTGAGATTAGCAGATACAGTAGCAACAGCTGAAATAGAACAATACAATCACATAAACATACATACACAAAAATTTAACTTTAATAAGCAATAAAATTCAAATTATGGTAATTACATATAAAAATTTGTCCATTATTCTCAATAAATAATTGAAACAAAAATGTCGCCAAAGTGACCTCTCTTGTGTAAATTATTTATGAAGAATTTTAGATGTTGTGTATGTGTTAATTTATGCGGATACTAGTCGGCCCAAAGGAAGATTAGTGACTGGCCAAATTACATATACATATTTGTGATGGTAAACATGTAACAATTGTAAAGTTTTACTTGTGAATAATTGATCGATCCAAAGATAGGTTAATTTTTTACGAGCCTTATTATTAGTGTTTGATCATTACAACAAGATTAACATTAGCAGTTAATATTATTGTCCAAAGACTTGATATTGATGTCGCATTATGTATCTTGAGATGGGATTTATCATTATTTGAATAATCTGAAACTTAAATATGTGTAGATACGTATATCAAAGTAATTTGACTTACAAACATCAATGTATCCATATATAGAACCTTTATTAGAGTATACAAATTACACCAGCCAGATAGATCAAAATCTATATACGAACACTAAATTATTATATATATCAAAATCATGTACGACACAAAGGGTCAATTATATGCATATCATACACACGTGCACTCACTGAAGCAAAAGATAAAATTGGAATCCACCAAATAATCAAAGGAACATAATATTTCCATATTGTTGAGCGACCGAGCATATGTGTTGCGCCGGGTTAGGCCGACGTCTTTTCTTAAACCCGTATGCTTGATGAGTCGTCGGGGTTCGAGCTTCTTAAGCCTCTGTATCCCATGAGTGGGGGGCTTAAGGTTTTTTTTTTTTTTTTTTTGTTGGGCCGTGAATTCTTGAGTGTATGTCGCAAGACCCATAGTGATGCAGGGCAAACTGGGCTACAGTTTCAAGAATGTTGAGATCACCGAAATGGACAAAAGAGTAGTGTTTTCTGAGTGGAATCGACCTAGTAAACAAGACCCACAATGTGGGGTCTCGGGATTTAAGCCTAATTCTGACGTTGAGGCTTTCAAAATGGACGGTTTAGTTTCTGCCCGATTTTGTAACTCTTCAGTTTTTATTTTTAATTTTCGAGGTATTAATGTGTGTTGAATTGTATTTATTCCTAATTACATTCATCGGTTTTTGGTATGTAAAAGGTCTCAAGATGCACTATAAATCTTGGTGACTTGTTTTGTAAAAGATAGATTTTTGATGAAATGAAAGCTTGAAATATATATGAAAAAAAGTGTGTTTGTGTGTTTAGAGAGGATTCTCTTAGTCTAGAACTTATCAAGGATTTGTGCTCGAAATTCTTGTGGCGTTCGTCCGATTTATCGACGGGAATTCCGCAACCCATCGTGGCATCATTCGATCCATCCTAATTCGAAGGTTTCGAGCACGAAAGCTTCGTCTATATCCAAACCTTCCGATAGACGGTCCGCTCAAATTGAATTCCGACGAATCTCTCCGACGAATTCACATCACATAGCCCCCCAAGTTTTTAGTTTACAGGTCGTGCCGTGACGATTAAAAACTTTAATAAAGTGGGTAAAAAGACCGCAAACTTTATTTTTTATTAATTTTTTTTGCTAACAGCGAACATCCTCAAATAGTGGCACGTAGGCCTTATTGAACAAGGGAAATCAGAGCAATAAATGGGGGACTCAGTCACTGGTGGTACTGCCTTAAGTGTTCTGCGTTCCACGGGTGCCGGATTGGAGTTCCGTCCGTGTGTTCGATGTAGTAGGTTCCGTCATGTATGACTTGTCGAACTCTATACGGGCCTTCCAAGTTCGGGCCCAGGACCTCGGCTCCTTGTACTTGGGTGTTCTGGGACACGCGCCTGAGTACGAGACTGCCGACGGCGAAGATCCGTCTTTTGACTTTGGCGTTGTAGTATCTCTCAACCTTTCGCTTTTGTGTAGCAACTCTGGTGAGGGCCTCGGATCTTTTCTCGTCGATTAGATCCAATTCGAGGCGTATGGCCTCGTCATTTTCTTTTTCGTCGAAAGTGTCGACTCGGTAGGTAGGGACCTCCGTTTCCACGGGGACCACAACCTCAATCCCAAAAGCTAGGGAGAAAGGGGTCTCTCGGTGGTGTTTCGAACGGTCGTTCGGTAGGCCCACATGATGAAAGGTAGCTCCTCAGCCCAGGCGCCTTTTTTGGCTTCGAGCTTTTTCTTGAGGTTGCTTTTAATCGTCTTGTTGACGGCTTCCACTTGGCCATTAGCCTGTGGGTGTCGCGGGGATGAGAATGTCTTGCTTATCCCTAGTTGGGCGTAGATTTCTCTAACCCTAGCATTGTCGAATTGCGCGCCATTGTCAGTCACGATTGACGCGGGTATGCCGTGGCGGCATATTATGGATTTCCAGATGAAGTTCGTAGTGTTGGCCTCGGTGATCCTGGCCAGAGACTCGGCTTCGACCCACTTAGTGAAGTAGTCGATAGCGACGATGGCGTATTCGTATTATCTCGGAGCTTTGGGAAGCTTGCCGATAATGTCTACGCCCCATTTCGCAAAGGGGCGTGGGATGACGACGCTACCCAGGGGAGATGGCGGCTGTCGTGGAACGTTAGAGAAACGTTGACACTTGTCGCACCTTCTCGCCCAGTCGTAGGCGTCTCTTTTCATCGTCGGCCAGAAATAGCCTTGTCGAAGCGCTTTGAGCGCAAGGGACCTCCCAGCGGAGTGGTTCCCGCAGATGCCTTCGTGAATTTCGCGAAGGACCTTGGTCGACTAGACGCTATTGAGGCATCGGAGCAGCGGGGTTGAGTACCCGCGCTTGTATAAGGCTTCGCCTCTCAACACGTATTTAGATGCGAGGGCTCTCACCCTTTCGGCTTCGTTGCGGTCTTCGGGAAGTGCCCCTCTTCGCAAGAAGTCCGTAAGCGGAGTCATCCAAGTTGGATGAGCGGTGCTCTCAATCGCTCCAACCTCGTCACGGGAGACGGATGGTCGCGAGAGAGACTCGATTGGGATAGTTCCCAACCCATCTTTGGTGATACCGGATCCGAGGCGAGCTAGAGCGTCAGCCTCAGAGTTCTCTTCTCGTGGGATCTGGATGATCTCAAACTAGGAGAAGGCATCTAACTTGGCATTTGTCTTTGCCAAGTAGGCGATCATGTTAGGTTCTTTTGTTGGAATCGATCTAGGGTTTGAGAAAATAATTAACGCTTCGGTAAGCGGCGGAATTTTAAAAATTTTCTTTTACAAGTAAAACAGTTTTTACTAACCTAGACAAGTGCAAGTACATGTAATTAAAAACCAATATGAGCTAGAAGTTTACTAACCTTTCTTGAAGCTTGAACTTTGAAGAAGCTTGTGGAAAGTTTGCAACGCTCGTCTCCCCTCGCAGCACGTCTCTCTTTCTTTCCTCGGCACCTCGAGCAACCACGAAAGTTTCTATCACTAAATCACTCGAAAAGAAGGAATCAGTGAGTGGGCACTTTTAAACACTACGACTTAAGAACGAGTCTCGAAGTCGCAGAGCTAAACACTAGGTCGAGTGAGGACCTAGGTGCCAAGACAAGAAAAAATCGAAAATAAACTAGAGAGAGAGAGAGAGGATTTCGGCCACAAGTTCTAGAGAGAGAGTCTCTCAAATCTCTTAAACTTGGATGAATGAAATGTGAGGAATGAGGCTCCTATTTATAGGAGGAGGATTACCTTCAAAAGGTAGTTTCCTCTTTTCCTATTGCCTTGCACGTCCAACATGCCTCATGAAGGCTTAGGATTTGTTTCCTCATTTGATTTCCTCTTAGTTGGCCGAAAATGCACTTTCCTTCTTAAGGAAATTTGTTTCCCCTTTTTCTTTTGGCAAGTATCTTCATACATCAATGCACAAAATAAACTCTCTTTCCCACTATGGCATGAACGAAATTCAGCCTTATTTTCCTTGGGTTGGACGAAATTTGAGCTTCTAGAAGGAGCTTCTAGATGTTTCTTCATTTGTTCATGACAACATAAGAAAAGCCCATTAAGAATTTTCAAGTAAAATTCTATGAAATGAAATTAATCCTCAAGGCCCAATTACACTAATATGGCTGAGTAATATTTATTTCATTTGTCATCATATGACAATGTCAAAAAAATTTATTGACATTCTTTTCGTCCTATGTCCAAAAAGACAAAAATACCATTTTGACAATTTTCGTAAAACTGTCTCGTTCTTGTTTTGACTTAGCTTCCAGTTTAACTATTCCTATCGATGTGATTCGTGACAGTGACCTCATGGACCCAAATGAACAAAGCTTGAGCTAAACACTTGGACTCAAAAGTTCACAAACCTTTTCCAAGTTTAGCTTAATGCCAACTGACTCCACTAAAGAGCTGACACTGAAAATCTCTCGGTTCAAATGAATTTGTTTTCTACTCAAGAATTCGACCTAATTATGATGAGCGGATCCACTGAATATTATCTATGTTTACCCTTCATGAATGTCATCAGCAAGTCGGGATTTACTCAATTACCATTTTACCCTTCTAGCTGTTATTTCCTCAACTCCTTTGTCGCTTGTGAATAAGTTAGAAACAATGTATTGACGAGGAGCTAACAAGTCACATTGCTTCATCCAAAAGAGTCAGGACTCAATTTGGACACTGGCCAGTTCATTTATTCACACTCCAAGGAACAAAGCATGAGGTGACATACATTGCATTTCAGCAATCTTGTACATGAATTCCATATCTATGAGAACTTCACAAAGTTACTCATGACAGACTCACAACTTAGTACTTCACCAATAGGCCTTGTTCGGAATCACATAGTGAGTCCGAACTTTGACTTTCTCAAATGAGAATACTAAGGTGTGAAATGGCATGTCTCATTTCAGGATTAAGGTAAGCATGATGCAATTCATACATAGTGACTTCGAGACATAAGAGGTTAAATGGTTTGTTCTTATATTGTCTCTAGAAGTGCACTGGTCAATTCAGTACCTTAGGAAGATACCTAGAAGAACTATAGAGTCCCCAACTCTCAATGCCTCATAACCAGACATCATAGATTCTTCTAACAATCATACTGAGGTCAATAGTCCTTTGACCCTAAGATTGCGAATATATCGTTTTAAGCAAACTACGAAGAGTTTGTTCATGCAAATCTACATTTGTCTCTTCGTAAGTTGTTAAGTTTGTTTATGGACTAAAAGACTAAGGTTTTATCATAAAGCTTCAAACAAAGAAGAATGAATGAACGTTTCAACTTTATTAATAATGAATAAGCAATTACAAGCAAGAGTCTTCGTAAGACTATATGACATCAAATGTACATAAATAGATACTACTACTCTTCTTGTGGGCCCCATTGACAACAAACTCCCACTTGACTCAAAGAAGATGTGAGTAGTCCTACACGCCTAATCCCTCACGATGTTGGTCGAAGACCTTGTTCGCTAGGGCCTTGGTGAATGGATCTGCCAGAGATCTACTTCACCTCCACGTCTCCGCGCTGCGCGATCTCTCAAATCAAATGGTATTTCCTCTCTATATGCTTAGAGCGCTTATGGCTTCGAGGTTCTTTTGAGTTAGCGACAGCCCCACTATTATTACAATAAAGGGTCATGGGCTCGTCGACGTTTGGAACAACTTCCAAATACTTAAGGAATTTTCTAAGCCATACAGCCTCTTTGGATGCTCCACAAGCAGCCACATATTCTGCTTCCATTGTGGAGTCAGCAATGCAAGATTGCTTAATACTTCTCCACACAACAGCTCCACCATTAAGGATGAACACAGATCCCGAAGTGGATTTCCTGGAATCCTTATCCGCTTGAAAATCGGAGTCGGTATATCCCGTCATAGTCAGGTCAGTACCTGAGTATGTAAGCATCAAGTTCCTAGTTCTTCGAAGATACTTAAGAACATGCTTAACAGCAATCCAGTGCTCGGGTCCAGGGTTGGATTGGAAACGGCTAACTACACCAACGGCGAAACATATATCAGGTCTAGTGCAAAGCATAGCATACATGAGGCTTCCTACGGCAGAGGCGTACGGAATCTTCCTCATGTCTTAAATCTCTTGTGCAGTCTTGGGAGACTGGTCCTTAGAGAGTGAAACTCCATGCCTAAAGGGTGTTTGACCCCTCTTGCAGTCTTGCATCGAGAAGCGATCCATCACCTTATCAATATAAGATGCTTGAGAGAGCGACAGGGTCCGGTTTTTCCTATCTCGAAAGATTTGGATCCCCAGAATGTACGCGGCTTCTCCTAGATCCTTCATATCGAATTGATTTGCTAGCCAGACCTTAACCTCAGATAACTTACCCACGTCATTACCAATGAATAGTATATCATCGACATATAATACCAGAAACACAACTTTGCCTTCGTGTATTAACTTGTAAACACAAGGCTCATCTATTGACTGTTCAAAGCCAAAGCTCTTTACAGTTTCATCGAATCTAATATTCCATGACCTAGATGCTTGCTTTAGTCCATAAATGGATTTAAGCAACTCACAAACCTTGGTCTCTTGACCTTTATCCACGAAACCGTCTGGTTGAGCCATGTAAATGCGCTCGTCAAGATTGCCATTCAGAAAGGCTGTCTTGACATCCATTTGCCAGATCTCATAGTCGAGAGCCGCAACTATGGATAGGAGTATGCAGATGGATTTAAGCATCGCGACTGGCGAGAAGGTTTCTTCATAGTCAATCCCTTCTTGTTGGGTATAAGCCTTCGCCACAAGTCATGCTTTGAACGTCTCGACGTTCCCATCAGGACCCCTTTTCTTCTTGTATATCCATTTACACCCTACGGGTTTAATCCCTTCAGGAAGGTCTACAAGTTTCCAGACTTTGTTGACATACATCGAGTGCATTTCAACTTTCATGGCGTCAAGCCAAAGGTTTGATTCAGAACAAGCCATCGCTTGGCTATAGGAAACAGGGTCATCCATGTCGGAGACGGCTATAAGAGAGTCTCCATAAGACATGTACCTGTCAGGCTTTTGAGTAGCCCTCCCACTACGTCGAAGTACTACTTGACGAGATTCTGATGAGTTAGGTTATGTTTCAGTTGGGGTAAGAACAGTTCTTACAGATGAGGTAGAAGCTTCCTCACCCAACTTTTCTTCAAGCACAATTTTGCTTCTAGGTTTCGCATCCTTCATAAAGTCCTCCTCAAGGAAACGAGCATTCGTGCTAACGAAAGTCTTATCGTCCTCGGGACTATAGAAAGTAAAACCTTTGGTTTCCTTCGGATATCCTACAAACAGGCACAATTCTGACCTACTAGCCAACTTGCTAGTCTTTTGCCTCAGCACGTGTGCAGGGCAACCCCAAATTTGGATGCGGCCAAGATTCACTTTACGGCCAGTCCATCGTTCATAAGGAGTACCAGGAACCGTTTTGGACGGAACTTCGTTCAGAATGTAGGCGGCTGTTTCGAGGGCATATCCCCAAAAGGAAAGCGGGAGTGATGACTAACTCATCATTGATCTAACCATCTCCATAAGAGTTCGGTTTCTTCTCTCTGACACTCCGTTTTGTTGAGGTGTGCCAGGTGCGGTAAGCTGAGAAGCGATACCTTCTTCTTTAAGAAAGTCATCGAACTCTCCAGACATATACTCACCACCTCGATCAGATTGAAGGGTTTTGATCACTTTGCCAGTTTGCTTTTCCACTAAAGCCCTAAAGACCTTAAATACGTTAAAGGTATCCGATTTGTGTTTAAGCAAATAGACAAACCCATATCGTGAGTAATCATCAGTGAAGGTAACGAAGTATTCGTATCCTCCACGTGCCTGTTGGTTGAGCGGACCACATACATCAGAATGTACTAGTTCCAGCAACTCAGTGGCTCTTCGACCCTTATAAGAGAAAGGTCGCTTAGTCATTTTTCCTTCTATGCAGGATTCACAAGTAGGTAGTGAACCTATTGCAGAGTCTTGGAGTGGACCATCCCTCACAAGTCTCTTAATCCTATCTAGACTGATATGACCAAGTCTTAAGTGCCAGAGGTATGTTGATTTTGTTAGATCGAAGGTTTCAGAAAGTTTGATCCTCTTTGGCTCCCTAATTAGATCATTATCTATTTCGGTGTCTAAAAGAGAAGGTTGAGTGGGATAGATGTAGAAAAGAGCATTCTTCATACATGCATCAGTGACAAAAGAATTATCAGGAAACGAAATACGAATTCCATTCTTAATGAACTTTAAACAATAATCTTGCTCACGAAGACGAGCAGCGGATATTAAGTTCTTCCCAAAGGTAGGAACAAAATAAACATTATTCAAGTTTAAAGTGCGGTCTTCAAAAGACAGCGTCACGGATCCCACAGCCTTTGCAGACACCAGGCTCCCATCACCCCATTTGAAACAGAACTCGCCTTCCTCTAAGCTTTTGGTTTTCTTGAAACCTTTCAAGGAACAACAAATATGGTTAGTAGCAGCGGAGTCAAGAATCCACGTTGATACATTATCAGCTACTAAGCATGCTTCGGTAACTAGTACAATACTATGTTCCTTTGCTTTGAGATTGGCAGGACAGTTCTTTTTATCGGCCTTGTGAGGTCTCTTCACAGTTCCAGAGGCGGAGGCTTTTTGCTCAGTAGCATGTGCCTCTCCTTGATTCCTCTTTCTATTAGTGAAACCTACAGCAGTGTGAAGTTCCTCCATAAGCTTGGTAACAGTGTACTCTAGCTTGTTAATGGAGTAGTTTATCTTGAAGGTATCAAGAGATGCGGGGAGAGTTTCTAAGATCATATCTATGATATTCTTCCCATCAATTTCAGATCCTAGGATTTCCATTTTATTCAGAAAACTAATGATCAGTATCATGAAGTCTCCAACAGGAGTCCTAGCCTGCATATGACAGTTCATAAACTGTCGGACTGCTTGTAGCCTTGTTTGACGCCTTTGCCCTCCAAACATCTCAAGGAGATTGTAGAGCATGTCGGCGGCAGTCTCGAAGTCACGATGTTGCTCTTTCAGCATATTGTTCATAGATGCCAAGATATAGCACCTCACAATCTCATCGGATCGAAGCCAGGCCGCTAAGGCGTCATTGTCCTCTTGAGTTGAATCATCATTCGTCAGAGGAGGACACGGGGTGGTGAGTGCCCATTTGTGCTTGTTAACGGTAGGTATTATGTCGAGGTTACGTTTCGAATCTACGTAGTTTTCATTTTCGAGTTTGTTCGAGGAAAGAAAGATAGAGAGATGGTTGAGAGACATATTGCCTATATAAGTTGAAACAAGTTTATGATTAGTCTTTGGTTTAGGATTTAAGTTTTATTAAGACTTTTGTAAAATCCAAAGGTGTTATAAACCAAACGATAATTTACTCCCTCAAGAGAAGGCCGCAAAAAATCTCCATTTATAAGTAAATGACACATCATTAATGCTAAGCCAAGATGTCAATACATCTATTTTGACTAGGCACCTTGTAAATTGGTTTGATCACTCACATCCTATCGCAGGGCCTCGAGGGAGGATTACTAGGGATTGAGCCTAAGTGTGCAACCAACCACTTAGTCCAAAAGATCAGCTTTGAAAAACAATCCCCCAAGGGGAGGCCTTGCCATCATTGCATCACTCTCGGACGTAGCTCATTGAGCAATGATCGAAGCAATAACGCCTTGGAGTACTCACATTTAAGTGAGGGTCGCAAGAGCGGCTCTTAGTCCCACGTTATTGCATCTTTCACTAGTGTTGGGGATCGCGGGTTACAAACAACGAATATAACCCTCCCACTTAGTTTTTGGAGTTGGTTCATCGACTCTTATAATTTCGGAAACAAATTTCCTAGTTAGAGAGCGACAGAGCGGACAACTAGAAGAGAATCCTAGATCGACATGTTCAGAGCAGTATTAGTGCATAAAGGCACAAGGTACATACTCGATCTTTTCCTATTTTCTATTTCGGGAAAGTGCGTGAGGGAAGTGTGAACTTCAACTCACTCGAACACTTGAAAGTTTGAGATTACACATCTTTTTATTTTTCGGCTTGTCTACAAAGAGACCTCCCACTCAAATTTCAAGAGCATATAGATTTTGAACATATGTGATATAGATATAGTTTTGAAAACATTTTGAAAACTTATTTGATTTGGATGACAAAATATTTTCAAGTTTGAAAGTGAAAACGGTTTTTCAAAATTCAAACTAGTTTTGTAAAAATTCAATTTCAATTAAACTTTCAAAAATCAAAACATTTTAATCTTACACATCATGTTTATAATCATATGAAAAACATTTTTGCTCATGAAAATTTTCTCATTAGAGTTCTATAACTCATGGTAGTGGGGTTTGAAAATCCGGATTTCTAAAAAACTGGAGTTTCAGACAGCCGCGCACCTCGGAGTAAAATCGCCATATCTGGCGGCTCCGATGTCCTTTTCAGCCGAAACAGGTGGCATTGGACAGAGGATAGACAGAGCTTTAATTTGATTTAAGAATCATTAAATTTCGATTTCTGAGCAGAGAGTTATGCCACATTTAATGCGGGTTTACTCCAGCTCGAAGAAAAAGAAATAAATTAAAGCTTGGTCCTTTTTAGGTACGAAAAAGAATTGAGTGTAACGGAACGTTTTAAGATGTTGTTTAAAGCTTTTATTTGTGTTTTATTAGCAGGGTAATAACATAGAATAAAAGAAATAACAACATGCATAAAACGATTCAAGTAAAAATAAGAAACTAGCAAGATATCAAAACTAGTCACAAAATTTTACTCGAAATTTCTCAAACCTTTAAAACACGTTTTTCAATATAAAAAATTAAAAACTTTTAGAACTGATTCTAATGTGTTTTAAAAACATCCCAAACTCATAGAAAATCAACATGCTTTTTAATTTAAAGGCAAGAGCATTAAATTAAAAAAAAATCTAAGATTACAATTCTAACTTGTCACAAAATTAGTAAACTTTCGAAAACGATTTTCAAGCTCATAATTTTAAAAAACATGTACATGCTAATCTTTGACCATAACTCTGATACCATTTGTTGGAATCGATCTAGGGTTTGAGAAAATAATTAACGCTTCGGTAAGCGGCGGAATTTTAAAAATTTTCTTTTACAAGTAAAACAGTTTTTACTAACCTAGACAAGTGCAAGTACATGTAATTAAAAACCAATATGAGTTAGAAGTTTACTAACCTTTCTTGAAGCTTGAACTTTGAAGAAGCTTGTGGAAAGTTTGCAACGCTCGTCTCCCCTCGCAGCACGTCTCTCTTTCTTTCCTCGGCACCTCGAGCAACCACGAAAGTTTCTATCACTAAATCACTCGAAAAGAAGGAATCAGTGAGTGGGCACTTTTAAACACTACGACTTAAGAACGAGTCTCGAAGCCGCAGAGCTAAACACTAGGTCGAGTGAGGACCTAGGTGCCAAGACAAGAAAAAATCGAAAATAAACTAGAGAGAGAGAGAGAGGATTTCGGCCACAAGTTCTAGAGAGAGAGTCTCTCAAATCTCTTAAACTTGGATGAATGAAATGTGAGGAATGAGGCTCCTATTTATAGGAGGAGGATTACCTTCAAAAGGTAGTTTCCTCTTTTCCTATTGCCTTGCACGTCCAACATGCCTCATGAAGGCTTAGGATTTGTTTCCTCATTTGATTTCCTCTTAGTTGGCCGAAAATGCACTTTCCTTCTTAAGGAAATTTGTTTCCCCTTTTTCTTTTGGCAAGTATCTTCATACATCAATGCACAAAATAAACTCTCTTTCCCACTATGGCATGAACGAAATTCAGCCTTATTTTCCTTGGGTTGGACGAAATTTGAGCTTCTAGAAGGAGCTTCTAGATGTTTCTTCATTTGTTCATGACAACATAAGAAAAGCCCATTAAGAATTTTCAAGTAAAATTCTATGAAATGAAATTAATCCTCAAGGCCCAATTACACTAATATGGCTGAGTAATATTTATTTCATTTGTCATCATATGACAATGTCAAAAAAATTTATTGACATTCTTTTCGTCCTATGTCCAAAAAGACAAAAATACCATTTTGACAATTTTCGTAAAACTGTCTCGTTCTTGTTTTGACTTAGCTTCCAGTTTAACTATTCCTATCGATGTGATTCGTGACAGTGACCTCATGGACCCAAATGAACAAAGCTTGAGCTAAACACTTGGACTCAAAAGTTCACAAACCTTTTCCAAGTTTAGCTTAATGCCAACTGACTCCACTAAAGAGCTGACACTGAAAATCTCTCGGTTCAAATGAATTTGTTTTCTACTCAAGAATTCGACCTAATTATGATGAGCGGATCCACTGAATATTATCTATGTTTACCCTTCATGAATGTCATCAGCAAGTCGGGATTTACTCAATTACCATTTTACCCTTCTAGCTGTTATTTCCTCAACTCCTTTGTCGCTTGTGAATAAGTTAGAAACAATGTATTGACGAGGAGCTAACAAGTCACATTGCTTCATCCAAAAGAGTCAGGACTCAATTTGGACACTGGCCAGTTCATTTATTCACACTCCAAGGAACAAAGCATGAGGTGACATACATTGCATTTCAGCAATCTTGTACATGAATTCCATATCTATGAGAACTTCACAAAGTTACTCATGACAGACTCACAACTTAGTACTTCACCAATAGGCCTTGTTCGGAATCACATAGTGAGTCCGAACTTTGACTTTCTTAAATGAGAATACTAAGGTGTGAAATGGCATGTCTCATTTCAGGATTAAGGTAAGCATGATGCAATTCATACATAGTGACTTCGAGACATAAGAGGTTAAATGGTTTGTTCTTATATTGTCTCTAGAAGTGCACTGGTCAATTCAGTACCTTCGGAAGATACCTAGAAGAACTATAGAGTCCCCAACTCTCAATGCCTCATAACCAGACATCATAGATTCTTCTAACAATCATACTGAGGTCAATAGTCCTTTGACCCTAAGATTGCGAATATATCGTTTTAAGCAAACTACGAAGAGTTTGTTCATGCAAATCTACATTTGTCTCTTCGTAAGTTGTTAAGTTTGTTTATGGACTAAAAGACTAAGGTTTTATCATAAAGCTTCAAACAAAGAAGAATGAATGAACGTTTCAACTTTATTAATAATGAATAAGCAATTACAAGCAAGAGTCTTCGTAAGACTATATGACATCAAATGTACATAAATAGATACTACTACTCTTCTTGTGGGCACCATTGACAACATCTTTGGCAACGTAGTCGCCTTTAACCTGATTTACGATTAACTGTGAGTCACAGTGTATTCGTAAATTCTGTACGTTGAGCTTCTGAGCGAGCTCTAGCCCTACGATGAGGGCTTCGTACTCGGCCTCGCCTGGAATCCGTAGTGGAGGGCGTAGCGTAACTTTTCCCGATCGGGATTTATTAAAATCACGCCAGCGCCCGCTCCCTGGGCATTAGATGCTCCGTCTACGTGTAGTTCCCAGATGGGACCCGTAGGGTCGACCTTTCTCTTTCGAGCCGACAAGTCGTCGGTCGAGTCGTCTTTTGCTCTTCCCATGTCGGGAGTGTAGGAGAATTCTGCCACAAAATCGGCTAGGGCTTGAGCCTTTATTGCCGGTCTCGGGTGAAACTCAATCTCGTACTCGCTCAATTCTTGGGACCAGATCGCCATGCGAGTCGATGTTCCCTTTTGAAGAGCCTTACCGATGGGGTGTCCGGTTCGGACAACAATTGGGTGAGCTTGGAAGTAGGGGCGTAGCTTTTTGGCGGCTACGAGGAGAGCGAGAGAGATTTCTCTATCTCTGTGTAACACGCTTCGGCGTCAAGTAAGGCTTTGGTCACGTAGAAGATAGGCCATTGAGCCTTATCTTCTTCACGGATCAGCACAGCGCTTACGGCTCGTTCGGAGACGGCGAGGTAGACGTAGAGCGTGTAACCTTCTTTTTGCTTGGAAAGGAACGGAGGTGTCCCGAAGTAGGCCTTCATTTCTTGAAAGGCCTTCTCGCACTCGTCCGTCCATACAAAGCCGTCCGTCTTCTTTATTGCTTTGAAGAATAGTTGACACTTGTCGGTTGCTTTGGCCATAAAACGTGAGAGGGCGGCAATCCAACCGGTCAGACTTTGGACTTCCTTGACACGTCGCGGAGATTTCATGTCAAGGAGTGCCTTGATTTTCTCAGGGTTCGCTTCGATTCCTCGCCGGCTAACGATGTAGCATAGGAACTTCCCGGATTCGACCCCGAACACACATTTGTTGGGGTTGAGCTTCATTTTGTACCGGCGGAGGATTAAGAACATCTCTTTTAGGTCGTCTACGTGATTGGTAGCCAATAGGCTAAAAACGAGCATGTCGTCCACGTATACTTCCATAGTCTTGCCGATTAGGTCGGCGAAGATCCGGTTTACCAATCGTTGGTAAGTAGCTCCTGCATTTTTAAGGCCGAAAGGCATGACCTTATAGCAGTAGAGGCCACGATCAGTGACGAAGGTCGTCTTAATCTGATCGGGCTCGTGCATTCGTATCTGGTTATAGCCCGAGTAGACGTCCATGAAGCTTAGCAGTTCATGTCCTGCCGTCGCGTCGACCAGTTGTTCGATGCGTGGGAGTGGAAAGCAATCTTTTGGGCAGGCTTTGTTAAGATCTTTGTAATCTATACAAATGCGCCACTTCCCATTAGGCTTTTTGACCATGACCACATTGGCCACCCATTTGGGGTACTTGGCTTCTCAGATGAAACCAGCGGAGAGAAGCTTTTCGACTTCTTCATTTATCGCTAGGTATCATTCAGGGTTGAACGCGCGTCTAGCTTGTACCTTTTCAGCGATAGTTTTATCGTCATTCAATCGGTGCACAATCACATCGGGGTCTATACCAGGCATGTCTGCATGTGTCCACGCAAAGACATCCTTAAACTCCCGAAGGAAGGACGCGAGTTGAGTTTTGATGGCGAGAGGGAGTTGTGCACCGATCTTCACTACCTGGTCAAGTTTAGCTTCATCGAGGATGATCGAAGTGAGATCATCGGGGGTGTCAACTTTCAACCTCTCGATATCGTCACGGGGGTCTAGTTCCCCGAGTTGCCGTGCGTCTTTTTGATCACACGGGTAGTCGTCTTCTAGTTGGTAGATCGTGTTAACCCATTTTTCAGCGGGCTTTCCGTCCACGCCCTGGACGTGGCATATCCTCACTTGGGTCTGATCGCCAGCCATGACGCCAATCCCCTCCTCTATGGGGAATTTCACCAGTAGGTGATATGTGGATGTGATGGCCCTTAATCTGTTCAACGTGGGTCGCCCAATGATAACATTGTAGGGCGACTCCTGGTCAACCACAAGAAAATGGACCATGTGAACGACTTCGATACCTCCGGTAGTACCGAAGGTGACTGGTAAATCAATGATTCCTTCAGTCATGACCTTTTCTCCCGTGAACCCAAACAGAGGTGTCTGAGTTGGGACAGGGCGGAGCCCCCTGCGCTTCATGCGCTCTAGGGTGGTCTTAAAGATTATATCGGCTGCGCTGCCGTTATCAATAAGAACTCTTTTTACCAAGTTGTTGGCCACCTGGGCCTTAAGGACTATAGCGTCATTATGCGGGTGCACAACTCGCTTGGCCTCTTCATTGGTGAATTGTATCGTCTCGTGAGGTACGGACGGAGGTTCCTCATAGGTGAGGTTAACTTGCGCGACAAGGCCTTCTTGAGAGGCAGCTCTGAGGAGCTTTTTCCTTTGCCGGGCCGAGTCCCCGTCTTGTAAGCCACCTAGGATGGTGGTGATGACGTGGAGTTGCGCATCGGCCGTAGCCGCGACCGTGGTGCGGTCGGTGTTGGCGTTGGTCTCTCCACCTTTCTCATGCTGTGGCCTGTTGTCGGTGGGGGCTGTAGCTCCTACCATGCGATGGACAAACTCTTTGAGCTCTCCTTTTTGGATTAATGTCTCAATTTGCCTCCTAAGATGGAAGCATTGAGCGGTCGTGTGACCGTAATCCCGGTGGAACTCACAATAACGGGACCGATCGTGAGATGCGGGGCCGCCTTTCATTGGAGTCGGCGCGGTGAACTTGTCACGCGCCACAACGTATATTTGCTCTACCAGGGCGTTCAAAGGGGTATAACTTGAGTAGTCTCTAAAATTGCTCGCAAGACGCGGCTTTTGAGACATAGGGGGTCGGCTATCGGAAGCTTGACCTCCCTTGTTCACCCTTTTATGGGGGTTGCCTGGCTCGTTGCCGGACTCATCCCGACGGCGGGAGCTTTGGTTGCTGCTCATGCGGCCGTCGAGGTAATCTTCCACCCCCATGAAGGTTTTGGCTCGGTTCATTAACTCGGCCATCGTAGAAGGGACTCTGCCGACGACGAACTTTAAGAAGTCTTCGGTGCGCAAGCTCTCGATGATGGCTGTAATTGCGTCACTCTCCTCAAAGCGGTCAACCTTATTTGATTCTGCGGTGAATCGGGTAAGATACTGTCTCAAGGACTCGTTATTCTCTTGCCTGATCGACCATAAATACATCTTGGTCTTCTTTTGGACCATCGATGTAGCAAATCGTGCTAGGAACATGTCCTTCAGGTCTTTGAACGATTGGACGCTCCCGGGTCTTAAATTCTTAAAGCACTCAAAACCGGGTCCGGTGAGGGTAAGACTAAAAGCCTGGCATAGAGCCCCAGGTGAAACGCCTTGCATCGTCATCCAAGTTTCGTAATGTTGGATGTGATACGTGGGATCAGTTTTCCCATTGTAGGGAGGGAGATTCGGGAGTTTGAAGTTTCCCATGCACACCTCAGCAAGGATTTGGGCAGTGAAGGGCGATGAGTGTTCTTCTACGACCCCGTATGTATCACCGGCCAAGCCTTCGTCACGCAGATCACACACTTCGTTACGAAGATTGTGAATCATGGTGGCGACATCGAGGACAGTGTTGGGGGTCACTCCTTGTTCAGGAGGAGTCACCTGGCGCCTTTCATTCGACCCTTGAGTCGTGCGAGGGTCCCCATTGATTGGGGCCGCAGGGTTGTGACCCTTGCAAGCACTTAGCCTCTCTCGGAGGTTTCACCACGGTCGTTCCGTTGGGCAGTAAGCCGATCTCTAAGATCCGGCCCGGTGGTATGGGGGCGTGAGCTTCGAGCCACACGCCTCACTCGCTGAGTCGTTGGACCTTCCCTGACATTGCCTCTTTGACCGAGTCGGTCATGGGCTGAACGTCGGGAGGTCTCTTCTTGAGAGGAGATCGGTATTGCCTTTGTTTTAGGCGGCGGGATTGAAGGACCGGCTTCGATCTCAATAGGGAGTTCCCCGTCTTTGGTGAGAGAAGTCTCGATGTCCGCTAAAATTTCCAAGCCTTCATAGTCGGGGTCATAGTCATGCCCCTCGTCCATGAGGTCCTCGGATTCCCCGTGGGGGGTGCCCTGTGCAGGTGCCTTGCCCGCCAGTTGGCGGTGGTACCTTGCATTGGCTATCTTTAGTTGGTGGATTTTCTCCTCCATCTCAAGGATGCGGTCCCGACTGTCCTAAGGTGGAGGGGCGAGGGAGTGTGGCTCTCGTCATTGAGAGACTCCTCGTCGCCTTGCGCTCGGGAGCGCAGGAAGTATTTCTTTACTCCAGTTGCGTTTTCGGGGTTATTCACACCCTCAGAACGAACGGGTGGTTGACCACTCATGTCTTTCTCAAGTTGAGAAGAAAGGGGTTGAGCTGTAGAAGGGATTTCGGGCTGTGTAAGTCGGGAAGTCCCCCCCTTCTAGCGCCAAAATGTTGTCGCAAAAAAATGAACAACGATTAAATACCTCGGGCAGTTCGATCCAAGGCCGGACCAAGTGACCGCGCCGGGGCCAAAAATGGGAGCTCGTAGACCGAGCTGCACCCTCCAGACCCTGAGGTGTGTTTTGGGGTGTGTGACCGTGCCAAAGGTTGGCTGCCTACGTACCCTTTAGTCAGGATCAGGTCAGAACGTAGTTCAATTTGAATGTTGGGGGCTATCTTGGGCTCGGAGGCTTGAGAATCCAAGGCTTTAGAGTAGGACCTGGCTCGTAGCTTCTAGTGAAGACTTTAAAGGGGTTGCTTGCCTCATAGCTCAGAGTTCTAGCTCAAGGGCCAAGAAGCGGGAGAGCAGTGTGTATTGCAGAAGCTCGGGTCGCAGAAGAGGAGCGTGCTCCCTCTCGTGGAGGGGGGTCGTTGTCTTTCTGAGCCGAGGAAGGAGGAGAGCGCGCTCTTGGAATGTCACAAGAGCGCGGGAGAGGAGAGAGTTCTCGAGTGAGAGAGAAGTGTTGGAATGAATTTTTGGATGATTTGTCCTCCCCCCTAGGGGGGATTTTATAGTGTTGGAGGAGGCCTTGGGCCGGCCCCCTCAAGGCCCACCGGGTGGCCGGGAGCGGGGCGTGCGAGGCACAACGCTCGGGCAAGCGCATGGCGCGCTGTCTGGATGGGCGCGGGGCGCACATTGTCTGAGGCCTAACCGGGCGCGGGGTGCCCGGCAGCAGGTGTGCCCGGCCGAGGCAGCAGGGGCTCTCGGCCAGGGGAGCAACAGCCTCCGGCCGAGGCGGCAGAGGCGCTCGGCCGGGGCAGCAGAGGCACATCTATTGACTGTTCAAAGCCAAAGCTCTTTACAGTTTCATCGAATCTAATATTCCATGACCTAGATGCTTGCTTTAGTCCATAAATGGATTTAAGCAACTCACAAACCTTGGTCTCTTGACCTTTATCCACGAAACCGTCTGGTTGAGCCATGTAAATGCGCTCGTCAAGATTGCCATTCAGAAAGGCTGTCTTGACATCCATTTGCCAGATCTCATAGTCGAGAGCCGCAACTATGGATAGGAGTATGCAGATGGATTTAAGCATCGCGACTGGCGAGAAGGTTTCTTCATAGTCAATCCCTTCTTGTTGGGTATAAGCCTTCGCCACAAGTCATGCTTTGAACGTCTCAACGTTCCCATCCGGACCCCTTTTCTTCATGTATATCCACTTACACCCTACGGGTTTAACCCCTTCAAGAAGGTCTACAAGTTTCCAGACTTTGTTGACATACATCGAGTGCATTTCAACTTTCATGGCGTCAAGCCAAAGGTTTGATTCAGAACAAGCCATAGCTTGGCTATAGGAAACAGGGTCATCCATGTCAGAGACGGCTACGAGAGTGTCTCCGTAAGACATGTACCTGTCAGGCTTTTGAGTAGACCTCCCACTACGTCGAAGTACTACTTGATGAGATTTTTATGAGTTAGGTTGTATGTTAGTTGGGGTAAGAACAGTTCTTACAGATGAGGTAGAAGCTTCATCACCCAACTTTTCTTCAAGCACAATTTTGCTTCTAGGTTTTGCATCCTTCATGAAGTCCTCCTCAAGGAAACGAGCATTCGTGCTAACAAAATTCTTATCGTCCTCGGGACTATAGAATGTGAAACATTTGGTTTCGTTTGGATATCCAACGAACAGACACAATTCTGACCTACTAGCCAACTTGCTAGTCTTTTGCCTCAGCACGTGTGCAGGGCAACCCCAAATTTTGATGCGGCCAAGATTTACTTTACGGCAAGTCCATCGTTCATAAGGAGTACCAGGAACCGTTTTAGACGGAACTTGGTTCAGAATGTAAGCAGCTATTACGAGGGCATATCCCCAAAAAGAAAGAGGGAGTGATGAGTAACTTTCATTGTTCTAACCATCTCCAAAAGAGTTTGGTTTCTTCTCTCTGACACTCTGTTTTGTTGAGTTGTGCCAGGTGCGGTAAGCTGAGAAGCGATACCTTCTTCTTTAAGAAAGTCATCGAACTCTCTGTTGGAATCGATCTAGGGTTTAAGAAAATAATTAACGCTTCGGTAAGCGGCGGAATTTTCAAAATTTTCTTTTACAAGTAAAACCAGTTTTTACTAACCTAGACAAAAGAGCAAGTACATGTAATTAAAGACTAAATGAGCTAGAAGTTTACTAACCTTTCTTGAAGCTTGAACTTTGAAGAAGCTTTTGGAAAGTCTGCAACGCTCGTCTCCCCTCGCAGCACGTCTCTCTTTCTTTCCTCGGCACCTCGAGCAACCACGAAAGATTCTATCACTAAATCACTCGAAATAAAGGAATTAGTGAGTGGGCACTTTTAAACACTACGACTTAAGAACGAGTCTTGAAGTCGCAGAGCTAAACACTAGGTCGAGTGAGGACCTAGGTGCCAAAACAAGAAAAATCGAAAATAAACTAGAGAGAGAGAGAGAGAGAGGAGTTTCGGCCAAAGTTCTTGAGAAAGAGTCTCTCAAATCTCTTAAACTTGGATGGAATTGAAATGTGAGGAAATGAGGCTCCTATTTATAGGAGAGGTCTTACCTTCAATAAGGTAGTTTCCTCTTCTATAGAATATCACATATTCATGAGCCAATTTCCTCTTTTCCCTCTTGAGACACTCGGCCAAACAAGGGCTTCTAGAAGCCTTGATTTGTTTCCTATTTTGTTCAAGGCTTGCCTTTTTCTCAACTTGGCCGATTCCCTTATGCATCCTTATGCAAATTTGTTTCCTCTTTTTCTTTTGGCAAGTATCTAAATACATTTATGCACAAAATAAACTCTCCTATTTCTCTATAGGGTAGGCGCCCAACATGTCTCTAGAAGGAGCTTCTAGAAGCTTCTTCATTTATTCATGAGAACATGAAAAAGGCCCATTAAGAATCTTCAATAAAACTCTTATGAAATGAAATTAATTCACGAGGCCCAATGATCAAGTCATGGCCGAGTGACATTAAGTCATCAAATGAACTTGTCAAAAAATTTATTGACATTCATTTCATCCTTTGTCTCAAAAGACAAAAATACCCTTTTTGACTATTTTCGTTCTCGTTTTGACTTAGCTTCCAGTTTAACTATTCCAATCGATGTGATTCGTGACAGTGACCTCATGGACCCAAAGGAACAAAGCTTGAGCTAAACACTTGGACTCAAAAGTTCACAAACCTTTTCCAAGTTTAGCTTAATGCCAACTGACTCCACTAAAGAGCTGACACTGAAAATCTCTCGGTTCAAATGAATTTATTTTCTACTCAAGAATTCACCTAATTATAATGAGCGGATCCATTGAATATTATCTATGTTTACCCTTCATGAATGTCATCAGCTAGTCGGGATTTACTAAATTACCATTTTACCCTTCTAGCTGTTATTTCCTCAACTCCTTTGTCGCTTGTGAATAAGTTAGAAGCAATGTATTGACGAGGAGCTAACAAGTCACATTGTTTCATCCAAAAGAGTCAGGACTCAATTTGGACACTGGCCAGTTCATTTATTCACACTCCAAGGAACAAAGCATGAGGTGACATACATTGCATTTCAGCAATCTTGTACATGAATTCCATATCTATGAGAACTTCACAAAGTTACTCATGACAGACTCACAACTTAGTACCTCACCAATAGGCCTTGTTCGGAATCACATAGTGAGTCCGAAATTTGACTTTCTCAAATGAGAATACTAAGGTGTGAAATGGCATGTCTCATTTCAGGATTAAGGTAAGCATGATGCAATTCATACATAGTGACTTCGAGACATAAGAGGTTAAATGGTTTGTTCTTATATTGTCTCTAGAAGTGCACTGGTCAATTCAGTACCTTCGGAAGATACCTAGAAGAACTATAGAGTCTCCAACTCTCAATGCCTCATAACCAGACATCATAGATTCTTCTAACAATCGTACTGAGGTCAATAGTCCTTTGACCCTAAGATTGCGAATATATCGTTTTAAGCAAACTACGAAGAGTTTGTTCATGCAAATCTACATTTGTCTCTTCGTAAGTTGTTAAGTTTGTTTATGGACTAAAAGACTAAGGTTTTATCATAAAGCTTCAAACAAAGAAAGAATGAATGAACGTTTCAACTTTATTATTAAATGAATAAGCAATTACAAGCAAGAGTCTTCGTAAGACTATATGACATCAAATGTACATAAATAGACACTACTACTCTTCTTGTGGGCACCATTGACAACAAACTCCCACTTGACTCAAAGAAGATGTGAGTAGTCCTACATGCCTAATCCCTCTCGAAGTTGGTCGAAGACCATGTTCGCTAGGGCCTTGGTGAATGGATCTGCCAGAGATCTACTTCACCTCCACGTCTCCGCGCTGCGCAATCTCTCGAATCAAATGGTTCCTTTGAGTTAGCGACAGCCCCACTATTATCACAGTAAAGGGTCATGGGCTCGTCGACGTTTGGAACATCTTCCAAATACTTAAGGAATTTTCTAAGCCATACAGCCTCTTTGGATGCTTCACAAGCAGCCACATATTCTGCTTCCATTGTGGAGTCAGCAATGCAAGATTTCTTAATACTCCTCCACACAACAGCTCCACCATTAAGGATGAACACAGATCCCGAAGTGGATTTCCTGGAATCCTTATCCGCTTGAAAATCGGAGTCGGTATATCTCGTCATAGTCAGGTCAGTACCTGAGTATGTAAGCATCAAGTTCCTAGTTCTTCGAAGATACTTAAGAACATGCTTAACAGCAATCCAGTGCTCGGGTCCAGGGTTGGACTGGAAACGACTAACTACGCCAACGGCGAAACAGATGTCAGGTCTAGTGCAAAGCATAGCATACATGAGGCTTCCTACGGCAGAGGCGTAAGAAATTTTCCTCATGTCTTCAATCTCTTGTGCAGTCTTGGGAGACTGGTCCTTAGATCCATGCCTAAAGGGTGTTTGACCCTTTTTGGAGTCTTGCATCGAGAAGCGATCCATCACCTTATCAATATAAGATGCTTGAGAGAGCGACAGGGTCTGGTTTTTCCTATCTCGAAAGATTTGGATCCCCAGAATGTACGCGGCTTCTCCTAGATCCTTCATATCGAATTGCTTTGCCAGCCAGACCTTAACCTCAGATAACTTACCCACGTCATTACCAATGAGTAGTATATCATCGACATATAGTACCAGAAACACAACTTTACCTTCGTGTATTAACTTGTAAACACAAGGCTCATCTATTGACTGTTCAAAGCCAAAGCTCTTTACAGTTTCATCGAATCTAATATTCCATGACCTAGATGCTTGCTTTAATCCATAAATGGACTTAAGTAACTCAGAAACCTTGGTATCTTGACCTTCTTCCACGAAACCGTCTAGTTGAGCCATGTAAATGCCCTCGTCAAGATTGCCATTCAGAAAGGCTGTCTTGACATCCATTTGCCAGATCTCATAGTCGAGAGCTGCAGCTATGGATAGGAGTATGCGGATGGATTTAAGCATCGCGACTGGCGAGAAGGTTTCTTCATAGTCAATCCCTTCTTGTTGGGTATAACCCTTCGCCACAAGTCGTGCTTTGAACGTCTCGACGTTCCCATCAGGACCCATTTTCTTCTTGTATATCCACTTACACCCTACGGGTTTAATCCCTTCAGGAAGGTCTACAAGTTTCCAGACATTGTTGACATACATCGAGTGCATTTCAACTTTCATGGCGTCAAGCCAAAGGTTTGATTCAGAACAAG
The DNA here is from genome assembly GCF_054948205.1 of Urtica dioica subsp. dioica. Classification (NCBI taxonomy): domain Eukaryota; kingdom Viridiplantae; phylum Streptophyta; class Magnoliopsida; order Rosales; family Urticaceae; genus Urtica; species Urtica dioica. The sequence goes on along the minus strand of NC_142764.1, from coordinate 3,556,211 downwards.
CCATCGCTTGGCTATAGGAAACAGGATCATCCATGTCAGAGACGGCTACAAGAGAGTCTCCATAAGACATGTACCTGTCAGGCTTTTGAGTTGCCCTCCCACTACGTCGAAGTACTACTTTACGAGATTCTGATGAGTTAGGTTTTGTTTTAGTTGGGGTAAGAACAGTTCTTACAAATGAGGTAGAAGCTTCCTCACCCAACTTTTCTTCAAGCACAATTTTGCTTCTAGGTTTTGCATCCTTCATAAAGTCCTCCTCAAGGAAACGAGCATTCGTGCTAACGAAAGTCTTATCGTCCTCGGGACTATAGAAAATGAAACCTTTGGTTTCCTTTGGATATCCCACAAACAGGCACAATTCTGACCTACTAGCCAACTTGCTAGTCTTTTGCCTTAGCATATGCGCAGGGCAACCCCAAATTCGGATGTGGCCCAAACTTACTTTACGGCTTGTCCATCTTTCATAAGGAGTACCAGGAACCGTCTTGGACGGAACTTGGTTCAGAATATAAGCGGCTATTTCGAGGGCATATCCCCAAAAGGAAGGAGGGAGTGATGAGTAACTCATCATTGATCTAACCATCTCCATTAGAGTTCGGTTCCTTCTCTCTAACACTCCGTTTTGTTGAGGTGCGCCAGGTGCGGTAAGCTGAGAAGCGATACCTTCTTCTTTAAGAAAGTCATCGAACTCTCCAGACATATACTCACCACCTCGATCGGATCAAAGGGTTTTGATCACTTTGCCAGTTTGCTTTTCCACTAAAGCCCTAAAGACCTTAAATACGTTAAAGGTCTCGGATTTGTGTTTGAGCAAATAGACAAACCATATCATGAGTAATCATCGGTTAAGGTAACGAAGTATTCGTATCCCCCACGTGCCTGTTGGCTGAGCGGACCACATACATCAGAATGTATCAGTTCCAGCAACTCAGTGGCTCTTCGACCGTTACTGGAGAAAGGTCGCTTAGTCATTTTTCCTTCTATGCAGGATTCACAAGTAGGTAGTGAACCTATTGCAGAGGCTTGGAGTGGACCATCCCTCACAAGTCTCTTAATCCTTTCTAGACTGATATGACCAAGTCTTAAGTGTCATAGGTGTGTTGATTTTGTTAGATCGGAGGATTCAGAAAATTTGATCCTCTTTGGCTCCCTAATTAGATCATTATCTATTTCGGTGTCTAAAAGAGAAGGTTTAGTGGGATAGATGTAGAAAAGAGCATTCTACATACATGCATCTGTGACAAAATAATTATCAGGAAACGAAATACGAATTCCATTCTTAATGAACTTTAAACAATAATCTTGCTCACGAAGACGAGCAACGGATATTAAGTTCTTCCCAAAGGTAGGAACAAAATAAACATTATTCAAGTTTAAAGTGCGGTCTTCAAAAGACAGCGTCACGGATCCCACAGCCTTCGCGGACACCAGGCTCCCATCACCCCATTTGAAACAGAACTCGCCTTCCTCTAAGCTTTTGGTTTTCTTGAAACCATTCAAGGAACAACAAATATGGTTAGTAGCAGCGGAGTCAAGAATCCACGTTGATACATTATCAGCTACTAAGCATGCTTCGGTAACTAGTACAATACTATGTTCCTTTGCTTTGAGATAGTAGGGACAGTTCTTTTTATCGGCTTTGTAAGGTCTGTTCTTAGTTCCAGAGGCAGAGGCTTTTTGCTCAGTAGCATGTGCCTCTCCTTGATTCCTCTTTCTCTTAGTGAGACCTACAGCAGTGTGAAGTCCCTTCATAAGCTTGGTAACAGTGTACTCTAGCTTGTTTATGAAGTAGTTCATCTTGGAGGTATCAAGAGATGCGGGGAGAGTTTCTAAGATCATATCTATGCTATTCTTCCCATCAATCTCAGATCCTAGGATTTCCATTTTATTCAGAAAACTAATGATCAGTATCATGAAGTCTCCAACAGGAGTCCTAGCCTGCATATGACAGTTCATAAACTGTCGGACTGCTTGTAGCCTTGTTTGACGCCTTTGTCCTCCAAACATCTCAAGGAGATTGTAGAGTATGTTAGCGGCAGTCTCGATGTCACGATGTTGCTCTTTCAGCATATTGTTCATAGATGCCAAGATATAGCACCTCATAATCTCATCGGATCGAAACCTGGCCGCTAAGGCGTCATTGTCCTCTTGAGTTGAATCATCATTCGTCAGAGGAGGACACGGGGTGGTGAGTACCCATTTGTGCTTGTTAACGGTAGGTTTTTATGTCGAGGTTACGTTTCGAATCTACGTAGTTTTCGTTTTCGAGTTTGATCGAGGAAAGAAAGATAGAGAGATGGTTGAGAGACATATTGCCTATATAAGTTGACACAAGTTTATGATTAGTCTTTTGTTTAGGATTTAAGTTTTATTAAGACTTTTATAAAATCCAAAGGTGTTATAAACCAAACGATAATTTACTCCCTCAAGAGAAGGCCGCAAAAAATCTCCTTTTATAAGTAAATGACACATCATTAATGCTAAGCCAAGATGTCAATACATCTATTTTGACTAGCCACCTTGTAAATTGGTTTGATCACTCACATCCTTTCGCAGGGCCTCGAGGGAGGATTACTAGGGATTGAGCCTAAGTGTGCAACCAACCACTTAGTCCAAAAGATCAACTTTGAAAAACAATCCCCCAAGGGGAGGCCTTGCCATCATCGTCTCACTCTCGGACGTAGCTCAATGAGCAATGATCAGAGCAAAGCGCCCTTGAGTACTCTCATTTAAGAGAGGGCCACGAGGGTGACTCTTAGTCCGGCGACACTTGCACTTTTCATTAGTGTTGGGGATCGTGGGTTACAAACAACAAGTATAACCCTCCCACTTAGTTTTTGGAGTTGGTTCATCGACTCTTATAAGTTCGGAAACAAATTTCCTAGTTAGAGAGCGACAGAGCGGACAACTAGAAGAGAATCCTAGATCGACATGTTCAGAGTAGTATTAGTGCATAAAGGCACATGGTACATACTCGATCTTTTCCTATTTTCTATTTCGGGAAAGTGCATGAGGGAAGTGTGAACTTCAACTCACTCGAACACTTGAAAGTTTGAGATTACACATCTTTTTATTTTTCGGCTTGTCTACAAGGAGACCTCCCACTCAAATTTTCAAGAGCATATAGATTTTGAACATATGTGATATAGATATAGTTTTGAAAAGATTTTGAAAACTTATTTGATTTGGGTGACAAAATATTTTCAAGTTTGAAAGTGAAAACGATTTTTCAAAATTCAAACTAGTTTTGTAAAAACTCAATTTCAATTAATCTTTCAAAATTCAAAACTTTTAATCTTACACATCATGTTTATAATCATATGAAAAACATTTTTGCTCAAGAAAATTTTCTCATTAGAGTTCTATAACTCATGGTAGTGGGGTTTGAAAATCCGGATTTCTAAAAAACTGGAATTTCAGACAGCCGCGCACCTCGGAGTAAAATCGCCATATCTGGCGGCTCCGATGTCCTTTTGACCGGAAACCGGTGGCATTGGACAGAGGACAGACAGAGCTTTAATTTGATTCAAGAATCATTAAATTTCGATTTCTGAGAAGAGAGTTATGCCACTTTTAATGCGGGTTTACTCCAGCTCGAAGAAAAAAGAAATAATTAAAGCTTGGTCCTTTTTAGGTGCGAAAAAGAATCGAGTGTAACGGAACGTTTTATGAAGGTTGTTAAAGCTTTTATTTGTGTTTTATTAGCAAGGTAATAACAAGGCATAAAATAAATAACAACAAGCATAAAACGATTCAAGTAAAAATAAGAAACTAGCAAGATAACAAAACTAGTCACAAAATTTTACTCGAAATTTCTCAAACCTTTAAAACACGTTTTTCAATATAAAAAAATAAAAACTTTTAGAACTGATTCTAATGTGTTTTAAAAACATCCCAAAATCATAGAAAAACAACATGGTTTTTAATTTAAAGACATGAGCAATAAATTAAAAAAATCTAAGATAACAATTCTAACTTGTCACAAAATTAGTAAACTTTCGAAAACGATTCTCAAGCTCATATTTTTAAATACATGTACATGCTAATCTTTGACCATAGCTCTGATACCATTTGTTGGAATCGATCTAGGGTTTAAGAAAATAATTAACGCTTCGGTAAGCGGCGGAATTTTAAAAATTTTCTTTTACAAGTAAAACCAGTTTTTACTAACCTAGACAAAAGAGCAAGTACATGTAATTAAAGACTAATATGAGCTAGAAGTTTACTAACCTTTCTTGAAGCTTGAACTTTGAAGAAGCTTTTGGAAAGTCTGCAACGCTCGTCTCCCCTCGCAGCACGTCTCTCTTTCTTTCCTCGGCACCTCGAGCAACCACGAAAGATTCTATCACTAAATCACTCGAAATAAAGGAATTAGTGAGTGGGCACTTTTAAACACTACGACTTAAGAACGAGTCTTGAAGTCGCAGAGCTAAACACTAGGTCGAGTGAGGACCTAGGTGCCAAAACAAGAAAAATCGAAAATAAACTAGAGAGAGAGAGAGAGAGAGGAGTTTCGGCCAAAGTTCTTGAGAAAGAGTCTCTCAAATCTCTTAAACTTGGATGGAATTGAAATGTGAGGAAATGAGGCTCCTATTTATAGGAGAGGTCTTACCTTCAATAAGGTAGTTTCCTCTTCTATAGAATATCACATATTCATGAGCCAATTTCCTCTTTTCCCTCTTGAGACACTCGGCCAAACAAGGGCTTCTAGAAGCCTTGATTTGTTTCCTATTTTGTTCAAGGCTTGCCTTTTTCTCAACTTGGCCGATTCCCTTATGCATCCTTATGCAAATTTGTTTCCTCTTTTTCTTTTGGCAAGTATCTAAATACATTTATGCACAAAATAAACTCTCCTATTTCTCTATAGGGTAGGCGCCCAACATGTCTCTAGAAGGAGCTTCTAGAAGCTTCTTCATTTAGTCATGAGAACATGAAAAAGGCCCATTAAGAATCTTCAATAAAACTCTTATGAAATGAAATTAATTCACGAGGCCCAATGATCACGTCATGGCCGAGTGACATTAAGTCATCAAATGAACTTGTCAAAAAATTTATTGACATTCATTTCATCCTTTGTCTCAAAAGACAAAAATACCCTTTTTGACTATTTTCGTTCTCGTTTTGACTTAGCTTCCAGTTTAACTATTCCAATCGATGTGATTCGTGACAGTGACCTCATGGACCCAAAGGAACAAAGCTTGAGCTAAACACTTGGACTCAAAAGTTCACAAACCTTTTCCAAGTTTAGCTTAATGCCAACTGACTCCACTAAAGAGCTGACACTGAAAATCTCTCGGTTCAAATGAATTTATTTTCTACTCAAGAATTCACCTAATTATAATGAGCGGATCCATTGAATATTATCTATGTTTACCCTTCATGAATGTCATCAGCTAGTCGGGATTTACTAAATTACCATTTTACCCTTCTAGCTGTTATTTCCTCAACTCCTTTGTCGCTTGTGAATAAGTTAGAAGCAATGTATTGACGAGGAGCTAACAAGTCACATTGTTTCATCCAAAAGAGTCAGGACTCAATTTGGACACTGGCCAGTTCATTTATTAACACTCTAAGGAACAAAGCATGAGGTGACATACATTGCATTTCAGCAATCTTGTACATGAATTCCATATCTATGAGAACTTCACAAAGTTACTCATGACATACTCACAACTTAGTACTTCACCAATAGGCCCTGTTCGGAATCACATAGTGAGTCCGAACTCTGACTTTCTCAAATGAGAATACTAAGGTGTGAAATGACATGTCTCATTTCAGGATTAAGGTAAGCATGATGCAATTCATACATAGTGACTTCGAGACATAAGAGGTTAAATGGTTTGTTATTATCTTGTCTCTAGAAGTGCACTGGTCAATTCAGTACCTTCGGAAGATACCTAGAAGAACTATAGAGTCTCCAACTCTCAATGCCTCATAACCAGACATCATAGATTCTTCTAACAATCGTACTGAGGTCAATAGTCCTTTGACCCTAAGATTGCGAATATATCGTTTTAAGCAAACTACGAAGAGTTTGTTCATGCAAATCTACATTTGTCTCTTCGTAAGTTGTTAAGTTTGTTTATGGACTAAAAGACTAATGTTTTATCATAAAGCTTCAAACAAAGAAAGAATGAATGAACGTTTCAACTTTATTATTAAATGAATAAGCAATTACAAGCAAGAGTCTTCGTAAGACTATATGACATCAAATGTACATAAATAGACACTACTACTCTTCTTGTGGGCACCATTGACAACACTCTCCAGACATATACTCACCACCTCGATCAGATCGAAGGGTTTTGATCACTTTGCCAGTTTGCTTTTCCACTAAAACCCTAAAGACCTTAAATACATTAAAGGTCTTGGATTTGTGTTTGAGCAAATAGACAAAACCGTATTTGAGTAATCATCAATGAAGGTAACGAAGTATTTGTATCCACCACGTGCCTGTTAACTGAGCGGACCATATACACCAGAATGTACTAGGTCCAGCAACTCAGTGGCTCTTCGACCCTTATCAGAGAAAGGTCGCTTAGTCATTTTTTCTTCTATGCAATATTCACAAGTAGGTAGTGAACCTATTGCAGAGGCTTGGAGCGGACCGTCCCTCACAAGTCTCTTAATGATGTCTAGACTGATATGACCAAGTCTTAAGTGCCAGAGATGTATTGATTTTATTAGATCGGAGGATTCAGATAGTTTGATCCTCTTTGGCTCCCTAACTAGATCATTATCTATTTCGGTGTCTAAAAGAGAAGGTTGAGTGGGATAAATGTAAAAAAGAGCATTCTTCATACATGCATCAGTGACAAAGTATTATCAGGAAACGAAATACGAATTCCTTTCTTTAATGAACTTTAAACAATAATCTTGCTCAAGAAGATGAGCAACGGATATTAAGTTCTTCCCAAAAGAAGGAACATAATAAACATTATTCAAGTTTAAAGTCCCGTCTTCAAAAGACAGCGTCACGGATCCCACAGCCTTTGCAGACACCAATCTTCCATCACCCCATTTGAAACAGAAGTCGCCTTACTCTAAGCTTTTGGTTTTCTTGAAATCAGTCACGGAACAACAAATATGGTTAGTGTTGTCGGCCCGTCGACGACCGACAGGGGCAAAGATGTCAATAGACGTCGCGGTTCGGAGAACCACGTGAAAACATAGTATTATTGGCCAGTCCGGACAAACAAGAGAAAACGGTAACAACACGTCCCAGATGGCCAAGTCCCGTCCAGCCGACTCTCGGCCGCCCAAGTCCCGTCCGGCCGACCCCCGGCCGTCCAAGTCCCGTCCGGCCGACTCCCGGCCAGCCAAGTCCCGTCCGGTCGACTCCCAGCCGGCCAAGTCCCGTCCGGCCGACTTCCGGCCGGCGCCCGAGAGGTCGAGGACGCCCCACTCGGCTGATGCTTGGGAGGCCGAGGCTCGACCTCCACTCGTCGTCCTCCACTCGTCAACCTCAACTCGTCTATGTCCACTCGTCATCCTCCACTCATCAACGTCCACTCGTCGACCTCCACTCATCGACCTCCACTCATCATCATCCACTCGTCGACCTCAACTCGTCGACCTCCACTCGTCGACCTCCGCTCGTCGACCTCCACTCGTCGACCTCCACTCGTCGACCTCCGATCATCGACCTCCACTCGTCGACCTCCACTCGTCGACCTCCACTCGTCGTCCTCCGCTCGTCGTCCTCCGCTCGTCGTCCTCCGCTCGTCGACCTCCGCTCGTCGACCTCCACTCGTCGTCCTCCTCTCGTCGTCCTCCACTCGTCAACCTCCACTCGTCGACCTCCACTCGTCCAAGGGGTCTTCAAACCACCCCTTGGCCACCTATCAATACAAGGGTCCCTCCCTTGATCTGGGTAATCCATTTTTGAGTCCCGAAACGCTGTCGAACTCGTACTTCACTCGTTTCGCTCACATTTGGCCTCTTATCCTCTAAAACCTCAATATTCCACCTCGATCCTACTAATGTTGAGCGTCGGAGAGGTAAACAGAGGCACCCCCTCTGTTTTCCCTTTGTAGTTCACACCTCTTTTCTTACCTTTTCAGGTGTTCGGACGAGATAGACATCACCGACAGCTAAGGGACGACTTGGGATACCAAGTCCGACACGCTCGAACCGAAGCGAGGCCACTTGGTCCGGCCTTGGGCCTAACCACTTTTGGTTCCTAAATCGTTGTCTGAAAACGAGCGACAACATTTTGGCGCTAGAAGGAGGGGATCTCCCGACCTTGGCGATGCATTCCCTCTACTACTCTTCTTCTACCTTTGACGACAAAACTCTCGATAGATGAGTTAATTGTCCGTCACCTCCGCGGCCGACCGAGCGACTAGCTTGAGATCCACCTTGGGAAGTTTTGCACGCCGGATTGGGGATCAAGGGCCTCATGATAACGAGAGCCTACCCTTCGAACGAGTCATCCACGAACCGGCCGGCGACGCCAACGGCGCTCTCCGTGAAGACACGGCCCGGAGACTCTCTGAGCTGCTCGAGCGGCCTGGGGTGAATGACGCACTCATCGCCGACCTTCTCGGCTACAACATCGTCGACAACGTCGACCACGACAAGAAAGACCCCAACCATGTGGCGAAACCAAAAACCAACGAGACCAGCCTCGACCGCGCAACTCACGAAAGTGAACGCGCACGCACGCCTTCAAGGGGACATCCTCAGGCGACCGCGCCAAGACATCAATCATTAATTGAACGCACACATGCGCCCTCGAGGGGACACCCTTGAGAGACCACTTCAAGCTCAAGATCATGAAAGAAACGTTCCAAGCTCACCATTTGTGTCCAAAACCCCCGGAGATATGACGACATCGATGGTCACGGCGTCCGTCGAGGACGTCGCTTGAATGACATACCCTTGCCAGGGGTGATAGGAACGGCCAGCGGAGACTTGAGAGACCGCCTCAACTCCCGGAGGGAGAATCGTGGGAGCGACTTGAGAGAAAAACTCAACGCCCGATGCGAGATCGCGAGAGAGGTCACCTTGGGACACCAACCACCCAACGTTGTTAATCGAGCATCCAACAAGAAGCTCCTCGCCACACTTGTGGCACCGACCCTCGGTCCCGGCTCGCGAAGGAAAAGGCGCAGAAATTGTCAGGTCCCTAATGACCTTCCTTCTCCGACCCCGAAGCAATCCTTCGTCTGTCTCAACACAACACTCGACCGGATCCTTAGCTTACACAAAGAGAAGCTAGGATCTCCGCCTCCGATGAGGAGGGACCCCACAACGCGGGATAGGAGCAAACAGTGCGAATATCACCAAGACCACGGACACGTGACAACTGAATGCTACCAACTTAGGAAGAAAATTGACTCCCTGATTCGAGGCGGGAATCTCAAAGAGTTCGTGGCATGCGCTAGCAAGGTGACAACCTCGACTGAGTGCCCGACTCGTCAAAAGAAAGAGAACGTCATCACCACTACAATAAGCCCCACGACAGGCAACGTCTCAGAAACCTCGGGCATGAGAGAAGTGAGACGATGAGCGCGGTTCATCAACTAAAGGAAAAGCTCACAACATTTCGCGGCCACGACCAACACAGTTTTTGCCGTTAAATGAATGCCTGAACTTGCTCAACTTTGTAAACGCTTTATTTCAAGCATGTTATTTTCTTTTCCCTAAGAAGGCCAAGTGCCATGGCAAGCTGTAACAACCTCATTATTACAATAAAAAGTTGCGCTACCTATGGTGACACATTATTGTATGTCCCTTACACGAGAGTTTCCTGCTTTTCGCCTCACAAACGCAAGAAACTCGAGGGGCTAATAGGGAGCAATACTCAAAACAACTCAAAAACAAAAAACAAAAGTTTAACGAAGTCTCAAGGGGCCGATGGTTAGGCCGGAGGTCCCGAAGAGAAACAATCTGCGCGCGACTCCTCGAGTTGAGTCCCGAGTCCACGAGTCGACTGATAAGTCCTCGTGCCGACTCTACACATGACTCCTCGAGTTGAGTTCAATCCTCGAGTTAAGTCCCGAGTCCATGAGTTGACTGATAAGCCCTCGTGTTGACTCTCCACATAACTCCTCGAGTTGGGTTCACTCCTCGAGTTGAGTCCCGAGTTCACGAGTCGACTGATAAGCCCTCGTGTTGACTCTCCACATGACTCCTCGAGTTGAGTTCCGAGTCCACGAGTCGACTGATAAGCCCTCGTGTTGACTCTCCACATAACTCCTCGAGTTGAGTTCCAAGTCCACGAGTCGACTAATAAGCCCTCGTGCCGACTCAATACATAACTCCTCGAGTTGAGTTTACCCCTCGAGTTGAGTCCCGAGTCCACGAGTCGACTGATAAGTCCTCGTACCGACTCTACACATGACTCCTAGAGATGAGTCGCAGGCCCACGAGTCGACTTGAAAGTCCTCGTGTTGACCCTCCAAATAACTCCTCGAGTTGAGTTCACTCCTCGAGTTGAGTTCCAAGTCCACGAGCCGACTGATAAGTCCTCATGCCGACTCGACACGTAACTCCTCGAGTTGAGTTTACCCCTCGAGTTGAGTCCCGAGTCCACGAGTCGACTGATAAGTCCTCGTACCGACTCTACACATGACTCCTAGAGATGAGTCGCAGGCCCACGAGTCGACTTGAAAGTCCTCGTGCCAAACGCGCACAACTTCTTGAGCCACCGGTCAATGATAGACTCACAAGACTCAATGATAAATCTAAATGCTCTCCCACGAGCAACAAAAATCGCCCCTAACGGCGCACCAAAATTCGCTCCACGACGCTCTCGCGAGAGAAAGAATGGGCCAATTGAGTCCCCAAATGTGACACGCGTGCCATGGCATCACACTCACAAGGGCACAGGACTCGACCCAAGAGACTCAACCCGAAAACACGACCAGTGCACTAAGGTGCCCCACTCGCCGGGGAATCAAGTCTACACCCAACCCCGCCTGTTATCGGCCCGTCTCGGACCGACGAGTACAAAGGTGCCACTTCGACCCGCACGACCGGCGCGAGGCCTCGGACGGCGAAACCTTGCCTCGGCCACTGGCCGGCCCAACCAACCCATGGCCGGCCCAAGGGTCAGCCGGCCAATGGCCGGCCGAAGGTCCAACTCCTTCACTCGGCCAATGGCCGAGCGAAATCCTCAGCCGGCCAGGCTGTTCACTCGGCCAATGGCCGAGTGAACCTTCCAGCAGTTCACTCGGCCAATGGCCGAGTGAACTTTCCAGCAGTTCACTCGGCCAATGGCCGAGTGAACCTTTCAGCCGGCCATGCAGTTCACTCGGCCATTGGCCGAGGGAACCTTCCAGCAGTTTACTCGGCCAATGGCCGAGTGAACCTTTCAGCCGGCCATGCAGTTCACTCGGCCATTGGCCGAGTGAACCTTCCAGCAGTTCACTCGGCCAATGGCCGAGTGAACCTTTCAGCCGACCATGCAGTTCACTCGGCCATTGGCCGAGTGAACCTTCCAACAGTTCACTCGGCCAATGGACGAGTGAACCTCAGCCGGCCCAAGCTTTTCACTCGGCCAATGGCCGAGTGAACCTAACCACCATGTTCACTCGGCCATTGGCCGACCCAACCATTGAGGGGGTCAATGGCCGACTCAAGCATGCTTACTCGGCCAAGGGGTCTTCAAACCACCTCTTGGCCGCCTATAAATACAGGGGCCGCTCCCCTAGTCCAGGTAATCCAATTTTGAGCCCCGAAACACTGTCGAATTCATAACTCACTCGTTTCACTCATCTTTGGCCTCTCACCACCTCTAAAACCTCTATACTCCACCTCAATCCCACTAATGTTGAGCGTCGGAGAGGTAAACAGAGGCACCCCCTCTGTTTCCCCTTTGTAGTTCACACCTTTCTGCTTGCTTTTCAGGTGCCTGGACGAGATAAACAACACCTACAGCTAAGGGACGGCTTGGGATACCAAGCCCGACACGCTCGAGCCCAAACGCGACCACTTGGTCTGGCCTTGGGTCGAACCGTTTGGGGCTCCTAAATCGTTGTCCGAAAATCAGCGACAACATTTTGGCGCTACAAGGAGGGGCGTCTCTCGACCTTGGCGACGCATTCCCTCTACCACTCTTCTTCATCCTTCAACGCCAAAACTCTCGAGAGATGAGTCAATTGCCCATCACCTCCGTGGGCGCCCGAGCGACTAGCTCGAGGCACAACCTCCAAAGCTCTGCGCGCCGTCTCGAAGGGCAACCTCATGATAATGAGAGCCAGCCCCGAGACCCGGCGAATGACCCCGAGGCCGCAATCCGAGAGGACGCGGCTCGAAGGCTCGCCGAGCTCCTAGACCGCCCCGGCGTCACCGGCGCGCTCATCGCCGACCTCCTCGACTCCTACGACGTCGACAACGTCAACCATGACGAGAGAGACCCCGATTACGTGGCGAAGTCGAGAACCAACAAGACCAATCTCCACCACGATGTTCACGAAAGGGGACGCACGCGCACGCTTCCAAGGGGACACCCTCGGGCGACCACGTCAAGGCATCAAGTGTCGAGTAATACTCAGGGACGCTAGACCTCTAGGTCCCGAAGGGGACGCTCCAAGCTCACCATCCGCGTCCAAAACCCCCGAGGAGATGACGACATCAATGGCCGCGACATTTGTCAAGGACGTCACTCGAACGGCGTATCCTCGCCAAAAGTGATAGGGACGACCAATGGAGACTTGAGAGATCGCCTCAATTCCCGAAGGGAATCTCACGGGAGCAGCGACTTGAGAGGAAAACTCAACGCCCAACGCGGGATCGAGAGAGAAGTTGTCTTGGGACATCAACCACCCAATGTTGCTGACCGTGCACCCAACAAGAAGCGCGCCGCCACACTCATGGCACCGGCCGCCAGTCTCGGCTCGCGAAGGAAGAGGCGTAGAAACGGTCCAGTCCCTAATGACCATCCTTCTCCGGCCCCGAAGCAATCCTTCGTCCCACTCAACACGACACCCGACAGGATCCTGAACTTACATAGAGAAAAGCTGGGATCCCCGGCCCCGATGAAGAAGGATCCCGCAACGCGAGACAAGAGCAAACAGTGCGAATATCACCATGACCACGGGCACGCGACAACAGAATGCTACCAGCTTAGGAAACGAATTGATTCCCTAGTTCGAAGTGGGGACATCAAGGAATTCGTCGCATCTGCTAGCAAGCCGTGTTTGTCGCAGCTTCCACCCTCAAACTCACGCCCGAGCTCGATCGACTTCGTGATCGCTTTTATTTCAAAAATGTAATTTTCTTTTTTCAAAAAAGGCCAAGTGCCATGACTACCTGTAACGACCCCCTTTATTGCAATAAAGAATTATTCTACACACACTGTTGTATACCTCCAACACGAGAGTTTCTTGGCCTTCGTCTCACAAACGCAAGAAACTCGAGGGGCTAATGGGGATCAAAGGTTAATAAAAAACAACTCAAAAATAAAAAAATAATAAAAAAAAGAAGAAGTCCCAAGGGGCCGATGGTCAGGCTGGAGGTCCCAGAAAGAGACAATTTTCACATGTCTCCTCGAGATGGGTTCATTCCTTGAGTCGAGTTCGAGTCCACGAGTCGACTGATACTCCTCGCGCCGAATCTTCACGTAACTCCTCGTGCAGGCTCTACATGAGTCCTCGAGTTGAGTCCCGAGTCCACGAGTCGACTGATACTCCTCATGCCGACTCTACATGTCTCCTCGAGATGGGTTCATTCCTCGAGTCGAGTTCGAGTCCACGAGTCGACTGATACTCCTCGTGCCGACTCTTCACGTAACTCCTCGTGCAGGCTCTACATGAGTCCTCGAGTTGAGTCTCGAGTCCACGAGTCGACTGATGCTCCTCGTGCCGACTCTACATGTCTCCTCGAGATGGGTTCATTCCTCGAGTCGAGTTCTAGTCCACGAGTCGACTGATACTCCTCGTGCCGACTCTTCACGTAACTCCTCGTGCAGGCTCTACATGAGTCCTCGAGTTGAGTCCCGAGTCCACGAGTCGACTGATACTCCTCGTGCCGACTCTACATGTCTCCTCGAGATGGGTTCATTCCTAGAGTCGAGTTCGAGTCCACGAGTCGACTGATACTCCTCGCGCCGACTCTTCACGTAACTCCTTGTATAGGCTCTACATGAGTCCTCGAGTTGAGTCCCGAGTCCACGAGTCGACTGATACTCCTCGTGCCGACTCTACATGTCTCCTCGAGATGGGTTCATTCCTCGAGTCGAGTTCGAGTCCACGAGTCGACTGATACTCCTCGTGCCGACTCTTCACATAACTCCTCGTGCAGGCTCTACATGAGTCCTCGAGTTGAGTCCCGAGTCCACGAGTCGACTGATACTCCTCGTGCCGACTCTACATGTCTCCTCGAGATGAGTTCATTCCTCGAGTCCAGTTCGAGTCCACGTGTCGACTGATACTCCTCGTGCCGACTCTTCACGTAACTCCTCATGCAGGCTCTACATGAGTCCTCGAGTTGAGTCCCGAGTCCACGACTCGACTGATACTCCTCGTGCCAACTCTACATGTCTCCTCGAGATGAGTTCATTCCTCGAGTCGAGTTCGAGTCCACGAGTCGACTGATACTCCTCGTGCCGACTCTTCACGTAACTCCTCGTGCAGGCTCTACATGAGTCCTCGAGTTGAGTCCCGAGTCCACGAGTCGACTGATACTCCTCGTGCCGACTCTACATGTCTCCTCGAGATGAGTTCATTCCTCGAGTCGAGTTCGAGTCCACGAGTTGACTGATACTCCCCGTGCCAACTCTACATGTCTCCTCGGGATGAGTTCATTCCTCGAGTCGAGTTCGAGTCCACGAGTCGACTGATACTCCTCGTGCCGACTCTTCACGTAACTCCTCGTGCAGGCTCTACATGAGTCCTCGAGTTGAGTCTCGAGTCCACGAGTCGACTGATGCTCCTCGTGCCGACTCTACATGTCTCCTCGAGATGAGTCCCGAGTCCGCGCTCGCCGCCCGGCTCGTGAGCCGAAAGGCAACGAGTCTCAAATGGGTTTCAAAGGCTTGCGTCCGCCGGACGTATCTGGTCTAGCCAGCGTCCACGGGAAACCTCGCCACGCAAATGTGGCTCTGCGCTCGCCGCCCAGCTCGTGAGCCGAAAGGCAGCGAGTTTCAAATGGGTTTCAAAGGCTTGCGTCCGCCGGGCGTATCTGGTCTAGCCAGCGTCTACGGGAAACCTTGCCACGCAAATGTGGCTCCGCGCTCGCCGCCCAGCTCGTGAGCCGAAAGGCAATGAGTTTCAAATGGGTTTCAAAGGCTTGCGTCCGCTGGACGTATCTGGTCTAGCCAGCGTCCACGGGAAACCTCGCCACGCAAATGTGGCTCCGCGCTTGCCGCCCAGCTCGTGAGCCGAAAGGCAACGAGTTTCAAATGGGTTTCAAAGGCTTGCGTCCGCCAGACGTATCTGGTCTAGCCAGCGTCCACGGGAAACCTCGCCACGCAAATGTGGCTCCGCGCTCGCCGCCCAGCTCGTGAGCCGAAAGGCAGCGAGTTTCAAATGGGTTTCAAAGGCTTGCGACCACCGGACGTATCTGGTCTAGCCAGCGTCCACGGGAAACCTCGCCACGCAAATGTGGCTCCGCGCTCGCGGCCCAGCTCGTGAGCCGAAAGGCAGCGAGTTACAAATGGGTTTCAAAGGCTTGCGTCCACCGGGCATATCTGGTCTAGCCAGCGTCCACGGGAAACCTCGCCACACGAATGTGGCACCGCGCTCGCCGCCCAGCTCGTGAGCCGAAAGGCAGCGAGTCACAAATGGGTTTCAAAGGCTTGCGTCCGCCGGACGTACCTGGTCTAGCCAGTGTCCACAGGAAGCCTGGTCACACAAATGTGGCATCGCGCTCGCCGCCCAGCTCGTGAGCCGAAAGGCAGCGAGTTACAAATGGGTTTCAAAGGCTTGCGTCCGCCAGACGTACCTGGTCTAGCCAGCGTCCACGGAAAACCCGGTCACACAAACGTGACACTAAGGCCCCCCGAGGCCCAAGTCGTGCAAATCGATCACGCCTTCATTGGTAGGTCGAGAAAATAAGCCACGCACAATAAAGTCGTGCTAATCGATCACGCCTTCATTGGTAGGTCAAGAAAATAAGCCACGCACAATAAAGTCGTGCTAATCGATCACGCCTTCATTGGTAGGTCGAGAAAATAAGCCATGCATAGTAAAGCCGTGCAAATCGATCACGCCTTCATTGGTAGGTCGAGAAAATAAGCCACGATCGACCCGGAACAAAAGCCAACCCTCGCGACGCATAAAGGCCTTCCCTCGCGACGCACAAAAGCCGTCCCTCGCGACGCGCAAAGGCCGTCCCTCGCGACGCGCAGAGGCTTTCCCTCGCGATGCATTAAAAGCCCTTTTTGCGGCACGCTCGCAAACCCGAGAGCGTTCATCCCGCGTCCGCACGCCGGCGTAAGCATTGAGTTTCCACTCGACCTACGCTCGACCGAAAACTCGGGGGGCTAATGTTATCGGCCCGTCTCGGACCGACGAGGACAAAGGTGCCACTTCGACCCGCACGACCGGCGCGAGGCCTCGGACGGCGAAACCTTGCCTCGGCCACTGGCCGGCCCAACCAACCCATGGCCGGCCTAAGGCTCGGCCGCCCATGGCCGGCCCGAGGCCCATCCAACCCAATGGCCGGCCCAAGGGTCAGGTTCAGCCGACCATGGCCGACCCAAGGGTCAGCCGGCCAATGGCCGGTCGAAGGTCCAACTCCTTCACTCGGCCAATGACCGAGTGAAATCCTCAGCCGGCCAGGCTGTTCACTCGGCCAATGGCCGAGTGAACCTTCCAGCAGTTCACTCGGCCAATGGCCGAGTGAACCTTTCAGCCGGCCATGCAGTTCACTCGGCCATTGGCCGAGTGAACCTTCCAGCAGTTTACTCGGCCAATGGCCGAGTGAACCTTTCAGCCGGCCATGCAGTTCACTCGGCCATTAGCCGAGTGAACCTTCCAGCAGTTCACTCGGCCAATGGCCGAGTGAACCTTTCAGCCGACCATGCAGTTCACTCGGCCATTGGCCGAGTGAACCTTCCAACAGTTCACACGGCCAATGGACGAGTGAACCTCAGCCGGCCCAAGCTTTTCACTCGGCCAATGGCCGAGTGAACCTCACCACCATGTTCACTCGGCCATTGGCCGACCCAACCATTGAGGGGGTCAATGGCCGACTCAAGCATGCTCACTCGGCCAAGGGGTCTTCAAACCACCTCTTGGCCGCCTATAAATACAGGGGCCGCTCCCCTAGTCCAGGTAATCCAATTTTGAGCCCCGAAACGCTGTCGAATTCATAACTCACTCGTTTCACTCATCTTTGGCCTCTCACCACCTCTAAAACCTCTATACTCCACCTCAATCCCACTAATGTTGAGCGTCGGGGAGGTAAACAGAGGCACCTCCTCTGTTTCCCCTTTGTAGTTCACACCTTTCTGCTTGCTTTTCAGGTGCCTGGACGAGATAAACAACACCTACAGCTAAGGGACGGCTTGGGATACCAAGCCCGACACGCTCGAGCCCAAACGCGACCACTTGGTCTGGCCTTGGGTCGAACCGTTTGGGGCTCCTAAATCGTTGTCCGAAAATCAGCGACAACACCGCCTATCACATGACACGCGCACCCAAGGGTGCCGTGCCCATAAGGTGGTGTGGTCGCGCTCGCCGCCCCGCTAGTGCGCCAATAGGCAGCGAGTAACAAATGGGTTTCAAAGGCTTGCGCCCGCTGGACGAAACTGGTCTAGCCAGCGTCCAGGGAAAACCCGTTCACGCTATGTGGCACCAAGGCCCCTCGAGGCCCAAGCCGTGCAAATCGATTACGTCTTTGTTGGTAAATCGAAAAAATAAGCCGCGCACAACAAGACGTGCAAATCGATTACGCCTTCGTTTGTAAATCGAGAAAATAAGCCGCGCACAACAAGACGTGCAAATCGATTACGCCTTCGTTGGTAAATCGAGAAAATAAGCCGCTCACAACAAAGCCGTGCAAATTGATCACGCCTTCATTGGTAGGTCGACAAAATAAGCCACGCACCGCTAAGACGTGCGAATCGATTACGCCTTCATTGGTAAGTCGAGAAAATAAGCCACGCACCGCTAAGAGGTGCGAATCGATTACACCTTCATTGGTAATTCAAGAAAATAAGTTGCGTACCACCAAGACGTGCGAATCGATTAAACCTTCATTGGTAAGTCGAGAAAATAAGCCGCGCACCGCCAAGATGTGCAAATCGATTGCGCCTTCGTCGGCAAATCGAGAAAATAAAACACGCATCAGAAAAATGTGCGAGTCGATTACGATAGTATGTCGAGAACATAAGACACGTAAAACAAAAGACAACCAAGGCCATCCCTCGTGACGCACCAAAGCCGTCCATCGCGATCCCCCAAAGACGTCCCTCGCGACTCACCAAATCCGTCCCTCGTGATGCCCCAAAGATGTCCCTTGTGACGCACCAAAGTCGTCCCTCGCAACGCACAAAAGCCGTTCCTCGTGAAGCACTAAAGAATCTCTACGGCGCACCCACAAACTCAAGAGTGTTCATCCCAAGTCCGCGCGTCGGTGCAACTATTGAGTTTCCACTCGACCCGCGCTCGACCGAAAACTCGGGGGGCTAATGTTGTCGGCCCGTCGACGACCGATAGGGGCAAAGATGCCAATAGATGTCACAATTTGGAGAACCACGTGAAAACATTGTATTATTGGCCAGTCCGGACAAACAAGAGAAAATGGTAACAACACGTCCCAGCCGGCCAAGTCCCGTCCAACCGACTCTCGACCGCCCAAGTCTCGTCCAGCCAACCCCCGGCTGTCCAAGTCCCGTCCGGCCGACTCCCGGCCGGCCAAGTCCCGTTCGGCTGACTCCCGGCCGGCCAAGTCCCGTCCGGTCGACTCCCGGCAGGCCAAGTCCCGTCCGGCCGACTTCCGGCCGGCCTTGTCCCGTCCGGCCGACTTCCGGCCAGTGCCAGAGAGGTCGAGGATGCCCCACTCGGCCGATGCTTGGGAGGCCGAGGCTCGACCTCCACTCGTCATCCTCCACTCGTCGACCTTCACTCGTCGACCTCCAGTCGTCGACCTCCAGTCGTCGACCTCCGCTCGTTTACCGTGCCCACAAGAAGAGTTGTAGTCTTTATTTTGTACATTTGATGTAATAAAGTCCCATGAAGACTCTTGCTTGTAATTGCTTATTCCTTAATAAAAAGTTTAAACGTTCATTCAGTCTTCCTTGTCTGATTGAAGCTTTATGATAAAACATTAGTCTTTAGTCCATAAACAAACTTAACAACTTACGAAGAGACAAATGTAGATTTGCATGAACAAACTCTTCGTAGTTTGCTTAAAATGATATATTCGCAATCTAAGGGTCAAAGGAGTATTGACCTCGGTACGATTGTTAGGAGAATCTATGATGTCTGGTTATGGGGCATTGAGAGTTTGAGACTCTATAGTTCTTCTAGGTATCTTCCGAAGGTACTGAATTGACCAGTGCACTTCTAGAGACAAAATAAGAACAAACCATTTAACCTCTTATGTCTCGAAGTCACTACCTATGAATTGCATCGTGCTTACGTTAATCCTGAAATGAGACATGCCATTTCACAGCTTACGTATACTCATTTGAGAAAGTCAGAGTTCGGACTCACTATGTGATTCCGAACAGGACCTATTGGTGAAGTACTAAGTTGTGAAGATGTCATGAGTAACTTTGTGAAGTTCTCATAGATATGGAATTCATGTACAAGATTGCTAAAATGCAATGTATATCACCTCATGCTTTGTTCCTTGGAATGTGAATAAATGAACTGGCCAGTGTCCAAATTGAGTCCTGTTTCTGATCAGATTTATGGTATTAGTTTATTACACTTTGCATATTCATGATATAACTTGATCTCTTTGTAGTAGGATTGGATAAAATTGATATGAATAGATCACCTTGCATATAATTTTTATCTACCACGTATTCATGATTGATCTATGTCATTTGATTATATTGATGTATGTGACCACTGACGTGTTTAGTTGTGATTGATACAACGAAAACAACTTTAATCCTATATTGATGTAATTGATGGACGAGATTGTAATATGTCACACCATGATAATGACAAACATTTTCTGCGCGCTAAGGTTGACATATTTATTTTATACATATGTAGTCCAGTGAGAGATTGTTATAATAATTTTGGGACTACTAATGTCATTAAATAAATGTGTTGGGTCATTATTAATTAAGTCAAAATTGATGTGGTCTAATTTAGAATAAGGTTTGTGACTTAAGGACATATTTGTCATGAAGTTATTATGTGGCTACCATAAGTGCTAATCTAATTTGATGAAGGGCCAAATTAGAAATAAGCAATAGTTATTAGTAACTGTGTGACAGTTATTAATAACAGGGTAGGTCCCTGATTGGAGTACGTATGATCTTTTCTTGTATCTGTTGGAATTGATCTAGGTTTAAGAAAAAGTTTAACACTTCGTTAAGCGGCAGAATTTTAAAAATTTTCTTTTACAAGTAAAACAGTTTTTACTAACCTAGACAAAGAGCAAGCACATGTAAATATAAACTATTATGAGCATAGAAGTTTACTAACCTTTCTTGAAGCTTGAACTTTGAGAAGCTTTTGGAAAGTTGCAACGCTCGTCTCCCTCGTAGCACGTCCGTCTCTCTTTCTTTCCTCGGCAACTCGAGCAACCACGAAAGTTTCTATCACTAAATCACTCGAAATAAAAGGAATTAGTGTGTGGGCACTTTTAAACACTACGACTTAAGAACGAGTCTCGAAGTCGCAGAGCTAAACACTAGGTCAAATGAGGACCTAGGTGCCAAAACAATAAAACGAAATTGAATAGAGAGAGAGAGAGGATTGGCCAAGGTTCTAGAGAGAGAGTCTCTCAAAATCTCTAAAACTTGGATGAATCAAAAGTGAGGAATGAGGCTCCTATTTATAGGAGAGATCTCACCTTCAATAAGGTAGTTTCCTCTTCTATAGAATATCACATATTTATGAAATTAATCCACAAGGCCCAATTGAACTAACTTGGCCGAGTGATATCAATTCATCAAATGACCTTGTCAAAAAATTTATTGACATTCATTTCATCCTATGTCTCAAAAGACCAAAATACCCTTTTGACAGTTTTCGTTCTTGTTTTGACTTAGCTTCTAGTTTAACTATTCCTACTCGATGTGATTCGTGACAGTGACCTCATGGACCCAAATGAACAAAGCTTGAGCTAAACACTTGGACTCAAAAGTTCACAAACCTTTTCCAAGTTTAGCTTAATGCCAACTGACTCCACTAAAGAGCTGACACTGAAAATCTCTCGGTTCAAATGAATTTATTTTCTACTCATGAATTCGACCTAATTATGATGAGCGGATCCACTGAATATTATCTATGTTTACCCTTCATGAATGTCATCAGCTAGTCGGGATTTACTAAATTACCATTTTACCCTTCTAGCTGTTATTTCCTCAACTCCTTTGTCGCTTGTGAATAAGTTAGAAACAATGTATTGACGAGGACCTAACAAGTCACATTGTTTCATCCAAAAGAGTCAGGACTCAATTTGGACACTGGTCAGTTCATTTATTCACACTCCAAGGAACAAAGCATGAGGTGACATACATTGCATTTCAGCAATCTTGTACATGAATTCCATATCTATGAGAACTTCACAAAGTTACTCATGACATTCTCACAACTTAGTACTTCACCAATAGGCCCTGTTCGGAATCACATAGTGAGTCCGAACTCTGACTTTCTCAAATGAGCATACTAAGCTGTGAAATGGCATGTCTCATTTAAGGATTAAGGTAAGCATGATGCAATTCATACGTAGTGACTTCGAGACATAAGAGGTTAAATGGTTTGTTCTTATCTTGTCTCTAGAAGTGCACTGGTCAATTCAGTACCTTCGGAAGACACCTAGAAGAACTATAGAGTCTCCAACTCTCAATGCCTCATAACCAGACATCATAGATTCTTCTAACAATCATACTGAGGTCAATAGTCCTTTGACCCTATGATTGCGAATATATCGTTTTAAGCAAACTACGAAGAGTTTGTTCATGCAAATCTACATTTGTCTCTTCATAAGTTGTTAAGTTTGTTTATGGACTAAAAGACTGAGGTTTTATCATAAAGCTTCAAACAGACAAAGAAAGAATGAATGAACGTTTCAACTTTATTATTAAATGAATAGGCAATTACAAGCAAGAGTCTTCGTAAGACTATATTACATCAAATGTACACAAATAGACACTACTACTCTTCTTGTGGGCACCATTGACAACAGGAATCACATAGTGAGTCCGAACTCTGACTTTCTCAAATGAGAATACGTAAGGTGTGAAATGGCATGTCTTATTTCAGGATTAAGGTAAGCACGATGCAATTCATAGGTAGTGACTTCGAGATATAAGAGGTTAAATGATTTGTTCTTATCTTGTCTCTAGAAGTGCACTGGTCAATTCAGTACCTTCGGAAGATACCTAGAAGAACTATAGAGTCTCCAACTCTCAATGCCTCATAACCAGACATCATAGATTCTTCTAACAATCATACTAAGGTCAATAGTCATTTGACCCTTAGATTGCGAATATATCGTTTTAAGCAAACTATGAAGAGTTTGTTCATGCAAATATACATTTGTCTCTTCGTAAGTTGTTAGGTTTGTTTATGGACTAATGACTAACGTTTTATCATAAAGCTTCAGACAAGGAAGATTGAATGAACGTTTCAAGTTTTTATTAATGAATAAGCAATTACAAGCAGGAGTCTTCGTGAGACTTTATTACATCAAATGTACAAAATAAAGGCTACAACTCTTCTGATGGGCACCATTGACAACAGTATCCCATCAACAAGAATACTCTAAACTCTCAGGCAAACTGCAATTGAAAGACCACCACTTTTTTTTTGTATTTTCAATCCATGGATTCAGGTACGCCTTCTGCTAGCTATTAAGATCTTTAGTTTTGGTTGTCTTGAATTGAATGAGGATTAAATTAGGGATTGAAAATCCTAACATGGCCATGGGATCGCCAATCTTCTTCTTCTTCATAGGCACAACCATCGCTCTTTCTCTTTGCATGTCTATTTCATCTGAAGCCACTCCGTCTCCGTTCAGAAACAAATACAATGCCATCTTCAACTTCGGCGACTCTATTAGCGACACCGGAAGCGCCCTCCTCGCCGGCGAATCCCCCGACTTCTCCTCCATTGCCGAGCTTCCTTACGGTGAGACTTTCTTCAGACGCCCTACTGGTCGCTGCTCCGACGGACGCCTCATCATCGATTTCCTCGGTAAATAATTCTCCATCGCCTAACAGCTATTTAGTTAACCCCCAAATCTTCAAACGTCGTATTGTATTGTAGCGGATGCGTTCGGACTGCCTTACCTCAACCCGTACTTGGCGCACCGTCACCCCGGCCCCAGAGTCAATTTTGCCGTTGCCGGAGCCACCGCGCTCGACTCAGAGTTCTTCCTCCGCCGGAGAATAGCGCCGAGAGTGTGGTCAAACGATTCCCTCACAGTCTAGCTCGGATGGCTCAAGGAGGTTAAGCAATCTCTCTGCGCCACGCAACAAGGTTAGATTTTGCGTCAAAGTGAATCTGATACTGTGTTCCTCATCGATCGATATTTATCAGATTGCAATGCGTTCTTTAAGAGATCGTTGTTTCTGGTGGGAAAGATCGGAGGAAATGACTATAATTTGGAATTCTTCTCTGGTGGAACAATCCAAGAAGCCGAAGCTCTAGTCCCACTGGTGGTCGATGCAATAATAAACGCAACAATAGTAAGTCCATTGCCAGACATGACTAGTTTTTAGTTTCCTATATTTTTTCTTCTGGTTTGTGATTTTGCGGGTTTGGGTTTTGACAGGCGTTGATAGAAGAAGGGGCGGCGGAGTTGGTTGTGGCGGGTAATTTCCCGCTTGGCTGCTTGGCCGTGTACCTCTCTATGTTTCACAGTCTGAACCACTCCGACTATGACTCCTTAGGTTGTTTGACGGCTTTCAGTGCCTTCTCCGAGCTTTACAACTTGCGCCTCAAAGCCTCGCTAGAGATTCTCAGGAAGGAATATTGATGTGTCTCAAATCGATAAACACAATAAAACGCAGCGAATGATATACCGACGGGAATCCACAAATCGTAAACCCCGTTAATAATAATTGAATAGAAATCAACAAACAAAGTCTCATCCGAACCTTCGAGAACACGGACAATGTTCTCCAGGAGTTTCGATGGCTAAACCAAGCAAATCAAAACTGAAAACCCTCCTAAGCATAATAGGAGCAACCTATAGGTCAATTTTAGACCTACGGGGTTTTTTTTATGGGCTCATTCCTAATTAATAATTAAAAGGCCTAAACAGATGATTATAGGCTTTACTTCTAGTTGCTGAATTAATTAAATAAATAATAAAAAAGGCTTAATATTAATTAAGCCCGCTCGGCCCGATTCCTTCTCCGTTACACCAGGCCTGCGACTCTATCATTACTCCCCCTCGCAGCAACAACCTTGTCCTCAAGGTTGAATTCCGGAAATTGTTGTTGCAGCATCTCGCGACTCTCCCACATGGCTTCATAGCCAGGCAAATTCTTCCACGAAATTAGCAGCTCCTCTCCGCCATCTGCCCCTGTCCACCGGCCTTCAATCGCACCCGGCTCCATGATAAGCTCCATATTAACCTGTAGGGTAGGGGGCAGCTCCAGTGAATCCTCGTGGTCGCCGATTGCGCGCCTCAACTGCGAGACATGGAAAACCTTGTGGATCATCGTTTCGGTCGGAAGTGTGAACCGGTAAGCGACAGGTCCGATCCGTGCCTCAACCAAGTATGGCCCGAAGTAACGTACAACAAGCTTTTCATTCCTCCGCTGGGCGAGGGATCGTTGTCGGTACGGCCTCAGCTTCAAGTAGACCCGGTCACCGATGTCAAAAGTTACATCACAACGGTGGGAGTCCGCTTGTCGCTTCATAATCTCCTGAGCGCGTGTCAAGTGTCCTTTCAGCTCTGCGAGGGTCCGGTCGCGCTCTTCCAAATACTGCTCCACCCCGGAGACCGGCGATGACCCGTGCTCGTAGTGGATGAGGCGAGGAGGGTCACGACCATACAAGATCTTGAAAGGCGTGGTTTTCATGCGGTGGTATGAAGTATTGTACCAGTACTCCGCCCACGGTAACCATTTTGCCCACGCCTTCAGGGTATCGGACGCGAAGCACCGAAGGTAAGTTTCGATGCTTCGGTTGACCACCTCGGTCTGCCCGTCGGTCTGAGGGTGGTACGCCGTACTCCGCTTCAACGTCAATTTCTGAGCACGAAAGAGCTCACGCCAGAAGATGCTTAAGAACACCTTGTCCCAATCCGACACAATGGGCTCCGGAATGCCGTGGAGGCGTACAATCTCCCGTAGAAAAGCGGCTGCCACTGTCACTACCGTATATGGATGCCGGAGAGCAATGAAATGGGAGTACTTGCTGAGCCGGTCTACTACGACCAAGATGACTGTGTTGCCATCGGAACGCGGTAAACCGTCGATGAAATCCATCGACACCTCATGCCAAACCAAATCGGGAAGTGCCAATGGCTGCAATAATCCCGCCGGTGCTTGTGCCATATACTTGTTGCGTTGGCAGACGTCACAAGCCGCGGCCATTGCTTCCACGTCTTACCTCATTCTGACCCAATACAACTCCGCCACGAGCCATTGATACGTCTTGTTCATCCCCGCGTGCCCCCAACTACGCTCCCGTGAAATTCCTGAAGTGGTTGAGGGATGTAAGCTGATTTGCGCGGAAGGACGACGCGTCCTTGGAAAAGCAGCCGCTGCCCTACAATAGCATACCCGGGCCATTCTCGTGATCCCCGCAGCAGATCCGTGTGAATCGATGCGAGCTCGTCGCTTTCCGCAGCTTCGCGAAGCAGCCTCTCGGTGTCGAGCTTGAACGGAACAGAAACTGCACTCAAAATGGGCTCTTCAATCTTGCGGGAAAGTGCGTCGGCAGCTTTATTCTCGATTCCGGGGCAGTACTAGATCTCAAAATCGTATCCCAAAAGTTTCGAGAGCCACCGCTGATGCTCCTCGGTAACCATACGCTGATCGAGAAGGAATTTGAGGCTCCTCTGGTCGGTGCGGATGATGAAATGCCGGCCTAAGAGGTATGGCCGCCACTTCTGGACCCCCAAGATGATGGCCATTAATTCCCGTTTGTACACCGATTTAAGCCTATTGCGCCCGGATAAAGTCTGACTGAAATAGGCAATCGGTCTTTTTGCCTGCATCAAAACAGCCCCCAACCCATACCCCGAGGCGTCGGTCTCGACTTCGAAGGGGCGGTCAAAGTCGGGCAGCGCCAAAACGGGTGCCCTCGACATTGTCGTCTTGAGCTTCACGAATGCCTCAGATGCTTCCATATCCCAAAGGAAATTATCCTTTTTCAACTGATCGGTGAGAGGTTGGGCTATCGACCCGTACCCTTTAACGAACCTCCGGTAATACCCGCACAAGCCGAGGAAACCCCGCAATTCCCACAGCGTTTTGGGTTCAGCCCAATCGAGCATGGCCGATACTTTCTCGGGGTCTGTGCCCACACCCGACCCTGAGACGATGTGCCCAAGATACTCCACTTGCGGCAGTCCGAATAAGCACTTCTTCCGGTTCGCGTAAAGCTGATGATCGGCCATCGTTCGGAGAACTTCTTCCAAGTGTCGTAAATGCTCCGACCCATCCCGACTGTAGACTAGAATGTCATAAAAAAATACCAAGACAAACCTACGTAGATAGGGATGGAAAACAGCATTCATAAGCGCGACTGGAAGGTGGCTGAAGCGTTGGTCAAGCCGAAAGGCATTACGAGGAATTCGTAGTGCCCCTCGTGTGTGCTGAAAGCCGTCTTTTCCACGTCCGAAGGTTTCATCCAGATCTGATGGTACCCCGACTTGAGGTCAATTTTTGAAAAAACGGTGGCGCCGTGCAGTTCATCCAACAACTCATCGATGACGGGAATTGGAAATTTATTGAGTACTGTTGCCTTATTAAGCGCTCGGTAATCGATGTTGTCGCACGAAAATGAACAACTATTTAAAACCTCGGGCGGTTCGATCCAAGGCCGGACCAAGTGATCGCACCCGGGCCAAGAGTGTGAACTCGATAGTCTCGAGCTAGGGTTTTCTCCGATCAACCCGCCTCTCGGGAGAGGTAAGGGGTGAGGAGGAGGAGTGACCGTGCCTTGGTTGTCGGCTGCCTACGTACCCGTGCGTGGGATCAGGTCAGAACGTAGTTCAAGCGTGTGTAACGCAGTGTGAGGCGCGGAGCCTTGGTGGAGAAGCGTACTCGACGAAGGAGACGAGGCGCGGAGGAGTCCTCGGTGACGTCTCAGAACTTCGGAGATCGCGTATGCGAGAGAGAATGTGTGTTTTCTCTCTTTTGGAGACGTGGAATACTCTAAGTCAAGAGTTCCTTGTTGTGGTAGAGATTCCGGACGCGTAGGCGATTCCTAGTTGGAAATGCCGGACGCGTAGGCGATTTCTTGTTAGAAATGGCGGACGCGTCTAGGGTGCTAGACGCGTAGGCGATTTTCAGTCGAAAACCGTTAGAGCACTCGTGGGCTCAAGATTAATCGTTCGATCAAGAGAGGCGGCACTTGGGAGTCCCCAGAAAGCGCTTCAGAATCTCTGAGAACGAGAAATCGAGGAGAATCTGCTTCATGCCAAGGATGGCGTCCAGAGAAGCAGAGAGAAGTCTCAAGTTCCTTGAGAATGAATGGGATGGCTTTCCCCTCAATGAGAGGGGGTATTTATAGGTGTTTGAGGGCCTTAGAAGGCTTCTTTTTCGTCCATGTGGGACTAGGAACGCGCGCACCATCAATTGGAGGCGCACGGCGCGCGCGGTGCACAAGGCGCGGCGCACAACACGCGGCGCGCGTCGCGCGGCGCAGGGGGCGCGGCGCGTAGGTCACCGGGCGCGGCGCGGGATGCGCGGCGCATGGGGCGCGCGGCGCGGGCGCGTCTTGGCATGGCGCGCGCCTGCCTGGCGCGGCGCGCTACCTTGCTGGCGCAGCGCACTGCTTGCTGCACGGCTGGCTGGCGCAGCGTGCTGTGCGCGCGGTGAATGGCTCGTCTTGCTGGACTCTTGCGGGCCTTTAGGGGTCTTCGAATACCATTCTTTCCACGTGAAATATGAAGGTTTCCACTTGACGAGAGTGACTCGACTCGAGGAGCGAAGCTCGACTCGAGGAGACTGACTCAAGGCTCGACTCAAGGAGCGAAGCTCGACTCGAGGAGACTGACTCAAGGCTCGACTCGAGGAGCGAAGCTCGACTCGAGGAGACTGACTCAAGGCTCAACTCGAGGAGCGAAGCTCGACTCGAGGAGACTGTATGAAGTCTCAACTCGAGGAGCGAGGCTCAACTCGGGGAGCCGACTCAAGTCTCAACTCGAGGGGCTAGGCTCGACTCAAGGAGTCAAGAGTTTGGGCGAGGGCTTGAAGACTTGCCGCTCTTCAGGACCTCCGGCCTGACCATCGGCCCTTTGAGCGACGTGCCTTCTTGGCGTCTCGGGTTTTCCGAAAACGACCGACAACAATCGATACAGAATCGCCAACTTCCGTCTTTCTTCTTGACGAGAAGTATCGGGCTGGAGTAGGGGCTCTGACTCGGTCCAATGATTCGGGCCTCCAACATCTCGCGGACTAGCCGCTCTATCTCGTCCTTCTGAATCTGCGGGTACCTGTAGGGCCTGACGCTGATTGGTTGGCTTCTGCTCTTCAAGGGAATAACGTGATCATGTCCCCGCTGCGGAGGTAATCCCATTGGCATGTCAAAAACTTCCCCAAAATGCTCGATCAGACTAACAACACCTACAGCTGTCTTGTCGGTCGTGTCGCTGCCCGAATCCGCGGTTTGTAGCTCGACGAGGTAACCAGTTCCGCCGGTCGCGACAGTCGGGGCCAGCCCCTTGACCTAGACCAACGAGCGACACAAACTCGAGTCGCCACGCAACATAAATCTGTCTCCGTTGAGCTCGAACTCCATGCGAAGCCCTTTCCAATTGTGGTAGGAGCCCGGTAACGTCTCGAGCCATGTCATGCCGAGAATCATATCTGTGCTTCCAAGGTTGAGTGGCAAAAAATTGTCCCGAATCGAGACTCCTTGGATGTTGACGAGAAGGTCCCTGCACACTCCACTACTCTTCTCCGACTTGCCCGTCCCCATCACGACGTCGAATTCATTGGTGCTGGTAATTGGCAGCCCCATTGATTGGATCACTCGATTAGACACGAAACTGTGAGTTGCGCCGCAATCGAGCAATACAACCACTTCATGTTCGCCGATCGTTCCACGCATCTTCATCGACCGTCCACCGGTTAAGCCCGTCACTGAGCGCAAAGAAACCTCGATGCAGTCGAGGTGAACATGAGCCAACTCTCCCTCGTCGTCTTGCTCCTCGGTCCCGCTGTTCTGCGCTACAATGTCTTGCCCGTCCACTGTCGTTACCGTGACCTGTAATTCTTGCAGGGCCGCCACCTTGCACCGATGACCCATCGAGAATTTTTCCTCGCACTTGAAACATAATCCCCGCACTCTCTTTTCGGCGTATTCGGCCTCGGACAGCCGCTTCTCCCCTCTTCCGTTCGGTGGAGGCGTTCGATAGTCCACCCTCAACGTGCGATTTGATCGCCGTCGAATAACCGGGAAAACTGCTCGTTCCACTCCGCCCCTTCCGATTCGCGAGAACCAGTTTTTCTGCTCAAAAAGCATGCTCAATTGCTTCTTTCAGCATCGCCGGAGGGGTGTACTTCACGAAACTGCGGGTTTCGTATCGCAGCCCTCGGACGAAAAAATTCCGGAGCACTTTATCGGGCAGCCCCCGGACTTGTCCTTGAAGCCTCTCGAATTCCTTCAGATACGCCTCCAAGGAACCCGTTTGCATGAGACTCATCAATTGATCGCTCCCGTCATCGCCCTCCAAAAGTTCTTGAAAACGAAAAAGCAAACG
The DNA here is from genome assembly GCF_054948205.1 of Urtica dioica subsp. dioica. Classification (NCBI taxonomy): domain Eukaryota; kingdom Viridiplantae; phylum Streptophyta; class Magnoliopsida; order Rosales; family Urticaceae; genus Urtica; species Urtica dioica. Next base: position 3,526,238 of record NC_142764.1, on the reverse strand, counting down.
TGGTTTCAGATCCCGCCAATTGCAGAACGGATCGGATCTCTCCTCGTTATCGAACCATTGAAGGGCCGTTCCTTCGAAGCACACGGCCGCTAAATCAAGTTTCTCGGCCTCGGGCACTCGGTTCACCGCAAAGTAGTGCTCTACTCGGGTCACCCACCCCTTTGCGTCGGTCCCGTCGAACACGGCCAACTGCAGTCGCCGCGTTCTCTCTCCTGCCCCAGCCCGCTCGTAGTGATCTACATTCCTTCGGTCGTTCCCTTCTCCGTTCCGGAAGTCTTGGAAATTCCGGTCCTCCTTTAGCCTGCAAAAGTCCCAATCCGGATCCGGTTCCGGCGGTCTGTCTTGTGCCGTTCCGAGCCAAACCCGGTTTCCCTTCGCTGTTTCTACGCGATTCATGCGCTCGGTCGCCTCCTCGAGCGCTTTCTTGGCCAACCGCACGGTGAGGTATGGGTCGTCCATGGTGTCGGGTCCCGAAAGGGGCTGTTTGGCCTTCAAATTCAGGCTCGTTCCCGTCGATGGCTTGCTGGTGCTTCCGTTATTCCCGTCGACGCCATGCGGATCGCGCATATTCAGGTCTGGGAATTCCCGATTCGTGCATCCGACGGCTTCGAGATCATTCCGTTTGCTGCTCGCGCCTTCTATGGCCGCCATAACGAGCTATCCCGTGACGCTGTCCGCTGGTGCAGCCATGGTGACTTGTTCTGGTGCAGATCGTGACATCATCGCTTGAAACATCGCGGTGATCTCGCCAAACCGTGCCTCAGTCGAGAGACGCTGTTCTTCCAGCGCAGTCTTGTACGCTCGCCGCTGGGCCTCTACTGCCGCGAGTATCTTAGCTCCGATCGCTGGGCCTGTCGACCCTGACGAAGCCGTCTCCTCCTCTGCCGTGGAGTCGCGGTCGCCGGCGTTCGGAATTCCGGCGGTGCTCGCTGGTGCTTTCTTCTTCTGCTGTCCCATCGGAAACTGCTCTGATACCAATTTGATGTATCTCAAATCGATAAACACAATAAAACGCAGCGAAGGATATGCCGACGGGAATCCACAAATCGTAAACCCCGTCAATAATAATTGAATAGAAATCAACAAACAAAGTCTCGTCCGAACCTTCGAAAACACGGACAATGTTCTCTAGGAGTTTCGACGGCTAAACCAAGCAAATCAAAACTGAAAACCCTCCTAAGCATAATAGGATCAACCTATAGGTCAATTTTAGACATACGGGCTTTATTTTATGGGCTCATTCCTAATTAATAATTAGAGAGAGATTTGCATCAAAGTCACAAACTCGGCTCCAAATTGCAAATGAGTCACGACGAAAAAAGGTGTTGCATAGATGTCAGTTTGATAAAAAAAAAATAGGACCAAATACCCTTACACATATTTCAAAGTAGACTAGCAGTCAAATATTTCGAAAAAAAAGTAGACTCACAGAAGAAATTACAAAGAGTAGACTCGCAGTCAAATATTTCGAAAAAAATAGACTCACAGAACAAATTACAAAAAGTAGACTTGCAGTCAAATATTTCAAAACAAAAAGTAGACTCCTTCACAAATACAAATACATCAACACAGATTCCTTCGTCCTCTTCTTCCCCGATTCCTTCTCGATCTGGCTCCCGAACCTCGCCGTCGACCACAGCCCCGACGGCCTCGCTTCTCGTCGCCATCGCCGGTGGTCTCCGCCGAAACCAGGCTCTTCCTCGCCGACGACGCCGATCGGAGAATCCTCTTCTCTAAACTCTCGATTCATTCTCGATCTGCCTCCCGAGCCTCGCCGTCGACCAAAGTCCCGACGGCCTCGCGTTCTCGTCGCCGTCACTGATGGTCTCCGCCGGAACCAGCCTCTTCCTCGTCGACGACGACGATCGGAGAATCCTCTCCTCCAAACTCCCGATTCCTTCTCTATCTGCCTCCCGAGCCTCGCCGTCGACCGCAGCCCCGACGGCCTCGCGTTCTCGTCGCCATCGCCGGTGGTCTCCGCCAGAACCAGCCTCTTCCTCGCCGACGACGACGATCGGAGAATCCTCTTCTCCAAACTCCTGATTCCTTCTCGATCTGCCTCCCGAACCTCGCCGTCGACCACAGCCCCGACGGCCTCGCGTTCTCGTCGCTGTCGCCGGTGGTCTCCGCCGGAACCAACCTCTTCTTTGCGGCGGCGGAGGAAGATGAGGAATGGGAGAGAGAGTTGGCGAACTTCTTCTTGTCGGATATGACCGGAGAGTTTGAGAGAGATTGATTTTATTATAAGAGGGTAATTTAGACTTTCTATAGGTGACACAAATGCAAATAAGTGATACGGATGCAATTTTAGCAAATAAGTGACACAAATGCAAGGAATGGCTGAAGCTGTGACTTCAGCCGCAAATGCCACATAATTAAAAGGCCTAAACAGATGATTATAGGCTTTATTTCTAGTTGCTGAATTAATTAAATAAATAATAAAAAAGGCTTAATATTAATTAAGCCCGCTCGGCCCTATTCCTTCTCCGATACACCAGGCCTGCGACTCTATCAAATATCCACAATCCAAGATAGTTTACGCCGCTTATTTTGGTGCCACAATGCAGTTCGTTCGAGCCCCACAAGACTACGGTGAGTGACCTCCTGACCAACATATGTAGTAATTGTGTCACTGTGTTTCCTAATTTGAAAACCTTGCCAAAATGGTCTTTATGAGTTATAAATCGTATCAGTTTAGTCATTTTTGCTGATTAAATATGTTTCGCATTTGGTGGTCAGGCTTTTAAATGTCACGCGATGAACTAACTTGAATCATTTGGACCATAATTGATAAAGAGCAATTAAATATGATATATTTAATGACATAAACCACCCACAATTTGGAAAAATGATGCTGCATTGGGAAGCAGGGTTTAGTAAAGAGACACTATTCATGGCTTGCTGCGGCGGAGGTGGCCCACGCAACTTCAACCCTGCGGTGTCGTGCGGGACCAGCGGGTCCACTAGCTGTGAAGACCCATCTTCGTATGCAAACTGGGACGGAATCCACTTGACCGAGGCTGCTTATCGCACCATCGCCGACTCTCTTCTCAACGGCCCTTTCATGGATCCACCGCTTCTCGATCACGCTCAAATCGATTCTATCTGATCATCCCGATGGTGTTTATATATAGTAAGAAATAACATTCTCCTCTACCTGTTATTGTTACATCACTCATCATCAAATAGGTTTACAGGCCAAGATTTGTTGCTTGTACGCTTAAGGGGAGAATTATGTAGTGGTTGAGCTTGATATGTAGACTTGTTATAAACACTTGTGTAATTTAAACTAGGATCACCATTACGGGTTGGCAGAGTTTGCCAAACGTATGTAATGTTGTCGCACGAAAATGAACAACGATTAAATACCTCGGGCGGTTCGATCCAAGGCCGGACCAAGTGATCGCGCCCGGGCCAAAAATGGGAGCTCGTAGATCGAGCTGCACCCTCCAGACCCTGAGGTGTGTTTTGGGGGGTGTGACCGTGCCAAAAGTTGGCTGCCTACGTACCCTTTAGTATGGATCAGGTCAGAACGTAGTTCAATTTGTGTATGGGGGCTATCTTGGGCTCAGAGGCTTTGGGAACCCAAGTCTTTAGAGTAGGACCCGGCTCGTAGCTTCTGGTGAAGACTTTAGAAAGGTCGCGTGCTCGTAGCTCGGAGTTCTAGCTCAAGGGCCAAGAAGCTGGAGAGCAGTACGTACTGCAAAAGCTCGGGTCGCAGAAGAGGAGCGCGCTCCCTCTCGTGGAGGGGGGTCCTTGTTTCTGAGCCGTGGGAAGAGGAGTGCGCGCTCTTGGAATGTCACAAGAGCACGAGAGAATTCTTCAGAGAAGAGAAGTATTGTTCTCGAAAATGTATGAATCGTCCTTCTTTTTCTCCCCTAGGGGGGTATTTATAGTATTTGAGGGGAGGCCTTGAGCCGGCCCCTTGAGGCCCACCGGGTGGCCGGGAGCGAGGCGCGCGAGGCCTCACGCCCAAGAAGGCGCAGGGCGCGCGGGACATGTTGCCTGGATGGGCGCGGGGCGTGCCAGGCGCGGCGTGCCTGGCAGCGGGCGTGCCCGGCCGAGGTGGCAAAGACGCTCGGCCGAGGTGGCCGAGCTGACGAAGACGCTCGGCCGAGGCGGCTGAGCTGGTGAAGACGCTCGGCCGAGGCGGCCGAGCTGGCGAAGGCGCTCGACCGGGGTGGCCGAGGTGGCAGAGACACCGGGCTGAGGCAGCAGGGGCGCTCGGCCGGGGCGCCGAGGCGCGCGCAGGCTGGGAGGCCGGGGTGCGCGGGAGTGTGCACGCGCGCCGGGAGGCCGGGGCGCAGGGTGCGCGTGAGCCAGGCGCGATAGGGCGCGCTGAGGCCCATTGGGCCGGGGGCCTCAGGGCCGGGGGCGCAGGTGCACGCGCGCCGGCCGTGCCGGGCTGTGGGTGCGTCGGGGCTCTCGGGCCTGGTGGGCCGGGGCCCGTTGGGCTCCCGGCCGGCCTTAAATCGTTTTTGAATTTCCGGTGTTCCAAAAACGACCGGTAACATTAGCCCCCCAAGTTTACGGCTTACGGGACGTAAGTCGTGAACTTTAGAAAAGAGAAGGGCGTTGAGGTAATTTCACCTTCGATCACATGTGATCGTCCGCACGCATATCTTTTGTGGCCGGACCCCTGGGGGCCGGACCGGGCCGGTCGGGCAGCAAGACCCGCGCGCGGCCTGGCGCTAGGGGACTGGCGCGCGCGCGAGGCCGGCCCGCGGGCCGGGCCTTGTGTTGCGCGCGCAGGGGGAATGAGCAGGGTTTGCTCCTCCTCTCTATAAATAGGAGAGTCCCCGCTCTCTCTATTCACACTGGCGTCCTGCGGGTAATCGGAAAATTCCTTTGAATTTGAAATTTCCCCCGGGCAGTTGACTTTTTTCATTTTTCTTTATGGGGAGTGAGCTTGTTTCCCATGTTGATGATCCCTAGGTTGACCCTACCTGCCCTCTCCCAAATTTTGGGGGGGCGGCCAAGGGTCCCTTTGAGCAACTCGACGGGATTCCCATCTTTGTCGAGGAAGACTCTGGTGCGGCCGACAAATGGCTCGCGGAGTTGGAGATCGACGCCGCGGCGATCGCCGAGCTGGCGGGGCCCGGGAGCGGCCCACCTGCTAGGTTCGGCCCTGAAGGGGAGGACGAAGGGTCCAAGGACCCGCGTTCATCAAGGTTGGTGATCATCCTAGTCTCCCGCGAGGCGTCCTTTGACGCCCCCCTGCTCAAGCAGCGGGGTGAAGCGGCGGTGAGCGCCGAGCTCCCCCGGGCGTCTAACTTGGACGCCTCGGGTGTCGAGCTTGCGATAGTGCCGTCCGAATCTTTCTTGGACGAGATTTACTCCGACGATCCCCAAGGGTCGGGCTCGGAGGGCCCTGAAGAGGACTCGGAGGCTCCTCCCGCGAGGGGGAAGGAGAAACATAATGGCAAGGTGCTGGCGACGGCATGGCCGGCCCTCGAGTCCGCGGAGGCTTCGGGCTACACTTATGCCCGATCGCTGGAGAGGACTCGTATGTACGAAGTAGGCAACTCTGTCGCCCCCGTCGGCTTAGACTGCAAGGGAATCGATGCTGCGAGCACGCTCACTTCCCGAGTCTTCAGCACGCTTCGGGAGTCTTGTCTGCGGGTTGCGTCTCCCATTTCCCACGATCGTCCAGCAGATCCTGACCCGACTAGAGGTCCATGCATGTCAGATGAGCCCGGCGTTCTATCGCTTGTTGGCTACATGTTTCATGGAGTGGCACTGCCAGACTCAAGGAGCGAGCTCGACTTGAGGAGCGAGCTCGACTCAAGGAGCGAGCTCGACTTGAGGAGCAATTTTGACTTGAGGAGCGAGCTGGGCTCGAGGAGTGGGCTCGACTTGAGGAGCGAGCTCGACTCGAGGAGCGAACTTGAGCTCGACTCAAGGAGCGAGCTCGACTTGAGGAGCGAACTTGAGCTCGACTCAAGGAGCGAGCTCGACTTGAGGAGCGAACTGGGCTCCAGGAGCGAGCTTGACTTGAGGAGCGAGCTCGACTCGAAGAGCGAACTTGAGCTCGGCTCAAGGAGCGAGCTCGACTTGAGGAGCGAGCTTGAGCTCGACTCAAGGAGCGAGCTCGACTTGAGGAGCGAACTTGGCTCGAGGAGCGAGCTCGACTTGAGGAGCGAGCTTGAGCTCGACTCAAGGAGCGAGCTCGACTTGAGGAGCGAACTTGGCTCGAGGAGCAAGCTCGACTCGAGGAGAGAACTTGAGTTTGACTCAAGGAGCGAGCTCGACTTGAGGAGCGAACTTGAGCTCGACTCAAGGAGCGAGTTCGACTTGAGGAGCGAACTTGAGCTCGACTCAAGGAGTGAGCTTGACTTAAGGAGCGAGCTGGGCTCGAGGAGCGAGCTCGACTCGAGGAGCGAACTTGAGCTCGACTCAAGGAGCGAGCTCGACTTGAGGAGCGAACTTGAGCTCGACTCAAGGAGCAAGCTCGACTTGAGGAGCGAACTGGGCTCGAGGAGCGAGCTCGACTTGAGGAGCGAGCTCGACTCGAAGAGCGAACTTGAGCTCGACTCAAGGAGCGAGCTCGACTTGAGGAGCGAGCTCGACTCGATGACCGATCCGGGCTCGAGGAGCGAGCTCGACTCGATGCCGGCCTCGTTGAGCTTGCTCTGGTGAGCGACCGAGCTCGCCGAGTTAGGTCGACCTAAGCCTCATCCCATAAGTGGGGAGCTTAAGGTTTTTACCTTTTCTCTTTTTTTTTTTTTGGCCGTGAATTCTTGAGTGTATGTCGCAGGACCCATTAGCCCCCCAAGTTTTTAGTTTACATGCCGTGCTTTGATGACTAAAAACTTTTTTTTTTATAAAGTGGGTAAAAAAGACCGCAAACTTTATTTTTTATTGATTTTTGCTAACGGGGAACATCGTTGAACAGTGGCACATAGGCCTTTATTGAATAAGGGAAATCATAGCAATAATGAGGGGACTTGATCACTGGTGGTACTGTCTCAAGTGTTCGGCGTTCCACGGGTGCCGGATTGGAGTTCCGTCCGTGTGTTCGATGTAGTAGGTCCCGTCGTGTATGACTTGTCGGACTCTATATGGTCCTTCCCAATTTGGGCCTAGGACTCTGGCGCCTTGCACTTGGGTGTTCTGGAACACGCGTCTGAGTACAAGGCTGCCGACGGCGAAGATCCACCTTTTGACTTTGGCGTTGTAGTATCTCTCGACCTTTCGCTTTTGTGCAGCGAGTCTGGTGAGAGCCTCGGATCTTTTCTCGTCGATTAGATCGAGTTCGAGGCGCATGGCTTCATCATTTTCTTTTTCGTCGAAAGTGTCAACCCGATAGGTGGGGACTTCCATTTCCATGGGGACCACCGCCTCCACCCCAAAAGCTAGGGAGAAGGGAGTCTCTCCGGTGGCGTTTCGAACGGTCGTTCGATAGGCCCATAGGATGAAAGGCAGTTCTTCAGCCCAGGCGCCTTTTTTGGCTTCGAGCTTTTTCTTGAGGTTGCTCTTAATCATCTTGTTGACGGCTTCCACTTGGCCATTAGCCTGTGGATGTCGCGGGGATGAGAATGTCTTGCTTATCCCTAGTTGGGCGCAGATCTCTCTAACCCTCGCGTTGTCGAACTGTGCGCCGTTATCGGTCACGATTGACGCGGGGATGCCGTGGCGACATATTATGGACTTCCAGATGAAGTTCTTAGTGTTGGCCTCGGTGATCCTGGCCAGAGGCTCGGCTTCGACCCACTTGGTGAAGTAGTCGATAGCGACGATAGCGTATTCGTATTGCCTCGGGGCTTTGGGAAGCTTGCCGATAATGTCTACGCCCCATTTTGCGAAGGGGCGTGGAACAACGATGCTATTTAGGGGAGATGGCGGCTGTCGTGGAACGTTGGAGAAACGTTGACACTTGTCGCACTTTCTCGTCCAGTCGTAGGCGTCTTTTTTCATCGTTGGCCAGAAATAGCCTTGTCGAAGCGCTTTGAACGCGAGGGACCTCCCAGCGGCGTGGTTTCCGCAGAGGCCTTTGAGTTTCCACTCGACCTACGCTCGACCGGAAACTCGGGGGGCTAATGTTGTCGGCCCGTCTAGGGCCGACGAGGACAAAGCCATCTATTCGACCCGCGTGGCTGGTGCGAGGTCTTGAGCGGAGAAACCCTGACCCAACCAGGGGCCGGCCCAAACCAATGGCCAAGTCAAATGCCTTGCCCGGCCATTGGCCGAGTCAATGGCTCACTAGGCCATTGGCCGAGTCAATGGCTCACTCGGCCATTGGGCAGTTCACTCGGCCATTGGCCGAGTGAACCCTCCAGTAGTTCACTCGGCCAATGGCCGAGTGAACCTTCCAGCCGCCCAGGCAGTTCACTCGGCCATTGGCCGAGTGAACCTTCCAGCTGCCCATGCAGTTCACTCGGCCATTGGCCGAGTAAACCTTCCAGCAGTTCACTCAGCCAATGGCAGAGTGAACCTTCCAGCCGCCCAGGCAGTTCACTCGGCCATTTGCCGAGTGAACCTTCCAGCAGTTCACTAGGCCAATGGCCGAGTGAACCTTCCAGCTGCCTATGCAGTTCGCTCGGCCATTGGCCGAGTGAACCTTCCAGCAGTTCACTCGGCCAATGGCCGAGTGAACCTCACCACCATGTTCACTCGGCCATTGGCCGACCCAACCATTGAAGGGGTCAATGGCCGACTCAAGCATGCTCACTCGGCCAAGGGGTTTTCAAACCACCTCTTGGCCGCCTATAAATACAAGGGTCCCTCCCTTGACCCAGGTAATCCAATTTTGAGTCTCGAAACGCTGCCGAACTCGTACTTCGCTCGTTTCGCTCATCTTTGGCCTCTCACCACCCCTAAAACCTCTATACTCCACCTCAATCCCACTAATGTTGAGCGTCGGAGAGGTAAACAGGGGCACCCCCTCTGTTTCCCCTTTGTAGCTCAAGGTTCTCTCATCTCTTTCAGGTATGCCGGTGAGCTCAAGGGACATTCACAGCTAAGGGACGACTCGGGATACCGAGTATGACACGCTCGAGTCCAGGCGAGACCACTTGGTCCGGCCTTGGGTCTAACCGCCTGTGGCTCCTAAATCGTTATCTGAAAAACAGCGACAACATTTTGGCGCTAGAAGGAGGGGATCTCTCGACCTTGGCGACACATCCCCTCTACCAGTCTTCTTCTCACTTCTACGACTCTCGAGAGATGAGTCATGGCCCCGCCACCGCCGTGGGCGCCCGAGCAACGGGCTCGAGGTGCGGCCTCCGAAGCCCCGTGCGTCGTCTTGGAGGGCAACCTCGTGATAACGAGAGCCAGCCCCGAGACCTGGCGAATGACCCCGAGGCCGTAGTCCGAGAGGACACGGCTCGAAGGCTCGCCGAACTCCTAGACCACCCCGGCGTCACCGGCGCGCTCATCGCCGACCTCCTTGACTCCAACAACGTCGACGACATCAACCACGAGACCAACCTCGACCGCGCTATTCACGAAAGTGGGCGCACGCGCACGCTTCCAAGGGGACACCCTCGGGCGACCGCGTCGAGACGTCAACTTTCTGATGAGCACCCGCACGCGAAAGGGACGCTCCGTGCTCATCAACCACGGGGGCGCTCAACCTCTAGGCCCCGAAAGGGACGCTCCAAGCTCATCATCCGCATCCAAAACCCCCGGGGAGATGACGGCGACAATGGCCGTGTCGTCCGTCGAGAACGTCACTCAAATGACGCATCCTCGCCTAAAGTGATAGGTACGGCCGCCGGAGACTTGAGAGATTGCCTCAACTCCCGAAAGGAGTCTCATGAGAGCGACTTGAGAGAAAAGCTCAACGCCCAAAGCGAGATCGCGAGCAAGGTCGTCTTGGGACGTCAACCACCTGACGCTGCTAACTGCGCACCCAACAAGAAACGCGCCTCCGCACTCGCCGCATCGGTCGTCGCTCCCGACTCGCGAAGGAAGAGGCGCAGAAAGGGTCGAGTCCCTAATAACCTTCCTTCTCCGACCCCGAAGCAATCCTTCATCCCTCTCAACACCACGCCCGACCGGATCCTGAGCTTACACAAGGAAAAGCGAGGGTCCCCGGCCCCTCTAAAGACGGACCCCGCAACGCGGGACAGAAGCAAGCAATGCGACTATCACCGAGATCATGGACACGCAACAACTGAATGCTACCAACTTAGGAAGCAAGTTGATTCCCTGGTTCGAGGTGGGAATCTCAGGGAATTCGTCGCATCCGTTAACAAGGTGACAACCCTGACCGAGCGCCTAACTCGTCAAATGGAATGAAGCGTCTCAAGGGGCCGATGGTTAGGCCGGAGGTCCCAAAGAGAGACGAGCACCCACCACTCGCCGTGACGACTACCACGGCTTCCGCCATTAAGCTCACGACCGAACTCAATCGGCTTCGTGATCACTTTTATTTTGAAAATGTAATTTCCTTTTTTCAAAGAAGGCCAAGTGCCATGACAAACTGTAACGACCCCCTTATTGCAATAAAGAGTTATTTCACAAATGAAAATATGTAACGCACACTATTGTATACCTCTAACACGAGAGTTTCTTGGCCTTTGTCTCACAAACGCAAGAAACTCGGGGGGCTAACAGGGATCAATGCTCAATCAAAAACAACTCAACAACAACTCAAAAAAAAATAATAATAAAGTCTCAAGGGGCCGATGGTTAGGCCGGAGGTCCCAAAGAAAGACTTCTCACGTAACTCCTCAAGATGAGTTCATTCCTCGAGTCGAGTTCGAATCCACGAGTCGACCGATACTCCTCGTGCCAATTCTTCACGTAGCTCCTCGTGCAGGCTCTACGTAAGCCCTCGAGCCGAGTTCGAGTCCACGAGTCGACAAGCTACTCCTCGTGCGGACTCCACATGCCTCCTCGAGACGAGTTCATTCCTCGAGTCGAGTTCGAATCCACGAGTCGACCGATACTCCTCGTGCCGATTCTTCACGTAGCTCCTCGTGCAGGCTCTACGTAAGCCCTCGAGCCGAGCTCGAGTCCACGAGTCGACAAGCTACTCCTCGTGCCGACTCCACATGCCTCCTCGAGACGAGTTCATTCCTCGAGTCAAGTTCGAGTCCACGAGTCGACAAGCTACTCCTCGTGCCGACTCCACATGTCTCCTCGAGATGAGTTCATTCCTCGAGTCGAGTTCGAATCCACGAGTCGACTGATACTCCTCGTGCAGGCTCTACATGAGTCCTCGAGTTGAGTCCCGAGTCCACGAGTCGACTGATACTCCTCATGCCGACTCTTCACGTAACTCCTCGTGCAGGCTCTACATGAGTCCTCGAGTTGAGTCCCGAGTCCACGAGTCGACTGATACTCCTCGTGCCGACTCTTCACGTAACTCCTCGTGCAGGCTCTACATGAGGCCTCGAGTTGAGTCCCGAGTCCACGAGTCGACTGATACTCCTCGTGCCGACCCCTCATGTAACTCCCCGAGATGAATTCATTCCTCGAGTTGAGTCCCGAGTCCATGAGTCGACTGATACTCCTCGTGCCGACTCTTCACGTAACTCCTCATGCAGGCTCTACATGAGTCCTCGAGTTGAGTCCCGAGTCCACGAGTCGACTGATACTCCTCGTGCCGACTCTTCACGTAACTCCTCGTGCAGGCTCTACATGAGGCCTCGAGTTGAGTCCCGAGTCCACGAGTCGACTGATACTCCTCGTGCCGACCCCTCATGTAACTCCTCGAGATGAATTCATTCCTCGAGTTGAGTCCCGAGTCCACGAGTCGACTGATACTCCTCGTGCCGACTCTTCACGTAACTCCTCGTGCAGGCTCTACATGAGTCCTCGAGTTGAGTCCCGAGTCCACGAGTCGACTGATACTCCTCGTGCCGACTCTTCACGTAACTCCTCGTGTAGGCTCTACATGAGTCCTCGAGTTGAGTCCCGAGTCCACGAGTCGTTTGATACTCCTCGTGCCGACTCTTCACGTGACTCCTCGTGCAGGCTCTACATGAGTCCTCGAGTTTAGTCCCGAGTCCACAAGTCGACTGTAATTCCTCGTGCAGGCTCTACATGAGTCCTCGAGTTGAGTCCCAAGTCCGCGCTCGCCGCTCAGCTCGTGAGCCAAAAGGTAGCGAGTTTCAAATGGGTTTCAAAGGCTTGCGTCCGCCGGGCGTATCTGGTCTAGCCAGCGTCCACGGGAAACCTCGCCACGCGAATGTGGCTCCGCGCCCGCCGCCCAGCTCGTGAGCCGAAAGGCAGCGAGTTTCAAATGGGTTTCAAAGGCTTACGTCCGCCGGAAGTATCTGGTCTAGCCAGCGTCCACGGGAAGCCTCGCCACGCAAATGTGGCTCCGCGCTCGCCGCCCAGCTCGTGAGCCGAAAGGCAGCGAGTTTCAAATGGGTTTCAAAGGCCTGCGTCCGCCGGACGTATCTGGTCTAGCCAGCGTCCACGGGAAACCTCGCCACGCAAATGTGGCTCCGCGCTCGCCGCCCAGCTCGTGAGCCGAAAGGCAGCGAGTTTCAAATGGGTTTCAAAGGCCTGCGTCCTCCGGACGTATCTGGTCTAGCCAGCGTCCACGGGAAACCTCGCCACGCAAATGTGGCTCCGCGCTCGCCGCCCAGCTCGTGAGCCGAAAGGCAGCGAGTTTCAAATGGGTTTCAAAGGCCTGCGTCCGCCGGACGTATCTGGTCTAGCTAGCGTCCACGGGAAACCTCGCCACGCAAATGTGGCTCTGCGCTCGCCGCCCAGCTCGTGAGCCGAAAGGCAGCGAGTTTCAAATGGGTTTCAAAGGCCTGCGTCCGCCGGACGTATCTGGTCTAGCCAGCGTCCACGGGAAACCTCGCCACGCAAATGTGGCTCCGCGCTCGCCGCCCAGCTCGTGAGCCGAAAGGCAGCAAGTTTCAAATGGGTTTCAGAGGCTTGCGTCCGCCGGACGTATCTGGTCTAGCCAGCGTCCACGGAAAACCCGGTCACACAAACGTGACACCAAGGCCCCCCAAGGCCCAAGTCGTGCTAATCGATCACGCCTTCATTGGTAGGTCGAGAAAATAAGCCACGCACAATAAAGTCGTGCAAATCGATCACGCCTTCACTGGTAGGTCGAGAAAATAAGCCACGCACAATAAAGTCGTGCTAATCGATCACGCCTTCACTGGTAGGTCGAGAAAATAAGCCATGCGCAATAAAGTCATGTTAATCGATCACGCCTTCATTGGTAAGTCCAGAAAATAAGCCACGCGCAATAAAGTCGTGCTAATCGATCACGCCTTCATTGGTAGGTCGAGAAAATAAGCCACGCGCAATAAAGTCGTGCTAATCGATCTCGCCTTCATTGGTAGGTCGAGAAAATAAGCCACGCACAATAAAGTCGTGCTAATCGATCACGCCTTCACTGGTAGGTCGAGAAAATAAGCCACGCACAATAAAGTCGTGCTAATCGATCACGCCTTCACTAGTAGGTCGAGAAAATAAGCCACGCACAATAAAGTCGTGCTAATCGATCACGCCTTCACTGGTAGGTCGAGAAAATAAGCCACGCACCATCAACCCGGAACAAAAGCCGTCCCTCGCGACGCACCAAAGGCCGTCCCTCGTGACGCACAAAAGTCGTCCCTCGCGACGCACAAAGGCCGTCCCTCGTGGCGCACAAAGGCCATCACTCGCGACGCACAAAAGTCATTCCTCGTGACGCATAAAGGCCGTCCCTCGTGACGCATAAAAGCCATCCCTCGCGACGCACAAAGGCCGTCCCTCGTGGCGCACAAAGGCCGTCACTCGAAATAGAAAATAGGAAAAGATCGAGTATGTACCCTGTGCCTTTATGCACTAATACTGCTCTGAACATGTCGATCTAGGATTCTCTTCTAGTTGTCCGCTCTGTCGCTCTCTAACTAGGAAATCTGTTTCCGAACTTATAAGAGTCGATGAACCAACTCCAAAAACTAAGTGGGAGGGTTATACTTGTTGTTTGTAACCCACGATCCCCAACACTAATGAAAGATGCAATTAACGTGGGACTAAGAGCCGCTCTTGCGACCCTCACTTAAATGTGAGTACTCCAAGGCGTTATTGCTTCGATCATTGCTCAATGAGCTACGTCCGAGAGTGATGCAATGATGACAAGGCCTCCCCTTGGGGGATTGTTTTTCAAAGCTGATCTTTTGGACTAAGTGGTTGGTTGCACACTTAGGCTCGATCCCTAGTAATCCTCCCTTGAGACTCTGCGAAAGGATGTGAGTGATCAAACCAATTTAAAAGGTGGCTAGTCAAAATAGATGTATTGACATCTTGGCTTAGCATTAATGATGTGTCATTTACTTATAAAAGGAGATTTTTTGCGGCCTTCTCTTGAGGGAGTAAATTATCGTTTGGTTTATAACACCTTTGGATTTTATAAAAGTCTTAATAAAACTTAAATCCTAAACCAAAGACTAATCATAAACTTGTTTCAACTTATATAGGCAATTTGTCTCTCAACCACCTCTCAATCTTTCTTTCCTCGATCAAACTCGAAAATGAAAACTACGTAGATTTGAAACGTAACCTCGACATAATACCTACTGTTAACAAGCACAAATGGGTACTCACCACCCCGTGTCCTCCTCTGACGAATGATGATTCAACTCAAGAGGACAATGACGCCTTAGCGGCCTGGCTTCGATCCGATGAGATTGTGAGGTGCTATATCTTAGCATCAATGAACAATGTGTTGCAACAACAACATCGTGACATCGAGACTGCCGCCGACATGCTCACCAATCTCCATGAGATGTTTGGAGGGCAAAGGCGTCAAGCAAGGCAAAAAGCAGTCCGACAATTTATGAACTGTCGCATGAAGGCTAGGACTCCTGTTGGAGACTTTATGATATTGATCATTAGTCATCTGAGTAAAATGGAAATCCTAGGATCTGAGATTGATGGGAAGAATGTCATAGATGTGATCTTAGAAACTCTCCCCGCATCTCTCGATACCTCCAAGATGAACTACTCCATTAACAAGCTAGAGTACACTGTTACCAAGCTTATGGAGGAACTTCACACTGCTGTAGGTCTCACTAAGAGAAAGAGGAATCAAGGAGAGGCACATGCTACTGAGCAAAAAGCCTCCGCCTCTGGAACTAAGAACAGACCTTACAAAGCCGATAAAAAGAACTGTCCTGCCTATCTCAAAGCAAAGGAACATAGTATTGTACTAGTTACCGAAGCATGCTTAGTAGCTGATAATGTATCAACGTGGATTCTTGACTCCGCTGCTACTAACCATATTTGTTGTACCTTGAATGGTTTCAAGAAAACCAAAAGCTTAGAGGAAGGCGAGTTCTGTTTCAAATGGGGTGATGGGAGCCTGGTGTCCGCGAAGGCTGTGGGATCCGTGACGCTGTCTTTTGAAGACCGCACTTTAAACTTGAATAATGTTTATTTTGTTCGTACCTTTGGGAAGAACTTAATATCCGTTGCTCGTCTTCGTGAGCAAGATTATTGTTTAAAGTTCATTAAGAATGGAATTCGTATTTCGTTTCCTGATAATTCTTTTGTCACTGGTATGAAGAATGCTCTTTTCTACATCTATCCCACTAAACCTTCTCTTTTAGACACCGAAATAGATAATGATCTAATTAGGGAGCCAAAGAGGATCAAACTTTCTGAATCCTCCGATCTAACAAAATCAACACACCTATGGCACTTAAGACTTGGTCATATCAGTCTAGAAAGGATTAAGAGACTTGTGAGGGATGGTCCACTCCAAGCCTCTGCAATAGGTTCACTACCTACTTGTGAATCCTGCATAGAAGGAAAAATGACTAAGCGACCTTTCTCTTATAAGGGTCGAAGAGCCACTGAGTTGCTGGAACTAATACATTCTGATGTATGTGGTCCGCTCAGCCAACAGGCACGTGGAGGATACGAATACTTCGTTACCTTCACTGATGATTACTCACGATATGGGTTTGTCTATTTGCTCAAACACAAATCCGAGACCTTTAACGTATTTAAGGTCTTTAGGGCTTTAGTGGAAAAGCAAACTGGCAAAGTGATCAAAACCCTTCGATCTGATCGAGGTGGTGAGTATATGTCTGGAGAGTTCGATGACTTTCTTAAAGAAGAAGGTATCGCTTCTCAGCTTACCGCACCTGGCACACCTCAACAAAACGGAGTGTCAGAGAGAAGAAACCGAACTCTTATGGAGATGGTTAGATCAATGATGAGTTACTCATCACTCCCGCTTTCCTTTTGGGGATATGCCCTTGAAACAGCCGCCTATATTCTGAACCAAGTTCCGTCCAAAACGGTTCCTGGTACTCCTTATGAACGATGGACTGGCCGTAAAGTGAATCTTGGCCGCATCCGAATTTGGGGCTGCCCTGCACACGTGCTGAGGCAAAAGACTAGCAAGTTGGCTAGTAGGTCAGAATTGTGCCTGTTTGTGGGATATCCAAAGGAAACCAAAGGTTTTACTTTCTATAGTCCCGAGGACGATAAGACTTTCGTTAGCACGAATGCTCGTTTCCTTGAGGAGGACTTTGTGAAAGATGCAAAACCTAGAAGCAAAATTGTGCTTGAAGAAAAGTTGGGTGAGGAAGCTTCTACCTCATCTGTAAGAACTGTTCTTACCCCAACTGAAACACAACCTAACTCATCAGAATCTCGTCAAGTAGTACTTAGACGTAGTGGGAGGGCTACTCAAAAGCCTGACAGGTACATGTCTTATGGAGACTCTCTTGTAGCCGTCTCTGACATGGATGATCCTGTTTCCTATAGCCAAGCGATGGCTTGTTCTGAATCAAACCTTTGGCTTGACGCCATGAAAGTTGAAATGCACTCGATGTATGTCAACAATGTCTGGAAACTTGTAGACCTTCCTGAAGGGATTAAACCCGTAGGGTGTAAGTGGATATATAAGACGAAAAGGGGTCCTGATGGGAACGTCGAGACGTTCAAAGCACGACTTGTGCAAAAGGTTATACCCAACAAGAAGGGATTGACTATGAAGAAACCTTCTCGCCAGTCGCGATGCTTAAATCCATCCGCATACTCCTATCCATAGCTGCAGCTCTCGACTATGAGATCTGGCAAATGGATGTCAAGACAGCCTTTCTGAATGGCAATCTTGACGAGCGCATTTACATGGCTCAACCAGACGGTTTCGTGGATAAAGGTCAAGAGACCAAGGTTTGTGAGTTACTTAAATCCATTTATGGACTAAAGCAAGCATCTAGGTCATGGAATATTAGATTCGATGAAACTGTAAAGAGCTTTGACTTTGAACAGTCAATAGATGAGCCTTGTGTTTACAAGTTAATACACGAAGGTAAAGTTGTGTTTCTAGTACTATATGTCGATGATATACTACTCATTGGTAATGACGTGGGTAAGTTATCTGAGGTTAAGGTCTGGCTGGCAAAGCAATTCGATATGAAGGATCTAGGAGAAGCCACGTACATTCTGGGGATCCAAATCTTTCGAGATAGGAAAAACCGGACCCTGTCGCTCCCTCAAGCATCTTATATTGATAAGGTGATGGATCGCTTCTCCATGCAAGATTCCAAGAAGGGCCAAACACCCTTTAGGCATGGAGTTTCACTCTCTAAGGACCAGTCTCCCAAGACTGCACAAGAGATTGAAGACATGAGGAAAATTCCTTACGCCTTTGCCGTAGGAAGCCTCATGTATGCCATGCTTTGCACTAGACCTGATATATGTTTCGCCGTTGGCGTAGTTAGCCGTTTCCAATCGAACCCTGGACCCAAGCACTGGATTGCTGTTAAGCATGTTCTTAAGTATCTTCGAAGAACTAGGAACTTGATGCTTACATACTCAGGTACTGACCTGACTATGACGGGATATACCGACTCCGATTTTCAAGCGGATAAGGATTCCAGGAAATCCACTTCGGGATCTGTGTTCATCCTTAATGGTGGAGCTGTTGTGTGGAGAAGTATTAAGCAATCTTGCATTGCTGACTCCACAATGGAAGCAGAATATGCGGCTACTTGTGAAGCATCCAAAGAGGCTGTATGGCTTAGAAAATTCCTTAAGTATTTGGAAGTTGTTCCAAACGTCGACGAGCCCATGACCCTTTATTGTGATAATAGTGGGGCTGTCGCTAACTCAAAGGAACCTAGAAGCCATAAGCGCTCTAAGCATATTGAGAGGAAATACCATTTGATTCGAGAGATCGTGCAGCGCGGAGACGTGGAAGTGAAGAAGATCTCAACGGTGGACAACCTCGCATATCCATTCACCAAGGCCCTAGCGAACAAGGTCTTCGACCAACATCGTGAGGGATTAGGCATGAAAGACTACACACATCTTCTTTGAGTCAAGTGGGAGTTTGTTGTCAATGGTGCCCACAAGAAGAGTTGTAATCTTTATTTTGCACATTTGATGTAATAAAGTCTCATGAAGACTCTTGCTTGTAATTGCCTATTCATTCATTAATAAAGTTGAAACGTTCATTCATTCTTTCTTTGTTTGAGGCTTTATGATAAAACCTTAGTCTTTTAGTCCATAAACAAACTAAACAACTTACGAAGAGACAAATGTAGATTTGCATGAACAAACTGTTCGTAGTTTGCTTAAAACGATATATTCGCAATCTTAGGGTCAAAGGACTATTGACCTCAGTATGATTGTTAGAAGAATCTATGATGTCTGGTTATGAGGCATTGAGAGTTGGAGACTATACAGTTCTTCTAGGTATCTTCCGAAGGTACTGAATTGACCAGTGCACTTCTAGAGACAAGATAAGAACAAACCATTTAACCTCTTATGTCTCGAAGTCACTATGTATGAATTGCATCATGCTTACCTTAATCCTGAAATGAGACATGCCATTTCACACCTTAGTATTCTCATTTGAGAAAGTCAGAGTTTGGACTCACTATGTGATTCCGAACAAGGCCTATTGGTGAAGTACTAAGTTGTGAGTCTGTCGTGAGTAACTTTGTGAAGTTCTCATAGATATGGAATTCATGTACAAGATTGCTGAAATGCAATGTATGTCACCTCATGCTTTGTTCCTTGGAGTGTGAATAAACGAACTGGCCAGTGTCCAACTTGAGTCCTGACTCTTTTGGATGAAACAATGTGACTTGTTAGCTCCTCGTCAATACATTGTTTCTAACTTATTCACAAGCGACAAAGGAGTTGAGGAAATAACAGCTAGAAGGGTAAAATGGTAATTTAGTAAATCCCGACTAGCTGATGACATTCATGAAGGGTAAACATAGATAATATTCAGTGGATCCGCTCATCATTATTAGGTCGAATTCTTGAGTAGAAAACAAATTCATTTGAACCGAGAGATTTTCAGTGTCAGCTCTTTAGTGGAGTCAGTTGGCATTAAGCTAAACTTGGAAAAGGTTTGTGAACTTTTGAGTCCAAGTTTTTAGCTCAAGCTTTGTTCATTTGGGTCCATGAGGTCACTGTCACGAATCACATCGATAGGAATAGTTAAACTAGAAGCTAAGTCAAAACAAGAACGAAAATAGTTAAAAGGGTATTTTTGTCTTTTGAGACAAAGGATGAAATGAATGTCAATAAATTTTTTGACAAGTTCATTTGATGACTTAATGTCACTCGGCCATGACTTGATCATTGGGCCTCGTGAATTAATTTCATTTCATAAGAGTTTTATTGAAAATTCTTAATGGGCCTTTTTCATGTTCTCATGAATAAATGAAGAAGCTTCTAGAAGCTCCTTCTAGAGACATGTTGGGCGCCTACCCTATAGAGAAATAGGAGAGTTTATTTTGTGCATAAATGTATTTAGATACTTGCCAAAAGAAAAAGAGGAAACAAATTTGCATATGCATGCATAAGAGAATCGGCCATGTTGAGAGAAAAGGCAAGCCTTGAACAAAATAGGAAACAAATCAAGGCTTCTAGAAGCCTTGTGTTGGCCGAGTGTCTCAAAGGGAAAAAGAGGAAATTGGCTCATGAATATGTGATATTCTATAGAAGAGGAAACTACATTATTGAAGGTGAGACCTCTCCTATAAATAGGAGCCTCATTTCCTCACATTTCATTCATCCAAGTTTAAGAGATTTGAGAGACTCTCTCTCTCTAGAACTTGTGGCCGAAATTCCTCTCTCTCTCTCTCTAGTTTATTTTCGATTATTCTTGTTTTGGCACCTAGGTCCTCACTCGACCTAGTGTTTAGCTCTGCGACTTCAAGACTTGTTCTTAAGTCGTAGTGTTTAAAAGTGCCCACTCACTAATTCCTTTATTTCGAGTGATTTAGTGATAGAAACTTTCGTGGTTGCTCGAGGTGCCGAGGAAAGAAAGAGAGACGTGCTGCGAGGGGAGACGAGCGTTGCAAACTTTCCAAAAGCTTCTTCAAAGTTCAAGCTTCAAGAAAGGTTAGTAAACTCTTAGCTCATATTGGTTTTTAATTACATGTACTTGCTTCTTTGTCTAGGTTAGTAAAAACTGTTTTTACTTGAAAATAAATTTTTTAAAATTCCGCCGCTTCCCGAAGCGTTTAATCTTTTTCTTAAACCCTAGATCAATTCCAACAATTGAGTCTATGTAAAAGAGAGAAATAGTAGAGTAAAAAGGGGGTTTGCGATTGATCTTCCTCCAATTCTAGAGAGAAAGAAAGGAAGATACTTATCTTTTGTGGGTGTGAACTGGAGAGTGTGGTGTAGAGGAGATGATGACAAAAATGGTGTGGAAAGTTCTTATTTGGCCGTGGGTGGTGTAGAGTGTTGGGATGATGTGTTAGACAAGTGGTGTGAAGAAGGAGTGTTGGAGGAAAGAAAGGAAGATAGGTGAGGTATGGTACTTTTCTAGTGTCCTTTCATGGTTCTTTCTTGAGAATGGTGTAAGAGGTTGAGAGAAAGCGGTGATGAATAAATTCTCTAGAGGTTTTCACATAGAGAATTCGAGGCCCCTTTCATGCGTTTGAATGCATGGTATTTATAGGAGTTTCACGGTGTAGGGGTGTGAAAATTGCTAAAAAGGTGCCTTGATGGATTATGATAAATTTTGGATTGGATTGGTGAGGTATGAAAGCTTTGGACGTGTGAAATGGAGGCAAGAGAGGGATTGGGGTGTTTGTACAGAACATCTTGGTGATGAGTGTGATGCAGAGTGACGTACGACATCTTAGGGTGGCCGTACAACATCTTAAGGTGGCTGTACGGCAGTTGGGAGTTCTGTACGATACTTTTTGGATGTCGTACAACAGTGATGGGTGTCGAGGACTGCCATAGGGCAACTTCGGGTGGCCTATGACAAGTGGGAATGCCGATGACACTTTTTGGTGCCGTACGATAGTGCTGAATGCTAGGGAGTGTTGTATGGCACCTTGGGTGGCCATACGGTAGTTGGGAGTGACGTATGGCACTTTTTGATGTCAAACGGCAATGTTTTGTGGCAGATGAGTGACGTACGACACTTTTTAGTGCCGTACGGCAAGGTTTGACGTTGGGGGGGTGCAATACGACACTTGGGGTGCCGTACGACAAAGTTTGACGCCGTGGAGTGCCGTACCGCACTTTGGGATGCCTGTACGGTGAGAAAGGTCGTGGTCCAGTCGTGTCGAGGCTTGAAGACACTTGTCAGGGCGATCCGGAGCGATGTTGAGCTACGTCGAGGCTTCTCATGGTATGTCAAGGTGATTCGGGGTAATGACAAGGTGTGTCGAGGTTCGACAAGGCATGTCAAGGTGTCTCGGAGCGAGGGCAAGATATGTCGAGGCTCAACAAGGCGCGTCAAGGTGATTAAAAGTGAGGACAAAGGCGTTTTGATGCTCGACAGAGCGTGCCAAGGTGACTTGGAATGAGGACAAGACGTGTCAAGGCTCAACACGGCGTGTAAAAGTGATTCGGAGTGAGGACAAGGAGTCTCGAGGCTCGATAGGGCATGTCAAGGTGACTTGGAGCAAGGGCAAGACATGTTGAGGCTCAACAGGGCATGTCAGCTTTTGATTAGGCGTGTCAAGCATCCGGTGGTAAGGTACGTGGAGGCTTGGCGAGGTATGTCAAGCTTCTAATGAGGCATGTCAAGCTTTCGATGAGGTGTGGCAAGGCTATGTTGGTTTTAGGGGGGTCATTTTCTTGGGGGGGGGGGGGATGAGTCATTTTTCGGTGCCAGATAATGATGCCTCAACACATGGCGTCGAGAGTAACATAAACATAAACTAAATAAAAACAATCCATAATTATAATCCCAAAACAGAGCATAGAAAAAATGTTGAATCGCAGTTGTCAGTGGTCAACTAGCGGTGGTCTTCTTTTCCGGTTCCACTTCTATCCCAGCAAGCCAAAGAATATATAAAACTCTAAAATAAAACCTCCCTTTTGTTTATGAGTACTCTAATATATTTACATAGTATTTAGGGCTATTTTCATAGGCTTGGGAGCCTTTAGATTGAATTTGACGAATCAAAGACGTGTAAAATTTACTAAATTAAAACTCTGGAACTGTTGGAATTGCCTCCCACATGGTGCCCTGATCTGCTGTGCGTCGAGTGCGCGTTCCGCGCTAAGAGCTCGGGAAAGTTTTTATCCCTTCACGTGGTGCGCTCCTTCATCGTGTTTCTTGTTTCGCTCTACTTTGCTCAAATGTGTCTAAATCGTCTTGATTTGCGCAGATTACGTCCTTAACAGCAAAATACTCTCTCAAACCTAAAATCAACTCAAAAACATATTAAAGACACTAAAACTTGCTTGAGAACGTGTGAGATTCAAGCTTGAAAACAAGTTCAAATAATGTATATTATGCTCTTATGTCATAGGCCCAAAATTTTTAGCGGAATACTATACCCGTGCGGCGCCAAGACTCTCACATCCAAGGCCACCTACCTTTCCTCGGTCTTCTTCATGAAAACCCTTGCGCACTTCATGCTCATGAACACGTGTAGCTTGATGGGAACTACATCTGAAGAGTCTCGCCTATGGAGACTAGAACTGCCTCCCGGTGTCAAGATATGCTCGAGCATTGTCTCGCTAACACTTGCCTCGTCTCTAGGTTCCCTTGTGTCACCTCGGTCAATGCCGCATCAACGCTCTCCCATGTGACTCCCCACCTAGTTGCGTGTGCGAAGCCTTTGCCAAGATCAAGTCAACATTCGTTCCTTCCGATGGGCTATCGTGTGCCTCTTCCGATTAGGCGTACACTGGACTAAGGGTGGCAGCCGTATCCGAAGTCCTCTACTCCAACATACCATCTTGCAACATATGCAAACAAATATCCGAAGTAGCAACTCGACTCATAGCCTAGCCATCGGAATCTCTATTGAGTCGTAAGGTCTCCAACATTGACACAACACCGTGAGGATGAAAGATCCCCTCGTGACCGGCGGTTTTCTAAACATGGTGGTCAGTTCCATTCGGAATGGCTTTTCTGATTCCAATACCAAGGTTGTGTCTCTGACGATAGGTGGGAGGGTTGATCTCTGCGTGTACTAGTTACGCTAGTGCATATGAGCTAGATTTCTTTCACTGAAATGTTGGGTTGACTCATGCATGAACCAACTGGTGGTTGCTCATGTGGTCAAAGATTCCTATAAAATTGGTAGTTAGTGAGCATAGTTATGAAGGTGCATGTACTATGATTGCTCACTAATCTGAGATGGTTCTCATTTTCACTAGGTGCACTCCGTTACGTCACTAGAGTGAAACGGACTGTGGCTATTAGTCGAATTACCTTGGAATATAAAAACTGGGTTCTTTTGATTAGTATTTTATCCCGTGCATGTTTGCATTATAGTTTTTATTTCCTAAATTATATTGATGGTTGTTTCTTTTCATATTCCTAGTAAATGTGCTTTTATGTTTTTAGTAATCATGTCGAACCCTATTATGGCCCTGTTGTCGAAAGACGTCCTGATTGGAGATAACTTCCCTAAGTGGAAGTCGAATCTCAACATTGTGCTTGTGAGTGAAAGCATTCGCTTTATCCTCACTGAAGACAGACCTCCTCTTCCTGCTCATGGTGCCTCCAAGAACTTAAGGGAGGACTATGATAAGTGGACTACTGCCAATAACAAGGCGGTGGCCTACATGCTCGCAAGCATATCTGATGCGTTGCGAACTAGGATGGAAGGGAAGGAGACCGCTGTGGAGATCCTTGACTCGTTGCAACAAATGTTTGGGATGCAAAGCGAGCAAGCACGCATTGAGCTCACCCGTAAGTGCACTAGCACTAGGATGACTGCGGGAACTCCGGTGAGGGATCATGTCATGAAGATGACTAACTACTTCACCGAAGCTTAACTCCATGGGGCACAGATGGATGAGGTTACTCAGGT
This sequence comes from Urtica dioica subsp. dioica, assembly GCF_054948205.1. Taxonomy (NCBI): domain Eukaryota; kingdom Viridiplantae; phylum Streptophyta; class Magnoliopsida; order Rosales; family Urticaceae; genus Urtica; species Urtica dioica. The sequence goes on along the minus strand of NC_142764.1, from coordinate 3,502,056 downwards.
GGGAATAATCCTGAATTCCCTTTCGAGTGACTTCATACAGTTTACGTCCAACTACATCATGAACAAGTTGACGTATGGACTGCCTCAGTTGTTGAATGAACTACAGACTTTCGAGTCTATCACTTGACATGGGAAGAACAAAGGGTTAGCTCTCTATGCTGACAGGAGTTCTTCACCTAAAACCAAGAAGAAGTTGACTTCTGGTGTCTCGAGGCTCTAAGGCACGCCCGAATACTTCAAAGGGGAAATGTCCCGCTAAGAAGGAAAGGAAGAACTTCAAGAGAAGTGGAAAAGGAAAAGAGAAGAAACGTGAAAGCATTGGTAAATGCCACCACTGCAACACTGATGGCCATTGGAAGAGGCATTGTCCTTTGTACTTGGCTGAGCTTGAGAAAAACAAGAAGAATGCTGGTATGGTACCTTAAAATTCATGATTAAAGATATCCTAAAAATGTGTTGAGGATAATTATTCATGAGCATACTTCTTTTCTTGTTGCAGAGCAGATCTGATGGAGCACACGTGTGTAGACGAGCTTGCTGAACAATGTCAGATTCAAGCCCGAATTGTAGAGAAGCTCATGCTCCGTTTGAAGATCTAATTTCCCGCTAGTTTTATTACTTTCATTTTTGGATTTATTTTTGAACATAGGATGTGTCATTTAATAATCCGAGGTTTTCTGGACTGTAGCCTTTGTGGTTATTCCAGAAAGGATGAATCTTTCTTTTTTTTATGTTTTATTACATTATTTATGAACACATGGTTGTGTCTTTAAATATTTCCTTCTATAATTGAATGCCTTGATTGCTTTTATGATATTTGAATATGCATGAATGCTTATGTCCTTATGAAAAGATATAGAATATGAAGGTCACGTTTTTCCGTTCGTATGCTATATAGAAGCACAATAAATAAAGATAAATATTTTCTAAGTTATTATCTCTGTTAGAATTTAATTAGCTTTTATTGCTTCATTAAATTCTTATGTTGAATATGTTTTATTGTTTAAGAACTATTTAGAGCTTTGAAAGCGTCTAAATAATTATTACCATTATTCGACAATGACTTGTCCGAATAATAAGTAATAAAGGAGACACAACTAAAAGTTAGTGTTGATGATGAATTAAATTAGTGGGAGCTTCCTTAATTGAAACCTAGTCACTAATATTCGTATTGATTGAGTGGGAGCATCCTTGAATGGAACCTAGCCACTCTAGATTTATTGATTGAGTTGGAGCATCCTTAATTGGAACTTAGCCACTCTAAAATTCAATAATCGAGTAGGAGCATCCTTAGTTGGAACCTAGCTACTCTTATTCATTGACATAGTGGGAGCATCCATAAATGGAACCTAGTCACTAAATAACCAATATTATTGAGTGGGAGCATCCTTAATTGGATTCTAGTCACTATTGTTCAAAAAAAAAAAGGGTGGGAGCTTTCTTTAATGAAATCTAGCCACTTGTTGTTCAATAAATAGCAATATCCTTCATAGGATTAAACTCATCATTGAAGATGGCATCCTTAACCGGAATGTATATGCTATTATTCAATAATTAAAGTGGAAGAGTAATCAATGATTACCTTGCCGCATAAATCAATGAATTGAAAGGAATGATAATTTTGAATTATCTTGTCGTTAAATCAATAACCTAGTGGGAGCATCCTAGAATGGATCCTTGTCACTCTCATCAGCAATAAACTTTCCTTAAATGGAAAGACATGATCTTGAGATATCACTCTCGATCAAACTAACTTGTCTGAAAGTTATTAGCCCATATTTAATAGATCTACTTGTTAAGCTATTAGCTTAAAGGAATAGAGAGATCTATAAAAGGATTAATGAAATGGTTTAAGCTTTAATAAGCTATAAGGTAAGGGATTGAGCCCTTAAGGAGAGACACTATCATCAATGGTACTCTTCTTTCTGATACCACGAACCACTTCATTTGGGATCTTCAAAATTGAAGATGAACTGTACTTTGAGGATGAAGTTCCAATAACATAAAGACGTGGATCGAAGTAGTTATACTACTAAACCTTTTGAAATATGAAAGGTAAGTCCTAAGTACTTAACAAACTAATCATGATTGTACACGGATGTTTGTTATAATCAATATTTTGAGAATGATCGATAAGTGTAGCTCCTAAACAAGTGTCATGAATAAAGTCATTACTATTATAGTTCTAGACCTCATTATGACACAAGTAAATTGACTGAGCTAACTGTTTCTAAAATTAAATATAGAAACAACATGCTCGTTCCATTATGTCTCAAACATACTTATTGATATAAGGTATGAGCTCAAAGTTGAGGCTATTGACATTGTCTTTAAAAGGACTAATAATTAGACCTTAGACAATGTCGTATTTCCGAGAATAACTACATGTGTTGTAAACACTGTAATTTCTGGAAATAGTGAGATACTTAGTTATTTAAATATAGTAGATCCTTAAAGTCTTGTGTATATACTGAATATGAACACGACAAACAAGGATGAACTATAAATAACCAAGTAATGGAAATAGGTCGATAAAGTTCTTATTTAAACACGTTCAATAAATCACACTATAGTAAGTAGTGATGAGATCAAACCATGCAATGGTGCAACCTGTTTTGGCACCAAAGGGATGTACACCTTGATAGGGAGACTTGTTATGTTTAGATCTAAAGTCTGGTGTATAATCTAAAGGTATGCGAAGTGTTAATTTGTTCTAAAGTAAATTTATTTACTGTGAACAAATTGACTTCACCTTAAATGGTAAGTCAAAGATCACTTGCAAAAATGCATGAACTAGAATAATATGAAAATGGGACATATGTCAGATCGACATAAATGATAGAGTATAGATAAAAGTGGGAATCCATATGATGGGAATCTCAATCCTAGGTCAAAGTCTAAACCGTCTATAATGATGGCAAAGAATTAAATTGGCTGAAGGAAACTTATCTTCTCTGGTCAAAGTGGGAGATTGTTGGGAATATTGCCCACTTGAAGATGATGAATAAATGATTACTAAATTCGATAATAACATTACTCTATTAGCATTATATGATTACTGGGTTGAGTTCTAAACAATTAGAATCAATAACAACTATCTTCCATAGCCTCCGTATCTAACTGAGTCACGTGTTGGACACCTGAGTTCGGGCGGTGTGCTAAAACATGGTCGATGACTGATACTGGAAAGCTATATCTAAAGTCATATATGTGGAACACATAGGTGAAGGCTGATCACTATGTGGGAGCATTCTACACTTGTGGTAAGTGTACGACTCGGACAAGTCTTGGTTGTAGATGTGACGTTTAAGGACCGTTACGACACACTAACCGAGGCCGCTGTGATGGTCACAGTGAGACTTGATCTAAATCCTGAAGTGATCATGAACACTGGGTTATGTTACTGAGCTCTTTGACTCATTCGCTAAAAGGTTATTCATGCTAATCACAGCTTATGTCTTGGGAGTTTTCTCGGAGCATAATTCGAGTGGGAAATGATTTACAGATACAGAATCCAGCCTTCCTGAAAGAAGGTTAATGTTCTCTCACCTAAGGGTTGATTTCAGAACCGATAGATTGCTAGCACTTTCGAAGTAAGTAACGTTCGAATGAATCTTTCGCTGGGGAAGCAACAATGCTTAGGGCTGATATGTATCAAGGGAAGTATAACGGAATAAATTGACTTCTCTCGATACGGGTTGAACCTGGAGGATCTTGATCACGAACTGACTATATCAGTGGACACTCGTCACGATGAGTAAATATAATTCTAGTATAAAGAAGAGTTCAGTCTTGGCTTACAAAGTGGAGTATTTGACCAAGATTAGACGAGTCGATGGAAAAAGAGAAAGGACTATTTCGTCTTTTTCATCGGATTTGTTAAGCTTCTATTACTAGGTCCATAGTCCCCGATTCGGCTCTGATAAAGGCGGATAAGAACTTTCGTATAATAATGTTTATCATTATTAATCTCACTTGCTGTAATTGTGATTGACAGCATTAATTCAAGAAAACGGGTATTCGCAGAATTAAATAAATATTTATGGTAGAATTGTTTATTTGTTGTTTGATCAAGTAAATAAACAATTATTAATTATTTGTTTATTGTTGGACCAAGTAAATAAATGATTAATTGGGTTTTAAGCAATTGGGCCTTGCACAAAATATGAAAATCGGATTTGGGAATTTTGGCATGGGAGTTGCGCAAATTCCACTTGGTCATGTGCCTAAAAACCGATTTTTATAATATTGGTATTTACCAATATTTTCTCCTTAGTTGTTTAAATAAAGGAGAGATAATAATATAAGATATTCTCTCCTTATTTAAAGGAAAGTATTTAGGAGAATATATGAGAATATATTTAAAAGGGAAATAATATATTCTCCTTTTTTCCTCACTAAATAAAATATTCTCTATTTAAATAGAGAATAATATCTCATAGATATTGATCTGATGGATGAGAGAAAAAGTATGATTCACTTGTTGAGATCTTAGGGCCTAGATTTAATCCACCATTGTGAACACAATAAAATGAAATAAAATATTCTGGAAGATTCCATGAATATCTCCTTTTACTACTATAAATAGGGGTTCATGAGAAGGCAAAAATAAGCAATTAATTTGTGGAAAATTTCGTGGCTCTCCCTCTTGGCCGTGCGAAATTTTCTGCCTCTCCCCCTCGGAAATTCGTTTCCATTCTTAATAAAATAAGAGAGAGATCTCGAAACACCTAGTTTCGTGATCTAGTGAGATAAAGACTGTGCCCACTCATCTTTCTTATTCGTCTCGGAGATTACATTTCGGAAGATTAAGGTGTCATCCGCGAGTCCTTCATCAAGACGACGCAAGGAGTACGTGATTGGTTTAGGAGCATTCTGTAGCTGAACCGAAAATCAATGTAAGTATTCATTTTTCGCTCAAATCGGTTGCTTGCTAGATATGCTCTCGTGAATTAAATTAATTAAACATAACTAGATCTTGTTAATTATAACCATAATTTAATTAGCTTATGATCAGCGTAATTAATTATTTTTCCGCATTAATATGGTTATATGGTGGAATCATCTCAAACGAGTAGCATCAGAACGATTGTTCGTGTCTGATACGCGCCTGATTCACCAACATCAATATTCTTGGAGTGATCGATATTGAACAATGAATGTGTTCGAACAAGCGGATTGGTACTTAAGGGATTGAGCCCTTGAGAAGAGACATTGGCAACGATGTTGCTCTTCTCTCTGATACCACGAACCAATTCATTTGAGATCTTATTTAAAATAAGATGAACTGTCCTTTGAGGAACATGTTCTGTTGACTTTGGACCTAAGTAGTTAGATACTACTGAACCTTTTAGTAAAAGGTAGATCTTTAAAACGAACAAATAATAACGATGACTCTTGGTTTTTTGTTATTATCGATATTCTTGGAATGATCGATATGTGTTATTATTATACACGTGTCATTGAGAAAGTTATTACCGTTGTGTAATAGACTTAATGATGACACGATTGACTGAGCTAAAACAATTCCTGAAAACTTGTGGTTTAGAAACGACAAGATCGTTCCATAAAGTCTCAAACATACTTATTGTGAGAAGGTATGAGCTCAAAGTTGAGACCAATGACATTGTCAATAAGTGGACTACAAATTAGCCCTTTTGACAACGTCAAATTTCCGAGAATACTAACGAGTGTTTTAAAACACTGTAATATTATGGAAATAGTGAGATACTTAATTATTTAATTGTAAATTCTTAAAGTCATATATATTGAATATGACTTGACCAACAAGGATGCACAATATATAACTAAGTAATGGAAGAAGTCAATAAATTTCTTATTGAAACATATTTAATCACACTATGGTTAGTGGTGATGAGATCTGAGCATGAAACGGTGCAAATTGTTGAAGGCACCAATAGATGTACACCAACGAATAGGGTAACTTCGTATCTTTGGACATGAAGTCTGGTGTATAGTCTGAAACATGCAAAGTGTAAGAATGTTCTAAAGTAAATTGATTTACCAAGAATAAAATGACTTGACCTTAAGAAGTAAGTAAAAAGTACATGCATGTTACATGGAGTGTGGATATATATTTGGGATATAAGTCGAATCGACATAACTTGTGGAGTATGATAAAATTTAGAATCCATGGGAATCTCAGTCCTGGGTCAAAACTTCTTAAACTATCATTACGATGGCTACGAATAAATTGGCTCATGGTAACTTATCTTCTCTGGTCAAAGTGGGAGATTGTTAGGAATATTGCACACTAGAAGATGATAATTACTAAATAAGATAAGAAGTTACTTTATGATTAGTGGGTTGAGGTCTGATAACATTCAAAATCAATAACAACTATCATCCATAGTCTCCGTATAAAACTGAACCGCATGCTGGGAATCCGAGATTGGGCAGTGAACTAAAACTTGGTCGATGACTGATATGTGCCTGGAAAGCCTTATCTAATAAAGTCATATATGTGGAACACAAGTGAAGGTTGACACTTAGTGGGAGCATTATACACTTGTGGTAAGTGTACGACCCGGACACACCTTGCATGTAGATGTGTCGTTTAAGGAACGTTACGACACACTAGCCAGGGTCACAAATGATGGTCACAATGACGCTTGATCTTAATTAGAAAAAAAAAAGCTACGGTGTTGGACGTTTTTTGCACTGGTATGGTAACCAGTATTTTTTCTGTTTTTCTGTTCCTAAAATATAGGAGAATAAATAGGAGATATATTTTCCTATATGCTCTCCTAATATTTAGGCTATATTAGGAGGATATTTATCAGAAAATCTAGGAGAATTTATTTTTCTAGATTTTCTCAACAACAAATATTTTAAACTGCTGTGTAAAATAAAATCCTAGATACTGATTTGACGAATGAGAGAAAAAAATAGGATTCACTTGTTGAGATCCAATTGCTGAGATTTAAACCATTAGTGTGAACACAATAAAAGGAAATAATATCTCTTAGAATATTCTGGAATATTCTATAAAGATACCTTTTAAACTGCTATAAATAGAGGGTTGATGTGAAGCAAAATTGAGCCTAGCCAAACAGCTAAAAACGTCCACACCTTCTCCCTTGTGGCCGTGAGCTTCTTGCTTCTTCTTCCTCTCGGAATTGCTTCAATTCCATTATTAGAAATAAGAGAGAAAGATCGGAAACACCCCGTTTCTAGATCTAGTGAAAAATAACGAAGCCCACTCTTTTGTTTTATCTTCCTTGAAGATTATGTTTCGGAAGACTTTGGTATCATCACATCAAGTCCTTGAAGAAGGAGTTCCAGATCTGATCGTGTGGAGGCTTGTATGTTCAAGACGAAGACGAATTGTGAAACCTTTCGGTTCGTGAGCCAAAAACTGTATGTTTTCTTAAACTCGTCTTTTATTTTATATGGTTGCTTGATGAAGTTTCTTATGATTAATTAATTATGTAATCTAGACCTTGTTTAATAACCATGTTAATAATTAGCTCTTGCTATTTCTCAAAAAAAAAAAAAAAAAATTAGCTCTTGCTAGCGTAATTATTCTTTTCCGCATTTAATTGGTTATTTAAGGCGCATTAATCACCAACAGCGAGTCGGTTCGGGGTTCGAGAATTTAATTTATTAGTTTCCCGGTCTTTCGAAAATTAACCTTATTTTAGACCCGTATGTACCGAAGAAATAGTATGAAATAAAATTCCAACAATTATATTTAACGAGCTTAAATAAATAAATAATCCGAAATTATACAAACCGAGAATTCCAAAATAAATGACTGAAATAAATTCCCGAGTGTCTTCAAAATAAATAATTCACAATTATTTAAACTAAATCCAAATAGTTAATTCGACGATCTAACTCAAGAGTTCTAAACGCTACAAAGCGATTAACACGACTCACGAGTTAGACCGAGATCTACTCTTTTCTGAACTATTTATTTTCCGACTTCGATGCTTTCGATTGTGCCGGCTCTTGCTCATCCCGACTCGATTCGTGAATAAGCTGTGAAATTCAGAAAACGAGCATCGAGTCAATTTCACAATCCAAATTCAGACTCGAATCCTAACATCCAAATTCTCAGTCTCACTTCGAGATCAGAGAGATTCTCAACCTAAACGACGAACCAATCTCAAACAACTAACAATTTCCAAATCAAACCGAAAACGAAACAACCAAATCAAACCAATTCTCAAATACTTTAACCAATTCCACACTTCTCAGATTCGATTAATCATACTCATTGTTTGACCGAGTTCTGAAAAAATGCGAGATTCAACTCAAGTCCGGTCGAGACCAACACGAAACATAACGACCCCAATCCACATCTCAACCAAACAAATAAGAAATTATCAACAAATCCCACATTTCACAAATAAAATCTCATATCTAACATACACAGAACAACAGCCTCGGCCAAAACATCAATGAGAAAAATGAATCTCCAATAATCCGAATCATCGTCGAACGTAACGAAGCATAATATTTCTGACTCAACAACAACAACAACACAAACAATCAACAATCCAGTAACAATTTCAGAAAGCCCATATCCAAGGCACACGGCCAAAACCCAATTCAAACACCAAACTCGTCCAAAAATCAAGAACAATTCCGAACTATCAATCCCAAGCACAACTCCGAGCACAAAATCAGTCCAAGAATCAGCAAACACGCTCTGGAAATAAAAAGCCGCAAATCATGAACATAAACCCTAATTTCTCAATTTTCGGCCAAAATCAATGAAAAATTCAAAGAAAACAATTCCATTTCACCTATTCGAGCGCCAAGAATCCAAGCCGAGCACAATCAACCGCAATAGCATTATCAATTTTCCCGAAAATCCTTATTGAAATCAAAATCCCCAATTTTAATATCGGAACCCTAAATCCCAAAAAAAATCAATTTGGAGAAAGAGATTTCTCATCTTGTTTTCGCGAAATCAAACTCGGCGGCGCTCTCTCTCTCGTTCTCCGACGTTTGCTCTCGGTCGGTGTCCTCGACGGCTCGCGACGCTCGTCCTTCTCGGCCGGAGCGGGTTTGGTGCAGGGTGGCTTGAAGAAGCATCGTGCGAGGAAGAAGAAGAAGGACGATGGAAGAAGAGTGAAGTAGATGATTGATTATGGTGGTGATGTGGTTGTTGCCGTTCGTTGTTGTTGTTGTTGCTGTATTTTTTTTTTCTGGTTTGTTCAATTCGCTGGTGACACACGCGAAGAAGAAGAGAGGAGAAGAAGAATCGAAGAAGAGAATGAGGAGGAGAGAGAATGTGTTTTCCTTTTATATGAAGCAAGTTTCCATAATTCCTCATTTAAATCCTTATTTTCTCTCACCACCTCGAACTGACCCCACTCTCAATATTTCTTTCAAAGGGGTCCTGAAAATTGTTACAATTATATCCTTCATCACATAATTATATAACTAAATCCATAACCGAATGAATTTTAATAAACAGAGAACTTTCTCGTTCGTTCTCGATTAATTTAAATATATTTAAGGTTTCTCGAAATTAATTCTCGTTCTTGAGAACTTATTTATGAAATTAATTTCCAAAATATTTCTTCGGAAAATAATTTATTATTTGAGACAAACTCGATAAATCCTTTATTTATTCCGGATTTTTCCATTACCTTAAAATATTTAAATTAATTCGATACACTAACAGGACCATAATTCACTCAAGAGTTTAGCTGTAACAACGGAAGCTTGTTTATTAAACTTGAATTTACAAGTCGAGTGATTCAAAAGTTTATACTTTACATTTACGATATTCCTCCTTGGTTGCGCATGAAACGCAAATTTATGCTGATGTCTTTACTTATTTCAGGTCAGAAGCAACCAGGTAATGACATTGATGTTTATTTGGCCCTTTTGATTGATGATCTTAAAGAATTTTGAGAAAATTCTTTACATGCATTCGACGCGTATTTTAGAGAGGACTTTTACCCTAAATGCTCTTCTAATGTGGATGATAAATGATTTTCCTGCTTACGGTAATATGTCTGGATGTTCTGTGAAAGGCTATCACACATGTCCGATTTGTGGAGAAGATAAGGAAGGCACTCTTCGCTTTGAGCACGAGAAAATGGTGGTGTACATGGATCATCGACGAATTTTACCGTTAACGCATCCATTTCGAAGACAAATGAAGGCGTTCAACGGCAAGACAGAGTTTGGCGTAAAGAGCAACCCATTGATAGGGGTTGAAATTTTTGAGGAAATGACGCATATGAAGTTCAAGCCGTTTTGAAGGATTCCAAAGAAAAAAAATCAGAGACAAGTGTAGAAATACGAAAAACGAGTTGTTTGACGATAAATGGTGGAAAAATAAATCAATCTTCTACGAACTGGAGTATTGGAAACATTTACCTATACGTCACAATTTGGATGTGATGTACATTGAGAAAAACGTTTGTGATAGTATTGTCAACACTCTTCTAAATGTCCCGAAAAAAGTAAAAGACAGTGTAGCATCGCAGTGTGACATGTTGTTACTTGGAAGAAGAGAAGAGTTAGCCCCGAAAGAAAAAGTCAACTGAACATATCAACTACCACCATCTTCTTTTACTCTTAGCAGAAATGAAAGACAAAATTTTTGTCAAACTTTGGCTGATATTAAGCTACCCAAAGGCTATGCTATAAACAATCGTAGTTATGTTTCCATGCATGAGTTGAAACTTTTTGAGCTTAAGTCTCATGATACACATGTGTTAATGCAACATTTTTTGCCTGTTTCCATTGAGTCGATATTGCCAGAACGATTGAGAAACGCTCCTTTTCGACTTCGTGGATTCTTCAACATTCTTTGCTCCAAGGTGGTGGATGTTTCAAATCTACAGTTGTTCCAAACTGACATCGAGATCACACTATGTAAATTGGAGCAATATTTTTCTCCATCGTTCTTTGACATAATGCTCAATCTTACTGTGCACTTGGTGAGAGAAGTGCAATGAAAAACATCATTGAAACTCAAAATTTTCAAAAACGTTTACAGGAAGTATGTACACATTCAAATATACATATTCAATACTTAATATATTTTTACTGTTACTTACGGATTGTTTCATATATTATTAGTTTAAAAAGTTGAAGACTTATACAGATGAGACAATAGAGGTGTATCGAGAAGAATGGTACCAAATGGTATTACTGTATGAACACGCAATTCAAAACGTCAAATGTAAATGTATAGTGACTGATTTAGGTACATGTTTTCGTTTGGAGAACGTTGAGTTCTATTCTGGTATGTTTTGATATGGATATTCGGTCCAGCTATTAGTATGAATTGTAGAATTTGATTTTGGAATTATTGATTGGGTTATTAAAAATGAACATGTATTTGTATGCCTATTGTTGTCAATGGTGCCCACAAGAAGAGTTGTAGTCTTTATTTTGTACATTTGATGTAATAAAGTCTCGCGAAGACTCTTGCTTGTAATTGCTTATTCATTAATAAAAATTTGAAACGTTCATTCATTCTTCCTTGTCTGTTTGAAGCTTTATGATAAAACATTAGTCTTTAGTCCATAAACAAACTTAACAACTTACGAAGAGACAAATGTAGATTTGCATGAACAAACTCTTCGTAGTTTGCTTAAAACGATATATTCGCAATCTAAGGGTCAAAGGACTATTGACCTCAGTACGATTGTTAGGAGAATCTATGATGTCTGGTTATGGGGCATTGAGAGTTGGAGACTCTATAGTTCTTCTAGGTATCTTCCGATGGTACTGAATTGACCAAAGCACTTCTAGAGACAAAATAAGAACAAACCATTTAACCTCTTATGTCTCGAAGTCACTACGTATGAATTGCATCGTGCTTACCTTAATCCTAAAATGAGACATGCCATTTTACAGCTTACGTATTCCCATTTGAGAAAGTCAGAGTTCGGACTCACTATGTGATTCTGAACAGGGCCTATTGGTGAAGTACTAAGTTGTGAAGATGTCATGAGTAACTTTGTGAAGTTCTCATAGATATGGAATTCATGTACAAGATTGCTGAAATGCAATGTATCTCACCTCATGCTTTCTTCCTTGGAATGTGAATAAATTAACTGGCCAGTGTCAAATTGAGTCTTGACTCTTTTGGATGAAACAATGTGACTTGTTAGCTCCTCGTCAATATATTGTTTCTAACTTATTCACAAGCGACAAAGGAGTTGAGGAAATAACAGCTAGAAGGGTAAAATGGTAATTTTGTAAATCCCGACTAGCTGATGATATTCATGAAGGGTAAACACTGATAATATTCAGTGGATCCACTCATCATAATTAGGTTGAATTCTTGAGTAGAAAATAAATTCATTTGAACCGAGAGACTGACATGTCAACTCTTTAATGGAGTCAGTTGACATTAAGCTAAACTTGGAAAAGGTTTGTGAACTTTTGAGTCCAAGTATTTAGCTCAAGCTTTGTTCATTTGGATCCATGAGATCACTTTCACAAATCATATCGAGTAGGAATAGTTAAACTAAAAGCTAAGTCAAAACGAAGAACGAGACAAGTTTTACGAAAATTGTCTAAATGGTATTTTTATCTTTTTGGACATAGGACGAAATGAATGTCAATAAATTTTTTGACATTGTCATATGATGACAAATGAAATAAATTTTACTCGGCCATATTAGTGTAATTGGGCCTTGAGAATTAATTTCATTTCATAGAATTTTACTTGAAAATTCTTAATGGGCTTTTCTTATATTGTCATTAACAAATAAAGAAACATCTAGAAGCATGTTCTAGAAGGCCAATTTCGTGCATACCATAGAGAGAAAGAGGGATTTATTTTGTGCATTGATGTATTAAGATACTTGCCAAAAGAAAAAGAGGAAACAAATTTCCTCCATGAGGAAAGGGAATTTCGAACACCTAGCAAGAGAGAACAAATCAGGAAACAAATCCATGTGGCATGAGGAATATGTTACACGCCCAAAACGAAAAAGGGAAACAATGGATTTGCTCATGAATATGTGATATTCAATAGAGAAGAGGAAACTACCTTTTGAAGGTAAAACCTCTCCTTTAAATAGAGCCCTCATTCCTCTCATTTTATTCATTCCACATAAGTTAGAGATTGAGAGCTTCTCTCTCTAGACCTTGTGGCGGATCCTCTCTCTCTCTCTCTAGTTATTTTCGGTTTTTGTTTTGGCACCTAGGTCCACATTTGACCTAGTGTTTTAGCTCTTCGACTTTGAGACTTGTTCTCGAGTCGTCGTGTTTAAAAGTGCCCACACACTAATTCCTTTCTTTCTCGAGTGATTCTTGTGATAGAAACTTTCGTGGTTGCTCGAGTTCCCGAGAAAAGAAGAGAGACGTGCTGCGAGGGGAGACGAACGTTGCAACTTTCCAAAAGCTTCTCAATGTTCAAGCTTATCAAAGGTTAGTAAACATTTATGCTCATAATATTTTTTAATTTATATGTACTTGCTCTTTGTCTAGGTTAGTAAAATCGCTTTACTCGTTTAAAAGAAAATTTTTAAAATTCCGCCGCTTACCCAAAGCATTAAACTTTTTCTTAAACCCTAGATGAATTCCAACACATGGTATCAGAGCTATGGTCAAAGATATGCATGTACATGTAATTAAAATTATGAGCTTGAAAATCGTTTTCGAATGTTTACAAATTTTGTGACAAGTTAGAATTGTTTTCTTAGATTTTTTTTTTAATTTATTGCTCATGCCTTTAAATTAAAAATCATGTTGATTTTCTATGAGTTAGGGATGTTATTAAAACACATTAGAATCAGTACTAAAAGTTTTTAATTTTTAATATTAGAAAACGTGTTTTTAAGTTTGAGAAAATTTCGAGTAAATTTTATGACTAGTTATATTGTCTTGCTAGTTTCATTTATTTACTTGAATCGTTTTATGCTTGTTGTTATTTCTTTTATATAATGTTATTACCATGTTAATAAAACACAAATAAAAGCCTTAACAACTTCCTAAAACGTTCTGTTACACTCGATTCTTTTTACGCACTAAAAGACCGAACTTTAATTATTTATGTTTACTTTGAGCTGGAGTAAAACCCGCAGTAAAAGTGGCATAACTCTCTGCTCAGAATTCAAAATTTAATGCTTATTAAATAAAATTAAAGGTCTGTCTGTCCTCTTTCCAATTCCACCTGTCTTTGGTAAAAAGGACATCAGAGCCGCTAGTTATGGCGATTTTACTCCAAGGTGCGCGGCTGTTCCGAAAGTCCAGTTTTTTAGAAATCCGGATTTTCAGCCCCCCTACCATGAGTTATAGAACTCTAATGAGAAAATTTTCGTGATCAAAAATGTTTTTGATAAGATTATAAACATAATGTGAAAGATTAAAATGTTTTGATTTTTGAAAGTTTAATTGAAATTGAAATTTTACAAAACTAGTTTGAATTTTGAAAAACCGTTTTCGTTTTCAAACTTGAAATTATTTTGTCATCCAAATCAAATAAGTTTTCAAAATGTTTTCAAAACTATATCTATATCACATATGTTCAAAATCTATATGCTCTTGAAAAGTTGAGTGGGAGGTCTCTTCGTAGACAAGCCGAAAATAAAAAGATGTGTAATCTCAAACTTTCAAGTGAGTTGAAGTTCACACTTCCCTCATGCACTTTCCCCGAATAGAAAATACGAAAAGATCCGATGTGCCTTTATGCACTAACACTGCTCTGAACATGAACTTCTAGGATTCTTTTCTAGTTATCCGCTCTATCGCTCTATAACTAGGAAAACCATTTCCGAACTTATAAGAGTCGATGTACCAACTCCAAAAACTAAGTGGGAGGGTTATACTCATTGTTTGTAACCCACGATCCCCAAAACTAGTGAAAGAAGTAATTAACGTGAGACTAAGAGTCACTCTTGTGGCCCTCTCTTAAATGGGAGAACTCTAAGGCGTTTTTGCTTTGATCATTGCTCAATGAGCTACGTCCGAGAGTGAGACGATGAAGGCAAGGCCTCCCCTTGGGGGATTGTTTTTCAAAGTTGACCTTTTGGACTAAGTGGTTGGTTGCACACTTAGGCTCAATCCCTAGTAATCCTCCCTTGAGGCTCTGCGAAAGGATGTGAGTATCAAACCAATTTAAAAGGTGGCTAGTCAAAATTGGTGTATTGACATCTTGGCTAAGCATTAATGATGTGTCATTAACTTATAAATGGAGATTTTTTGCGGCCTTCTCTTGAGGGAGTAAATTATCGTTTGGTTTATAACACCTTTGGATTTTATCATGTCTTAAACAAACTTAAATCCTAAACCAAAGACTAATCATAAACTTGTTTCAACTTAATTAAGCAGCATGTCTCTCTCTCGATCATCCTTTCCTCAAACAAACTCGAAACCAAAAACTACGTTAATTGGATACGTAACCTCGACATCGTCCTTACCATTAACAAGCACAAATGGGTATTCGGGGGTGTCCTCCTCAAACGAATGATGATTCGACTCGAGAGGACAAAGACGCCCAGGCGGCCTAGCTCCGATCCGATGAGATTGTGAGGTGCTATATCTTAGCATCAATGAACAATGTGTTGCAAAAACAACATCGTGACATCGAGACTACCGTCAACATGCTCTACTATCTCCTTGAGATGTTTGGAGGGCAAAGGCGTCAAGCAAGGAAAAAAGCAGTCCGACAGTTTATTTATAGTCGCGTGAAGGTTGCGACTCCTGTCAGGGACCATATGATGCTGATCATTAGTTACCTGAATGAAATGGAAATCCTAGGATCTAAGATTAACGAGGAGACCAAAATAGATATGATCTTGGCAATTCTCCCCGAATCTTTTGATACCTTCAAGCTGAACTACTCCATGAACAAGCTAGAGTACACTGTTACCGAGCTTATGAAGAAGCTTCACACTGCTGAAGGTCTCACTAAGAGAAAGAGGAATCAAGGAGAGGCACATGCTACTGAGAACAAAGCCTCTGCCTCTGGATCTAAGAAGAGACCTCACAAGATCGAGAAGAATTGTCCTGCCTATCTCAAAGCAAAGGAACATAGGATTGTACTAGTTACCGAAGCATGCTTAGTAGCTGATAATGTATCAACGTGGATTCTTGACTTTGCTGCTACTAACCATATTGTTGTTCCTTGACTGGTTTCAAGAAAACCAAAAGCTTGGAGGAAGACGACTTTTGTTTCAAATAGGGTGATGGGAGCCTGGTGTCTTCGAAGGCTGTGGGATCCGTGACGTTGTCTTTTGAAGACCGCACTTTAACCTTGAATAATGTTTATTTTGTTCCTACCTTTAGGAAGAACTTAATATCCGTTGCTCGTCTTCTTGAGCAAGATTATTGTTTAAAGTTCATTAAGAATGGAATTCGTATTTCGTTTTCTGATAATTCTTTTGTCACTGATACTTGTATGAAGAATGCTTTTTTTTTTTACATTTATCCAACTCAACCTTCTCTTTTAGACACAGAAATAGATAATGATCTAGTTAGGGAGCCAAAGAGGATCAAACTATCTGAATCCTCCGATCTAATAAAATCAAAATATCTCTGGCACTTAAGACTTGGTCATATCAGTCTAGACAGGATTAAGAGACTTGTGAGGGACGGTCCACTCCAAGCCTCTGCAATAGGTTCACTACCTACTTGTGAATCTTGCATAGAAGGAAAAATGACTAAGCGACCTTTCTCAGATAAGGGTCGAAGAGCCACTGAGATGCTGGAACTAGTACATTCTGATGTATGTGGTCCGCTCAGTCAACGGGCACGTGGTGGATATGAATAGTTCGTTACATTCACCGAAGATTACTCAAGATACGGTTTTGTCTATTTGCTCAAACATAAATCCGAGACCTTTAACGTATTTAAGGTCTTTAGGGCTGTAGTGGAAAAGCAAACTGGCAAAGTGATCAAAACCCTTCTATCTGATCGAGGTGGTGAGTATATGTCTGGAGAGTTCGATGACTTTCTTAAAGAAGAAGGTATCGTTTCTCAGCTTACCGCACCTGGCACACCTCAAGAAAACGGAGTGTCAGAGAGAAGAAACCGAACTCCTATGGAGATGGTTAGATCAATGATGAGTTACTCATTACTCCCTCTTTCCTTTTGGGGATATGCCCTCGAAACAGCCACTTACATTCTGAACCAAGTTCTGTCCAAAACGGTTCCTGGTACTCCTTATGAACGATGGACTAACCGTAAAGTAAATCTTGGCCGCATCAAAATTTGGGTTTGCCCTGGACACGTGCTGAGGCAAAAGACTAGCAAGTTGGCTAGTAGGTAAGAATTGTGTCTGTTCGTTGGATATCCAAAGGAAACAAAAGGTTTTATTTTCTATAGTCCCGAGGATGATGAGACATTCGTTAGCACGAATGCTCGTTTCCTTGAGGAGGACTTTATGAAGGATGCAAAACCTAGAAGCAAAATTGTGCTTGAAGAAAAGCTGGGTGAGGAAGCTTCTACCTCATCTGTAAGAACTGTTCTTACCCCATCTGAAACACAACCGAACTCTTCAGAATCTCGTCAAATAGTACTTCGACGTAGTGGGAGGGCTACTCAAAAGCCTGATAGGTATATGTCCTATGGAGACTCTCTCGTAGCCGTCGCTGACATGGATGACCCTGTTTCCTATAGCCAAGAAATGGCTTGTTCTGAATCAAACCTTTGGCTTGACGCCATGAAAGTCGAAATGCACTCGATGTATGTCAACAAAGTCTGGAAACTTGTTGACCTTCCTGAATGGATTCAACCCGTAGGGTGTAAGTGGATATACAAGAAGAAAAGGGGTCCGGATGGGAACGTCGAGACGTTCAAAGCACAACTTGTGGCTAAGGGTTATACCCAACAAGTAGGGATTGACTATGAAGAAACCTTCTCGCCAGTCGCGATGCTTAAATCCATCCGCATACTTCTATCCATAGCTGCAGCTCTCGACTATGAGATCTGGCAAATGGATGTCAAGACGGCCTTCCTGAATGGCAATCTTGACGAGCGCATTTATATGGCTCAACCAGACGCTTTCGTTGTAGAAGATCAAGAGACCAAGGTTTGTGAGTTGCTTAAGTCCATTTATTTATTAAAGCAAGCTTCTAGGTCATGGAATATTAGATTCGATAAAACTGTAAAGAGCTTCGGCTTTGAGCAGTCAATAGATGAGCCTTGTGTTTACAAGTTAATACACGAAGGCAAAGTTGTGTTTCTGTTACTATATGTCGATGATATATTACTCATAGGTAATATGTGGGTAAGTTATCTGAGGTTAAGGTCTGGCTGGCAAAGCAATTCGATATGAAGGATCTAGGAGAAGCCGCTTACATTCTGGGGATCCAAATCTTTCGAGATTGGAAAATCCGGACTCTATCGCTCTCTCAAGTATCTTATATTGATAAGGTGATGGATCACTTCTCGATGCAAGACTCCAAAAAAGGCCAAACACCCTTTAGGCATGGAGTCTCACTCTCTAAGGACCAGTCTCCCAAGACTGCACAAGAGATTGAGGACATGAGAAAAATTCCTTACGCCTCAGCCGTAGGAAGTCTCATGTATGCTATGCTTTGCACTAGACCTGACATCTGTTTCGCTGTTGGCGTAGTTAGCCGTTTCCAATCCAACCCTGGACCCGAGCACTAGATTGCTGTTAAGCATGTTCTCATGTATCTTCGAAGAACTAGGAACTTCATGCTTACATATTCAGGTACTGACCTGACTATGACGGGATACACCGACTCCGATTTTCAAGCGGATAAGGATTCCAGGAAATCCACTTCGGGATTTGTGTTATCCTTAATGGTGGAGCTGTTGTGTGGAGGAGTATTAAGCAATCTTGCATTGCTGACTCCACAATGGAAGCAGAATATGTGGCTGCTTGTGAAGCATCCAAAGAGGCTGTATGGCTTAGAAAATTCCTTAAGTATTTGGAAGTTGTTCCAAACGTCGACGAGCCCATGACCCTTTATTGTAATAATAGTGGGGCTGTCGCTAACTCAAAGGAACCTCGAAGCCATGAGCGCTCTAAACATATTGAGAGGAAATACCATTTGATTCGAGAGATCGTGCAGCGCGGAGACGTGGAAGTGAAGAAGATCTTAACGGTAGACAACCTAGCAGATCCATTCACCACGGCCCTAGCGAACAAGGTCTTCAACCAACATCGAGAGGGATTAGGCATGAAGGACTACACATATCTTCTTTGATTCAAGTGGGAATTTGTTGTCAATGGTGCCCACAAGAAGAGTTGTAGTCTTTATTTTGTACATTTGATGTAATAAAGTCTCACGAAGACTCTTGCTTGTAATTGCTTATTCATTAATAAAAAGTTGAAACATTCTTTCATTCTTCCTTGTCTGTTTGAAGCTTTATGATAAAACATTAGTCTTTAGTCCATAAACAAACTTAACAACTTACGAAGAGACAAATGTAGATTTACATGAACACACTCTTCGTAGTTTGCTTAAAACGATATATTCGCAATCTAAGGGTCAAAGGACTATTGACCTCAGTACGATTGTTAGGAGAATCTATGATGTCTGGTTATTGGACATTGAGAGTTGGAGACTCTATAGTTCTTCTAGGTATCTTCCGATGGTACTGAATTGACCAGTGCACTTCTAGAGACAAGATAAGAACAAACCATTTAACCTCTTATGTCTCGAAGTCACTACGTATGAATTGCATCGTGCTTACCTTAATCCTGAAATGAGACATGCCATTTCACAGCTTACGTATTCTCATTTGAGAAAGTCTGAGTTCGGACTCACTATGTGATTCTGAACAGGGCCTATTGGTGAAGTACTAAGTTGTGAAGATGTCATGAGTAACTTTGTGAATTTCTCATAGATATGGAATTCATGTACAAGATTGCTGAAATGCAATGTATATCACCTCATGCTTTCTTCCTTGGAATGAGAATAAATGAACTGGCCAGTGCCCAAATTGAGTCTTGACTCTTTTGGATGAAACAATGTGACTTGTTAGCTCCTCGTCAATACATTGTTTCTAACTTATTCACCAGCGACAAAGGAGTTGAGGAAATAACAACTAGAAGGGTAAAATGGTAATTTTGTAAATCTCGACTAGCTGATGATATTCATGAAGGGTAAACACTGATAATATTCAGTGGATCCACTCATCATAATTAGGTTGAATTCTTGAGTAGAAAATAAATTAATATGAACCGAGAGACTGACATGTCAGCTCTTTAATGGAGTCAGTTGACATTAAGCTAAACTTGGAAAAGGTTTGTGAACTTTTGAGTCCAAGTATTTAGCTCAAGCTTTGTTCATTTGGATCCATGAGATCACTTTCACAAATCATATCGAGTATGAATAGTTAAACTATAAGCTAAGTCTAAACGAAGAACGAGACAAGTTTTAACGAAAATTGTCTAAAGGGTATTTTTGTCTTTTTGGACATAGGACGAAATGAATGTCAATAAATTTTTTGACATTGTCATATGATGACATATGAAATAAATTTTACTCGGCCATATTAGTGTAATTGGGCCTTGAGGATTAATTTCATTTCATAGAATTTTACTTGAAAATTCTTAATGGGCTTTTCTTATATTGTCATGAACAAATAAAGAAACATCTAGAAGCATGTTCTAGAAGGCCAATTTCGTGCATACCATAGAGAGAAAGAGGGATTTATTTTGTGCATTGATGTATTAAGATACTTGCCAAAAGAAAAAGAGGAAACAAATTTCCTCCATGAGGAAAGGGAATTTCGGCCACCAAGCAAGAGAGAACAAATGAGGAAACAAATCCATGTGGCATGAGGAATATGTTACACGCCCAAAATGAAAAAGGGAAACAAGGGATTTGCTCATGAATATGTGATATTTTCAGTTAGAGATTGAGAGCTTTTCTCTCTAGACCTTGTGGCCGATCCTCTCTCTCTCTCTCTCTCTAGTTATTTTCGATTTTTGTTTTGGCACCTAGGTCCACATTTGACCTAGTGTTTTAGCTCTTCGACTTTGAGACTTGTTATCGAGTCGTCGTGTTTAAAAGTGCCCACACACTAATTCCTTTCGTTCTCGAGTGATTCTTGTGATAGAAACTTTCGTGGTTGCTCGAGTTCCCGAGGAAAGAAGAGAGACGTGCTGCGAGGGGAGACGAACGTTGCAACTTTCCAAAAGCTTCTCAACGTTCAAGCTTCTCAAAGGTTAGTAAACATTTATGCTCATAATAGTTTTTAATTTATATGTACTTGCTCTTTGTCTGGGTTAGTAAAATCGTTTTACTTTTTTAAAAGAAAATTTTTAAAATTCCGCCGCTTACCCGAAGCGTTAAACTTTTTCTTAAACCCTAGATCAATTCCAACACCTATTTACGTTCGGATTTTGGTGTATTCGAATCTGTGCAGGAAACTTTGGTAATATTTGAATTTATGTATTACAAAAACATTACACACGGTGCTTATTTATAAATGCTTTTAAAATTGAACAACCTAGAGCATGAAATGTGTGTAAACGCCCTCTAAAAGAATAGACTGCGCTTATATATAAATTACATTTAAACGTTACACCTCAGAATCCTACGTGTCTCCTACCTGGTACAACTATAGACTGCGTTTTTTTAGGTGCCATCGAATTATTTTAGTGTCATAAGATTCAAAGGCGCCTAAAAATCGTGGTCTTTAGTATTTCATGGCATTTATAAAACGCCTCCTATCAATCGTTTTGTAGTAGTGTCTAATCAACAATTGCTCCCGTTACAAGATCTAAATCTCGGGCCGTATCAACCGATACTGTACTCTTTTTATTATTACTAGAAATATGTTTACTCATCATAGGAGTGTCCATTGATATAATTAGCTCATGAGTTCAATCCTCCAGGTTCAACACGTATCGAAAAATGTCAATTATTCTGTTATATCTTTCTTGATATATATGAACCAAACGTGGTGATTTTTATTTTGTGCTCTACTTTGAGCATTCACTTTAAATCTTTTATTTTTCTTATGACGTTTTGAGGCATTACAATATGAGTGTTATTATGACAAGTTAGCTACATGACTAAAACCATACTTGAGAAACATGGGCGAACCTCACAATGAAGCTATACCAATCCGCTGTGGCTAAATAGAACTCGTGTATACTACCATAGTCGTATAAAACATATACCTCTTCGTAAGAAGCTGAAGCCTTACATATTTAGAACTCATTTTGTTGCAAGGGGCTTATTTGGAATATGACTTATTTATATATATATATATATATATATATATATATATATATATATATATATATATATATATATATATATTAAGAAAGAACAGGGCGTCAGAAAGAGAACCCTAGCCTCAGCAATACAAGATTATGACTTGTATTGTATGTAGAGCTGTCTAAACATAAGATCATATATGTTACTCATATAAATTGCATGAATCCGAGCACTTTCTCGGAGGCACCGAGAATAGAAGGAATCTAGCATCAAGTTCGAGTCACATAGGTTCGAGAGCTCATGAAAGTTAAGGAACGACCTGTTCATAAAGCAAGAATGAACTCTAGCGTGAACTTCAAGAGAAAAAAACCTGGTAGGTCAAAGATTAGTCAAAACAAAATAAACACATGTAAACAAATGAAAATCAAAGCAAAACGCACACCTCAATGTTTATGGGCTGAAGAAGAGAAGAATAGACGCCCATTATACACGTCATGGGAATGGTTACTCAATAAACCGTCAAGAACGTGTGATTGATCATCCACGTACTCGACCAAAAAGCCCTATAAATAAAGAAGGAGCTCGTTGAACAATAGACTATACATTTTGACACGCACAAACACTCACTATGAACTTCACCTGTCGTTCAGTATTCTCGTTTATATTCTCTCATTTACTAGATTCATTTGTATTTAGAGATAATTTTGCTTAGACATTTGAAATTTTCGAGACTGCGTTCTCGGAATAAAGTGCTGAGACTTTTTTTTGTACTAATCTTGTTTGTCAACAATATAGAAGATTGGTCGTGACTTTTTTCTTTCCCAAATACGAGAGAAATTCGTTTAAAATATATAGTTTCGAATGTATAACAACAATTAATTCCCTTGATTATAGCGTTGAAGTGTTCACGCTAAATAAACATAAAACAGTAATTGTGATGATGTGGCGCATAAGGAAATGATTTGCGTCAATAAAACTAAAAAGTCCAAGCCCTAGTCAGTGTATTATCGTGGCTTAGCTAGGATCTGGCTCATTCAACATTACCCAAACGAAATTAACAATGATTAAGTAGCGGAAAAGTTACGTAGCTATATAGGTAGTAAACTCTCAAGCCAAACGAAGATCGTGGATGATGTAGGGATCGAACGGTCCTCCTTCAACATGGCCGCTGCGAATCGCGTACCTGAGGGCTTCCATGTTATTCTCCACGTTACCGTACGCATCCTCGCACTTCACTTGCTGCTACATAAGCGTAAAGTCAAAAAAAGGAAATATATAAAAAAAAAACATGAATGCCTCGGACAAACGTAACAAAATACTCAATGTTTTACGTTGTTTATAGTGAGTTAATTACTTTGGTCTATTGCATATTCAAATTTTATGTTTGATTAGCTCTCTAATAATTGTCAAAACTTAACAATTGATCTGCAGGACATTTAGTTTTTAAATGGTTTTGGGTTCCCTAAACAAATCCTTAATTTCCATATTAATTAATTCAACAAAATTAAATTGAGTATACTGACATTATTGGTTTTTGGTTTAAAGCCAAAACAAGTAAACTAGGACAACTTTCTACTGCATCATAATATAACCATTATCTAC
This sequence comes from Urtica dioica subsp. dioica, assembly GCF_054948205.1. Lineage (NCBI taxonomy): Eukaryota > Viridiplantae > Streptophyta > Magnoliopsida > Rosales > Urticaceae > Urtica > Urtica dioica. Next base: position 3,478,354 of record NC_142764.1, on the reverse strand, counting down.
AAGGTCCCGCTAATCAAATCGATAAGATTATTTGTAACACTGTTTTATTCATCATTCAACCCTGAAAATGTTATAGTCATGTCAATAATCAAATGATCAGAATATTATTACAGTGATGTTAACCAAACAAAATTAAAACAAGTACTGTTTAGAGTACTGACAGTTTATTGTTTCTTGGTTTATACCCAAAATAAGAATTTAGCACAAGTTTCTTATGTATCATAATATGATCATTGTACTACATGACAGCTAACCTGAAGATATATTTCTGAGGATAGCGTAAATGCCAATTTTTTTTTTTTTTTTAATGAAAATGAACTTATGTTTCTCCATAACAATATAACCAAACTAGCCTGATTAGTAATTACACATTGTTCTATATCCAAACGAATAAAAGAAAAATTACAGTGTGTATACTTTTATATCAATAATTAAATTTTACTTACACAGCTATGCAGGAGAGTAAGATTGTTGCTCTCTAAGCTTTTCACCTGTGATTCAAATCGATATTATAATATAAGATATAAACGAGTCTAGATAACTGGATTTTTTGCGTTTTTATTTTATTTTAAAAAATACCTTTTTATTTGTGATCCCAGTCCTAGCTGTTATCTTCTTGTACTAAAAATACATCATCAAGAGAAACTCTTAATATGTCAAGAATAAAAAGATCACTCAAGCAAATACTTCAAAAATATTATTGTGGAGAGGAACAGAAATGAAAATGAAAATATAGAATATATATACATATATATATATATATATATATATATATATATAATAGAAGATTTAGTATGTAACTTTATCGGCACGAATGTTTTCCACAGCAATAGACATATTCTCCTCAAGATCTGTGAGCTCTCTGAAGCTCAGCTCTTCTAACTCCTGACCCATTCTCTGCCTGTATAAACAAAAACCCCAAAATTACTCGAGGAAATATGAACTAAAAATAATTATAACTTTATTGATCTGTCTTTAATATGTTACTGTTTTATTTACTGCCGATGTATTTTCACCTGATCTGAGTTTTCAGTTGATAGTTCTTTTCTTTCAACTCCCTCAGTGTCTCCATCATTCTCTGTGACACATAACATACACATATTTACATTTAAAAAATAATATCTGAGTAACTCTAATAAATCAATAATACCTCATATCGTGGCTTCCACAGATCGGTCTCTGTTTTTTGCTGATACAAGTCAATCATCTCCTTAGTTCTGCCATTATAAATTCAATTTACATTAAAGAAAAAAAAAATTAAAGCCGTATATATTTCATTAGTTGCTAAAAAAAGCGTGTAGATCATTAGAAAAATAAAGAAAATCTACGAGTGATTACGTGACTCCAGGGCTAGTATATTCATATACTCTGTTGCTGTTCTGCGAGACCATTATAACAGAAACCTTGGCGTCGCACAGAATCTCAAGCTCTGCAGCTTTCTTGAAAATTCCTGAGCGTCTTTTTGAGAACGTGACTTGGCGGTTAGTTGAGTTCGGTATGAACTTTATCTCGTTTTTCCCTCGCCCCTTTTTTTGCTTATTATCCACCGTCTCATCTTCATCTTGATCTTGGTCTTTATGATTGTGATGGTTCTCTGAGATGAGACGGTCTGATTTGTCCATGTTCGAAGAAGAAGAAGAAGAAGAAGAAGAAGAAGAAGAAGATGATGAGAGAGAGAGAGAGATGCAGATGAAAGAAGAAAAAGATGATGATGAAGAAGAAGAGAGTTAGGGTTTCTGTATTTGTATAGGAGTGTCCGAAAGTTAGTGGCAGTTTTACTGAGAATGTCTCTCTCTAGGGCTATTTTATTTTAAAATTTCTATTTAACAACGGTATTGCATACTTCTTCTTTGTAATGTAACGAAGCTATTGTTTTTTAGTTTATTTATTTATCTTCTTTGAATGATTAACGTTTCTTGAGAACGTAACGCGAGCAATAATTAAAAAAAAAAAAAATTATTTTCTCCACAAATCACTCGCTTGATATTCACGACAAAGTACGCTACACAGATATTTAACTGCTTAACCTATTTTTATACATATATAGTTTCTCTCTCCAACACAGAAACCATTTTATCGGCCTGTTGTTGCGAATGGACAAAGATCAATCTAAAGCACTACTGTTATATTCAAGATTGATCTCAATTGAGTCAAATTCTTATGTCTTTGAATCAGCGAATTTTAGTGCAAAATGTTTTCCTGCCTTATTGTCTTTTAATGAACATATAATAATTTGGCGGCTGTTTAAGCAAAACTAGTAAGAGCAATTCGCTTTTAAATTGGATATGACCTCCTACATTTCCTAAGGCAAATAATAATTAGAGGTTCTGCGAGTCATTGCCTAGTAAGTGGTCAAACCAGGGCTCTATGGTGGGATACCGATTTTTTTTTTTCTTTCTAAAAATGACTTTATAGCAATTTAAAAGGAACAATAATAATGCAAATTTTATTCTATAGGCATACTGATTTTGAAGATTTTTGAGCTCTTTTTAATGAAATAGTGCTCTTTATTGATCATTTTGTTTTGTAAATTGCAGCGTACATATTTTCGAGTTAAGATTGTGTATCTCTCAAATGTCTTAACAATTTGGATCCACGCTAGTTCTCGTCATCTAAGAGGGCTTGTTTGTGTTTACCCAGCTTCAATCGGTGCAGAAGCCATTGGGTATATCAGATGTATCATGTGAAGACCCCAGTCACTTATCATGTAACTGATGAATTCTAAATACTCTCTGTTCTATTTTATTAGTAACATTTGAAAAATATGCTATGACATTATGATTAGGGATTATTCCAAACTATGACATGCTAAATACTTTTGGATCAAAATTCAATATGTCAAAATTAATCCAAAAGTATAACTTCATTATATTTGTTGGTACAAAAGTACCCTCAATGAAATATACTTTTTTATTTCATATTTCGACTGTCTAGTTTATTTACATGATTGTCAATAATCTACTTGATTTATTGACATCGACATTACGATTTTTTTTTAAACCTGAAAGATCTGAAGAAAAAAAAAATATTCAAGCAAACCAAACAACAATCAACAATTACACATCCGAAATAAATCTCGTTTCGAGCCTCTCTCCTTTACCGACTATGAATTAAGTTTATTTGTTATGAATTTAACTTTAAGGTTTGGGTTTTTGGTGTTTTTTTTTTTTTTTTTTATCATTTTGGGTGAAGAAGAAGAAGAAGAAAATGAATCTGGAAATTCGTTTCAAAATTTATTGACATTTTGTCTTTTTTCATGTCAATAAATCTTTAAACGATTCTGGAAAATTCTTTGAAGATTTATGTTGATGTCGATTTTGGGATCGTCAACAATCATAAATTATAGTATAATATATATTTGATTTATTTGGATATGGGTTTCAGAAGACTTCGTATAAGAAACAAGAGCGGTATAAAAGAAATGAAAGAAGATAAATAAAAGAAGTTAATATCTTTATTAATGATCAATAATTATGTTACAAGGAGGGGCGAAGTACCGAACTCGAGCAGGCGAGCTCAACAATAAATAATAGCAGAGAAAATATTGAGGATAATTGCGTAGGCTTGTGTGTGCGAAAATAAGCATGTCGGCTTCTATTTATAACGGAAGAGAATTAGTTGAAGAAGACACGTGTTGATCAGCTCGGCTCTGCCACGTCGCTTGTCGAAGTCATCTTAGATCCGGTCTTCGCGGCGAAGTCTTCTATCTGATCAAGACTAGTTCCTTCGACTGAGTCAACACAGTCGACTCGTCCTTCCTTTGGCAAACTGGGTTGCTAATTGGGCTTGGGTCGACCTTTAAGAGTCGATCTGGTCCTGGAAAAGTCGTCGAGAGTCTGACTGGATCGGCCGTTGGGCTTTGGTCGAACTAAAGCCCAACTAAAATGATTTTATTTTTAGAAAATTGATTTTTAACCCCCACAATTTCTCGACATCGATATCAATAAAAAGACAAAAATGTCAATAAATCTTCAAACGAATTTTCAAAGTTTTCAAACCTTTTTTTTTTTTTTTTTTTTTTTCAGATTTTCAAATTTTCCAAATTTTTTTTTTTTTTGTTTTTTTGTTTTTTACTTCACTTACCAAAGAAAAATGATCTCTTATTTTTCTTTTGTGACTATTGTCGCACGAAAATGAACAACTATTGAAAACCTCGGGCGGTTCGATCCAAGGCCGGACCAAGTGATCGCACCCGGGCCAAAAGTGTGAACTCGAAAGTCTCGAGCTAGATTCTCTCCGATCAACCCGCCTCTCGGGAGAGGTAGGGGGTGAGGAGGAGGAGTGACCGTGCCTTGGGTGTCGGCTGCCTACGTACCCGTGTGTGGGATCAGGTCAGAACGTAGTTCAAGCGTGTGAGACGCAATATGAGGCGTGGAACCTCGGTGGAGAAGCGTGCTCGACGAAGGAGACGGGGCGCGAGGAGTCCTCGACAGCGTCTCAGAACCTCGGAGACCGTGTACGCGTCTATCGTGTTAGACGCGCGAGGGGAGCTCTAGTCGAGAACCCTAGGGGCGTGCTTGAGCACCGGAGAATGTTCGGTCAGAGGGAGCGACGTCCGGGAAGTTCCCGTGAGTGCTTCGAAATCTCTGAGAACGAGAGAGAGAGTAGAGAGACTGCTTCAGGCCAAAAATGGCATCAAAAGAAGCAGGGAAGAGTAAGAAATCGAGCGTGTCGATAGGAGATGAAGAGATGCTTTTCCCCTCAGTGGGAGGGGGTTTATATAGGTGTTTTAGGGCCTTAGAAGGTCCCTTTTTCGTCCATGTGGGACTAGGAACGCGCGCGCCGTCAACTGGAGGCGCACGGCGCGCGCGGCGCACAAAGCGCGGCGCGCGGCGCGCAGGTCACCGGGCGCGGCGCGCAGGCCACTGGACGCGGCGCAGGATGCGCGGCGCATGGAGCGCGCGGCGCGCGGCTTGCTGCATGGCTGGCCGGCGCAACGTGCTGCACGCGCGGCGAATGGCTCGTCTTGCCGGACTCTTGTGGGCCTTTAGGGGTCTTCGAATACCATTCTTGCCACGTGAAATATGAAGGTTTCCACTTGACGAGAGTGACTCGAGGAGGACAACTCGAGGCTTGATTCGAGGAGGACGACTCGAGGCTCGACTCGAGGAGCGACTCGAGGCTCGACTCGAGGAACGACTCGAGGCTCGACTCGAGGAGAACGACTCAAGGCTCGACTCGAGGAGCGACTCGAGGCTCGACTCGAGGAACGACTCGAGGAGCGACTCGAGGCTCGATTCAAGGAACGACTCGAGGAGAACGACTCGAGGCTCGACTCGAGGAACGACTCGAGGCTCGACTCGAGGAGAACGACTCGAGGCTCGACTCGAGGAGAACGACTCGAGGCTCGACTCGAGGAGGACGACTCGAGGCTCGACTCGAGGAGCGACTCGAGGCTCGACTCGAGGAACGACTCGAGGCTCGACTCGAGGAGCGACTCGAGGGGCGTGAGGATTTGGCACGAGGACTTGCCAGTCGACTCGTGACAGAAGGTTTGCCGCTCTTCAGGACCTCCAGCCTGACCATCGGCCCTTTGAACGGCGTGTCTTCTTAGCGTCTCGGGTTTTCCGAAAACGATCGACAACATTAGCCCCCTAAGTTTATCGCTCGGGATGCCCCGGGCGGTGAACTTTTAGTTGTTTCCGCCGGGTGTTTGAGGAAAATTTATCTCCCAGGGCTTCGCCATCGCGAAGCTTTTGTGAATATAGAGAATATTCTTGCAAATGCAAGTGCTCTCTCTCGCTTTTCCGTCTCTCTCAACACGATTGTGTGATCAACACGTGGAGGAGGATCCGAGCGGATGAGAGGCGTAGCTCAATGTGGGCGAGGAGGACGCGGTCGCATCCATCGCTCCAGCCCCGGGGCAGCGGGGACATGCGTGCGCAGGTAAGGCGTGCGTGTGCGCAGAGACGGATCGGCGCGTTACGGCTAGTTGATCTTTGGGCGAGGTCATGCCCAAGTCTTTCTTCGATGGCGTTTTGTTTGATGATATCATCAACCCGGAGTCCATGGGACTCGACGGTGACTAGCAGGGTGACGATTGTGTAATCGTGACCTGTTTAGGGGAAGATCATGGCGTCCATCTCGGCCAGCTTGGAAGACGACTGCACTTTTGCGTTTCGCAAAGGCGTGCTCATTCCGAGGTCTCGAAGACGGAGGTTGATGCTGCGGGCTGATACTTCGAGAAGACGGAGTGGCACCTGGTGAAAGGCTATGCCGCACCGGAGGGCTTCGACTGCTCGGGGATCAACGCTAAAAGTTTGCCCACGCACCTGAGCATAAGTCGGTCTCACGGGGCATCCGCCATTCCAGCTCTGGTGACGCTTCCCCATCTGCATTCGGAAGATCAGCCCTTATTCCCCAGACGTGAGTGCGAGTCTCTGTTATAGATGCGAAGGGACATCGTAATGAGTAGTGATGTAGACTTCTCATGTCATGGCGTTTTTGACACTCAGAGGGCATGTTTTTCTTTGTTTGTCTTTTTGCTTTATTTTGCAATTGTCTTACTTTGGCTAGCCTGTTCTTCAAATTGTTACAGGTGCTTGCTCGAGGAGCGCGACTTGAGGAGAATGGCTCGACTCAAGGAGCAAGGATCGACTTTGAGGAGAATGACTCGACTCAAGGAGTGAAGCTCGACTCGACTCGAGGAGCAAAGCTCGACTTGAGGAGAATGACTCGACTCGAGGACAGTGATTCGACTCGAGGAGCGAAGCTCAACTTGAGGAGGATGACTCGACTCAAGGAGCGAAGCTCGACTTGAGGAGAATGACTCGACTCGAGGAGCGAAGCTCGACTTGAGGAGAATGACTCGACTCGAGGAGCGAGGCTCGACTTCGAGGAGAATGACTCGACTCAAGGAGCGAAGCTCGACTTCGAGGAGAATGACTCGACTCAAGGAGCGAAGCTCGACTCGAGGAGAATGACTCGAGGAGCAAAGCTCGACTTGAGGAGAATGACTCGACTCGAGGACAGTGATTTGACTCGAGGAGCGAAGCTCGACTTGAGGAGGATGACTCGACTCAAGGAGCGAAGCTCGACTTGAGGAGAATGACTCGACTCGAGGAGCGAGGCTCGACTTCGAGGAGAATGACTCGACTCAAGGAGCGAAGCTCGACTTCGAGGAGAATGAATCGACTCAAGGAGCGAAGCTTGACTCGAGGAGAATGACTCGACTCGAGGAGCAAAGCTCGACTTGAGGAGAATGACTCGACTCGAGGGGTGGGGCTCGACTCGAGGAGAATGGTTCGGTTCGAGGAGAATGACTCGACTTGAGGAGAGAAGCTCGACTCGAGGAGAATGACTCAACTCGAGGCTGGATTCGAGGAGAATGACTCGACTCGAGGAGGATGACTCGGCTCGAGGAGCGATGCTCGACTTTGAGGAGAATGACTCGACTCGAGGAGCGAGGCTCGACTTCGAGGAGAATGACTCGACTCAAGGAGCGAAGCTCGACTCAAGAAGAATGACCCGACTCGAGGAGCGAGGCTCGACTCGAGGAGAATGGTTCGGTTCGAGAAGAATGACTCGACTCGAGGAGGATGACTTGTCTCGAGGAGAAAAGCTTGACTCGAGGAGCGAGGCTCGACTCGAGGGGAATCTACACGACCTCGTCCGTCGCCTGGGACTCTTCCAGGAGGAGTTTGTTCGAGCGAAGTCTCAGCTAGCTCAGGCCGAGCGAAGTTCCTGCTCAGAGACGAAGTTCGCGAGTCTTTGTGAGCAGCTCCAATTAGCTCGCGTGGAATGGGGGGTCTCCCAAGGCGAGCGTGATCGTGCCCAGTTGGCGGTGGCGAAGATGGCAGGACCTACGCCTAGTATGGTGGTTTAGGTGTGTCTTGTGGCGGCTCCAAGTGCGTTGCGATTAGTCATCGTATGCAACGCCTTGTGGCGACTCAGAGCGTGTCGTGAGAGACGTTTCTGTGTGTCGTTTAGCCGTCTAGGCACGTCGCGAGGGGTGGCCTTGATATGCCATGTATGCTTCTTAGGTGCGCCATGTAGGCGTCTTAAGTGCGTCGCGTAGGTGGCTTTGGTGCGTCGCGGGGGACGACTTGGTTGCGCCATGTAGGCGTCTTTGGTGCGTCGCGAGGGACGGCTTTGGTGCGCCATGTAGGCGTCTTAGGTGCGCCATGTAGGCGTCTTCGGTGCGTCGCGAGGGACGGCTTTGATTGCGCCATGTAGGCGTCTTTCGTGCGCCATGTAGGCGTCTTAAGTACACCATGTAGGCGGCTTTGGTGTGCCATGTAGGCGTCTTAGGTGCGCCATGTAGGCGTCTTTGGTGCGTCATGAGGGACGACTTTAGCCTGCATCTCGGGGATGTCTTACGGCGCGCCGCGGAGGCGTCTTAGCCTGCATCTCTGGGATGTCTTACGGCGCGCCGCGGAGGCGTCTTAGCCTGCATCGCGGGGATGTCTTACAGCGCGCCGTAGAGGTGTCTTAGCCTGCATCTCGGGGATGTCTTACGGCGCGCCGCGGAGGCGTCTTAGCCTGCATCTCTGGGATGTCTTATGGCGCGCAGCGGAGGCGTCTTAGCCTGCATCGCGGGGATGTCTTACGGCGCGCCGCGGAGGCGTCTTAGCCTGCATCTCGGGGATGTCTTACAGCGCGCCGTGGAGGCGTCTTAGCCCGCATCTCTGGGATGTCTTATGGCGCGCCGCGGAGGCGTCTTAGCCCGCATCTCGAGGATGTCTTACGGCGCGCCGCGGAGGCGTCTTCAGCCTGCATCTCTGGGATGTCTTATGGCGCGCCGCGGAGGCGTCTTCAGCCTGCATCTCATGGATGTCTTATGGCGCGCCGCGGAGGCGTCTTAGCCTGCATCTCTGGGATGTCTTATGGCGTGCCGCGGAGGCGTCTTAGCCTGCATCTCTGGGATGTCTTATGGCGCGCCGCAGAGGCGTCTTAGTTGAACGCTCATTCCCGTTTGTGTTCGGGTGTTTTGTTTTGGTGGAGCGTACTTTCTTTAGGTGGAGCGTACTTTCTGGAGGATTTTACCGTTGCCTGTGTCACTAGCCCCCCAAGTTTTTGGGTTTACAATCGTATTTTGATGACCGAAAATCTTTGATAAAGTGGATTTTGAAAGAAAAACCTCGAACTTTATTAATATTGCAAAAACTTGAAATCCTAAAACATTGGCTCGTAGGCCTTATTGAATGTTGGAAAGCAAAGAAATAAAATAGGGGGAAGCGCTGGCTACTGGTAGTACTGCCTCAAGTGTTCCGCATTCCACAAGCGACAGTTCGGTGTTTCGTCTGTGTATTTGATGTAGTAGGTCCCGTCATGTATGACTTGGAGGACTCTTTAGGGTCCCTCTCTGCTTGGGATGAGGACGCCGGTACCTTGCACTTGAGCGTCATGCAGAGGTCTTCGTGGATTTCGCGGAGGACCTTGGTCGACTCGACGCTATCTCTGAATTGGGAGATCGTGTTAACCGTCATTCTAGCGGTCTTTCCATCGATTCCTTGGATGTAGCATACTCTGGCTTGGGATTGGTCTCCAGCCATGATGCCGATTCCATCCTCGGTGGGGAACTTCACTAGTAGGTGGTATGTTGAAGTAATGGCCCTTAGTCGATTCAGCGTGGGTCGCCCAATGATTACATTGTAGGGCGACTCTTGATCGACCACTAGGAATGGGACCATGCGAACGACTTCAATGCCTCCGGGAGTTCCGAAGGTGACCGGCAAATCGATGATGCCTTCGGTCATGACTCTCTCCCCAGTGAACCCGAATAGAGGCGTTTGGGTCGGAGTTGGGCGTAACCCCCCGAGCTTCATGCGCTCAAGGGTGGACTTGAAAATTATGTCGGCAGCACTGCCGTTGTCGATGAGAACTCTTTTCACCAAGTTATTAGCCACTTGGGCTTTGAGCACTATCGCGCCATTGTGCGGATGCACAACTCGCTTGGCCTCTTCATTGGTGAAGTACATCGTCTCGTGAGGCACGGACGGAGGTTCTTCATAGGTGAGGTTGACGTGCATAGCAGCGTCTTCTTGAGCCACAGCCCTTAGGAATCTTTTCCGTTGTCGGGCCGAATCTCCATCTTGTGGACCCCCCCAATATGGTGGTCACAACGTGGAGTTGTGGATTGGCATTGGCAGTAGCCGTGGTTCGGTCGGCAGAAGCGGTTGTTCCTCCTCCCTTGCCAGACTGTGGTCTGTTCGAGGCGGGGCCCGCAGCGCTAATCATGTGTAACACGAACTCTTTTAGCTCACCCCGTTGGATCAATGCCTCGATCTGCCTTTTAAGACTGTAGCATTCGGAGGTCAAGTGACCGTATTCCTGATGGAACTCACAATATTTAGATCTATCGCGAGTCGCGGGATCTTTGCTTATTGGAGCCGGGGGAGTGAACTTGTCACGTGCCAAAGCCAGGATCCGCTCTGGCGGCGTGTTCAGCGGTGTGAACGACGAGTAGCCCTTAAAGTCTTCCGCAAGTCGCGGCTTTTGGGGCATCGGAGGTCGGCTATTAGAAGTCTGACCCCCTCTGTTTCGTCTTTTACGGGAGTTGCCTTGCTCGTTGCTAGGCTCGTCTCGGCGGTGAGGGCTTTGAATATTGTCCTTGCGGCCATCGAGATAATCTTCGACTCCCATGAAGGTCTTGGCTCGAGTCATTAACTCGGCCATAGTAGAAGGGACACGGCCGACGATGGACTTAAGGAAGTCACTTGTGCGCAAGCCTTCAATGATGGCAGTGATTGCGTCTTTGTCGTCAAAGCGGTCGACCTTATTCGATTCTTCAGTGAATCGGGCGAGGTATCGTCTAAGAGACTCGCCATTCTCTTGCCTGATTGACCACATGTACATCTTGGTCTTCTTTTGGACCATAGATGTAGCGAAGCGTGCTAGGAACATGTCCTTCAGGTCTTTGAACGATCGGATGCTTCCCGGCCTTAAGTTCTTGAACCACTCGAAGCCGGGTCCGGCGAGGGTAAGACTAAAAGCTTGGCACATGGCGCCGGGAGCGACACCCTGCATCGTCATCCAGGTTTCATAGTGCTGGATATGGTAAGCGGGATCCGCTTTTCCATCGTAGGGAGAGAGGTTCGGGAGTTTGAAATTTCCCGTGCATACCTCGGCCAATATCTGAGCCGTGAAAGGTGAGGACCTCTCCTCAACAACCCCATAGGCACTTCCGCCTATTCCATGTTCTCGGAGATCTCGTACTTCATTTCGAAGATTGTGGATCATTGTGATCACATCGAGACCGGTAGTCGAAGTAACTCCCTTTTCGGGAGGAGTCACCTGTCGTCTTTCATTTGACCCTTGACCCATGCGGCGGTTCCCGTTAGTTGGGGCTGCTACGGGGATGTTTGGCCGAGAGCTTAGTCGCTCTCTTAGGTCATCGCCACGCTCAATGCGTTGGGCGGTGAGGCGATTCCTAAGGTCAGGGCTGGTCGTACGGAGGCGCAGGCTTCGTCTGCGACGGCGCGCTCTCTGCGTGCCCTGACTTTCCGCAACATTCTCCCTCGGACCTAGTCGGTCGAGAGCTGAAAGTCGGGAATTCCCCTCCTGAGAAGCTGCCGGCGCATCGCCTGTTCGGGGTAAGGGATTCGATGGACCGGCTTCAAACACGGCGGGGAGTCCCCCGTCCTTCGTGAGAGAAGTCTCGATATCCTCCGACTCACTAGTACCCTCGTAATCAGGGTCGCGGTCGCGGCTTTCCTCGTTGAGGTTCTCAGGATCCCCGTTGGGGATTATCGTGTCACACACAGGTTGCTTCGCAGCCCGTCGGCTGTGGTACCTTGCGTTCCTCGCCTTCAGTCGGCGAATACTCTCCTCTAACTCCACAATGCGGTTGTCCCTGCTATTAGGAGATGGAGATGGTGAGCGGGTCGAGCTCTCTTCGTGGAGCGACTCTTCGTCACTATGCGCTCGGGAGCGCAAGAAGTACTTTTTGGTCCCAGTGACGTTTTCGGGGTTGTTCACGCCCTCAGAACGTACGGGTGGTTGGCTACTCATCGTTTCTCATGTTCGAGAGAGTTGAGTTCGCAGAAGAAAAGAAGAAAATGAACAGAAGGGATTTCGGGCTGAACAGGTCGGGAAGTCCCCTCCTTCTAGCGCCAAAATGTTGTCGCACGAAAATGAACAACTATTGAAAACCTCGGGCGGTTCGATCCAAGGCCGGACCAAGTGATCGCACCCGGGCCAAAAGTGTGAACTCGAAAGTCTCGAGCTAGATTCTCTCCGATCAACCCGCCTCTCGGGAGAGGTAGGGGGTGAGGAGGAAGAGTGACCGTGCCTTGGGTGTCGGCTGCCTACGTACCCGTGTGTGGGATCAGGTCAGAACGTAGTTCAAGCGTGTGAGACGCAATATGAGGCGTGGAACCTCGGTGGAGTAGCGTGCTCGACGAAGGAGACGGGGCGCGAGGAGTCCTCGGCAGCGTCTCAGAACCTCGGAGACCGTGTACACGTCTAGCGTGTTAGACGCGCGAGGGGAGCTCTAGTCGAGAACCCTAGGGGCGTGCTTGAGCACCGGAGAACGTTCGGTCAGAGGGAGCGACGTCCGGGAAGTTCCCGTGAGTGCTTCGGAACCTCTGAGAACGAGAGAGAGAGTAGAGAGACTGCTTCAGGCCAAAAATGGCATCAAAAGAAGCAGGGAAGAGTAAGAAATCGAGCGTGTCGATAGGAGATGAAGAGATGCTTTTCCCCTCAGTGGGAGGGGGTTTATATAGGTGTTTCAGGGCCTTAGAAGGTCCCTTTTTCGTCCATGTGGGACTAGGAACGCGCGCGCCGTCAACTGGAGGCGCACGGCGCGCGCGGCGCGCGGCGCAGGGGGCGCGGCGCGTAGGTCACCGAGCGCGGCGCGCAGGCCACTGGACGCGGCGCAGGATGCGCGGCGCATGGAGCGCGCGACGCGCGGCTTGCTGCATGGCTGGCCGGCGCAACGTGCTGCGCGCGCGGCGAATGGCTCGTCTTGCCGGACTCTTGTGGGCCTTTAGGGGTCTTCGAATACCATTCTTGCCACGTGAAATATGAAGGTTTCCACTTGACGAGAGTGACTCGAGGAGGACAACTCGAGGCTCGATTCGAGGAGGGCGACTCGAGGCTCGACTCAAGGAGCGACTCGAGGCTCGACTCGAGGAACGACTCGAGGCTCGACTCGAGGAGAACGACTCAAGGCTTGACTCGAGGAGCGACTCGAGGCTCGACTCGAGGAACGACTCGAGGCTCGACTCGAGGGGAACGACTCAAGGCTCAACTCGAGGAGCGACTCGAGGCTCGATTCGAGGAACGACTCGAGGCTCGCTCGAGGAGAATGACTCGAGGCTCGACTCGAGGCTCGACTCGAGGAGCGACTCGAGGAACGACTCGAGGCTCGACTCGAGGAGCGACTCGAGGGGCGTGAGGATTTGGCACGAGGACTTGCCAGTCGACTCGTGACAGAAGGTTTGCCGCTCTTCAGGACCTCCGGCCTGACCATCGGCCCTTTGAACGGCGTGTCTTCTTGGCGTCTCGGGTTTTCCGAAAACGACCGACAACAGTGACCATTAAGTAAATAACAAAATTAAATAAAAAAAAAGATATTTCATTAAGGGTATTTTTTTGCCAACACATATATGGAAGTCATACTTAAGATTAATTTTGGCTTATTGGATTTTGGTCTAAAATATTGAGGAGGTCGGAATAATTTTTTATCATTATTAATCACCACCGTGATTTGAAGTTTGAACTTTTGAGTTTAATTTTCTAAACATATATTGATTGTGTTTATCAAATATTACTCGATAGATTCTCTGTCGCTCACTACAAGAAATAAGGGCTTCAGATATTTGTGGAGGCTGAAGCCCAAAAGTCGATCGGGGTTAGATATGTTTAAGCCACTACAAATATCGCAATTGAAACCTTGTCCCTATTTCAAATCTTGTCCTATATCTATCAGGTATCCAATATATCCATAACTTTAAATTAGTATAACTGATATTGATATTAATATAATCATAACTTATTAATAAATATCAATAAAAACTCGCTATTTTAACCATTGGGGTTTTTTGGTCTGACAGATAATGTGTATTGTCATCTTTGACAGGTTACTCTCTTAACAAAAAGAATTGCATTTTCGCTCTTTTGTGATAGACACAGTTTTATCTTTAATCCTTACGTTGTCGGTCGTTTTCAGAAAACCCGAGACACCGAGAAGACACGCCGTTCAAATGGCCGATGGTCAGGTCGGAGGTCCTGAAGAGCGTCAAGTCTTCCGTCACGAGTCGACTGGCAAGTCCTCATGCCAAACTTTCAGCTCCTCAAGTTGAGTCACTCTCCTCGAGTCGAGCCTTGCTCCTCGAGTCGAGTCATACTCCTCGAGTCGAGCCATCTTCCTCCTCTAGTCGAAATAACTCCTCGAGTCGAGATAACTCCTCAAGTTGAGTCACGTATCCACGAGTCGATTAACAAATCCTCGTGTCGACTTGGATTCCTCGAGTATGGACTTTTATGTTTCACGCGACTCATGAAATCTCAAGTCTCGAATGTCCAATGGGCGGGATAAACAAAGACTACTAAGGCCCACAAAAGTCCGACGAGACAGGCGCACCGCGCGCCCCTCAACGAAAGCGCGCGCGCGCAATAACCCGTGCGTAGCGCCAGTCAGGTGCGCGCCGCGTGTCCTTCAAGGAGAGCACGGGTGCGCATTTTGGAAGCGAGACGCGCGCGCGCATCGCGCACAGCGCGCCGCGCCAGGCAGGCCGTGCGCCGCACCAAGACGCGCTCGCGCCGCGCTCCCCTTCTTGGCAAAGCGCGCTCCTCCTCAAGGGGAGCGCGCTCTCCAGTCCCACATGGACAAAATACAAGCCTCCTAGGCCCCTCCAACTATTATAAATACCCCCTCTCATTGAGGGGAAAGCCATCCCATTCATTCTCAAGAAACCTGAGACTTCTCTCTGCTTCTCTGGATGCCATCCTTGGCCTGAAACGGATTCTCCTTGATTTCTCATTCTCAGATATTCCGAAGCGCTCCCGGGGACTCCCGAGCACCGACTCTCTCGATCGAATGACTAATCCCGAGCCCACGAGTGCTCCTGCGATTTTTGACTGAGAATCGCCTACGCGTCTAGCACACTAGACGCGTCCACCATTTCTGGCAAGAAATCGCCTACACGTCCTGCATTTCCGACTGGAAATCGCCTACGCGTCCGGAAGCTCCGCCACAACAAAGAACTCTTGACTTAAAGTCTCCCGCGTCTCCAAAAGAGAGAAAACACACATTCTCTCTTGGGTCACTCGATCCCAGAGTTCTGAGGCGTCGTCGATGACTCCTACGTGCTCCATCTCCTCTGTCGAGCACACCATCCAGGCTTCGCGCCTCATACTGCGTTATATACGCCTTGAACTACATTCTGACCTGATCCCTATTCACACGGGTACGTAAGCAGCCTACAAAAAAAGGCACGGTCACTCCCCTTATTCATCCCTTCTCTCCTCTGAGAAGCCCTCCGACTCGAGGAAATCCAACTCGAGATTTTCGAGTTCACACCTTTGGCTCGGGTGCGGCCACTTGGTCCGGCCTTGGGTCGAACCGCCCGAAGCTTTTAATAGTTGTTCATTTTTGTGCGACAACACCTTCTATTGAAAAAGCGCAAAAAAAGATGTTAAATGATCATGTGCATGTCATGTGATATGAAGAACGAGGGATATAATGAAAATTTTGTCTTGTATTTATAAAAAGAATATAATGCCCATTATGAACAAAAATAAATAAATAAAATAAATCTCACTCCCCCTCTCTCGCGAACGGGAACACGAACACAAACAAACCGACAACCCACATTACACATCCCATAGATACAAAGAATTATAATCACAAAGTATCGAATACATTTACAATATCTATTAAAATCAACAACATTTAGTTAAATTCTAATTCATTGGTTGTTTTTTTTAATTATTAGAACAACATTTCTTTTGTAACTGGTCGAATCCCTAATTTTATTGGAGACTTGTCAAATCTTAGCATGATTCCTTGGACGAGCAACATAGATCGATGGTGAGCAAAGATCAACGGCGAGTGGCGGTAAGAGAGAGGATGAGGTGCTGGAAGTCATCTGATTTAGCGAGGAGAGAGGGAAGTGAGTAAGATTAATTCGAGAGAGAGAGAGAGAGAGAGAGAGAGAGAGAGAGAGGCTGAGACATGAAAAAAAAAGTGAATGAAATGTTCAGACCTACGACGGAGAAATTCATAGACCAACAATGACGTGGGTTTGATGATTTTTTTTTTGTTTCAGACCAACAACAACAGAGATACAAAAGCTGAGATAGACCATGGACGATGATGTATCCGGCGAGATCTGGCTCGCCCAGAGAATCTTCGAAGTCCAATCGCTGACGAGGTCGTAGTTGTCGGAGAAAGTTAGGGGTTTTGACGAGAAGTTCAAAGGTCCCATTAATTTCTAGTTACATCTGGACAATAGAAGAGAATATATATGCTGAACTTGTTTTCATGTTTTATAATTAAATGAAACAAATGCATACACTGAAGTTGTTGGGAGAGAGAGAGAGAGAGAGAGAGAGAGAGAGAGAGAGAGAGAGAGAGAGAGAGAGAGAGAGAGAGAGAGAGAGAGAGAGAGAGAGAGAGAGAGAGAGAGAGTTATTTTTCTTTTATTAAGTTTAATTGTATTTTTTTTTATCAAATTAGAATTTTGTCTTCATTTAAATGTCACATGATAAGCACATGATCATTTAACATCTTTTTTGATGGATTTTTTTTAACAGAATGACTAAAGGTAAAATTGTCTCTATCACAAACAATTTTTTTTTTTATCTGAGAGTAACATGTTAAATGTGACATAGTTGAAGTGGCAAAAATGTCATTAATTTTTATTATTATTGGGATGTTACTAAGAGCATCTACAATGCAAGCATTTTAAGTTGTTTTACATGTTCTAAAAAATAATATTTTATAATTGAGCTGGGTCCACTTAAACTAAAGTAGTGGTTGTTTTAATATTTTATTAATTTTTTATGAGAAAAATGAAAAGCATCGGTGCCAAAAGTGGCTATAATGTCATAATCATTATTATACAAATACGCATAAAAAATGATGTGATAATTACACGTAAGCAATAAAACAACTTTGATTGCTTGCATTGGAGGTGGTCTAAGTGGTGGCCTAATAAGAGTCTGATATGAAATATAGTAGTTTAATATATGAGAAATAGAATTCAAAATATTTTCTTAACTATAACTTATAAATATAAATGATAAAATGTATATGGAATAACCAACAATCAAATATTTATATATGTAAGTAAATTTATGTTTTTCCCGAGATGATTTTTTTTAATCTACAGTAGTGGGTAATTTTGACATTAATTACCTTATCAATTAAATCAAGGGCATCTTATTTCGTTTTTTTAGGGTAACTGACATATGCTAACATTTCTAATTATATATTAAATACAATATTCCGGGAGAAAGAAAAAAACATTATATAAGAATGAGAAAAATAAGAATAAATTGCCATTGATACTGGGACAGGCATCTCGAAAATCAAATAAAAAGGCTAAAAAACAAAACAGTCATCAGACAAAATAAAAACAGTTATTGATATTGGCATTATCACGATCTCAAAACAAGCCATTTCTTTTCCAATGCTACTTGGAAAGTTGCACCAACCTCCAACCTTGTTTAGTTACAAGTACTCTCTCTCTCTCTCTCTCTCTCTCTCTCTCTCTCTCTCTCTCCATATATATATATATATATATATATATATATATATATGCGTCCATTCATAGCATTTTATTTCCTTTACCACTCCGAAACCCAAAAAATTTAACCAAAAAAATCAAATTTTTTATTGCTTTGTATGTGGATTAAAATACAAGCCTCAAAAGTCCCAAGGAGATACAAGTAAGAATATTGCCATCAATATGACGAAGACCAAACTACTTTACAATAATAAACTAAAAATAAAATTGTTGTCGCACGAAAATGAACAACTATTGAAAGTTTTGAGCGGTTCGACCCAAGGCCGGACCAAGTGGTCGCACTCGAGCCAAAGGTGTGAACTCGAAAGTCTCGACCTGGATTTCCTACAGTCGGAGGGTTTCTCAGAGGATAGAAGGGGTTTATAGGGGGAATGACCGTGCCTTTTGTGTAGGCTGCCTACGTACCCATGTGAATAGGGATCAGGTCAGAACGTAGTTCAAGGCGTATGTAACACAGTTTGAGGCGGAGCCTGGAGGGTGTGCTCGACAGAGGAAATGGAGTGCGGAGGAGTCCTCGGCGACGCCTCAGAACTCTGGGATCGAGTGACGTGAGAGAAAAATGTGTGTTTTCTCTCTTTTGGAGACGTGGGAGACTCTAAGTCAATAGTTCCTTGTCGTGGCGGAGCTTCCGGACATGTAGGCGATTTCCAGTCAGAAATGCAGGAGGCGTAGGCGATTTTTTGTCAGAAATGGTGGACGCGTCTAGTGTGCTAGATGTTGGAATTGATCTAGGGTTTAAGAAAAAGTTTAACGCTTCGGTAAGCGGCGGAATTTTAAAAAATTTCTTTTTCAAGTAAAACAGTTTTTACTAACCTAGACAAAGAGCAAGCACATGTAAATAAAAACTAATATGAGCATAAAAGATTACTAACCTTTTAGAAGCTTGAACGTTGAGAAGCTTTTGGAAAAGGTTGCAACGTTCGTCTCCCCTCGCAGCACGTCTCTCTTCCTTCCTCGGCAACTCGAGCAACCACGAAAGTTTCTATCACTAAATCACTCGAGAGAAAATGAATTAGTGTGTGGGCACTTTTAAACACTACGACTTAAGAACGAGTCTTGAAGTCGAAGAGCTAAACACTAGGTCAAATGAGGACCTAGGTGCCAAAACAATAAAACGAAATTGAATTGAGAGAGAGAGAAGAGGGGCGGCCAAGGTTCTAGAGAGAAAGTCTCTCAAATCTCTAAAACTTGGATGAATGAAATGTGAAGAATGAGGCTCCTATTTATAGGAGAGGCTTTGCCTTCAACAAGGTAATTTCCTCTTCTATAGAATATCACATATTCATGAGCAATATAGCCTTATTACCTCTTTCATTTGGGCGGCCAAGGCAGCCTTCTAGAAGGCTTGGATTTGTTTCCTTTTTTGTTCCTTGCCTTGCCTTTTTCTCACTTGGCCGATTCCCTTAGTGCATCCATATGCAAATTTGTTTCCTCTTTTTCTTTTGGCAAGTATCTTGATACATTTATGCACAAAATATTCTCTCTTTCTCTTGGGTAGTAGGCGCCCAACATGCTCTCTAGAAGTTTATTGACATTCATTTCATCCTATGTCTCAAAAGACAAAAATACCCTTTTGACAATTTTCGTTCTCGTTTTGACTTAGCTTCTAGTTCAACTATTCCTACTCGATGTGATTCGTGACAGTGACCTCATGGATCCAAATGAACAAAGCTTGAGCTAAACACTTGGACTCAAAAGTTCACAAACATTTTCCAAGTTTAGCTTAATGTCAACTGACTCCACTAAAGAGTTGACACTGAAAATCTCTCGGTTCAAATGAATTTATTTTCTACATAAGAATTCAACCAAATTATGATGAGCGGATCCACTGAATATTATCTATGTTTACCCTTCATGAATATCATCAGCTAGTCGGGGTTTACGAAATTACCATTTTACCCTTCTAGCTGTTATTTCCTCAACTCATTTGTCGCTTGTGAATAAGTTAGAAACAATGTATTGACGAGGAGCTAACAAGTCACATTGTTTCATCCAAAAGTGTCAAGACTCAATTTGGACACTGGCCAGTTCATTTATTCACACTCCAAGGAACAAAGCATGAGCTGATATACATTGCATTTCAGCAATCTTGTACATGAATTCCATATCTATGAGAACTTCACAAAGTTACTCATGACATTCTCACAACTTAGTACTTCACCAATAGGCCCTGTTCGGAATCACATAGTGAGTCTGAACTCTGACTTTCTCAAATGAGAATACGTAAGCTGTGAAATGACATGTCTCATTTCAGGATTAAGGTAAGCACGATGCAATTCATACGTAGTGACTTCGAGACATAAGAGGTTAAATGGTTTGTTCTTATCTTGTCTCTAGAAGTGCACTGGTCAATTCAGTACCTTCCGAAGATACCTAGAAGAACTATATAGTCTCCAACTCTCAATGCCTCATAACCAGACATCATAGATTCTTCTAACAATCATACTGAGGTCAATAGTCCTTTGACCCTTAGACTGCGAATATATTGTTTTAAGCAAACTACGAATAGTTTGTTCATGCAAATCTACATTTGTCTCTTCGTAAGTTGTTACGTTTGTTTATGGACTAAAGACTAATGTTTTATCATAAAGCTTCAAACAGACAAGGAAGAAGGAATGAACGTTTCAACTTTTTATTAATGAATAAGCAATTACAAGCAAGAGTCTTCATGAGACTTTATTACATCAAATGTACAAAAATAAAGACTACAGCTCTTCTTGTGGGCACCATTGACAACAAACTCCCACTTGACTCAAAGAAGATGTGTGTAGTCCTTCATGCCTAATCCCTCTCGATGTTGGTCGAAGACCTTGTTCGCTAGGGCCTTTGTGAATGGATCTGCCAGGTTATCCACCGTTGAGATCTTCTTCACTTCCACTTCTCCGCGCTGCACGATCTCTCGAATCAAATGGTATTTCCTCTCAATATGTTTAGAGCGCTTATGGCTTTGAGGTTCCTTTGAGTTAGCGACAGCCCCACTATTATCACAATAAATGGTCATGGGCTCGTCGACGTTTGGAACAACTTCCAAATACTTAAGGAATTTTCTAAGCCATACAGCCTCTTTGGATGCTTCACAAGCAGCCACATATTCTGCTTCCATTGTGAAGTCAGCAATGCAAGTTTGCTTAATACTCCTCCACACAACAGCTCCACCATTAAGGATGAACACAGATCCCGAAGTGGATTTCCTGAAATCCTTATCCGCTTGAAAATCGGAGTCGGTATATCCCGTCATAGTCAAGTCAGTACTTGAGTATGTAAGCATCAAGTTCCTACTGGCACAAGATCGTCAGAGGTTTCCACCTTGAGTCTTTCGACTGCATCCCGAGGGTCAAGTTCTCCAAACTTCCTTGCGTCTCTTAGGACGCATGGGTAATCGTCTTCCATGATGCCATTTTACCCTTGTTGACCATTTTCTCCGCGGATTTGCCATCAACTCCTTGCACGTAGCATATTTTGGCCTGGGATTGGTCTCTGGCCATGATGCCAATTCCCTCCTCGGTTGGGAATTTTACCAGTAGGTGGTACGTGGAAGTGATAGCCCTTAGCCGGTTCAGCGTGGGTCACCCGATGATTAAGTTATAGGGCAACTCCTGATCAACCACTAGGAATGGGACCATGTGAACGACCTCAATGCCACCGGGGTCCCGAAGGTGACCGGTAGATCGATGACGCCTTCGATCATGACCATTTCCCTGGTGAACCCAAACAAGGGTGTTTGGGTCAGAGTCGGGCGTAGCCCCCCGAGCTTCATGTGCTCTAGGGTGGATTTGAAAATTATGTCGGCAGCACTGCCGTTGTCGATGAGAACCCTTTTCACCAAGTTATTGGCCACTTAGGCTTTGAGCACAATCGCGTCATTGTGTGGATGCACAACTCGCTCGGCTTCTTCATTAGTGAAATACATCATCTCGTGAGGCACGGACAGATGTTCTTCATACGTAAAGTTGACATGCATGGCTGCGTCTTCCTGAGCCACGGCCCTAAGGAATTTCTTCCGTTGTCGGGCTGAATCTCCATCTTGCGGACCTCCCAGTATGGTGGTCACAACGTTGAGTTGCGGATTGGCGTTGTTCCTCCTCCCTTGCAAGACTATGGTCTGCTCGTGGTGGGGCCCGAACTCCTCACCCCGTTGGATCAAAGCCTCGATTTGCCTTTTAAGGTTGTAGCATTCGGAGGTCAAGTGACCGTATTCCCGATGGAACTCACAATATCTAGATCGATCGCGAGTCGCGGGATCTTTTTCATTGGAGCCGGGGGCGTGAACTTGTCACGTGCCAAGGCCAGGATCCGTTCTGGCGTCATGTTCAACGGTGTGAACGACGAATACCCTTTGAAGTTTTTCGTAAATCACGGCATCTGGGGTGCAGGGGGCTGGTTATTGGAAACCTGATTCCCCTTATTTCGTCTTTTTCGAGATTCGCCTTGCTCGTGGCTAGGTTCTTCTCGACGACGAGAGCTTTGATTGTTGCTCTTGCGGCCGTCGAGGTAATCTTCGACTCCCATGAAGGTCTTAGCCCGAGTCATCAACTCGGCCATGGTAGAAGGGACACGGCCAACGACTGACTTGAGGAAGTCACTTGTGCGCAAGCCCTCAATGAAGCGGTCGACCTTGTTTGACTCTTCAGTGAATCGGGCGAGGTATCGCCTAAGAGACTCGCCATTCTCTTGCCTGATTGACCACAGGTACATCTTGGTCTTCTTTTGGACCATAGATTTGGCGAACCGTGCTAGGAAAATGTCATTCAGGTCTTTGAATGAGTGGATGCTTCCTGGCCTTAAGTTCTTGAACCACTCGAAACCGGGTCCGATGAGGGTAAGACTAAAAGCTTGGCACATGGCGCAAGGAGAGACACCCTACATCGTCATCCAGGTTTCATAGTGCTGGATGTGGTAAGCAGGATCAGCTTTTCCATCATAGGGAGCGAGGTTCGGGAGTTTGAAATTCCCCGTACAAACCTCAGCCAATATCTGAGCCGTGAAAGGCGGGGAATTCTCCTCAACAACTCCATAGGCGCTTCCGCCTATTCTGTATTCCCGGAGATCTCGTACCTCATTTGAAGATTGTGGATCATAGTGACCACATCGAGACCGGTTGTCGGAGTAACTCCCTGTTCGGAAGGAGTCACCTGCCGCCTTTCATTGGACCCTTGATCCGTGCGGCGGTTCCCGTTAGTTGGGGCTGCCGGCGGGATGTTGGGTTTGGAGCTTAGTCGCTGCCTCAGATCATTGCCACGTCCGATGCGTTGGGCAGTGAGATGGTCCCTGAGGTCAGGGCTTGTCGTACGGAGGCGCAGGCTTCGTCTATGACGGCGCGCTCTCCGCGTGCCCTGACTTTCCGCAACATTCTCCCTTTGACCAAGTCGGTCAAGGGCTGAACGTCGGGAGTTCCCCTCTTGGGAAGCCGCAGGTGCGTCACCTGTCCTGGGTAAGGGGTTCGAAGGACCGACTTAAAACACGGCGGGGAGTTCCCCGTCCTTCGTGAAAAAAGTCTCGATATCCTCCGAATCGCCAGTACCCTCGTAATCAGGGTCACGGTCGCGACTTTCCTCGTTGAGGTTCTCAGGATCCCTATTGGGGGTCACCATATCATGCGTATCTCGCTTTGCAGCCAGTCGGCTGTGGTACCTCGCGTTCTTCGCCTTCAGTTGGCGGATAATCTCCTCAAACTCCATGATGCGGTTGTCCCTGCTATCTGGAGATGGAGATGGTGAGCGGGTCGAACTCTCTTCGTGGAGTGACTCTTCGTCACCATACGCGTGAGAGCGCAAGAAATATTTTTTGGTCCCAGTGACGTTATCGGGGTTGTTAACGCCCGCAGAACGTACGGGTGGCTGACTACTCATCTTTTCTCAAGTCTGAGAAAGTCGAGTTTTCAAGAGAAAAGAAGAAGATGGATGGAAAGGATTTCGGGCTGAACAGGTCGAGAAGTCCCCTCCTTCTAGCGCCAAAATGTTGTCGCACGAAAATGAACAACAATTGTATACCTAAGGCGGTTCGTTCCAAGGCCGGACCAAGTGATCGCACCCAGGCCAAAAGTGTGAACTCGAAAGTCTCGAGCTAGGTTTTCTCCAATCAACCCACCTCTCAGAGGAAGGAAGGGGTGATGAGGAGGAGTGACCGTGCCTTTGTGTTGTAGGCTGCCTACGTACCCGTGTTGCGGGATCAGGTCAGAACGTAATTCAGGGCGTGTGAGACGCAGTACGAGGTATAGAGCCTGGGATAGGGGCGTACTCGATGAAGGAGACGGAGCGCGGAGGAGTCCGCGGAGGACTAGGGGTGCGCGCACCGTCAAGTGGAGGCGCGCAGCCTACGTGCGGCGCGCGGCGCATGCCTCGCGTGCGACCCGCGGCGCGCATCATGCGCTGCCCTGCGCGTGGCGCGACCCTATCCAGGCGCGGCGCGCGCTTGCCTGACGTTTTGTGGGTCTTCACGGCTGTTGTCGGCCCGTCCCGGGTCGACATCGCCCACGGGGGCCCGAAGAAACCCCCCCGGCCAACGGCCGGGCCATGGCCGAGAAGCCAAAGACCAGCCGCCCGGGCTCGGCCCCCACTCGGCCGCCCGGGCTCGGCTTCCACTCGGCCTCCACTTGACCTCCCGAGCTCGGCCTCCCGAGCTCGACCTCCCGAGCTCGGCCTCCACTCGACCTCCCGAGCCCGGCCTCCACTCGGCCTCCCAAGCTCGGCCTCCACTCGACATCCCGAGCTCGGCCTCCACTCGGCCTCCCGAGCTCGGCCTCCACTCGACCGCCCGGCCTCGCCTCCAAGGCCGCCTCAGAGCCGGCCCTCGCCTCCAAGGCCGCCTCAGAGCCGGCCCTCGCCTCCAAGGCCGCCTCAGAGCCGGCCCTCGCCTCCAAGGCCGCCTCAGAGCCGGCCCTCGCCTCCATGGCCGGCTCAGAGCCGGCATTCGCCTCCATGGTCGCCTCAGAGCCGGCCCTCGGCCAAGGGGAAGCCCAAAACGCCCCTTGGTCGCCTATAAATACCGGGATCCCTCCCCTGGTCCAGGTAATCCGTAATTTAAGTACTGAAACTCTGCCGAACTCATACCTCGCTCGTTTCTCTCAAGTCTCAACCTCTACACACTCAAACCCTCTACAATCTACCTCAACCCTACTAATGTTGAGCGTCGGAGAGGTAAACAGGGGCAACCCCCCTGTTTTCCCTTTGTAGTTCACACCTTCTGCTTGCTTTTCAGGTGCCTGGACAAAATAGACATCACCAACAGCTAAGGGACGACTTGAGATATCAATCCTGACACGCTCGAGTCAAGGTGAGACCACTTGGTCCGGCCTTGGGTCTAACCGCCTTTGACTCCTAAATCGTTGTCCGAAAAACTGCGACAACATTTTGGCGCTAGAAGGAGGGGACCACCGACCTTAGCGCGCTCTCCCTTCCATTTCCTCACTTCCATTACACTTACGACTCTCGAGAGATGAGTCACATTCCCACAACCTCCGCGGGCACTCGAGCGACGAGCTCGAGATACGGTCTCCGAAGCCTCGCACATCGTCTTAAAGGGCAACCTCGTGATAACGAGAGCCAGCCCCAGGACCCGGTGAACGACCCCGAGGCCGCGCTCCGAGAGGACACGGCTCGGCGGCTCGCGGAGCTTCTAGACCGTCCCGGTGTCGACGGCTCGCTCGTAGCCAATCTCCTTGGCTATGACGTCGAGGACCGGTCCGCCCGAGACGACTCTGACCCTGACTACGCGGGGGACTCAAGGACCGATGAGGCAACTCCTAGCCTCACCCGTTCACGGCCCGAGAGGTCCAATGATGCTTTGGCCGAGCAGTCGCACCCGGCGCGACAACCGGCACGGTCACACTCCCGGGGACTCGCCCCTTCGGTTTCAAGAGGCGGCCGGACACAGCCCCTCGCCGAGGAGAGAGCGACTCTGGTGGACGATGGGGCCGATAGCCGAAGCGCCCGTCGGACGGTCCGACCAAGGGCGACCTCCCCTCGCCGTGCGCCGAGTGTGGACCTTAGAGAGCGCTTGACGGCGCAGAGAAACTCCCGAGGGGAGGATCTTCGCCAAAGGCTCAATTCTCGGAGGGATGCACTCCCCGCCACAACTCTCGGTCGACCTCAGGCCAACATCGGGGACCAAGCATCCAATGAGCGCCGACAGGCGACTCCCGTGGCCCCGGCGGTCAGCCCTGCTAACGGGCTCGACATGGTGACTATGATTCAAAGCCTCCAGAATCAAATCATCGAGATGCGGGAATCAGGGAGGCAAAGGCCGTACGGAGGGATCGAGGAGTCATACTCTCCCTTCGCCGCTCAAATCCTCGCGCAGCCTTGCGTGGGGAACTTCAAACTACCGTCCATCCCTCCCTATGACGGACGGACGGACCCAAACTTCCACATCCAACACTACGAGACGTGGATGACAATGCAAGGGCAGACGGACGCCACCCTCTGTCAAGCCTTCAGTTAGTGGTTCCGAAGTCTGAGGCCGGGAAGCATCTCATCCTTCCGGGCCTTGCGAGAGGCTTTTCTTGCTCGTTTCGCCACCCTTGTGGCGCAAAAGAAGTCGAAGATCTACCTCCTCTCCATCAGGCAAAGGAGAGACGAGACGTTGAGACAATACCTCGCGCGTTTCACCGAGGAGTCTCACAAGGTCGAAGGGTTCGACGATAGGGACGCCATCACGGCGATCATCGAGGGAGCTCGCACGAGCGACTTCCTCAAGTCTATTGTTGGAAAAGTCCCGCGGGACATGGCGGAGCTAATGTCGAGAGCCCGCACTTACATGGGGATCGAGGACTACCTCGATGGCCGAGACGACCGAAGGCCGGAGGGGCATGGCGGTCGTCGCCGCGACGATCAAGACGGAGATCGTCCCGACCCTCGAAAGAGGAGGAACAAGGGAGGCCCGGCCCCTAACGGTCACTCCCTCCCTGGGCCTAGACCCCCGCATGTCGATAGCTTCCGAAAATTTTCGGCGTTTACCCCTCTGAACACTTCGCGATAGCGGATCCTAGCTTTGCACCGCGACGGGCTAGGAAGCCCCGCCCCACTCACAAAGGATCCCGCGAAGCGGGACCGAGGCAAGTTCTGTGAATTCCACCAAGACCATGGGCACCTGACGTCCGAGTGTTACCAGCTCAAGCGCCAGATCGAAGCCCTCATTCAAGATGGAAAGTTAAAAGAATACGTCCTTAGGACGATCGGGACGGCCGTGGCTCGGGGGGATCGCTCGCGGCAAGAAAGAAAAGGTCCGACCACGGTGACAGTTACGGACCAAGCAGCAACCGAAGAACCAGGAAGCTCGCAACTGCACATCGTGGGCTCGATCATGGGCGGCCCGGAGTTCGGGGACTCAAGCACGCAAAGGAAGAAATACGTGCATGAAGTTTCCCAAGGGAAAATAGCGCACTACATCAACCATACGTACGAGGCCCCTCCTCCGGCCCCATTCGAGTCCATGTTCTTCACCGGCCAAGAGGCGGCACGTGTGCTCCACCCGCACAACGACGCGATAGTCGTCTCTGCCCCGGTCGCCAACAACCTTGTCCGGAGAATCCTAATCGACAATGGAAGCTCCGCCGACATAATCTTCAAATCAGCGCTGGACAGGATGAAGCTATCCGGAATGAGACCGACTCTGGTCTCGACCCCACTATTCGGCTTCTCCGGGGAGAGGGTCATAACAGAGGGAACCATCGACCTCCCGGTCACCTTCGGAACACCGGGGGGGCTCGACGACACTCGCATCGTATCCTTCCTAGTTGTGGACCAGCCATCGGCGTACAACATCATCATCGGCCGCCCGACTCTCAATCGGTTGAAGGCCATAACGTCCACCTGTCACCTGATGATGAAGTTCCCGACTGAGAAGGGGATTGCCATCATGTTGGGAGACCAATCAATGGCGAGGATGTGCTACATCCAAGGCGTGGACGGGAAAGGGAAGGAAAAGATGGTGAGCACCATCCTCTAGCTCGGTCAGGCTACGGAAGATGGTACTACAGCAGAAGCCCACTCCCGTTTTCTTTATGCCTGATTGTTGTCATTTTATTTCCGGTTTTAAGACAATTTCAAATAAGGCCAATGGCATGGGAATGTAATTTTTGACTATTTTGACGTGATAATCAGGTTGCATTTTCACATCGAAACCTTTATCCTGTTGCATTATAATTTCTAATCTCCTCTACGAGTACGCAAGAAACTCGGGGGGCTAATGGGGAACCATACTCAACAAAACTAAAACTCACTCTCAAAGAAAAAAATAATAATAATAAAAGTATAACAAAGTCTCAAGGGGCCGATGGTTAGGCCGGAGGTCCTAAAGAGAGACAGTATACACATGTCTCCTCGAGTTGAGTTCACTCCTCGAGTCGAGTACCGAGTCCACGAGTCGACAAGCTATTCCTCGTGCCGACTCCATTTTTCTCCTCGAGTTGATTTCACTCCTCGAGTCGAGCGCCGAGTCCACGAGTCGACAAGCTACTCCTCGTGCCGACGCCACGTCTCCTCGAGCTGAGTTCACTCCTCGAGTCGAGTATCAGGTCCATGAGTCGACAAGCTACTCCTCGTGCCGACTCCATTTTTCTCCTCGAGTTGATTTCACTCCTCGAGTCGAGCGCCGAGTCCACGAGTCGACAAGCTACTCCTCGTACCGACTCCACGTCTCCTCGAGCTGAGTTCACTCCTCGAGTCGAGTATCAGGTCCATGAGTCGACAAGCTACTCCTCGTGCCGACTCCATGTTTCTCCTCGAGTTGATTTCACTCCTCGAGTCGAGCGCCGAGTCCACGAGTCGACAAGCTACTCCTCGTGCCGACTCCACGTCACCTCGAGTTGAGTTCACTCCTCGAGTCGAGTATCGGGTCCACGAGTCGACAAGCTACTCCTCGTACCGGCTCTACATTTCTCCTCGAATGTGGCACCATGCTCGCCGCCCAACTCGTGAGCCGATAGGCAGCGAGTCACAAATGGGTTTCAAAGGCTTGCGTCCGCCGAACGTACCTGGTCTAGCCAGCGTCCCCGGGAAACCTCGCCACACCGATGTGGCACTGCGCTCGCCGCCCAGCTCGTGCGCCGATAGGCAGCGAGTCACAAATGGGTTTCAAAGGCTTGCGTCCGCCGGACGTACCTGGTCTAGCCAGCGTCCACGGGAAACCTGGCAACACCGATATGGCACTGCGCTCGCCGCCCAGCTCGTGAGTCGATAGGCAGCGAGTCACAAATGGGTTTCAAAGGCTTGCGTCCGCCGGACGTACCTGGTCTAGCCAGCGTCCACGGGAAACCTGGCCACACAAATGTGGCACCGCGCTCGCCGCCCAGCTCGTGCGCCGATAGGCAGCGAGTCACAAATGGGTTTCAAAGGCTTGCGTCAGCCGGACGTACTTGGTCTAGCCAGCATCCACGGGAAACCTGGCCACACAAATGTGGCACCGCGCTCGCCGCCCGGCTCGTGCGCCAATAGGCAGCGAGTCACAAATGGGTTTCAAAGGCTTGCGTCCGCCGGACATACCTGGTCTAGCCAGCGTCCACGGGAAACCTGGCCACACAAATGTGGCACCGCGCTCGCCGCCGGGCTCGTGCGCCGATAGGTAGCGAGTCACAAATGGGTTTCAAAGGCTTGCGTCCGCCGGACGTATCTGGTCTAGCCAGTGCCCACATAAAACCTGGCCACACAAATGTAGCACCGCGCTCGCCGCCCAGCTCGTGCGCCGATAGGCAGCGAGTCACCAATGGGTCTCAAAGGCATGCGCCCGCCAGACGTAACTGGTCTAGCCAGCATCCGCGGAAAACTCGGTCACACAAACGCAACACCGAGGCCCCCCAAGGCCAAAGCCGTGCAAATCGATTACGCCTTCACTGGTAAGTCGAGAAAATAAGATGCGGACCGACAAAACCATGCGAATCGACTACGATAGTATGTCGAGAACATAAGGCACGTAAAAAGAGAGCCGTCCCTCACGACGCACAAAAGCCGTCCCTCGCGACGCACAAAAGATGTCCCTCGCGATGCACCAAAAGCCCTTTTTTGCAGCGCAGTCACAACCCGAGAGCATTCGTCCACACGTCAGCGTAAGTATTGAGTTTCCACTCGACCTACGCTCGACCGAAAACTCGGGGGGCTAATGTTGTCGGCCCGTCCCGGGTCGACAGCGCCCGCGGGGGCCCGAAGAAATCCCCCCCCCCCCGGCCAACGGCCGGGCCATGGCCGAGAAGCCAAAGACCTGCCGCCCGGGCTCGGCCCCCACTCGGCCGCCCGGGCTCGACCTCCACTCGGCCTCCCGAGCTCGGCCTCCACTCGACCTCCCGAGCTCGGCCTCCACTCGACCTCCTGAGCCCGGCCTCCACTCGGCCTCCAGAGCTCGGCCTCCACTCGACCTCCTGAGCTCGGCCTCCACTCGGCCTCCACTCGACCGCCCGGCCTCGCCTCCAAGGCCGCCTCAGAGCCGGCCCTCGCCTCCAAGGCCGCCTCAGAGCCGGCCCTCGCCTCCAAGACCGCCTCAGAGCCGGCCCTCGCCTCCAAGGCCGCCTCAGAGCCGGCCCTCGCTTCCAAGGCCGCGTCAGAGCCGGCCCTCGCCTCCAAGGCCGCCTCAGAGCTGGCCCTCGCCTCCGAGGCCGCCTCAGAGCCGGCCCTCGGCCAAGGGGAAGCCCAAAACGCCCCTTGGTCGCCTATAAATACCGGGATCCCTCCCCTGGTCCAGGTTATCCGAAATTTAAGTACTGAAACGCTGCCGAACTCATACCTCGCTCGTTTCTCTCAAGTCTCAACCTCTAAACACTCAAACCCTCTACAATCTACCTCAACCCTACTAATGTTGAGCGTCGGAGAGGTAAACAGGGGCAACCCCCTGTTTTCCCTTTGTAGTTCACACCTTCTGCTTGCTTTTCAGGTGCCTGGACGAAATATACATCACCAATAGCTAAGGGACGACTTGAGATATCAAGTCCGACACGCTCGAGTCAAGGTGAGACCACTTGGTCCGGCCTTGGGTCTAACCGCCTTTGACTCCTAAATCGTTGTCCAAAAAACTGCGACAACAACGGCCTTTGTTCTATTGGGCCCGTTGGACCGTCTTGGGCTTCGCATTTTGCGGTTGTTGCACGAAATACGAAAGTATCTATTCGACGAGCGAGATTTGATTCGAGGAGCGTGACTCGAGGCTCGACTCGAGGAGCGATGCTCAACTTGAGGAGACCGGCTCGAGGCTCGACTTGAAAAGAATATCCCGTGGTTCCGTCCGAGGAGCGAAACTCGACTTGAAGAGATCGTCTCGACTTAAGGAGCGAAGCTCGACTTGAGGAGAGCGACTCGACTTGAGGAGCGAAGCTCAACTCGAAGGATCGAGAGTCTCGGCGCAATGATTTGCCGGCGACTCGTGAGGGAAGGCTTGTCACTCTTCAGGACCTCTGGCCTGACCATCGGCCCCTTGATTGGTGCGTCTTCTCGGCGTTCTGGGTTTTTCGAAAACGACCGACAACACCAGAATATCTCCTTTTGTCTACTATAAATAGAGGACTTACGAGAGGCAAAAATTAACCTTTTCCTGCCTTGTGGAATTCAACCAACACATGCTCTCTCTCTCTCTCCTATTTTTGTCGTCCAAAACTCTCTCTCTCTCTCTCAGAATTCCGTGATTCCAATCCCATAAACATGGTGTGATCTAAACTCAATGTTTGAGATCACAAGTGAGAAATAGATTGTTGCCCACTCCTATTTCTTACTCGCCTCGAAGATTACATTTTGGAAGACTTTAGTGTCATCGCTACGAGTCCAAGGAGTGAAGTTCAAAGGTCTGATCGTTCCGGAGTTAAAGGAAGAGGAAGGCCAAAAGAAGAGCAAAGGAGTTTCAGAAGAAAGCTTAAAGATTTTAGTAGCTGAGCCTAACCCGTAAGTTTTTTTATAAACTCGTCTTTCATGATATGGTTGCTTGATAAAGTTTCTTGAGTTCAATTAATTAAGTAATCTGGATCGTGTTAATCACCATTTTTAATTACCTCTCGTTAGCGTAATTATTCTTTTTCGCATTTAATTGGTTATTTAAGGTGCATTAATCATCAACACTTTTGCCTTTCGTCTTGTATCTTCAGTCTTTTTTAGTCAAAGCCCTGACCTTTGTTGTTTTTGCAGCTTCCTCAGCCAGGGCGAGGACTCGTGCGCGTTTGGCGTGATCTTCTCTAGACTCTAAGTCAGTGGCAGCGACTCGTTCTCGGATTGCAGCACGGAAAGGCAAGGAGAAGTCCGATGCCGATTGCTCGGCGGAGAGCGGTTCCCGTGCTCATTGAAGCGACCCTCTTCCTCGGCACTTTCACGCGCGAACTTAATGATTGAGGTGGAGGTTGTGGAGGTTAGAAGTGAGTGTTCTCAGGAGCTCGAGCAGTTGCCGTTGAAGATGTGGAAGGGCATCATGTCAAGTGGCGATGTGGAGTTCTTCCGTAATGGCGTTTCTGACGCCCAGAGGGTAAGTTTCCATCTTCTTATCTTGTCACTCTATTTTGCTGCAACCTCACTTTTGCTGACTCTCTCTTCAGTCGACTCGTGGACCCAAAATTTGACTCGAGGAGCAAACTCGACTCGAGGAGAATGACTCGACTCAAGGAGCTGTAAGTTTCGACACGAGGACTTGTCAGTCGACTCGTGGAAGAAGGTTTCCACTCTTTAGGACCTCCGGCCTGACCATCGACCCCTTGAGCGGTGTGTCTTCTCGATGTTCCGAGTTTTCTGAAAACAACCGACAACAGTTTGATATGATACGGACAATATGTGAGCGATCGTATTGATGGATCTTGGCATTGATTTATGGGTTCTGTAGTTATGATATTCTACGTAAGTTTATCTCTCTCTCTCTCTCTCCATTTTTATTTCTTAAAAGTTTAGGGGTTAGAAATATTCATTAAATGCATTTTATATACAGAATGAAGTGGTATGTGAACTTAAGAAGTATGATTTTGGGATTTTTTTTTTCGCATATGAAATTTTCCTTTGAAGATTTATTGACATGATTATCAATAAATCTTCAAAAAATCTAGAATTTATTTGAAGATCTATTGACAAACATGTCAACAAATTTTCAAAGAATCTAAAAATCTTTTTGAAGATTTAGTGACAGTTTGTTAATTAATTTTAAGATGTTAATAAATCTTCAAGGAAATCTAAAAATTTCCTTGAAGATTTGTCAATAACTTTATGGATGGAAATAGATCTTTATAGAATATGTGTGTTATGGACGGAAGAGAAAAAATTGGTTTATTAATTTTTTTTATTTCAAGGAACTTAAATGAAATAAGAAAAGATGAGAAGAAAAGAAAATATGGTTAAACATGTAATTACATAAAATAGGTAATTATATTGTTGAGTTAAAATATAAATAATTAATTTCGGTAAAAAAAAAAAGATTGAAGTTGTCGTAGTTTTGGTTATATTGAAGATAAAACTAAAGAAAACAAAATAATGTATATCCTCAAAACTAATCAAGACAGACATATATATCCCAAAAACCAAAATCTAAGACCGACCTAAACAATAAACATGTGATTATTGGGCTTGTAAACTCAAAGCCCAAACAATGGAATGCCACGTTTGAGTGCACAGGTGGCAAGTGGTGAATAGGGGCAAGGGCAAAGAGGATCGAGGTGGTCATCAGTTACAATATACTCACTCGAACATAGTCAATGTGTCGTAAATCTTAGGTAAATAAGCACATCTATGTAGTTATATGTGTAAATTGATGTAAATACTCTACTATTTTATTTCAATGAAAAGACAAATCAGGAATACCATGTCATCTTTATGACTATTTATATAAGATTTATGAAACATTGATTATATAGTAATCTCAAATGTTTTAATCGGCTATTTATCTAATTTTTTTTTAGTTTCGACGAGGGAGATAAACTTCACCGCAATGAGATATAAAAAAAATGAATAAAAATAATTAGTTTCCGCGACTATAAATAACTGTTGTGGAAACTATTTTCCACGACGATGTAAGATTTTTCTTCAATGAAATCTTACTGCAACTTTGGATTCTACATGAAAAAATTCGTGGCATCTAGTTTTTCTACTAGTCCTTTTAGAATGGAAGGGAGGTGGGGGTTGTCAAGAACGACCAAAGTCTCTTAACGAATTTCAACTCCTGAAGGCATATGCGCGTAGATGTTGTAATCAAACCTTTTTCTATTTGCTAGTATACATTATAGTAGTTGCAGTATATTCTAATTGATAGTCACTCTAAGAAATCTATTAGGACATCAATCAATCGATGAATGGAACTTGATTTTATATAATGAGATAGTCATCTTGATAACGGTGACACGGAGACAATTACACATTGATTTTAACGCTCGCTCGTACGAGCTGATTCAAGCAGTCAAATCGTAAATGACTTTGCAGTTCTCTTAACTAGAGCCAATTGATATGTGTAAATAAATAGAGTTAATTGTATTTAGATAAAGTGTAATCAACGGTCGTCCTCATGATCCATCAACTTCCAAGAGCCATCCTCTTGTTGAACCATGCCCTTGTTCTTCTCACACCGCCACGACACGGGCACCATGAACTCGTCCTTCAACCCGTCCATGCTCTTATTGACCAAAGCGATGTCCCGTTGGACATCCATCTTAAACCCTAGCTGAGGCCCTTGATCCCCCGCTATGCCATGGAGATATGCCTCCAAGTTGTGCCATGTCGACACGTTCCCTGGGCTCTTTAGAAAATTTGACGTTCGGGTATCGATGGAAAGCTCTTCCCCGACGTCCGAGTACCCTATGAAGGGGTAGTTTGGTACAATGTCGAGGGCGTTTCTCACACGCAAGGCTCGGAGGGCTTGGTGAGACGAGAATAGCCTCTTGAACTCCGAGTCCCCGACCTTAGGGCTTGCAAACGCGAAAGCCGTAACCAGGCAGGCCTTGAATATTTGCATTCACGAAACTCATAATTATCAATAAAATTAGTAGCAATAATGATGATGTAATAATTATGAATACCTTTTTGGGGTTGCCTTTACGCTTGTTTAGGCCATTGGAGACGATGTCCGTCGCATTCAATGTCGCTAGTGCGGCTCCCAAGCTGTGGCCGGTCGTGGTTATGCTGATCTCCTCGTCCTTGTATAGCTCCACAAGTCTTGATATCTCACTCAAAACCTAGAATAATTAATTAAAATTATATAAGAAATTATTAATGTTTCGTGAATAAAATTTGTATTTTCTCGTATTAATTTTAGGATAAATGATCAGTCGCTATTATTCCTAGCTTTAGAAACAAAAACGGTAGTTTTCTTGCTGATGAGCCGTCCCCCATCTATACGCAAATTTCATAATACCAAAAGTGTGAGGTCCTTTACAATTTTGGATGAACATATCAATTTAATTCAAAGTACTCCCCCAACCATGCAGTAGTTAAGATTTTTCTTTTTCTTTTTTGAACCTGAATTTTTTTTTTTAATATAAACAAGAGAGTCGCTAAGACGCAATTCCGCATCCCGCGTGACATCCCAAAGTAAAGCTGTCAATTGGGCCGGGCCGGGTATTTTAATTGGTTTTGGGTCGGCCCAGCCCGGATTAAAGAAGGGTCGGGCCGGTCCGGTTTTTAAATTGGTCCTGGTTTGGGCCTTCGTTTTAAGCCCAAAATCCGAGCCCGGCCCGAAGCCCTTGAAAAGCACAGAACCGGCACGGCCCAGGCACAGAACCGGCACGGCCCAAACACGGACCAGGCACGGCCCACGCACAAGCCCGTTTGAGGCCCAATTTTTTTTAATCTCTAAATATATGTATTATACATATAATATTATCTATAACACTTGTACTTGCTTACCATTAAGTACTTTTTTAAATATTCTAGCTCCTAGTGTTTAATTCTCTAAATCGTTCATTTTCTATGTAATATTCTCTATATAAACTCAAAAGATTTATTTGATACTGTTGTACATCTTAATTTCTCAAGAACTACGAGTGGGATCCGGCTTATTACTTCCATGGATTTTTTGAAGTATTTTGCAAATGCACATAAGTATTATCAGGTGTATACTATCCAACTGCTCATCTTGCATTACATGAATAATTTAATATTTCAAACGCTTTTCCTACTTATAGACAATACGATCTATTAAGCTAATTATTTTACCTATGAACAAAAATTTACAAATTATTGAGAAGGAGTACCGTTTTTATATGTCATTGCAACTTCATTAGTTCCTAGATGTCAATTATTAGTTGGTACTGATGGTTAAATATAAGATATTACCAAAAATTTGATTCATAATTCGAGACATCATTCGTCGTCGTCATCTTCTCAAACATCATTTTCTAAGCTTGTGAAATATTTGGAAACTGAATTTTACACAGAGAATCCAGACGAATTTGATATTCTAGAATGGTGGAATAACAAACAAGGACGTTATCCAACACTGTCTTTAATTGCCCAAGACATTCTTGTCACTCCGGTATCAAGTGTTGCGTCAGAGCAAAAGCATTTAGTGCAAGTAACCGTGTTCTCGATGACAGAAGATCAACAATGAGTCCGGATATTCTAGAAGACCTAATGTGTTTTAAAGGATTGGGAGAATGCAAGAAGGCGATAACAAAACAGAGATGAAGACTCGATTGCGACGTACTTTACAATATTAGAGGATGAAGTTTCTGCTTCTTTAAGCAATCACATATAATCAATCACAATATCAAAATAGGCCTTTAAGCAGTCAAAACAATTAAAAAAAAACAAAGAGCCCAAAACAGGACCGTTAAAAAAGCCCAAATCAGCTCAAACATGTCAAAAATAAACCCCAAACAAGGCCCAAGACCATGCTTGAACCAAGCCCAGGACCAAGCCCAGACCCGGCCCAGGACCAAGCCCGGCCCGTGACCCAGAGGGCCTTGTGCCTGGGCCCGGGCTGGTCCTGATGGTTCTCTACTTTGGGTTGGGCCGACCCGGGCCCCTTTATTATTGGGCCGGGTTGGTCCAAGGCCCGGGCCTACTAAGGGCCTCATTTTTTTGGGCTGGGCCGGCCCGGCCCGGCCCGGCCCAATTGATAGCTTTATCCCAAAGGCCACAATAATACCTCATTTTATTTCCTGACTAAAGCAGGGAATAAAATAGCGACCGGTCAATTATTATCCTAACTCACTTATTCGAAGCCTTAACTAAAGTTTCCTATAATACACACACAGATAACCCAATTTAAAAGGTTATGAAATAAGGAATAAAAAAAATGCTACTTTCTTGTTATTCATAAAATAAATAAAAAAATCATTTGTAATTTATATTCGTAATTATTACCTGGGCTCTAGCACTAGTTTTGTTAAAGCGCGAGTTTGGATCTTGGGAAGTATAAATGGAGTACCAGCCTTGATGGACCATGGGATCTCCTGCGAGGATGGGGGAAGCCGAGACGAGAACAAAGTCGAAGTCGTCAATCCACTCGAGGGTGCGGATGGTGCCGCGCCACGCGACCACAATGTCCCTGCGGCCCAGCAGAGCCGCTGCATCGTCCGTGGCCACGGCCACGTAGCCCATCCAGTTGGACTCCTTGCTCCAAGCCTGGCTCGACACCGGCCTAGTTATGAAGGCCTCGGGCACTTCCAAGTGCGACGTGGCATACACGAATTTGGTGACCTCGTACTTCATCAGCGGGTTTCCCTTCACGAGCCCCACCCGCACGAAGAAGTCACGGCGCGCATATCGGGCATCTCCGGCGAACTTCGAGGCCTTCTCTGTGTTGAAGGCGTCATACGTCGCCTGAGCCATTTCACCGTAGTGGATCACGTACCGACGCATATCCGCGTTCACCGGCTCCAGCAGGCCTTCCCAGTGGTTTGACCCGCTCAGGGACCTCCATTTCTTGCCCATAGTCTCCTCCATGCAAACCCTCTCGTTGTTTTTCTCAACGCCAAAGCAGTTTCTGAGGACGTTTCCTGTGAGACAACCCTTCCTTTTGTTATATACGCATATGCACTTCTTGAAATGCATTGATTTATATTCAGATTCACCTATTTTTTACGTTCTTCTTTTGTTTTTTTTTTTTTGTCACGTACTATGTGCCTCTGCCTACAAATTCGCTCAAATCTACTCGTATATATAGTTGGAACTTCCCATGAAATATCAAATCATTCTTTTATCATCGTATAATGCTTTTTATTTCTCAATTCTATGTATACACGTTTCCCTCTTTTTTATTTATATATTTTTTTTTGTGTGCGTATATATAACGCAGAGTATTATTGGATGTGAATTTAGAAGATGGCCTAATTTTTTACGACGATAACACCAATTGAGGAACTTTCTACAGAGTACTGTCTTTCTTTTATCTTACAGTTTTTAACACTTTACAAGAGACATACAACTATACGAGATACGACACATGATTTAAAATGGCGACTAAACGAAATATATAAAAAATAACGCAGTTATGTAACAAAAATTTTGGATTAATTTTGATAATTTTGTTTTTATGATTTCAAGAAACGCATATAATGACACCATATAATCAAATTTGTAGTGAGGTTTATATGATTTGGAACAAGTGAAGTATCAACCAGACAGAATACTTGCATAGCAAGGCACTGCTTATAAGCTCTACCGACGTGCACTAAGGTCTAGCCTATCTAGTTTAGATCACCGATCATACAATGCCATGTGTCACTGGTTGTTAGAAATCAGTTACACTTAACTGAGCAACTGGTATACATTCTGTAATCTCTCAGATCTACATTCAATGAGAAAATTCTTACTCTATGATCACACACTCGCTATCACTCAAGCTGAATCAAGTCAATTTTCGGCTATGGAGTCATCAAGTTCTTGCGGCCATTAAAGGTCACAAACTCCTTCTTTTCATCAAGAGTACTTCGAAGCCTCTTCAATTCATGTATGATGCTGATAAGATACATGGAGTTGTGAACGTGAGTATCTAGATCATGAACATCAAGATCAATTGTTGCTCTCGTAGCCTCTTTCATCAATGTCAGAGAATCTTCTAACATGGATGATTGTCTGCAATGAATCACACATAGTTTGGTCCAAATTGGAGCAATACTTTATTGTAATAACAAAGGCGCGCATCAAGCAACTTCGCGGACATCTTGCTGGAACAAAGAAAGGATCTGTCTATGAATGACTATATTCTTCATATCAAAACCACGATTGATCTTCTTGCCTCAATTGGTGAAGAAATCAAAGAAGACGGTCATGTTAATGCTATCTTTGAAGGTTTAAGACTAGTTTGCGATTCGTTTGTGACATCAATGGAGACGAGAAATGAAATGTACAATGTTCCTGAAGTGGAAACCTTGTTGCTTAGTCAAGAGCGACGTATAGCCAAACATCACAACGAACTCGATTCAGCCATTCAACAAATGGCGAATCTTGTCTCCACTGGCAGCTCTCCACATAACTTGCAAAATCTGCGCTCAAACAACTTGCCTCAGAACTTCTCCGACAACAACAGAGGTCAAGGACGCAATGGACGTTGATAGAACTCCAATAAATGTCCTCGATGTCCACTCTGCGGTAAACTAGGTCATCTTGCTCCACAGTGCTGGCATCAATTTGATCAAGCTTTCCCTGGCATCTCAAAATCATTTCCACAAACATATGGTACTCCAACTACTGCTGGTCGAGGCGTTGCTTCACAAGCCTACTATGGTCAAGCTTAGTCCTTCATTGCACCTGGCTTTGCTCCGCATGCGTACTGTGCTTAAGTCCAACCCTTCATTGCATCTAGTGATGTTGTAACCATGTCGTCTTACCCTCAGACGTATCTTGCCACGCCGGAGATGGCCCATGATCCAATTTGATGCCCTAACTCTGGTGCCACAACGCATATCACTCCTGATGCGTCCAATCTTGGTAACCATACCACCTACACATGCAAAGACAAAGTAATTTTTGGTAATGGAACTACTCTTCCTATTTCTATCACCGAAAATTCTCAATTACACTCACTAAAACTAGATACCTTGGTGCGATTAAATGATATCTTACATGTGCCTCTCATTAAAAAGAACTTGCTCAGTGTCTCTCGATTCACAAATGACAACTGTGTGATCTTTAAATTTCATCCTAACAAGTGGTATGTGAAGGATCAAGCAACCAATCTGGTTCTACTTGAAGGCACGCTCAAGAATGGTCTATATGAACTACCTACTGGTGTTGTGATCAAGCCGAGGTCATCCCAATCATCTATCTACACTGCTCATTGTGCAAACCAGGAATCAACTATGTCAACTACTCCTACAGACTTACAATCAGTCAACACTGAGAAGAACACTCAATCCTTGTGGCACAATAGACTTGGTCACCTTGCTCTTCCTATTGTCAAGTCTGTATTGAATAGCTTTAATAAACTTACTCTAATTATGAATAAAGATGACTCGCTATCTTGCACAACATGTTGTCAAGGCAAAGCCTATAGTTTACCATATCCAAGTTCTACAACCACTTATGATCACCCTTTAGAGCTTATTCACTCTGATCTTTGGGGTCCATCCCCCATTGAATCACTAAGTGGATATCGCTACTACATTCACTTTGTTGATCATCACTCCAGGTTCACATGGATATACTTGCTACACAACAAGTCACATCCATTCCAAATATTTTTAAATTTCAAGAAAAGAGTTGAGCTGCATATTGGCTATAAGATCAAAGCTCTACAAACAGATAGGGGTGGTGAATTTAGAGCATTCAAGTCATACTTGCTTGAAGGGATTGAGCATAGAGTGTCATGTCCTCATGCCCATCAACAAACCGGACAGGCTAACCATTAGCATAGACACATAGTAGAAACAGGGCTTATTCTACTTGCACGAGCTTCAATGCAAATAAGTCTATGGGATGAAGCTTTCAGAACAACAGTTATCTCATAAATAGATTGCATACACCTGTCCTCATCAACAAATGTCCACTGCAAGCTCTGTACAAAGCTACACCAGACTATGATACCCGGTATGTTTTGGATATGCCTGCTTCCCAATTCTAGGACCTTCAATAGGTACAAATTTGACTTCCGATCAAAGTTATGTATTTTCCTAGGCTATAGCATAAATCATAAAGGTTATAAAAGCCCTGACTCAGAAGGAAAAATTATTATATCCAAATATGTATTGTTTGATGAAAATTCATATCCTTATCAATCTATATTCTCATCAATGTCATCCACAGAAAACAATACACCAACACCCAATCCATCAGCCTCTATACCACAATCTAGACCAGAAAACCACAAAACATTAACACTCCTACCAGCCTTCACTGAATCTATGCCATCAACACAGGTCAATCCTCCACCTAATTCACAACTACATCATGTGGACTCTCTTTCCCAAAAAAATCATACGATCACCTCAGAGTCCTCTCTAACCCTTAATCTCTGTCTCAAATGCGCGTCCAATGTGCATAAGATCAAAGGCCAGTGCTCACAAGCTAAACGCTTTTCTAGTCACCATGGAAGAGCGACATTATGTCACTAATGCACTTGTTGATCCTGACAGGACCAAGGCTATGCAAGCTGAATATGGGGCTCTAATGAAAAACAAGACATGATCTCTAGTTGATCTCCCGCCTGATAGACATGCAATAGGTTGCAAGTGGGTGTTTCAAGTAAAACAGAATGCTGATGGAACTTTAAACAAACTCAAGGCACGACTAGTGGCAAAAGGGTTTCATCAAACCCCTGATTTTGACTTCTCTAAGATATTTAGTCCAGTGTTTAACCAGTCAGAGTTCGTGTAACACTCTAGCTCTATCTCAGGGTTGGAAAATAACACAACTGGTTGTTAACAATGCATTTCGCAACGATGATTTAACTGAAGATGTCTATATAGTACAACCACAAGGCTTTGAAGTTGCAGGTACAGGTCATAAGGTGTGTAGATTGCACAAGGCACTCTATGACCTTTAGCAAGTACCACGGGCTTGGCTTGACACCCTTCATGCTGCTTTGCATTCATTTGGGTTTCAAAGCTCCAAGTCTAACAAGTCATTGTTTATCTCGAGAAACGGTACTGATACTATGTACATCCTAATGTATGTGGACGATATCCCCATTATTGGAAGTCAACCAACCCAGTTGAAAGCCATCATCGGCAAGCTCAATGCTATGTTTTCACTAAAAGACCTTGGTGAACTTGATTTCTTCTTGGCATTCAAGTCACCAACACATCTGAGGGTCTTTAGCTTATTTAAACCAAGTACGTTCATGACCTCATTCGAGAAACAAACATGCTACCAGCCAAAAGTAAGCACACACCAATGATCAATGGTAAAAAGACTTTTTAAATATGGAGGTCATCCACTTGAAGATCCTTACTTCTATGAGTATTATCGGTGCTCTTCAGTTTGTCACAACACACGCCCAAAGTTAGTGAACAGAGTATGTCAGTTCATGCAGTCTCCATCTGAAACGCATCGAAAAGCAGTAAAGCACATACTCAGGTATCTCAAGGGCACACCAAAGTTCGATGTTCATCTTTGTCGCAGTCTTAACCTCACTCTATTTTCCTTTTGTGATGCTTATTGGTCATCGGAACCTGATGATCGAAGATCAACCTATGGTCTGTGCATCTATCTTGGTAACAATCTGATTACTTGGCAGTCCAAAAAGCAATAAACAGTGTCGAGATCCAGTGCATAAGCAGAGTATTAGAGTCTTGCGTGCATTGTTGGTGAACTTGCATGGCTCAAGTCTCTTCTGTCCGAACTCCATGTTATGCAACCACATGCTCCAATAGTGTGGTGTGACAATCTCAGCACTGTCTTACTCTCAGCCAACCCAGTTCTACATGTACGGACAAAGCACATTTAGTTGGACCTCTTCTTTGTGCGTGAGAAATTAGCTCACCGGGAAGTTGATGTGCGTCACATCCCAGCTACTGCTCAAATTGAAGGAGAGTGACAAAATGCGTGCATAGCAAGACACTGCTTATAAGCTCTAATGACGTGCACTAAGGTCTAGCCTATCTAGTTTAGATCACCAATCATACAATGCCATGTGACACATGTTGTTAGAAGTTAGTTACGCTCAACTGAGCAATTTGTATACACTGCTATCTCTCAGATCTACATTCAATGAGAAATTCTTTTACCCTCTGATCACTCTTTCTCTCTAGATCTCATACTGAGATTCTATCACAACAAAAACATAGAATAATAGAAAAACTCAAATAGATCGATGTAATTCGTTTTAAAATTAATTCTTTTTACCTACTTGATTTTTTTAATTAGCACAATTGAACTTTAAAATTTATATATTCGATGACGTTCACAAAAAAATTAATGTAACAATAATTGTCTGAAGATGAACAATAAATTTCGAGCACAACATGTGTTGAGCACTTAGAATATTAAGATAGATTAGTCCCTAATTGTAGATGAGTCTAGTTTTAAGTGAGAAAAGTAACGAGAGTCTATATAATATGAAATATAATGGATATAAATTTTGAATCCATGTGCGAGTGGTTGCTCAATTTGCCTTTTATGTAGTAGTAGGATTTTGGGGTCATGGGGTGATCAGGTCCATTACTTGACAGTTATTTCATAACTTTCTTTATATCTCGTGTGAAGGAGTGTTTGTTTGAGTAATCACGTGTTAAGTGGATTTTAAGGGGGTTAATAACATTTGAGTCTCCACACTCTAACGATTACCATCAATTTCTATGATATGGCCATGTTATTATTTTGACTAGTCTTTGTCCTGCCAGTTTCTCTTCTTTCGAAGTTCTACTCGAAAGGTCTTATCTTGTGAATTGTTCATTCCTCTATTCAGTGATCCTCAAGTCTATTCTACTCGGAACAATGTAGCGGTATTTTTCGTTCTCAACATGTTCAAAATTATTGCCCAGTAAGTGCAAATTGATGGGATATAATAGCAGTCTTCCAGTTTCTTATGCCCAGAATGAGAAAATTTTCATTGATAATCTAACTGCTAAGCATATACCTTGAGATGCTCGACATGTAAATTTTTCTTCAAAGCCCATTGTTGTTGCTTAGGCGGTATATGTCGATGTCTAGGTCCCAGATAACAGTGAATAGGCCCACCTAGTTGACCCATTCGACGACGCCATTTCATTGGGGTTGAGCTGGGGTTGGAAGACCTTGTTGATTTTGTACCTTTCACCAAACCTTTTGTTGTTGCTCGTTTTTGGAGAACGATTTAGAAGCCCAAAAACGGTTCGACCAAAGGTCGGACCGAG
The DNA here is from genome assembly GCF_054948205.1 of Urtica dioica subsp. dioica. Lineage (NCBI taxonomy): Eukaryota > Viridiplantae > Streptophyta > Magnoliopsida > Rosales > Urticaceae > Urtica > Urtica dioica. The sequence continues at coordinate 3,434,509 of NC_142764.1, read as the reverse complement.
TGTTCGCGTTCGGGCTTGAGCGTCCTAAACTTGGTATTCCATGTCCTCCCTAGCTGTGAATGATGTTTGCCTCTCCTGTCGTTGAACATGCAAAAGAAGGAAACGATGAACTACAAAGGGAAAACAAAGGGGGTGCCTCTGTTTACCTCTCTGATGATCAACATTAGTGGGATTGAGGTGGAATGTAGTGGTTTTATAGGATGAGGGGCCAAATGTGAGTGAAAGGAGCGACTCGAAAGGAGAACCATGTTTCTAGACTCAATATTCGAATACCTTTGGAATAGAGAGGGGGTCTCTATTTATAGGTGTTGAGGAGCGCTTGGGCCGGCCATTAAGGAGACTACTCGGCCATTGGCCGAGTGAAATGAGTCATTGGCCGAGTGAGTCATTGGCCGGTTGGGAGGATGGCCGAGTGAGGCCGGACGGCCAAGTGGACTGGACGGCCGGGTGAGGTTGGGCAGCCCAGTGGGATGGACAGCTGAGTTAGGCTGGACGGCCGACTGGGCTGGATGGCCGAGTGAGGCTTGACGGCTAGTTGAGGCTTGGGTCGCCGGCTTAGGCTTGGATGGCCGAGTGAGGCTAGATGTCCGACCGAGGCTTGGACGGCCGAATGAGGCCGGATGGCCGGCTGAGGCTTGGACGGCCGAGTGAGGCTGGATGGTCAACCGACTGAGCCTATGGCCGAGTAAGTTCATGGCCAGCCAAAGTGGTGGTTGTACATGTCGTCGTGACGGTTTTCCCTTGCCGGTTCGGGATGGGCCGGTAACATTAGCCCCCAGAGTTTATCCTCGGATGTAATTCGAGTGGTAAACTAAAAAATCTATAAGCCGTCTTTTCAACTCGACGCACCATTCCAGGACCGTTGTCTTGACCTTTGTTAGGGTGGTTCGATGTCCAAGATAGGAGGTACGTATGACTCGACCATTTCGTCCTTTACCCATTTATTATTATTATTTTGTTTTTCCGGAGGCGCTTCTCTCATTCCACGTGCCCATGGGTTCCCCTGATCGTTGTGTGGTAAGTGGGACCCCCAAGGATGACTTTCAATTCTTTTTGTCTACCCCGTGTGGTAATATGGAGGGCTTTTGGAATCAATTTTCTTCACCCCGAGACATTCCATCACATTCTCCCGCTCTTGGATTTGGGGTTTTCGCGATGACATTAATGGGTTTAGGTGACCCGGACTTTTCCTTTGTGGACATGTAGTTGTCCGGCGATAATGGGCTACCGGTGACCGACGAGGCGAGGGAAAGGGGGGTTGCCCCGGCGTTTAAGAGAGCCGTTGCTGTAGAGGCACCGGGCGTGGGATGTCCTGGGAGAGAGAACGCCCCGCCGCGAGACCATCTAGCACAAGGCGGCCCGGGGGACACGGCCTTGGCCGACGCCGGCGCCACCAGGGGCACCCAGGAGCCAGGCGATGTCGCCTTTGGTAAGGCGTGCATGGGACGCGACGCGCAGATACCGGCCGATGCGGTCCGGGCCAGAGCCGGTGCTGTTGGAGGCCGTTGGTCGGGCAGCACTAACCCGGGCGATGCGCGCACGGGTAAAGATTATTGTCAATGGTGCTCACAAGAGGAGTAGTAGTTTCTATGTATGTACATTTGATGTAATATAGTCTCACGAAGACTCTTGCTTGTAATTGCTTATTTATTAATGAAAGTTGAAACGTTCATTCATTCTTCCTTATCTGTTTGAAGCTTTATGATAAAACCTTAGTCTTTAGTCCATAAATAAACTTAACAACTTACGAAGAGACAAATGTAGATTTGCATGAACAAACTCTTCGTAGTTTGCTTAAAACGATATATTCGCAATCTAAGGGTCAAAGGACTATTGACCTCAGTACGATTGTTGGGAGAATCTATGATGTCTGGTTATGGGGCATTGAGAGTTGGAGACTCTATAATTCTTCTAAGTATCTTCCGAAGGTACTGAATTGACTAGTGCACTTCTAGAGACAAGATAAGAACAAACCATTTAACCTCTTATGTCTCGAAGTCACTACGTATGAATTGCATCATGCTTACCTTAATCCTGAAATGAGACATGCCATTTCACAGCTTACGTATTCTCATTTGAGAAAGTCAGAGTTCGGACTTACTATGTAATTCCAAACAGGACCTATTGGTGAAGTACTAAGTTGTGAAGATGTCATGAGTAACTTTGTGAAGTTCTCATAGATATGGAATTCATGTACAAGATTGCTAAAATGCCATGTATATGTCATGCTCTGTTCCTTGGAATGTGAATAAATGAATTGGCCAGTGTTCAAATTGAGTCATGACTCTTTTGGATGAAATAATGTGACTTGTTAGCTCCTTGTCAATACATTGTTTCTAACTTATTCACAAGAGACAAAGGAGTTGAAGAAATAACAACTAGAAGGGTAAAATGGTAATTTTGTAAATCCCGACTAGCTGATGATATTCATGAAGGGTAAACATAGATAATATTTAGTGGATCCACTCATCACAATTAGTTGAATTCTTGAGTAGAAAATAAATTCATTTGAACCGAGAGATGCTCAGTGTCAACTCTTTAGTGGAGTCAGTTGACATTAAGCTAAACTTGGAAAAGGTTTGTGAACTTTTAAGTCCAAGTATTTAGCTCAAGCTTTGTTCATTTGGATCCATGAGGTCACTGTCACAAATCATATCGAGTAGGAATAGTTAAACTAGAAGCTAAGTCAAAACAAGAACGAGACAAGTTTTACGAAAATTGTCAAAAGGGTATTTTTGTCCTTTTGGACATAGGACGAAAGGAATGTCCATAAATTTTTTGACATTGTCATATGATGAAAAATGAAATAAATTTTACTCGGCCATATTAGTGTAATTGGGCCTTGAGGATTAATTTCATTTCGTAGAATCTTACTTGAAAATTCTTAATGGGCTTTTCTTATATTGTCATGAACAAATAAAGAAGAAACATCTAGAAGCATGTTCTAGAACGCCAATTTCGTGCATACCATAGAGAGAAAGAGGGATTTATTTTGTGCATTGATGTATCAAGATACTTGCCAAAAGAAAAAGAGGAAACAAATTTCCTCCATGAGGAATGGAAGTTTCGTCCACCAAGCAAGAGGGAACAAAAGAGGAAACAAATCCAAGGCTTCTAGAAGCCCTCTCTTGGCCGTGTGAATGAGGAAGGAATGGGCAATAAAGGATTGCTCATGAAGGTTTGGAAAATAAGAGGAAACTACTTCTTTCCAAGGCCAACCATTCTCCTATAAATAGGACCCTTATTCCCTTCATTTTATTCATTCCACATAAGTTAGAGATTGAGAACTTCTCTCTCTAGACCTTGTGGTGGCCGATCCTCTCTCTCTCTCCCTAGTTATTTTTCATTTTTGTTTTGGCACCTAGGTCCACATTTGACCTAGTGTTTTAGCTCTTCGACTTTGAGACTTGTTCTCGAGTCGTCGTGTTTAAAAGTGCCCACTCACTAATTCATTTCTCTCTCGAGTGATTCTTGTGATAGAAACTTTCGTGGTTGCTCGAGTTCCTGAGGAAAGAAGAGAGACGTGCTGCAAGGGGAGAAGAACGTATCAACCTTCCAAAGGCTTCTCAACGTTCAAACTTCTAAAAAGGTTAGTAAATTATTTATGCTCATAATAGTTTTTATGTACATGTACTTGCTCTTTGACAAGGTTAGTAAAATCGTTTTACTCGTTTTAAAGAAAATTTTTAAATTCCGCCGCTTGCTCGAAGCGTTAAACTTTTTCTTAACCCTAGATCAATTCCATCAAAGATGCGCCGGCCCAGGACGGCACGATTTGGGCCGACGCCGGCGTCGCTGGAGGGGGGCGCAGACCGGGCGGCGCTGATCTGGTCGTGGCGTGCATGGGAAGAGGTATGCCAGCCCTAGGTGACATGGGCCGCACGCACGAGGAAGGGCCGGTCGGCCCGTGGTCTGGTGGCGCTGGTGGGCCACGGGCCCACGAGGAAGGCCCGGCCAGCCTGTGGCTGGGCAACGGTAATGGGCCGGGCGCGCGCGAAGAAGGCCCGGCCTATGGCCGGGCATCGCTAGTGGGTCAAGCGCGTGCGAGGAAGGCCTAGCCGGTCTGTGGCCGGGCGACGCTGGTTGATCGAGCTCACGCGATGTAGACCCGGTCGGCCCTTTCGGCCCATGGCCGAGCAGCGTTAGCAGATTGGTCGCGCGAGAAAGGCCCGGCCGGTCTATGGCCGGGCAGCGCTGGCGGACAGGGCGCGCGCGAGGTAGGGCCGGTTGGCCTTGGAGAACTAGGTGGCGCATGCGGGCTGAACCTCCGGACGTGAAGGCCCTGGTAAGTCTCTCTATCCTCTACTCGGATCGGGACGCTTGGATATCGGCGAGCGACTACCTAATCTTTCCGATGGTTACGGGGCAGCACTGTCGAGGAACGTACCTCGACCGCCTGCGAGGAAGACCATGTTGGAATTGATCTAGGGTTTAAGAAAAAGTTTAACGCTTCGGTAAGCGGCAGAATTTTAAAAAATTTCTTTTACAAGTAAAACAGTTTTTACTAACCTAGACAAAGAGCAAGCACATGTAAATAAAACTAATATGAGCTAATTAAATTTACTAACCTCTTTAGAAGCTTGAACGTTGATGAGTCTTCGGAAGGTTGAAAACGTTCGTCTCCTCGCAGCACGTCTCTCTTTCTTTCCTCGGCGACTCGAGCAACCACGAAAGTTTCTATCACTAAATCACTTGAAATAAAGGGAATAAGTGAGTGGACACTTTTAAACACTACGACTTAAGAACAAGTCTTGAAATCGCAGAGCTAAACTCTATGTCAAATGAGGACCTAGGTGCCAAAATAATAAAACGAAATTGACTAGAGAGAGAGAGAGAAAAGGGGAGGCCACAATGTCTAGAGAGAGAGTCTCTCAATCTCTAACTTGTGTGGAATGAATAAAATGAGAAGAATGAGGCTCCTATTTATAGGAGAGGTCTTACTTTCAATAAGGTAGTTTCCTCTTCTATAGAATATCACATATTCATGAGCCAATTTCCTCTTTTCCTCTATGACATACTCAGCCAAGGTAGGCTTCATTAAGCCTTGGATTTGTTTCCTATTTTGTTCTATGCCATGCCTTTTGTCTCTCTCTTGGGCGCCTACCTCATTTCCTCTTAGGGGAAATTTGTTTCCTCTTTTTCTTTTGGCAAGTATCTTCATACATTTATGCACAAAATATTTTCTCTTTCTCTTGGGTATGTTGGGCGCCTATCTCATTCAAGAAAGGCCTTCTAGAAGCTTTTCCACTTGTTCATGACAACATGAAAAAGGCCCATTAAGAATTTTCAATAAAATTCTTATGAAATGAAATTAATTCACAAGGCCCAATTATTTTAATATGGCCGAGTGACATTAAGTCACCAAATGAACTTGTCAAAAAATTTATTGACATTCATTTCATCCTATGTCTCAAAAGACAAAAATACCCTTTTGACAATTTTCGTTCTTGTTTTGACTTAGCTTCTAGTTTAACTATTCCTATTCGATGTGATTCGTGACAGTGACCTCATGGATCCAAATGAACAAAGCTTGAGCTAAAATACTTGGACTCAAAAGTTCACAAACCTTTTCCAAGTTTAGCTTAATGTCAACTGACTCCACTAAAGAGTTGACACTGAAAATCTCTCGGTTCAAATGAATTTATTTTCTACTCAAGAATTCAACTAATTGTGATGAGTGGATCCACTAAATATTATCTATGTTTACCCTTCATGAATATCATTAGCTAGTCGGGATTTACAAAATTACCATTTTACCCTTCTAGTTGTTATTTCTTCAACTCCTTTTTCTCTTGTGAATAAGTTAGAAACAATGTATTGACAAGGAGCTAACAAGCCACATTGTTTCATCCAAAAGAGTCAGGACTCAATTTGGACACTGGCCAGTTCATTTATTCACACTCCAAGGAACAAAGCATGAGGTGATATATATTGCATTTCAGCAATCTTGTACATGAATTCCATATCTATGAGAACTTCACAAAGTTACTCATGACATACTCACAACTTAGTACTTCACCAATAGGCCTTGTTCGTAATCACATAGTGAGTCCGAACTCTGACTTTCTCAAATGAGAATACTAAGGTGTGAAATGACATGTCTCATTTCAGGATTAAGGTAAGCACGATGCAATTCATACGTAGTGACTTCGAGACATAAGAGGTTAAATGGTTTGTTCTTATCTTGTCTCTAGAAGTGCACTGGTCAATTCAGTACCTTCGGAAGATACCTAGAAGAACTATAGAGTCTCCAACTCTCAATGCCTCATAACCAGACATCATAGATTCTTCTAACAATTATACTGGGGTCAATAGTCCTTTGACCCTTAGATTGCGAATATATCGTTTTAAGCAAACTACGAAGAGTTTGTTCATGCAAATCTACATTTGTCTCTTCGTAAGTTGTTTAGTTTGTTTATGGACTAAAGACTAATGTTTTATCATAAATCTTCAAACAGACACGGATGAATGAATGAATGTTTCAACTTTTTATTAATGAATAAGCCATTACAAGCAAGAGTCTTCATGAGACTTTATTACATCAAATGCATAATATAAAGATTACAACTCTTCTTGTGGGCACCATTGACAACAGACCATGCTTTCGCATTCCCGGTAAGGGAATCGGTGATCTGTGATGGCGCTGAATGCTCAGGCATCTTCATCCCGAATTCCTTTACCCTTTCCAGCTTTGGGAGTCCACGGAAACGGTACAGCATTCCGGATGATCTTACTACGCGTTCGCCAAATGGGTACGCCGCTGTTCATAAAGTGAGCATCCGCTGAGGCCAACGACTTCCCTTTCAGCCGGTGATCCAAGACCTATCATGCACGCATCTCATATGTCTCCATCCTTCTATCGTGTGGTTGCCGATTGTCACATGATGCTCCACCGTGCGAAGAAGATGGATGTAATCGCCAACGACATTCGGAACCTTGTATTTGTCATGGGTGTCCCCGGCAAACAAAGTTTCTACAAGGTTTAGCATCCCAAGCGCCTCGCCATCCTTACCAAAGTAACTTCGAAACATCGGTACCCTTGGGTGTGGATATCCGAGCCCGCCTTTGGGGCGGCGCCCCTGATCTTCAGAGCCAAAGCCGACTTCTCAGCGGTGACATTTAAAACTTTGAGCTCGCGCTCGTGATTGGGGCCGTCCCAGATTCGAGGCGACAAGGGTCGCTCTTCGAGTCTGCAGACCTCATGGCGACCACCGGGTGGTTTGTGGCCACCGGCTAGGTGTCTCGGCATCTTTCTTCTCGCAACGAGACTCTTTCGGAGTCAGAGTCCGAGGCTGGGGGTTCCACCACCTCATCTCGAGGCGTGGGTGGTATACGATGTTTTATGCTACACCATGCTTTATTATCGTCATATTTTGTGCTTTGCGTGTTGTAACCGCTTTATGTTTCCCGTGACAGTTGCTATGGCTGGAGAGCGTTCTCGCACGAGATTACCGAGGGTCTTGCCCTCCTTTGATGCCGTAGCCACTGCCCGTTGCTGAATCGTGGCTCGCTAAGGGAAGTCCCCTCCCCCGACATGGAATTAGGCATGCTCATCCAGCAAACAACCCTCATCCTCCATAATGCATGATTCACCCTCCCACTCGAAGCGTGCCCATGTGTCGACGGCAGAGGACGACCCGGAGTCAATGTTTTTAGTGGAAGCGGCTGAGCTAAGGGATCAGTGTTCTCGAGGAATTTTGGACTCTTCCCTGAAAGATTTCAAGGGCCTCCTGACGGTCGGTGACTTAGAGTATTTTCAGTACGGGTTTGACGACGCCCGCAATGTAAGACTTGTTACTCTTTTTCTATATTGTTTGTCTCTATCGTGACTGCACTCACTTATGTTATCTATTGCTTAGGTGCTAGCGCATCAGGAGCGGGGGGATCGTATTCTCTGAGAGTTGCTGAGGTGCATGCATAATATGAAGACTGATATGGAGCGTGCCGCGGCCGAGGACGTCGCCGCATTAGAGGGAACCCAGCGGCTCGTTTAGGAGTTTGAAGCACTCGAGAAGGAGCTGAAGCGAGCCCGTGAGGAGGCGAGTCGCCTAAGCGCAGAGCTGGCGACAGAGAAGTGTCTCATGAGAAAGCCGAATAGTTTGTGTACACCTTCTTGAGAGAGGCGAAGAAGCTCTAAACGATGCTCTCAGGTCGAGACGATGAGCTGAAGATTGTCCATGCCCAACTGTCTGCCAGCGAGATTTCATGTATCCAGACGGGAAGGGAACGCGACTCTTTATTAGTAGAGATGCAGGCCATCATCGAGGAGAAGTACGATGCTGTTCGAGCCAAGGCGGATTTGGAGGATGACTGGGACGTTGCCTTAGAGGAGGCCCTGTATGTTGCCGCGGTTCGAGTTCGTGATGCGATCGCAGAGGAAATGCATCTTGTGGGACCACGTTTTCCTTCTTTGATAACATGTTTCCTTCTCTGGATGACGTGCCACGGGTGGATAGCCCGCGTGTTCACTTACTCACTGAAGCCGCCCAATCGACGAAACGTCCCCTCGACGGGGGCATTAGCGGGGAGTTGAGCATCCCTCTGTAAGGGGCCGACGAGGAGCAGGTTGATTTTGGCTCCGAGTAGTTGAGTTTGTTAGTTTCTACGCATCTGTTTAGCACTTGCTTTCAGCGTACTTTGAACCTTTTGTGGTTTTACATTTCCATTGGATCCTTTTGAACTTGGTTGAGTTTCGATTTGCCTTTGTCAGGTTTATTTATTAGTGTGTGTCTTATTTTCTCAATTTACCAGTAGAGGCGTAATTGATTTGCACGATCCGGGCCTTGTGGGGCCTCGAGTTGTTATTACCCTGAGTGACCTTGCTTCCCGTGGGCGGCCGGCCGAACCGGGTTTTCGGCCTGCGGAAGCATACCATGAACCCGACGTAGTCAACAACTTATCGGCGTGCAACCCATACGAGCGTGAGACCCATTGTTGTCGCACGAAAATGAACAACTATTGAATACCTCGGGCGGTTCGATCCAAGGCCGGACCAAGTGATCGCACCCGGGCCAAAAGTGTGAACTCGAAAGCCTCGAGCTAGGTTCTCTCCGACCAACCCTCCTCTCGGAAGAGGAAAGGGGTGAGGAGGAGGAGTGACCGTGCCTTGGGTGTCGGCTGCCTACGTACCCATGTGTGGGATCAGGTCAGAACGTAGTTCAGGCGTGTTAGATGCAGTATGAGGCGTGGAGCCTTGGTGGAGAAGCGTGCTCAACGAAGGAGACGAGGCGCGGAGGAGTCCTCGGCGGCGTCTCAGAACTTCGGAGATCACGCTAGACGCGCAGGGGGACTCTAGTCGAGAACCCCAGGGGCGTGCTTGAGCACCGGGGGGCGTTCGGTCAGAGGGAGCGACGTCCGAGAAGTCCCCGTGAGTGCTTCGGAACCTCTGAGCACGAGAGAGACTTGCGAGAATGCTTCAGGCCAAATATGGCATCAAGAGAAGCAAAGGAGAGTGAGAAATCGAGCGTATCGATGGGAGATCAAGGGATGGCTTCCCCCTCAGTGAGAGGGGGTTTATATAGGTGTTCGGGGACCCCAAGAGGGTCCTCCATCGTCCATGTGGGACTAGGGGCGCGCACATCTTCAAGTGGAGGCGCACAAGGGGTCGCGGCGCGCGGCGCGGCCCTGTCCGGGCGCGGCGCGCGCTGGGCCTTGTCTCCACGGGCTTTTCGCGATCGTCTTCTTTCCGGGCCCGTTGAACTATTTGTGGGCTTTGTATTTCGGGTTTATGACACATATGTCTCTATTTGACGGATAGGATCCGAGTCGAGGCTCGACTCGAGGAGACTGACTCAAGGCTCGACTCGAGGAGACTGACTCAAGGCTCGACTCGAGGAGACTGACTCAAGGCTCGACTCGAGGAGCGAAGCTCGACTCGAGGAGACTGATTCAAGGCTCGACTCGAGGAGCGAGGCTCGATTCGAGGAGACTGAATCAAGTCTCAACTCGAGGGGCGAGGCTCGACTCGAGGAGCCGACTCAAGTCTCAACTCGAGGGGCTCGGCTCGACTCACGGAGTCAAGAGTTTGGGGCGAGGGCTTGAAGGTTTGCCGCTCTTCGGGACCTTCGGTCTGACCATCGGCCCTTTGAGCGACGTGTCTTCTTAGTGTCTCGGGTTTTCCGAAAACGACCGACAACATTAGCCCCCCAAGTTCGTCGCTCGGGAGGTTCCCGGCGATGAACTTTTTTTGTCTTTTCGGTTGGGTGTTTGAGGAAAATGTCTTTAAAATCCGTCACCCAAGGAATTTTTTTGTTTTTTTTTTTTTTGCATAGCCGCGCGGCGCGCGCCCTGGTTGGCGCGGCGCGCGTTCTTGGCGCGCGGCACGCCTCGTGCGCAGGGCTTGTTCGTTTTGCGCGGGGGAATCCGACTTTTTGGAGGTTTTCCTCCGTTTTTCTCCTTGTGGGAGTAGGATTTGGACTCCTACCCCCTAGGAGTCTATAAATAGCCCCCCCCCCCCCCCCCCCCCCCCCCCCTTCTCTCTCTCATTCTTCACCTTTATTTTTTCTCTCTTTCTCTACACTTTTTTCTTTTCTACCGCTTGCATTATGGATATTTCTTCCCTTTTCTCAACTGAGGATCCCGAGATTGATTTCTCTCTCTTGTTTCAGGATTTTGAACATGTAGAGGATGACCTCTTCACGGGATTGAGGGAAGTTCCTCTGCACGTGGAAGAGAATCCAAGTGGAGTGGAGCAGTGGCTCGAAGAGGCGAGTCGAGCGCGACCGTGCCCATCCCTCAGCCTCAGGAGGAATGCGCGCCAACTGGGCGCACCACAGGCGGTGATGGAGAATCCCCTCGAGAGAATGAATGGAGCCTCGGATCAAAGCGGAACGAACGTGGAGTCGTCTCGAGAGTCGAAAAACTTGATCAGTTTGGTCTTGAATTTGCAATTTCGGGTGTTGTTTGTGGATTTATGGTTTGTATAGATTTTGGTCTAATTCAGATAAGGGTCGTAGAGGTTGTATGGAATGAAAATCGCCACAATAGTTTATGATTCGAACTATTGATAAGATTGGATGAACAAGAACGCCACAAGGAATTGCCTTGATAAGTTCTTCGTTTAGGGCTTAAAATTTCAGAGAACTAATACTCACACAATTGTTTGATAATCAAAGATGGTCTGTCTTCTTCTTCCACACAATTGATACAAATACTCAATTCGAGATTATGGTTACAAAAACCAAAGAGACGCCATAAATCTCGAATTAACACAAAAAACGAAATAACTCTCAGACCATAAACTCACAAACGGTTGCAAGAAAACCAACAGTCTCACACACACATAAAATTCGTTTATCCCTTTGGGCTTGACTCTATTTCGGATTATTGCCTTGAGTTTGGGCTGAGATCATGTTGACGATTCTGGGCTCTTCTATGGCAATATTTTGGGCTCCAAATTTGTGAAGTAGGCTGGTCACTTGCTCTTTGAATCTCTTGGTTCGGGCTCGCGTCATTGGGCCCTCCGGTGTATCCTTGATTGAATGCGAATGCATGTTCGTGGTGATGTCCTCATCATTGCCCCCGGGTTGGAAAGGATTTGCCCTCAAATCCAAATCTGCATGAAAAGGAGACAAATCAGCAACATTAAAAGTAGCACTCACATTATACTTACCTTGGAGATCAAGTTTGTATGCGTTGTCGTTGATTTTCGACACCACATGGAATGGACCGTCGCCGCGGGGGAGTAACTTGGACTTGCGTTGTTCTGGAAAACGTTCCTTGCGCATGTGAATCCAAACCCAATCTCCGGGCTGAAACAAAACTTTTGTGCGCCCTTTGTTTGCTTGCTTTGCATATTGATCGTTGCGTCGCTCAATGTTGGCCCGAACTTTTTCGTGGAGAGATTGTACAAAATCAGCCTTCCGTGCGCCATCGAGATTAACCTGTTGAGAACTAGGCAAAGGAAACAAATCCAAAGGCGTAATAGGATTGAAACCATACACAATTTCGAAAGGTGAAAATGTAGTGGCTGAATGCTTGCTGTGATTGTATGCAAATTCGACATGAGGCAAACATTCTTCCCAAGACTTAAGATTAGTTTTGATTATGGCACGCAACAAAGTAGACAATGTTCTATTCACAACTTCCGTTTGCCCATCAGTTTGGGGGTGACAAGTGGTAGAGAAAAGTAATTTCGTACCTAATTTTGCCCACAATGTCTTCCAAAAATAACTCAAGAATTTCGCATCACGATCGGAAACAATGGTTTTAGGCATACCGTGGAGTCGTACGATGTCGCGGAAGAACAAGTTGGCGATGTTGGAAGCATCGCTGGTCTTCTTGCAAGGGCTGAAATGCGCCATCTTGGAGAACCGATCAACGACAACAAAAATGGAATCATTTCCCTTGCTAGATCGAGGCAAACCTAAAACAAAGTCCATAGATAAATCAATCCAAGGAGAAGTAGAAACGGGAAGAGGAGTGTACATACCATGGGGCTGACTTTTTGATTTAGCCTTTTTACAAACAATGCAATTTCCACAAATTCGTTCAACATCTTTTCGCATATTCGGCCAATAAAAATTTGATTGCAAAATAGGCAGCGTTTTAGCAACACCAAAATGACCCATCAAACCACCACTATGTGCCTCACGAACAAGTAATTCACGCATAGAACCACTAGGCAAACATAGCTTGTTTTTGTAAAACAAAAATCCATCATGCAAATAAAATTTTCCAAAAGCTTTTTGTGAACAGTTTGCATGAATTTCACCAAAATCCGAATCATCTTTGTACAACTCTTTTATTATTTCAAAACCCAACAAGTGTGCACTCAAAGATGAAAGTAAAACATACCTCCGAGAAAGGGCGTCGGCTACCACATTCTCTTTACCTGATTTGTACCGAATGACGTAAGGAAAAGGTTCGATGAACTCTACCCACGTCGCATGTCGTTTATTCAACTTGTGTTGTCCTTTGAGGTACTTTAAGGACTCGTGGTCGGTGTGAATGATGAACTCTTTGGAAAGGAGATAGTGTTGCCATGTTTCCAAAGCGCGGATGAGTGCGTAGAGCTCTTTGTCGTAGGTCAGGTAATTCAGCGATGCGCCTTTCAATTTCTCGCTGAAATACGCCAAGGGACGTCCTTGTTGCATAAGGACAGCGCCAATACCAATGCCTGAAGCGTCGCATTGAATTTCGAAGGGCTGGTCAAAATTGGGCAGCGCCAAAAGAGGAGGATTGATGAGGCGCTCTTTCAAAGTTTGGAATGCTCCCTCTTGCTCGTATCCCCATTGGAATCCCACATCTTTTTTGATTAATTTGGTCAAAGGGGCTGCGATGGTGCTGAAATTGGGAACAAAGCGACGGTAAAATCCCGCAAGGCCGTGGAAGCTTCTAACTTGTTGCACGGTCGTTGGTGTTGGCCACTCTTGAATTGCCTTGACTTTCGCGCTATCCACGGAGATTCCTTTAGCGCTGAGTACGAAACCAAGAAACACAACTTCGTCCGTGCAAAAAGAGCATTTGGACAAGTTAGCATATAATTGTTCTTTGCGCAACACTTCAAAAACCATGTTCAAATGAATCATGTGGTCATCAAAAGTCATACTATAAATCAAGATATCATCGAAATAAACAACCACAAATTTCCCAATGAAAGAACGAAGTACATGGTTCATTAAGCGCATGAAAGTACTCGGAGCATTTGTTAAACCAAACGGCATGACTAACCACTCGTATAAACCTTGTTTTGTTTTGAAAGCTGTTTTCCATTCATCACCCTCTTTCATTCTTATTTGGTGATAACCACTTCGCAAGTCAATTTTTGTAAAAACACACGCACCATGCAATTCATCAAGCATATCATCTAATCTAGGGATAGGAAATCGATACTTTACCGTGATGAAGTTGATGGCGCGACAATCTACACACATGCGCCAACTGCCATCTTTTTTTGGGACGAGGAGAACGGGCACCGCGCATGGACTCAAGCTCTCGCGGATGTATCCTTTGGCCATGAGGTCATCAATTTGTCGCTGGAGCTCCTTTGTCTCGGTTGGATTAACACGGTACGCTGGACGATTTGGAAGGGCAGCGCCGGGGACTAAGTCAATTTGATGTTCGATGCCGCGGATTGGTGGCAAACCGGATGGAACATCATCGGGAAAAACGTCCGCAAAATCCTGTAACAATTCCACAACAAGACTAGGCAAACTTTTGTCAAGTTGGTCAGCGTGTAAAAGATGTCCTTTGTGCAAGAACATCAGAATCGGTTTTTCATTAAAAATTGCCTTTTTAACCTTGCTTGCACTCACTAAAAAATTTTGTTTTCTCTCATGGGTTTTGACCAGAGTTTGATTGGCTTTTTCTTTGGTACTCGTGGTCTGTTTGGGAGAATGGCTAATGTGTTTAATGTGGTTGGCATTTTGGTGGAGGTGAGCTTGATCTTTGAGGACTTGGGATGGAGAAAGTGGGGAAAGAACAATCTGATGGTTTTTGTGCACGAATTTGTATTTGTTGGAAAGACCGTCATGAACAGTACGTCGGTCGAATTGCCAAGGGCGGCCAAGGAGGAGGTGACACACTTCCATTGGTGCAACGTCGCATAAAACTTCGTCCTCGTATTTGCCGATTTTGAAAGGGACAAGGACCTGGTCGGTGACGCGTACTTCGCCACTATCGTTCAACCAATGGAGCTTGTACGGGTGAGGATGCTTGGAGGTTGGCAAGGACAGCTTGTGGACAAGGATGGTGCTTGCGACGTTGGTGCAGCTGCCGCTATCAATAATGAGGCTGCACACTTTGTCATGGATATGGCAGCGAGTGTGGAAGATGGATTCTCGCTGTGCGTGCTCATCATCGTCTTTGGCGGAAACACTAAGCACTCGCCGGGTGACCAAGGTGAGTTGTTCATCTTCAACTTCAACCTCATAGTCGTCGTAGGTCGGTTCGCCATCATCAACACCGGTTTGGGTTGCTGCCTCATCGTCCGTGATTACATCGCCGTCGGGTAGGAGAATCATGGAGCGCTTGTTTGGATATTCGGAAGCAATATGGCCTTTACCTCGACACTTGAAGCAGGTGAGGTCGCGGTTACGTTGAGGGGTCGAAGCGGGAAGCTTGCCTTTGTTCACGGGGTCGGGAGGTGGCCGTTGGTGAGGGACGGTTGGTAAGGCCGATTGTGGCTTCGGAGGAGAGTATTTGTTTTCGTCGGTTTTGGGGAAGGTGGATTGCCATGGTGTTTTGTCGGGGAAGCGGTTGTATCTTGTGGAGTCTTTTTTGAGCTGTTTCTCGACCACTATTGCCATATGCACCAAATCCTCCATGTCGATAAACTGTTTGATTTCGACTTGGCGTGCGATATCTCGGTTGAGACCGGAAAAGAAACGGGCCATGGTTGCCTCCCGTTCTTCGTAAACTCCGGTGCGCATGAGAGTCATTTCCAGGTCTTGAAAGTACTCTTCAACTGAGCGTGAACCTTGTCGAAGACGCTGAAGGCGGTTGAACATGTCGCGGTAATAATGGGTCGGAATGAACCGCTTGCGCATGACTGTTTTCATCTCGTCCCACGTGGCAATGGGCTGTTCGCCGGCACGTCGTCTACTAGTGGAAATCTGCTCCCACCATATCAAGGCATAGTCACTGAATTTCGTGGTGGCTAGCTTCACCTTCCTCAAATCCGAATATTGGTGACAATCGAAAATGAGTTCAATCTTCCGCTCCCAATCAAAGTAAGCGTCGGGGTCGTTCTTGCCGTTGAAGGAAGGAACACGCATTTTGATGCCGCGGAAATCATCATGATGGTGACGGTGGTGTGCATGAGCTCGTCCTCGAGGGTGATCAAAATCCAAAACATCGGAAACAACTTGTTCGTCGTCGTCGTTCGTCCAAGTTCCACGATGCGCTGGTGGAAGGCCTCGTCCGCGTGTTTGTCCGCGGCGTGATGGAAAACCACGTCTTTGGTCTCCTTGGTGGTAGAACGGGTTCTCGAAGTCAGGTGCTTGCCGTTGCTCGGTGTGCACAAATTCGGCAGTTTGATGTTGTTCGATGTTGTCTAAGCGGGCAAGAATCGGATCGAGGAACCGCTGCATGGTGTGGACAAGGTCGTCCATCGTCAAAGGTGGTTGTGAGGATGAAGCACTATCTCGTCGAGGAGTTGTCATGAATCTGCGTAAATGAACAGTAGTATATATATATATATATATATACGATATATAAGGTTAATGGTCCTCACAAAATCACTCCCTTACGTGTTTCGCTCGTAATTTGGAAATTCACTCGTGTTTGGACACTCAAATATGGCTTTTGCTATAATGTAACACTCTGCCTTTTTCCGCTCGTAAGTCCTCTTAAAATTTTAAAACTCAAACAGAAAAACGATCAAGGTGGTGGTGGCTGAAGGAAAAAGCTTGAAAAAAAAGGTAAAATTTTCGACGATGAACAGTAAAATCCGTACAAAATGGTAAAAAAAAAAAAAAAAAATCACTTTCGTGAGAGGGAGCTCAAACGCTCAGAATCACACCAGGATGCCAAAAATAAAATTTCTTCTGGAAATTTTTTTTTTTGTACTCTTTTTTTTTTTTTTTTTTTTTGGCTAAGAACTGGAATGGTATATGCTAAAAGATTGAGGAGAAGAAGTATTCTGGGATATATAATCTGGAAGAAAGTATTTTGAAGGAAATGAAAAGAGATAAATTAAACACACAAGAGAAAAAAAAAATTAAAAGTTTTCTGGAGAGATAGAGTTTTCTGGAGGGACAAAATTTTCTGGAGAGAATACCTTTCTGGATGAAAACTTTCTGGAGAGAATAACTTTCTGGAGGAAAACTTTCTGGAGATTTTTTTTCTTTTTTTCTTTTTTTTCGCGTTTTTTTTTTCTTTTTTTTTTTTTTAAGAAAGGGTAAAAAAAAAATTGACTAATTGAGAGCCTAAGCTCTGATACCAAATGATGGAGAATCCCTTCGAGAGAATGAATGGAGCCTCGGATCAAAGCGGAACGAACGTGGAGTCGTCTCGAGAGTCGAAAAACTTGATCAGTTTGGTCTTGAATTTGCAATTTCGGGTGTTGTTTGTGGATTTATGGTTTGTATAGATTTTGGTCTAATTCAGATAAGGGTCGTAGAGGTTGTATGGAATGAAAATCGCCACAATAGTTTATGATTCGAACTATTGATAAGATTGGATGAACAAGAACGCCACAAGGAATTGCCTTGATAAGTTCTTCGTTTAGGGCTTAAAATTTCAGAGAACTAATACTCACACAATTGTTTGATAATCAAAGATGGTCTGTCTTCTTCTTCCACACAATTGATACAAATACTCAATTCGAGATTATGGTTACAAAAACCAAAGAGACGCCATAAATCTCGAATTAACACAAAAAACGAAATAACTCTCAGACCATAAACTCACAAACGGTTGCAAGAAAACCAACAGTCTCACACACACATAAAATTCGTTTATCCCTTTGGGCTTGACTCTATTTCGGATTATTGCCTTGAGTTTGGGCTGAGATCATGTTGACGATTCTGGGCTCTTCTATGGCAATATTTTGGGCTCCAAATTTGTGAAGTAGGCTGGTCACTTGCTCTTTGAATCTCTTGGTTCGGGCTCGCGTCATTGGGCCCTCCGGTGTATCCTTGATTGAATGCGAATGCATGTTCGTGGTGATGTCCTCATCAGGGAGGGGGGGTTGATCATCCCGCGTCTGGGGATCCTGCTCCTCGCCTCGTGATCAACTTGGTCGGCGAGGGGGCTCGCGACAAGACCTGCCTCGACGTGCCGACGTCCGACTTGGATTCTCGTGGCACGCCGGGAGATATTGCAGGCGTGGATGCAGCGACTCCGCTAGAGTCGGTCCTCAACGAGATTGACTGCGTAGACGATTTTGGTCCCGAGTCTGAAGATCCCGGAGGTTATTCAGAGACATGTCCGGGGGCCGAAGGCCTCGCACCGGAGCATTTCGAAGGGCCGTCGGCGGCTGCCGCGGCCGTGCCGGAGGGCGGAGGCCCTTCCGTGGAGCCAGGGGGTGCTCGGCCCGAGACCCCTGACGCTGAGGCGATAGTGTCGGCGAGGTCGCTTGCTAGGACAGAGTGGTATCCCGAGGAGGGCTTTGTTGCTCCCGAGGGCTTCGATTGTTCGGGGGTCGATGCTTCGAGCTCGCTCACCTACCGAACATTCATCGGTCTCAGGGAGGCATTTTCCGTTCCATCGTCCGTGGCGCTCCTCCGTCCCTTGCAGGGCGACCGTCCTTTCCGTCCTCATCGTGGGTTCGCCGCAGTTTCGGTCGCGAGTCTCAACTGCGGGTTGCGGTTACCGTTCCAACCCATCGTTCAGCAGCTCCTCGCACGATTGGGGGTGCCTGCTTGTCAGATGGGTCCGGCGTTTTACCGCATCGTGGCGATGTGGCACATGGAGTGGCATTGCCAGACTGAGCGGGTGATGAACGTGAACGAGTTTTACAATCTCATCGCGGTCTTCCCTGCGCCCGGGCAACCTGGTTTCTTCATGTCCCGCGATCGCCGGAACACTAAGCTGATCACGGACTCGGAGAAGTGCAATCGAAGACCATGGGTGTGGGTCTCGGCGGAGGCTTTCGGCGATGCGCCGCTTCGGTTCGGTCCCTTGACCGAGTTTCCTGCTAAAGCGGGGGCCGATGATCTCGACTTCGTGAAGGAGATCCGGATAATGTCGGAGGCTCGGAAGGCTGTCGAACGATTTCGTTCCCCTGAGCTTATGGCTTCCACCGGGTGGTTCCCGCCCTTTCCTCCTAGCCGTGGCGACTGTCAGCAGACCGAGAGTGCTCCCAGTGCCGCATCATCTCTCTCGAGCGGCGGTCTTCCAGGTATTTCGACGTTTCGCACTTTCTGTTTTTTTTTGCTCTTAGTCTAGGGTTTTGACTTTGTCGCTTTTGTAGCCTCCTCGGCTAGGGCGAGGGCTCGGGTTCGCTTAGCAAAGGCTTCTCGGGACCCGAAGTCGCTGGCGGCGACTCGTTCTCGGATCGCGGCACGGAATGGTCGGGAGAAGCCCGATGCCTGCTATCC
This sequence comes from Urtica dioica subsp. dioica, assembly GCF_054948205.1. Classification (NCBI taxonomy): domain Eukaryota; kingdom Viridiplantae; phylum Streptophyta; class Magnoliopsida; order Rosales; family Urticaceae; genus Urtica; species Urtica dioica. Next base: position 3,415,526 of record NC_142764.1, on the reverse strand, counting down.
GACGGAGAGCGGCCCTCGTGCTTCCTTGAAGCGACCCTCTTCTTCGGCTCTTCCAGACACGTCTTCGGACTCGAAGCGTGTAAATTCGATGGTCGACGTGGAGGTCGCGGAGGTTAGAGGGTATTGTTCCCTGGGTCTCGCTCAATCTTCGATGAAGATGTGGAAGAGCGTCGTGGCCAGCAGCGACGTGGAGTTCTTTCGTCACGACGTTTATGACGCTCAGAGAGTAAGTTTCTCATGCTTTGTTCGTTTAGGGCCTTGTCTTTTACTAAATTGTCTTTTTGCCTTCTCAGGTGCTTGCTCGAGTGACCCGGGGCGAAAAGATCCTTTACGACCTCATCAGACGGATGAGCCTTGCCCAAGAGGAGCTTGCTCAAGCGAAGTCTCAGCTGGCCCGTGCCGAGCGAGGTTCTCACTCAAAGGCAGAGTTTGCGAGTCTCCGCGAGCAGCTCCAAGAGGCCCGCGTGGAATTGGGGGTTACCCGCGGCAAATGCGACCGTGCTCAGTCGGCCGTGGCGAAAATGGCTGAGGAGCTAACGACGGAACGTCAAGCTCTCGAGGTGGCAACTCGATCGACGGAGGTCTTCCGGAGCGAGGTGCGGGACCTTCGACGCCAGTTGGAATCGCGCACAGAAGAAATAGGTATTCTTCAGGGGCAACTTTCATCGAGAGAAGCTGCCCGTGTTCGAGCGGAGCGTGAGCGCGACTCCTTGGCGGAGGAGGTGGCTCGGGTCACCGCGGAGAAAGCTACGGCGGAACAGCTCGCGTACGACCTTCAAGACGACTTCAACGTCGGAGTCGAAGAGGCGAGACATGCGGCGGTGGTCGAGTGTCGGGACGCCACAGCTACCGAGAATGCTTCTCGGGGGGTCACCTTCCAGTTCTTCGACTCGCTGTTCCCACCACTCGACGGGGCCGATCCTGTAGGCGACGATCCCGGCGAGTGACATATTTTCTTTATTATTTTTCTCGCGCAAGTGTTCAGCGCACTTTTTTTAGCGCTTGCTTTCTAGGATTTTTCCTTTCAGCACACTTGTTTTACCGCTTGCTTTCTAGGATTTTTGGGGCAGTCGCCTTTTTCTTTTATAAGACATCATTTTTTTTATGAACATTTTTGCTCATTCATTTGTCATGGCATGTTTTGATGGGCAAGTGATTGCGTCAATGGTCTTGCCAGTTCTTTTATCTCAGCAGGATCTTACTTCGGACGCACCAGTCGCTTGGATGGTTTGCGTTCTGTAAGTTTTTTCAACTGCGAGTCAGCCATGCTACGTAGGCACCTTATGTGTGCCGGGTAGGTGTCTTGATCGCGCCATGTAGACGTCATAGATTGCGTTATGTAGGCGTCTTAAATGCACCATGTATGCGTCTTAAGTGCGCCATGTAGGCGTCTTGGGTGCGCCATGTAGGCGTCTTAGGTGCGCCGTGTAGGCGTCTTAGATGCGTCTCGAGAGACGACTTGGTTGCGCCATGTAGGCGTCTTACGTGCGCCATGTAGGCGTCTTGAGTGCGCCATGTAGGCGTCTTAGGTGCGCCATGTAGGAGTCTTAGGTGCGTCTCGAGAGACGACTTGGTTACGCCATGTCGGCGTCTTATGTGCGCCATGTAGGCGTCTTAGGTGCGCCATGTAGGCGTCTTAGGTACGTCTCGAGAGACGACTTGGTTGCGCCATGTAGGCGTCTTACGTGCGCCATGTAGGCGTCTTGGGTGCGTCTCGAGAGACGACTTGGTTGCGCCATGTAGGCGCCTTAGGTGCGCCATGTAGGCGTCTTAGGTGCGTCTCGAGAGACGACTTGGTTGCGCCATGTAGGTGTCTTACCTGCGCCATGTAGGCGTCTTGAATACGCCATGTAGGCGTCTTAGGTGCGCCATGTCGGCATCTTAGGTGCGTCTCGAGAGACGACTTGGTTGCGCCATGTAGGCGTCTTACGTGCGCCATGTAGGCGTCTTGAATGCGCCATGTAGGCGTCTTAGGTTGCGCCATGTAGGCGTCTTAGGTGCGCCATGTAGGCATCTTGAGTGCACCATGTAGGCGTCTTAGGTGCGTCTCGAGAGACGACTTGGTTGTGCCATGTAGGCATCTTACGTGCGCCATGTAGGCGTCTTAGGTTGCGCCGTGTAGGCATCTTAGGTGCGCCATGTAGACGTCTTGAGTGCGCCATGTAGGCGTCTTACAAATTTTTTGGTGGAGCGTGTTCGTTTAAGGGTTTCCTTACCATTGCTAGCCCCCCCAAGTTTTAGGGTTATAAGTTTAATTTTTGATAACCGGAAAACTTGCACAAAACGAATTTTGAAACGGAAAACTCGAGTTTTATTACGTTTGCGAAAAATTTGCGAGAAATTTAAAATCCTAAAACATTGGCTCGTAGGCTTTATTTGAAAATGGGAAATAAAAGCTGTAAAATGTGGGGAACGCTAGCTACTGGTAGTACTGCCTCAAGTGTTCCGCATTCAACGGGTGGCGAATCGGAGTTCCGTCTGTGTACTCGATGTAGTATGTCCCGTCGTGTATGACTTTGCGGACTCTATAGGTGCCTTCCCAGTTCGGGCCTAGGACGCCGGCGCCTTGGACTTGTGTATTCTGGAAAACTCGTTTGAGTACAAGGCTTCCGATGGCAAAGGTTCGCCTTTTGATCTTGGCGTTGTAGTATCTTTCGACCTTGCGCTTATGTGCAGCAAGGCGCCCGAATGCTTCTGATCTCTTTTCGTCGATCAAATCCAACTCCAGGCGCATGGCCTCGTCGTTTTTTGCTTCGTCGAACGTATGGACTCGGAACGTGGGTACCTCGGTTTCGATCGGAACCACGGCCTCGATCCCATACGCGAGGGAGAATGGCGTTTCGCGCGGTTGTCCTGTAAGCCCATAGGACGAACGGCGATTCCTCGGCCCAGGCGCCTTTTCTGTCTTCGAGCTTCTTTTTAAGATTGCTCTTGATAATCTTGTTGACTGTTTCGACCTGGCCGTTGGCCTGAGGATGACGCGGCGAGGAGAAGGTCTTGCTAATCTTTAGCTGATCGCAGATATCTCTTACTCGTGCGTTGTCGAATTATGCACCATTGTCGATCACAATCGAGGCGGGGATACCGTGCCTGCATATGATGCTTTTCCAGATGAAGTTCGTCGTGTTTGCTTCAGTTATTCTGGCAAGCGGCTCGGCCTCTACCCACTTAGTGAAGTAGTCAATGGCGATTATGGCATATTTGAACTGTCTTGGCGCTCTAGGGAGCTTGCCAATGATGTCCACACCCCATTTAGCAAAGGGACGCGGAACGACGATGCTGCTTAATGGGATCGATGGTTGTCGCAGGATTTCCGCGAAACGTTGGCACTTGTCGCAACGCCTTGCCCATTCGCAAGCATCTCGTTTCATGGTAGGCCAGAAATAGCCTTGCTTAAGCGCTTTGAGCGCGGGGGAAGTTCCAGCGGCGTGGTTCCCACAGATTCCCTCATGTATTTCGCGGAGGACCTTGGTCGACTCAACGCTATTGAGGCATCGGAGCAACGGTGTTGAGAGTAACCGCGTTTATAGAGTACACGCCTTCTCGGAGCGTGTATTTGGATGCTAAGGCCCTTAGCTTATCGGCTTCTTTGCGGTCTTCGGGCAGTTCCCCTCTTCGCAGAAACTCGATAATTGATGCCACCTCTACGGTCCCGATTTCGTCTCGGGAGACGGATGGCCGTGGGAGAAATTCAATGGGTACGGTCCCCAATCCGTCTTCGTCGATGCCAGATCCAAGGCGAGCAAGTGCATCAGCCTCTGAATTTTGTTCTCTCGGGATTTGGTAGATCTCGAACCAAGAGAAAGCATCGAGTTTGGAGTTCGTCATAGCCAGGTATGCAACCATGTTTGGTTCCTTGGCAGTGTAATCCCCTTTAACCTGGTTCACGATCAACTGCGAGTCGCAGTGTATTCGCAGGTTATGAGAGCCAAGCTTCTGTGCCAGCTCTATCCCCACAATGAGCGCCTCATATTCGGCTTCATTGTTGGAGGCCTGGAAGCCGTAGTGCAGGGCGTAACGTAACTTTTCCCCGTCGGGGTTAATCAGGACTATTCCGGCGCCAGTCCCCCGAGCATTAGATGCTCCGTCTACGTACAACTCCCAGACGGGACCCGTCGGGTCAACCTTTCTTTTCCGAGTTAACGCGTCCTCGTTTAAGTCATTTGCTGCTCTTCCCATATCGGGAGTATAGGAGAATTCTGCCACAAAGTCGGCTAAGGCCTGCCCCTTTATAGCCGTTCTTGGGTGGAACTCAATCCCGTACTCGCTCAATTCTTAGGACCAGATCGCCATGCAAGTCGAGGTTCCCTTTTGAAGAGCTTTACCGATCTGATGCTCGGTTCGCACCACGATTGGGTGAGCTTGGAAATACGGTCGTAGCTTCTTAGCTGTCGTTACGAGAGCCAGAGAAAGTTTCTCTATCTCGGTGTAGCGCCTTTCTGCGTCGAGTAAGGCTTTGCTCACGTAGTAGACCGGCCATTTGACCTTGTCTTCTTCACGGACAAGAATAACACTTACAGCTCTTTCAGAGACGGCGAGATATACGTATACCATCTCGCCCTCTCTTGGTTTAGAGAGGAATGGTGGGGACCCAAAGTAAGCCTTCATTTCCTGGAAGGCATTTTCGCATTCGTCCGTCAACTCAAAGCCGTCCGTCTTCTTTAGAGCTTTGAAGAACGGTTGACACTTATCGGTGGCTTTAGACACGAAGCGTGCCAGAGCGGCAACCCGACCGGTCAGGCTTTGCACCTCTTTGACTCGTCTTGGAGACTTCATTTCAAGGAGTGCCTTGATTTTTTCGGGGTTCGCCTCTATCCCTCGTCGGCTGACGATGTATCCGAGGAATTTCCCGGATTCAACCCCGAACACGCAGTTGTTGGGATTGAGTTTCATTTTATATCGGCGGAGGATCGTGAACATCTCCCTTAGGTCGTGCACGTGATTAGTTGCTAGTAGGCTTTTAACGAGCATGTCGTCCACATACACTACCATTGTCTTGCCGATTTGATCGGCGAAGATCCGATTTACCCAGCGCTGGTACCTTGCTCCCGCGTTCTTAAGGCCGAAAGGCATGACCTTATAACAATAGAGACCTCGATCGGTGACAAAGGTTGTCTTAATTTGATCGGGCTCGTGCATTCGAATTTGGTTGTAGCCCGATTAGGCGTCCATGAAGCTGAGAAGTTCATGGCCGGCCGTGGCGTCCACCAGTTGTTCAATACGCGGGAGTGGAAAGCAGTCCTTAGGGCAGGCTTTGTTAAGATCTTTATAGTCTATACAAATTCGTCACTTCCCATTAGGCTTTTTTACCATTACCACGTTGGCGACCCACTTGGGGTACTTAGCCTCTCGGATGAAGTTTGCGGCGAGGAGTTTCTCGACCTCTTCATTTTTTGCCAGGTATCGTTCTGGGTTGAACCTTCGTCTAGCCTGCACCTTTTCGGCGACCTTCGGGTCGTCGTTCAATCGGTGCACTATTACTTCGGGATCACTTCCAGGCATATCTGCATGAGTCCATGCAAAAACATCCTTGAACTCCTAGAGGAAGGCAGTAAGCTGAGTTTTGATGGCGAGTGGAAGCCGGATGCCGACCTTTACAACCTGATCAGGCTTAGATTCGTCTAGGACGATTGGCACAAGATCATCAGAGGTTTCCACTTTGAGTCTTTCGACTTCATCCCGGGGGTCAAGTTCTTTGAACTTCCTTTCGTCCCTTGGGTCGCATGGGTAATCGTCTTCCTGTGGAAGATTGTGTTGACAATTTTTCCCGCGGATTTACCATCAACTCCTTGCACGTAGCATATTCTGGCTTGGGATTGGTCTCCGGCCATAATGCCAATTCCCTCTTCGGTGGGGAATTTCACCAGTAGGTGGTACGTGGAAGTGATTGCCCTCAGCCGGTTCAACGTGGGTCGCCCGATGATCAAGTTATAGGGCGACTCCTGATCGACCACTAGGAATGGGACCATGTGAACGGCCTCAATGCCTCCAGTGGTCCCGAAGGTGACCGGCAGGTCGATGATGCCCTCGGTCATAACCTTTTCCCCAGTGAACCGATTGGGTCGGAGTCGGGCGCAGCCCTCCGAGCTTCATGCGCTCTAGGGTGGACTTGAATATTATGTCGGCAGCGCTGCCGTTGTCGATGAGAACCATTTTCACCAAGTTATTGGCCACTTGGGCCTTGAGCACAATTGCGTTATTGTGTGGATGCACAACTCGCGTGGCTTCTTCATTGGTGAAATACATCGTTTTGTGTGGCACGGACGGGGGTTCTTCATACGTGAAGTTGACGTGCATAGCAGAGCCTTCCTGAGCCACAACCCTAAGGAATTTCTTCCGTTGTCGGGCTGAATCTCCATCTTGTGGACCTCCCAATACGGTGGTCACCACGTGGAGGACCTCCCAATATCAGTCTAGACATGATTAAGAGACTTGTGAGGGATGGTCTGCTCTAAGCCTCTGCAATAGGTTCACTACCTACTTGTGAATCTTGCATAGAAGGAAAAATGACCAAGCAACCTTTCTCTGATAAGGGTCGAAGAGCCACTGAGTTCCTGGAACTAGTACATTCTTATATATGTGGTCCGCTCAGTCAACAGGCATGTGGTGGATACTAATACTTCATTACCTTCACTGATGATTACTCAAGATACGGTTTTGTCTATTTGCTCAAACACAAATTAGAGACCTTTAACGTATTTAAGGTCTTTAGGGCTTTAGTAGAAAAGAAAACTGGCAAAGTGATCAAAAGCCTTCGATCCGATCGAGGTGGTGAGTATATGTCTGGAGAGTTCGATGACTTTCTTAAAGAAGAAGACATCAATTCTCAGCTTACCGCACCTGGCACACCTCAACAAAACGGAGTATCAGAGAGAAGAAACTGAACTCTTACGGAGATGGTTAGATCAATGATGAGTTACTCATCACTCCTATTGTCGGCCCGTCGACAACCGACAAGGGAAAAAACCGCAGCGCCGCCTCCTGGCCGGCCAAGGCCCGTCAAACCGGCTCCAGGCCGGCCAAAGACCGCACAGCGCCTCCCGGCCTGCTGAACCCCGGCCGGCCAATGCCCGTAAGGTCGGCTCCTGGCCGGCAGTCTCCCGGCCGGCCCAAAGTTCACTCGGCCACTGGCCGAGTCAAAGCCTCAGTCGGCCAATGGCCGGCCCAAAGTTCACTCCGCCATTGGCCGAGTCAAAGCTTTAGCCGGCCAATGGCCGGCTCAAAGTTCACTCGGCCATTGGCCGAGTCAAAGCTTCAGTCGGCCAATGGCCGGCCCAAAGTCCACTCGGCCATAGGCCGAGTCAAAGCTTCAGTCGGCCAATGGCCGGCCCAAAGTTCACTCGGCCATTGGCCGAGTCAAAGCTTCAGTCGGCCAATGACCGGCCCAAAGTTCACTCGGCCATTGGCCGAGTCAAAGCCTCAGCCGGCCAATGGCCGGCCCAAAGTTCACTCGGCCATTGCCCGAGTCAAAGCTTCAGCCGGCCAATGGCCGGCCCAAAGTTCACTCCGCCATTGGCCGAGTCAAAGCTTCAGTCGGCCAATGGCCGGCCCAAAAGTCTCACTCGGCCAAGGGGTGCCCCAATGACCCCTTGGTCGCCTATAAATACAGAGGTCCGCCCTCTCCCAAAGGTAATCCAATTTTGAGTCCTGAAACGCCGTCGAAGTCATACCTCACTCGTTTCACTCACTTTTGGCATCTAAACACCTAAACCCTCCATATTCCACCTCAATCCTACTAATGTTGAGCGTCGGAGAGGTAAACAGAGGCACCTCCTCTGTTTCCCCTTTATAGTTCACACTCCTTTTCCTGCTTTTCAGGTGTTGGGACGAGATAAGCATGATCAACAGCTAAGGGAAGACTTGGGATACCAAGTCCGACACGTTTGAGCCCGAACACGATCACTTGGTCCGGCCTTGCGTCGAACCGTTTAGGGCTCCTAAATCGTTGTCCGAATACGAGCGAAAACGTTTTGGCGCTAGAAGGAGGGGATCTCCCGACCTTGGCGACGCATTCCCTCTACTACTCTTCTTCTACCTTTGACGACAAAACTCTCGATAGATGAGTCAATTGTCTATGACCTCCGCGGCCGACCGGGCGACTAGCTCGAGATGCACCTTGGGAAGCTTGGCACGTTGGACTGGGAATCAAGGGCCTCGTGATAACGAGAGCCTACCCCTCGAACCAGCCATCCATGAACCTGCCGGCGATGCCAACGATGCTCTCCGTGAAGACACGGCCGTGAGACTCTCTGAACTGCTCGAGCGGTCTGGGGTGAATGACGCACTCATCGCCGACCTCCTCGGCTACAACAACGTCGACGATGTCAACCATGACAAAAAAGACCTCAACTACAAGGCAAAATCAAAAACCAACGAGACCAACCTCGACCGCGTAACTCACGAAAGTGAACGCGCACGCACGCCTTCAAGGGGACACCCTCAGGCGATCGCGCCAGGACACCAATCAATGATTGGACGCACACATGCGTCCTCGAGGGGACACCCTCGAGAGACCACCTCAAGGCGTCAAAGACCGAGCAATACTCAAGGACGCTCAATCTCAAGGTCCCGAAAGGGATGCCCCGGGCTCACCATTTGCGTCCGAAACCCCCGGACAGATGATGACATCGATGGTCGCGGCATCCGTTGAGCACGTCACTTGAATAACACACCCTTGCCAAGGGTGATAGGAACGGCCAACGGATACTTGAGAGACCGCCTCAATTCCCAAAGGGAGAATCATGAGAGCGACTTGAGAGAAAAACTCAACGCTCGACGCGAGATCGCGAAAGAGGTCGCCGTGGGAGACCAACGACCCAACGTTGTTGATCAAGCATCCAACAAGAAGTGCGTTGCCACACTCGTCATGCCGGCCATCGGTCCTAACTCGCGAAGGAAGAGGTGTAGAAATGGTCAGGTCCCCAATGACCATCCTTCTCCAACCCCGAAGCAATCCTTCGTCCCTCTCAACAGGACGCCCGACAAGATCCTGAGCTTACACAGAGAGGAGCTGGGGAGCTGGGATCCCCGCCTCCAATGAAGAGGGACCCTGCAACGCGGGATAGAAGCAAATAATGTGAGTATCACCGAGACCACGGACACGCGACGGCCGAATGTTACCTGCTTAGGAGGCAAATTGATTCCCTGATTCGAGGCGGGAATCTAAAAGAATTCGTCGCATCCGCTAGCAAGGTGACAATCCCGACTGAGGGCCCGACTCGTCGAAGGGGAGGAAACAACTAGTAAAGAACAAGCTCCCACCATTTGCAGCCACGATTGTCACAACTTTCGCCGTTAAACTCACGCCCGAACTTGCTCGACTTCGTGATCATTTTATTTCAAGCACGTTATTTTCTTTTTCCAAAAAAGGCCAAGTGTCATGGCAAGCTGTAACAACCTCCTTATTACAATAAAAAATTGCGCTACCTATTGTTGTCGCACGAAAATGAACAACTATTGTATACTTCGGGCGGTTCGATCCAAGGCCGGACCAAGTTATCGCACCCGGGCCAAAGGTGTGAGCTCGAAAGTCTCGAGCTAGGCTTTCTCCGATCAACCCACCTCTCAGAGGAGGGAAGGGGTGAGGAAGAGGAGTGACCGTGCCTTTTTCGTATAGGCTGCCTACGTACCCGTGTGCGGGATCAGGTCAAAACGTAGTTCAGGGCGTGTCTAACGTAGTGTGAGGCGCGGAGCCTGGAGGAGAAGTGTCCTCGACGAAGGAGACGGAGCGCGGAGGAATCCTCGGCGACGTCCCGGAACCTCGGAGATCGCGGACACGTCTAGTGTGTTAGACGCGTAGGGGATTCTTAGTGGAGAACCCAATGAGCGTGCCTGGGCACTAGCTTCGGCGTTCGATCAGAGGGAGCGATGTCCGGGAGTCCCCGAGACTGCTTCGGATCCTTTGAGAACGAGAGAAACTTATAGACGTGCTTCAGGCCAGAGATGGCATCCAGAGAAACAGAGGAGAGCGAGAATTCGAGCGTATCGATAGGAAATTATTGGATGGCTTCCCCCTCAATGAGAAGGGGTATTTATAGGTGTTTGAGGGCTTTAAGAGGCTCCTTTATCGTCCATGTGGGACTAGGGGCGCGCGCACTGTCAAGCGGAGGCGTGCAGCCTTCGCGCGGCGCGCGCGTGGCTGTGTTTTCGTGGGCCTTCGCGGTCTTCGTTCGTTGGGCCGTCTTGGGCTTTGAATATTGCGCTTGTCGAGCGAAATACGAAAGTATCTATTCGACGAGCGAGATTTGATTCGAGGAGCGTGACTCGAGGAGCGATGCTCAACTTGAGGAGACTGACCCGAGGCTCGACTTGAAGAGAATATCCCACGGTTCCGTCCGAGGAATGAGGCTCGACTTGAGGAGAACGACTCAACTCGAGGAGCGAAGCTCGACCCGAGGAGAATGACTCGACTCGAAGGTTTGAGAGTCTCGGCGCGAGGGCTTGCCGACGAATTGTGAGGGAAGGCTTGCCGCTCTTCAAGACCTCCGGCCTGACCATCGGCACCTTGAGCGGCGCGTCTTCTTGGCGTTCTGGGTTTTCCGAAAACGACCGACAACACGGTCGTTCATTTTGGCGCTAGAAGGAAGGGGCTTCCCAACTTGCACAGCCCAAAATTTCTTATATTCATCTTCTTCTTTTCTTCTATAAACTCGGCTTTCTCGGACTTGAGAAAAAATGAGTAATGAACCACCCATACGTTCTGAGGGTGTTAACAACCCCGATAACGCTACTGAGACCAACAAATATTTATTGCGCTTTCGAGCGCATGGTGACGAAGAGTCGCTCCCTAAAGAGAGTTCGACCCGCTCACCATCTCCATCTCCAGATAGTTGGGACGACCGTATTATGGAGTTGGAAGAGAATATCCACCTACTAAATGCGAAGAGTACGAGGTACGATAGCCGACTGGCTGCGAAACGATCTACGCATAACACAATAATCCCCAACGGGGGATCCCGAGAACCTCAATGAGGGAAGTCGCGATCGCGACACAGATTACGAGGGCACTGAAAATTAAGAGGATATCGAGAATTCTCTCACAAAGGACGGGGAACTCCCCGCCATGAATGAAGCCGGTCCTTCGAATCCCTCACCCAAGACAAGGGATGCACTTGCAGCCTCCCAATAGGGAAACTCCCGACGTTCGGCCCATGACCTACTTGATCAAAGGGAGAATGTTGTGGAAAGTCAGGGCACGCGAAGAGCGCGCTGTCTTAGACGAAGCTTGCGCCTCCGTGCGGCAAGCCCGGATCTTAGGGATCATCTTACTGCCCAACGCAACGAGCATGGCGATGACCTAAGAGAATGACTAAGCTCTCGGACAAACATCCCCTCGGCAGTCCCAACTAACGGGAACCGCCGCATGGGTCAAGGGTCCAATGAGAGGCGACATGTGACTCCTCTCAAACAGGGAGTTGCTCCGACTACCAGTCTCGATGTGGTGACCATGATTCATAATCTTCGAAACGAAGTACGAGATCTCTGAGAATACGGAGTTGGCAGAAGTGCATATGGGGTCGTCGAGGAGAATTCCTCACCTTTCACGTCCCAGATATTGACCGAGGTATGCACGGGAAATTTCAAACTCCCGAACCTCACTCCATACAATGGGAAAGCGGATCCCGCTTACCATATCCAGCACTATGAAACCTTGATGACGATGCAGGGTGTCGCTCCCGGCGCCATGTGCCAAGCTTTTAGTCTTACCCTCTCCGGACTCGGTGATGTGAACCTCGCTGCCTTTGCGATGAACGAAGCTCAAATCGTTGCGGAATTACGTGGGATGTCTCAATAAGTCTTTGCTTCAATTTGGATGAAGGTTTGCGGGTTTGTTGTTGTAGGGAATTTTTGGTGGTTTTTGGATAGGTTAAAAGGAAGGGTCGGTTTTGATGTTTTGGGTGGAGTGATAATCGCCACAATAGTTTGTAATTTGAACTATTGATAAGATTGAAAGGGAAATGAAAGATGATGAGGACATCACCACGAACATGCATTCGCATTCAATCAAGGATACACCGGAGGGCCCAATGACGCGAGCCAGAACCAAGAGATTCAAAGAGCAAGTGACCAGCCTACTTCACAAGTTTGGAGCCCAAAATATTGCCATAGAAGAGCCCAGAATCGTCAACATGATCTCAGCCCAAACTCAAGGCAATAATCCGAAATAGAGTCAAGCCCAAAGGGATAAACGAATTTTATGTGTGTGTGAGACTGTTGGTTTTCTTGTAACCGTTTGTGAGTTTATGGTCTGAGAGTTATTTCCTTTTTGTGTTAAATTCGAGATTTATGGCGTCTCTTTGGTTTTTGTAACCATAATCTCGAATTGAGTATTTGTAGTAATTGTGTGGAAGTAGAAGGCAGACCATCTTTGATTATCAAACATTTGTGTGAGGATTAGTTCTCTGAAATTTTAAGCCCTAAACGAAGAACTTATCAAGGCAATCCCTTGTGGCGTTCTTGATTATCCAATCTTATCAATAGTTCGCACCATAAACTATTGTGGCGATTTTCATTCCATACAACCTCTACGACCCTTATCTGAATTCAACACAAACCATAAATCCACAAACAACATCCGAAATTGCATATTCAAGGCCAAGCTGATCAGGTATTTCGACTCTCGAGACGACTCCACGTTCATTCCGCTTTGATCCGAGGCTCCTTTCATTCTCTCGAAGGGATTCTCTATCATTTGGTATCAGAGCTTAGGCTCTCAATTAGTCAATTATTTTTTTTTTTCTTTTTACCCTTTCTTTAAAAAAAAAAAAAAACGCAAAAAAAAAAAAAAAAAAAAGAAAAAGAAAGACAAAAACGCAAAAAAAAAAAAAAAAAAAAAAAAAAGCTCCAGAAAGTTTTCCTCCAGAAAGTTTTTCTCTCCAGAAAGGTATTCTCTCCAGAAAGTTGAGTCCCTCCAGAAAACTCTCTCTCTCCAGAAAACTTTTTTTTTCTCTTGTGTGTTTAATTTATCTCTTTTCCTTTTCCTTCAAAATACTTTCTTCCAGATTATATATCCCAGAATACTTCTTCTCCACAATCTTTTAGCATATACCATTTCAGAAGTTATTGTATTTTTGGCATCCTGGTGTGATTCTGAGCGTTTTGAGCTCCCTCTCACGAAAGTGATTTTTTTTTACCATTTTGTACGGATTTTACTGTTCACCGTCGAAAATTTTACCTTTTTCCAGCTTTTTCCTTCAGCCACCACCACCTTGATCGTTTTTCTGTTTGGGTTTTAAAATTTTAAGAGGACTTACGAGCGGAAAAAGGCAGAGTGTTACATTATAGCAAAAGCCATATTTGAGTGTCCAAACACGAGTGAATTTCCAAATTACGAGCGAAACACGTAAGGGAGTGATTTTGTGAGGACCATTAATCTTATATATCGTATATATATACTACTGTTCATTTACGCAGATTCATGACAACTCCTCGACGAGATAGTGCTTCATCCTCACAACCACCTTTGACGATGGACGACCTTGTCCACACCATGCAGCGGTTCCTCGATCCGATTCTTGCCCGCTTAGACAACATCGAACAACATCAAACTGCCGAATTTGTGCACACCGAGCAACGGCAAGCACCTGACTTCGAGAACCCGTTCTACCACCAAGGAGACCAAAGACGTGGTTTTCCATCACGCCGCGGACAAACACGCGGACGAGGCCTTCCACCAGCGCATCGCGGAACTTGGACGAACGACGACGACGAACAAGTTGTTTCCGATGTTTTGGATTTTGATCACCCTCGAGGACGAGCTCATGCACACCACCGTCACCATGATGATGATTTCCGCGGCATCAAAATGCGTGTTCCTTCCTTCGACGGCAAGAACGACCCCGACGCTTACTTTGATTGGGAGCGGAAGATTGAACTCATTTTCGATTGTCACCAATATTCGGATTTGAGGAAGGTGAAGCTCGCCGCCACGGAATTCAGTGACTATGCCTTGATATGGTGGGAGCAGATTTCCACTAATAGACGACGTGCCGGCGAACAGCCCATTGCCACATGGGACGAGATGAAAACAGTCATGCGCAAGCGGTTCATTCCGACCCATTATTACCGCGACATGTTCAACCGCCTTCAGCGTCTTCGACAAGGTTCACGCTCCGTTGAAGAGTACTTTCAAGACCTGGAAATGACTCTCATGCGCACCGGAGTTGACGAAGAACGGGAGGCAACCATGGCCCGTTTCTTGTCCGGTCTCAACCGAGATATCGCACGCCAAGTCGAAATCAAACAGTTTATCGACATGGAGGATTTGGTGCATATGGCAATAGTGGTCGAGAAACAGCTCAAAACAGACTCCTCAAGATACAACCGCTTCCCCGACAAAACACCATGGCAATCCACCTTCCCCAACACCGGCGAAAACAAATACTCTCCTCCGAAGCCACAATCGGCCTTACCAACCGTCCCTCACCAACGACCACCTCCCGACCCCGTGAACAAAGGCAAGCTTCCCGCTTCGACCCCTCAACGTAACCGCGACCTCACCTGCTTCAAGTGTCGAGGTAAAGGCCATATTGCTTCCGAATGTCCAAACAAGCGCTCCATGATTCTCCTACCCGACGGTGATGTAATCACGGACGATGAGGCAGCAACCCAAACCGGTGTTGATTATGGCGAACCGACCTACGACGACTATGAGGTTGAAGTTGAAGATGAACAACTCACCTTGGTCACCCGGCGAGTGCTTAGTGTTTCCGCCAAAGACGATGATGAGCACGCGCAGCGAGAATCCATCTTCCACACTCGCTGCCATATCCATGACAAAGTGTGCAGCCTCATTATTGATAGCGGCAGCTGCACCAACGTCGCAAGCACCATCCTTGTCCACAAGCTGTCCTTGCCAACCTCCAAGCATCCTCACCCGTACAAGCTCCATTGGTTGAACGATAGTGGCGAAGTACGCGTCACCGACCAGGTCCTTGTCCCTTTCAAAATTGGCAAATACGAGGACGAAGTTTTATGCGACGTTGCACCAATGGAAGTGTGTCACCTCCTCCTTGGCCGCCCTTGGCAATTCGACCGACGTACTGTTCATGATGGTCTTTCCAACAAATACAAATTCCTGCACAAAAACCATCAGATTGTCCTTTCCCCACTTTCTCCATCCCAAGTCCTCAAAGATCAAGCTCACCTCCACCAAAATGCCAACCACATTAAACACATTAGCCATTCTCCCAAACAGACCACGAGTACCAAAGAAAAAGCCAATCAAACTCTGGTCAAAACCCATGAGAGAAAACAAAATTTTTTAGTGAGTGCAAGCAAGGTTAAAAAGGCAATTTTTAATGAAAAACCGATTCTGATGTTCTTGCACAAAGGACATCTTTTACACGCTGACCAACTTGACAAAAATTTGCCTAGTCTTGTTGTGGAATTGTTACAGGATTTTGCGGACGTTTTTCCCGATGATGTTCCATCCGGTTTGCCACCAATCCGCGGCATCGAACATCAAATTGACTTAGTCCCCGGCGCTGCCCTTCCAAATCGTCCAGCGTACCGTGTTAATCCAACCGAGACAAAGGAGCTCCAGCGACAAATTGATGACCTCATGGCCAAAGGATACATCCGCGAGAGCTTGAGTCCATGCGCGGTACCCGTTCTCCTCGTCCCAAAAAAAGATGGTAGCTGGCGCATGTGTGTAGATTGTCGCGCCATCAACTTCATCACGGTAAAGTATCGATTTCCTATTCCTAGGTTAGATGATATGCTTGATGAATTGCATGGTGCGTGTGTTTTTACAAAAATTGACTTGCGAAGTGGTTATCACCAAATAAGAATGAAAGAGGGTGATGAATGGAAAACAGCTTTCAAAACAAAACAAGGTTTATACGAGTGGTTAGTCATGCCGTTTGGTTTAACAAATGCTCCGAGTACTTTCATGCGCTTAATGAACCATGTACTTCGTTCTTTCATTGGGAAATTTGTGGTTGTTTATTTCGATGATATCTTGATTTATAGTATGACTTTTGATGACCACATGATTCATTTGAACAAGGTTTTTGAAGTGTTGCGCAAAGAACAATTATATGCTAACTTGTCCAAATGCTCTTTTTGCACGGACAAAGTTGTGTTTCTTGGTTTCGTAGTCAGCGCTAAAGGAATCTCCGTGGATAGCGCGAAAGTCAAGGCAATTCAAGAGTGGCCAACACCAACGACCGTGCAACAAGTTAGAAGCTTCCACGGCCTTGCGGGATTTTACCGTCGCTTTGTTCCCAATTTCAGCACCATCGCAGCCCCTTTGACCGAATTAATAAAAAAAGATGTGGGATTCCAATGGGGATACGAGCAAGAGGGAGCATTCCAAACTTTGAAAGAGCGCCTCATCAATCCTCCTCTTTTGGCGCTGCCCAATTTTGACCAGCCCTTCGAAATTCAATGCGACGCTTCAGGCATTGGTATTGGCGCTGTCCTTATGCAACAAGGACGTCCCTTGGCGTATTTCAGCGAGAAATTGAAATTCGCATCGCTGAATTACCCGACCTACGACAAAGAGCTCTACGCACTCATCCGCGCTTTGGAAACATGGCAACACTATCTCCTTTCCAAAGAGTTCATCATTCACACCGACCACGAGTCCTTAAAGTACCTCAAAGGACAACACAAGTTGAATAAACGACATGCGACGTGGGTAGAGTTCATCGAACCTTTTCCTTACGTCATTCGGTACAAATCAGGTAAAGAGAATGTGGTAGCCGACGCCCTTTCTCGGAGGTATGTTTTACTTTCATCTTTGACTGCACACTTGTTGGGTTTTGAAATAATAAAAGAGTTGTACAAAGATGATTCGGATTTTGGTGAAATTCATGCAAACTGTTCACAAAAAGCTTTTGGAAAATTTTATTTGCATGATGGATTTTTGTTTTACAAAAACAAGCTATGTTTGCCTAGTGGTTCTATGCGTGAATTACTTATTCGTGAGGCACATAGTGGTGGTTTGATGGGTCATTTTGGTGTTGCTAAAACGCTGCCTATTTTGCAATCAAATTTTTATTGGCCGAACATGCGAAAAGATGTTGAACGAATTTGTGGAAATTGCATTGTTTGTAAAAAGGCTAAATCAAAAAGTCTGCCCCATGGTATGTACACTCCTCTTCCCGTTTCTACTTCTCCTTGGATTGATTTATCTATGGACTTTGTTTTAGGTTTGCCTCGATCTAGCAAGGGAAATGATTCCATTTTTGTTGTCGTTGATCGGTTCTCCAAGATGGCGCATTTCAGCCCCTGCAAGAAGACCAGCGATGCTTCCAACATCGCCAACTTGTTCTTCCGCGACATCGTACGACTCCACGGTATGCCTAAAACCATTGTTTCCGATCGTGATGCGAAATTCTTGAGTTATTTTTGGAAGACATTGTGGACAAAATTAGGTACGAAATTACTTTTCTCTACCACTTGTCACCCCCAAACTGATGGGCAAACGGAAGTTGTGAATAGAACATTGTCTACTTTGTTGCGTGCCATAATCAAAACTAATCTTAAGTCTTGGGAAGAATGTTTACCTCATGTCGAATTTGCATACAATCACAGCAAGCATTCAGCCACTACATTTTCACCTTTCGAAATTGTGTATGGTTTCAATCCTATTACGCCTTTGGATTTGTTTCCTTTGCCTAGTTCTCAACAGGTTAATCTCGATGGCGCACGGAAGGCTGATTTTGTACAATCTCTCCACGAAAAAGTTCGGGCCAACATTGAGCGACGCAACGATCAATATGCAAAGCAAGCAAACAAAGGGCGCACAAAAGTTTTGTTTCAGCCCGGAGATTGGGTTTGGATTCATATGCGCAAGGAACGTTTTCCAGAACAACGCAAGTCCAAGTTACTCCCTCGCGGCGACGGTCCATTCCAAGTGGTGTCGAAAATCAACGACAATGCATACAAACTTGATCTCCAAGGTAAGTATAATGTAAGTGCTACTTTTAATGTTGCTGATTTGTCTCCTTTTCATGCAGATTTGGATTTGAGGGCAAATCCTTTCCAACCCGGGGGCAATGATGAGGACATCACCACGAACATGCATTCGCATTCAATCAAGGATACACCGGAGGGCCCAATGACGCGAGCCAGAACCAAGAGATTCAAAGAGCAAGTGACCAGCCTACTTCACAAGTTTGGAGCCCAAAATATTGCCATAGAAGAGCCCAGAATCGTCAACATGATCTCAGCCCAAACTCAAGGCAATAATCCGAAATAGAGTCAAGCCCAAAGGGATAAACGAATTTTATGTGTGTGTGAGACTGTTGGTTTTCTTGTAACCGTTTGTGAGTTTATGGTCTGAGAGTTATTTCCTTTTTGTGTTAAATTCGAGATTTATGGCGTCTCTTTGGTTTTTGTAACCATAATCTCGAATTGAGTATTTGTAGTAATTGTGTGGAAGTAGAAGGCAGACCATCTTTGATTATCAAACATTTGTGTGAGGATTAGTTCTCTGAAATTTTAAGCCCTAAACGAAGAACTTATCAAGGCAATCCCTTGTGGCGTTCTTGATTATCCAATCTTATCAATAGTTCGCACCATAAACTATTGTGGCGATTTTCATTCCATACAACCTCTACGACCCTTATCTGAATTCAACACAAACCATAAATCCACAAACAACATCCGAAATTGCATATTCAAGGCCAAGCTGATCAGGTATTTCGACTCTCGAGACGACTCCACGTTCATTCCGCTTTGATCCGAGGCTCCTTTCATTCTCTCGGCGCCATGTGCCAAGCTTTTAGTCTTACCCTCTCCGGACTCGGTGATGTGAACCTCGCTGCCTTTGCGATGAACGAAGCTCAAATCGTTGCGGAATTACGTGGGATGTCTCAATAAGTCTTTGCTTCAATTTGGATGAAGGTTTGCGGGTTTGTTGTTGTAGGGAATTTTTGGTGGTTTTTGGATAGGTTAAAAGGAAGGGTCGGTTTTGGTGTTTTGGGTGGAGTGATAATCGCCACAATAGTTTGTAATTTGAACTATTGATAAGATTGAAAGGGAAATGAAAGACGCCACAATAGTCTATGGAATGGACCTATTGATAAGTCTAGATCTCGAAGAACGCCACACGTTATTTGGCTTGATAAGTTCAACGATTTAGAACCTAAGAATTTAGAGAGTATTTTCTCACAAAATGTTTTCAGAAATGTTCATTCATAATCTATCCATTACAAAATAGGTGCTCATGATTTATAGATTCATCAAGAGACTTTTCATAATCCAAAACTGAATATTAATGCATAAATTAAATCTACTTAAACACAATAATAAAAGCTATAATTAAATTAATCGAGAAGAACACAAAACGTCATTTTGAAAGCCTCAACGTCAGAATTCGGCTTAAATCCCGAGACCCCACGTTGTGGGTCTTGTTTACTAGGTCGATTCCACTCAGAAAACACTACTCTTTTGTTCATTTCGGTGATCTCAACATTCTTGAAACTATAGCCCAGTTTGCCATGTATCATTCTCCCCGTGTTTGACAGAATTCGTCCTCGAATTCGATGCATTCTTAGGTGGTGCGAATGAAGAATGACAATCTTGATGAACTCCAAAATACTCAATTCAACCTCAAATAAATAAGACACGTCAACGAAAATTGTATCACCTCCATCGGATTGATTGATAATTGGAGAAAGAGATATCTTCGTGTCTTCCTCGTCTTTGTCAAAGATTAGCTCTTCGAAGATCGGATAGTCAAATATTGGCTCTTTGATGTTTTATTTTTGGAAAATCGATCCGTCGTTGAATTCCTAGTCATTGAGTTCCTCGTCGTATATTGGATCACCCAATGGCTCAAAAAAATGTTCTTCATCTTCAACGTCGTCATTGAACACGTATGACATGGGGTAGTCTTCAACGAACCCAGCAAAAAGTTGCATGATTCACGATCGTCTTCGGCTCTGATACCAAATGATGTGAACCTCGCTGCCTTTGCGATGAACGAAGCTCAAATCGTTGCGGAACTACGTGGGTTGCCTCAATAAGTCTTTGCTTCAATTTGGATGAAGGTTTGCGGTTTTGTTGTTGTAGGGAATTTTTGGTGGTTTTTGGATAGGTTAAAAGGAAGTGTCGGTTTGGTGTTTTGGGTGGAGTGATAATCGCCACAATAGTTTGTAATTTGAACTATTGATAAGATTGAGGGGGGAATGAAAGACGCCACAATAGTCTATGGAATGAAACTATTGATAAGTCTAGAACTCGAAGAACGCCACAAAGTTATTTGCCTTGATAAGTTCAACGATTTAGAACCTAAGAAATTAGAGAGTATTTTCTCACAAAAGTGTTTTCAGAAATGTTGATTCATAATCTATCCATTACAAAATAGGTGCTCATGATTTATAGATGCATCAAGAGACTTTTCATAATCCAAAACTGAATATTAATGCATAAATTAAATCTACATAAACACAACAATAAAAGCTATAATTAAATTAATCGAGGAGAACACAAAACGTCATTTTGAAAGCCTAAACGTGAGAATTCGGCCGACTAAGCTCCGAGACCCGATACCCCAATAGCACAGCGACGGATCGTCTACAATTTAGGAACGATGGTGGATCGAATGACGCCACGGACGGATGTGAATGGCCGTCTGATGAGTCGGGCTCGAACTCCTACACGCACCGCTTTGTAAGAGACTCGAATAGTTCTAAACGAACCAAAGAGAGAATGAAATCCTCACAGGAAGTGTTTAACTCGAAATTCAAATTGTGTCCTTTCATTCATCTTTGCTTAAGCCATGAAACTCTTCTTTGAAGTCTTCAACTCTTGAATTTGGAATTGGCTCCTTGAAGCGCCTTTGTTTCTTTGCATGTGGGATCACATCATTCTCTCTCTCTTGAAGAAGATTTGTCCTCAAATCTTGTACGTTGTTGAATTCAGAGATGGGAGAGAAAATCTTGACCTTCTTCGTTTGAAACGAAATTACTTCGTCCTCCATATTCTTGTTATCCTCAAAATAAGGAACTGCCGAATTCGGGACTTCTAATTTTATGGGAATAGACTCCTCGATTAGCGTAGTCACTAACTCCTCTGCCACAATAATTTCCTTTTCTTCAACAACTTCGAGATGTTGGGCATGTTTCTTCTTCTTTTGTTGGAAGGTCTGGTGTTCAAACCAGATACAAAATTTTTCTGTCAAAACATCCCATTTCTTGTCAAGAGCCCTCTACCTTTTTCTGTTCAGCAACACTTTTGGATTGTTGATTTTCTTCAATTCGATCCAATCTCTTCATAATTTTTTTTGTTTCTTTCGAAATTATATCCTTTCCCACACTAAAAAACTCATCGAAATCCATCTTTTTCTTTTTTGGATTCTTCTTTCTTTTCTTTTTTTTCTTTTTTTTTTGTTCAGACCCCCTTTTTTTTGGATCTGTCTCTTTTTTTTCTTTTTTTTTCGTTTTTTTTTTTCTGGAAAATGTACTTCAACAAAAAAAAAGGAATACAAATAAAATGAAAAAAATAGAAAATTGGATAAGCAAACCTAAACGTAGAGCACAGCTCTGATACCACTTGATACGAACCTCGGCCGACTAAGCTCCGAGACCCGATACCCCAATAGCACAGCGACGGATCGTCTACAATTTAGGAACGATGGTGGATCGAATGACGCCACGGACGGATGTGAATGACCGTCTGATGAGTCGGGCTCGAACTCCTACACGCACCGCTTTGTAAGAGACTCGAATAGTTCTAAACGAACCAAAGAGAGAATGAAATCCTCACAGGAAGTGTTTAACTCGAAATTCAAATTGTGTCCTTTCATTCATCTTTGCTTAAGCCATGAAACTCTTCTTTGAAGTCTTCAACTCTTGAATTTGGAATTGGCTCCTTGAAACGCCTTTGTTTCTTTGCATGTGGGATCACATCATTCTCTCTCTCTTGAAGAAGATTTGTCCTCAAATCTTGTACGTTGTTGAATTCAGAGATGGGAGAGAAAATCTTGACCTTCTTCGTTTGAAACGAAATTACTTCGTCCTCCATATTCTTGTTATCCTCAAAATAAGGAACTGCCGAATTCGGGACTTCTAATTTTATGGGAATAGACTCCTCGATTAGCGTAGTCACTAACTCCTCTGCCACAATAATTTCCTTTTCTTCAACAACTTCGAGATGTTGGGCATGTTTCTTCTTCTTTTGTTGGAAGGTCTGGTGTTCAAACCAGATAATAAATTTTTCTGTCAAAACATCCCATTTCTTGTCAAGAGCCTCTACCCTTTTCTGTTCAGCAACACTTTTGGATTGTTGATTTTCTTCAATTCGATCCAATCTCTTCATAATTTTTTTTGTTTCTTTCGAAATTATATCCTTTCCCACACTAAAAAACTCATCAAAATCCATCTTTTTTTTTTTGGATTCTTCTTTCTTTTCTTTTTTTTTTTCTTTTTTTTCTTTTTTTTTTTGTTCAGACCCCCTTTTTTTTGGATCTGTCTCTTTTTTTTCTTTTTTTTTCGATTTTTTTTTCTGGAAAATGTACTTCAACAAAAAAAAAAGGAATACAAATAAAATGAAAAAAAATAGAAAATTGGATAAGCAAACCTAAACGTAGAGCACAGCTCTGATACCACTTGATACGAACCTCGGCCGACTAAGCTCCGAGACCCGATACCCCAATAGCACAGCGACGGATCGTCTACAATTTAGGAACGATGGTGGATCGAATGACGCCACGGACGGATGTGAATGGCCGTCTGATGTGTCGGGCTCGAACTCCTACACGCACCGCTTTGTAAGAGACTCGAATAGTTCTAAACGAACCAAAGAGAGAATGAAATCCTCACAGGAAGTGTTTAACTCGAAATTCAAATTGTGTCCTTTCATTCATCTTTGCTTAAGCCATGAAACTCTTCTTTGAAGTCTTCAACTCTTGAATTTGGAATTGGCTCCTTGAAACGCCTTGGTTTCTTTGCATGTGGGATCACATCATTCTCTCTCTCTTGAAGAAGATTTGTCCTCAAATCTTGTACGTTGTTGAATTCAGAGATGGGAGAGAAAATCTTGACCTTCTTCGTTTGAAACGAAATTACTTCGTCCTCCATATTCTTGTTATCCTCAAAATAAGGAACTGCCGAATTCGGGACTTCTAATTTTATGGGAATAGACTCCTCGATTAGCGTAGTCACTAACTCCTCTGCCACAATAATTTCCTTTTCTTCAACAACTTCGAGATGTTGGGCATGTTTCTTCTTCTTTTGTTGGAAGGTCTGGTGTTCAAAC
Organism: Urtica dioica subsp. dioica; assembly: GCF_054948205.1. NCBI lineage: Eukaryota > Viridiplantae > Streptophyta > Magnoliopsida > Rosales > Urticaceae > Urtica > Urtica dioica. The sequence goes on along the minus strand of NC_142764.1, from coordinate 3,392,315 downwards.
CAGATACAAAATTTTTCTGTCAAAACATCCCATTTCTTGTCAAGAGCCTCTACCCTTTTCTGTTCAGCAACACTTTTGGATTGTTGATTTTCTTCAATTCGATCCAATCTCTTCATAATTTTTTTTGTTTCTTTCGAAATTATATCCTTTCCCACACTAAAAAACTCATCAAAATCCATCTTTTTTTTTTTGGATTCTTCTTTCTTTTCTTTTCTTTTTTCTTTTTTTTCTTTTTTTTTTTGTTCAGACCCCCTTTTTTTTGGATCTGTCTCTTTTTTTTCTTTTTTTTTCGATTTTTTTTTCTGGAAAATGTACTTCAACAAAAAAAAAAGGAATACAAATAAAATGAAAAAAAATAGAAAATTGGATAAGCAAACCTAAACGTAGAGCACAGCTCTGATACCACTTGATACGAACCTCGGCCGACTAAGCTCCGAGACCCGATACCCCAATAGCACAGCGACGGATCGTCTACAATTTAGGAACGATGGTGGATCGAATGACGCCACGGACGGATGTGAATGGCCGTCTGATGTGTCGGGCTCGAACTCCTACACGCACCGCTTTGTAAGAGACTCGAATAGTTCTAAACGAACCAAAGAGAGAATGAAATCCTCACAGGAAGTGTTTAACTCGAAATTCAAATTGTGTCCTTTCATTCATCTTTGCTTAAGCCATGAAACTCTTCTTTGAAGTCTTCAACTCTTGAATTTGGAATTGGCTCCTTGAAACGCCTTTGTTTCTTTGCATGTGGGATCACATCATTCTCTCTCTCTTGAAGAAGATTTGTCCTCAAATCTTGTACGTTGTTGAATTCAGAGATGGGAGAGAAAATCTTGACCTTCTTCGTTTGAAACGAAATTACTTCGTCCTCCATATTCTTGTTATCCTCAAAATAAGGAACTGCCGAATTCGGGACTTCTAATTTTATGGGAATAGACTCCTCGATTAGCGTAGTCACTAACTCCTCTGCCACAATAATTTCCTTTTCTTCAACAACTTCGAGATGTTGGGCATGTTTCTTCTTCTTTTGTTGGAAGGTCTGGTGTTCAAACCAGATACAAAATTTTTCTGTCAAAACATCCCATTTCTTGTCAAGAGCCTCTACCCTTTTCTGTTCAGCAACACTTTTGGATTGTTGATTTTCTTCAATTCGATCCAATCTCTTCATAATTTTTTTTGTTTCTTTCGAAATTATATCCTTTCCCACACTAAAAAACTCATCAAAATCCATCTTTTTTTTTTTGGATTCTTCTTTCTTTTCTTTTTTTTTTCTTTTTTTTCTTTTTTTTTTTTGTTCAGACCCCCTTTTTTTTTGATCTGTCTCTTTTTTTTCTTTTTTTTTTCGATTTTTTTTTCTGGAAAATGTACTTCAACAAAAAAAAAAGGAATACAAATAAAATGAAAAAAAATAGAAAATTGGATAAGCAAACCTAAACGTAGAGCACAGCTCTGATACCACTTGATACGAACCTCGGCCGACTAAGCTCCGAGACCCGATACCCCAATAGCACAGCGACGGATCGTCTACAATTTAGGAACGATGGTGGATCGAATGACGCCACGGACGGATGTGAATGGCCGTCTGATGAGTCGGGCTCGAACTCCTACACGCACCGCTTTGTAAGAGACTCGAATAGTTCTAAACGAACCAAAGAGAGAATGAAATCCTCACAGGAAGTGTTTAACTCGAAATTCAAATTGTGTCCTTTCATTCATCTTTGCTTAAGCCATGAAACTCTTCTTTGAAGTCTTCAACTCTTGAATTTGGAATTGGCTCCTTGAAACGCCTTTGTTTCTTTGCATGTGGGATCACATCATTCTCTCTCTCTTGAAGAAGATTTGTCCTCAAATCTTGTACGTTGTTGAATTCAGAGATGGGAGAGAAAATCTTGACCTTCTTCGTTTGAAACGAAATTACTTCGTCCTCCATATTCTTGTTATCCTCAAAATAAGGAACTGCCGAATTCGGGACTTCTAATTTTATGGGAATAGACTCCTCGATTAGCGTAGTCACTAACTCCTCTGCCACAATAATTTCCTTTTCTTCAACAACTTCGAGATGTTGGGCATGTTTCTTCTTCTTTTGTTGGAAGGTCTGGTGTTCAAACCAGATACAAAATTTTTCTGTCAAAACATCCCATTTCTTGTCAAGAGCCTCTACCCTTTTCTGTTCAGCAACACTTTTGGATTGTTGATTTTCTTCAATTCGATCCAATCTCTTCATAATTTTTTTTGTTTCTTTCGAAATTATATCCTTTCCCACACTAAAAAACTCATCAAAATCCATCTTTTTTTTTTTTGGATTCTTCTTTCTTTTCTTTTTTTTCTTTTTTTTTTTTGTTCAGACCCCCTTTTTTTTGGATCTGTCTCTTTTTTTTCTTTTTTTTTCGATTTTTTTTTCTGGAAAATGTACTTCAACAAAAAAAAAAGGAATACAAATAAAATGAAAAAAAATAGAAAATTGGATAAGCAAACCTAAACGTAGAGCACAGCTCTGATACCACTTGATACGAACCTCGGCCGACTAAGCTCCGAGACCCGATACCCCAATAGCACAGCGACGGATCGTCTACAATTTAGGAACGATGGTGGATCGAATGACGCCACGGACGGATGTGAATGGCCGTCTGATGAGTCGGGCTCGAACTCCTACACGCACCGCTTTGTAAGAGACTCGAATAGTTCTAAACGAACCAAAGAGAGAATGAAATCCTCACAGGAAGTGTTTAACTCGAAATTCAAATTGTGTCCTTTCATTCATCTTTGCTTAAGCCATGAAACTCTTCTTTGAAGTCTTCAACTCTTGAATTTGGAATTGGCTCCTTGAAACGCCTTTGTTTCTTTGCATGTGGGATCACATCATTCTCTCTCTCTTGAAGAAGATTTGTCCTCAAATCTTGTACGTTGTTGAATTCAGAGATGGGAGAGAAAATCTTGACCTTCTTCGTTTGAAACGAAATTACTTCGTCCTCCATATTCTTGTTATCCTCAAAATAAGGAACTGCCGAATTCGGGACTTCTAATTTTATGGGAATAGACTCCTCGATTAGCGTAGTCACTAACTCCTCTGCCACAATAATTTCCTTTTCTTCAACAACTTCGAGATGTTGGGCATGTTTCTTCTTCTTTTGTTGGAAGGTCTGGTGTTCAAACCAGATACAAAATTTTTCTGTCAAAACATCCCATTTCTTGTCAAGAGCCTCTACCCTTTTCTGTTCAGCAACACTTTTGGATTGTTGATTTTCTTCAATTCGATCCAATCTCTTCATAATTTTTTTTGTTTCTTTCGAAATTATATCCTTTCCCACACTAAAAAACTCATCAAAATCCATCTTTTTTTTTTTTGGATTCTTCTTTCTTTTCTTTTTTTTCTTTTTTTTTTTTGTTCAGACCCCCTTTTTTTTGGATCTGTCTCTTTTTTTTCTTTTTTTTTCGATTTTTTTTTCTGGAAAATGTACTTCAACAAAAAAAAAAGGAATACAAATAAAATGAAAAAAAATAGAAAATTGGATAAGCAAACCTAAACGTAGAGCACAGCTCTGATACCACTTGATACGAACCTCGGCCGACTAAGCTCCGAGACCCGATACCCCAATAGCACAGCGACGGATCGTCTACAATTTAGGAACGATGGTGGATCGAATGACGCCACGGACGGATGTGAATGGCCGTCTGATGAGTCGGGCTCGAACTCCTACACGCACCGCTTTGTAAGAGACTCGAATAGTTCTAAACGAACCAAAGAGAGAATGAAATCCTCACAGGAAGTGTTTAACTCGAAATTCAAATTGTGTCCTTTCATTCATCTTTGCTTAAGCCATGAAACTCTTCTTTGAAGTCTTCAACTCTTGAATTTGGAATTGGCTCCTTGAAACGCCTTTGTTTCTTTGCATGTGGGATCACATCATTCTCTCTCTCTTGAAGAAGATTTGTCCTCAAATCTTGTACGTTGTTGAATTCAGAGATGGGAGAGAAAATCTTGACCTTCTTCGTTTGAAACGAAATTACTTCGTCCTCCATATTCTTGTTATCCTCAAAATAAGGAACTGCCGAATTCGGGACTTCTAATTTTATGGGAATAGACTCCTCGATTAGCGTAGTCACTAACTCCTCTGCCACAATAATTTCCTTTTCTTCAACAACTTCGAGATGTTGGGCATGTTTCTTCTTCTTTTGTTGGAAGGTCTGGTGTTCAAACCAGATACAAAATTTTTCTGTCAAAACATCCCATTTCTTGTCAAGAGCCTCTACCCTTTTCTGTTCAACAACACTTTTGGATTGTTGATTTTCTTCAATTCGATCCAATCTCTTCATAATTTTTTTTGTTTCTTTCGAAATTATATCCTTTCCCACACTAAAAAACTCATCAAAATCCATCTTTTTTTTTTTTGGATTCTTCTTTCTTTTCTTTTTTTTCTTTTTTTTTTTTGTTCAGACCCCCTTTTTTTTGGATCTGTCTCTTTTTTTTCTTTTTTTTTCGATTTTTTTTTCTGGAAAATGTACTTCAACAAAAAAAAAAGGAATACAAATAAAATGAAAAAAAATAGAAAATTGGATAAGCAAACCTAAACGTAGAGCACAGCTCTGATACCACTTGATACGAACCTCGGCCGACTAAGCTCCGAGACCCGATACCCCAATAGCACAGCGACGGATCGTCTATAATTTAGGAACGATGGTGGATCGAATGACGCCACGGACGGATGTGAATGGCCGTCTGATGAGTCGGGCTCGAACTCCTACACGCACCGCTTTGTAAGAGACTCGAATAGTTCTAAACGAACCAAAGAGAGAATGAAATCCTCACAGGAAGTGTTTAACTCGAAATTCAAATTGTGTCCTTTCATTCATCTTTGCTTAAGCCATGAAACTCTTCTTTGAAGTCTTCAACTCTTGAATTTGGAATTGGCTCCTTGAAACGCCTTTGTTTCTTTGCATGTGGGATCACATCATTCTCTCTCTCTTGAAGAAGATTTGTCCTCAAATCTTGTACGTTGTTGAATTCAGAGATGGGAGAGAAAATCTTGACCTTCTTCGTTTGAAACGAAATTACTTCGTCCTCCATATTCTTGTTATCCTCAAAATAAGGAACTGCCGAATTCGGGACTTCTAATTTTATGGGAATAGACTCCTCGATTAGCGTAGTCACTAACTCCTCTGCCACAATAATTTCCTTTTCTTCAACAACTTCGAGATGTTGGGCATGTTTCTTCTTCTTTTGTTGGAAGGTCTGGTGTTCAAACCAGATACAAAATTTTTCTGTCAAAACATCCCATTTCTTGTCAAGAGCCTCTACCCTTTTCTGTTCAGCAACACTTTTGGATTGTTGATTTTCTTCAATTCGATCCAATCTCTTCATAATTTTTTTTGTTTCTTTCGAAATTATATCCTTTCCCACACTAAAAAACTCATCAAAATCCATCTTTTTTTTTTTGGATTCTTCTTTCTTTTCTTTTTTTTTTTCTTTTTTTTCTTTTTTTTTTTTGTTCAGACCCCCTTTTTTTTGGATCTGTCTCTTTTTTTTCTTTTTTTTTTCGATTTTTTTTTCTGGAAAATGTACTTCAACAAAAAAAAAAGGAATACAAATAAAATGAAAAAAAATAGAAAATTGGATAAGCAAACCTAAACGTAGAGCACAGCTCTGATACCACTTGATACGAACCTCGGCCGACTAAGCTCCGAGACCCGATACCCCAATAGCACAGCGACGGATCGTCTACAATTTAGGAACGATGGTGGATCGAATGACGCCACGGACGGATGTGAATGGCCGTCTGATGAGTCGGGCTCGAACTCCTACACGCACCGCTTTGTAAGAGACTCGAATAGTTCTAAACGAACCAAAGAGAGAATGAAATCCTCACAGGAAGTGTTTAACTCGAAATTCAAATTGTGTCCTTTCATTCATCTTTGCTTAAGCCATGAAACTCTTCTTTGAAGTCTTCAACTCTTGAATTTGGAATTGGCTCCTTGAAACGCCTTTGTTTCTTTGCATGTGGGATCACATCATTCTCTCTCTCTTGAAGAAGATTTGTCCTCAAATCTTGTACGTTGTTGAATTCAGAGATGGGAGAGAAAATCTTGACCTTCTTCGTTTGAAACGAAATTACTTCGTCCTCCATATTCTTGTTATCCTCAAAATAAGGAACTGCCGAATTCGGGACTTCTAATTTTATGGGAATAGACTCCTCGATTAGCGTAGTCACTAACTCCTCTGCCACAATAATTTCCTTTTCTTCAACAACTTCGAGATGTTGGGCATGTTTCTTCTTCTTTTGTTGGAAGGTCTGGTGTTCAAACCAGATACAAAATTTTTCTGTCAAAACATCCCATTTCTTGTCATGAGCCTCTACCCTTTTCTGTTCAACAACACTTTTGGATTGTTGATTTTCTTCAATTCGATCCAATCTCTTCATAATTTTTTTTGTTTCTTTCGAAATTATATCCTTTCCCACACTAAAAAACTCATCAAAATCCATCTTTTTTTTTTTTGGATTCTTCTTTCTTTTCTTTTTTTTCTTTTTTTTCTTTTTTTTTTTGTTCAGACCCCCTTTTTTTTGGATCTGTCTCTTTTTTTTCGATTTTTTCGATTTTTTTTTCTGGAAAATGTACTTCAACAAAAAAAAAAGGAATACAAATAAAATGAAAAAAAATAGAAAATTGGATAAGCAAACCTAAACGTAGAGCACAGCTCTGATACCACTTGATACGAACCTCGGCCGACTAAGCTCCGAGACCCGATACCCCAATAGCACAGCGACGGATCGTCTATAATTTAGGAACGATGGTGGATCGAATGACGCCACGGACGGATGTGAATGGCCGTCTGATGAGTCGGGCTCGAACTCCTACACGCACCGCTTTGTAAGAGACTCGAATAGTTCTAAACGAACCAAAGAGAGAATGAAATCCTCACAGGAAGTGTTTAACTCGAAATTCAAATTGTGTCCTTTCATTCATCTTTGCTTAAGCCATGAAACTCTTCTTTGAAGTCTTCAACTCTTGAATTTGGAATTGGCTCCTTGAAACGCCTTTGTTTCTTTGCATGTGGGATCACATCATTAAATCCCGAGACCCCACGTTGTGGGTCTTGTTTACTAGGTCGATTCCACTCAGAAAATACTACTCTTTTGTTCATTTCGGTGATCTCAACATTCTTGAAACTATAGCCCAGTTTGCCCTGTATCACTCGGTTTCTAGTGGTTCAAGAACTTAAGGCCGGGAAGCATCACATCGTTCAAAGAACTAAAGGACATGTTCCTAGCATGCTTCACATCTATGGTCCAAAAGAAGACCAAGATGTACCTGCGGTCAATCAGGCAAGAGAGTGGCGAGTCTCTTAGACGGTACCTCGCTAGATTCACTGAAGAATCGAATAAGGTCGACAGCTTTGACGACTGTGATGCAATTGCCGCCATCATTTAAGGATTGCGCACGAGTGAGTTCCTCAAGTCCGTCGTCGGTGGTGTCCCTTCTGCTATGGCCGAGCTAATGACTCGAGCAGAGACTGTCATGGGAGTCGAAGATTACCTCGATGGCCGTAAGAGCAACAATCAAAGCTCTGGCCGTCGAGACGAACCTAGCCAAGAGTAAGGTGACTCCCGTAAAATGCAAAAACCAGGGGAATCAAGCTTCTAATAGCCAACCCCCGCAGCCCCAGAAGTTCTGACATGCGGAAGACTTTAGGGGCTACTTGTCGTTCACACCGTTGAACACGACGCTGAACCGAATCCTCACTTTGGCGCGTGACAAGTTCACCACCCCGGTTCCAATGAAAAGAGTCTCCGCGACTCGTGAGCCGTCTAGATATTGCGAGTTCCATCAAGATTACGGTCACCTGACCTCCGAATGCTTCAACCCAAAAAGCAAATCGAGGATCTGATCCAACGGGGCAAGCTGAAAGAGTTCGTGTCACCACATTCTAGCAAAAGAGGAGGAACAACCGCTACTGCCGATTTTACCACTGCTACTGCTGTCACCTATCCACAACTCCACGTTGTGACCACCATAGAAGAAATTCCTAAGGGCCGCGTCCCAAGAAAACGCCACGATGCACATCAACCTCACTTATGAGGAACCTACGTCTGTGCCTCACGAGACGATGTACTTCTCAAGGCCCAAGTGGCCAACAACCTGGTGAAAAGGGTCCTCATCGAGAACGGAAGCGTTGCCGACATAATCTTTAAGACCAACCTATAGCGCATAAAGCTCGGGGAGCTACGCCCAAATCCAACCCAAACGCCCCTATTCGGGTTCACTGGGGAGAGAGTCATGATCGAAGGCATCATCGATCTGCCGGTCACCTTCGGATCTACCGGAGGCATTGAAGTCGTTCACATGGTCCCATTCCTAGTGGTGGACCAGGAGTCGCCCTACAATGTCATCATTGGGCGACCCACGCTGAACCGACTAAGGGCTATTACTTCTACATACCACCTATTGGTGAAGTTCCCTACCGAAGAGGGAATCGGCATCATGGTTGGAGATCAATCCCAGGCCAGAATATGTTACATCCAAGGAATCGATGGAAAACCCGCCGGAAAGGCGATTAACACGATCTCCCAACTTAGAGATAGCGTTGAGTCAACCAAGGTCCTCCGCGAAATCCACAAAATGCATGACACCCAAGTGCAAGGTGCCGGCGTCCTCGTCCCAAACTGGGAGGGACCCTACAGAGTCTGCCAAGTCATACATGACGGGAATACTACATCGAATACACGGACGGGACCCCGATCCGTCACCCATGGAACGCGGAACACTTGAGGCAGTACTACCAATAGCCACGCTTTTCCCTTATTTATTGCTTTGCTTTCCATCATTCAATAAGGCCTATGAACCAATGTTTTATGATTTCAATGTTTTGCAATATTAATAAAGTTCGAGGTTTTTCTTTCAAAATCCACTTTGAGGTTGCCTATGAAATGAGGCATGGAACAAGAAAATCCTTAAGAAAGTACGCTCCACAAAAACAAAAACTTAAGTCTCAATCTGAACACAAAAGGGAACAAAGGCGTAAGTCGCCATACGCGCATCCTAAGACGCCTATGCGGCGCGCCGTAAGACATCCAAGAGATGCTGGCTAAAGTCGCCACACATAGCGCACCCTAAGACGCCTCTGCGGCGCGCTGTAAGACGTCTAAGAGATGCAGGCTAAAGACGCCTCTGTGGCGCGCCGTAAGACATCCAAGAGATGCAGGCTAAAGACGTCTTTGAGATGCAGGCTAAAGACGTCCATGCGCACACCCTATGCTGTTTCTCACATCGCACTTAAGCCGCCTACATGGCGCACATTAAGCCGTCTCTCACGACGGACTTAAGCCGCCTACATGGCGCAACCTAAGCCGCCTATATGGCACACATTAAGCCGCCAACATGGCGCAACCTAAGCCGCCTACATGGCACACATTAAGCCGCTTACATGGCGCACCTTAAACCGCCCATGCCGGAGCACCTTAAGCCGCCTACATGGCGCACCTTAAGCCGTCTCTCATGACGCACTTAAGCCGCCTACATGGCTCACCTTAAGCCACCTACATGGCGCACATCAAGCCGCCTTCATGGTGCACCCTAAGCCACCTATATGGCATACATTAAGCCACCTACATGGCGCACCTTAAGCCGCCCATGCTAGCGCAACTTAAGCCGCCCACATGGCGCACCTTAAGCAATCTCTCACAACGCACTTAAGCCGCCTACATGGCGCACCTTTAGCCGCCCACGCTGGCACACCTTAAGCCGCTTACATGGCGCACCTTAAGCCGTCTACATGGCGCAACCTAAGCCGCCTACAGGGCGCACATTAAGCCGCCTACATAGCACACTTTAAGCCACCCACGCTGGCGCACCTTAAGCAGCCTACATGGCGCAACTTAAGCCGTCTCTCATGACACACTTAAGCCGCCTACATGGCGCACCTTAAGCCACCTACTTGGCGCACATCAAGCCGCCTACATGGCACACCCTAAGCTGCCCACATGGCACACATTAAGCCGTCTACATGCCGCACATTAAGCCGCCTACATGGCGCACCCTAAGCCGCCTACATGGTGCACCTTAAGCCGTCTCTCGCGACACACTTAAGTCACCTACATGGCGCAAGTTAAGCCACCCACGCTGGCACACCTTAAGCCGCTTACATGTTGTACTTGAAGCCGCCAACATGGCGTACCTTAAACCGCGTATATGGCGCACCTAAGCCGCCAATGCTGGCACACCTCAAGCCGCCCACGCTGGCGTACCTAAGCTGTCTAACCATGATGCACTCCAAGCCGCCGCAAGGCGCACGTACGATGTCTAATCACAACACACTTGAAGCTGCCACAAGGCGCACTTAAGTCGCTGTACTGGGCGCAGTCTAAGTTGTCTCACACGACGCGCTGAATCGCCAAGTGCGACACGGTCAAAGACACTAAACACAGCGCGCCCACGTCATCGCGACTGCGACAGACTTATCCCAACCCAAAAGAAGCGACACGTTCGCTTGGGAACAAGGATGCGAACCGTACAACGATTCGCATTGATGTGATCCCACATCCATAGAAACAAAGAATCAGCGTGTACATCTCTTTGTCATAAGTGGGGGTAGTTGAGAGTCGCCCCACTCAGCTTCTCACTAAAGTACGAAATCGGTCGTTGGTCTTGCATGAGTACTGCTCCAATTCATATGCCGGATGCGTCACACTCAACCTCGAATGGTTTTTCAAAGTTAGGTAACGCGAGACAAGAAGGGTTGATAAGTTTTCCTTTGATATTGTTGAACGCTGCCTCTTGTTCTTGTCCCCATGCAAACGCCACATGCTTCTTCATTACCTCCGTGAGTAGGGCAGCGATCGTGCTGAAGTCTCTTACAAACCGACGGTAGAAGCTTGTGAGTCCATGAAAACATTGAACTTGTGCTGCGTTTGTTGGACTTGGACAATTCTTGACAGCTTTGACCTTTTCTTCATTAACTTGCACTCCTTCAGAACTTAAAAAACACCCAAAAATACAACTTGATTGGTGCAAAATGAGCACTTTTCAAGGTTAGCGAATGATTGTTCTTGTCTCAATACAACAAATATCTCATGCAGATGCAATGCATGATCATCTAAGGTTTTGCTAAAAATTAGTATGTCATCAAAGTATACCACCACAAATTTACCAATGAATGAACGCAACACATGATTCATAAGTCGCATAAATGTGCTAGGTGCATTCGTTAAATCAAAAGGCATCACTAACCATTCATACAACCCAAGTTTAGTTTTAAACGCAGTTTTCCATTCATCCCCATCTTTCATCCTAATCTGGTGGTATCCACTGTTTAAATCAACCTGTGAGCAAACACATGCAATTCATCTAACATGTCATCCAACCTAGGAATACGAAAACGATACTTTATTGTGATGTTGTTGATGGCTTGACAATCTGTGCACATCCTTTGTGATCCATCCTTCTTCGGAACCAATAAGACCGGAACCGCTCAAGGGCTCATGCTCTCTCTGATAAGAGATCTCCAAAAGTGAGACAATGGCAGCAGGTAGGATCTTGCCGCTTGGGTTAGTGAATAACGCAGCCTCTTTATACAAAAGTAAAATCATTGGCTGCTTGGCATAAAAAGCTTTCGTCACTGCACTCGCCCCCGCAAAGAAGTTGTGTTTTCTCTCACCTTTCCCATCAATCTTTTTTTTTACTTCTTTTTTATCATTTTCTTTTTTCTCGCTCTCTTTTCTCTCAGAGTTGCTTTCCTTTTTTCTATTTCCCTCTTTATCCTTTTATTTCCCATGGATCTGAACTCTTTCTCTCTCTTTTTGCTACTTCAACTGATCATCATAGACTTGCCTCAGAGTAAGAGGCGTAAGGATGATTGTGCGGTTCTTGTGCTTTAGAGAATACTTGTTGGTGTAACCGTCATGTGTCACCCTTCGGTCAAACTGCCATGGTCTCCCCAAAAGTATATGACCCGCATCTCATCGCAAACAACAGAGTCCTCATAACTTCCAATGTGAAAAGAAACAAGGACGTGCTTATAAACACGTACCTCTCCACCATCGTTGAACCACTGAAGCTTGTAAGGGTGTGGATGATTTGTTGTTGGCAATCCAAGCTTCTTTACCATAGTGACACTAGCGACGTTTGTGCAACTCGCATAACCAATGATCATGCTACACATCTTGTCACCTACGTGACATCTAGTGTGTAATATGTTCTCTCATTGTTCGTCTTCTTGCACAAGTTGGGCGTTCATAACGCGTCGAGAGACCAACACAAGAACTGCAGGTGGGTGTATCTCTTCATCTGACTTATCCCCATCATCCTCATCATCATCATCATCATCTGCATCCTTGTCATCATTAGTTACTACTTCTCCGGTTGCAAGAATCAGCATGTTAACACTTGAAGCACTTGATGTTTCGATTCCTCTGAACAGGCCCCTCTTGCTTCCTTTGAACGTTTGAAGCATAAGGTGTTGTGGTTGGAGTCTTGGACGAGCTCGCCTTTTCTGAATCGCTTCGGGGAGTGAAGTTTTTTTTTCTCATCTCCAATAAAATTCTTCTTCCATGAGGGCTGATGTGGAAATCTATTCGCTTTCAGGCTGCCCCTCGTCTTGAGCTACTTCTCAATCTTGATGGCCAAGTGAACCAAGTCCTCCATCTCGACATAATTTTGCAACTCCACCTTGTCCGCTATGTCAGGGTTCAGCCCATTGATAAATCTGGTCATGGTCGACTCGCGATCTTCCTCTATGTTTGTTCGTATCATGGCAACCTCCATTTCGCGATAGTACTCCTCAACACTACGAGTGCCTTGCCTTAGACGCTAAAGCTTCTGATACAGCTCTCGGTAATAGTGACGAGACACAAATCTCTTTCTCATGATGACCCTCATCTCATCCCAGGTCTCTATCGGCTCCTCTCCCGCCTGTTGTCTACTCGTCACCAACTAATCCCACCAAACAATAGCATAATCAGTGATTTCAGCAGTGGCAAGTATTACCCTCCTGCGTTCAGTGTAGTTGTAGCAGTTGAAAATGAATTGGGCTTTCGTATCCCATTCAAAGTAGGCGTCCAGATCACTTTTTCCTTGGAATGTTGGAATCTTCTGCTTGATGCCATTAATTCCTTCGTCCACTCTGTCCCTTCCTCCTTGCCTTCTTTCGAACATTCTTTCATTTTTTCTTCCTCTCCTATAATCCTCCTCTTCAAAATCATTGTCAATGTCATCTTCTGTCTCATCTCTAGGTTGTCTTCGTCTTCCGCTGTTGGGAGCTTGTTGGCCTTCCTACAGTTCTTCTACACGTTCACGGAGCGGCTCCAACTCTTCGCTCATGAACCTCCTCATCTCTCTTATCATTGCTTGCGTCATCGGCCTCCGGTCTGGAATTCCCTCAGTTTCATCGCCGTTGTTTCACATTGTTGCTGCAAGATATTGTTAGTAATAAAAAAACCTCACAAAAATTACTCCCTCACTTGTTTACAGTCGTAAATGTCACTTTGCACTCGTGTTTACATAAATGGCTTTTTCTCGAATTTGTTCTCTGCCTTTTACTACTCACACAATCCCTCTATAGGTTCGTATCGAACTACAGAGATAAGCACAAAGCGAGACACTGAAAGACTCGAAACGACAAACCAAAAGAACTATGGAAATAACATGATGGCTATGACTAAGAACGATCGGACTGACTTTAGAACAAAAAATGACTAACCCAGACTTTGTATTTCCTTTTTTTTTGTTTTTTTTTTGGTGTGTCTGGTATATGAAACGTCAGTCAAAACAAAGGATAAAAAAAGAATTTTTTTTTGTTTTTTTTAAAGAAGCTGCCCAAAAATATCTTTAGGCCCAAAACAGAAACAAAACAAGCATTTTACGAAGTGAAAAATAGGGTAAATGATTGAATAGAGCATAGGAGGATCTTCAATTTGATATGTTAAACACCTAAATCCGATATCAAAATCAAAAGTTATGGCTGTTTCAATTCAAATCTGAAATCTATTTCGGAAACACGATTTTTTTTATGTACAGATCCAGATCCAGATGGTGAACAGAACGTAAACAAAAGGAAAATGAGAAAAAAAAAAAGAATTGGATAAGCAAACCTAAACGTAGAGCACAGCTTTGATACCACTTGATATGACCCTCGATCGACTTGCTCCGAGACCCAATATCCTAAATAGCACAGCGGCGGATCGTTCTACGAATGAGGAACGAGGGTGGAATGAATGGCGCCACGAACGGTTGTGAAAGACCGTCTGATGAGTCGGGTTCGAATATCACAAGCACTGCTTTGCAATGATTCGAGTAGTTCTTAGACGAACCAAAGAGAGAGAGAGAGAGAGAGAGAGAGAGAGAGAGAGAGAGGAAATTCTCACGAAATGTTCGAAGTTGTAATCTGAGTTAGCTCTTCGTTCAGCTTGAAAGCCTATTTATAGATGTTTACAACCCTAATTTCGTCATACTAGGCCCATTGACATGTAGCAGGCTCACAAGACTTGTTTTAAGCAAAAATAACTATCAAATAAAAGGCCCAACCCAATTCCAACACAAATGGGTTCTGAACTACATGTATATGGCCTAAAACGTAAAATAAAACATAGTCTAAATACTCAATAATTAAAATGAAGTTTTAATCAAGGCTAGCCTGAAAAACATTCTTAAATGATGTATCTTGGTCTCGTTGGATTACTTCTTTCAACATATTATCTCCTGCTTCATCTTGGAGCTTCACGATCAGGTTGCTCAGCTCCTCCTTGAACTTCTTGGCGCGAGCTCTTGTCACAGATCCTAATGGCACGTGGTACTTGGCTTGTGGTTCCTTGCTGCACATGTCCTCATCATTCGATGACTCCGCGACCCAACGCCTAGAGAGATGTGAACCTTGGAATAATGAGGACGCCACAAACGAGTGTGTAAGTTTGCTTGATAATTCGGGGATGAATGCCACAAGGAATACCTTGATAAGTTCAGAAGTTTCTTCAAGAAACAAAGAGAATTCTCTCATTTTTTTTTTATAAAAAACGTAGTCTGCCTTTCTCATGCATGAAACCTCCATAAATAAGGAAAATACAAAGCAAATTCGGAGTTCCTGGTTGCCCTAACTTAAATGAGCCTAGAAGACATTATTTAGGCCTAATAACATTAAAATTAAAAGGCTAACTTAATACTTAACACATATGCACTTCATTAAACATAATAAAAGCACATAAACACTTTAAAAAGACACAAACTTAACCCATTGTTTTTGGATACGAAAATAACAAATAAATAACTCAAACAATAATAACTAAAAAGAGTCTTCTTCAATAACAGCTTGAATGATGTGAATAAGCTCTCCTTTATTTCCTTGGGTGTGGCCGCTCTCCACTTCTTGCACAACTTGTAAAACAAGGTTGTTCATATTATCCTTCATTCGCTTTGTCATTGCCCTTGTGATTTGTCCCTTTGTTTGTTTCTCCTTGATGTCCGCATCACACAGCGACGGATCGTTCTACAAATTAGGAACGAGGGTGGAATGAATGACGCCACGAACGGCTTCGAAAGACCATTTGATGAGTTGGGATCAAAATCTCACAAACGCTGCTTTGCAAGGGATGAACCAAAGAGAGAGAGAGTAAATTATCACAAGTTTTGAAAAGTTGTAATCTGATTATCTGAGTTCCCCTTTGATTCAGCTTGAAATGCTATTTAAAGATGTTTACAACCCTAAATTCGTCATACTAGATCCTTGAAAATGTAACAAGCCCATAAGATGTTTAAGCTTAATAACTGTCAAAATAAAAAGCCCAACCCAATACCAACACAAATGGGTTCTAAACAACAAGTGTATGGCCTAAAACATAAAAAGCATAGTCTAGATACTCAAGAATTAAATGATGTCTTAATCAAGGCTGGCCCGAATAACATTCTTAAATGATGTATCTTGGCCTCCTTGGATTCCTTCTTCCTCCTGCTTATTGCCCCATCTTGGAGCTTCATGATCAGGTTGTTTAGCTCTTCCTTGAATTTCTTGGCGCGAGCTCTTGTCATAGGTCCTAATGGCACGTTGATACTTGGTTTGCGACACCTTACGGGTCATGTTCTCATCATCTCTCCTTCTCTTGGAAAAGATTTGTCCTCAAATCTTGCTCTTCATTGAAATTTGCGGCCGATGGGAACATGTTGAACTTCGGAGCCCGAAAAAAATCAGTTCATCTTCTGGCTTCTTCCCTTCTTCTGAATCTTCTTCCCTTCTTTTGAATACTAACATAATGTCTCTTGAACTTCTATTGTTGTAAAAGACTCAAATTTTGCCGTAGTGACAGCCTCTTTAACAAGCTTTTCCTTTTTAACAACTTCTTCTTTTAAAATAACTTCAGCAAGATGAACAACCTCTTTCTCCTTTGAAATGTGGTCTGGCTGATCAAGCTTGCCAAAAGAATCTAGCCTTTTCTTTTTCTTCATACTTTGTTGTTCTAGATGTCCTTCAAGCCGATCCAATTTCTTCAAAATCTTCATTGTCTGATTTGAAAGAAAATCTTTGAACTAATCTAACAATTGGTCTATTTTCATCTTCTTCTTCTTTTTTTTTTATATCTGATTCTCTTTTTATTAAACTTTATATTTCTTTTTTTGTGGTTTTTCTTTATTTTTTTTGTTGTTTTTTTTTATTTTTTTATCGAAACAAACAAAGGATTGATGAACTTTTCCTTAGAAACCAAGCTTTGATACCAAATGATACAGTCATTATGAACAAATGTGATAAAACCCAATAATAATGATGGAAAATAACCCAAGAACTGCAAATGACAAGATTGTTGAGACTTGACCTAATACCTAAAGAGGTAAGAACCAAGCCTACGAAATAGAACAAGCCACACCAATATACTCAAGAAGAATGCTCGAACATCAAGATGATAAGTCAAGTTTTGAACACCACGGAAACATTCCGATAAGTTTGAAAACGGTTCAGGAAGAACCAAAAGAAAGACACAAACTCACAATATTTCATTTAAAAGGACATATCTTATTTACAAAAACCCAAAAACGTCCATCTTCAATAGCTCTACACAAAACATAAATTGCAAATAACTCTCAACCCTTATAACTTTAAAACTGAAAGCTGAAACAATAAAACGTCTCAATGGGATTTAAACACATCTCAAAATACAACAAAGACACGTCACAACTCAACATCCACAAAACGAAAGATAACAACCCCTCAAAATAAGAACACAGTTTAGTATAGCACAACGTCAACATAGACACAAGACGACAACATCATCGAGGAATCTCAGTCAAATTGGTCAAGCAATTCACCTATTAACTCAACACGTGTACAATGAGACCAAACAATGAGCTTGTGCCTACAAATCAGCTGGGAACTCACAATGCACACGACATGTGAGGGGAAAAGAAAAAGGGGGGTGAGCTTCCACATACTCAGTAGGAATACCGTAACTCACCCTAAGGTTTTATTCATTTTTATATAAATCAAACCACATCATTTATCAAAATTCATAATTACATACTTTACGTTATTAACCGATTATTAACAACAAATTCATTTTAAACTTAAAACATCAACGAAACCTTCGACATGACGCCAAGAGTAGCTACTATGGACTGGGCGAGGTGGATGCGCATCAACCACAACCAGTGCTAGATCCAAGTAACTGGGCGAGGTGGGCCCGACGACCGAGAACCCTGAGTCTCGCCCCGCGTAAAGTGCCGCTGCGCAGCAAAAGGAAACGGAACGCACCCCCTCCAATCAACCTTTCTAGACAATGCATCGTCCGACAACGAATAAGTTCATTCTCATTCCATTTATCCTAATCATACTAGGTTATAGTTTCAAAAACTCTAACTCGCCGTGGAAACGGAACGAGTCTAAAAGGTTTAGTGTTCACCTAGTCCAATCTACCTATTACTAGGCGTTTCAAATTCATGAAAAACTCTCAGAAAGGACAAGTAAAGAAACCCCTACCTTTATGGATCCTGATACCATGATGTGATCCCACATTCAAAGAAAGAAAGGCGTTTCAAGGAGCCAATTCCGAATTCAAGAGTTGAAGACTTCAAAGAAGAGTTTCATGGCTTAAGCGAAGAGGAATGGAAGAAATACAAAGACGAGAGAAAGGAAAATGGGAATCGAAGAAGAGGAGAGCTTATTCACGTCATTCAAGTTGT
Source organism: Urtica dioica subsp. dioica (assembly GCF_054948205.1). Lineage (NCBI taxonomy): Eukaryota > Viridiplantae > Streptophyta > Magnoliopsida > Rosales > Urticaceae > Urtica > Urtica dioica. Next base: position 3,374,168 of record NC_142764.1, on the reverse strand, counting down.
TATTGAAGAAGACTCATTTTAGTTATTATTGTTTGAGTTATTTATTTGTTATTTTCGTAGCAAAAAAACAATGGGTTAACTTGGAGTCTTTTTAAAGTGCTTTTGGGCTTTATTTATGTTAAATGAAGACCATATGTGTTAGGCATTAAGTTAGCCTTTAAATTTTAATGTTATTAGGTCTAAATAATGTCTTCTAGGCCCGTTTAAGTTAGGGCAACCAGGAACTCCGAATTTCCTTCGTATTTTTCTTATTTAAGGAGGTTTCATGAATGAGAAAGGAGAATACCTTTTTTGATAAAAAAAAAAAAAAAAAAAAAGTGAGAATTCTCTTTGTTTCTTGAAGAAACTTCTGAACTTATCAAGGTATTCCTTGTGGCGTTCATCCCCGACTTATCGAGCGAACTTACACATTCATTTGTGGCGTCCTCATTATTCCAAGGTTCGCGTCTCTCTAGGCGTTGGGTCGCAGAGTCATCGAACTTGAAATCCTGATTTGCGAAGGCACCAACATTGGTTCCGGGGCACCGTCACATTATTGGCGTGGTTCGTATTAGATCTTGAAAGGTGCTCGACGGGAAGCTAGGTAACGACCGCCTCGAAGTACATGCCACCGAACATGGCTGATTTTTGAAACCTCGAGAATCAGGTCGAACGGATTTAACGGTTGCGTTCAGAATGTCAAAGAGACTCGAGAGTAGCCTCTCCTCAAAATTTCAACACTGGAGGTTTTGCAACGGTGGCAGTCCGGCGGTGGCAGAAAGTTTTGGCGACCGGAAAATTTATCCAAAAAGGTGTTCCTAGAACTCTTCAACCTCCTGAATACCTTGGCATGGTTGATTTTATGAGAATCCGCTCACAAAAATGAAAAATCTACACAAAAATCACAAAAACTTACGTTTTATCGGCGATGCTCTAACGAACAACTTCCGATCCGATTTGAAAGATGAAATTCTCCAGTTCTGTAGATCTCTTAAAATATCTAATGCAAATAGAATCATGTCATTTGAGACTCAGACGCATGAGATATGTCGAAAAGAAGTTTCAATCCAAAACTCACCTGTTCTCCGACTTCGGCCAAGCTTTTCCGGTGAACGGAAGCGACTCCACGAGCAAAGTTTGTACTCAAAATGATCATTGTGATTAGGGCTTGGCGATGGTGGTGATGGTGTATCTCACCTCCCGTTGGCTTGGTTGGAAACCCGTCGGAAAGAAAGAGAGAAAAAGAGAAAACTATGAGAGAGGGAAAGATGGAGTGAGTTGGTGGGAGAGAGCGTGAGTGATGGGAAGAGGGGGGAAGAAGCCCTTTTTTTAAGCCAACTCAGCCTGGTAAAAGTATGACCAAAAATAAAAAATAAAATAAACTAAAACAATAATTAAAACAAGGTTTTACAATACCTCCCTCCTTAAGAAATTTAATCCTCAAAATTTCGGTCCCACGATGTTGCCAAAGTACTTTTACAAGTGGAATTTTGTGCCTTCACGAAACTTTAGCTTGGCTTTCCATGATTTGAATTGAAACCTCATCATAAGTCACAGCCTCTCTAATTGGTACATCAGTTCACATTAGGACATGAGAAGGGTCTGGTTCGTACTTTCGTAGCATTGAGACATGGAAGACGTTGAGAACGTGCGGGAGTTAAGGGGGGTAAGGATAGTCGATAAGCAAGCGGCCCAACCCGATCTAGAATTTCAAAAGGCCGAACCTTGGCGCAAGCTTGCCTCGAATACCAAAACATGATAACCCTCGCTTATGTGACACCTTCAAGAAAACATAATCTCCCGCTTCAAATTCCAATGGTTGCATCATTCTATCTGCATAGCTCTTTTGTCGACTTTGGGCGCTCTTGAGACGATCTCGGATTACTTGAATTTCTCTGTGGTTTCTTGCACCAATTTTGGCCCAAGAGCTATAACATCTTCATTCTTGGCCCAACACAAAGGAGATCGACAAGGTCTCTCATAAAGAACCTCATAAGGAGCCATGCCAATACTTGCTTGATAGCTATTATTGTAAGCGAATTCGACCAAAGGGAGATGTTCACCCCAATTTCCTCCAAAGTCCAAGGCACATGCCCTCAACATATCCTCAAGAATTTGTATCACCCGCTCGGATTGTCCATCAGTCTGTGGGTGGAAAGCCGTGCTCAAAATTAAGTCGATGCCCAAGGTATTTTGCAATCTTTTCCAAAATCGGGAAGTGAAACGAGCATCTCTGTCTGACACGATGGTTGTGGGAACTCCATGTAACCTCACGATGAAATCGATGTATAAGTTCACAACCTTGGAACCTTATAGTGTGAACTGATATGAATGAAGTGAGCAATTTTCGTCAACCGATCTACTATCACTCAAACAGAGTCATGGATCTGCAAGGTTCTTGGTAGCCCCGAAACAAAATCCATGGCAACGTGGTATGGATAAGGGTTGAAGCATACCTCCCGGTCTTTGGTATTCAATCTTGACTTGTTGGCATGTTAAACACCTTGATACATATGAGGCCACGTCACGGTTCATCCCTCACCACCAATATTGTCGCCTTAGATCCTTGTACATCTTGGTGCTACCAAGGTGGTTAGAAAACTTCAAACCATGGGCATATGCTAGTACTTCTTCGTGAAGTGTAGGATCATTAGGAACGGCGACCTTCTTTTTGAGGAGTAAAAATCCATACGGCCGAATTTCCCATCCTTCGATCTCTTCCCCATTGACTTTGCTTAACTCGGAGGATAATGGAAGGATTGACTATCATGTTGAATACAAAACACCGCGGTGATCATCTCCAAATTGCAAATCAAAGCCCCCGAGAGTGATCGACCTCCTCCAATCTTCAAGCGCCAAGAAAGCCATGACTCCATGACTTTTTCGACTTAAAGCGTCAGCTACCACATTGGCTTTCTCAAGATGGTACTATAAGCTGAAGTCATAGTCCTCATTACTTAACCGATCGTCGTTGTCTGAGGTTTAGATCCCACTGAGTAAAGAAGTACTTTAAACTCTTGTGGTCAGTGAACACTTCAAACTTTGCCTCGTAAAATAACATCCCAATATCTTCAAGGAAAAAATTGACGCGCCCAACTCTAGACCATGGGTGATACGAACCTCGGCCGACTAAGCTCTGAGACCCGATATCCCAATAGCACAGCGACGGATCGTCTACAATTAAGGAACGAGGGTGAATCAATTGACGCCACGGACGGATGCGAATGGCCGTCTGATGAGTCGGTCTCGAACTCTTACACGCTTTGTAAGAACTCGATTAGTTCTAAACGCACCAAAGAGAAAATGACAATCCTCACAGAAAGTGTTTAACTCGAAATCCAAATTGTGTGTCCTTCATTCAACCTAAAGGCTTAATTTATAGAGTTTTACAAAGACAAATTCGTAGTTCCATGGGCTCCATAACCTAATAAGCCAAGTTAGCTTTATTTAAGTACTAATAGACATAAAAACAAAGGCCCAACCCAATACAAACACATATGGGTTTTTAAATAACATGTCTTGGCCCAAAAATACAAACTGAAATAGCAACATGTGAGTAATCCGTCTAATTCAATTCGGCCCAAATAACATTCTTCATTGGCGTTTCTTGGCTTCCTTGAATTCTCTCCTTTGCGAGCTTGTCCCCTTCTTCATCTTGGAGCTTGATGATAAGATTGTTAAGCTCCTCGTTGAATCTCCTCGCTAGAGCCCTCGTCACGGGTCCTACCGGAACTTGGTATCTTGCTTGTGGCTCCTTGTGGGTCATGTCCTCATCATTCCCCTCGTCTTGAAAAGGATTTTCCCTCAAATCATGATCTGCATCAAAAGGAGATAAGTCAGTCACATTGAATGTAGCACTAATGTTGTACTCACCTGGAAGATCCAATTTGTAGGCATTATCGTTGATCCTCTGGATAACTTGGAACGGTCCATCGCAACACGGCTGTAGTTTGGATTTGCGTTGCTCCGGAAAATGCTCCTTGCGCATATGTAGCCACACCCAATCATTGGGTTCGAAAATCACTCTCTTGCGGCCCTTGTTGGCTTGCTGCGCATACTGCTCCGTCCTCCGCTCAATGTTGAGTCGTGCCCTCTCGTGAAGCTTCTTAACAAGCTTTGCTTTCTGTTCACCATCTAAATTCACATGCTCAGACATAGGAATAGGAGATAAATCCAACGGCGTTAGTGGGTTAAAACCATAGACAATCTCAAAGGGTGAGAACTTAGTAGATGAATGAATAGCGCGGTTATAAGCAAACTCAACATGTGGTAAACAATCTTCCCAAGTTTTGATATTCGTCTTAATTATTGCCCTCAACAAAGTCGACAAGGTCCTATTAACTACTTCGGTCTGACCATCAGCTTGGGGGTGACAAGTAGTCGAAAACAACAACCTAGTACCCAACTTAGCCCATAAGATCTTCCAAAAGTAACTTAAGAACTTGGTATCCCTATCCGAGACAATCGTCCTAGGCATCCCATGCAACCTAACAATCTCTCGAAAGAACAGATCAGCAACATTAGAAGCATCATCGGTTTTGTGACATGGGATAAAATGTGCCATCTTTGAAAACCTATCAACCACTACAAAAATAGAATCACGACCTCGCTTAGTCCTAGGCAAGCCTAACACAAAATCCATAGATATATCTACCCAAGGTGAGCTAGGAATAGGCAAGGGTGTATACATACCGTGTGATTGAACTTTCGACTTAGCTTTCCTACATGTGATACAATTACCACAGATCCTCTCAACATCACGCTTCATGCGAGGCCAATAAAAGTGCTCTTGGATCACTCCTAGAGTTTTTGCTATCCCAAAATGTCCCATAAGGTCCCCACCATGAGCTTCCTAACTAACAACTCCCGAAGAGAACAACTAGGCACACAAAGTCTACCAAGCTTGAACAAAAATCCATCATGCCTAAAGTAATCTCCCGATGCCATCTTCTCACACTTCGTAAATATCTCACTAAACTCTCGGTCTTCTGGATACAACTCTTTGATATGTTCAAAACCAAGCAGTTTAGCATCTAAAGTGGAAAGTAAAACATACCTTCGAGAAAGGGCGTCGGCTACCACATTCTCCTTACCTTGTTTGTACTTGATGACATATGGAAACGGCTCGATGAACTCCATCCATTGCGCATGCCGTTTGTTGAGCTTTTGTTGTCCCTTCAAGTACTTCAGTGACTCATGGTCGGTGTGGACCACGAACTCTCTTGGCAAAAGGTAGTGCTGCCAAGTCTCTAAAGCTCGAATCAATGCGTACATCTCCTTGTCGTAAGTGGGGTAATTAAGGGTGGCCCCACTCAATTTTTCGCTAAAATACGCAATCGGCCGTCCATCTTGCATGAGAACTGCTCCGATTCCCACGCCGGACGCATCACACTCAACCTCGAATGGTTTATCGAAGTTAGGTAATGCGAGACAAGGAGGGTTGACTAATTTTCCTTTGATTTCGGTGAACGCCTCCTCTTGTGCTTGCCCCCATGCGAACGCCACATTTTTCTTCATCACCTCCGTGAGCGGGGCAGCGATCGTGCTAAAATCTCTGACAAAGCGCCTATAAAAGCTCGCTAAGCCATGAAAACTTCGTACTTGTGCTGCGTTTGTCGGTGTCGGCCACTCCTGAATAGCTTTCACCTTTTCCTCATGTACCTGCACTCCTTTAGAACTTACAACAAAACCCAAGAAAACAACGTGATCGGTGCAAAATGTGCACTTGTCAAGGTTAGCAAATGATTGTTCACGTTTAAGTACAATAAAAACCTCACGCAAGTGTATGGCATGATCATCCAGGGTCTTGCTATAAATCAAAATATCATCAAAGTATACCACCACAAATTTACCAATGAACGAACGCAAAACATGATTCATAAGTCGCAAAAATGTGCTAGGTGCATTAGTCAAACCAAAAGGCATCACTAACCATTCATACAACCCAAGTTTAGTTTTAAAAGCGGTTTTCCATTCATCCCCCTCTTTCATTCTAATTTGGTGGTACCCACTCTTTAAATCAATTTTAGAGAAAACACACGCACCATGTAATTCGTCTAGCATATCATCCAATCTAGGAATGGGAAATCGATACCTGACCGTGATGTTGTTGATGGCTCGGCAATCCACGCACATCCTTTGGGACCCATCCTTCTTTGGAACCAATAGAACTGGTACGGCACAAGGACTCATGCTCTCTCTAATGTACCCCTTTGACAAAAGTTCCTCGACTTGTCGTTGCAACTCCTTCGTTTCGTCAGGGTTGGTTCGGTAGGACGGTCTGTTTGGAAGCGAGGCCCCGGGTACAAGGTCAATCTGGTGCTCAATCCCCCGAATCGGTGGTAGTCCTGTTGGCATATCTCGAACAACAACGTCCTTAAACTCCTGCAAAAGAGAAACAATGGCAGTAGGTAGAACCTCGTCATGTTGGTTAGTGAATAAGGCAACCTCCTTGTACACAAGTAAAATCATCGGCTGTTTGGCAAAGAAGGCTTTCCTCACATCACTCTTTCCCGCAAAGAAGTTGTTTTGTTTTCTCTCACCGATTTTGTTTTTCATGACCCCATCCTTTCTTTCACTCCCCACTTCTCTCTCGGGTTTTCTCTCTGGGACTCTCTCTTTTTTTTCTCTGGTTTTACCTCATCCCTTGGTTCCTTTCCCTTCTCTAGGGCCCTAAACCGTTCCCTCTCTTGTTGCATCCTCGGTTGATCTTCATGAACTTGCTTTGGAGTCAGGGGTGCGAGGGTGATGGTACGATTCTTATGCCTGAGGGAGTACTTGTTGGTGTAGCCTTCATGAGTCACTCTCCGATCGAAATGCCACGGCCGCCCCAAAAGTATATGCCCTGCGTCCATTGGTGCCACGTCACAGAGCACTGAGTCTTCATAGCTGCCAATCCGGAAATTTATAAGGACTTGTTTGTAGACACGTACCTCTTCACCATCATTAAACCACTGAAGCTTGTAAGGACGAGGATGGTTTATCGTGGGAAGTCCAAGCTTCTTCACTACAGCAACGCTGGCTATGTTCGTACAACTCCCTCCATCGACGATAACACTGAACACCTTCTCACCAATATGGCACCTGGTGTGAAAGATGTTTTCACGCTGCTCCTCATCATCTCGTACAACCTGTGCGTTCATAGTTCGTCGAGAGACCAACACGAGCTCTGCTGGTGCCTCAATTTCCTCGTCTGATTCTTCTCCGGTACACTCTTGATCTTCCTCTTCATTGTCGGTAACCATCTCTCCGGTCGGAAGAATCGTCATGCTCCTCTTATTCGGGCATTGATTTGCGAAGTGACCAACTCCCTGGCACTTGAAGCACTTGATATCACGATTTCGCGAAAATGACGTCTCCGGTTTCTTTTGAGCACTGGGACCAGGACTAGATGTGGTTGGGGCCGTGGAAGTGCTTGGCTTGGCTACGTCTCCTCGTGGCTTGAAACTGCTCTTCTCGTCTCGGTTGAAGGTCTTCTTCCATGCAGGTTGTTCTGAGAATCGGTTTCCCCGCATGCTACCCCTCGTCTTGAGCTGCTTCTCAATCTTGACGGCCAAGTGAACCAAATCCTCCATCTCGACATAATGCTACAACTCCACCTTGTCCGCTATGTCAGGGTTTAGCCCGTTGATAAATCTGGCCATGGTAGACTCGCGATCTTCCTCTATATTTGCTCGGATCATGGCAACCTCCATTTCCCGATAGTACTCCTCAACACTGCGAGTGCCTTGCCGTAGACGCTGAAGCTTCTGATAGAGCTCTCGGTAATAGTGGCGAGGCACGAATCTCTTCCTCATGATGGCCTTCATCTCATCCCAAGTCTCTATCGGCTCCTCTCCATCCCGTTACCTTCTCGTCACCAGCTGATCCCACCAAACAATAGCATAATCAGTTAATTCAGCGGCAGCAAGTATTACCTTCTTGCGTTCGGTGTAGTTGTAGCAATTGAACACAAACTGGGCTTTCGTCTCCCATTCAAAGTAGGCGTCCGGGTCACTTTTCCCTTGGAAAGTTGGAATCTTCTGCTTGATGCCACCAATTCCTCCGTCTTCTCTGTCCCTTCCTCCTTGTCTTCTTTCGAACATTCTCTCGTTTCGTCCTCCTCTCCTATAATCCTCCTCTTCAAAATCATTCTCCATCTCATCTTCTGTCTCCTCCCTAGTCTGTCTTCGTCTTCCTCCGTTGGGAGCTTATTGGCCTTCCTCCACTCTCTCAACACATTCTCGTAGTGGCTCCAACTCTTCCCTCATCATCCTCCGCATCTCTCCTATCATGGCTTGCATCATCAGCCTCCGGTCTGGAATTCCTTCATTTTCGTCGCCGTTGTTGGACATGGTTGCTGCAAGATATTGTTAGTAACAAAAGAAACCTCACAAAACTCTCCCTCACGTGTTTACACTCAAAAAAATATCACTCAGCGCTCGTGTTTGATAATGGCGATAGTTATTCTCTCTGCCTTTTACCACTCACTCAAACTCTCTATAGGCTCGTACCGAACTACTCAGAGACCAGAAAGGTGATGAAAGGAAATTCGAAACCGATACACCAAAACGATACAAGCGACACCCAAATGACACAAACAAGAAAAAGACTACACCACGGAAAGTTATGACCAGGGGTCTTAAAAGAGTCCCAAAAACAATACTCCCAAGGCGCGACAAACAGCCCAAAATGTGACAAATGGTCGAAAAGAAATTTCAATATGATGTAGGGTACCTTAAAACGCTCCAAAACACACAAGGAAACTACCAGCAAAATAAATTTTTTTTTTTTTCGGATCCTCTTTCTTTCTTTTTTTTTTCTTCTTTTTTTTTCCTTTTTTTTTTTGATATCCGGGAGATAAATAAAATGCTAATTCAGAAGTAATGTGAACGCTGAAATTGATTGTGATCACACAAAATCAGGAAACAAATGAATGGGTAATTAAATGGAAAATGATTCTGGAAATAAGGAAACTAAATGAAATCCGGAATTAAATAAAAGACCGAATTCAAGGAACCAGGAAATAAGGAGATTCTCGAAATCAAATGCTAAAAATCTGGAAACTGAATAAGAATTGACTTCCGAAAATAGACTTTGACAATTAAAACGAAAATTATGTCTCCACGGATGCTCTTTCTCTTCTTTTTTTTTTGTTTTTTTGTTGGTTTTTTTTTTCTTTTTTTTTTTTGTTCGGATCTTTTTTTTTTTTTTTTTTGACGCTCAAGAACACAGACCTATCACGAAAAGAACACAGACCTAATACGAAGATAACAAACACAGACTCAACACAACAAATACGTACGTACGGGATGAACACAACACAAACGGAGAAAAGAAAACAAGGAAAACGAAACAAAGGATAAGCAGACGTAAAAGTAGAGACTAGCTCTGATACCACTTGATACGAACCTCGGCCGACTAAGCTCCGAGACCCGATACCCCAATAGCACAGCGACGGATCGTCTACAATTTAGGAACGAAGGTGGATCGAATGACGCCACGGACGGATGCGAATGGCCGCCTGATGAGTCGGACTCGAACTCTTACACGCACCGCTTTGTAAGAAACCCGAGTAGTTCTAAACGAACCAAAGAGAGAATGAAATCCTCATAGAAAAGTGTTTAACTCGAAATCAGATTGTGTGTCTTTCATTCAGCCTAAAGGCTTAATTTATAAAGTTTACAAAGGCAAATTCGCAGCTCCATGGGCCCCATAACCTAATAAGCCCATTTAGCCTTATTTAAGCAATAATAAACATAAAACAAAGGACCAGCCCAATACAAACACATACGGGCTTTTTAAATAACATGTCTTGGCCCAAATAACATAAACTGAAAATATAAAAATAGGAATAGTCCGACTAATTCAATTCAGCCCAAATAACTGTTGTCAATGGTGCCCACAAGAAGAGTAGTAGTGTCTATTTATGTACATTTGATGTCATATAGGCTTACGAAGACTCTTGCTTGTAATTGCTTATTCATTAATAAAAAGTTGAAACGTTCATTCAATCTTCCTTGTATGAAGCTTTATGATAAAACCATAGTCTTTTAGTCCATAAACAAACTAAACAACTTACGAAGAGACAAATGTAGATTTGCATGAACAAACTCTTCGTAGTTTGCTTAAAACGATATCTTAGGGTCAAAGGACTATTGACCTCAGTATGATTGTTAGAAGAATCTATGATGTCTGGTTATGAGGCATTGAGAGTTAGGAACTCTATAGTTCTTCTAGGTATCTTCCGAAGGTACTGAATTGACCAGTGCACTTCTAGAGACAAGATAAGAACAAACCATTTAACCTCTTATGTCTCGAAGTCACTATGTATGAATTGCATCATGCTTACCTTAATCCTGAAATGAGACATGCCATTTCACACCTTAGTATTCTCATTTGAGAAAGTCAAATTTCGGACTCACTATGTGATTCCGAACAAGGCCTATTGGTGAGGTACTAAATTGTGAGTCTGTCATGAGTAACTTTGTGAAGTTCTCATAGATATGGAATTCATGTACAAGATTGCTGAAATGCAATGTATGTCACATCATGCTTTGTTCCTTGGAGTGTGAATAAATGAACTGGCCAGTGTCCAAATTGAGTCCTGACTCTTTTGGATGAAACAATGTGACTTGTTAGCTCCTCGTCAATACATTGTTTCTAACTTATTCACAAGCGACAAAGGAGTTGAGGAAATAACAGCTAGAAGGGTAAAATGGTAATTTAGTAAATCCCGACTAGCTGATGACATTCATGAAGGGTAGCATAGATAATATTCAGTGGATCCGCTCATTATAATTAGGTCGAATTCTTGAGTAGAAAACAAATTCATTTGAACCGAGAGATTTTCAGTGTCAGCTCTTTAGCGGAGTCAGCTGACATTAAGCTAAACTTGGAAAAGGTTTGTGAACTTTTGAGTCCAAGTGTTTAGCTAAAGCTTTGTTCATTTGGGTCCATGAGGTCACTGTCACGAATCACATCGATAGGAATAGTTAAACTGGAAACTAAGTCAAAACAAGAACGAAAATAGTCAAAAGGGTATTTTTGTCTTTTGAGACAAAGGATGAAATGAATGTCAATAAATTTTTTGACAAGTTCATTTGATGACTTAATGTCACTCGGCCATAATATGATTAATTGGGCCTTGTGGATTAATTTCATTTCATAAGAATTTTATTGAAAATTCTTAATGGGCCTTTTTCATGTTGTCATGAACAAAATGGAAAAGCTTCTAGAAGCCCCTTCTAGAAGGTGATAGGCGCCCATAATACCCATAGGAAGAGAGAATATTTTGTGCATAAATGTATCAAGATACTTGCCAAAAGAAAAAGAGGAAACAAATTTCCCCTAAGAGGAAACATGGTGGGCGCCCAAATGTGGTCAAGAGAGAAGCAAACAAAAGAGGAAACAAATCCAAGGACTTACTTGTTTTGTCTTGGACGTGCACCTCTTTGAAGAAAAAGGGAAATTGGCTCATGAATATGTGATATTCTATAGAAGAGGAAACTATCTTATTGAAGGTGAGACCTCTCCTATAAATAGGAGCATCATTCCACACTTTTCATTCATGCAAAGTTTTAGAGATTGAGAGCTTCTCTCTCTAGACTTGGCCGCCCCTTCCTCTCTCTCTCTCTCTAGTTTATTTTCGATTATTTCTTGTCTTGGCACCTAGGTCCTCACTCGACCTAGTGTTTAGCTCTGCGACTTCGAGACTCGTTCTTAAGTCGTAGTGTTTAAAAGTGCCCACTCACTGATTCCTTCTTTTCGAGTGATTTAGTGATAGAAACTTTCGTGGTTGCTCGAGGTGCCGAGGAAAGAAAAGAGAGACGTGCTGCGAGGGGAGACGAACGTTGCCAACCTTCCAAAGGCTCATCAACGTTCAAGCATCAAAAAGGTTAGTAACTTTAATAGCTCATATTAGTTTTTATTTACATGCACATGCTCTTGTCTAGGTTAGTAAAAACTAGTTTTACTTAAAAAGAAAATTTTTAAAATTCCGCCACTTAACGAAGCGTTAAACTTTTTCTCAAACCCTAGATCGATTCCAACAAATGGTATCAGAGCTATGGTCAAAGGAATGCATGTGCATGTTTTTAAATTATGAGCTTGAAAATCGTTTTCGAAAGTTTACTAATTTTGTGACAAGTTAGAATTGTAATCTTAGATTTTTTTTAATTTATTGCTCTTGTCTCTAAATTAAAAAAAAAACATGTTGATTTTCTATGAGTTTGGGATGATGTTAAAACACATTAGAATCAGTTCTAAAAGTTTTTTTTTTTTTTATATTGAAAAACGTGTTTTAAAGGTTTGAGAATTTTCGAGTAATTTTTGTGACTAGTTTTATTTTCTTGCTAGTTTCGTTTATTTACTTGAATCGTTTTATGCATGTTGTTATTTCTTTTATTCTATGTTATTACCCTGCTAATAAAACACAAATAAAAGCTTTAAACAACATCTTAAAACGTTCCGTTACACTCGATTCTTTTTCGCACCTAAAAGGACGAAGCTTTAATTTATTTCTTTTTCTTCGAGCTGGAATGTAAACCCGCATTAAAAGCGGCATAACTCTCTGCTCAGAAATCGAAATTTAATGATTCTTGAATCAAATTAAAGCTCTGTCTGTCCTCTGTCCAACGCCACCGGTTTCGGCTCAAAAGAACATCGGAGCCGCCAGATATGGCGATTTTACTCCGAGGTGCGCGGCTGTCTGAAACTCCAGTTTTTAGAAATCCGGATTTTCAAACCCCACTACCATGAGTTATAGAACTCTAATGAGAAAATTTTCTTGAGCAAAAATGTTTTTCATATGATTATAAACATGATGTGTAAAGATTAAAAGTTTTGATTTTTGAAAGATTAATTGAAATTGAATTTTTACAAAACTAGTTTGAATTTTGAAAAACCGTTTTCACTTTCAAACTTGAAAAAATTTTGTCATCCAAATCAAATAAGTTTTCAAAATGTTTTCAAAACTATATCTATATCACATATGTTCAAAATCTATATGCTCTTGAAAATTTGAGTGGGAGGTCTCCTTGTAGACAAGCCGAAAAATAAAAGGATGTGTAATCTCAAACTTTCAAGTGTTCGAGTGAGTTGAAGTTCACACTTCCCTCACGCACTTTCCCGAAATAGAAAATAGGAAAAGATCGAGTATGTCCCTTGTGCCTTTATGCACTAATACTGCTCTGAACATGTCGATCTAGGATTCTCTTCTAGTTGTCCGCTCTGTCGCTCTCTAACTAGGAAATTTGTTTCCGAACTTATAAGAGTCGATGAACCAACTCCAAAACCTAAGTGGGAGGGTTATATTCGTTGTTTGTAACCCGCGATCCCCAACACTAGTGAAAGATGCAATAACGTGGGACTAAGAGCCGCTCTTGCGACCCTCACTTAAATGTGAGTACTCCAAGGCGTTATTGCTTCGATCATTGCTCAATGAGCTACGTCCGAGAGTGATGCAATGATGGCAAGGCCTCCCCTTGGGGGATTGTTTTTCAAAGCTGATCTTTTGGACTAAGTGGTTGGTTGCACACTTAGGCTCAATCCCTAGTATCCTTCCTTAAGGCTCTGCGAAAGGATGTGAGTGATCAAACCAATTTACAAGGTGGCTAGTCAAAATAGATGTATTGACATCTTGGCTTAGCATTAATGATGTGTCATTTACTTATAAATGGAGATTTTTTGCGGCCTTCTCTTGAGGGAGTAAATTATCGTTTGGTTTATAACACCTTTGGGTTTTACAAAAGTCTTAATGAAACTTAAATCCTAAACCAAAGACTAATCATAAACTTGTTTCAACTTCAATAGGCTTTATGTCCCGCAAACATCTCTCAATCTTTCTTTCCTCGATCAAACTCGAAAACGAAAACTACGTATATTCGAAACGTAACCTCGACATAATACCTACCGTTAACAAGCACAAATGGGTACTCACCACCCCGTGTCCTCCTCTGTCGAATGATGATTCAACTCAAGAGGACAATGACGCCTTAGCGGCCTGGCTTCGATCCGATGAGATTGTGAGGTGCTGTATCTTGGCATCTATGAACAATATGCTGAAAGAGCAACATCGTGACATCGAAACTGCCGCCGAAATGCTCTACAATCTCCTTGAGATATTTGGAGGGCAAAGGCGTCAAGCAAGGCAACAAGCAGTCCGATAGTTTATGAACTGTCATATGAAGGCTAGGACTCCTGTTAGAGACTTTATGATACTGATCATTAGTTTTCTAAATAAGATGGAAATCCTAGGATCTGAGAATGATGGGAAGAATGTCATAGATATGATCTTAGAAACTCTCCCCGCATCTCTTGATACCTCCAAGATGAACTACTCAATAAAAAAGCTAGAGTACACTGTTACCAAGCTTATGGAGGAACTTCACACTGCTGTAGGTCTCACTAAGAGAAAGAGGAATCAAGGAGAGGCACATGCTACTGAGCAAAAAGCCTCCGCCTCTGGAACTGTGAAGAGACCTTACAAGGCCGATAAAAAGAACTGTCCCGCCTATCTCAAAGCAAAGGAACATAGTATTGTACTAGTTACCGAAGCATGCTTAGTAGCTGATAATGTATCATCGTGGATTCTTGACTCCGCTGCTACTAACCATATTTGCTGTTCCTTGAATGGTTTCAAGAAAACCAAAAGCTTAGAGGAAGGCGAGTTCTGTTTCAAATGGGGTGATGGGAGCCTGGTGTCTGCGAAGGCTGTGGGATCCGTGACATTGTCTTTTGAAGACCGCACTATAAACTTGAATAATGTTTATTTTGTTCCTACCTTTGGTAAGAACTTAATATCCGTTGCTCGTCTTCTTGAGCAAGATTATTGTTTAAAGTTCATTAAGAATGGAATTCGTATTTCGTTTCCTGATAATTCTTTTGTCACTGATGCATGTATGAAAAATGCTCTTTTCTACATCTATCCCACTCAACCTTCTCTTTTAGACACCGAAATAGATAATGATCTAATTAGGGAGCCAAAGAGGATCAAACTTTCTTAATCCTCCGATCTAACAAAATCAACACACCTATGGCACTTAAGACTTGGTCATATCAGTCTAGAAAGGATTAAGAGACTTGTGAGGGATGGTCCACTCCAAGCCTCTGCAATAGGTTCACTACCTACTTGTGAATCCTGCATAGAAGGAAAAATGACTAAGCGACCTTTCTCTGATAAAGGTCGAAGAGCCACTGAGTTGCTGGAACTAATACATTCTGATGTATGTGGTCCGCTCAGCCAACAGGCACGTGGAGGATACGAATACTTCGTTACCTTCACTGATGATTACTCACGATATGGGTTTGTCTATTTGCTCAAACACAAATCCGAGACCTTTAACGTATTTAAGGTCTTTAGGGCTTTAGTGGAAAAGCAAACTGGCAAAGTGATCAAAACCCTTCGATCTGATCGAGGTGGTGAGTATATGTCTGGAGAGTTCGATGACTTTCTTAAAGAAGAAGGTATCGCTTCTCAGCTTACCGCGCCTGGCACACCTCAACAAAACGGAGTGTCAGAGAGAAGAAACCGAACTCTTATGGAGATGGTTAGATCAATGATGAGTTACTCATCACTCCCGCTTTCCTTTTGGGGATATGCCCTCGAAACAGCCGCCTACATTCTGAACCAAGTTCCGTCTAAGACGGTTCCTGGTACTCCTTATGAACGATGGACTGGCCGTAAAGTGAATCTTGGCCGCATCCGAATTTGGGGTTGCCCTGCACACGTGCTGAGGCAAAAGACTAGCAAGTTGGCTAGTAGGTCAGAATTGTGCCTGTTTGTAGGATATCCGAAGGAAACCAAAGGTTTTACTTTCTATAGTCCCGAGGACGATAAGACTTTCGTTAGCACGAATGCTCGTTTCCTTGAGGAGGACTTTATGAAGGATGCGAAACCTAGAAGCAAAATTGTGCTTGAAGAAAAGTTGGGTGAGGAAGCTTCTACCTCATCTGTAAGAACTGTTCTTACCCCAACTGAAACACAACCTAACTCATCAGAATCTCGTCAAGTAGTACTTAGACGTAGTGGGAGGGCTACTCAAAAGCCTGACAGGTACATGTCTTATGGAGACTCTCTTGTAGCCGTCTCTGACATGGATGACCCTGTTTCCTATAGCCAAGCGATGGCTTGTTCTGAATCAAACCTTTGGCTTGACGCCATGAAAGTTGAAATGCACTCGATGTATGTCAACAAAGTCTGGAAACTTGTAGACCTTCCTGAAGGGATTAAACCCGTAGGGTGTAAGTGGATATACAAGAAGAAAAGGGGTCCTGATGGGAACGTTGAGACGTTCAAAGCACGACTTGTGGCGAAGGGTTATACCCAACAAGAAGGGATTGACTATGAAGAAACCTTCTCGCCAGTCGCGATGCTTAAATCCATCCGCATACTCGTATCCATAGCTGCAGCTCTCGACTATGAGATCTGGCAAATGGATGTCAAGACAGCCTTTCTGAATGGCAATCTTGACGAGCGCATTTAGATGGCTCAACCAGACGGTTTCGTGGATAAAGGTCAAGAGACCAAGGTTTGTGAGTTGCTTAAATCCATTTATGGACTAAAGCAAGCATCTAGGTCATGGAATATTAGATTCGATGAAACTGTAAAGAGCTTTGGCTTTGAACAGTCAATAGATGAGCCTTGTGTTTACAAGTTAATACACGAAGGTAAAGTTGTGTTTCTGGTACTATATGTCGATGATATACTTCTCATTAGTAATGACGTGGGTAAGTTATCTGAGGTTAAGGTCTAGCTAGCAAAGCAATTCGATATGAAGGATCTAGGAGAAGCCGCGTACATTCTGGGAATCCAAATCCTTCGAGATAGGAAAAACCGGACCCTGTCGCTCTCTCAAGCATCTTATATTGATAAGGTGATGGATCGCTTCTCGATGCAAGACTGCAAGAGGGGTCAACACCCTTTAGGCATGGAGTTTCACTCTCTAAGGACCAGTCTCCCAAGACTGCACAAGAGATTGAAGACATGAGGAAAATTCCTTACGCCTCTGCCGTAGGAAGCCTCATGTATGCTATGCTTTGCACAAGACCTGATATATGTTTCGCCGTTGGCGTAGTTAGTCGTTTCCAATCCAACCCTGGACCCGAGCACTGGATTGCTATTAAGCATGTTCTTAAGTATCTTCGAAGAACTAGGAACTTGATGCTTACATACTCAGGTACTGACCTGACTATGACGGGATATACCGACTCCGATTTTCAAAGCGGATAAGGATTCCAGGAAATCCACTTCGGGATCTGTGTTCATCCTTAATGGTGGAGCTGTTGTGTGGAGAAGTATTAAGCAATCTTGCATTGCTGACTCCACAATGGAAGCAGAATATGTGGCTGCTTGTGAAGCATCCAAAGAGGCTGTATGGCTTAGAAAGTTCCTTAAGTATTTGGAAGTTGTTCCAAACGTCGACGAGCCCATGACCCTTTATTATGATAATAGTGGGGCTGTCGCTAACTCAAAGGAACCTAGAAGCCATAAGCACTCTAAACATATTGAGAGGAAATACCATTTGATTCGAGAGATCGCGCAACGCGGAGACGTGGAGGTGAAGTAGATCTCTGGAAGATCCATTCACCAAGGCCCTAGCGAACATGGTCTTCGACCAACTTCGAGAGGGATTAGGCATGTAGGACTACTCACATCTTCTTTGAGTCAAGTGGGAGTTTGTTGTCAATGGTGCCCACAAGAAGAGTAGTAGTGTCTATTTATGTACATTTGATGTCATATAGTCTTACGAAGACTCTTGCTTGTAATTGCTTATTCATTAATAAAAAGTTGAAACGTTCATTCAATCTTCCTTGTCTGAAGCTTTATGATAAAACCACAGTCTTTTAGTCCATAAACAAACTAAACAACTTACGAAGAGACAAATGTAGATTTGCATGAACAAACTCTTCGTAGTTTGCTTAAAACGATATATTCGCAATCTTAGGGTCAAAGGACTATTGACCTCAGTATGATTGTTAGAAGAATCTATGATGTCTGGTTATGAAGCATTGAGAGTTAGGAACTCTATAGTTCTTCTAGGTATCTTCCGAAGGTACTGAATTGACCAGTGCACTTCTAGAGACAAGATAAGAACAAACCATTTAACCTCTTATGTCTCGAAGTCACTATGTATGAATTGCATCATGCTTACCTTAATCCTGAAATGAGACATGCCATTTCACACCTTAGTATTCTCATTTGAGAAAGTCAAATTTCGGACTCACTATGTGATTCCGAACAAGGCCTATTGGTGAGGTACTAAATTGTGAGTCTGTCATGAGTAACTTTGTGAAGTTCTCATAGATATGGAATTCATGTACAAGATTGCTGAAATGCAATGTATGTCACCTCATGCTTTGTTCCTTGGAGTGTGAATAAATGAACTGGCCAGTGTCCAAATTGAGTCCTGACTCTTTTGGATGAAACAATGTGACTTGTTAGCTCCTCGTCAATACATTGTTTCTAACTTATTCACAAGCGACAGAGGAGTTGAGGAAATAACAGCTAGAAGGGTAAAATGGTAATTTAGTAAATCCCGACTAGCTGATGACATTCATGAAGGGTAGCATAGATAATATTCAGTGGATCCGCTCATTATAATTAGGTCGAATTCTTGAGTAGAAAACAAATTCATTTGAACCGAGAGATTTTCAGTGTCAGCTCTTTAGTGGAGTCAGCTGGCATTAAGCTAAACTTGGAAAAGGTTTGTGAACTTTTGAGTCCCAGTGTTTAGCTAAAGCTTTGTTCATTTGGGTCCATGAGGTCACTGTCACGAATCACATCGATAGGAATAGTTAAACTGGAAGCTAAGTCAAAACAAGAACGAAAATAGTCAAAAGGGTATTTTTGTCTTTTGAGACAAAGGATGAAATGAATGTCAATAAATTTTTTGACAAGTTCATTTGATGACTTAATGTCACTCGGCCATAATATGATTAATTGGGCCTTGTGGATTAATTTCATTTCATAAGAATTTTATTGAAAATTCTTAATGGGCCTTTTTCATGTTGTCGTGAACAAAATGGAAAAGCTTCTAGAAGCCCCTTCTAGAAGGTGATAGGCGCCCATAATACCCATAGGAAGAGAGAATATTTTGTGCATAAATGTATCAAGATACTTGCCAAAAGAAAAAGAGGAAACAAATTTCCCCTAAGAGGAAACATGGTGGGCGCCCAAATGTGGTCAAGAGAGAAGCAAACAAAAGAGGAAACAAATCCAAGGACTTACTTGTTTTGTCTTGGACGTGCACCTCTTTGAAGAAAAAGGGAAATTGGCTCATGAATATGTGATATTCTATAGAAGAGGAAACTACCTTATTGAAGGTGAGACCTCTCCTATAAATAGGAGCCTCATTCCACACTTTTCATTCATGCAAAGTTTTAGAGATTGAGAGCTTCTCTCTCTAGACTTGGCCGCCCCTTCCTCTCTCTCTCTCTAGTTTATTTTCGATTATTTCTTGTCTTGGCACCTAGGTCCTCACTCGACCTAGTGTTTAGCTCTGCGACTTCGAGACTCGTTCTTAAGTCGTAGTGTTTAAAAGTGCCCACTCACTGATTCCTTCTTTTCGAGTGATTTAGTGATAGAAACTTTCGTGGTTGCTCGAGGTGCCGAGGAAAGAAAAGAGAGACGTGCTGCGAGGGGAGACGAACGTTGCCAACCTTCCAAAGGCTCATCAACGTTCAAGCATCAAAAAGGTTAGTAACTTTAATAGCTCATATTAGTTTTTATTTACATGCACATGCTCTTGTCTAGGTTAGTAAAAACTAGTTTTACTTAAAAAGAAAATTTTTAAAATTCCGCCGCTTAACGAAGCGTTAAACTTTTTCTCAAACCCTAGATCGATTCCAACAATAACGTTCTTCATTGGTGTTTCTTGGCTTCCTTGAATTCTCTCCTTTGCGAGCTTGTCCCCTTCTTCATCTTGGAGCTTGATGATCAGATTGTTAAGCTCCTCCTTGAATCTCCTCGCTCGGGCTCTCGTCACGGGTCCTTCCGGCACTTGGTATTTTGCTTGCAGCTCCTTTTGGGGCATGTCCTCATCACCATATGTGTTAGGTATTAAGTTAGGCTTTTAATTTTAATGTTATCAGGCCTAAATAATGTTTTATAGACCCATTTAAACTAGGGCAACAATGTACTCCGAATTTGCTTTGTATTTTCCTATTTAAATGAGGTTTCAAGCTGAATGAAAGGATCCAGATTTTTATAATAAAAAAAAATATGAGAGTCTTCTTTTGAGTTCTTATGAACTTTTATCGAACTTATCAAGACTAGTCTTGTGGCGTTCAAACCCGACTCATCAGACGGTCTTTCGCAACCGTTCGTGGCGTCATTCATTCCACCCTCGTTCCTAAATTGTAGACGATCCGTCGCTGTGCTATTGGGATATCGGGTCTCGGAGCTTAGTCGGCCGAGGTTCATATCAACTACTTACTTGCGAATCTTGCATAGAAGGAAAAATGGCTAAGCGACCTTTCTCCGATAAGGGTCGAAGAGCCACTGAGCTGCTGGAACTAGTACATTCTGATGTATGTGGTCCGCTCAGTCATCAGGCACGTGGTGGATACGAATACTTCGTTACATTCACCGTCGATTACTCAAGACACGGTTTTGTCTATTTGCTCAAACACAAATCCGAGACCTTTAACGTACTTAAGGTCTTTAGAGCTTTAGTAAAAAAGCAAACTGGCAAACAGATCAAAACCCTTCGATCTGATCGAGGTGGTGAGTATATGTCTGGAGAGTTCGATGACTTTCTTAAAGAAGAAGGTATCGCTTCTTAACTTACACCACCTGGCACACCTCAACAAAACGGAGTGTCAGAGAGAAGGAACCGAATTCTAATGGAGATGGTTAGATCAATGATGAGTTACTCATTACTCCCTCTTTCCTTTTGAGGGTATGCCCTCGAAACAGCCGCTTACATTCTAAACCAAGTTCCTTCTAAAACGGTTCCTGGTACTCCTTATCAAAGATGGACTTGCCGTAAAGTAAATCTGGGCCACATCCAAATTTCGGGTTGCCCTACAAATGTGCTAAGGCAAAAGACTAGCAAGTTGGCTAGTAGGTCAGAATTGTGCCTGTTTGTGGGATATCCAAAGGAAACCAAAGGTTTCTTTTTCTATAGTCCCGAGGACGATAAGACTTTCGTTAGCACGAATGCTCGTTTCCTTGAGGAGGACTTTATGAAGGATGCGAAACCTAGAAGAAAAATTGTGCTTGAAGAAAAGTTGGGTGAGGAAGCTTCTACCTCATCTGTAAGAACTGTTCTTACCCCAACTGAAACACAACCTAACTCATCAGAATCTCGTCAAATAGTACTTCGACATAGTGGGAGGGCTACTCAAAAGCCTGACAGGTACATGTCCTATGGAGACTCTCTCGTAGCCGTCTCTGATATGGATGATCCTGTTTCCTATAGCCAAGCGATGGCTTGTTCTGAATCAAACCTTTGGCATGATGCCATGAAAGTTGAAATGCACTCGATGTATGTCAACAAAGTCTGGACACTTGTAGACCTTCCTGAAGGGATTAAACCCGTAGGGTGGAAGTGGATATACAAGAAGAAAATAGGTCCGGATGGGAACGTCGAGACGTTCAAAGCACGACTCGTGGCTAAAGGTTATACCCAACAAGAAGGGATTCACTATGAAGAAACCTTCTCGCCAATCGCGATGCTTAAATCCATCCGTATACTTCTATCCATAGTTGCAGCTCTCGACTATGAGATCTGCCAAATGGATGTCAAGACAGCCTTCCTGAATGGCAATTTTGACGAGCGCATTTACATGGCTCAACAAGAGGGTTTCGTGGAAGAAGGTCAAGAGACCAAGGTTTGAGAGTTGCTTAAGTCCATTTATGGATTAAAGCAAGCATCTAGGTCATGGAATATTAGATTCGGTGAAACTATGAAAAGTTTCGGCTTTGAACAATCAATAGATGAGCCTTGTGTTTAAATGTTAATCCACGAAGGTAAAGTTGTGTTTTTGGTACTGTATGTCGATGATATATTACTCATAGGTAATGACGTGGGTAAGTTATCTGAGGTTAAGGTCTGGCTGGCAAAGCAATTCGATATGAAGGATCTAGAAGAAGCCGCGTACATTCTGGGGATCCAAATCTTTCGAGATAGGAAAAACCGGACACTGTTGCTCTCTCAAGCATCTTATATTGATAAGGTGATGGATCACTTCTCGATGCAAGACTCCAAGAAGGGCCGAACACCCTTTAGGCATGGAGTTTCACTCTCTAAGGACCAGTCTCCCAAGACTGCACAAGAGATTAAAGACATGAGGAAAATTCCTTACGCCTCTGCCGTAGGAAGCCTCATGTATGCTATGCTTTGCACAATACCTGATATATGTTTCGCCGTTGGCGTAGTTAGCCGTTTCCAATCCAACACTGGACCCGAGCACTGGATTGCTGTTAAGCATGTTCTCAAGTATCTTCGAAGAACTAGGAACTTGATGCTTACATATTCAGGTACTGACCTGACTATGACGGGATATACCGACTCCGATTTTCAAGCGGATAAGGATTCCAGGAAATCCACTTCGGGATTTGTGTTCATCCTTAATGGTGGAGCTGTTGTGTGGAGAAGTATTAAGCAATCTTGCATTGCAGACTCCACAATGGAAACAGAATATGTGGCTGCTTGTGAAGCATCCAAAGAGGCTGTATGGCTTAGAAAATTCCTTAAGTATTTGGAAGTTGTTCCAAACGTCAACGAGCCCAATGACCCTTTATTGTGATAATAGTGGGGCTGTTGCTAACTCAAAGGAACCTCAAAGCCATAAGCGCTCTAAACATATTGAGAGGAAATACCATTTGATTCGAGAGATCGTGCAGCGCAGAGACGTGGAAGTGAAGAAGATCTCAATGGTGGAAAACCTAGCAGATCTATTCACCAAGGCCCTAGCGAACAAGGTCTTCGACCAACATCGAGAGGGATTAGGCATGAAGGAATACACACATCTTCTTTGAGTCAAGTGGGAGTTTGTTGTCAATGGTGCCCACAAGAAGAATTGTAGTCTTTATTTTGTATATTTGATGTAATAAAGTCTCACGAAGACTCTTGCTTGTAATTGATTATTCATTAATAAAAAGTTGAAACGTTCACTCATTCTTCCTTGTCTGTTTGAAGCTTTATGATAAAACGTTAGTCTGTAGTCCATAAACAAACTTAACAACTTACGAAGAGACAAATGTAGATTTGCATGAACAACCTCTTCGTAGTTTGCTTAAAACGATATATTCGCAATCTAAGGGTCAAAGGACTATTACCTCAGTACGATTGTTAGGAGAATCTATGATGTCTTGTTATGGGGTATTAAGACTTGGAGACTCTATAGTTCTTCTAGGTATCTTCCGAAGGTACTGAATTGACCAGTGCACTTCTAGAGACAAAATAAAAACAAATCATTTAACCTCTTATGTCTCGAAGTCACTACGTATGAATTGCATCGTGCTTACCTTAATCCTGAAATGAGACATGCCATTTCACAACTTACGTATTCTCATTTGAGAAAGTCAGAGTTCGGACTCACTATGTGATTCTGAACAGGGCCTATTGGTGAAGTACTAAGTTGTGAGAATGTCATGAGTAACTTTGTGAAGTTCTCATAGATATGTAATTCATGTATAAGATTGCTGAAATGCAATGTATATCACCTCATGCTATGTTCCTTGAAATGTGAATAAATGAATTGGCCAATGTTCAAATTGAGTCTTGACTCTTTTGGATGAAACAATGTGACTTGTTAGCTCCTCGTCAATACATTGTTTCTAACCAAGCGACAAAGGAGTTGAGGAAATAACAGCTAGAAGGGTAAAATGGTAATTTTGTAAATCCCGACTAGCTGATGATATTCATGAAGGGTAAACGTTGATAATATTTTGTGGATCCACTCATTACAATTAGGTTGAATTCTTGAGTAGAAAATAAATTCATTTGAACCGAAAGATTTTCAGTGTCAACTCTTAAGTAGAGTCAGTTGACATTAAGCTAAAATTGGAAAAAGGTTTGTGAACTTTTTGATGAGGACATTCCCCAAAAGGAGCCACAAGCAAAATACCAAGTGCCGGAAGGACCCGTGACGAGGGCTCGAGCGAGGAGATTCAAGGAGGAGCTTAACAATCTGATCATCAAGATCCAAGATGAAGAAGGGGACAAGCTCGCAAACGAGAGAATTCAAGGAAGCCAAGAAACACCAATGAAGAATGTTATTTGAGTGGAATTGAATTAGTCGGACTATTCCTATTTTTGTATTTCAGTTTGTGTTATTCGGGCCAAGACATGTTATTTAAAAAGCCCGTATGCGTTTGTAAGGCTAAATGGGCTTACTAGGTTATGGGGCCCATGGAGCTACGAATTGTGGTATTTGCATCTTATGTCACAAATTGGAAATCCAATTGCAAATAAGTCACAGGCAAAAATTTAAGAAAGTTTTAGAGGAAGATGAAGTGATTTTTAATGAGGTATTGTAAAAATTCATAAGACATGGAGTAACTAATAAAAAGATTAAATGATGAGAGAGAGTAATTTGAAATTTGCACATGTGACACGAATGTAAATACGTGACACAAATGCAATTTTGACAACTTTGTGACACAAATGCAAAAAACCGACGAATTTGTGACATTGACGCAAATTTGGATTTTTGAGTTAAACATTTTTCTGTGAGGATTTCATTCTCTCTTTGGTTCGTTTAGAACTACTCGGGTTTCTTACAAAGTGGTGCGTGTAAGAGTTCGAGACCGACTCATAAGACGGCCATTCGCATCCGTCCGTGGCGTCATTCGATCCACCTTCATTCCTAAATTGTAGACGACATGTCGCTGTGCTATTGGAGTATCGGGTGTCGGAGCTTAGTTGGCCGAGGTTCGTATCAAGTGGTATCAGAGCTAGTCTATACTTTTAGGTCTGCTTATCCTTTGTTTCGTTTTCTTTGTTTTTTTTTCTCCGTTTGTGTTGTGTTCCTTCCGTACGTACGTAATTGTTGTGTTGAGTCTGTGTTGAATTACCCTAAACGTTCTGTTGAGTCTTTTTTTTGTGGGTTAGGTCTATGTTTGTTATCTTCGTGTCTATCGTTCTTGAGCGTCAAACAAAAAATATCCGAAAAAAAACAAAGAATCCGTGGAGATCGTTTTAATTGTCAAAGTTTATTTTCGGAAGTCAATTCTTATTCAGTTTCCAGATTTTTAGCATTTGATTTTGGAAATCTCCTTATTTCCTGGTTTCTTGAATTCGGTCTTTCATTTAATTCCGGATTTCATTTAGTTTCCTTTATTTCCAGAATCTTTTCCCATTTAATTTCCCATTCATCCGTTTCCTGTTTTTGTGTGTTCACAATCAATTTCAGCGTTTCACATTTAATGCTGAATTAGCATTTATCTCCTGGATATATATATAAAAAAAAAGAAAAAAAAAAAAAAGTATTTTTTACCTCAAGAAATTTCATTTTGCTGATAGACTCCTTGTGTGTTTTGGAGCGTTTTAAGGTATCCTACATCCTATCCAAATTTTTTTTCGCTCAGTAGTCAAAATTTTGGGCTGATTGTCGCACCTTGGAAGAATTGTTTTGGGACTCATTTAAGACCCTGGTCATAACTTTCTGTGGTGTCGTCTATCTTGTTTGTGTCGTTTGGGTGTCGTTTTTCTTGTTTGTGTCGTTTGGGTGTTGTTTGTGTCGTTTTGGTGTATCGTTTTCGAATTTCCTTTCATCACCTTTCTGGTCTCTGAGTAGTTCGGTACGAGCCTATAGAGAGTTTGAGTGAGTGGTAAAAGGCAGAGAGAATAACTATCGCCATTATCAAACATGAGTGCAGAGTGATAATTTTTTAGTGTAAACACGTGAGGGAGACTTTTTGTGAGGTTTTTCTTTTGTTACTAACAACATCTTGCAGCTACCATGTCTAACAACGGTGACGAAAATGAGGGAATTCCAGACCGGAGGCTAATGATGCAAGCAATGATAGGAGAGATGAGGAGGATGATGAGGGAAGAGTTGGAGCCGCTCCGAGAATGTGTCGAAAGAGTGGAGGAATGCCAACAAGCTCCCAATAGAGGAAGACGAAGGCAGCCTCGGGAGGAGACAGAAGATGAAATGGATAATGATTTTGATAAGGAGGATTATAGGAGAGGAGGACGAAACGAAAGAAGGCAAGGAGGAACGGATAGAGAAGACGGAGGAATTAGTGGCATCAAGCAGAAGATTCCAACATTCCAAGGCAAAAGTGACCCGGACGCCTACTTTGAATGGGAGACGAAAGCCCAGTTTGTGTTCAATTGCTACAAGTACACCGAACGCAAGAAGGTAATACTTGCTGCCACTGAATTCACTGATTATGCTATTGTTTGGTGGGATCAGCTGCTGACGAGTAGGCAACGGGCTGGAGAGGAGCCGATAGAGACTTGGGATGAGATGAGGGCCATCATGAGGAAGAGATTCGTCCCTCGCCACTATTACCGAGAGCTCTATCAGAAGCTTCAGCGTCTACGGCAAGGCACTCGCAGTGTTGAGGAGTACTACCGGGAAATGGAGGTTGCCATGATCCGAGGAAACATAGAGGAAGATCGCGAGTCTACCATGGCCAGATTTATCAACGGGCTGAACCCAGACATAGCAGACAAAGTGGAGTTGCAGCATTATGTCGAGATTGAGGATTTGGTTCACTTGGCCGTCAAGATTGAGAAGCAGCTCAAGACGAGGGGTAGCGTGCGGGGAAACCGATTTTCAGAACTACCTGCATGGAAGAAGACCTTCAACCGAGACGGAAGAGCAGTTTCAAACCACGAGGAGACGTAGCCAAGCCAAGCACGTCCACGGCCCAAACCACATCTAGTTCTGGTCCCAGTGCTCAAAAGAAACCGGAGACGACATTTAAGAGAAATCATGATATCAAGTGCTTCAAGTGCCAGGGAGTTGGTCACCTCGCAAATCAATGCCCGAATAAAAGGAGCATTACGATTCTTCCTACCGGAGAGATGGTTACCGACGATGAAGAGGAAGATCAAGAGTGGCCCGGAGAAGAATCAGACGAGGAAATTGAGGCACCAGCAGAGCTCGTGTTGGTCTCTCGACGAAGTATGAAAGCACAGGTTGTACGAGATGATGAGGAGCAGCGCGAAAACATCTTTCACACCAGGTGCCATATTGGTGAGAAAGTGTTCAGTGTCATCGTCGACGGAGGGAGTTGTACGAATATAGCCAGCGTTGCTGTAGTGAAGAAGCTTTGACTTCCAACGAAAAATCACCCTCGTCCTTACAAGCTTCAGTTGTTTAATGATGGTGAAGAGGTACGTGTCTACAAACAAGTCCTTATCAGTTTTCGGATTGGTAGCTATGAGGACTCGGTGCTCTGTTACGTGGCACCAATGGACGCGGGGCATATACTTTTGGGGCGACCGTGGCAATTGGATCGGACGGTGACTCATGACGGCTACACCAACAAGTACTCCCTCAGGCACAAGAATCGTACCATCACCCTCGCACCCCTTACTCCAAAGCAAGTTCATGACGATCAACTGAGGATGCAACAAGAGAGGGAAAGGTTTAGGGCCCTAGAGAAGGGAAAGGAACCAAGGGATGAGGTAAAACCAGAGAAAAAAAAGAGAGAGTCCCAGAGAGAAAACCCGAGAGAGAAGTGGGGAGTGAAAGAAAGGATGGGGTCATGAAAAACAAAATCGGTGAGAGAAAACAAAACAACTTCTTTGCGGGAAAGAGTGATGTGAGGAAAGCCTTCTTTGCCAAACAGCCGATGATTTTACTTGTGTACAAGGAGGTTGCCTTATTCACTAACCAACATGACGAGGTTCTACCTACTGCCATTGTTTCTCTTTTGCAGGAGTTTAAGGACGTTGTTGTTCGAGATATGCCAACAGGACTACCACCGATTCGGGGGATTGAGCACCAGATTGACCTTGTACCCGGGGCCTCGCTTCCAAACAGACCGTCCTACCGAACCAACCCTGACGAAACGAAGGAGTTGCAACGACAAGTCGAGGAACTTTTGTCAAAGGGGTACATTAGAGAGAGCATGAGTCCTTGTGCCGTACCAGTTCTATTGGTTCCAAAGAAGGATGGGTCCCAAAGGATGTGCGTGGATTGCCGAGCCATCAACAACATCACGGTCAGGTATTGATTTCCCATTCCTAGATTGGATGATATTCTAGACGAATTACACGGGGCGTGTGTTTTCTCTAAGATTGACTTAAAGAGTGGGTACCACCAAATTAGAATGAAAGAGGGGGATGAATGTAAAACCGCTTTTAAAACTAAACTTGGGTTGTATGAATGGTTAGTGATGCCTTTTGGTTTGACTAATGCACCTAGCACATTTATGCGACTTATGAATCATGATTTGCGTTCGTTCATTGGTAAATTTGTGGTGGTATACTCTGATGATATTTTGATTTACAGCAAGACCTTGGATGATCATGTCTTACACTTGCGTGAGGTTTTTATTGTACTCAAACGTGAACAGTTATTTGCTAACCTTGACAAGTGCACCTTTTGCACCGATCATGTTGTTTTCTTGGTTTTTGTTGTAAGTTCAAAAGGAGTGCAGGTAGATGAGGAAAAGGTGAAAGCTATTTAGGAGTGGCCGACACCGACAAATGCAGCACAAGTACGGAGTTTACATGGCTTAGCAAGCTTTTATAGGCGCTTTGTCAGAGATTTTAGCACGATCACTGCCCCGCTCACGGAGGTGATGAAGAAAAATGTGGCGTTCGCATGGGGGCAAGCACAAGAGGAGGCGTTCACCGCAATCAAAGGAAAATTAGTCAACCCTCCTTGTCTCGCATTACCTAACTTCGATAAACCATTCGAGGTTGAGTGTGATGCGTCCGGCGTGGGAATCGGAGCAGTTCTCATGCAAGATCGACGGCCGATTGCGTATTTTAGCGAAAAGTTGACTGGGGCTACCGTTAACTACCCCACTTACGACAAGGAGATGTACGCATTGATTCGAGCTTTAGAGACTTGGCAGCACTACCTTTTGCCAAGAGAGTTCATGGTTCACTTGAAGGGACAACAAAAGCTCAACAAACGGCATGCGCAATGGATGGAGTTCATCGAGCCGTTTCCATATGTCATCAAGTACAAACAAGGTAAGGAGAATGTGGTAGCTGACGCCCTTTCTCGAAGGTATGTTTTACTTTCCACTTTAGATGCTAAACTGCTTGGTTTTGAACATATCAAAGAGTTGTATCCAGAAGACCGAGAGTTTAGTGAGATAGTTACGAAGTGTGAGAAGATGGCATCGGGAGATTACTTTAGGCATGATGGATTTTTGTTCAGGCTTCGTAGACTTTGTGTGCCTAGCCGTTCTCTTCGGGAGTTGTTAGTTAGGGAAGCTCATGGTGGGGGCCTTATGGGACATTTTGGGATAGCTAAAACTCTAGGAGTGATCCAAGAGCACTTTTATTGGCCTTGCATGAAGCGTGATGTTGAGAGGATTTGTGGTAATTGTGTAACATGTAGGAAGGCTAAGTCGAAAGTTTAATCACACGGTATGTATACATCTTTGCCTATTCCTAGCTCACCTTGTGTAGATATATCTATGGATTTTGTGTTAGGCTTGCTTAGGACTAATAGAGGTCGTGATTCTTATTTTGTAGTGGTTGATAGGTTTTCAAAGATGGCACATTTTATCCCTTGTCACAAAACCGATGATGCTTCTAATGTTGCTGATTTGTTCTTTCGAGAGATTGTTAGGTTGCATGGCATGCCTAGGACGATTGTCTCGGATAGGGATACCAAGTTCTTAAGCTACTTTTGGAAGACCTTATGGGCTAAGTTGGGTACTAGGTTGTTGTTTTCGACTACTTGTCACCCCCAAGCAGATGGTCAGACCGAAGTAGTTAATAGGACCATGTCGACTTTGTTGAGGGCAATAATTAAGAAGAATATCAAAACTTGGGAAGATTGTTTACCACATGTTGAGTTTGCTTATAACCGCGCTATTCATTCATCTACTAAGTTCTCACGAGAGGGCACGACTCAACATTGAGCGAAGAACGGAGCAGTATGCTCAGCAAGCCAACAAGGGCCGCAAGAGAGTGATTTTCGAACCTGGTGATTGGGTCTGGCTACATATGCGCAAGTAGCGTTTTCCGGAGCAACGCAAGTCCAAACTACAGCCGCGTGGCGATGGACCATTCCAAGTTATTCACAGGATCAACGATAATGCCTACAAATTGGATCTTCCAGGTGAGTATAATGTTAGTGCTACATTCAATGTGACTGACTTATCTCCTTTTGATGCAGATCATGATTTGAGGGCAAATCCTTTTCAAGACGAGGGGAATGATGAGGATATTCCCCAAAAGGAGCCGCAAGCAAAATACCAAGTGCCGGAAGGACCCGTGACGAGGGCTCGAGCGAGGAGATTCAAGGACGAGCTTAACAATCTGATCATCAAGCTCCAAGATGAAGAAGGGGACAAGCTCGCAAAGGAGAGAATTCAAGGAAGCCAAGAAACACCAATGAAGAATGTTATTTGGGCTAAATTGAATTAGTCGGACTATTCCTATTTTTCTATTTCAGTTTGTGTTATTTGGGCCAAGACATGTTATTTATAAAGCCCGTATGCGTTTGTGTTGGGCTGGTCCTTTGTTTTATGTTTATTAGTACTTAAATAAGGCTAAATGGGCTTATTAGGTTATGGGGCCCATGGAGCTACGAATTTGTCCTTTGTAAACTCTATAAATTAAGCCTTTAGGCTGAATGGAAGACGGACAATTTGGATTTTCGAGTTAAACATTTTTCTGTGAGGATTTCATTCTCTCTTTGGTTCGTTTAGAACTACTCGGGTTTCTTACAAAGCGGTGTGTGTAAGAGTTCGAGACCGACTTATCAGACGGCCATTAGCATTCGTCCGTGGCGTCATTCGATCCACCTTCGTTCCTAAATTGTAGACGATTCGTCGCTGTGCTATTGGGGTATCGGGTCTCGGAGCTTAGTCGGCCGAGGTTCGTATCACTTTTGAGTCCAAGTATTTAGCTCAAGCTTTGTTCATTTGGATCCATGAGGTCACTCGGCCAAAATTGATTTAATTGGGCCTTGTGGATTAATTTCATTTCGTAAGAATTTTATTGAAAATTCTTAATGGGCTTTTCTTATGTTGTCATGAACAAGAGAAGAAAATCTAGAAACACCTTCTAGAAGGCCTTCTTGGCCGCCCAACCCAATGAGAAAAGGGAGAGATTTTTGAGCATGAATGTATTAAGATACTTGCCAAAAGAAAAAGGGGAGACAAATTTCCTTAAAGACGGAAGTGCAATTTCGGCCAAGACAAGTCAAGGGAGAAGGAAAATAAAAGAGGAAACAAATCCAAGGTGTCATGAAGGCATAGTTTGGCCGTGTGACTTGGATAGAGAAAAGCGAAATATTGCTCATGAATATGTGATATTCTATAGAAGAGGAAACTACCTTATTGAAGGTAAAACCCTCTCCTATAAATAGAGCCCTCATTCCTCTCATTTTATTCATTCCACGTAAGTTAGAGATTGAGATAATCTCTCTCTAGACCTTGTGGCCGATTTCTCCTCTCTCTCTCTCTAGTTATTTATCATTTTTGTTTTGGCACATAGGTCCTCATTTGACCTAGTGGTTTTAGCTCTTCGACTTTGAGACTTATTCTCGAGTCGTCGTGTTTAAAAGTACCCACTCACTAATTCCTTTTCTCTCGAGTGATTCTTGTGATAGAAACCATCGTGGTTTCTCGTGTTGCCGAGGAAAGAAGAGAGATGTGCTGCTAGGGAGACGAACATTGCAACTTTCCAAAAGCTTCTCAACGTTCAAACTTCTAAAAAGGTTAGTAATCTTTAGTGCTCATAATAGTTTATATTTACATGTGCTTGCTCTTTGTCTAGGTTAGTAAAATCGTTTTGCTTGTCAAAAGAAATTTTTTAAAATTCCTGTTAAATCACGTAATGTACATTGTTTAATTGTGTAATTTCGTTCCTCTCTTGCTTATTAACGTGTATTATTTAGGGTTTAGTTATAGTCTGATTAGGTTTTCCTGATTGTATGTGTATAAATACCCCTTTATTTGTTAATGAGAATTATTCATTCCGCATATTATTTTGCTTTTATGGTATCAGAGCCACAAAATCGCAAACCCTTCCCTAAACACCTCTAGAATTCGTGACCAAACTCTCATGGCCGATTCTAATAATTCCAGCTTTACTGGAAATTCCTCTAAGTCTGGTGGAATTAATTCTATCAACCCAGGCGAAAATTCTTCTCTTTCCCATTCCATTAATTTCATTACTTCTCATAAGCTGAATGGAAGTAATTTCATGGAGTGGTCTCAGCCGCCAAAGTCTCAACCAGGCAGCCCTAGAGCTTCATCATCAACTCAAGATCAGATTTCCTTCTCTAAAGACAACTTAGAGCAATTGTTTAAGCTATGGTCATCTCATCAGCCCTCATCAAACCTAGCACACAAAGGTATTCATGTAGCAGCCCTAAAAACCACCCTAGAAAATTCCAATCCATGGGTTTTAGATTCAGGTGCTACAAACCACATGACTGGCTCATCTTATCTTTTTCACACATATTATCCTTGTTCTGGTCATGAAAAAGTAAAAATTGCAGATAGTTCTTTTGCTGCAATTGCTGGGAAAGGTTCAATTATTTTATCCCCATCAATGACCCTATTAAATGTCCTTCATGTTCCTAAACTTGCCTATAACCTGATCTCTGTCCATAAATTGTCAATTGATTCACAATGTAAACTCGCGTTTGTGCCTTCTTGTTGTGATTTTCAGGACCTAAGCTCGGGGACGATGATTGGCAGTGCTAAAGAATATGGAGGGCTCTACTACTTCACATCCGAGAACACCTTGAGTAAACAAATTCAGAAACCTCATTGTTCTAGTTTATTTTCAGTATCTGATGAAATAATGTTATGGCACTTTCGTTTAGGTCATCCAAGTTTTAGTTATTTAAAGCATTTGTTTCCTTCTATGTTTCGAAATAAGAATATTGATCTTTTGCAATGTGAAGTTTGTCAATTAGCAAAACACAAAAGGTCTAGTTTTCCTACTTTGAAATATAATCCATCAAAACCTTTTGCCTTAATTCATAGTGATATTTGGGGACCATCACGTGTAAAAAATATAACTGGTATACGTTGGTTCATTACTTTCATTGATGATCATACTAGAAACACATGGATATACCTTTTAAAGGATAAATCTGAGGCTGAAAACATGTTTAAAACGTTTTACAAAATGGTTGAAACTCAATTTAATAGCCGGATACAGATTTTAAGAACTGATAATGGTAGAGAGTACTTTAATAAAATCCTTGGTGAGTTTTTAATTGAAAAAGGTATAATCCATCAAAGTTCTTGTGTTTATACACCTCAACAAAATGGAATTGCCGAAAGAAAAAATAGACACCTACTTGAAGTTACTCGAGCTCTAATGTTTTCAATGAATGTTCCAAAACGTTTTTGGGGAGATGCGTTACTAACTGTTGCATATCTAATTAATAGAATGCCTAGCAAAGTTCTTAGCTATAATACTCCCATTAAAACACTAAAAACGTATTTTCCTGAAAATAAATGTTTCACACATCTTTCTCCAAAAATATTTGGGTGTACTGCCTTTGTTCACATTCATAATCATGAACGAGGAAAATTGGACCCTAGAGCAATAAAATGCATCTTTCTTGGTTTTTCACCAACTCAAAAAGGTTTTAAATGTTATGATCCCAGCTCGGGTAAATTCTTTGTAAGTATGGACGCCACATCTTTTGAAAACAAACCACTCTTTGAGAAAAACTCTCTTCAGGGGGAGATAAATGGTAATGAAGAGTGTTTTTGGGAATTAAATCACACCTTGCCTAATTCTGTACCTTTACCTACACGTGTGCCCAATGTTATTTCATCATCTAATGAAAATAGAACTGATTCAATTGAGGAACCAAGTACTGATTTCTGTGTTAACTCAAGAGTGCAATCAGAGAATGAAGTAGAAACTCAAGCATTGTCATCATCAGAACCGAGCTCAGGCCAAGGTAACACATCTCCTATCATCCATAATTCACCCATAGCCATTGAAAGGAGTGATGAGTCGGAAAGCCTAGATGAGTCAGAAAGCATAGATGAGCCTATTGCACTTAGAAAAGGAACCAGAAATTGCACCACTAGAAAAGCCGAAAAGTTTCCCATGTACCCTTTATCTAATTATGTCTCATATCAAAACCTTTCTCCTACCTTTAGAGCCTTTACCACTAATCTTATGACTGATGAGGTTCCTAGTTCTATACATGAAGCTCTAAGTAGTCCTAAGTGGAAGGAAGCTGTTTTAGAGGAAATGAGAGCTCTTAAGAAGAATGAGACTTGGGAGATGACTGAGTTACCTAAGGGAAAACGAATGGTTGATTGCAAGTGGATCTTTACTATCAAGTATAATGCTGAGGGAGTAATTGACAGGTACAAAGCAGGGCTGGTTGCTCGTGGGTTCACTCAAACCTATGGGCTTGATTATGAGGAGACCTTTGCTCCGGTTGCCAAGCTCAACACAGTCAGAGTTCTGCTCTCTCTTGCCGTGAATCTTGATTGGCCTCTACGACAATTTGACGTCAAGAATGCCTTCCTCAACGGAGAACTAGAAGAAGAGGTCTTTATGCAGCCCCCTCCGGGATTTGACCAGAATACAAGTGGGAAAGTGTGTTTCCTAAAGAAGGCGTTATATGGGCTCAAGCAATCTCCACGAGCTTGGTTTGGAAGATTTACAAAGGCAATGAAGGGTCAGCAATACACACAAGCCCACAGTGATCATACCATGTTCTATAAACACTCTCTAAATGGTAAACTCGCCATATTGATTGTTTATGTGGATGACATTGTGATGACAGGTGATGATGAGGCTGAACTCAGCAAGTTGACAAGGTTCCTAGCTCAGCAATTTGAGGTGAAAGATCTAGGAAGCCTTAAATACTTCCTAGGTATGGAAGTTGCCAGATCATCAAAGGGGATTGCAATCTCACAAAGAAAGTACGTGCTTGATTTACTCAAGGAGACAGGTCTACTCGGCTGCAAACCTGCCTCTACTCCAATTGATCCAAACCATAAACTCTCAAAGTCAGATGGTGAGGATCCGGCAGATAAAGCAAGGTAACAAAGGTTGGTTGGAAAGCTCATTTACTTAGCTCACACTCGGCCTGACATTGCCTACTCAGTGAGTCAAGTAAGTCAGCATATGCACAGCCCCTCCAATGATCATCTAGAGGCAGTGTATCGCATTCTTCACTACCTCAAAGGAAGCCCAGGAAAAGGAGTTCTCTTCAAAAAGAGTGAGGGGAGGCAGATTGAAGTATTCACAGATGCTGATTATGCCGGGTGCTTAGATGACCGGCGATCAACCTCAGCATATTGTACCTTTGTGTGGGGTAATCTTGTAACATGGAGGAGTAAGAAACAGGCTGTTGTGTCTCGGAGTAGTGCAGAGGCTGAGTTCCGAGCTATGGCCCAAGGTATTTGTGAAATACTCTGGATCAAAGGCATCTTGAATGAGCTACAAATCAAGTTCACAACTCCTATGAAGCTATTCTGTGATAATAAGTCTACCATCAGCATTGCCAACAATCCGGTTCAACACGATAGGACCAAGCATGTGGAGATAGATCGTCACTTCATCAAAGAGAAGCTAGAAAGGGGAGAAATCTGCATGCCATTCGTCCCAACATCAGAACAACTAGCAGATGTTCTCACCAAAGGGCTCTACAAGCTGAAGTTTGAAGACTTTATAAGCAAGTTGGGCATGATAGATATCTTTGCACCAACTTGAGGGGGAGTGTTAAATCACGTAATGTACATTGTTTAATTGTGTAATTTCCTTCCTCTCTTGCTTATTAACGTGTATTATCATTAAATAGCCCAATAGACTGATTGTTAGATGGGCTTTTATTATTTAGGGTTTAGTTAGAGTCTGATTAGGTTTTCCTGATTGTATGTGTATAAATACCCCTTTATTTGTTAATGAGAATTATTCATTCCGCATATTATTTTGCTTTTAATTCCGCCGCTTACCGAAGCGTTAACCTTTTTCTTAAACCCTAGATCAATTCCAACAAGGTCTTGTCTCATTGTCTCACTCTCGGACTTAGCTCATTGAGCAATGATCAGAGCAAAGCGCCGTTGAGTACTCTCATTTTAAGAGAGGGCCACGAGGGTGACTCTTAGTCTGGCGACAATTACACTTTTCATTAGTGTTGGGGATCGTGGGTTGTAAGCAACAAATATAACTCTCCCACTTGGTTTTTAGAAAAGGCACATCATCTCTTATAAGCTCGAAAACAAATTTCCTAGTTATAGAGTGATAGAGTGGACTTCTAGAAATGAATCCTAGATCTTCATGTTCAAGAAAGAGTAGTGTTAGTGAATAAAGGCACAAGGTACATACTCGGACATTTTCCTATTTTCTATTCCGGAAAGTACATGAGGGAAGTGTGAACTTCAACTTACTCGAACACTTAAAAGTTTGAGATTACACATCTTTATTTTTCGGCTTGTCTACAAGGAGTCCTCCCACTCAAATTTTCAAGAGCATATAGATTTTGAACATATGTGGTATAGATATAGTTTTGAAAATTTTTGAAAACTTATTTGATTTGGATGACAAAATATTTTCAAGTTTGAAAGCGAAAACGGTTTTTCAAAATTCAAACTAGTTTTGTAAAAATTCAATTTCAATTAAACTTTCAAAAATCAAAACATTTTAATCTTTCACATTATGTTTATAATCTTCTAAAAAACAATTTTGCTCAAGAAAATTTTCTAAAAATCCGATATTCTAAAAAAAACTAGACTTTCGGATCAGCCGCGCATCTTGGAGTAAAATCGCCATAACTGGCGGTTCCGATGTCCTTTTGACCTAAAACCAATTGCATTTGCAAGAGGCAAACAAACCTTTAATTTGATTCAAGAATCCTTAAATTTCGAATTATGAACTGAGAATTATGCCACTTTTACTGCGGGTTTTCTCGAGCTCGAATAAAACTGGACATAATTAAAGGTTTGACTTTGAGTGCGAAAAAAGAATCGAGTGTAACGGAATATTTTAGGAAGTTGTTAAATCTTTTATTTGTGTTTCATTAACAAGGTATAAAAGAAATAACAAGCATAAAACGAATCAAGTAAATAAAAGAAACTAGAAAGACAAGATAACTAGTAACAAAATTTACCGAAATTTTCTCAAACTTAAAAACACGTTTTTCAATATAAAAAATTAAAAATGGGTTTTAATAAGATCCCAAACTCATAGAAAATCAACATGATTTTTAATTTAAAGGGATGAGCAATAAATTAAAAAAAATCTAAGAAAACAATTCTAACTTGTCACAAAATTAGTAAACTTTCGAAAACAATTTTCAAGCTCATAATTTTAATTACATGTACATGCATATCTTTGACCATAGATCTTATACCATTTGTTCTAATTGATCTAGGGTTAAGAAAAAGTTTAACGCTTCGAGCAAGCGACGGAATTTAAAAATTTTCTTTAAAACAAGTTAAACACTTTTACTAACCTAGACACAGAGCAATACATGTTTACTAACCTTTAAGAAGCTTGAACGTTGAGATGCCTTCGGAAGGTTGAAACGTTTGTCTCCCCTCGCAGCACGTCTCTCTTCTGTCCTCGGGAACTCGAGCAACCACGAAAGTTTCTATCACAATAATCACTCGAGAAAGAAAGGAATTAGTGTGTGGGCACTTTTAAACACGACGACTCGAGAACAAGCCTCAAAGTCGAAGAGCTAAAACACTAGGTCAAATGTGGACCTATGTGCCAAAACAAAAACCGAAAAATAACTAGAGAGAGAGAGAGAGAGGATCGGCCACCACAAGGTGTAGAGAGAGAAGCTCTCAATCTCTAACTTATGTGGAATGAGAAAAATAAGAAGAAGAAGGGCTCTATTTATAGGAGAGGTTTTACCTTCAATATGGTAGTTTCCTCTTCTATTGAATATCACATACTCATGAGCAAAATTTGCTCTCCTTCCCTTAGAGTCACACGGCCAAGATGCCTTCTAGAAGGCCTTGGATTTGTTTCCTCTTTTGTTCTCTCCTTGCTTGTTGGCCGAATTCTCTTTCCTTGTTCGAGGAAATTTGTTTCCTCTTTTTCTTTTGGCAAGTGTCTTGATACATTTATGCACAAAATAATCTCCCTTTCTTTCTTTGGGTTGGGCGGCCAAGGCTCTCTAGAAGGAACATCTAGAAGCTTCTTCATTTGTTCATGACTACATGAGAAAGACCCATTAAGAATTTTCAATAAAACTCTTATGAAATGAAATTAATCCACAAGGCCCAAAATAAAATTAATATGGCCAAGTGGATGTAAGTCATCAAATGACATTGTAAAAAAATTTATTGACATTCATTTCATCCTATGTCCAAAAAGACAAAATTACCCTTTATACAATTTTCGTAAAACTTGTCTCGTTCTTGTTTTGACTTAGCTTCTAGTTTAACTATTCCTACTCGATATGATTTGTGACAGTGACCTCATGGATCCAAATGAACAAAGCTTGAGCTAAATACATGGACTCAAAAGTTCACAAACATTTTCAAGTTTAGCTTAATGTCAACTGACTCCACTAAAGAGTTGACACTGAAAATCTCTCGGTTCAAATGAATTTCTTTTCTACTAAAGAATTCAACCTAATTGTAATGAGTGGATCCACTGAATATTATCTATGTTTACCCTTCATGAATATCATCGGCTAGTCGGGATTTACAAAATTACCATTTTCCCTTCTAGCTGTTATTTCCTCAACTCCTTTGTCGCTTGTGAATAAGTTAGAAACAATGTATTTCACGAGGAGGTAACAAGTCACATTGTTTCATCCAAAAGAGTCAAGACTTAATTTGGACACTGGCCAGTTCATTTATTCACATTCCAAGGAACAAAGCATAAGGTGATATACATTGCATTTCGATAATCTTGTACATGAATTCCATATCTATGAGAACTTCACAAAGTTACTCATGATATCTTCACAACTTAGTACTTCACCAATAGGTCCTGTTCAGAATCACATAGTGAGTCCGAACTATGACTTTCTCAAATGAGAATATGTAAGCTGTGAAATGGAATGTCTCATTTCAGGATTAAGGTAAGCATGATGCAATTCATACGTAGTGACTTCGAGATATAAGAGGTTAAATGGTTTGTTCTTATCTTGTCTGTAGAAGTGCACTGGTCAATTTAGTACCTTCAAAAGATACCTAGAAGAACTATAGAGTCTCCGACTCTCAATTCCCCATAACCAGACATCATAGATTCTCCTAACAATCGTACTGAGGTTAATAGTCCTTTGACAATTAGATTGCGAATATATCGTTTTAAGCAAACCATGAAGAGTTTGTTCATGGAAATCTACATTTGTCTCTTCATGTGTTGTTAGGTTTGTTTATGGACTAAAGACTAAGGTTTTATCATAAAGCTTCACATAAGGAATAAACGTTTCAACTTTTTATTAATAAGTAAGTAATTACAAGTAAGAATCTTCGTGAGACTTTATTACATCAAATGTACAAAAGTAAAGACTACAACTCTTCTTGTGGGCACCATTGACAACAAGTATATGTTTGGATAGTTCGATGACTTTCTTAAAGAAGAAGGTATCGCTTCTCAGCTTACTGCACCTGGCACACCTCAACAAAATGGAGTGTCAGAGAGAAGAAACCGAACTCTTATGCAGATGGTTAGATCAATGATTAGTTACTCATCACTCCCTCTTTCCTTTTGGGGATATGCCCTCGAAACATCTGCTTACATTCTGAACCTAGTTCCTTCTAAAACGGTTCCTGGTACTCCTTATGAACGATGGACTGGCCATAAAGTAAATCTTGGCCGCATCAAAATTTGGGGTTGCCCTGCACACGCGCTAAGGCAAGTTGGCTAGTAGGTCAGAATTGTGTCTGTTCGTTGGATATCTAAAGGAAACTAAAGGTTTCGCATTCTATAGTCCCAATGACGACAAGACTTTCGTTAGCACGAACTCGCATTTCCTTGAGGAGGACAAAATTTGGGGTTGCCCTGCACACGTGCTAAGGCAAAAGACTAGCAAGTTGGCTAGTAGGTCAGAATTGTTCCTGTTTGTGGGATATCCAAATGAAACAAAAGGTTTCATTTTCTATAGTGCCGAGGATGATAAGAATTTCGTTAGCACGAATGCTCGTTTCCTTGAGGAGGACTTTATTAAAGATGTAAAACCTAGAAGCAAAATTGTGCTTGAAGAAAAGTTGGGTGAGGAAGCTTCTACCTCATCAGTAAAAATTGTTCTTACCCCAACTGAAACACAACCTAACTCATCAGAATCTCGTCAAGTAGTACTTCGACGTAGTGGGAGGGCTACTCAAAAGCCTGATAGGTACATGTCCTATGGAGACAATCTCATAGCCGTCCCTGACATGGATGACCTTGTTTCCTATAGCCAAGCGATGGCTTGTTCTGAATCAAACCTTTGGCTTGAAGCCATGAAAGTTGAAATGCACTCGATGTATGTCAACAAACTCTGGAAACTTGTAGACCTTCCTGAAGGGATTAAATCCATAGGGTGTAAGTGGATATACAAGAAGAAAAGGGGTCCGGATAGGAACGTCGAGACGTTCAAAGCACGACTTGTGGCTAAGGGTTATACCCAACAAGAAGGGATTGACTATGAAGAAACGTTCTCGCCAGTCGCGATGCTTAAATCCATCCGCATACTTCTATCCATAGCTGCGACTTTCGATTATGAGATCTGGAAAATGGATGTCAAGACTGCCTGATGTGATCCCACATGCAAAGAAACAAAGGCGTTTCAAGGAGCCAATTCCAAATTCAAGAGTTGAAGACTTCAAAGAAGAGTTTCATGGCTTAAGCAAAGATGAATGGAAGAAATATAAAGCTAGAGCCAAAAGCGACGCAAGAAGCAAACCCAACCACGAGGCCA
The DNA here is from genome assembly GCF_054948205.1 of Urtica dioica subsp. dioica. Classification (NCBI taxonomy): domain Eukaryota; kingdom Viridiplantae; phylum Streptophyta; class Magnoliopsida; order Rosales; family Urticaceae; genus Urtica; species Urtica dioica. Next base: position 3,333,248 of record NC_142764.1, on the reverse strand, counting down.
AGGGCGGCACAAATAAAGGAAAGCTTATTCATGTCATTTTAAACAGTTTGAGTTATTTATTTGTTATTTTCGTAGTTAAAAATAATAGATGAAGTTAGAGTGTTTTTAAAGTGTTTTTGGGCTTTAGTTATGCTTAATGAAGCCCATGTGTGTTAGGTATTAAGTTAGGCTTTTAATTTTAATGTTATCAGGCCTAAATAATGTTTTGTAGGCCCATTTAAACTAGGGCAACAATGTACTCCGAATTTGTTTTGTATTTTCCTATTTAAAGGAGGTTTCAAGCTGAATGAAAGAACATCCAGATTTTAATAAAAAAAATATGAGAGTCTTTTCTTGAGTTCTTATGAACTTTTATCGAACTTATCAAGACTAGTCTTGTGGCGTTCAAACCGGACTCATCAGACGGTCTTTCGCAACCGTTCGTGGCGTCATTCGATCCACCTTCGTTCCTAAATTGTAGACGATCCGCCGCTGTGCTATTGGGGTATCGGGTCTCGGAGCAAGTCGATCGAGGTTCGTATCAAGTGGTATCAGAGCTGTGCTCTACGTTTAGGTTTGCTTATCCAATTTTCTAATTTTTTTTTCGTTTTATTTGTATTCCTTTTATTTTGTTGAAGTACATTTTCCAGAAAAAAAAATAAAAAAAAAAGAGACAGATCCAAAAAAAAGGGGGATCTGAACAAAAAAAAAAGAAAAAAAAAAGAAGAAGATGGATTTTGATGAGTTTTTGAGTGTGGCAAAGGATATAATTTCGAAAGAAACAAAAAAAATTATGAAGAGATTGGATCGAATTGAAGAAAATCAACAATCCAAAAGTGTTGCTGGAAGGAAAAGGGTAGAGGCCCTTGACAAGAAATGGGATGTTTTGACAGAAAATTTTTGTATCTGGTTTGAACACCAGACCTTCCAACAAAAGAAGAAGAAAAATGCCCAACATCTCGAAGTTGTTGAAGAAAAGAAAATTCTTGTGGGAGAGGAGTTAGTGACTACGCTAATCGAGGAGTCTATTCCCATAAAATTAGAAGTCCCGAATTTTGCAGTTCCTTATTTTGAGGATAACAAGAATATGGAGGATGAAGTAATTTCGTTTCAAACGAAGAAGGTCAAGATTTTCTCTCCCATCTCTGAATTCAACAACGTACACGATTTTAGGACAAATCTTCTTCAAGAGAGAGAGAATGATGTGATCCCACATGCAAAGAAACAAAGGCGTTTCAAGGAGCCAATTCCAAATTCAAGAGTTGAAGACTTCAAAGAAGAGTTTCATGGCTTAAGCAAAGATGAATGGAACAAATATAAAGCTAGAGCCAAAAGCGACGCAAGAAGCAAACCCAAACACGAGGCCAAGGGCGGCGCAAATAAAAGAAAGCTTATTCATGTCATTTTAAGCAGTTTGAGTTATTTATTTGTTATTTTCGTAGTTAAAAATAGTAGATGAAGTTAGAGTGTTTTTAATGTGTTTGTGGGCTTTAGTTATGCTTAATGAAGCCCATGTGTGTTAGGTATTAAGTTAGGCTTTTAATTTTAATGTTATCAGGCCTAAATAATGTTTTGTAGGCCCATTTAAACTAGGGCAACAATGTACTCCGAATTTGCTTTGTATTTTCCTATTTAAAGGAGGTTTCAAGCTGAATGAAAGAACATCCAGATTTTAATAAAAAAAATATGAGAGTCTTCTCTGGAGTTCTTATGAACTTTTATCGAACTTAACGGTTGCGAAAGACCGTCTCATGAGTCGGGTTTGAACGCCACAAGACTAGTCTTGATAAGTTCGATAAAAGTTCATAAGAACTCAAGAGAAGACTCTCATATTTTTTTTATTAAAATCTGGATCTTCTTTCATTCAGCTTGAAACCTCCTTTAAATAGGAAAATACAAAGCAAATTCGGAGTACATTGTTGCCCTAGTTTAAATGGGCCTACAAAACATTATTTAGGCCTGATAACATTAAAATTAAAAGCCTAACTTAATACCTAACACACATGGGCTTCATTAAGCATAACTAAAGCCCAAAAACACTTTAAAAACACTCTAACTTCATCTATTACTTTTAACTACGAAAATAACAAATAAATAACTCAAACTGCTGAAAATGACATGAATAAGCTTTCCTTTATTTGCGCCGCCCTTGGCCTCGTGGTTGGGTTTGCGTCGCTTTTGGCTCTAGCTTTATATTTCTTCCATTCATCTTTGCTTAAGCCATGAAACTCTTCTTTGAAGTCTTCAACTCTTGAATTTGGAATTGGCTCCTTGAAACGCCTTTGTTTCTTTGCATGTGGGATCACATCATTGCCTTCCTGAATGGCAATCTTGGCGAGCGCATTTATATGGCTCAACCAAACGGTTTCGTGGAAGAAGGTCAAGAGACCAAGGTTTGTGAGTTGCTTAAGTCCATTTATGGATTAAAGCAAGCATCTAGGTCATGGAATATTATATTCGATGAAACTGTGAAGAGCTTCGGCTTTGAGCAATCAAAAGATGAGCCGTGTGTTTACAAGTTAATACACAAAGGTAAAGTTGTGTTTCTGGTACTATATGTCGATGATATATTACTCATAATTAATGATGTGGGTAAGTTATCTGAGGTTAAGGTATGGCTAGCAAAAGCAATTCGATATAAAGGATCTAGGAGAAGCCGCGTACATTCAGGGGACCCAAATCTTTCGAGATCGGAAAAATCGGATTTTTTGTCGCTCTCTCAAGCATCTTATATTGATAAGGTGATGGATCGCTTCTTGATGCAAGACTCCAGGAAGGGCCAAACACCTTTTAGGCATGGAGTCTCACTCTCTAAGGATCAGTCTCCCAAGACTGCACAAGAGATTGAAGACATAAGGAAAATTCCTTACGTCTCAACCGTAGGAAGCCCCATGTATGCTATGCTTTTCACTAGACCTTATATCTGATTCGTAGTTGGCGTAGTTAGCGATTCCTTCAAGCTGAACTACTCCATGAACAAGTTAGAGTACACTGTTACCGAGCTTATGAAGGAGCTTCACACTGCTGAAGGTCTCAATAAGAGAAAGAGGAATCAAAGAGAGGCTCATTCTACTAAACACAAAGCCTCCACCTCTGGATCTAAGAAGAGACCTCACAAGGCCGAAAAGAAAAACTGTCCTGCCTATCTCAAAGCAAAGGAACATAGTATTGTACTAGTTACCGAAGCATGGTTAGTAGCTGATAATAGTTCAACGTTGATTCTTGACTCCGCTGCTACTAACCATATTTGTTGTTCCTTGACTGGTTTCCAAAAAACCAAAAGCTTAGAGGAAGGCGACTTCTGTTTCAAATGGGGTGATGGAAGCTTGGTGTCCACAAAAGCCGTGAGATCTATGATGCTGTCTTTCATACACCACACTTTAAACTTGAATAATGTTTATTTCGTTCCATCCTTTAGGAAGAACTTAATATTATTTAAAGTTCATTAAGAATGGGATTCGTATTTCGTTTCCTTATAGTTCTTTCATCACTGATGCATTTATAAAGAATGCTCTTTTCTACATCTATCCCACTCAACCTTTTATTTTAGACACTGAAATAGAGAACGATCTAGTTAGGGAACCAAAGAGGATCAAACTTTCTGATTCCTCCGATCTAATAAAATCAACATATCTCTGGCACTTAAGACTTGGTCATCTCAGTCTAGACAGGATTAAAATACTTGTGAGGGACGGTCTACTCCAAGCCTCTGCAATAGGTTCACTGCCTACTTGTGAATCTTTTATAGAAGGAAAAATGACTAAGCGACCTTTCTCAGCCAAGGGTCGAAGAGCCACTGAGTTTCTGGAACTAGTACATTCTGATGTATGTGGTCCGCTCAGTCAACAGGCACGTGGACGATACGAATACTTCGTTACCTTCACTGATGATTACATAAGATACGGTTTTGTCTATTTGCTCAAACACAAATCCGAGACCTTTAACGTATTTAAGGTCTTTAGGGCTTTAGTGGAAAAGCAAATTGGCAAACAGATCAAAACCCTTCGATCCGATCGAGGTGGTGAGTATATATCTGGAGAGTTCGATGACTTTCTTATAGAAGAAGGTATCACTTCTCAGCTTATAGCACCTGGCACACCTAAACAAAATGGAGTGTTAGAGAGAAGGAACCGAACTCTAATGGAGATGGTTAGATCAATGATGAGTTACTCATCACTCCCTCTTTCCTTTTGGGGGTATGCCCTCGAAACAGCCGCTTACATTCTGAACCAAGTTCCGTCTAAAACGGTTCCTGGTACTCCTTATGAAACATGGACTGGCCGTAAAGTAAATCTGGGCCACATCCGAATTTGGGGTTACCATGCACATGTGCTAAGGAAAAAGACTAGCAAGTTGGCTAGTAGGTCAGAATTGTGCCTGTTTGTGGGATATCCAAAGGAAACCAAAGGTTTCATTTTCCATAGTCCCGAGGACGATAAGACTTTCGTTAGCACGAATGCTCGTTTCCTTGAGGAGGACTTTATGAAGGATGCAAAACCTAGAAGCAAAATTGTGCTTGAAGAAAAGTTGGGTGAGGAAGCTTCTGCCTCATCTGTAAGAACTGTTCATACCCCAACTAAAACACAACCTAACTCATCAGAATCTCGTCAAGTAGTACTTCGACGTAGTGGGAGGGCTACTCAAAAGCCTGATAGGTACATGTCCTATGTAGATAATCTCATAGCCGTCCCTGACATGGATGACCCTGTTTCCTATAGCCAAGCGATGGCTTGTTATGAATCAAACCTTTAGCTTGAAGCCATGAAAGTTGAAATGCACTCGATGTATGTCAACAAAGTCTGGAAACTTGTAGATCTTCCTGAAGGGATTAAACCCGTAGGGTGTAAGTGGATATACAAGAAGAAAAGGGGTCCGGATAGGAACGTCGAGACGTTCAAAGCACGACTTGTGGCTAAGGGTTATACCCAACAAGAAGGGATTGACTATGAAGAAACGTTCTTGCCAGTTGCGATTCTTAAATCCATCCGCATACTTCTATCCATAGCTGCAGCTCTCGACTATGAGATTTGGCAAATGGATGTCAAGATGGCCTTCCTGAATGGCAATCTTGACGAGCGCATTTATATGGCTCAACCAGACGGTTTCGTGGAAAAAGGTCAAGAGACCAAGGTTTGTGAGTTTCTTAAGTCCATTTATGGATTAGAGCAAGCATCTAGGTCATGGAATATTAGATTTGATGAAACTGTAAAGAGCTTCGGCTTTGAGCAGTCAATAGATGAGTCGTGTGTTTACAAGTTAATACATGAAGGTAAAGTTGTGTTTCTGGTACTATATGTCGATGATATATTACTCATAGGTAATGATGTGGGTAAGTTATCTGAGGTTAAGGTCTGGCTGGCAAAGCAATTCGATATGAAGGATCTAGGAGACGCCGCGTACATTGTGGGATCCAAATCTTTCGAGATAGGAAGAACCGGACTCTGTCGCTCTCTCGAGCATCTTATATTGATAAGGTGATGGATCGCTTCTCGATGGAGGACTCCAAGAAGGGCCAAACACCCTTTAGGCATGGAGTTTCACTCTCTAAGGACCAGTCTCCCAAGACTGCACAAGAGATTGAAGATATGAGGAAAATTCCTTACGCCTCTGCCGTAGACCTGACATCTGTTTCGCCGTTGGCGTAGTTAGCCGTTTCCAATCCAACCCTGGACCCAAGCAGTGGATTGCTGTTAACCATGTTCTTAAGTATCTTCAAAGAACTAGGAACTTGATGCTTACATACTCAGGTACTGACCTGACTATGACGGGATATACCGACTCCGATTTTCAAGCGGATAAGGATTCCACGAAATCCTCTTCGGGATCTGTGTTCATCCTTAATGGTGGAGCTGTTGTGTGGAGAAGTATAAAGCAATCTTACGTATCAGACTCCACAATGGAAGCAGAATATGTGGCTGCTTGTGAAGAATCCAAAGACGCTGTATGGCTTAGAAAATTCCTTAAGTATTTGGAAGTTGTTCCAAACGTCGACGAGCCCATGACCCTTTATTGTGATAATAGTGGGGCCGTCGCTAACTCAAAGGAACCTCGAAGCCATAAGCGCTCTAAACATATTGAGAGGAAATACCATTTGATTCGAGAGATCATGCAGCGCGGAGACGTGGAAGTGAAGAAGATCTCAACCGTGGACAACCTGGCAGATCCATTCACCAAGGCCCTAGTGAACAAGGTCTTCGACCAACATCGAGAGGGATTAGGCATGAAGGACTACACACATCTTCTTTGAGTCATGTGGGAGTTTGTTGTCAATGGTGCCCACAAGAAGAGTTGTAGTCTTTACTTTTGTACATCTGATGTAATAAATTCTCACGAAGACTCTTTCTTGTAATTGCTTATTTATTAATAAAAAGTTGTTTATTCCTTGTGTGAAGCTTTATGATAAAACCTTAGTCTTTAGTCCATAAACAAACCTAACAACACATGAAGAGCCAAATGTAGATTTGCATGAACAAACTCTTCATGAATTGCTTAAAACGATATATTCGCAATCTAAGGGTCAAAGGACTATTGACCTAGATATGGTTGTTAGGAGAATCTAAGATGTCTGATTATGGGACATTGAGAGTTGGAGACTCTATAGTTCTTCTAGGTATGTTTTGAACGTATTGAATTGACCAGTGCACTTCTAGAGACAATAAGAACAAACCATTTAACCTCTTATGTGATTCTGAACAAGACCTATTGGTGAAGTACTAAGTTATGAAGATGTCATGAGTAACTTTGTGAAGATCTCATAGATATGGAATTCATGTACAAGATTGCTGAAGTGCAATGTATATCACCTCATGCTTTGTTCCTTGGAATGTGAATAAATAAACTGGCCATTGTTCAAATTAAGTCTTGACGCTTTTGGATGAAACAATGTGACTTGTTAGCTCCTCGTCAATATATTGTTTCTAACTTATTCACAAACGACAATGGAGTTGTGGAAATAACAGCTAGAAGGGTAAAATGGTAATTTTGTAAATCCCGACTAGCTGATGATATTCATGAAGGGTAAACATAGATAATATCAGTGGATCCACTCATCACAATTACTTGAATTCTTGAGTAGAAAATAAATCCATTTGAACTGAGAGATTCTCAGTGTCAACTCTTTAGTGGAGTCAATTGACATTAAGGTAAACTTGGAAAAGGTTTTGTAAACTTTTGAGTCCAAATATTTTAGCTCAAGCGTTGTTCATTTGGATCAATGAGGTCACTGTCACAAATCATATCGAGTAGGAATAGTTAAACTAGAAGCTAAGTCAAAACAAGAACGAGACAATGTTTGCTCGAGTTCCCGAGGAAAGAAGACAAACGTGCTACGAGGGGAGACGAACGTTTCAACCTTCCGAAGGCATCTCAACGTTCAAGTTTCTTAAAGGTTAGTAAACATGTATTTCTCGTTTATATTTTTATATTATATGTACTTGCTCTTTGTCTAGGTTAGTAAAATCGTTTTACTTGTTTTAAAGAAAAAAATTTAAATTCCGCCGCTTGCTTGAAGCGTTAAACTTTTTCTTAACCCTAGATCAATTCCAACAATACTCACCACCTCGATCAGATGGAAGGGTTTTGATCTGTTTGTCAGTTTTCTTTTCCACTAAAGCCCTAAAGACCTTAAATACGTTAAAGGTCTCGGATATGTGTTTGAGCAAATAGAATAAAATGTATCTTGAGTAATTATCGGTGAATGTAATGAAGTATTCGTATCCTCCCCTTGCCTGTGTACTGAGCGGACCACATACATCAGAATGTACAAGTCTAAGCAACACAGTGGCTCTTCGACCCTTATCGGAGAAAGGTCGCTTAGTCATTTTTCCTTCTATGCAAGATTCACAAGTACGTAGTGAACCTATGGCAGAGGCTTGGAGTGGACCATCCCTCACAAGTCTCTTAATCCTGTCTAGACTGAAATGACCAAGTCTTAAGTGCCAGAGATATGTTGATTTTATTAGATCGGAGGATTCAGAAAGTTTGATCCTCTTTGGCTCCCTAACTAGATCATTATCTATTTTAGTGTCTAATGGAGAAGGTTGAGTGAGATAGATGTAGAAAAGAGCATTCTTCATACATGCATTAGTGACAAAAGAATTCTCACGAAACGAAATACGAATTCCATTCTTAATGAACTTTAAACAATAATCTTGCTCACGAAGACGAGCAACAAATATTAAGTTCTTACCAAAGGAAGAAACAAAATAAACATTATTCAAGTTTAAAGTGCGGTCTTCGAAAGACAGCATTACAGATCCCACATCCTTTGCAGACACCAGGCTGCCATCACCCCACTTGAAGTAGAAGTCGCCTTCCTCTAAGCTTTTGGTTTTCTTGAAACCAGTCAAGGAACAACAAATATGGTTAGTAGTAACGGAGTCAAAAATCCACGTTGATACATTATCAGCTACTAAGCATGCTTCGGTAATTAATACAATATTATGTTCCTTTGCTTTGAGATAGGCAGGACAGTTCTTCTTCTCGGCCCTGTGAAGTCTCTTCTTAGATTCAGAGGCGGAGGCTTTGTGCTCAGTAGCATGTGCCTCTCCTTGATTCCTCTTTTTCTTAGTAAGACCCTCAACAGTGTGAAGCTCCTTTATTAGCTCGGTAACAATGTACTCCAGCTTATTCATGGAGTAGTTCAGCTTGAAGGTATCAAATGATTTGGGGAGAGTTTCCAAGATCATATCTATTTTGGTCTCCCCATCAATTTTGGATCCTAGGATTTCCATCTCATTCAGGTAACTAATGATCAGTATCATTGGTCCCTGACAGGAGTCCCAGCCTTCATGCGATAAATTATAAACTGTCTGACTGCTTGTTGTCTAGCCTGACGCCCTTGCCCTCCAAACATCTTATGGAGATTGTAGAGCATGTCAGCGGCAGTCTCGATAACACGATGTTGTTGTTGCAACACACTGTTCATCGATGCTAAGATATAGCACCTCACAATCTCATCGGATCGGAGCCAGGCCGCCAAGGCATCTTTTTCCTCTTGTGTCGAATCATCATTCGTTTGACAACAGGGGGTGGTGAGTACCCATTTGTGCTTGTTACTGGTAAGGACGATGTCGAGGTTACGTTTCGAATCTACGTAGTTTTTGTTTTCGAGTTTGTTCGAGGAAAGGATGGTTGAGAGATGGTTGAGAGACATATTGCTAAATTAAGTTGAAACAAGTTTATGATTAGTCTTTGGTTTAGGATTTAAGTTTTTAAGATTTGATAAAATCCAAAAGTGTTATAAACGAAATGATAATCTACTCCCTCAAGAGAAGGCCGCAAAAAATCTCCTTTTATAAGTAAATGACACATCATTAATGCTTAGCCAAGGTGTCAATACACCAATTTTGACTTAGCCACCTTTTAAATTGGTTTGATTACTCACATCCTTTCGCAGAGCCTCAAGGGAGGATTACTAGGCATTGAGTCTAAGTTTGCAACCAACCACTTAGTCCAAAAGGTCAACTTTGAAAAAACAATCCCCCAAGAGGAGGCCTTGTCTTCATCGTCTCACTCTCGAATGTAACTCATTGAGCATTGATCGAAGCAAAAACGCCATAGAGTACTCTCATTGAAGAGAGGGCCACAAGGGTGACCTTAGTCTCACGTTAATTGCTTCTTTCATTAGTGTTGGCACGTGAAATTGATACCTGACTGTGATGTTGTTGATGGCTCGGCAATCCACGCACATCCTCTGGGACCCATCATTCTTTGGAACTAGTAGAACTGGTACGGCGCACGGGCTCATGCTCTCTCTAATGTACCCCTTTGACAAAAGTTCCTCGACTTATCGTTGCAACTCCTTCGTTTCCTCAGGGTTGGTTCGGTAGGCCGGTCTGTTTGGAAGCGAGGCTCCGGGTACAAGGTCAATCTGGTGCTCAATCCTTCGAATCGGTGGTAGTCCCGTAGGCATGTCTCGAATAACGTCTTTGAACTCCTGCAAAAGATAAACAATGGCAGTAGGTAGGACCTCGCCATATTGGTTAGTGAATAAGGCAGCCTCCTTATACACAAGTAAAATCATCGGCTGTTTGGCAAAGAAGGCTTTCCTCACATCACTCTTTCCCGCAAAGAAGTTGTTTTGTTTTCTCTCACCGATTTTGTTTTTCATGACCCCATCTTTTCTTTCACCCCCCACTTCTCTCTCGGGTTTTCTCTCTGGAACTCTCTCTTTTTTTCTCTCTGTTTTTACCTCATCCCTTGGTTCTTTTCCCTTCTCTAGTGCCCTAAACCTTTCCCTCTCTTGTTGCATCTTCAGTTGATCTTCATGAACCTGCTTTGGAGTAAGGGGTGCGAGGGTGATGGTACGATTCTTGTGCCTGAGGGAGTACTTGTTGGTGTAGCCGTCATGAGTCACCCTCCGATCGAATTGCCACGGCCGCCCCAAAAGTATATGCCCCGCGTCCATTGGTGCCACATCACAGAGCACCGAGTCCTCATAGCTGCCAATTCGAAAACTGATAAGGACTTGCTTGTAGACACGTACCTCTTCACCATCATTAAACCACTGAAGCTTGTAATGACGAGGGTGGTTTGTCGTTGGAAGTCCAAGCTTCTTCACGACAGCAACGCTGGCTATGTTCGTACAACTCCCCCCATCGACGATAACACTGAACACCTTCTCACCAATATGGCACCTGGTGTGAAAGATGTTTTCGCGCTGCTCCTCGTCATCTCGTACAACCTATGCGTTCATAGTTCGTCGAGAGACCAACACGAGCTCTGTTGGTGCCTCAATTTCCTCGTCTGATTCTTCTCCGGTACACTCCTGATCTTCCTCTTCATCGTCGGTAACCATCTCTCCGGTTGGAAGAATCGTCATGCTCCTCTTATTCGGGCATTGATTTGCGAAGTGACCAACCCCCTGGCACTTGAAGCACTTGATATCACGATTTCTCTGAAATGTCGTCTCCGTTTTCTTTTGAGTACTGGGACCAGAACTAGATGTTGTTGGGACCGTGGACGTGCTTGGCTTGGCTACGTCTCCTCGTGGCTTGAAACTGCTCTTCTCGTCTCGGTTGAAGGTCTTCTTCCATGCAGGTTGTTCTGAAAATCGGCTTCCCCTCATGCTACCCCTCGTCATGAGCTGCTTCTCAATCTTGACGGCCAAGTGAACCAAATCCTCCATCTCGACATAATGCTGCAACTCCACTTTGTCCGCTATGTCGGGGTTCAGCCCGTTGATAAATCTGGCCATGGTCGACTCGCGATCTTCTTCTATGTTTGCTCGGATCATGGCAACCTCCATTTCGCGATAGTACTCCTCAACACTGCGAGTGCCTTGCCTGAGACGCTGAAGCTTCTAATAAAGCTCTCGGTAATAGTGGCGAGGCACGAATCTCTTCCTCATGATGGCCCTCATCTCATCCCAAGTCCCTATCGGCTCCTCTCCAGCCCGTTGCCTACTCGTCACCAGCTGATCCCACCAAACAATAGCATAATCAGTGAATTCAGCGGCAGCAAGTATTACCTTCTAGCGTTCGGTGTAGTTGTAACAATTGAACACAAACTGGGCTTTCGTCTCCCATTCAAAGTAGGCGTCCGGGTCACTTTTCCCTTGGAATGTTGGGATCTTCTGCTTGATGCCACCAATTCCTCCGTCTTCTCTGTCCCTTCCTCCTTGCCTTCTCTCGAACATTCTTTCGTTTCGTCCTCCTCTCCTATAATCCTCCTCTTCAAAATCATTCTCCATCTCATCTTCTGTCTCCTCCCTAGGCTGTCTTCGTCTTCCTCTGTTGGGAGCTTGTTGGCCTTCCTCCACTCTCTCAACACGTTCTCGTACTGCCTCCAACTCTTCCCTTATCATCCTTCTCATCTCTCCTATCATTGCTTGCATCATCAGCCTCCGGTCTGGAATTCCCTCATCTGCGTCGCCGTTGTTAGACATGGTTGCTGCAAGATATTGTTAGTAACAAAAGAAAAAAAAACCTCACAAAACTCTCCCTCACGTGTTTACACTAAAAAATTATCACTCTGCACTCGTGTTTGATGATGGCGATAGTTATTTTCTCTGCCTTTTACCACTCACTCAAACTCTCTATAGGCTCGTACCGAACTACTCAGAGACCAGGAAGGTGATGAAAGGAATTCGAAAACGACACACCAAAATGACACAAAAGACACCCAAACGACACGAACAATAAAAATGACACCCCAAACGACACAAACAAGAAAGACAACACCACGGAAAGTTATGATCAGGGTCTTAAATAAGTCCCAAAAACAATTCTCCCAAGGTGCGACAATCAGCCCAAAATGTTGACAAATAGCCGGAAAAAATTTCGATAGGATGTAGGGTACTTTAAAACGCTCCAAAACACATAAGGACTCTATCAGCAAAATAAAATTTCTTTTTTTTTTCTTCTTTTTTTTTCTTTTTATTTTTTTTTATATCCGGGAGGTAATGCTAATTCGGAATTAAATGTGAAATGTCGAAATTGATTGTGAACACACAAAAACAGGAAACGAATGAAAGGGAAATTAAATGGGAAATTATTATGGAAATAAAGGAAACTAAAAGAAATCCTGAATTAAATGAAACTGAAATGTCGAAATTGATTGTGAACACACAAAACAGGAAATGCAAGAGAAAGGATTCGGGAAATAAAAGCAAATAAATGAAAACGGATTTCAGGAAACTAGGAATCAATGAGATTTCCGAAACTAAGTGATAAAATCCGGAAACTGATTAAAATGGACTTCCTAAAACAGACTGCGATAATTAGAATTGATCTCCACTGAATAAGAATTGAACTCCACAGATTCTCTTTTCTTGTTTTTTTTCTTTTTTTTTCGGATCTTTTCTCTCTCTTTTTTTTTTTACGCTCAAGAACACAGACCTAGCACGAAAACAACACAGACCTAATACGAAGATAACAAACACATACTCAACACAACAAATACGTACGTATGGAATGAACACAACACAAACGGAGAAAAGAAAACAAAGAAAACGAAACAAAGGATAAGCAGACCTAAAAGTAGAGACTAGCTCTGATACCACTTGATACGAACCTCGGCCGACTAAGCTCCGAGACCCGATACCCCAATAGCACACCGACGGATCGTCTACAATTTAGGAACGAAGGTGGATCGAATGACGCCACGGACGGATGCGAATGGCCGTCTGATGAGTCGGGCTCGAACTCCTACACGCACCGCTTTGTAAGAGACTCGAATAGTTCTAAACGAACCAAAGAGAGAATGAAAATTCTCACAGAAAGTGTTTTAACTCGAAATCCAATTGTGTGTCTTCCAGTCAGCCTAAAGACTTAATTTATAGAGTTTACAAAGGCAAATTCGCAGCTGCATGGGCCCCATAACCTAATAAGCCCATTTAGCCTTATTTAAGTACTAATAAGCATAAAACAAAGGACCAGCCCAATACAAACACATATGGACTTTTTAAATAACATGTCTTGGCCCAAATAACATAAACTGAAAATAGAAATATAGGAATAGTCCGACTAATTCAATTCAGCCCAAATAACGTTCTTCATTGGAGTTTCCTGGCTTCCTTGAATTCTCTCCTTTGCGAGCTTGTCCCCTTCTTCATCTTGGAGCTTGATGATCAGATTGTTAAGCTCCTCCTTGAATCTTCTTGCTCGAGCCCTCGTCACGGGTCCTTCCGGCACTTGGTATTTCGCTTGCGGCTCCTTTTGGGGCATGTCCTCATCAGGGATCGTGGGTCACAAACAACAAGTATAACCCTCCCACTTAGTTTTTGGAGATTGCACATCGTCTTTATAAGTTCGGAAACAAATTTCCTAGCTCTAGAGCGATAGAGTCGACTACTAGAAAGGAATCCTAGATCTTCATGTTCATGTTCAGAGCAAAGTTAGTGCATAAAGGCACAATGTACATACTCGGATATTTTCCTATTTTCTATTCAGGAAAGTGCATGAGGGAAGTGTGAACTTCAACTCACTCGAACACTTGAAAGTTTGAGATTACACGCCTTTTATTTTTCGGCTTGTCTACGAGGAGACCTCCCACTCAAATTTTCAAGAGCATATAGATTTTGAACATATGTGATATAGATATAGTTTTGAAAACATTTTGAAAATTTATATGATTTGGATGACAAAATATTTTCAAGTTTGAAAGCGAAAACGGTTTTTCAATATTCAAACTAGTTTTGTAAAAATTCAATTTCAATTAAACTTTCAAAAATCAAAACATTTTATTCTTTCACATTATGTTTATTATCTTATAAAAAAAAGTACTTTGCTCAAGGAAATTTTCTCGTAAGAGTTCTATAACTCATGGAGTGGGATTTTAAATTCAGAATTCAATAATTCTAAAAAACTGGACATTTGGAACAGCCGCGCACTTCGGAGTAAAATCGCCATAACTGGCGGCTCCAATCTCCTTTAGACCTAAAACCAATTGCATTGGATAGAGGACAAACAGACTTTTAATTTGATTCAAAAATCATTAAATTTAGTATTCTGAGCTGTGAGTTATTCCATTTTTACTGCGGGTTTTCTCGAGCTCGAAGAAAACTGGAAATAATTAAAGTTCGGACTTTGAGTGCGAAAACGAATCGAGTGTAACGGAACGTTTTAGGAAGTTGTTAATGCTTTTATGTATTTTATTAACATGGAAATAACATGGTATAAAAGAAAATAACAAACATAAAATGAAACAAGTAAATAAACGAAAGTAGCAAGACAATATAACTAGTAACAAAATTTACCGAAATTTTCTCAAACTTAAAAACACGTTTTTCATTATAAAAAATTAAAAAAATTTAGAACTGATTCTAATGTGTTTTAATAACATCCCAAGGTCATAGAAAATCAACATAGTTTTTAATTTAAAGGCATGAGCAATAAATTAAAAAAAATATGAGAAAACAATTCTAACTTGTCACAAAATTAGTAAACTTTCGAAAACGATTTTCAAGCTCATAATTTTAATTACATGTACATGCATATCTTTGACCATAGCTCTGATACCATTTATTGGAATTGATCTAGGGTTAAGAAAAGATTTAACGCTTAGAGCAAGTGGTGGAATTTAAAAATCTTCTTTAAAACAAGTAAAACGATTTTACTAACCTAGACAAAGAGCAAGTACATTTAAATTAAAACTATTAATGAGCATTATTTGTTTACTAACCTTTGAGAAGCTTGAATGTTGAGAAGCCTTAGGAAGGTTGAAATGTTCGTCTCCCCACGCAGCTCGTCTCTCTTCTTTCCTCGGGAACTCGAGCAACCACAAAAGTTTCTATCACAAGAATCACTCGAGAAAGAAATGAATTAGTGTGTGGGCATTTTTTAAACACAATGACTCAAGCACAAGTCTAAGAGTAGAAGAGCTGAAACACTAGGTCAAATGTGGATCTAGGTGCCAAAAAAAAAAAAAAGAACTGAGAGGGAGAGAGAGGAGATACGCGGCCAAGTCTATGAAAAGGCCCATTAAGAATTTTCAAGTAAAATTATATGAAATGAAATTAATCCTCAAGATCTAAATTCCTTAACTAGGCCGAGTGGTTTAAGTCATCATATGACAATGTCAAAAAATTTATTGACATTCATTTAATCCTATGTTCAAAAAGACAAAATTACCCTTTAGACAATTTTCGTAAAACTTGTCTCGTTCATGTTTTGACTTAGTTTCTAGTTTAACTATTCAACTAAATTGTGATGAGTGGATCCACTTAATATTATCTATGTTTACCTTTCATGAATATCATCAGCTAGTCAGGATTTACAAATTACCATTTTACCCTTCTAGTTGTTATTTCCTCAACTCCTTTGTCGCTTGTGAATAAGTTAGAAACAATGTATTTACAATGAGCTAACAAGTCACATTGATCATCTAAAAGAGTCATGACTCAATTTGGACACTGCCCAGTTCATTTATTCACATTCCAAGGAACAAAGCATGAGGTGATATACATTGCATTTCAGTAATCTTGTACACGAATTCCATATCTATGAGATTTTCATAAAGTTACTCATGACATCTTCATAACTTAGTACTTCACCAATGGGTCTTGTTAAGAATCACATAGTGAATCCGAACTCTGACTTTCTCAAATGAGAATACGTAAGCTATGAAATTTCATGTCTCATTTCAAGATTGAGGTAAGCAAGATGCAATTCATACGTAGTGACTTCGAGACATAAGAGCTTAAATGGTTTGTTCTTATTCTGTCTCTAGAAGTGCACTGGTCAATTCAGTACCTTCGGAAGATACCTAGAAGAACTATAGAGTCTCCAACTCTCAATGTCCCATAACCAGACATCATAGATTCTCCTAACAATCGTACTGAGATCAATAGTCCTTTGATCCTTAGATTGCCAATATATTGTTTTAAGAAAACCATGAAGAGTTTGGTCATGCAAATCTACATTTGTCTCTTCATATGTTGTTAGGTTTGTTTATGAACTAAAGACTAAGGTTTTATCATAAAGCTTCAGACAAGGAAAAATGAATGAACGTTTCAAATTTTATTATTAAATAAGCAGTTACAAGCAAGATTCTTCGTGAGACTATATTATATCAAATGTATACAAATAGACACTACTACTCTTCTTGTGGGCACCATTGAAACCAATTGGACCGATAGAGCTCGCATGTATATTACCTCTCGGTTTCAAAACTAGCCTAGAAATTCACTAATTAGTTAGTGATGAGGACATGCCCCAAAAGGAGCCGCAAGCAAAATACCAAGTACCGGAAGGACCCGTGACGAGAGCTCGAGCAAGGAGATTCAAGGAGGAGCTTAACAATCTGATCATCAAGCTCCAAGATGAAGAAGGGGACAAGCTCGCAAAGGAGAGGATTCAAGGAAGCCAAGAAACAACAATGAAGAACGTTATTTGGGCTGAATTGAATTAGTCAGACTATTCCTATTTTTCTATTTTCAGTTTATGTTATTTGGGCCAAGACATGTTATTTAAAACTCCCATAATGGTTTGTATGGGGCTGGTCCTTTGTTTTTTTATGCTTATTAGTACTTAAATAAGGCTAAATGGGCTTATTAGGTTATGGGGCCCATGGAGCTGCGAATTTGACCTTTGTAAACTCTATAAATTAAGCCTTTAGGCTGAATGGAAGACACACAATTCTGATTTCGAGTTAAACACTTTTCTGTGAGGATTTTCATTCTCTCTTTGGTTCGTTTAGAACTATTCGAGTCTCTTACAAAGCGGTGCGTGTAGGAGTTCGAGCCCGACTCATCAGACGGCCATTCGCATCCGTCCGTGGCGTCATTCGATCCACCTTCGTTCCTAAAACGTAGACGATCCGTCGCTGTGCTATTGGGGTATCGGGTCTCGGAGCTTAGTCGGCCGAGGTTCGTATCAGTTAGCCACTCTAATTATGATGGCACACACCTACATTCCCATAGATTTCTTCTTCTTTCCCTCATGAAGCTCAACTCTACTCCTTAGGCTATGAACCAACCATCATCAAATTACCAACTAAATCATGGTCCCTTTAAAGATCTAGCTACTCATTACTGTAATCAAGCAAAGCACGATAATAATAAGTAAAAGCAAGAGAACTAGAAAGTAAAGAGACATGTAAATCAAAAGCAAACTCAAAATTAACTCTATTCAATATCAAAAATCATGATTCAATTCTAACAATACACAAATGAACATAAAAACAAGATCAAATATAGATCACAATGAAATCAACTTAAATCCAAGATCCGAATCTCAAAGAATGTAAGAAAAAGCTCTAAAGAAGAGAGTAGATGAACTAGAGTTTATAAAAGGAAATAAAATGAAGTAGAGAGGAAAAAAGGATGATAAAGAGTGAGATTGATGATGAGGATGAAGATGGCTGTCACTTCCTCCTTCCTTTTCTTCTTCTTATCCAAGTGCTCTCTGATGGCTTTTCGCTCTTCCCACTCACAAACTTCTCATACCCCTCAGCAGCAGTGTTTTCCTCAATCGTGGGCATTTCAAAAATCGCTGCTCCCCTGAGCGCTCTTCCTAGACCCGTCTCTCCGACAGCGTTTTCTGCCACTGTGGCGGACACATCTGTCCATGCGTCTCCTCGCGCTCTTTCGTGCATCTGGGGATAGAGCAGCGTTTCCCTCCGCCGTGGGCCACGCAGAAGTTCATCTTTCTGTGGACGCTCTTCAGGCAAATCCCACCGTTGTCGAACAAACACCGCATCCCTTTGATGTGGCCTTTACAAAGCAAAGTGCTTCCCTCCCCTTGGCTCCCTTTGTGCATCCCTGAAAAATGCAGCGCTGCTCCCCACCGTGGGCCTTGCGGAAGGCGGTGCTATCCTGAATCCCCTTCGTGCAGCCTTCCGAGCAACACAGTCTGCTGCCATCACCGGTCGCCACCGTGGGGAATGTAGAGCCCCCCTTGCCCCTTCGCGCTTCGGCAACACCCTTCCATCCACACTGTTTTCCTCCGCCATGGCGAATACAGAGCCTCGACCGGCCCCGAGCCACCTTCGGGGCCCCCCTAGGAGTGACCACATCGGCGGCTCGCGTAGTGGGCAATGCAGTTTTCAGTCTTGCCTTCGGCACTTTTTGTGTAGCCGAGGTACTGGCACCGCCGCCCGCCGATGTGGGCCATGCAGTAGGCGCTCTGGCTTTCAATTTCCTTGTTGCAACCTCGGTTTCTCGCACCTCTGCACGCTCCCGTGTCTAATGCATAGCTGCAACGCCGCCTGGCCTTCTTCCAACACCCCAGGAACTGACATTTCTTTGGAGCCGCACCCAAATTAGAACGATGCTGCTTGAGCACGTCGTCGTCTCTTCCTCATTCCCCTTCTTCTTCTTCTTCTTCTTCTTTACTCCAAGAGCTCTCCAATGGCTTTTCTCTCTAATGGGTCTAGATCTAAACTATGGAGTATTGTGTAGTGTAATGTGTAGTTTTGAATTTAGACCACATTAGGACTGTAAAGCCGTCTAGGATACATTTTTGGAGCCTTCTAGGCCATTGAATGAGATCCAATGATTAGATTTCCTCTTGAATAAGCTCTTTTAAAAATAGCTCTCGTTCTACACGCATTGCCCATATCCTCTGGCGTGTCGCGTTCATATTCTCGCGTCGCGTCTGGCTAGATGCGTCCATCACGTGAGGTTCAGTGAAGGTTTGGACACATGACGTGACGCATTCATGGTCCCACGAGTAGCGTCTTCATTCTTCCGATTGGGCGCGTCGCACGTGGCTTCTGTTGACTTTTTCTCATCTTTGACTTTAACTTTCGGGGACTGTATATTGTGCATTGAAGCTCCGAATCCGCTCGTTGTCACACCATAGCTCTCTCTTGCTATCTTGTACTGAAAAGTACAAAAGACTACCCAAAACTATCAAATAACCTAAGAACAATTGTTGATTTTAGTATTAAAGGATAGTGATAAGTGTGAATGAATCGCACTTATTACGCACTGATGGTGCCTCCACTTCTCAACATGCCCTTCCTGCTCGTGCAAAGGAAGCTCGAGAAGAAGAAGATCACGAAGATGTTGGCACTTTAGGTTCTCTCTCTCTGAATATTTGATTTGCTTCTTGTCTGTAATTGTTTAGGATATTATGTTTGATGTTGTGTGGTTCTTTCTTCTGTATAATTGATATTGGTTTGGTTTGTGTGACATTTTGTTAAAAGGATGTATCCTTCTGATTATCCTTTTTCTGCAGATCATACTTTCTGCAGATGGTATATATCCAACTGATCATCCTTTGGTCTATCTTTGCCTTTGCTGTGTTTTTGAGGTAATCAGGGGGACATGTAGTTAGTTTATCATTTAATTTTTCCAAACTAATTACTAGTCTCTTGTTTGAAATGTTAATTTATTGTTTTACTAAGACTTTATCTGAGAAGTATTGCTCTGGAAGTGCTTGCCTAAAAAAATATCCAAAAGGGGAGTTTGTTGTTAATATGTGTTGTTGGCTTATTTGTTAGTGGATGTCTTGCAACATACTCCAGGGTATATTGAGACATCTTGGCTACTGTGTGTATTTTTGGCAAGTTTACTGATACGAACCTCGGTCGACTAAGCTTCGAGACCCGATAGCACAGCGACGGATCGTCTACAATTTAGGAAAGAAGGTGGATCGAATGACGCCACGGACGGATGCGAATGGCCGTCTGATGAGTCGGTCTCGAACTCTTACACGCACCGCTTTGTAAGAAATCCAAGTAGTTCTAAACGAACCAAAGAGAGAATGAAATCCTCACAGAAAGTCTTTAACTCGAAAATCCAAATTGTGTGTCTTCCATTCAGCCTAAAGGCTTAATTTGTGAGTTTACAAAGGACAAATTCGTAGCTCCATGAGCCCCATAACCTAATAAGCCCATTTAGCCTTATTTAAGTACTAATAAACATAAAACAAAGGACCAGCCCAATACAAACACATATGGGCTTTTTAAATAACATGTCTTGGCCCAAATAACACAAACTAAAATAGCAAAATAGGAATAGTCCGTCTAATTCAATTCAGCCCAAATAACATTCTTCATTGGTGTTTCTTGGCTTCCTTGAATCCTCTCCTTTGCGAGCTTGTCCCCTTCTTCATCTTGGAGCTTGATGATCAGATTGTTAAGCTCCTCCTTGAATCTCCTCGCTCGAGCCCTCGTCACGGGTCCTTCCGGCACTTGGTATTTTGCTTGCGGCTCCTTTTGGGGCCTGTCCTCATCATTTACTATTTTTCCAGAAAAGCTTCGAGGAAGACCTTCTACGTATATATTATCCACATGAATGGGTAAGGAAACCATAATTCCACTTCCAGATGTGTTGACAACTATAAAAGCCAAAGGCTATGCCCTTAGTATTTTGACGTATTCACTCATACTTTTAGGGTTCTTAAATGTGCACAATCGGCAGGTGGAGTAACTAATTGTGTGATGAGTGCGGTGTGATTCCTTATACACTATTACAAATCTATTAAAAGTTAGAGATTGTGTGGGTTATGTTGTCGGTCATTCTTAGAAAACCCAAAATATTAAATTCAACGCGACTTCGTCTGATTCTGAATTCGAAAGTCCAACGGGACGGTAACTTAAAAGGGCGTTAAAGCCCGAAAGAAGCCAAAAAACCATACAAAACGGGCCCAAGCCGAGCCCCCGCTCACGCACGTCATGGCGCTACGTGCAACGACCACACGCGATGCGCAGGGCTCAAAGCGCGACAACAAAGCGCATGGTGCATTGCACCGCAATCCCACGAAGAGTTTTGATCTCGCATGCGCCTCAACAAAAACCTGCGCGCACTTCACAATAAGACTCGTTCGTTCGGCGCATCGCGTGCACCATCTAGCGCGACACACGCACGCTGAAGAGGCGCGTGGGCATACGCTGAGGCTTGCCGCGCGCGCCTGGCCATGCGCCCAAGGGTTTCTCCACAGCCTCATAAGCACTATAAATACCTTGGTCAGAGGGATCAAGGAACACACTTACAATTCTCTCAAATTACTCGATTCTAGAGTTCTGAAAGGTTGTCGAGAACTATCCATAGTTTTGTCTAATCGAGCCTTCAATATCCTAAATATTCACTAATGAATATCGGCCCCCACTTCAAACATAGCAATCAGACTAATGTTGAGCATCGGAGCGCGTGCGTGAGCTAGAGGAGCAACAAGTGTGACTTTTGAAAATTCCAAATTTTCAAAACGAGCGAAGAATGTTCTTGAGCTAGAGGAGCAACAAGCGTGACTTTCGAAAATTCAAAACTTGCCTCGAGTGCGGCTACTTGGTCCGGCCCTGGCCAAATCGCCCGAATCTTTAAATAGTTTGACAACATGTTTTGTGATTTCGTGATTGAAGTATTAACGACCGACTGGCATCAAAGATTACTATACACTTGGGAGACCCTTTGAGAGTGGAAGTGTGGAGAGCTCAGATCCAGAGGGAGCCTGAGTTAGAATTCACAGGTAGTAATAGTAAAAGAGCCTTGAAGCGGGGACCGTTCATATAAGTCCATTATTGTATTATTGATTACTTTTCATAAAGTGAATTTTTTTTTTTTGCATTTGGCAAACTGCTCTCCAGATTAGGTGACGCTGCACCGAATCAGGTCATCATTTTTTGTGTCATTTACTTTTACGCATTGCTTTATATTCATCTATCTCTTGCATCGGAACAGACTACATTAACTCTACATCGTGTGCGACATATTGTCTCTGATTAAACAGAATTTGAACTTTACATCAAACACTTAGAGCTCTACAGACTTATCAAAATTTGATAATTTACCAATGTATCTTGAAATACAAACATCTTCATTATATATTACTAATGTATATCATGATGCGGACATCAAGGAGGAACAAACAAAGGGACCAATCACAAGGGCAAGGGCAAAGCGAATGAAGGAAGATATGAACAATCTTGTTTTACAAGTTGAGCAAGAAGTGGAGAGCAAGCACACCCAAGGAAATTAAGGAGAGCTTATTCACATCATTCAAGCTGTTATTGAATAAGACTCGTTTTAGTTATTATCGTTTGAGTTATTTATTTGTTATTTTTGTAGCAAAAAATAATGGGTTAAGTTGGAGTCTTTTTAAAGTGTTTTTGGGCTTTAATTAAATTAAATGAAGCCCATATGTGTTAGGTATTAAGTTAGCCTTTTAATTTTAATGTTATTAGGTCTAAATAATGTCTTCTAGGCCCATTTAAGCTAGGGCAACAAGGAACTCCGAATTTGCTTTGTATTTTCCTTACTTAAGGAGGTTTAATGAATGAGAAAGGCAGACAACGTTTTTGATAAAAAAAAAGTGAGAGAATTCTCTTTGTTTCTTGAAGAAACTTCTGAACTTATCAAGGTATTCATTGTGGCTTTCATCCCGCACTTATCAAGCAAACTTACACATTCGTTGTGGCATCCTCATTATTCCAAGGTTCGCGTCTCTCTAGGCGCTGGATCGCAGAGTCATCGAACTTGAGATCCTGCTTTGCGAAAGCACCAACATTGGTTCCGGGTCACCGTCGCATTGTTGGCGTGGTTCGTATCATACCATACATATGAATAGTCATTACATCATCGAACACATGGAGCTCAAATAATTAATTACCAACGGATTTTGGGCGGCCGAGATCGGAGAAGTGCGACGATGACGAAATTTGGATTGGTATTTACCCCAAGATCAAATTTAGATAAAAAAAAAACATATGATTTATTTACAAAGAACACAAAATAATCAAAGCTCTTGGAGAAAAAGATACTTAGGGATTCGTGATCAAGAGGGCGATGGACAAACTCTCCAGCAGCGGAGCGGCAGTGAGTCCTGCGTCGACAGTCCTCGATTTGCTCCGCTTGTAGTTGGAGAGTTGGCATCGTCTTCTTCTCTTGGTGTAGGAAGGGAACTTGGATGCTGTTTTTTTTGTTTTTTTTTAGTTTAGGAATTATTTTGCGCTTCGTCTCCCTCTTTCCATGTGTCTATTTGGGTTTTTTTTTTTTTATATATATATTTTTTTATGATGAATTAATCATTGATTTGTCTTAAAACTTCAGAAAAAAGAAAGGATATTTTATTCTTTTCCTGTATTTTTATTTTTATTTTTTATAATGAGGTCTATATCAAGGATTGACTTTTCGGGGAAACCGAACGGAAAACGGCCTGAAACCATCTTACCGGAGACGACCGGTACCGGTTCGACATTTACCGTTTTCGTTCCAATTTTCCGGTGGTTTCCGATGCTTTCCAGGGGTTTTCATTCGTAGTAGGCTTTTTTTTTTGTGAACTGTCCTTGGTTTTCGGTATATAAGTTTCGGGAGTTTCTCAAATTTTGGGAATTTTTTTTTTCATTTTTTTGATAATTTTTTTACTTTAACCCAGTTTGAGCAATGAATATGAGTTTATTGGTTGTTTTGTTGGTTTTCTATATATTTTTAAGTTTAATCCGTATTAAAATATTTTTAATCCAAATCTGAGTTTTTTGATGTTGTAGATGATGATTTGATGATGAATATGATGATTTTGATGTTTTTGAATGGATGTTCTTGAGATGAATATGATGTTTATGATATTTAATGATGACGAATAATGTTCTTTAGTTGAATATGATGATTTGATGATAAATATGATGATTTGTGATGATGAATTGATATCATGTTTTCAGTTGTATAAATTATGAAGTTTGAATTATAAAAAATATTTATTTTTGCAAAATATTTCTCTGAATATCCCTCGGTTTCTTATATTTTTTTTATCGGTTTCATCTACGGTAAGCGGTTTTCTGTTAGTATCGATTCCTTTTCTTTGTCTGAATACCATTCGGTTTTCTTTCCGGTTTCCGGTAAGTGGTTTCCCCTAAAATTGAAGTTTCGGGTTGGTCTACGATAACGGTTAGACGAACCTTTGTCTATATACGCAGGGTCCGAGAGAAGTATATTTATGAAAAAAATCCCATTTGAAGTTACAAATTATTTAGTTATATCTTGAATGCGGCTCTCTTGATAGAGCTAGCTTCATTATACTGCTCTGTTGCTGATGGATCTGCGTCACTTGTTACTGACCTATTCGTTTCTAGTGTTTTCGTAGGTTAAAGCAGTATGTTGATTGGTTACGAAAAAGAAAAATAAAGTTGTGAATTTGGAGCGGTGTCCGATGTCTGGTGTGTGGCTTCGCTTTGGAGCTGACAAAACATGTCGCCGTCGATGTCCAACTGCTTCCTCGTCTGTCTTAGGTACGCGCACGAATAGCCATAGCCATTTTATATAGGGCGTACAAGTGTTTGATCAAATTCCCGCTTTTTTAGGAAATCTCTTCAATGAAATCCGAAGTCGGTCTTTCTCAAAAGAAAAGGTGGACCCAAAACCGGTGGACTTCACGAAAGTCCCCAAAACTCTACTTCCAAGCGTGGTCATTGTTGGACGCCCAAACGTTGGCAAGTCTGCGTTGTTCAATCGGTTCGTTTCATCTCACGTGTCCTTATGAGCGTTTAGGCGTGTTTTGCGTACGTTTATAGAGAATTGTTATGGTGGTTGATTCAGATTGATTAGGAGGAGAGAGGCTCTGGTGTACAACACCCCTGAGGACCATGTTACTCGTGACCTTCGAGAAGGCATTGCAAAGTTGGGAGATTTACGGTTCAGAGTATTGGACTCCGCTGGCTTAGAAGCCGAAGCCACTTCCGGCTCCATTCTCGACCGGACCTCTGAAATGACCGCTCGCGCTCTTGCCACCTCTCAATTCGCCATATTTTTGATCGATGCCAGGTTGGTCTGTTCCTTCCTCCCATATTCCTTTGATTTGGCCCTCTCATTATTCTCGTTGCTGTTTGTTTCATTTGATTTTGATCGTGTTATGTAAGAGCGGGAGTGCACCACCTTGACGTCGAGGTGGGAAAGTGGCTGCGCAAACATGTGTCTGGAATCAAGCTCGTCGTCGCACTAAACAAAGCTGAGTCACTTTTCGACGGTAATGACTCTCTTGCCACTGTAGCTTCTGAGGCTTACAGGCTAGGTTTTGGGGAACCTATTGCCATATCGGCCGAAACTGGGATGGGTTTGCAAGATCTGGACGAGACTCTAAGGCCAATACTCAAATATCATGTAATCAAACTCATAAATGGTATACTGTGAACTCAAGCAATGATTTCAGACATTACAATTCGAGGGTTCATGGGTTATATATGGTTTACTCTTTTTTTTTTTTTTTCTTTTTTCTTTTTTGTAGATGTTCGTGCTTCTGGAGGTAAGCTGCTTGAGGAGATGCGTTGCTCCAAGGTTGAGGAGGAGAGTAAGTTGCCACTACAGTTGGCAATTGTGGGACGCCCCAATGTTGGAAAGTCAACCTTACTGAACTCACTGCTACAACAAGATCGCGTCCTCGTGGGCCCAGAAGCGGGATTGACAAGAGATTCAATCAGAGCCGAGTTTGAATTTGAAGGGAGAGCTGTGTATCTGGTTGATACTGCTGGTTGGTTGCAGAGGACTAAAGATGCAAAAGGACCGGCGTCGTTGAGCATTGTGCAATCAAGAAAGAGCCTCATGAGGGCTCACATCATTGCTCTGGTGCTTGATGCTCAAGAGGTTTGTGCGCTGCATTTTTATTTAACATTTGGCCTTGTTTTATTTATCATGTTGTGATTGTTCAGCTATACAGACTGAACACTATTCATTCTTGCACATCTATAGTTATGTGTAAAGTTTACATCTGTTTTTTTTTTTTTTTTTTTTCATATATAATAGTAGTAATTGTGATGTCGGTGTTATGAACAGATAGTGCAGGCGAAAAGAAGCATGACCCATACAGAAGTTATCATAGCAAGACAAGCGGTAGAAGAAGGGCGCGGCTTAGTAGTGATTGTGAACAAGATGGATCTTCTGAGAGGAAAAGATGCGTCTAAAAAAGTAATGGAAGCTGTCTCTGAAGAAATTCAGACTGTCATACCGCAGGTAGGTATAATATATGATGTTGGTTTAAGGGGGTAGATAAGAAATAATGCTATTGCTGCTACAAAAACAGATAACGGGGATTCCAGTGGTGTTCATATCGGCGATGGAGGGGAAGGGAAGAATGGAAGTGATGAGGGAGGTGGTAGAGACGTACGAGAGATGGTGTATGAGGCTGTCGACAGCAAGGCTCAACCGATGGCTGTGTAAGGTCATGAGCCGGCATTCGTGGAAGGACCAGGCTGCGCAGCCCAAGTACTTCACGCAGGTCAAGTCGCGACCCCCCACTTTTGTGGCCTTTGTGGGGGGCAAAACGGGGCTTTCCAACACTGAAGTGAGGTTCCTAGTGAGGTCTTTGAAAGACGATTTTGATTTGGGGGGAATCCCGATCAGGATCGTGCAGAGGACCATCCAAAGAAATGCTGCCAACAGCAACACCAACACCAACAAGCGCTCTTCAACCACCAGAATTACTCTCAAAACTAGCTTGTCCGACAAGAGAGTTGTGCCTGCTGATGATGTATGAGTCCACATGATTATTATTTTTTTCTTCAGATATGTGTAAATCCCAAGTAATGAGTTTTCTTGACAGGCCAATGATTGATGTTAGTTTCATTAAAGCAGCAATTTTGTCTTTTTGAAATTTGAACTTCAACAATTCGGCATATTTCCAATAAAACTCTCAATAATGCTTACTGCCTGCCTGGTAATTGTTATAAGTGACCAAGTTTACTTTTCGTTTTTTGACGTCTTTATTCACAAAATGGTAAATATGTGTCGTTGAAAAGAGGGATACTTTAAGAATATGTATGTTGTGTGTGATAAGACTAGAGTGTCAAATAGAATGAAGATGCCATCCCTCATCATCGTCATCCTTGTTCTTGCATTGGTGGAGATGCCACGGTGTGCATCATCGGGGCTCCTTCGTGGCCCATTTCTACCGGGAGTAATACCATTCCATAGAGATAGTGGTCATCGAGCGTAGAGGCGTGGCAGGAGGTCGAATCGTCAATATGGAGATAGTGGTCTTCCCATAATGATCCATCATCTGCCTCTTATCTGGGACGGTCACCACCTCGTTTTCAAGACCCTTTGTTCCGAATCCCAAAAATTGGGTGGTGTAGAAGGCCATCTGTCTTTTGGGCATCCGGACTCATCCGACGCTCCAATGCCATGCTGCACTTGACCTACGAGTGCCACGTGGAAGTGGTGACCACTCCCCTGGAAGAGTCTACCATTGCCAAAAGACAACTCCAGCACCCTTACGCCGCTTTTGTCAAAGAGCCTCCTCAACCCTATAACATCTTACTAACCTTCCTCACTATTACCCATACATATACCCATTCTCCATTCTCCTTGTGGTTGGTTAGGAATACTTTAGGGCTGCTTCGGGTCTAAAATTGCGGAGCTGGTAGCCACGTTGGAGGTTCCCGATATTGACTTCACAAGCATTTCAATTACGAAGCGACACCATGCCCACAACATGACGTACAAGATATTGTCTCGAAAAGCTATGAACGACTCATCACTCAACTCCATATTCATACATTCACTCAAAACCTTTCATTTGTATTAATGAATAACTGAATGACGTCGTGAATGACAAGTGTGAGAAAGGAGACGAAAAGAACTGATCGGAGAGCGTACCCACGATACAAGGCTCCTGAAGTGTTTGTGCGGGTTCGTGTTGGACTAACACCATTTGTTATACATTAATGCGTTTAAGAATGCACCGAGCACATTCGAGACCAGCTCTGTGGCAGTCGAGAACATCGCTTGTCTCATCCTCAAAAGGTACTTTGCCCAACCTCCTTTACTTCCCACCAACCACCAGTGCATGAAGATCTATGAATAGCCATACCAGCTCATATATTATTTTGTAACGTATTATGTCGTCGTTTTCATAGCGTAAAAATGATTACCCGAGGGGAAAAAAACGACATCCCTTGAGGCGAGTTATTGAGAAAAATCTTTGGACCTGTGACTTGGTTGTTTTCACACGAAAATGAACAACTGATGTGATCCCATGTGCAAAGGAACAAAGGCGCTTCATCGAGCCTATTCCTAATTCAAGAGTACAAGACTTCAACAAAGAGTTTCATGGTTTGAACAAAGCTGAATGGAAGAAATATAAAGCTAGAGCCAAAAGCGACGCAAGAAGAAAACCCAACCACGAGGCCAAGGTCGGCGCAAATAAAGGAAAGCTTATTCACGTCATTTTAAGCAGTTTGAGCTATTTATTTGTTATTTTCATAGTTAAAAATAATAGATGAAGTTAGAGTCTTTTTAAAGTGTTTTTGGGCTTTAGTTATGCTTAATGAAGCCCATCTGTGTTAGGTATTAAGTTAGACTTTTAATTTTAATGTTATCAGGTCTAAATAATGTTTTGTAGGCCCATTTAAACTAGGGCAACAATGTACTCCGAATTTGCTTTGTATTTTCCTATTTAAAGGAGGTTTCAAGCTGAATGAAAGGCGTCCAGATTTTGATAAAAAAAATATGAGAGTCTTCTCTTGAGTTCTTATGAACTTCTATCGAACTTATCAAGACTAGTCTTGTGGCGTTCAAACCCGACTCATCAGACGGTCTTTCGCAACCGTTCGTGGCGTCATTCGATCCACCTTCGTTCCTAAATTGTAGACGATCTGTCGCTGTGCTATTGGGGTATCGGGTCTCGGAGCTTAGTCGGCCGAGGTTCATATTAAGTGGTATCATAGCTGTGCTCTACGTTTAGGTCTGCTTATCCAATTTTCTATTATTTTTCATTTTATTTGTATTCCTTTTTCTTTTTGTTGAAGTATCTTTTCCAGAAAAAAATTGAAAAAAAAGAAATAAAAAGAGACAGATCCAAAAAAAGGGTTTGAACAAAAAAAAAAAAAGAAAAGAAAAGAAGAAGAAGATGGATTTTGATGAGTTTTTTAGTGTGGCCAAAGGATATAATTTCGAAAGAAACAAAAAAAATTATGAAGAGATTGGATCGAATTGAAGAAAATCAACAATCCAAAAGTGTTGCTGAAAAGAAAAGGGTAGAGGCCCTTGACAAGAAATTGGATGTTTTGACAGAAAAATTTTGTATCGAGTTTGAACACCAGACCTTCCAGCAAAAGAAGAAGAAACATGCCCAACATGTCGAAGTTGTTGAAAAAAAAAGGAAATTCTTGTGGGAGATGAGTTAGTGACTACGCTAATCGAGGAGTCTATTCCCATAAAATTAGAAGTCCCAAATTTGGCAATTCCTTATTTTGAGGATAACAAGAATATGGAGGACGAAGTAATTTCGTTTCAAACGAAAAAGGTCAAGATTTTCTCTCCCATCTCTGAATTCAACAACATACAAGATTTGAGGACAAATCTTCTTCAAGAGAGAGAGAATGATGTGATCCCTTGTGCAAAGGAACAAAGGCGCTTCATCGAGCCTATTCCTAATTCAAGAGTACAAGACTTCAACAAAGAGTTTCATGGTTTGAACAAAGCTGAATGGAAGAAATATAAAGCTAGAGTCAAAACCGATGTAAGAAGAAAACCCAACCACGAGGCCAAGGGAGGCGCAAATAAAGGAAAGCTTATTCACGTCATTTTAAGCAGCTTGAGCTATTTATTTGTTATTTTCGTAGTTAAAAATAATAGATGAAGTTAGAGTCTTTTTAAAGTGTTTTTGGGCTTTAGTTATGCTTAATGAAGCCCATCTGTGTTAGGTATTAAGTTAGACTTTTAATTTTAATGTTATCATGATGAGGACATGCCCCAAAAGGAGCCGCAAGCAAAATACCAAGTGCCGGAAGGACCCGTGACGAGAGCTCGAGCGAGGAGATTCAAGGAGGAGCTTAACAATCTGATCATCAAGCTCCAAGATGAAGAAGGGGACAAGCTCGCAAAGGAGAGGATTCAAGGAAGCCAAGAAACAACAATGAAGAACGTTATTTGGGCTGAATTGAATTAGTCAGACTATTCCTATTTTTCTATTTTCAGTTTATGTTATTTGGGCCAAGACATGTTATTTAAAACGCCCATAATGGTTTGTATTGGGCTGGTCCTTTGTTTTATGCTTATTAGTACTTAAATAAGTCTAAATGGGCTTATTAGGTTATGGGGCCCATGGAGCTGCGAATTTGACCTTTGTAAACTCTATAAATTAAGCCTTTAGGCTGAATGGAAGACACAATTCTGATTTCGAGTTAAACACTATTCTGTGAGGATTTTCATTCTCTCTTTGGTTCGTTTAGAACTATTCGAGTCTCTTAAAAAGCGGTGCGTGTAGGAGTTCGAGCCCGACTCATCAGACGGCCATTCGCATCCGTCCGTGGCGTCATTCGATCAACCTTCGTTCCTAAAACATAGACGATCCGTCGCTGTGCTATTGGGGTATCGGGTCTCGGAGCTTAGTCGGCCGAGGTTCGTATCAAGTGGTATCAGAGCTAGTCTCTACTTTTAGGTCTGCTTATCCTTTGTTTCGTTTTCCTTGTTTTCTTTTCTCCGTTTGTGTTGTGTTCATCCCGTACGTACGTATTTGTTGTGTTGAGTCTGTGTTTGTTATCTTCGTATTAGGTCTGTGTTCTTTTCGTGCTAGGTCTGTGTTCTTGAGCATAAAAAAAAAACAAAACAAAAAAAGAAAAAAAAAAGATCCGAAAAAAAAGAGGAATCCGTGGAGATCATATATTTTTTGTTCATTACCGGGGTCTGTTTTAGGAAGTCAATTTTATTCAGTTTCCCGATTTTTGGCACCTAATTTCGGAAGTATCTTTATGTCTTAGTTTCCCTGATTTGCTTTTATCCCTTTTATTTCCAGAATCAATTTCCACTTAATTACCATTTCATTCGTTTCCTGATTTCGTGTGATCACAATCAATTTCAGCGTTTCACATTAATTCTGAATTAGTATTTATCTCCCGGATATCAAAAAAAAAAAAAAAGAAAGAGGATCCGAAAAAAAAAAAAAAAAAATCCTTGTATGTTTTGGAGCGTTTTCAGGTACCCTACATCCTATTGATATTTTTTTTTGTCGCCATTTGTCAATTGTGGGCTGATTGTCGCACCTTGGAAGAATTGTTTTTGGGACTTATTTAAGATCCTGATCATAACTTTCTGTGGTGTTATCTTTCTTGTTTGTGTCATTTGGGGTGTCGTTTTTATTGTTCGTGTCGTTTGGGTGTCGTTTGTGTCGTTTTGGTGTATCGTTTTCGAATTCCTTTCATCACCTTCCTGGTCTCTGAGTAGTTCGGTACGAGCCTATAGAGAGTTTGAGTGAGTGGTAAAAGGCAGAGAGAGTATAACTATCGCCATTATCAAACACGAGCGCTGAGTGATATTATTTGAGTGTAAACACGTGAGGGAGAGGTTGGTGAGGTTTTTTTTTCGTTACTAACAATATCTTGCAGCAACCATGTCTAACAACGGCGACGCAGATGAGGGAATTCCAGACCGGAGGCTGATGATGCAAGCCATGATAGGAGAAATGAGGAGGATGATGAGGGAAGAGTTGGAGCCGCTACGAGAACGTGTTGAGAGAGTGGAGGAAGGCCAACAAGCTCCCAACAGAGGAAGACGAAGACAGCCTAGGGATGAGACAGAAGATGAGATGGAGAATGATTTTGAAGAGGAGGATTATAGGAGAGGAGGACGAAACGAGAGAATGTTCGAAAGAAGACATGGAGGAAGGGACAGAGAAGACGGAGGAATTGGTGGCATCAAGCAGAAGATTCCAACATTCCAAGGGAAAAGTGACCCGGACGCCTACTTTGAATGGGAGACCAAAGCCCAGTTTGTGTTCAATTGCTACAACTACACCGAACGCAAGAAGGTAATACTTGCTGCCGCTGAATTCACTGATTATGCTATTGTTTGGTGGGATCAGCTGGTGACGAGTAGGCAACGGGATGGAGAGGAGCCGATAGAGACTTGGGATGAGATGAAGGCCATCATGAGGAAGAGATTCGTGCCTCGCCACTATTACCGAGAACTCTACCAGAAGCTTCAGCGCCTACGGCAAGGCACTCGCAGTGTTGAGGAGTACTACCGGGAAATGGAGGTTGCCATGATCCGAGCAAACATCAAGGAAGATCGCTAGTCTACCATGGCCAGATTTATCAACGGGCTGAACCCTGACATATCGGACAAGGTGGAGTTGCAGCATTATGTCGAGATGGAGGATTTGGTTCTCTTGGCCGTCAAGATTGAGAAGCAGCTCAAGACGAGGGGTAGCATGCGGGGAAACCGATTCTCAGAACAACCTGCATGGAAGAAGACCTTCAACCGAGACGAGAAGAGTAGTTTCAAACCACGAGGGGACGTAGCCAAGCCAAGCACTTCCACGGCCCCAACCACATCTAATCCTGGTCCCAGTGCTCAAAAGAAACCGGAGGCGTCATTTCAGCGAAACCGTGATATCAAGTGCTTCAAGTGCCAGGGAGTAGGTCACTTCGCGAATCAATGCCCGAATAAGAGGAGCATGACGATTCTTCCGACCGGAGAGATGGTTACCGACGATGAAGAGGAAGATCAAGAGTGTACCGGAGAAGAGTCAGACGAGGAAATTGAGGCACCATCGGAGCTCGTGTTGGTCTCTCGACGAACTATGAACGCCCAGGTTGTACGAGACGATGAGGAGCAGCGTGAAAACATCTTTCACACCAGGTGCCATATTGGTGAGAAGGTGTTTAGTGTTATCGTCGATGGAGGGAGTTGTACGAACATAGCCAGCGTTGCTGTAGTGAAAAAGCTTGGACTTCCAACGACAAATCACCCTCGTCCTTACAAGCTTCAGTGGTTTAATGATGGTGAAGAGGTACGTGTCTACAAACAAGTCCTTATCAGTTTCCGAATTGGCAGCTATGAGGACTCGGTGCTCTGTGACGTAGCACCAATGGACGTGGGGCATATACTTTTGGGGCGGCCGTGGCAATTCGACCGGAGGGTGACTCATGACGGCTGCACCAACAAGTACTCCCTCAGGCACAAGAATCGTACCATCACCCTCGCACCCCTTACTCCAAAGCAAGTTCATGAAGATCAACTGATGATGCAACAAGAGAAGGAAAGGTTAGGACCCTAGAGAAGGGAAAAGAACCAAGGGATGAGGTAAAAACAAAGAGAAAAAAAGAGAGAGTCCCAGAGAGAAAACCCGAGAGGGAAGTGGGGAGTGAAAAAAAAGATGGGGTCATGAAAAACAAAATCGGTGAGAGAAAACAAAACAACTTCTTTGCGGGAAAGAGTGATGTGAGGAAAGCCTTCTTTGCCAAACAGCCGATGATTTTACTTGTGTACAAGGAGGCTGCCTTATTCACTAACCAACATGGCGAGGTTCTACCTACTGCCATTGTTTCTCTTTTGCAGGAGTTCAAGGACGTTGTTGTTCGAGATATGCCAAGAGGACTACCACCGATTCGGGGGATTGAGCACCAGATTGACCTTGTACCCGGAGCCTCGCTTCCAAACAGACCGGCCTATCGAACCAACCTTGAGGAAACGAAGGAGTTGCAACGGCAAGTCGAGGAACTTTTGTCAAAGGGGTACATTAGAGAGAGCATGAGCCCTTGCGCCGTACCAGTTCTATTGGTTCCAAAGAAGGATGGGTCCCAGAGGATGTGCGTGGATTGCCGAGCCATCAACAACATCACGGTCAGGTATCGATTTCCCATTCCTAGATTGGATGATATGCTAGACGAATTACATAGTGCGTGTGTTTTCTCTAAGATTGACTTAAAGAGTGGGTACCACCAAATTAGAATGAAAGAGGGGGATGAATGGAAAACCGCTTTTAAAACTAAACTTGGGTTGTATGAATGGTTAGTGATGCCTTTTGGTTTGACTAATGCACCTAGCACATTTATGCGACTTATGAATCATGTTTTGCGTTCGTTCATTGGTAAATTTGTGGTGGTATACTTTGATGATATTTTGATTTATAGCAAGACCCTGGATGATCATGTCTTACACTTGCGTGAGGTTTTTATTGTACTCAAACGTGAACAGTTATTTGCTAACCTTGACAAGTGCACCTTTTGCACCGATCACGTTGTTTTCTTGGGTTTTCTTGTAAGTTCAAAAGGAGTGCAAGTAGATGAGGAAAAGGTGAAAGCTATTCAGGAGTGGCCGACGCCGACAAATGCAGCACAAGTACGAAGTTTTCATGGCTTAGCGAGCTTTTATAGGCGCTTTGTCAGAGATTTTAGCACGATCGCTGCCCCGCTCACGGACGTGATGAAGAAAAATGTGGCGTTCGCATGGGGGCAAGCACAAGAGGAGGCGTTCACCGAAATCAAAGGAAAATTAGTCAACCCTCCTTGTCTCGCATTACCTAACTTCGATAAACCATTTGAGGTTGAGTGTGATGCGTCCGGCATGGGAATCGGAGCAGTTCTCATGCAAGATCGACGGCCGATTGCGTATTTTAGCGAAAAATTGAGTGGGGCCACCCTTAAATTACCCCATTTACGACAAGGAGATGTACGCATTGATTCGAGCTTTAGAGACTTGGCAGCACTACCTTTTGCCAAGAGAGTTCGTGGTCCACACCGACCATGAGTCACTGAAGTACTTGAAGGGACAACAAAAGCTCAACAAACGGCATGCGCAATGGATGGAGTTCATCGAGCCGTTTCCATCGAGCCGTCTCCATGATGCGAATCGAGGAGCTAAAGTGGATGCAAGTGATCAAGGAGTTCAAATGGATACAAGTGGACCTGAGATGACTAAAAGAAAACTTTCAAGTGATCCATTAAGTTTGCCTAGTGGGCCTCTCACAAGGTTTAAGGCCAAACAATTCAAAGAGGCTCTAAATGGGCTGATTCAACAAGTTAGCTCATTTGGGCCCAAAGTTGAGGCAAATCTAAAGCAAGAGAGCCTAATTACAATGATTAAGGTTCTACAAGAGTAATCAGAATGCCTAGGTCGTTTTTAGGCATTGGATCCACATTTCTAACAATAAATAAGGCTGTTCACTCTTTTGGGAGTTACTATTGTAACCACTCAGAATAGTTGGACGAATTTGGGGTGTTTATACCCATTTAGTGTGTTGTTTTGTGTGTTTTTATGTCAAAAACTTTCAGTTTCAATGTTATAAGGGCTGAGAGTTATTTGCATTTAGATTTCAGCTTTTATTACTAGTGTCTTAAATGTTGTTTTTAGAGCTGTTGGAGCAAAACGTTTTTGGCTGATTGTAAAGCCTCTCCAAGGCTATAAATAAGTGTTTAGGAGAATGTAATCAGGGACAATTCCCCTTTGAATGAAATATATGTGAGTTTGTGTCTTTCTTGTTCTTGAAAAGACTTTTTGAACTTATCAAGTTTTCTTGTGGCGTTCAGCAACTTGACTTATCATCTTGATTCTTAAGTGATCATCTTGAGTGTCTTGGTGTGGCGTCATATATATTGTAGGCTTGGTTCTTATCTCTCTAGATATTGGGTCGAGTCTCAACATTCTAGTCCTTTGCAGATCTTGGGGTCTTTTTCCAATCATTGTTATTGGGTCTTATCACATTTGTTGGTAAGGATCATATCATTTGGTATCAGAGCTTGGGTTCTAAGGAAAAGTTTGTCTATCATTTATTTTAATTTTCGTTTGTGTCATTTCAAGTAAAAAAAAAAAAAAAAAAAAAAAAAAACACAAAAGAAAAAAAAAAAAAAAGCACAAAAAAAGTAGGTTTTCCCCATTTTTTTTTCGCACAACTTTCAGTTTTCTTTGTTTTCTTATCATTATAATTTAAAAAAAAGGCAAAAAAAAAAAGCAAAAAAAGCAAAAAAAAGAAATAGCCAAATGAAGAAAGAATTCAGTCTATCGTTGTAGTATTTTTGTTTGTTTTGTTTTATGGTCTGATTCTAGAATTGGTAATTGAGCTTTTTAGTTTACGTAGTGTGGGTTGTTTATCTCATATCTTATCCTTTGCTTTTGAGTCTCGTGATTTGTTGAGTTGTTTCACACATTGAATTGCTACTCGAAACACTTGTTGTTTACTTAGTCTGATTAAGAACAAAAGAAAACACTAGAGTGGAAAAAGGCAAGAGTGTGAGATTATTTGAGGGTAAAAGCCATTTTATTTCTAAACACGAGTGTTGAGCGGATACATTATTGAGAGAAACACGTGAGCGAGTGTTTGTGAGGTCCTCTAACAGATACGTTTTTTTTTTTATTAAAAAAAAATATATATTTTAAATGTCAGGAAACGAATCTGATCGTGGGAGATACGTACAACCACCACTTAATCGAAATCTTCAAATCTGCATTCGTGGCGTTGATGACGGAGAAGTTTGAGCAACTAAATGCGAGGATTGATGGAATAGAAGGGATGGCAGCAAATCATGCACCAAATGTTCCCAATAGACGAGCACAAAGAGCTGAAGAAGAGGGTGATGTATCGGAAGGTGTTGAAGACGAGGTTGCTGAAGATGGTGGAGAAGAGCGTCAACATAACCGGGGCAGGTTTGGGCGTGGTAATGAGAATAGAGAAGCTAGGAGGGGAAGGCCTGGAAGGGATGATGATTTGGGGAGTATAAAGGTGACCATACCTTCTTTTCAGGGGAGAAATGAACCTGAAGTCTATTTGGAGTGGGAGCAAAAGATAGAGATGGTGTTCGAGTGTCATAACTACTCGGAGATGAAGAAGGTGAAGCTCGCAGCGATTGAGTTCACTGATTATGCCATAATATGGTGGGATCAGTTGTTGAAAGAAAGGAGGAGAAATAGAGAGCGCACGGTGGAGACATGGGAGGAGATGAAAGCCA
Source organism: Urtica dioica subsp. dioica (assembly GCF_054948205.1). Classification (NCBI taxonomy): domain Eukaryota; kingdom Viridiplantae; phylum Streptophyta; class Magnoliopsida; order Rosales; family Urticaceae; genus Urtica; species Urtica dioica. Next base: position 3,296,234 of record NC_142764.1, on the reverse strand, counting down.
TCATGAGGCGGCGATTCATTCCAAGTTATTACCATCGGGAGTTGTACAACAAATTGCAGCGTCTAACTCAAGGAATAAAGAGTGTAGATGAGTATTTCAAGGAGATGGAGGTGGCAATGATAAGGGCAAACGTGGTGGAGGACAGAGAAGCAACGATGGCCAGATTCTTGCATGGACTAAATCGTGAGATAGCGGATGTCGTGGAGATGCAACATCACGTGGAGTTGACCGATATGGTGCACCAAGCCATCAAAGCGGAGCAGCAACTAAAGCGAAGGAACATGGCTAGGAGAGGACCAAGTATGTCGTCAACAAATTCGTGGAGGGCAGCCTCTAGACGAGATGAATTTCAAGCAAACAAGCCTAAATTTGACACTTTGAAAAACGTCGTACAACAACCAGGGGCTACACAAGGTAACAAAGAGGCTAATTCTACTAAAACACGTGATATAAAGTGTTTCAAATGTAGAGGTTCAGGACATATAGCCAGCGAGTGCCCAAACAAGAGGGTTATGGTGATAAACGCACAAGGTCAGCTTGAGTCGGAGGATGAGGAAGATGAAGTAGATGAGGACATGCCACCACTTGAGGATTGCAGCGATGGTGAATACCCAGTCGATGGAGAACTATTAGTGGCGAGGAGAGCTCTTAGTGCACAAGTGAAGAAAGAAGAAAATAATCAGCGCGAGAATTTGTTTCATACTCGATGCTTCGTGAACCGGAAAGTGTGTAGTGTGATTATTGATGGAGGAAGTTGCACGAATGTCGCGAGCAATGAACTTGTCGAGAAATTGGCGCTGCCTACCTTGAAGCATCCACGACCCTACCGTCTTCAATGGCTTAATGATAGTGGAAACATCAAGGTGACAAAACAAGTTCTTGTGGCATTTTCGATTGGCAAGTATGAAGATCAGGTGCTTTGTGATGTGGTACCGATGGAAGCTTGTCACATGCTTTTGGGGAGGCCATGGCAATTTGATAAGAGGGTCTCACATGATGGTTTCACCAATCGATACTCTTTTACTCTTAAAGAGCAACCTGTTACACTTGTACCATTAAGTCCCAATCAAGTTCTTGCTGATCAATTGAAATTACAAACAAAAGAGAAAAAGAAAAAGAAAAAGAAAAAGAAAAAGAAAAAGAAAAGGAAAGAGAAAAAGATGAAAAAAAGGAATTTGAAAAGAAAGAGAGAAACATGAGTGAAAAAGTTAGTCTCGTGGCAAAAAAAAGTGAGATCAAGAGGGCATTATTCACCCATCAGCCCCTTATAGTACTCATGTACAAGGAGGCCTTTTTATGTACTGATGATCTTGCCGGATCTTTGCCGAGCAACGTTTTCTCTCTTTTGCAGGAATTTGTAGATGTGTTTCCGGAAGAGGTACCTCCTGGTTTACCTCCTATTCGAGGGATCGAACATCAAATCGACTTTGTTCCTGGCTCCACAATTCCAAATCGACCAGCCTATAGAAGTAATCCGGAGGAGACTAAGGAACTTGAGCGGCAAGTCAGTGAGCTAATGGAGAAGGGACATGTGAGAGAAAGCATGAGTCCGTGTGCTGTTCCGGTGATTCTAGTGCCGAAGAAGGATGGGACATGGAGAATGTGTGTTGATTGTCGAGCCATCAACAACATCACGGTAAAGTATCGACATCCTATTCCTCGTTTAGATGATATGCTGGATGAATTGCATGGATCGTGTGTGTTTTCTAAAATTGATCTTAAGAGTGGATATCATCAGATTAGAATGAAAGAAGGAGATGAGTGGAAAACTGCATTTAAGACAAAATATGGATTGTATGAATGGTTAGTTATGCCTTTTGGGTTAACCAATGCCCCGAGTACATTCATGAGACTTATGAACCATGTTTTACGTACTTTCCTTGGACATTTTGTTGTTGTCTACTTTGATGATATTCTGATTTATAGTAAAAACCTTGAGGATCATGTTGCACATCTAAAATTGGTTTTAAAAGTTTTGAGGATCATGTTGTACATTTTGCACGGATAAGCTTGTGTTTCTTGGTTTTGTTGTAAGTGCTAAAGGGATTGAAGTTGATGAGGAAAAGGTGAAGGCAATTCACGATTGGCCAACGCCTACTTCGGTAAGTCAGGTAAGAAGTTTTCATGGTTTGGCTAGTTTTTATCGACGATTTGTTCGAGACTTTAGTAGCCTTGCAGCGCCGCTAACCGAAGTCATCAAGAAGAACATCCCATTTAAATGGGGAGCTGAGCAAGAAAAGGCATTCAGACTGATCAAGAAAAAATTAACTAACGCTCCTTTGCTTATTTTGCCTAACTTCACTAAAACGTTTGAAATTGAGTGTGATGCTTCAGGTTTAGGAATTGGTGGAGTTTTGATGCAAGAAGGAAGACCAATTGCGTATTTTAGTGTGTAATCAGAGAGGTTTTGGAGAGAAGAGGTTGTATATTTCTCATTCACGTAATGGGTATTTATACAAGTTAGACAAGAAACGTAAAGGAAAGAAATGAATTACAATAATTACATAATATTCTATTCTAATAACTATCCAATATTCTATAATAACTACCCAATATTATGTTCACATTCTAACACTCCCCCTCAAGCTGGAGCATATATGTTAATCATGCCCAGCTTGTTACAAAAATATTCGACCCGAACCCCATTAAGAGCCTTCGTGAAAATGTCTCCTATTTGATCGCCTGTCTTTACATATGAGGTGGAAATCAAGCCTTGTTGAATCTTCTCGCGAACAAAGTGACAGTCGATCTCAATATGTTTTGTTCTCTCGTGGAAAACTGGGTTGGATGCGATATGGATGGCAGCTTGGTTGTCGCACCATAATGTTGCTGGCAAAGTGACGTTGAAGCTTAATTCAGTCAATAGCTGTTGTATCCACATTATCTCGCATGTTCCTTGGGCCATCGCTCTGTATTCCGACTCCGCACTTGATCTTGATACGACATGTTGCTTCTTGCTCTTCCATGAGACCAAGTTTCCTCCAAAAAATACGCAATATCCAGTAGTTGATCTTCTGTCTATCTTGGACCCTCCATAGTCTGCATCTGTGAAGCATTCAATCCGATTGTGACCATGATTTGAGTATAGGATTCCACGTCCTGGTGCTCCTTTCAAGTAACACAAGATCTGTTCCAATGCTGCCCAATGATCAACTGTCGGAGATGCCAAGAATTGACTTACTATGCTGACGGAGTATGCAATGTCTGGACGAGTAACGGTGAGGTAGTTCAACTTGCCGACCAATCTTCTATATCTTTCAGGATCATCCATTGGTTCTCCCTCCTTAGTAAGCTGTATGTTGGGAGTCATTGGGGCACTGCATGTTCTGGCACCTAATTTTCCTGTTTCGGAAAGCAAATCAAGTACATACTTCCTTTGCGATAAGTATATACCTTTTTTGCTTCTCGATACTTCAACACCCAAGAAGTATTTTAGCGTGCCCAAGTCTTTTGTTTGGAACTGAGTGTGGAGGAATGCTTTGAGAGACGAAATTCCGGTAGTATCACTCCCTGTAATTACTATGTCGTCAACGTAAACAACTAGGAGAATGACACCATCTCTTGTGCTCCTGAAAAATACAGAGTGGTCAGATTTGCTCTTTCGAAGCCCAAACTCTTCAAAGGCATGGCTAAACCTTCCGAACCAAGCACGAGGGCTTTGTTTCAGCCCATACAACGCTTTTCGAAGACGGCAGACACGGCCCCCTGAGCAACAAAACCAGGAGGTTGCTCCATATACACTTCTTCATGTAGGTCGCCGTGTAGAAAAGCATTTTTTATGTCAAGTTGGTGAAGGTGCCAGTCATGAGTTGCTGCCAAGGAGATGAAGAGTCGGATGGATGTCAACTTGGCAACAGGAGAGAAAGTATCGGAATAGTCAACGCCGTATGTCTGGGCAAAGCCTTTAGCGACTAAGCGGGCCTTCAATCGAGCAATCGTGCCATCTGGATTCATTTTGACCGTAAAGACCTATTTACATCCAATTGCCCGTTTCCCTGAAGGAAGAGTAACCAACTCCCAAGTACCATTGTCATCTAAGGCATTCATTTCCTCTGTCATTGCTTTCTGCCAACCTGGATGATCTAATGCCTTACGAACAGTTTTAGGAATGGTGATAGAGTCGAGGGATGAAACAAAGGCATATGAGGAGGATGACAAAAGATTATATGAGATAGATGAAGAGATGGGGTAAGTACACTGTCGTTTACCTTTGCGTAATGCAATGGGAAGATCTTCGATTGGAGGTGGATCTGATGACGAAGGACCCGGTGTAGGACATGTCTCTGGAGGATCAATGAGCGTGTGTGGTACCGGACGGATACGACGAGTGTAGATCTTGATCGGAGGAGGAGGAGGTGCAACGCTAGGAGCAGGTTCAATGGTGTCTGTGGAGTCAAGTGCTATGGTGTCTGAGGAGTCAGGTGCTATGGTGTCTGTGGAGTCGGGTGCTAAAGGAGGTGATACTTGTGAGGGAGATGGAACGTCTGGTGAAGTAATGGAATAGACTAAAAGATCATCGTCCTCGGGAGGTGGCAAGGTTGATTTCTCAGATGTGAAGTATGGTAAGTGTTCTAGAAAGGTGACATCGATAGACACAAGATACCTTTGAAGACTAGGACAGTAACATCGATACCCTTTTTGAAGACGAGAGTATCCCAAAAACACACATTTTAAGGATTTTGGATCTAACTTTGTAAGAGCTGGACGAACATCCCAAACAAAACATGTACTACCGAAGATTTTTGGTTTAACGGGAAACAAAGGCTTTTGAGGGAATAATGTTTTGTAAGGAATCGCACCTTGAAGAACAGATGATGGCATACGGTTGATAAGAAAACACGCAGTAGAGATGGCATCAGCCCAAAAACACTTTGGAACACCTGTTTGAAATAGCAAAGCTCGTGCAGTTTCAAGAAGGTGTCGATTTTTGCGTTCAGCAACTCCATTTTGGGACGGAGTATTAACACATGAAGTTTCATGAAGCATGCCATGTTGGGTCATGTAATTTTGAAATTGACTAGACATGTACTCTTTGGCATTATCACTACAGAAGGTGCGAATAGAGATATTGAATTGAGTACGAATCTCAGTACAAAAAGAGCAAAATATTGAGAATAATTCAGAACGCGTTTTCATTAAAAATAACCAAGTTACACGAGAAAAATCATCCACAAAAGTGACGAAGTATCGAAAACCTGGTTTGGACGTAATAGGACATGGACCCCAAACATCTGAATGAACTAATTCAAACGGAGCGCTAGATCGTTTATTGATCCTAGGGCTAGAACTAAGGCGATGATGTTTAGCAAACTGACACGACTCACAATCTAAAGTCGAAATTGAGCGAAATTGAGGACAAAGAAGCTTGAGAAGAGGAAGGGAAGGGTGACCTAAACGACAATGTTCTTCAAGGGCAGACGTGGTGCTGGAACAAGCAATGGATTTGGGTGTGTCGAGAATGTAGAGGCCTCCAGATTCATGTCCTTTACCAATAGTCCGTTTGGTCATGAGATCCTGAAAAACACACGAGTTTGGGAAAAATGAGATTGAGCAATTTAACGTTTTTGTGAGTTGGCTAACAGACAAGAGATTAAATGATAGGTTGGGTAAGTGCAAGACTTGCGATAGCGTCAAAGAAGAAGTGGGTGTGATAGTGCCAGAACCAATAACATTGGAAGGGGATCCATCGGCTAAGGTAACCGTGGAAGCGGAAGCATGAGGTGTAAGGGTGGAGAAAAGTTTTGAATTACCTGTCATATGATCTGTGGCACCAGAATCAATGACCCATTTGGAGGATGAGGAAAGAAGACACGCACTCGGGTTACCTGATTCGGCAATGGCAGCGACAGAGGGTTTTGAAGTCCTTAGTGATTCTTGATACTCGACAAATTTGGCATACTCATCAGCAGGGACACGAACCAAATTGTTGTCGGAGGATGCAGCATGAGCAGATGGGTTCTTTTGATTCTTGTACTGAAGCTTTCGGCACTCTTGGATCGTATGACCTGGTTTCTTGCAGTAGTTACAAGTGACTGCGGCAGTGTCTGTTGGACGAGACTCTGAATTCCTTGGGGCTCCAGGTTTGTAATAGGCGGGGCGGCTTGAGCTATGCGTGTTTCGGGATAGTAAAGCTTCAGTGACAGGATTAGACGGGGCTCCCTCCGTGCGAAGAACGCGGCTGAACACCTCTTGGAGAGAGGAAATGTCGGAACCAGAGATTATCTGAGATCTTGCAGTGTCAAAGGTTGAAGGCAGTCCCGCAAGAAAACTCATAATGGCCATTTGCTCACGCTGTTGCTGCTGAACTTTCACATCGGCACTGAAGGGCAGCAACATGTTGAGCTCTTCATAGATCTTTTTGAACTCCATAAAATAGGTGGTGAGAGATTGGTCCTGTTTTTCAGCCCTGTAGAAGGCTTTGCATACATCGAACATGCGAGAGAGATTCCCTTTTCCAGAATAAAGGAAATCCAAATAGTCCATTAATTCTTTGACGAACTCGCAGTGATTAACAAGACCAATTACCTCACTACCAATGGAGTTACGGATTTGGAGGAAAAGGCGAGCATCTTCCCGAAGCCATGCTTGCTTTGACTCGTCACTTGGAGCTGTATCGGTTAGATGATCATCTTTGTCGATACTTCGAAGGAATAACCGGATGGTTTTGCTCCAATCGAGGTAATTAGAACCACTCAACTTGTGGTCGGTGATCTTCGAGAGGATCGGCATGATTTCCGGTACACCAACAGCCTTTATCTCAGCCATGTCGTTTTAGAAAGAGTGAGCAGCTAGACGGAACGTCGAAGAGATGAACCTGAGAATTTTTTTTTTTTTTTTTTTTTTTTTTTTTTTTTTTTTTTTTTTTTTGCGGCAGCGGCGGCGGCGGCGCGTGGAGGCGCGTGGGTTGGCGGAATAAACAGGTTTTGGCACAGAATTGATCGGAATTGAGTTTCTGAATGGTCTGGGTAAGTGGTGAGTGTAAGGGATCGATGGATTTAGATGATAATGATGAAAAGATTTCGGAGGCTTAGAAGATTTTCTGAAAAAAAAAAAAAAAAATCTGAAACCCTAATCTGGTGGTTTAGGGCAGATTAATCTCGAACCCAGGTAATGGGATGTTTGATTTCGAATTTTTGGGAATTTTCGGATGGCTCTGATACCATGTAATCAGAGAGGTTTTGGAGAGAAGAGGTTGTATATTTCTCATTCACGTAATGGGTATTTATACAAGTTAGACAAGAAACGTAAAGGAAAGAAATGAATTACAATAATTACATAATATTCTATTCTAATAACTATCCAATATTCTATAATAACTACCCAATATTATGTTCACATTCTAACATATTGCGTATTGAATATTGTGATATTTTAAAATTAACTAACGCTCCTTTGCTTATTTTGCCTAACTTCACTAAAACGTTTGAAATTGAGTGTGATGCTTCAGGTTTAGGAATTGGTGGAGTTTTGATGCAAGAAGGAAGACCAATTGCGTATTTTAGTGAAAAGTTGAGTGGGGTAGCCCTGAACTATCCTACTTATGATAAGGAATTATATGCATTGGTGAGGACTTTGGAAAATTGGCAGCACTATCTTTGGCCTAAAGAATTTGTGATACATACGGATCATGAGTCGTTGAAGCATTTGAAGGGCCAACACAAATTGAATAGACGACATGCGAAATGGGTGGAGTTCATTGAAACATTTCCGTATGTGATCAAATATAAGCAAGGTAAGGAGAATGTTGTGGCAGATGCATTATCTCGCAGGTACGTTCTACTCTCTACTCTAGATTCTAAGTTGCTTGGATTTGAGTACATTAAGGAATTGTATGCTTCTGATTCTGATTTTGGGGCAGCCTTTGAATGTTGTTCTAATGGGGCGAATGGAAAATTTTTTATTCATGATGGTTTTCTATTTCGTGAAAATAAATTATGCATTCCTCATTCTTCATTACGTGAACTACTTGTTAGAGAAGCACATTCTGGTGGTTTGATGGGTAATTTTGGGGCAGCTAAGACATTGGGTATGTTGCATGAACATTTCTATTGGCCCCATATGAAACGAGATGTTGAAAAGATTTGTGAGCGATGCATAACTTGTAAACAGGCCAAGTCTAAACAACAACCACATGGTTTGTATACACCACTTCCAATTCCTAGTGCACCTTGGGTTGATATTTCAATGGACTTCGTTTTGGGATTACCAAGGACTAAGAGGGGGAGAGATTCTGTTTTTGTGGTCGTTGATCGATTTTCTAAAATGGCACATTTTATTGCATGTCACAAAACTGATAACGCATCAAACATTGCTGACCTGTTTTTCAAAGAGATTGTTAGGTTGCATGGCATGCCTCGCACAATTGTTTCTGATAGAGATGCGAGATTCTTGAGCTATTTTTGGAAAACGTTGTGGGGAAAGCTGGGAACAAAACTATTGTTTTCTACTACTTGTCATCCACAAACCGATGGGCAAACTGAAGTGGTAAATAGATCATTATCCACTTTGTTGCGTTCTATCATTCAAAAGAACCTGAAAGCTTGGGAAGATTGTTTGCCACATGTTGAATTTGCATATAATCGTAGTGTTCACTCTGCAACTAAGTTCTCTCCTTTTGAAATTGTTTATGGTTTTAATCCAATAACACCTTTGGATTTGATTCCTTTACCTATTGGTGAGCAAGTTAACTTGGATGGGAAAAAGAAGGCAGATCTTGTGAAACAGATTCATGAGAAGACAAGGCAAAACATAGAGCGACGGACTGAGCAATACGCAAAGAATGCCAACAAGAGCCGCAAGAAAGTGATTTTTGAGCCAGGGGACTGGGTTTGGTTGCACATGAGAAAGGAGCGATTCCCTGAGCAAAGGCGTTCCAAATTACTTCCAAGGGGTGACGGACCATTCCAGGTTTTGGAGCGCATCAATGACAATGCCTACAAGCTTGACTTACCTGGTGAGTATGGTGTTAGTGCAAGCTTTAATGTTTCTGATCTATCATATTTTGATGTAGGTGATGATTTGAGGACAAATCGCTGTCAAGAGGGGGAGAATGATGCGAATCGAGGAGCTAAAGTGGATGCAAGTGATCAAGGAGTTCAAATGGATACAAGTGGACCTAAGATGACTAAAAGAAAACTTTCAAGTGATCCATTAAGTTTGCCTAGTGGGCCTCTCACAAGGTTTAAGGCCAAACAATTCAAAGAGGCTCTAAATGGGCTGATTCAACAAGTTAGCTCATTTGGGCCCAAAGTTGAGGCAAATCTAAAGCAAGAGAGCCTAATTACAATGATTAAGGTTCTACAAGAGTAATCAGAATGCCTAGGTCGTTTTTAGGCATTGGATCCACATTTCTAACAATAAATAAGGCTGTTCACTCTTTTGGGAGTTACTTTTGTAACCACTCAGAATAGTTGGACGAATTTGGGGTGTTTATACCCATTTAGTGTGTTGTTTTGGGTGTTTTTATGTCAAAAACTTTCAGTTTCAATGTTATAAGGGCTGAGAGTTATTTGCATTTAGATTTCAGCTTTTATTACTAGTGTCTTAAATGTTGTTTTTAGAGCTGTTGGAGCAAAACGTTTTTGGCTGATTGTAAAGCCTCTCCAAGGCTATAAATAAGTGTTTAGGAGAATGTAATCAGGGACAATTCCCCTTTCAATGAAATATATGTGAGTTTGTGTCTTTCTTGTTCTTGAAAAGACTTTTTGAACTTATCAAGTTTTCTTGTGGCGTTCAGCAACTTGACTTATCATCTTGATTCTTAAGTGATCATCTTGAGTATCTTGGTGTGGCGTCATATATATTGTAGGCTTGGTTCTTATCTCTCTAGATATTGGGTTTGAGTCTCAACATTCTAGTCCTTTGCAGATCTTGGGGTCTTTTTCCAATCATTGTTATTGGGTCTTATCACATTTGTTGGTAAGGATCATATCACTTGAAGGGACAACAAAAGCTCAACAAACGGCATGCGCAATGGATGGAGTTCATCGAGCCGTTTCCATGTGTCATCAAGTACAAACAAGGTAAGGAGAATGTGGTAGCCGATGCCCTTTCTCGAAGGTATGTCTTACTTTCCACTTTAGATGCTAAACTGCTTGGTTTTGAACATATCAAAGAGTTGTATCCAGAAGACCGAGAGTTTAGTGAGATATTTACGAAGTGTGATAAGGTGGCGTCGGGAGATTACTTTAGGCATGATGGATTTTTGTTCAGGCTTGGTAGACTTTGTGTGCCTAGTTGTTCTCTTCGGGAGTTGTTAGTTAGGGAAGCTCATGGTGGGGGCCTTATGGGACATTTTGGGATAGCAAAAACTCTAGGAGTGATCCAAGAGCACTTTTATTGGCCTCGCATGAAGCGTGATGTTGAGAGGATCTGTGGTAATTGTATCACATGTAGGAAAGCTAAGTCGAAAGTTCATTCACACGGTATGTATACACCTTTGCCTATTCCTAGCTCACCTTGGGTAGATATATCTATGGATTTTGTGTTAGGCTTGCCTAGGACTAAGCGAGGTCGTGATTCTGTTTTTGTAGTGGTTGATAGGTTTTCAAAAATGGCACATTTTATTCCATGTCACAAAACCGATGATGCTTCTAATGTTGCTGATCTGTTCTTTCGAGAGATTGTTAGGTTGCATGGCATGCCTAGGACGATTGTCTCGGATAGGGATACCAAGTTCTTAAGTTACTTTTGGAAGACCTTATGGGCTAATTTGGGTACTAGGTTGTTGTTTTCGACTACTTGTCACCCCCAAACTGATGGTCAGACCGAAGTAGTTAATAGGACCTTGTCGACTTTGTTGAGGGCAATAATTAAGAAGAATATCAAAACTTGGGAAGATTGTTTACCACATGTTGAGTTTGCTTATAACCGCGCTATTCATTCATCTACTAAGTTCTCACCCTTTGAGATTGTCTATGGTTTTAACCCACTAACACCATTGGATTTATCTCCTATTCCTATGTCTGAGCATGTGAATTTAGATGGTGAACAGAAAGCAAAGCTTGTTAAGCAGCTTCACGAGAGGGCACGACTCAACATTGAGCGAAGAACAGAGCAGTATGCGCAGCAAGCCAACAAGGGCCGCAAGAGAGTGATTGTCGAACCTGGTGATTGGGTCTGGTTACATCTACGGAAGGAGCGTTTTCCGGAGCAACGCAAGTCCAAACTACAGCCGCGTGGCGATGGACCATTCCAAGTTATTCACAGGATCAACGATAATGCTTACAAATTGGATCTTCCAGGTGAGTATAATGTTAGTGCTACATTCAATGTGACTGACTTATCTCCTTTTGATGCAGATCATGATTTGAGGGCAAATCCTTTTCAAGACGAGGGGAATGATGAGGACATGCCCCAAAAGGAGCCGCAAGCAAAATACCAAGTGCCGGAAGGACCCGTGACGAGAGCTCGAGCGAGGAGATTCAAGGAGGAGCTTAACAATCTGATCATCAAGCTCCAAGATGAAGAAGGTGACAAGATCGCAAAGGAGAGGATTCAAGGAAGCCAAGAAACAACAATGAAGAACGTTATTTGGGCTGAATTGAATTAGTCAGACTATTCCTATTTTTCTATTTTCAGTTTATGTTATTTGGGCCAAGACATGTTATTTAAAACGCCCATAATGGTTTGTATTGGGCTGGTCCTTTGTTTTATGCTTATTAGTACTTAAATAAGGCTAAATGGGCTTATTAGGTTATGGGGCCCATGGAGCTGCGAATTTGACCTTTGTAAACTCTACAAATTAAGCGTTTAGGCTGAATGGAAGACACAATTCTGATTTCGAGTTAAACACTATTCTGTGAGGATTTTCATTCTCTCTTTGGTTCGTTTAGAACTATTTGAGTCTCTTACAAAGCGGTGCGTGTAGGAGTTCGAGCCCGACTCATCAGACGGCCATTCGCATCCGTCCGTGGCGTCATTCGATCCACCTTCGTTCCTAAAACGTAGACGATCCGTCGCTGTGCTATTGGAGTATCGGGTCTCGGAGCTTAGTCGGCCGAGGTTCGTATCATATCAGGTCTAAATAATGTTTTGTAGGCCCATTTAAACTAGGGCAATAATGTACTACGAATTTTCTTTGTATTTTCCTATTTAAAGGAGGTTTCAAGCTGAATGAAAGGCATCCAGATTTTGATAAAAAAAAATATGATAGTCTTCTCTTGAGTTCTTATGAACTTCTATCGAACTTATCAAGACTAGTCTTGTGCCGTTCAAACCCGACTCATCAGACGGTCTTTCGCAACCGTTCGTGGCGTCATTCGATCCACCTTCGTTCCTAAATTGTAGACGATCGGTAGCTGTGCTATTGGGGTATCGGGTCTCGGAGCTTAGTCGGCCGAGGTTCATATTAAGGCCTGAATAATGTTTTTTAGGCCCATTTAAACTAGGGCAACAATGTACTCCGAATTTGCTTTGTATTTTCCTATTTAAAGGAGGTTTCAAGCTGAATGAAAGGCATCCAGATTTTGATCAAAAAAATATGAGAGTCTTCTCTTGAGTTCTTATGAACTTCTATCGAACTTATCAAGACTAGTCTTGTGGCGTTCAAACCCGACTCATCAGACGGTCTTTCGCAACCGTTCGTGGCGTCATTCGATCCACCTTCGCTCATAAATTATAGACGATCCGTCGCTGTGCTATTGGGGTATCGGGTCTCGGAGCTTAGTCGGCCGAGGTTCATATTAAGTGGTATCAGAGCACTTAATATGAACCTCGGCCGACTAAGCTCCGAGACCCGATCCCCAATAGCACAGCGACAGATCGTCTACAATTTAGGAATGAAGGTGGATCGAATGACGCCACGAACGGTTGCGAAAGACCGTCTGATGAGTTGGGTTTGAACGCCACAAGACTAGTCTTGATAAGTTCGATAGAAGTTCATAAGAACTCAAGAGAAGACTCTCATATTTTTTTTATCAAAATCTGGACGCCTTTCATTCAGCTTGAAACCTCCTTTAAATAGGAAAATACAAAGCAAATTCGGAGTACATTGTTGCCCTAGTTTAAATGGGCCTACAAAACATTATTTAGACCTGATAACATTAAAATTAAAAGTCTAACTTAATACCTAACACAGATGGGCTTCATTAAGCATAACTAAAGCCCAAAAACACTTTAAAAAGACTCTAACTTCATCTATTATTTTTAACTATGAAAATAACAAATAAATAGCTCAAACTGCTTAAAATGACGTGAATAAGCTTTCCTTTATTTGCGCCGCCCTTGGCCTCGTGGTTGAGTTTTCTTCTTGCGTCGCTTTTGGCTCTAGCTTTATATTTCTTCCATTCAGCTTTGTTCAAACCATGAAACTCTTTGTTGAAGTCTTGTACTCTTGAATTAGGAATAGGCTCGATGAAGCGCCTTTGTTCCTTTGCACATGGGATCACATCAACAACTATTTAATGCTTTGAGCGGTTTGATCCAAGGCCGGACCAAGAGGCCGCACCCGAGCCAACTAGAGGAAACTCGAAAGTCATGAGTGTTTGCTCTTCTAGTTCAAAGGCGTTCTTTGTTCGTCGCGGAGATCTAAGAGTAAGACTAAGAGAAATTAAGCTTAGAGGGGTGCAAAGGCAGTGCCTCTGACGTGCACTCTAACGATCAACTAGTCTAATTGCTGCTGATTTTTGTTAGTGAATATTTAGGAAGATTGTAGGCTCGACAGAGGAAACGGAGGGCTGAGAGTCCTCAATAGCGTTTCAAAACTCTAGAATCGAGTAATCTTGAAAGAATAGAATTGTATATACCTTGCCCTCTCTGACGAAAGGTATTTATAATGCATGGGAGGCTGAGGAGAAGCTTCTGGTCGTTTGGCATGGAGCGCGTGACTCGATTTGTCTTGCGAGGGCGCATGAGGCTGCGTGCACCTAATTTTTGAGGAGCGCGCAATGTGTTTTGGAAGAGAGCGCAAGATGCAATTCTCTATGTGCTGGCGCAGGATGTGCGTCTGTCTGCGCGGTGCGCGTGAGTGCTCTGCTTCGTCGATGAGCTCGAACTTAGAATTTGGCCCGTTTTATATGGGCTTTTGGCTCTCTTTTGGCCTTGATTGGCTTTTTAGTTGCCCAGCCTGATGGGCCTTCAGATTCGGAATTCGACGTAAGTCGCGCTAAATTTAGTTTCGAGATTTTTGGGAACGACCGACAACATTGACGAGAACACAAAAAGGAAACTTCTTCTACTCCTCCCCCATGAGTACATATAAAAATATTTAAATACACAAGTGAAATCACACATGAATTTTTATATACAAAAAGAAACATGCATATCCAAAAAGGGTAATCAATGAATCAAATAAAAAAAAACCAACATATGCGGAATAAACAAATCAGTCAAACTTTCAGCTTTGGTGGAACTATCAGTGAAGAGAAATCATCGGCACTCCTGGGAACCATCAACGAACGCGTGCTCATAATCATCGGCATGCATAATCTTCAGTGGGATAAGACTATAAGCCCCGACCTTCGACGAGTAAACCATCGGTGTGTCGGAGATTCCTGCGTAGTCTGTTGCCGGTCGTTTTCGGAAAATCCGAGACGCCAAGAAGGCACGTCGCTCAAAGGGCCGATGGTCAGGCCGGAGGTCCTGAAGAGCGGCAAGTCTTCAAGCCCTCGCCCAAACTCTTGACTTCTTGAGTCGAGCTTAGCCCCTCGAGTTGAGACTTGAGTCGGTTCCTCGAATCGAGCCTCGCTCTTCGAGTTGAGCCTTGAGTCGGTTTCCTCGGGTCGAGCATCGTTCCTTGAGTTGAGCCTCGAGTCGGTCTCCTCGAGTCGAGCTTCACTCCTCGAGTCGAGCACCAACTCGAGTCCTATCCGTCAAACAAACATTTGTGTCATAACCCAAAATACCATGCCCACAATAGTTCAAAGGGCCCGGAAGCGAGACGGTCGCAAAAAGCCCACAAAAACGAAGCCCAGCGCGCGCCGCGGGTTCTGCACAGCGCGCCGCGCGCCAAGGCTCGTGCGCCGCGCAGGTCGTGCGCCGCAGGTTGTGCGCCGCGGGTTTTGGCACCGCGCGCCGCACGCCAAGGCTCGCGTGCCGCGCAGGTCGTGCGCCGCAGGTTGTGCGCCGCGGGTTTTGGCACCGCGCGCCGCGCGGTGTGCGTCGCGGGTTGTGCGCCTCTTCTTGAAAAGAGACGCGTTCCTAGTCCCACATGGACGCCGAATGACCCCCTTAGGGTCGTCAAACACCTATATAAACCCCTCCCACTGAGGGGAAAATCATCCCTTCATCTCCTATCGACACGCTCGATTTCTTACTCTTCTCTGCTTCTCTGGATGCCATATTTGGCCTGAAGCAGTTTCTATTCTCTCTCCCCCGTTCTCAGAGGTTCCGAAGCACTCACGGGGACTTCCCGGACGTCGCTCTCTCTGACCGAACGTTCTCCGGTGCTCAAGCACGCCCCTAGGGTTCTCGACTAGAGTTCCCCTCGCGCGTCTAACACGCTAGACGCGTACGTGATCTCTGAGGTTCTGAGACGCTGCCGAGGACTCCTCGCGCCCCGTCTCCTTCGTCGAGCACGCTTCTCCGCCGAGGTTCTACGCCTCATACTGCGTCTTTCACGCTTGAACTACGTTCTGACCTGATCCCACGCACGGGTACGTAGGCAGCTGACAACCAAGGCACGGTCACTCCTCCTCCTCACCCCCTACCTCTCCCGAGAGGCGGGTTGATCGGAGAAAACCCTAGCTCGAGACTATCGAGTTCACACTCTTGGCCCGGGTGCGATCACTTGGTCCGGCCTTGGATCCAACCGCCCGAGGTTTTAAATAGTTGTTCATTTTCGTGCGACAACATTTTGGCGCTAGAAAGAGGGGACTTCCCGACCTGTTCATCCCGAAATCCCTTCTGTTCATCTTCTTCTTTTCTTCTACAAACTCAACCTTCTCAAACTTGAGAAAAGATGAGTAGTCAGCCACCCGTACGTTCTGAGGGCGTTAACAACCCCGATAACGTCACTGGGACAAAAAAATATTTCTTTCGCTCTCACGCGCATGGTGACGAAGAGTCGCTCCACGAAGAGAGCTCGACCCGCTCACCATCTCCATCTCCAGACAGCAGGGACGACCGCATCATGGAGTTGGAGGAGAATATCCGCCAACTAAAGGCGAAGAACGCGAGGTACCACAGCCGACTGGTTGCGAAGCAACCCGCGCATGACACAATGATCCCCAATGGGGGTCCTGAAAACCTCAACGAGGAAAACCGCGACCGCGACCCTGATTACGAGGGTACTGGCGATTCGAAGGATATCGAGACTTCTCTCACGAAGGACAGGGAACACCCCGCCGTGTTTGAAGCCGGTCCTTCGAATCCCCTACCCCGGACAGGCAACACGCCGGCTGCTTCTCAAGGGGGAAATTCTCGACGTTCGGCCCTCGACCGACTAGGTCACAGGGAGAATGTTGCGGAAAGTCAGGGCACGCGGAGAGCGCGCTGTCGCAGACGAAGCCGTCGCCTCCGTACGACCAGCCCTGATCTTAGGGACCACCTCACCGCCCAACGCATTGAACGTGGCGATGACCTAAGAGAGCGACTGAGCTCTCGGCCAAACATCCCCGTAGCAGCCTCAACTAACGGGAACCGACGCACGGGTCAAGGGTCAAATGAAAGACGACAAGTGACTCCTCCCGAACAGGGAGTTACTCCGACTACCGGTCTCGATGTGATCACTATGATCCATAATCTTCGAAATGAAGTACGAGATCTCCGAGAACACGGAATAGGCGGAAGTGCCTATGGGGTCGTCGAGGAGAATTCATCGACTTTCACGGCTCAGATATTGGCCGAGGTGTGTACGGGAAATTTCAAACTCCCGAACTTCTCTCCCTATGATGGGAAAGCGGATCCCGCTTACCATATCCAGCACTATGAAACCTGGATGACAATGCAGGGTGCCACTCCCGGCGCTATGTGCCAAGCTTTTAGTCTTACCCTCGCCGGACCCGGCTTCGAGTGGTTCAAGAACTTAAGGCCGGGAAGCATCCGCTCGTTCAAAGACCTGAAGGACATGTTCCTAGTACGGTTCGCTACGTCTATGCTCCAAAAGAAGACCAAGATGTACCTGTGGTCAATCAGGCAAGAGGATGGCGAGTCTCTTAGACGATACCTCGCCCGATTCACTGAAGAATCGAATAAGGTCGACCGCTTTGACGACAAAGACGCAATCACTGCCATCATTGAAGGCTTGCGCACAAGTGACTTCCTTAAGTCCATCGTCGGCCGTGTCCCTTCTACCATGGCCGAGTTAATGACTCGAGCCAAGACCTTCATGGGAGTCGAAGATTACCTCGATGGTCGCAAGGGCAATGATCAAAGCCCTCACCACCGAGACGAGCCTAGCAACGAGCAAGGCAACTCCCGAAAAAGGCGAAACAGAGGAGGTCAGACTTTTAATAGCCGACCTCCGATGCCCCAGAAGCCGCGACTTGATGAAGACTTTAAGGGCTACTCGTCGTTCACACCGTTGAACACGACGCCGGATCAAATCCTAGCTTTGGCGCGTGACAAGTTCACTCCCCCGGCTCCAATGAGCAAAGACCCCGCGACTCGCGACCGGTCTAGATATTGCGAGTTCCATCAGGAATACGGTCACCTGACCTCCGAGTGCCACAGTCTTAAAAGGCAGATCGAGGCATTGATCCAACGGGGTGAGCTGAAAGAGTTCGTGTTACGCATGATTAGCGCTGCGGGCCCCACCACAAACAGACCACAGTCTGGCAAGGGAGGAGGAACAGCCGCTTCTGCCGACTGAACCACGGCTACCGCCGACGCCAATCCACAACTCCACGTTGTGACCACCATACTGGGCGGTCCACAAGATGGAGACTCAGCCCGACTTCGGAAGAAATTCCTAAGGGCCGCATCCCAAGGAGACGCTGCTATGCACGTCAACCTCACCTACGAGGAACCTCCGTCCATACCTCACGAGACGATGTACTTCACCAACGAAGAGGCCAAGCGAGTTGTGCATCCGCACAATGACGCGATTGTGCTAAAAGCCCAAGTGGCTAATAACTTGGTGAAAAGGGTTCTCATCGACAACGGCAGTGCTGCCGACATAATATTCAAGTCCACCTTAGAGCGCATGAAGCTCGGGGGGCTACGCCCAACTCCGACCCAAACACCTTTATTCGGGTTCATTGGGGAGAGAGTCATGACCGAAGGCATCATCGATTTGCCGGTCACCTTCGAAACTCCCGGAGGCATTGAAGTCGTTCACATGGTCCCATTCCTAGTGGTCGATCAAGAGTCGCCCTACAATGTAATCATTGGGCGACCCACGCTGAACCGACTAAGGGCCATTACTTCAACATACCACCTACTGGTGAAGTTCCCCACCGAGGATGGAATCGGCACCATGGCTGGAGATCAATCCCAAGCCAGAATATGCTACATCCAAGGAATCGATGGAAAAACCGCTAGAAAGACGGTTAACACGATCTCCCGAATCAGAGATAGCGTCGAGTCGACCAAGGTCCTCCGCGAAATCCACGAAGACCTCTGCATGACACTCAAGTGCAAGGCGCCGACGTCTTCATCCCAAACAGGGAGGGACCCCACAAAGTCTGCCAAGTCATACATGATGAGACACGCTACATCAAATACACAGACACCGATCCGTCGCCTGTGGAATGCAGAACACTTGAGAAAGTACTACCAGTAGCCAGCGCTTCCCCCCATTTTATTTCTTTGCTTTCCAACATTCAATAAGGCCTACGGGCCAATGTTTTAGGATTTCCTATTTTTGCAATATTAATAAAGTTCGATGTTTCTCTTTCAAAATCCACTTTATCAAAGATTTTCAATCATCAAAGATTACACTTGTAAACCCAAAACTCGGGGGGCTAGTGACATAGGCAATGGTAAGTACGCTCAAAATCCTCAAGAAAGTACGCTCCACAAAAAGAAAGCACGCTCCGTCAAAACAGAACACCCGAACATAAAACGGGAACAAGCGTGCACGTAAGACGCCTCAGTGGCGCGCCGTAAGACATCCCCGAGATGCAGGCTAAAGACGCCTCCGCGGCGCGCCGTAAGCCATCCCCGAGATGCAAGCTAAGACGCCTCCGCGGCGCGCCATAAGCCATCCCAGAGATGCAGGCTAAGACGCCTCCGCGGCGCGCCATAAGCCATCCCAGAGATGCCGGCTAAGACGCCTCCGCGGCGCGCCACAAGCCATCCCAGAGATGCAGGCTAAGACGCCTCCGCGGCGCGCCACAAGGCATCCCAGAGATGCAGGCTAAGACGCCTCCGCGGCGCGCCACAAGCCATCCATGAGATGCAGGCTAAGACGCCTCCGCGGCGCGCCATAAGCGATCCCAGAGATGCAGGCTAAGACGCCTACATGGCGCACCTAAGACGCCTACATGGCGCACCTAAGACGCCTACATGGCGCACTTAAGACGCCTACATGGCGCAACCAAGCCGTCACTCGTGACGCACCTAAGACGCCTACATGGTGCACCTAAGACGCCTACATGGCGCAACCAAGCCGTCACTCGCGACGCACCTAAGACGCCTACATGGCGCACGTAAGACGCCTACATGGCGCAACCAAGTCGTCCCTCGCGACGCACCTAAGGCGCCTACATGGCGCACTTAAGACGCCCACATGGCGCAACCAAGTCGTCCCTCGTGACGCACCTAAGTAACCTACATGCCCCATCTAGGCCATCCCTCACGACGTGCCTACGATGCCTAAAACAACGTACAGAGCCGTCTCTAACGACGCGCTCTAAGTCGCCACAAGGCATTGCATATGATGACCAACCGCAACGCACTTGAACCGCCACACTAGGCACAGTTCATGCTATCTCCGCCACCGCCGACTGAGCACGATCACACCCGCCTTGGGAGACTCTCCATTCCGTGCGAGCTAATCAAAGCTTCTCGTAAAAACTCGCAAACTCCGCCTCTGAGCGAGAACCTCGCTCAGCCTGAGCTAGCTGAGACTTCACTCGAGCAAGCTCCTCCTGGAAGAGTCCCAGGCAACAAATGAGGTCGTGTAGAACCTCCTCGAGTCGAGTCAGTCTCCTCGAGTCGAGTCTCGTTCCTTGAAACGAGTCAATTTCCTCGAGTCGAGTCAGTCTCCTCAAGTCGAGCATCGCCCCTTAAGTCGAGTCGCCCTCCTTGGGTCGAGCCTTGCCCCTCGAGTCGAGTCATTCTCCTCAAGTCGAGCATCGCTCCTCAAAGTCGAGTTGCTCTCCTTGAGTCGAGTCTTGCTCCTTGAGTCAAATCATTCTCCCCGAGTCGAGCATCGCTCCTTAAGTCGAGTCGCTCTCCTTGAGTTGAGCCTTGCTCCTCGAGTCAAGTCGTTCTCCCGGAGTCGAGCATCGCTCCTTAAGTCGATTAGCCCTCCTTGAATCGAGTCTTGCCCCTCGAGTCGAGTCATTCTCCTTGAGTCGAGCATCGCTCCTTAAAGTCGAGTCGCTCTCCTTGAGTCGAGTCGTGCTCCTCGAGTCAAGACATCCTCCTCAAATCAAGCCATGCTCCTCGAGTCGAGTCACTCTCCTCGAGTCATCCCCCTCGAGTCGAGCATCACTCATCAAGTCATTCTCCCCGAGTTGAGTCTTGCTCCTCGAATCGAGTCATACTCCTCGAGTTGAGCATCGCCCCTCGAGTAGAGTCATATTCCTTAAAGTCCAGCCAATCTCCTTGAGTCGAACCTAGCCCCTCGAGTTGAGACTTGAGTCGGCTCCCCGAGTCGAGCCTAGCCCCTCGAGTTGAGACTTGAGTCGGCTCCCCGAGTTGAGCTTCGCTCCTCGAGTTGAGACTTGATTCAGTCTCCTCGAGTCGAGCCTTGAGTCAGTCTCCTCGAGTTGAGCTTCGCTCCTCGAATCGAGCCTTGAGTCAATCTCCTCGAGTCGAGTCCCGCTCCTCGAGCAAGCACCTGGAGCGACGTGAAGAACAGGTTAGCCAAAGTAGAGACCCGCGCTCGCGCCTGGGGAATAAGGGCCGATCTTCCGAACGCAGACGAAGAAGCGTCACCAAGGCGGGAATGGCGGATGCCCCGTGAGACCGACTTATGCTTGATGCGTGGTCAAACTTTTAGCGTTTATCCCCGAGCAGTCGAAGCCCTCCGGTGCGGCAGAGCCTTCCGCCAGGTGCCACTCCGTCTTCTCGAAGCATCAGCCCGCAGCATCAACCTCCATCTTCGAGACCTCGGAATGAGCACGCCTTTGCTAAATGCAAAAGTGCAGTCGCCTTCCAAGCTGGCCGAGACGGAAGCCATGATCTTCCCCTAATAAGTCACGATTACACAATCGTCGCCCTGCTAGTCGTCGTCGAGTCCCATGGACTCCGGATTGATGATATTATCAAGAAAAATGCCATCGAAGAAAGACTTGGGCATGACTTCGTCACAAGATCAACGAGCTGCGACACGCCGGTACGCCTCTACACAAATGCGTGTCCCGCTTGCCCACGCATGTCCCCTTTGCCTCGCCCATGTCAAGCTACGTCTCCTATCAGCTTGGATCCTCCTCCACGTGTCGATCACACACGCGTGTCGAGAGAGACGAAAAAGCGAGAGAGAGCACTATCAATTGTGAGAATATCCTTCATAACCACAAAAGCTTCGTGACAGTCAAGCTCTAGGAAGTCTATTTTCCTCAAACACCCGGCGGAAACAACTAAAAGTTCACCGCCCAGGACCTCCCAAGCAATGAACTTGGGGGGCTAATGTTGCCGGTCGTTTTCGGAAAACCCGAGACGCCAAGAAGGCACGTCGCTCAAAGGGCCGATGGTCAGGGTGGAGGTCCTGAAGAGCGGCAAGTCTTCAAGCCCTCGCCCAAACTCTTGACTTCTTGAGTCGAGCTTAGCCCCTTGAGTTGAGACTTGAGTCGGTTCCTCGAATCGAGCCTCGCTCTTCGAGTTGAGCCTTGAGTCGGTTTCCTCGGGTCGAGCTTCACTCCTTGAAGTTGAGCTTCGAGTCGGTCTCCTCGAGTCGAGCATCGCTCCTTGAGTTGAGCCTCGAGTCGGTCTCCTCGAGTCGAGCTTCGTTCCTCGAGTCGAGCACCAACTCGAGTCCTATCCGTCAAACAAACATTTGTGTCATAACCCAAAATACCATGCCCACAATAGTTCAACGAGCCCGGAAGCGAGACGGTCGCAAAAAGCCCACAGAAACGAAGCCCAGCGCGCGCCGCGGGTTCTGCACCGCGCGCCGCGCGCCAAGGCTCGCGCGCCGCGCGCCAAGGCTCGCGCGCCGCGCAGGTCGGGCACCGCAGGTTGTGCGCCGCGGGTTTTGGCACCGCGCGCCGCGCGCCAAGAGTCGCGCGCCGCGCAGGTCGTGCGCTGCAGGTTGTGCGCCGCGGGTTTTGGCGCCGCGCGGCGTTGCAGCGGGTAGCACGCCGCGCGGTGTGCGCCTCTTCTTGAAAAGAGACGCGTTCCTAGTCCCACATGGACGCCGAATGACCCCCTTAGGGTCCTCAAACACCTATATAAACCCCCTCCCATTGAGGGGAAAATCATCCCTTCATCTCCTATCGACACGCTCGATTTCTTACTCTTGTCTGCTTCTCTGGATGCCATATTTGGCCTGAAGCAGTTTCTCTTCTCTCTCCCCCGTTATCAGAGGTTCCAAAGCACTCACGGGGACTTCCCGGACGTCGCTCCGTCTGACCGAACGTTCTCCGGTGCTCAAGCACGCCCCTAGGGTTCTCGACTAGAGTTCCCCTCGCGCGTCTAACACGCTAGACGCGTACGCGATCTCCGAGGTTCCGAGACGCTGCCAAGGACTCCTCGCGCCCTGTCTCCTTCGTTGAGCACGCTTCTCCGCCGAGGTTCTACGCCTCATACTGCGTCTTTCACGCTTGAACTACGTTCTGACCTGATCCCATGCACGGGTACGTAGGCAGCCGACAACCAAGGCACGGTCACTCCTCCTCCTCACCCCCTACCTCTCCCGAGAGGCGGGTTGATCGGAGAAAACCCTAGCTCGAGACTATCGAGTTCACACTCTTGGCCCGGGTGCGATCACTTGGTCCGGCCTTGGATCGAACCGCCCGAGGTTTTAAATAGTTGTTCATTTTCGTGCGACAACATAGTCCACCTTTGGCGTCCTTGAATGTCAACGCCACTCCACTGCTACTGCCTCGACTAGAGCACAAAAACCCAAAGAGAGATGCATATATATACACGTATGTATATATGTATATATAATATAGATACGTAATATATATATTTATATGGGTAATCTAGCAACGTAGCCAATTTCAAACATGGTTTTAAGGATGTAGTCAACGTTTGGTAAATTTTGTAATCTAGCCACTTACATAAATAAATGGTTATAAAATATCAAAAATACCCTTATGTAACATAAATCATAGAAACCAAATACTAGCTAGCGTTTCAGTCAGTCGAAGTTTATCGTGCGTAAAATAAACGGAAATTAACTGAAATTAACAAAGCAGCGGAGATTAACAAAAAATTAGAAAGAAATAAACGCTCAATGAGCAACTTTGGCAAATATAGAATTTTTTTTAAAATTCTAAATATATACACGTGTATTAACTTCAAAAATTCGTATTGAAAATTTTATCGGCTTGTGAATAACACCGTATTAAATGCGTATTAAAGGAAAGGAAAGAAATATCAATTGATAACACCATCGACCTCTGCCTGCACATATGTAAATTTACCATAAATAACAGAAATTAACAAAGCAGCGGAGATTAACAAAAAATTAGAAAGAAATAAGAAAACGCTCAATAACAAACTTTGTCAAATATATAAGTTTTTTTTTTAATTCTAAATATATACACGTGTATTAACTTCAAAAATTTTTGTTGATCAAACGTGGGCTACAAGTTTTGTAAGCAAATTCTAGTAGAGGATATTATAGTAATTAACATCTTATATAATTAAGACACGTCATCATTTTTTACTAGAGTGAAAATTTGGACCAAACGTTGGCTAGATTACAATTTCAACGTTTTAGGTAGCTTAGTTCGACTAATTTTTTTCTATATATATATATATATATATATATATATATATATATATATATATATATATATATGTGTGTGTGTGTGTGTGTGTGTGTGTGTGTATGTGTGTGTGTGTAATACATAGGGCACTCTACCCAACTAGCCATTTTAAAATGTTGTAATTTCAATATGGCCAACGTTTTGAAAGTTTAAAATAAATAGCCAACACATGTTAACCTCTTACCTGAATACTCTTAAGTGTTTATTTGCAGGGAAAAAAAATTACAATCCCACAAATTAAGGAATCAATTACTTACTAACAAATGCAATAAATATTTTCTAAAAAATAAAGAAAACACAAAAATCCCGAGCCAACGATTTAAAAAAAAATCGCAAAAAAATATTCTAAAAATAAAGTAATTTGATTTTATAAATTGTAATTAATTATTTATTTTATCAACATAAATTAACTGGCGATTCAATAGTTAAAAATATTAAATTATACAAATTAGGTATATTAAAGATAATTAAGACAAATTAACTGTCGATTCATAATCTAAAAATTTGAAATCATATAAAAATATGAAGTATTATTGAGAGAGCAATTTTGGATAGAGAGAGAGAGTGCAATTTTTGAGAGGGGAGAGAGGGAGTTTGATTTTGAAAAAAAAAATGAAAGAGAGGAGATAGAGCGTGAGATCTTATTAATGATGGAGATTTGAATAATAAATTAATTATTTTTAATTTCGAGAATATTATTGAATTAACTAATAAAAAATGGTAATAAAGGTATAAAAAATCAGCCATGTCAACGTGACAACTATTCTAAAAAATATATGAAACGTTGGATAAAATGAAATTTACTCGTTTCAAGTGGCGTACTTGGTGACAATTCTCTAATGTTTGTGTACAATGTGTGTTGAATGTATACTTAAGAATACAAGGAAGATATATGTATATGAAAACACTGAAACACAAATATATGTACATACGCACAAGCTCACGAAATATTCAACAAAGACTTCAACACTATTTAATTGTTGACTCCAAGCGCGTAACAGGACCATCGATGTGGTGGAACCTTCGACAAGAACTCGTGATTGGGCTCATGTCTAAATCATAGGCGAAGACAGAACCTTCAGCGTCAAAAGACCGTCGTCGAGCAAAACCCTCGGCAGGCCAAACCATCAACATGTTTAATGTCAAACCTTCAGACTCACGGAACTATGAAGAAGGCTCGCAGACAAAGCCTTCGGCGTGTGACGCACTTTGATCCTCGGCATCATTCCTTCATTGTACTCAAACTATTGGCGACATGAGTCATGGGACTTTCGGCCACAACAAGAAACTCGGCGAGACTGACCTTGATACTATCGGCAATACAAATTAACAAAACCAAAGATGCATACGTATATATATATATACGTGTGTGTATATATATATATATATATATATATATATATATATATATATATATTGTAAAGTATAAACTTTTGTATCAATCCTATTGTAATTTGAATTCAAGAAACGAGCTTCCGTTCTTGCAAATAAATTTATCGAGTGAAGAATGGTCCAATGAGTTTATCAGATTGATTTAAGTATATTAAGGTGATGATAAATCTCGGAACAAGTGAATGAAATTATCGAGTTTGTGTCGAATAAAAAATTATATTTCAAAGATGCATTCCAGAAAATTAATTTAATAAATAAATTATCGGGCGTGAGAATTATTTTCCAGACACCTTGAATATATTTTAAAAGATAAAAAAACGAACGAGAAAATTCTCGGTTTAAAGTATAAAATTGATATCCATTTAATTGGACTTGAATAAGAAATTAAATGGATATTGTTGTCGGTCGTTTTCGGAAAACCCGAGACACCGAGAAGACATGTTCAAATGGCCGATGGTCAGGCCGGAGGTCTGAAGAGCGGCAAGCCTTCTGATGAGGACATGCCCCAAAAGGAGCCGCAAGCAAAATACCAAGTGCCGGAAGGACCCGTGACGAGAGCTCGAGCGAAGAGATTCAAGGAGGAGCTTAACAATCTGATCATCAAGCTCCAAGATGAAGAAGGGGACAAGCTCGCAAAGGAGAGGATTCAACGAAGCCAAGAAACAACAATGAAGAACGTTATTTGGGCTGAATTGAATTAGTCAGACTATTCCTAATTTTCTATTTTCAGTTTATGTTATTTGGGCCAAGACATGTTATTTAAAACGCCCATAATGGTTTGTATTGGGCTGGTCCTTTGTTTTATGCTTATTAGTACTTAAATAAGGCTAAATGGGCTTATTAGGTTATGGGGCCCATGGAGCTGCGAATTTGACCTTTGTAAACTCTATAAATTAAGCCTTTAGGCTGAATGGAAGACACACAATTCTGATTTCGAGTTAAACACTTTTCTGTGAGGATTTTTCATTCTCTCTTTGGTTCGTTTAGAACTATTCGAGTCTCTTACAAAGCGGTGCGTGTAGGAGTTCGAGACCGACTCATCAGGCGGCCGAGGTTCGTATCAAGTGTTTCGAATTCCTTTCATCACCTTCCTGGTCTCCGAGTAGTTCGGTACGAGCCTATAGAGAGTTTGAGTGAATGGTAAAAGGCAGAGAGAGTATAACTATCGCCATTATCAAACACGAGTGCTGAGTGATATTATTTGAGTGTAAACACGTGAGGGAGAGTTTGGTGAGGTTTTCTTTTATTACTAACAATATCTTGCAGCAACCATGTCTAACAACGGCGACGCAGATGAGGGAATTCCAGACCGGAGGCTGATGATGCAAGCCATGATAGGAGAAATGCGGAGGATGATGAGGGAAGAGTTGGAGCCGCTACGAGAACGTGTTGAGAGAGTGGAGGAAGGCCAACAAGCTCCCAACAGAGGAAGACGAAGACAGCCTAGGGAGGAGATAGAAGATGAGATGGAGAATGATTTTGAAGAGGAGGATTATAGGAGAGGAGGACGAAACGAGAGAATGTTCGAAAGAAGACATGGAGGAAGGGACAGAGAAGACGGAGGAATTGGTGGCATCAAGCAGAAGATTCCAACATTCCAAGGGAAAAGTGACCCGGACGCCTACTTTGAATGGAAAACCGCTTTTAAAACTAAACTTGGGTTGTATGAATGGTTAGTGATGCCTTTTGGTTTGACTAATGCACCTAGCACATTTATGCGACTTATGAATCATGTTTTGCGTTCGTTCATTGGTAAATTTGTGGTGGTATACTTTGATGATATTTTGATTTATAGCAAGACCCTGGATGATCATGTCTTACACTTGCGTGAGGTTTTTATTGTACTCAAACGTGAACAGTTATTTGCTAACCTTGACAACTGCACCTTTTGCACCGATCACGTTGTTTTCTTGGGTTTTGTTGTAAGTTCAAAAGGAATGCAGGTAGATGAGGAAAATGTGAAAGCTATTCAGGATTGGCCGACGCCGACAAATGCAGCACAAGTACGAAGTTTTCATGGCTTAGCGAGCTTTTATAGGCGCTTTGTCAGAGATTTTAGCACGATCGCTGCCCCGCTCACGGAGGTGATGAAGAAAAATGTGGCGTTCGCATGGGGGCAAGCACAAGAGGAGGCGTTTACCGAAATCAAAGGGAAATTAGTCAACCCTCCTTTTCTCGCATTACCTAACTTCGATAAACCATTCGAGGTTGAGTGTGATGCGCCCGGCGTGGGAATCGGAGCAGTTCTCATGCAAGATCGACGGCCGATTGCGTATTTTAGCGAAAAATTGAGTGGGGCCACCCTTAATTACCCCACTTACGACAAAGAGATGTACGCATTGATTCGAGCTTTAGAGACTTGGCAGCACTACCTTTTGCCAAGAGAGTTCGTGGTCCACACCGACCATGAGTCACTGAAGTACTTGAAGGGACAACAAAAGCTCAACAAACGGCATGCCCAATGGATGGAGTTCATCGAGCCGTTTCCATATGTCATCAACTACAAACAAGGTAAGGAGAATGTGGTAGCCGATGCCCTTTCTTGAAGGTATGTTTTACTTTCCACTTTAGATACTAAACTGCTTGGTTTTGAACATATCAAAGAGCTGTATCCAGAAGACCGAGAGTTTAGTGAGATATTTACGAAGTGTGAGAAGATGGCGTCGGGAGATTACTTTAGGCATGATGGATTTTTGTTCAGGCTTGGTAGACTTTGTGTGCCTAGTTGTTCTCTTCGGGAGTTGTTAGTCAGGGAAGCTCATGGTGGGGGCCTTATGGGACATTTTGGGATAGCAAAAACTCTAGGAGTGATCCAAGAGCACTTTTATTGGCCTCGCGTGAAGCGTGATGTTGAGAGGATCTGTGGTAATTGTGTCACATGTAGGAAAGCTAAGTCGAAAGTTGAATCACACGGTATGTATACGCCTTTGCCTATTCCTAGCTCACCTTGGGTAGATATATCTATGGATTTTGTGTTAGGCTTGCCTAGGACTAAGCGAGGTCATGATTCTGTTTTTGTAGTGGTTGATAGGTTTTCAAAGATGGCACATTTTATCCCATGTCACAAAACCGATGATGCTTCTAATGTTGCTGATCTGTTCTTTCGAAAGATTGTTAGGTCACTAGTACAAAAAACAGCATTGGGTGCGACTTTTTTCGCACCTAAAGGTCGAAAGTCGCACCCAATGATACCTTTAGGTGCGACTTTAGGTGCGACTTTGTCGCACCCGAAAGTTCGCACCTAAAGGTCATGGGTGCGACTAGTCGCACCCGATGGTCATGACTTTTAGGTGCGACTTTTAGGTGCGGATTTTCGCACCCATATTCGCACCCATAAGTCAGAAAAGATGTGCGAAAAAGTCCGCGGGAAGGCCATTAGGTGCGACTAGTCGCACCCGTTGGTCTACCCGCCAAGTTTTTGGGTGCGACTAGTCGCACCCGTTGGTCTACCCGCCAAGTTTTTGGGTGCGACTAGTCGCACCCAATGGCCTTCGCGCCAAGTCTTTGGGTGCGACTAGTCGCACCCAATGGCCTTCGCGCCAAGTCTTTGGGTGCGACTAGTCGCACCCGTTGGCCTACCTGCCAAATTTATGGGTGCGACTAGTCGCACCCAATAATTTTTTTAAGACTTTTATTTTTATTTTTTATTCTTCTGAATTCTATAAATGTAATCAAATAACTAAATAGTTTATTTTTTAAGACTTTTTTATTTATTTTTTATTCATATGAATTCTATGATTGGAAACCGACTCTCGGTTTATCTCTAACCAACAACTCGAAGCTAACCCGAGACACTCGACGTGAATCCCGAAACTACACAACTTGTTTAACTTTGTACAATTACATTTTTTTTTCAACTAATTATACATGATTATAGTTAAACTCTAGCTAACGGTCCTAGCCTCGAGGACTCGCTGCCTCAAATCTACGCCACGCCACCGAGTCTCCACCGCAGCCTCTCGGTGCCTTGTCGAGCCGCTGCCCACGTCACCAAAGTTGGGCATAGCTCCATCGTACCTCGCTGCTCTTCGGCGACCTCCTGGAACAGTCTCGTCGTCGCCTCGTACCTGCGTTTCAACCTCGGAAACACGACAAACAACCACAAGAACACACTCATCACATATCATAATTCTAACTTCACGGACCCAAAGCAACCCGAACTATAATCAACATGAATTCTTAAGCTAAACATTTAAATCTCCAATTCAGCAAATAAAATACAAAACCCGGACAGAGATTTAAGCTTCTCATGAAAACCCCAAATTGCATTTTCCAATTTTTTGGCCAAACTAAGAAAAATTAGAAATCAAAACTCTTAGTCACACGAAACCAAAGGCAAAACAAGCAAACACGAGTTCAATCCTAAGCATAATCCACGGAATCACAAAAATAAAGCCAGACAATCAAAAGCCCTCAATTATGAACCCTAATTTTCGGACTAAAAAAAATAAAAAAACCTAAACATATTATTAAACTAATTACAATTTCAATTTGACAATTTTAATTAATACATATATACATATAAAAAACTATTTAATTACCTAACTAATTAACAATTAGACTAATTATACTATACGAAAATCTGAGACTAACCGGCTTGATTACGAGGGAGAGGCTCTCAATTCGAGGGGTGCGGAGTCACGTAGACACACAGGGACAGCGGCTCGTGGTCGGGGTCAATCGGACAGCAGCTCGGGACTGGTTGGGACTGAAAAACGACAAAAAAATTACAAACTAATACACGCACATGGTCAGGCTTATCGCTCGGGATATCTGATAGCTCTGCTTCAAATAATGTTTTTTTTAACTCTGTTAAAATTAAGAATACTCAATATAATATATAGTCTACAGACAAAACATCAATGGTCGTAACCATTGCATTTTAACTTTAATGGTGTTTGGCTCGTTCAGTTTTGCATCCACAAAGCATTAATTAGATAAAAATAAACCTAATATCTTCAAGAACCTAGTACTATCAGAATGGAGCTTTTGCCATCATTTAGTCAATATTTTACAGAACCAGTACTAGCAAAGAAGCAAGAACCTCAAACTTCACGAGTCATAGTCCATACCAATGCGACAAGACAATACAAACTGAATTCCCACCAATATGAATCACATCACATTTCTGAATCACTCACCGGAATTTTAAACCTTTTCAGACAATACCACGTAACGGTTCTTTTCACATGTTGGATCTTCAGTGATGGGTTTAATGCGAGGCTTATCGAGCAAAAACCTGAAAATCACAGTGAAATCGTAATTGAAGAACCGAGAGCCAAAGAGTCAGAATCAAATCTATTACCCATAAACACACATACACGGACACACACACGCAGAAATTCCAAAAGCCCCAAAACTAACCCTAGTTCATGAGATTTTCGGCCAAAACACTACCAAACCAAGGAAATTCGAGTTCAATCCACAAATTCGAGCTATAAACATCAGCAATCGAGTCCAAACAACATATAATACTAACCAATTTCACTGAATTCAACTAGGATTCAAAACCCCCAAAAATTAAAACCCAGAACCCTAGATCTCAAAATCCATTTCGGGTTTGATTTTCTTACCGAGATTCTCGTGAATTTTGGACTCCTCGGCGTGTTATCTCTCCTTCCCGGCGTCTCTTTCTCGGGCGGTGGTCACGGCGAGCTCGCGGAGGTGTTGCTTCCTCGACTGGAGCGCGCGCGATGGTGGAGGGGTTCGGCCAACAGCTCGCGAGGTAGAAGAGAGGAAGGAGGAGAGAAGAGTGTGGCGGTCGGAGTGGTGGGGGCGACGGGGGTGGGAGCAAATGCAGGAGAGAAATCGGAGAGAGAAATCGCAGGAGTTTTTTTTTGGGTCTTTGGCGAGAGAATGAAACCCACCCGAGAGCTGCTGCTTAATTTATACAGATTTTTGAATTTGGGTGCGACTTTGTCGCACCCAATGACACCGTTGGGTGCGACTTTGTCGCACCCAATGACCTGTGTTAGTGATTTCGGGTGCGAGAAAGTCGCACCCAATGACATTTGTAAAAAAAAAGGGGGAAGTTTTGGCCGCCGAAAATTTTTGGGCATTTAGGTGCGACTTAGTCGCACCTATTACTCTGGAGAAAGTATTGGGTGCGACTAGTCGCACCCAATAGTCTTAACATATTGTTGGGTGCGACTAGTCGCACCCAAATTCAAAAAAATTCGCGAAAATTTTCCAGCGCTTAATTGAGTTTTGGGTCCGACTAGTCGCACCTGAAAGTCTTTTTGGTGCGACTTTTAGGTGCGAATAGTCGCACCCAAAAGTGATCCGCACCGGAAAACTGTATTTGTAGTAGTGGGTTGCATGGCATGCCTAGGACGATTGTCTCGGATAGGGATACCAAGTTCTTAAGTTACTTTTGGAAGACCTTATGGGCTAAGTTGGGTACTAGGTTGTTGTTTTCGACTACTTGTCACCCCCAAACTGATGGTCAGACCGAAGTAGTTAATAGGACCTTGTCGACTTTGTTGAGGGCAATAATTAAGAAGAATATCAAAACTTGGGAAGATTGTTTACCACATGTTGAGTTTGCTTATAACCGCGCTATTCATTCATCTACTAAGTTCTCACCCTTTGAGATTGTCTATGGTTTTAACCCACTAACGCCATTGGATTTATCTCCTATTCCTATGTCTGAGCATGTGAATTTAGATGGTGAACAGAAAGCAAAGCTTGTTAAGCAGCTTCACGAGAGGGCACGACTCAACATTGAGCGAAGAACAGAGCAGTATGCGCAGCAAGCCAACAAGGGCCGCAAGAGAGTGATTTTCGAACCTAGTGATTGGGTCTGGTTACATCTGTGCAAGGAGCGTTTTCCGGAGCAACGCAAGTCCAAACTACAGCCGCGTGGCGATGGACCATTCCAAGTTATTCGCAGGATCAATGATATTGCTTACAAATTGGATCTTCCAGGTGAGTATAATGTTAGTGCTACATTCAATGTGACTGACTTATCTCCTTTTGATGCAGATCATGATTTGAGGGCAAATCCTTTTCAAGACGAGGGGAATGATGAGGACATGCCCCAAAAAGGAGCCGCAAGCAAAATACCAAGTGCCGGAAGGACCCGTGACGAGAGCTCGAGCGAGGAGATTCAAGGAGGAGCTTAACAATCTGATCATCAAGCTCCAAGATGAAGAAGGGGACAAGCTCGCAAAGGAGAGGATTCAACGAAGCCAAGAAACAACAATGAAGAACATTATTTGGGCTGAATTGAATTAGTCAGACTATTCCTAATTTTCTATTTTCAGTTTATGTTATTTGGGCCAAGACATGTTATTTAAAACGCCCATAATGGTTTGTATTGGGCTGGTCCTTTGTTTTATGCTTATTAGTACTTAAATAAGGCTAAATGGTCTTATTAGGTTATGGGGCCCATGGAGCTGCGAATTTGACCTTTGTAAACTCTATAAATTAAGCCTTTAGGCTGAATGGAAGACACACAATTCTGATTTCGAGTTAAACACTTTTCTGTGAGGATTTTTCATTCTCTCTTTGGTTCGTTTAGAACTATTCGAGTCTCTTACAAAGCGGTGCGTGTAGGAGTTCGAGCCCGACTCATCACGCGGCCATTCGCATCCGTCCGTGGCGTCATTCGATCCACCTTCATTCCTAAAACGTAGACGATCCGTCGCTGTGCTATTGGGGTATCGGGTCTCGGAGCTTAGTTGGCCGAGGTTCGTATCACCTTCCGTCACGAGTCGACTGGTAAGTCCCTGTGCAAACTTTCAGCTCCTCGAGTTGAGTCACTCTCCTCGAGTCGAGACTTGCTCCTTGAGTCGAGTCATACGCCTCGAGTCGAGCCTCACCCTTCGAGTCGAGATGTCTTCCTCCTCGAGTCAAAATAACCCCTCGAGTCGAGATAACTCCTCAAGTAGAGTCACGTGTCCATGAGTCGATTAACAAATCCTCGTGTCGACCTTGAATTTCACACAACTTCTCTTTGCTTCTCTGGATGCCATCCTTGGCCTGAAGCGGATTCTCCTCGATTTCTCGTTCTCAGAGATTCCGAAGCGCTCCCGGGGACTCCGGAGCGTCGCCTCTCTCGATCAAACGACTAATCCCGAGCTCACGAGTGCTCCTGCGATTTTCGACTGAAAATTGCCTACGCGTCTAGCACACTAGACGCGTCCACAATTTCTGACAAGAATCGCCTACGCGTCCTGCATTTCTGATTGGAAATCGCCTACGCGTCCGGAAGCTCCGCCACGACAAGGAACTCTTGACTTAGAGTCTCACACATCTCCAAAAGAGAGAAAACACACATTTTCTCTCGGATCACTCGATTCCAGAGTTTTGAGATGTCGCTCAGGACTCCTCCGCGCTCCGCCTCCTCTGTCGAGCACACCCTCCATGCTCCACGCCTCGTTCAACGTTACATACGCCTTGAACTACATTCTGACCTGATCCCTATTCACACGGGTACGTAGGAAGCCTACACAAAAGGCAAGGTCACTCCCCTTATTCACCCCTTCTCTCCTCCGAGAGCCCCTCCGACTGGAGGAAACCCAGCTTGAGGCTTTCGAGTTCACGCCTTTGGCTCGGGTGCGGCCACTTGGTCCGGCCTTGAGTCGAACCGCCCAAAGCTTTCAATAGTTCATTTTCGTGCGACAATATTTTGGCGCTAGAAGGAGGGGACTTCCTGACTTGTTCAGCCCGAAATTCCTTCTCTCCAACTTCTTCTTTTCTTATGAAAACTCGACTTTCTCAGACTCAAGAAAAGATGAGTAATCAATCACCCATATGTTTTGAGGGCGCTCACAACCCTGATAACACTACTGGGACAATAAAATATTTCTTGCGCTCCCGAGCGCATGGTGACGAAGAATATTTCTCCTGATGGGAGCTCGACCCGCTCACCATCTCTATCTCCAGATAGCGGGGACGACCGAATCATGGAGTTTGAGGAGAATATCCGCATGCTAAAGGCAAAGAATGCGAGGTATCACAATCGACTGACTGTGAAACGACCTACGCATAATGCGGCAATCCCTGATGGGGATCCCAAGAACCTCAATGAGGAAAGTCGCGACCGCGATCTTGATTACGAGGGTACTGGTGATTCGGAGGATATCGAGACTTCTCTCACGAAGGACGGGGGACTCCCCGCTGTGAATGAAGTCGGTCCTTCGAACCCCTTACCCAAGACAGAGGAGGTGCATGCGGTGGGAGAACTCCTGATGTTCGGCCCTTGACCAACTTGGTCAAAGGGAGAATGTTGCGGAAAGTCAGGGCACATGGAAAGCGCACCGTCGTAGACGAAGCTTACCCCTCCATGCGGCAAGCCCCGATCTCAGAGATCATCTTACCGCTCAACGCAACGAGCATGGCAATGACCTGAGAGAGTGACTAAGCTCTCGGCCGAACATCCCCCTGGCAGCCCTAACTAATGGGAACCGCCGCACGGGTCAAGGGTCTAATGAGAGGCAGCAGGTGACTCATCCCGAACAGGGAGTTACTCCGACTACCGGTCTCGATGTGGTCACTATGATCCACAATCTTCGAAATGAAGTACGTGATCTCCGAGAATATGGAGTAGGCGGAAGTGCCTATGGGGTCGCTGAGGAGAATTCCTCGCCTTTCACGGCTCAGATATTGGCCGAGATATGTACGAGAAATTTCAAACTCCCGAACCTCGCCCCCTGTGATCGAAAAGCGGATCCCACTTACCACAGCCAGCATTATGAAACCTGGATGACGATGTAGGGTGTCGCTACCGGCGCCATGTGCCAAGGTTTTAGTTTTACCCTCGCCGGACACGGCTTTGAGTGGTTCAAGAACTTAAGGCCGGGAAGCATCACATCGTTCAAAGACCTGAAGGACATGATCCTAGCATGCGTCGCTACATCTATGGTCCAAAAGAAGACCAAGATGTACCTGTGGTCAATCAGGATAGAGAGTGGTGAGTCTCTTAGACGATACCTCGCCCGATTCACTGAAGAATCGAATAAGGTCGACCACTTTGACGACAAAGACGCAATCATTGTCATCATTGAAGGCTTGCCCACAAGTGACTTCCTCAAGTCCATCGTCGGCCGTGTCCCTTCTACCATGACCGAGTTAATGAATCAAGCCAAGACCTTCATGGGAGTCGAAGATTACCTCGATAGCCGCAAGAGCAATAATCAAAGCTCTCACCACTGAGGCGAACTTAGCAACGAGAAAGGCAACTCCCGTAAAAGGCAAAACAGAGGGGGTCAGACTTCTAATAGCCAACCTCCGATGCCTCAAAAGCCGCGACTTGCGGAAGACTTTAAAGGTATTCATCGTTCACACCAGTGAACACGATGCCAGATCGGATCCTAGCTTTGGCACGTGACAAGTTCATCGCCTCGGCTCCAAGGAAAAAATACCCCGCGACTCGCGACCTGTCACGACCTGCAGGACACCCGTCGTCCTCGGATCGCGACCTTTACCTATACTCATCTACTATCAACTAATTCATTATTTATAAACCACATTTTATGAAAAGAGTAGCACTGAAGTCATGAGTAGTTTGTAGGAAAAATACGGTAAATTTTTTCTTTAAAATGCTTTACAAACTACTTATGACCGCTACTCGTAAACACGGCCTAGGCCTTCAGCGCGTGTTTACATTTTACAAAACTTTAAGAAAATACTTACTTAATATCAAATGAACTAGAAACAGAGTTCGAGCTGGTTTTAAAGAAAATAAAACATTACATGTCTTTCCTACATGTATCCGTCCTTGCCGCAGGTCGTCATGAGATTTACGTTGACTAGCACTTCCGCTCCTTCATCTACAGGGAGGGGGTATTGTGGGGTGAGTGACACCGAATCAGTAAGCAGGATATCTAACCTAGTGCTACATGAGATGCACGAATGCAGATGACACCAGCATATAATAGACTTAGAAGAATAACGATAATTCAGTATTAAAGAAATTATCTAACTGGCTAAGAAGAGCAATTTCATATCAAAGTTCATTCATTCATTCAGGAATCCGCCATTCTCTGGTTTCCTCAAAATCTCATCCATCTGTGAGCATCTCGGCGCCTTACATCAATGGACTGGGCCCAATTGACATTTCAGTCCGCAGCCGCTCATGAGAGATGAGTAAGATATTCCGAAAACTCGAGCCTAGCTCTCGGAAAGTTGAAGTTCTAATGTCTGCGATCAACTAGCACATGTAGGAGGGCCTTAACGCGCGTTTGGTAGAGGGAATCAAACCCTCACCAATCCTTGGTTACTCCAGGGTTCATATTTCCCTCATGACAGGTATGCTACTGATCAACTCACCTGAAGCCACCCATCGACTTCCCATTAAAGGGCCTTTGGAAATGCCACCCGCCACATCGCTGATAAGGGTTCATTACGTTTTACAGGAGCTGTCTACAACCTACCTATCTATCTTATTATAGGAGGAGATCTTATCGGGATAAAGCCTGTCATTAACATTTTTAATTTCACTGTATGGCTCTTTAAGTATTTTAGGAGTTGTCGACAGCTGTGAGACTGGACCTTCTCCTAGAACAGTTCCTCTCGGGATTGAATCCGGAGGAAACCGTCTTTCCTCCTCCTGTTGTCCTCTTGATCAGGACGAAAGGGTAAAACCTATTACAGAAGCTTAACATAGTTTTAAAGGCTTCAAGGTTCTTAACCCGCTAATCGTTTAACCCTATCATTTTATTATCTTATTAGTTAGTGGCCGAAGCCTTATTCGGTCATCTTGTCTAACTTAGGGTTTCTTTTTGTTGTAGGATTAAACGTGTAAACATAAACAATTATTCTACTAGGCACCATTCCCCTTTTGGCGCCTCACACCTAAATCCCACTTACCTGGATTATTGTCGCTCTTAAGCTTCGAGCGCTGAGGTCCTTATTCTCGGATTGCGTGCTTTCCGATATGCCTCCTTCCGAACGTTATCCTAGAGGTTGTCGTACGTGTTGGTTCGACTAACTCCTGTAAGACGAACTAACATTAAAGTCTAAACCGAGTGTATTTGTCGAACCTCTACGTACAGATGATTAATGACACAAAAGTCGAGAACGTTCAGAGAACCATCAATCTTAACAAAGACCAAGAATCTGGTCACTCTGCCGAGACTCTAGCAACTTAGAGTAAAAAGCTACTTTTCTCGAATCCGCTCGACATCCTCAACGAACTCAAAACGTCACAAATAGAAAGTCCACTTGACTTTCATACTAGACATGATCCAAACAGGAAAATTGACGGTTTAAGCTTGACTTCAAATTTTAGAACTCAGTTTCACCCTTCGAAATGAGTTCCGACTCAGGAACGTTTAAAAGCTCAATTTATCGAAAACGCTGGTTTGACTTGACTTTATTCGATAAATTCTAAGTTTCTAAATTATACTTGAATGAACGTAACATAGAAATAATTTTTAAGAACACTCAATATAATAATTTTCCACTGAAATTATTATATAACCGATAATAAGCGAAAGACTTTTCTTTTAAGAATACATTTCTGATTACAAACAATTAAAATACGACATAATAATTAAACATCTTCGAGCTTCCGCGACTTCTGAGCCGCGAGCGAAAACGTTGACTCTTGTACTTAATTAAGACAAAACCCGACGCTCCTCTTATGATTAACGCCCACTTGTCGGCGTTGACCTGTGACACCACTGAGACTCGAGAACGGAGGCCCATGCCAACCAAACTCAACCGCTCGTAAAACAACAGAGGGTTAATAATGTCCGATAGCCAGAAGACCATAATACCCCTAACTCAATTATACCGACAATATCAACACTCCAACATCAACAATCGCATTTCACATCCACACACACAAAAGATTGGGCCAAAACATCAACATTTCATATTATTTCAACTAAAAGTACATTTAAAGGATTCAGCCCAATCCAAAACAACTGGGCTTACAAACACAAAATGGCCAACGTGAATCGTCACCCACAACATAAATTCAGAATCAATCCAGCAAAACAATCTCATAATCACGTCACAAAAATCAAAATCAAATCCATATCAAGCACAAACACACGGCCATAACCATTCCACACGGCCAAGACCAAATATTCATCCACAAATCAATAACACTTCCAAAACAACTCAGAGAATTACTTCAAACTCATCAAATCGAATTGCAAACAAACCGCAACCTTTCTGACTCAAAATCAACCACAACAACAACAACAATACATTAATTCCACGTTCAGACTGAAAACCCAGACCGTCCACATCCCCTTTTCCTCGTCGGAGAAACTCGCTGGAGCTCTCCAACAGCCTCACCGAGATGCACTCCTCCTTCTCCGGCGCCCCTCACTTGTTCTCTGACGTCCCTTCTCGGTCGGCGTCCGTGTGTAGCTTGCGGCGTTGCCTTCTCGGTCGGAGCGCGCAGTCGAGATGGTTTCGGGTCTCGGTGGCTGTCGGTCGAGATGGTTTCGGGTCTCGGTGGCCGTCGACCGAGCTTCCTCTTCGCGAGCTCAACTCCGTCTCACTCTCTCGCTCTCTTGCTCTCTCGCTCTCTTCCTCTCTCTCTCTCTCTCTCTCTCTCTCTCTCTCTCTCTCTCTTTTCTTTTTCATTCTTTCTTCTTCCTTTTCTTTTCTTTTGTTTCTTTCTTTCTCTTTCTTTTTTTTCCTGGTTGCCGATTCTCTCACTCGGCCAAGTGATACAAATCAGTTTGAAGAGGATTCTAGTAATTGATGATGTGGCAAGCTCAACATTATCCTATCTTTTATAATTTGACCCATTTTCCTCATTTTTACTCAAATGGGTCCACAAAAAAATCATTACAACTAAGACCTCCTCATATAATTATTTAATTAAATCCATAACCGAGCGGATTATAATTATATGATTCGAACCGAGAATTTTCCCATTCGTTCTCGATTAATTCAAATATATTCAAGGTTTCTCGGAAATAATTCTCGTTCTTGAGAATTTATTTATTAAATTATATCCCGAAAATATTACCTCGGAAATACTTTATTAATTGAGATAACTCAATAATTCCTTTACTCCTTCCGATATTTCTCATTACCTTAATATATTTAAATTACTCGATAAACTCATCGGACCATAATTCACTCGAGAGACGGAAAAATATAACGAGGAATTTACTTCACTAATTTCCTTCCGAATTCCTTTCACGTTGAAATTAGTTAGGTCGTTAAAATATATTTTCACTTTCACAATCCTTCTTACATTCGTGAAAATATTCTAAAACCTTATCGATCTTGATATTCTTAATTTCCCATTCCCGATTATTTCATCGTTCCTTCGAGAAATTCCATGATATTATTTCCTCTGAAATCTTGAGATCTCACTTGAAATGTAGACCGAGGGAGTACAGAGAAAATCTTTTCGTTTATCTGAAACGAGAGAGGAATATATAATCTCATTTATTTATTTGCACGAGAGAGAATCATATGGAGACGGTGTTTAGAAAATTAAGTTGTACGGGTCTCACACGACCGGTCTAGAGATTGCGAGTTCCATCAACACCTTCAGAAGATACCTATAAGGACTATAGAGTCTCCAACTCTCAATGTCTCATAACCAGACATCATAGATTCTCCTATCAATCGTACTGAGATTAATAGTTCTTTGATCCTTAGATTGCGAATATATTGTTTTAAGCAAACCATGAAGAGTTTGTTCATGCAAATTGTTGTCAGACATTTTTCGGAAAACCCGGAACGCCGAGAAGACGCGCCGCTCAAGAGGCCAATGGTCAGGCCGGAGGTCCTGAAGAGCCGCAAGCCTTCCCTCGAGAGTCGCTAGCAAACCATCGCGCCGAGACTCTTGATCCTTCAAGTCGAGATTCGCTCCACGAGTCGAGTCGCTCTCCTCAAGTCGAGTTTCGCTCCTTGAGTCGAAACGATCTCCTCGAGTCGAAACGATCTCCTCGAGTCGAGTTTCGCTCCTCAGACGGAACCGTGGCATATTCTTTCCAAGTCGAGCCTCGGGTCGGTCTCCTCAAGTTGCGCATCGCTCCTCGAGTCGAGCCTCGATTCACGCTCCTCGAATCAAATCTCGCTCGTCGAATAGATACTTTCGTATTTCGTGCAGCAAGCGCGAAATGCGAAGCCCAAGGCGGTCCAACGGGCCTGATAGAACAAAGGCCGCGAAGGCCCACAAAAAAGTAGCCAGGCGCGCCGCGCCTGGCCAGCATCACACCGCTCGCAGGGCAGCGCATCCTGCTCGCCGCGAGTCGTGCGCCGCGCGCACACGTGCCATGCGCCGCGCGCCGCGTGCTGCGCGTCGCACATAGGCTCGCAGCCTCCACGTGACGACGCGCGCGCCCCTAGTCCCGCATGGACGATAAAGGACCCTCCTAAGGCCCTCAAACACCTATAAATACCTCCTCTCACTGAGGGGGAAGCCATCCCATTCATTCATATCGATACGCTCAAATTCTCACTCTCCTCTGCTTCTCTTGATGCCATCTTTGGCCTGAAGCGCTTCTACAAGTCTCTCTCGTTCTAAGAGGTTCTGAAGCACTCTCGGGGACTCAAGGACGTCGCACCCTCTGATCGAACGCCTCGTAGTGCCCAGGCACGCTCTTAGGATTCTCCGCTGAGAATCCCCTACGCATCTAACACGCTAGACGCGTCCGCGGTCTCCGAAGTTCTGAGACGTCGCCGAGGACCAAAAAATATTTCTTGCGCTCCCAAGCCCATGGTGACGAAGAGTCACTCCACGAAGAAAGATCGACTCGTTCACCATCTCCATCTCCAGATAGCAGGGACGACCGCATCATGGAGTTGGAGGAGAATATCCGCCAACTAAAGGCGAAGAACGTGAGGTACCACAGCCGACTGGCTGCAAAGCGACCTACGCATGATACGGTGACCCCCAACGGGGATCCTAAGAACCTCAATGAGAAAAGTCGCGACCACGACCTTGATTACGAGGGTACTGGCGATTCGGAGGATATCGAGACTTCTCTCACGAAGGACCAGGGACTCCCCGCCGTGTTTGAAGCCGGTCCTTCGAACCCCTTACCCAGGACAGGTGACGCACCTGCGGCTTCCCAAGAGGGGAACTCCCGACGTTCAGCCCTTGACCGCTTGGTCAAAGGGAGAATGATGAGGACATGCCCCAAAAGGAGCCGCAAGCAAAATACCAAGTGCTGGAAGGACCCGTGACGAGAGCTCGAGCGAGGAGATTCAAGGAGGAGCTTAACAATCTGATCATCAAGCTCCAAGATGAAGAAGGTGACAAGATCGCAAAGGAGAGGATTCAACGAAGCCAAGAAACAACAATGAAGAACGTTATTTGGGCTGAATTGAATTAGTCAGACTATACCTATTTTTCTATTTTCAGCTTATGTT
This sequence comes from Urtica dioica subsp. dioica, assembly GCF_054948205.1. NCBI lineage: Eukaryota > Viridiplantae > Streptophyta > Magnoliopsida > Rosales > Urticaceae > Urtica > Urtica dioica. The sequence goes on along the minus strand of NC_142764.1, from coordinate 3,254,553 downwards.
ATTTGGGCCAAGACATGTTATTTAAAACGCCCATAATGGTTTGTATTGGGCTGGTCCTTTGTTTTATGCTTATTAGTACTTAAATAAGGCTAAATGGGCTTATTAGGTTATGGGGGCCCATGGAGCTGCGAATTTGACCTTTGTAAACTCTATAAATTATTCGTTTAGGCTGAATGGAAGACACACAATTCTGATTTCGAGTTAAAACACTTCTCTGTGAGGATTTTCATTCTCTCTTTGGTTCGTTTAGAACTATTCGAGTCTCTTACAAAGAGGTGCGTGTAGGAGTTCGAGCTCGACTCATCAGACGGGCATTCGCATCCGTCCGTGGCGTCATTCGATCCACCTTCGTTCCTAAAACGTAGACGATCCGTCGCTGTGCTATTGGGGTATCGGGTCTCGGAGCTTAGTCGGCCGAGGTTCGTATCAGAGAATGTTGGAGAAAATCAAGGCAGCGGAGAGCGCGCCGTCGTAGACGAAGTCTGCGCTCCGTACGACAAGCCCTGACCTCAGGGACCATCTCACCGCTCAACGCATCGGGCGTGGCAATGATCTGAGAGAGCGACTGAGCTCTAGACATCTTGTTGGCAGTCCCAACCAACGGGAACCGCCGCACGGGTCAAGGGTCTAATGAAAGGCGACAGGTGACCCCTCGCGAACAGGGAGTTACTCCGACAACCGGTCTCGATGTGGTCACTATGATCCACAATCTTCGAAATGAGGTACGAGATCTCCGAGAATACGGAATAAGCGGAAGCGCTTATGGAGTCGTTGAGGAGAATTCCTCGCCTTTCACGGCTCAGATATTGGTTGAAAACGTACGGGGAATTTCAAACCCCCGAACCTCGCTCCCTATGATGGAAAAGCAGCTCGTGCTTACCATATCCAGCACTATGAAACCTGGGTGACGATGCAGGGTGTCTCTCCTGGCGCCATGTGCCAAGCTTTTAGTCTTACCCTCCCAGACCCGATTTCGAGTGGTTCAAGAACTTAAGGCCGGGAAGCATCCACTCGTTCAAAGACCTGAAGGACATGTTCCTAGCCCAGTTCGCCACATCTATGGTCCAAAAGAAGACCAAGATGTACCTGTGGTCAATCAGACAGGAGAATGTCGAGTCTCTTAGGCGATACCTAGCCTAATTCACTGAAGAGTCAAACAAGGTTGACTGCTTTGACGACGGTGACGCAATCGCCGCTATCATTGAAGGCTTGAGCACAAGTGACTTCCTCAAATCGGTTGTTGGCCGTGTCCCTTCTACCATGGCCGAATTGATGACTCGAGCGAAGACCTACATGGGAGTCGAAGATTACCTCGACGGCCGCAAAAGCAACAATCAAAGCTCTCCTCGTCGAGAAGAACCTAGCCACGAGCAAGGCAAACCTCGTAAAAGGAGAAATAAGGGAAATTAGGTTTCCAATAAATACTACCAGTAACTAGCAACCTCCCCGTTTTAATCGTTTTAATTTCCCATTTTCAATAAGGCCTACGAGCCAATGTTTTAAGATTTCAACTTTTTTCGCAAGCATAATAAAGTTCAAGATTTCCTTTCCAAAATCCGTTTATATACAATTTTTCCGGTTATCAAAAGCAAAATTTATAACCCAAAAACTCGGGGGACTAATAACAGCAAGGAAACCCTCAAGAAAACACGCTCCACCAAAACTTTTAAGTCTGTACCCGAACACAAACGTGAATGAGAACACTAAGACGCCTACATGGCGCACCTAAGATGCCTACATGGCACAAATAAGACGCCTACATGGCGCAACCAAGTCGTCCCTCGAGACGCACCTAAGACGCCTACATGGCACACGTAAGATGTCTACATGGCGCAACCAAGTCGTCCCTAGAGACGCACCTAAGACGCCTACATGGCGCACCTAAGATGCCTACATGGCGCAACTAAGACGCCTACATGGCGCACTTGAGACGCCTACATGGCGCAACCAAGTCGTCCCTCGAGACGCACCTAAGACGCCTACATGGCGCACCTAAGACGCCTACATGGCGTACCTAAGACGCATACATGGCGCAACTAAGACGCCTACATGGCGCAATAAAGACACCGACATGGCGCACGCAAGTCATCCCTCGAGACGCACCTAAGTCGCCTACATGGCGCAATTGAGACACCTACATGGCGCACGTAAGTCGTCCCTCGAGACATATTTAAGACGCCTACATGGCACAATTAAGACGCCTACATGGCGCACACAAGTCGTCCCTCGAGACGAACCTAAGACGCCTACATGGCGCACATAAGACGCGTACATGGCGCAACTAAGCCTTCCGTCGAGACGCGAACAACTAAGATACTTACATGGCATGCCTAACTCGCAGTTGAAACGCTAGCAGAACGCAAACCATTCAAAGGTGCATCCTGCTGAGACAAAAGAACTGGCAAGACCGTTGGTGATGAGGACATGCCCCAAAAGGAGCCGCAAGCAAAATACCAAGTGCCGGAAGGACCCGTGACGAGAGCTCGAGCGAGGAGATTCAAGGAGGAGCTTAACAATCTGATCATCAAGCTCCAAGATGAAGAAGGGGACAAGCTCGCAAAGGAGAGAATTCGAGGAAGCCAAGAAACACCAATGAAGAACGTTATTTGGGCTGAATTGAATTAGTCGGACTATTCCTATTTTTATATTTTCAGTTTATGTTCTTTGGGCCAAGACATGTTATTTAAAAAGCCCGTATGTGTTTGTATTGGGCTGGTCCTTTGTTTTATGTTTATTATTGCTTAAATAAGGCTAAATGGGCTTATTAGGTTATGGGGCCCATGGAGCTGCGAATTTGCCTTTGTAAACTCTATAAATTAAGCCTTAGGGCTGAATGAAAGACACACAATTCTGATTTTGAGTTAAACACTTTTCTGTGAGGATTTTCATTCTCTCTTTGGTTCGTTTAGAACTATTCGAGTCTCTTACAAAGCGGTGCGTGTAGGAGTTCGAGCCCGACTCATCAAACGACCATTCGCATCCGTCCGTGGCGTCATTCGATCCACCTTCGTTCCTAAAACGTAGACGATCCGTCGCTGTGCTATTGGGGTATCGGGTCTCGGAGCTTAGTCGGCCGAGGTTCGTATCAAGTGGTATCAGAGAGAAAAAAAGAGAGAGTCCCAGAGAGAAAACCCGAGAGGGAAGTGGGGAGTGAAAGAAAAGATGGGGTCATGAAAAACAAAATCGGTGAGAGAAAACAAAACAACTTCTTTGCGGGAAAGAGTGATGTGAGGAAAGCCTTCTTTGCCAAACAGCCGATGATTTTACTTGTGTACAAGGAGGCTGCCTTATTCACTAACCAACATGGCGAGGTTCTACCTACTGCCATTGTTTCTCTTCTGCAGGAGTTCAAGGACGTTGTTGTTCAAGATATGCCAACAGGACTACCACCGATTCGGGGGATTGAGCACCAAATTGACCTTGTACCCGGAGCCTCGCTTCCAAACAGACCGGCCTACCGAACCAACCCTGAGGAAACGAAGGAGTTACAACGGCAAGTCGAGGAACTTTTGTCAAAGGGGTACATTAGAGAGAGCATGAGCCCTTGCGCCGTACCAGTTCTATTGGTTCCAAAGAAGGATGGGTCCCAGAGGATGTGCGTGGATTGCCGAGCCATCAACAACATCACGGTCAGGTATCGATTTCCCATTCCTAGATTAGATGATATGCTAGACGAATTACATGGTGCGTGTGTTTTCTCTAAAATTGATTTAAAGAGTGGGTACCACCAAATTAGAATGAAAGAGGGGTATGAATGGAAAACCGCTTTTAAAACTTGACTTGGGTTGTATGAATGGTTAGTGATGCCTTTTGGTTTGACTAATGCACCTAGCACATTTATGCGATTTATGAATCATGTTTTGCGTTCGTTCATTGGTAAATTTGTGGTGGTATACTTTGATGATATTTTGATTTATAGCAAGACCCTGGATGATCATGTCTTACACTTGCGTGAGGTTTTTATTGTACTCAAACGTGAACAGTTATTTGCTAACCTTGACAAGTGCACCTTTTGCATCGATAACGCTGTTTTCTTGGGTTTTGTTGTAAGTTCAAAAGGAGTGCAGGTAGATGAGGAAAAGGTTAAAGCTATTCAGGAGTGGCCGACGCCGACAAATGCAGCACAAGTACGAAGTTTTCATGACTTAGCGAGCTTTTATAGGCGCTTTGTTAGAGATTTTAGCACGATCGCTGCCCCGCTCACGGAGGTGATGAAGAAAAATGTGGCGTTCGCATGGGGGCAAGCACAAGAGGAGGCGTTCACCGAAATCAAAGGGAAATTAGTCAACCCTCCTTGTCTCGCATTACCTAACTTCGATAAACCCTTCGAGGTTGAGTGTGATGCGTCCGGCGTGGGAATCGGAGCAGTTCTCATGCAAGATCGACGGCCGATTGCGTATTTTAGCGAAAAATTGAGTGGGGCCACCCTTAATTACCCCACTTACGACAAGGAGATGTACGCATTGATTCTAGCTTTAGAGACTTGGCAGCACTACCTTTTGCCAAGAGAGTTCGTGGTCCACACCGACCATTAGTCACTCAAGTACTTGAAGGGACAACAAAAGCTCAACAAATGGCATGCGCAATGGATGGAGTTCATCGAGCCGTTTCCATATGTCATCAACTACAAACAAGGTAAGGAGAATGTGGTAGCCGACGCCCTTTCTCGAAGGTATGTTTTACTTTCCACTTTAGATGCTAAACTGCTTGGTTTTGAACATATCAAAGAGTTGTATCCAGAAGACCGAGAGTATAGTGAGATATTTACGAAGTGTGAGAAGATGGCATCGGGAGATTACTTTAGGCATGATGGATTTTTGTTCAGGCTTGGTAGACTTTGTGTGCCTAGTTGTTCTCTTCGGGAGTTGTTAGTTAGGGAAGCTCATGGTGGGGGCCTTATGGGACATTTTGGGATAGCAAAAACTCTAGGAGTGATCCAAGAGCACTTTTATTGGCCTCGCATGAAGCTTGATGTTGAGAGGATCTGTGGTAATTGTGTCACATGTAGGAAAGCTAAGTCGAAAGTTCAATCACACGGTATGTATACACCTTTGCCTATTCCTAGCTCACCTTGGGTAGATATATCTATGGATTTTGTGTTAGGCTTGCCTAGGACTAAGCGAGGTCGTGATTCTGTTTTTGTAGTGGTTGATAGGTTTTCAAAGATGGCACATTTTATCCCATGTCACAAAACCGATGATGCTTCTAATGTTGCTGATCTGTTCTTTCGAGAGATTGTTAGGTTGCATGGCATGCCTAGGACGATTGTCTCGGATAGGGATACCAAGTTCTTAAGTTACTTTTGGAAGACCTTATGGGCTAAGTTGGGTACTAGGTTGTTGTTTTCGACTACTTGTCACCCCGAAACTGATGGTCAGACCGAAGTAGTTAATAGGACCTTGTCGACTTTGTTGAGGGCAATAATTAAGAAGAATATCAAAACTTGGGAAGATTGTTTACCACATGTTGAGTTTGCTTATAACCGCGCTATTCATTCATCTACTAAATTCTCACCCTTTGAGATTGTCTATGGTTTTAACCCACTAACGCCGTTGGATTTATCTCCTATTCCTATGTATGAGCATGTGAATTTAGATGGTGAACAGAAAGCAAAGCTTGTTAAGCAGCTTCACGAGAGGGCACGACTCAACATAGAGCGAAGAACAGAGCAGTATGCGCAACAAGCCAACAAGGGCCGCAAGAGAGTGATTTTCGAACCTGGTGATTGGGTCTGGTTACATCTGCGCAAGGAGCGTTTTCCAGAGTAACGCAAGTCCAAACGACAACCGCGTGGTGATGGACCATTCCAAATTATTCGTAGGATGAACGATAATGCCTATAAATTGGATCTTCCAAGTGAGTATAATGTTAGTGCTACATTCAATGTGACTAACTTATCTCCTTTTGATGCAGATCATGATTTGAGGGCAAATCCTTTTCAAGACGAGGGGAATGATGAGGACATGCCCTAAAAGGAGCCGCAAGCAAAATACCAAGTGTCGGAAGGACCCGTGACGAGAGCTCGAGCGAGGAGATTCAAGGAGGAGCTTAACAATCTGATCATCAAGCTCCAAGATGAAGAAGGGGACAAGCTCGCAAAGGAGAGAATTCAAGGAAGCCAAGAAACACCAATGAAGAACGTTATTTGGGCTGAATTGAATTAGTCGGACTATTCCTATTTTTATATTTTCAGTTTATGTTATTTGGGCCAAGACATGTTATTTAAAAAGCCCGTATGTGTTTGTATTGGGCTGGTCCTTTGTTTTATGTTTATTATTGCTTAAATAAGGCTAAATGGGCTTATTAGGTTATGGGGCCCATGGAGCTGCGAATTTGCCTTTGTAAACTCTATAAATTAAGCCTTTAGGCTGAATGGAAGAGACAATTCTGATTTCGAGTTAAACACTTTTTTGTGAGGATTTTCATTCTCTCTTTGGTTCGTTTAGAACTATTCGAGTCTCTTACAAAGCGGTGCGTGTAGGAGTTCGAGCCCGACTCATCAGACGGCCATTCGCATCCGTCCGTGGCGTCATTCGATCCACCTTCGTTCCTAAAACGTAGACGATCCGTCGCTGTGCTATTGGGGTATCGGGTCTCGGAGCTTAGTCGGCCGAGGTTCGTATCAGTTGGTATAAAATGCGTGTCTATCAAAGCATGCCATAACCAAACATGAGCAAACACGTTCATAAAGGGAAATAATGTTTCATAAAAAAGAGGGAAATTGCCCCGAAAACCCTAGAAAGCGAGCGCTAAAACAAGTGCTCTGAAAGGAAAGACCTTAAAGAAAGCATGCGCTAAACACTTGCGCGAAAAAATAAATAAATAATAAAAGAATAAAAAATATTTTCACTCGGCGGGATCGTCGCCAAAGGGTTCGACCCTGTCGAGCGGTGGGAACAGCGAGTCGAAGAAGTGGAAGGTGACCCCTCGAGAAACATTCTCGGTAGCTGTAGCGTCCCGACACTCCACCGCCGCCGCATGCATCGCCTCTTCGACCCCTACGTCGAAGTCGTCTTTAAGGTCGGACGCGAGCTGTTTCGCCGCAGCCTTCTCCGCGGTGACCCGAGCCACTTCCTCCGCCAAGGAGTCACGCTCGCGCTCCGCTCGAACACGGGCAGCTTCGCTCGATGAAAGCTGGCCTTGAAGAATGCCTACTTCTTCTGTACGCGACTCCAACTGGCGTCGATGATCCAGCACCTCGCTCCGGAAAACTTCCGTCGATCGAGTCGCCACTTCAAGAGGTTGACGTTCCGTCGTTAGCTCCTCGGCCATTTTCGCCACGGCTGACTGAGCACGGTCGCACTTGCCTCGGGTAACCCCCAACGCCACGCGAGCCTCTTGGAGCTGCTCGCGGAGACTCGCAAACTCTGCCTTTGAGTGAGAACCTCGCTCAACACGGGCCAGCTGAGACTTCGCTTGAGCAAGCTCCTCTTGGGCAAGGCCCATGCGTCGGATAAGGTCGTGAAGGATCTTCTCGCTCCGGGTCGCTCAGGCGAGCACCTGAGAAGGCGAAAGGACAAGTCAACAAGAGACAAGATCCTAACAAAACAAAGCGAAAGGATAAAGCAGGAGGAACTTACTCTCTGTGCGTCAGAGACGCCATGACGGAAGAACTCCGCGTCGCTGCTGGCCACGACGCTCTTCCACATCTTCATCGAAGATTGCGCGAGCCCCTGTGAACATTCCCCTCTAACCTCCACGACCTCCACCTCGATCATCGAGTTCGCACGCTTCGAGTCCGAAGATGTATCCGGAAGAGCTGAGGAAGAGGGTCGCTTCAAGGAAGTGCGGGGACCGCTCTCCGCCAAATGACCGGTATCAGACTTCTCCCGAACGTTCCATGCCGCGATCCGGGAACGGATTGCCGCCAACGACTTCGGGTCCCAAGAAGCCTTCGCTAAGCGCGCCCCAGCCCTCGCCCTAGCCGAGGAAGCTACAAAAACAATAGAGTCAAATCTATAGACTAAAACAAAAATAGAGAAAGCAAGCGTCGGAATACCTGGAAGGCCGCTGCTCGAAGGAGATGACACGACACTGGGGGCAGTCTCCGTCCGTTGGCTGTCATCACGGCCAGGAGGAAAAGGCGGGAACCACCCGGTAGACGCCATCAGCTCAGGGAATGGAATCGCTCACCAGCTTTCCGAGCGTCCGACAATCCCCGGATCTCCTTCACGAAGTCGAGATCATTGGCTCCCGGAGTGGTGCATCACCGAAGGCCTCGACTGAAACCCACAACCACGCTGTTTGGTTGTGCTTCACCGAATCCGTGATCAGCTTAGTGTTCCGGCGATCGCGGGCCATGAAGAAACTGGGTTGCCCGGGCGAAGGAAAGACCGCGACGAGGTTACGAAAGTCGCTCACGGTCATCGCCCGCTCAGTCTGGCAGTGCCACTCCATGTGACACATCGCCACCATGCGATAAAACGCCGGGCTCATCTGACAAGCATGCACCCCCAATCGCGCGAGGAGCTGCTGAACGATGGGTCGGAACGGCAACCGCAACCCGCAGTTGAGACTCGCGACCGAAACTGCTACAAATCCACGGCGTGGACAAAAAGGACGATCGTCCGGCAAGGGACGGAGGAGCGCCACGGACGACGGAATGGCTAATGCCTCTCTGAGACCGATGAATGTTCAGTAGGTGAGCGAGCTCGAAGCATCGACCCCCGAACAATCGAAGCCCTCGGGAGCAGCAAAGCCTTCCTCGGGATACCACTCCATCCTGGCAAGTGACCTCGCCGACACTATCGTCTCTGCATCAGGGGTCTCAGGCTGAGCACCTCCTGGCTCCAAGGAAGGGCCTCCATCCTACAATACGGCTACGGCAGTCGCCAACGGCCTCTCAGGACACTCCGGTGTGAGGCCCTCGGCCCCCGGACATGTCTCTGAGTCGCCTCCGGGATCTTCTGACGTGTGCCCAAAGTCGTCCACGCAGTCAATCTCGTCGAGGACCAACAGAGTCATCGCGGCCGCGCCGACAACTTCTCCCAGCATGCCATGAACGTCCAAGTCGGACTTTGGCGCGTCAGGACGGGGCTTGTCACGCGCGCCCCCGCCAACCAAGTTGATCACGAGGCGAGGCGCAAATTCACCGGATGTAGGGTGATCGGCGCCCCCATCTGTGCCGCGCCCAGTCGGCGCACACTCCTCCCGGGGCTGAGAGATGGGCGCAGTCACGCCCAGCTTGCCCTCTTCGAGCCACTGCTCCACTCCACTTGGATTCTCTTCCACGTGCAAAGGAACTTCCCCTAACCCCGCGAAGAGGTCATCCTCTACATGCTCAGAGTCCTGAAACAAGAGAGAGAAATCAATCTCGGGATCCTCAGTTGAGAAGGGAGAATGAATATCCATAATGCAAGAGTGTAGAAAAGAGAAAAAGTGTAGAGAAAGAGAGAAAAAATAAAGTGGGAGAATAAGAAAGGAGGGAGCCATTATTTATAGACTCCTGAGGGGGTAGGAGTCCAAATCCTACTCCCACAAGGAGAGAAAAAGGAGAAAAACCTCAAAAAAGTCGAATTTCCCCGTGCAAACGCGTCAGCCCCGCGCACGGCGGCGCGGTCACACCAAAAAAAGAAAAAATAATCGTGGGTAACATCTCTGACTGTGAAATGAACTTTCCTCAAACACCCAACCGAAAGAAATTAAAGTTCATCGCCAGGAACCTCCCGAGCGACGAACTTGGGGGGCTAATGTTGTCGGTCGTTTTCAGAAAACCCGGAACCTCGAGAATACGCGCCGCTCAAGAGGCCAATGGTCAGGCCGGAGGTCCTGAAGAGCGGCAAGCCTTCCCTCGCGAGTCGCTAGAAAACCATCGCGCCGAGACTCTCGATCCTTCGAGTTGAGGTTCGCTCCTCGAGTCGAGTCGCTCTCCTCAAGTTGAGCTTCGCTCCTTGAGTCGAGACGATCTCCTCGAGTCTAGTTTCGCTCCTCGGACGGAACCATGGGATATTCTTTCCAAGTCGAGCCTCGGGTCGGTCTCCTCAAGTTGAGCATCGCTCCTCGAGTCGAGCCTCGAGTCACGCTCCTCGAATCAAATCTCGCTCGTCGAATAGATACTTTCGTATTTCGTGCAACAAGCGCGAAATGCGAAGCCCAAGGCGGTCCAACGGGCCTGATAGAAAAAAGGCCGCGAAGGCCCACAAAAAAGCAGCCAGGCGCGCGCCGCGCCCAGTGCGTCGCGCGCCGCGCTGGCCAAGGTTGCGCCGCACGCAGGGCAGCGCATCCTGCGCGCCGCGAGTCGTGCGCCGCGCACACGCGTGCCATGCGCCGTGCGCTGTGCACCGCGCCTCCACTTGATGGCGCGCGCGCCCCTAGTCCCACATGGATGATAAAGGACTCTCCTAAGGCCCTCAAACACCTATAAATACCTCCTCTCACTGAGGGGGAAGCCATCCCATTCATTCATATTGATACGCTCGAATTCTCACTCTCCTCTGCTTCTCTTGATGCCATCTTTGGCCTGAAGCGCTTCTACAAGTCTCTCTCGTTCTCAGAGGTTCTGAAGCACTCTCGAGGACTCTCGGACGTCTCTCCCTCTGATCGAACGCCTCTTAGTGCCCAGGCACGCTCCTAGGGTTCTCCGCTGAGAATCCCCTACGCATCTAACACGCTAGACGCGTCCGCGGTCTCCGAAGTTCTGAGACATCGCCGAGGGCTCCTCCGCGCTCCGTCTCCTTCGTCGAGTACGCCTCTCCCCCAGGCTCCGCACCTCATACTGCGTCACACACGCCTACATTTTGACCTGATCCCACACACGGGTACGTAGGCAGCCTACGACACAAAGGCACGATCACTGCTACTCCTCAACCCTTCCCTCCTCTGAGAGGTGGGTTGATCAGAGAAAGCCTAGCTCGAGACTTTCGAGTTCACACTTTTGGCCCGTGTGCGATCACGCCGGATCAAACCGGCCGAGGTATATAATAGTTGTTCATTTTCGTGCGACAACACAAATCTATATTTGTCTCTTCATATGTTGTTAGGTTGGTTTAAGGACTAAAGACTACAGATTTTCATAAAGCTTGAAACAGACAAAGAAGAATTAATGAACGTTTCACCTTTTATTAATGATTTAGCATTTACAAGCAAGAGTCTTCGTGAAACTATATTACATCAAATGTACATAAATAGACACTAGTACTCTTCTTTCGGACACCATTGACAACAAAACACGCCTCCGCGATGCGCTATAAGATATCAAAGAGATGCAGGCTAAAGACGCCTCCGAGGCGCGCCGTAAGACATCCAAGAAATGCAGGCCTAAGACGCCTACATGGTGCGCTTAAGACGCCTACATAGCGCATCTAAGATGCCTATATGGCGCACTTAAGATACCTGCATGGCTCACATAAGATGCCTACATGGCGCATCTAAGACGCCTACATGGTGCATTTAAGACGCTTACATGGCGCATCTAAGCCGCCTACATGGCGCACCAAAGATGCCTACGCGGCGCGCCATAAGACATCCAAGAGATGCTGGCTAAAGATGCCTCCGCGGCACGCCATAAGACATCCAAGAGCTTCATGCCTAAGACGCATACATGGCGGATCTAAGACGCCTACATGGTGCACTTAAAGACGCCTACATGGCGCACCTAAGACGCCTCCCCGGCGTGCCATAAGACATCCAAGAGATGCAGGCTAAAGACGCCTTCGCGGCGCACCATAAGACATCCAAGAGATGCGGGCCTAAGACGCCTATATGCCGCATCTAAGACGCCTGCATGGCGCATTTAAAGATGCTTACATGTGGCACCTAAGACGCCTCTGTGGTGCGCCATGAGCCTGTTGGAATTGATCTAGGTTTAAGAAAATATTTTACGCTTCGAGCAAGCGGCGGAAAATAAATTTTTTTTTTAAAACAAGTAAAATTATTTTACTAACCTAGACATAGAGCAAGCACATGTTTATATTTAAATTAAAACTATTAAAGAGCATTACTCGTTTACTAACCTTTGTGAAGCTTGAACGTTGAGAAGCCTTAGGAAGGTTGAAACGTTCGTCTCCCCACGTAGCTCGTATTTCATCGTTCTTCGGGAACTCGAGTAACCACGAAACTTTCTATCACATGAATCACTCGAGATTAGAAGGAATTAGTGTGTGGGCGATTTTAAACACGACGACTCAAGAACAAGTCTAAGAGTCGAAGAGCTAAAACACTATGTCAAATGTGGACCTAGGTGCCAAAACATAAACGAAAAGAACTGAAGAGAGAGAGAGAGGGAGAGGGGCGGCCAAGCTAGAGAGAGAAGCTCTCAATCTCTAAAACTTTGGAATGAGAAAACAATGAGAATGAGGGCCCTATTTATAGGAGAGGAAATACCTACAACAAGTTAGTTTCCTCTTCTATAGAATATCACATATTCATAAGCAAATATTGCCTCTTTCTCCTTCAATTTGGACGTGCAACCTCATAGTGCAAGTCCTTGGATTTGTTTCCTCTTTTATCTCGCTTCTATCCTGCCTTGAATTGCCGCCCACCTTGCTTTCCATGTAGAGGAAATTTGTTTCCTCTTTTTCTTTTGGCGAGTATCTTCATACATCAATGCACAAAATAATATCCCTTTTTCTCCTTAGGTTGGACGGCGAACATGCTTCTAGAAGGAGCTTCTAGATGTTTCTTCATTTGTTCATGACAACATAAGAAATGCCCATTAATAATTTTCATGTAAAATTTCATGAAATGAAATTAATCCTCAAGGTCCAATTAACTTGAACTTGGCCGTGTGATATAGTTTCATTTGTCATCATATGACAATGTCAAAAAATTTATTGATTTCATTTCGTCCTATGTCCAAAAAGACAAAAATACCCTTTAGAAAATTTTCGTAAAACTTGTCTAGTTCGTGTTTTGATTTAGCTTCTAGTTTAACTATTCCTACTCGATATGATTTGTGACAGTGACCTCATGGATCCAAATGAACAAAGCTTGAGCTAACATACTTGGACTGAAAAGTTCACAAACCTTTTCCAAGTTTAGCTTAGTGTCAACTGACTCCACTAAAGAGTTGACACTGAGAATCTCTCGGTTCAAAGTAATTTATTTTCTACTTAAGAATTCAACTTAGTTGTGATGAGTGGATCCACTGAATATTATCTATGTTTACCCTTCATGAATATCATCAGCTAGTCGGGATTTACAAAATTACCATTTTACCCTTCTAGCCGTTATTTCTTCAACTCCTTTGTCGCTTGTGAATAAGTTAGAAACAATGTAGTGACGAGGAGCTAACAAGTCACATTGTTTCATCCAAAAGAGTCACGACTCAATTTGGACACTGCCCAGTTCATTTATTAACAGGTCAATGTTTTGGGTGTTATGATTTTCATAGTTACGATTGATTCGTCAATAGACTTTTATGGACTAACTGTTATCTACTTTCCAAGGAACAAAGCATGAGGTGACATACATTGCATTTCAGCAATCTTGTACATGAATTCCATATCTATGAGAACTTCACAAAGTTACTCATGACATTCTCACAACTTAGTACTTCACCAATAGGCCCTGTTCGGAATCACATAGTGAGTCCGAACTCTGAATTTCTCAAATGAGAATACTAAGGTGTGAAATGGCATGTCTCATTTCAGGATTAAGGTAAGCATGATGCAATTCATATGTAGTGACTTCGAGACATAAAAGGTTAAATGGTTTGTTCTTATCTTGTCTCTAGAAGTGCACTGGGCAATTCAGTACCTTCGGAAGATAGCTAGAAGAATATAGAGTCTCCAACTATCAATGCCTCATAACCAGACATCATAGATTCTTCTAACAATCATACTGAGGTCAATAGTCCTTTGACCCTTAGTTTGCGAATGTATCGTTTTAACCAAACTACGAAGAGTTTGTTCATGCAAATCTACATTTGTCTCTTCATATGTTGTTAGGTTTGTTTTGAGGACTAAAGACTATAGATTGTCACAAAGCTTGAAACAAACAAGGAAGAATGAATGAACGTTTCTCCTTTTATTAATGATTTAGCATTTACAAGCAAGAATCTTCGTGAGACTATATTACATCAAATGTACATAAATAGACACTACTACTCTTCTTGTGGGCACCATTGACAACAAAGATATCCAAGAGATACAGGCTAAAGATATTCAGCGGCGCGCCATAAGACATCCAAGAGATGCAGGCTAAAGACGCCTACGTGGCGCGCCATAAGACATCCAAGACATGCAGGCTGAAGACGCCTCCGCGGCGCGCCATAAGACATCCAAGAGATGCAGGCCTAAGACGCCTACATTGCGCACCTAAGCGGCCTACATGGTGCACGTAAGCTGCCTACATGGCGCATCTAATCCGCCTAAATAGCGCACCTAAGCCGCCTACATGGCGCACTTAAGATGCCTACATGGCGCATCTGAGCCACCTACATGGCGCACCTAAGCCGCCTACATGGCACACTTAAGATGACTACATGGCGCGCTTAAGACACCTACATGGCGCATCTAAGCCGCCTACGTGGTGCACTAAAGAAGCCTACATGGCGCATCTAAGCCGTCCCTCACGATGAGCCTAAGACGCCTACATGGCACACGTAAGACGCCTACATGGCGCATCCAAGCCATCCCTTGCAACACACCAAAGACGCCTACATGGTGCACCTAAGAAGCTTACATGGCGCATCTAATCCATCCCTCGCGATGTGCCTAAGACGTCTACATGACGCACAAAGCCGTCTCTCACAACGCGCACTAAGTCGCCGCAAGGGGCTGCGTATGATGACTAATCACAACGCACTCGAAGCTGGCACAAGACGCACCTGAACCGCCATACTAGGCGCAGTTGCCATCTCACACGATGTACCCATGTCATCATAGCTGCGACAGACTTGTCCCAACCCGGAGAAAGCGACACGATCGCTCGGGAACATGGACGCGAACCATACAACAATTCGCACGTCTAAGGCCGAACCCCCAAAGGCAACAAGCCAAGCTGCTATGGGAAGGAAAGCCAAATCTTGCTAAGGCAGAAGACTTGTCGAAACTATCGACAAACACGCGTATCTGCCGAGACATGCCATAGCTAATCGGAATAAGAATACACGATCAAATTGAGCAGACATGTCAGATCATATTTCATAAAAAGAGTGCAACTGCCCCAAAAATCCTAGAAGGCAAGCGCTGAGAAAAGTGCGCTAAAGGTGAACTCCTAAAGAAAGCGATGCGCTAAACACTTGCGCAGAACAATCACTCGAACACAACGTGTTCGTCACTAAGAGGCTAAACCTCGTTAAGCAACGGGAATAGAGAATCAAAGAACGCGAAAGTGATCCCTCGAGAAACGTTCTCAGTAGCGAACGACACTCCACCGCCGTAACGTGCCTCACCTCCTCGACCCCGACATGAAGTCATCCTACAAGTCAGACGCAAGCTGTTCCGCCGCTGCCTTCTCCGCGGTAAGCCGAGCTACTTCCTCCGCTAAAGAGTCACTCTCGTGCTCCACCCGAACGCAGGCAGCCTCGCTTGACGGAAGCTGGACCGATATGATGACAACCTCATCCGTCCGCATGCCTAACTGGTGTCAAAGGTCGCGCACCTTGCTCCGAAAACTTTCGTCGACTGAGTCGCCACCTCTAGAGCTTGATGCTCCATAATCAACTCTCCAGCCATCTTCGCCACCACCGACTGAGCACGATCACACTCGCATTGGGAGACTCCCAATTCCACGAGAGCTAATTGAAAGCTGCTCTCGAAGACTCGCGAACTCCGCCTTTGAGCGAGAACCTCGCTCGGCGTGAGCTAGCTGAGACTTCGCTCAAGCAAGCTCCTCCTGGAGGAGTCCCATGCGACGAATGAGGTCGTGTAAAATCTTCCTGCCTCAGGTTGCACGAGCAAGCACTTGAAGCGATTTGAAGAGCAGGTTAGCCAAAGCAAGATGTTTGCATAACAAAGTTAAAAGACAAGCAGAGGGAAACTTACCATCTGGGCGTCAAAAACGCCGTGACTGAAAAAGTCCACATCGCTACTCGTTACGATGCCCTTTCACGTCTTCAACGGAGACTATATGCCCCCACATCGGCTGAAAAGTAAGCCAGAATCGGAGTGACACTGCTCCAAAGTCCTCAACTGAGACCCGCACTCACGTCCAGGGAATAAGGGTCGATCTTCCGAACGCAGACGGAGAAGCGCCATCAAAGTCGGAATGGCGGATGCCTCCGTGAGACCGACTTATTCTTGATACATGATCAAACTTCGAGCATCGATCCCCGAGCAGTCGAAGCCCTCCGGAGCGGCAGACCCTTCCACTAGATACCACTCCGTCTTCTCAAAGCATCGGCCCGCAGCAGCAACCTCCATTTCTAAGACCTCGGAATGAGCACGCCTTTGCGAAATGCAAAAGTGCAGTCACCTTCCAAGTTGGCCGAGACGGACGCCATGATCTTCCCCCATCAGCTCACGATTAGAGAATCGTCGCCCTACTAGTCATCATCGAGTCCCACAGACTCCGGCTTGAAGATATCATCAAACAAAACGCCATCGAAGAAAGACTTGTGCGGGAGTTCGCCCAAAGATCAACAAGCCGCGACACGCCGGCCCACCTCTGCACACACGCCCACCTGCTTGCGTGATGAGGACATGCCCCAAAAGGAGTCGCAAGCAAAATACCAAGTGCCGGAAGGACCCGTGTCGAGAGCTCGAGCGAGGAGATTCAAGGAGGAGCTTAACAATCTGATCATCAAGCTCCAAGATGAAGAAGGGGACAAGCTCGCAAAGGAGAGGATTCAAGGAAGCCAAGAAACACCAATGAAGAACGTTATTTGGGCTTAATTGAATTAGTCAGACTATTCCTATTTTTCTATTTTTCAGTTTATGTTATTTGGCCCAAGACGTGTTATTTAAAAAGCCCATATATGTTTGTATTGGGCTGGTCCTTTGTTTTTATGTTTATTAGTGCTTAAATAAGGCTAAATGGGCTTATTAGGTTATGGGGCCCATGGAGCTACGAATTTGCCTTTGTAAACTCTATAAATTAAGCCTTAGGGCTGAATGAAAGACACACAATTCTGATTTCGAGTTAAACACTTTTCTGTGAGGATTTTCATTCTCTCTTTGGTTCGTTTAGAACTATTCGAGTCTCTTACAAAGCGGTGCGTGTAGGAGTTCGAGCCCAACTCATCAGACGGCCATTCGCATCCGTCCATGGCGTCATTCGATCCACCTTCGTTCCTAAAACGTAGACGATCCGTCGCTGTGCTATTGGGGTATCGGGTCTCGGAGCGTAGTCGGCCGAGGTTCGTATCATGTGGTATCAGAGCTAGTCTCTACTTTTAGGTCTTCTTATCCTTTGCTTCGTTTTCTTTGTTTTCTTTTCTTCGTTTGTGTTGTGTTCATTCCGTACGTACGTCTTTGTTGTGTTGAGTCTGTGTTTGTTATCTTCGTATTAGGTCTGTGTTCTTTTCGTGCTAGGTCTGTGTTCTTGAGCGTAAAAAAAAACGAAAAAAAAAGAGAAAATATCCGAAAAAAAAAGAAAAAAAAAAGAAAAGAGAATCCGTGGAGTTCAATTCTTATTCAGTGGAGATCAATTCTAATTATCGCAGTCTGTTTTAGGAAGTCCATTTTTAATAAGTTTCCGGATTTTATCACTTAATTTCGAAAATCTCATTGATTCCTAGTTTCCTGAAATCGGTTTCCATTTATTTGCTTTTATTTCCCGAATCCTATCTCTTGCATTTCCTGTTTTGTGTGTTCACAATCAATTTCGACATTTAATTTCATTTAATTCAGGATTTCTTTTAGTTTCCTTTATTTCCATAATCATTTCCCATTTAATTTCTCTTTCATTCGTTTCCTGTTTGTGTGTGTGCACAATCAACTTCGACATTTCACATTTAATTCCGAATTAACATTACCTCCCGGATGTCAAAAAAAAAAAGATAAAAAAAAGGAAAAAAAAAAAAAGAAAAAAGAAAGAGGATCCGAAAAAAAAAAAAGTATTTTTGAGCTCAAGAAATTTTATTTTGCTGGTAGTTTCCTTGTGTGTTTTGGAGCGTTTTAAGGTACCCTACATCCTATTGAAATTTTTTTGTCGACCATTTGTCACATTTTGGGCTGTTTGTCGCACCTTGGGAGAATTGTTTTTGGGACTTATATAAGACCCTGATCATAACTTTCCGTGGTGTTGTTTTTCTTGTTTGTGTCATTTGGGGTGTCGTTTTTATTGTTCGTGTCGTTTGGGTGTCGTTTTGGTGTATCGTTTTCGAATTCCTTTCATCACCTTCCTGGTCTCTGAGTAGTTCGGTACGAGCCTATAGAGAGTTTGAGTGAGTGGTAAAAGGCAGAGAGAATAACTATCGCCATTATCAAACACGAGTGAAGAGTGATACTTTGAGTGTAAACACGTGAGGGAGTGATTTTTGTGAGGTTTCTTTTTTTTACTAACAATATCTTGCAGCAACCATGTCCAACAATGGCGACGAAAATGAAGGAATTCCAGACCGGAGGCTGATGATGCAAGCCATGATAGGAGAAATGCGGAGGATGATGAGGGAATAGTTGGAGCCGCTAGGAGAACGTGTTGAGTGGAGGAAGGCCAACAAGCTCCCAACAGAGGAAGACGAAGACAGCCTAGGGAGGAGACAGAAGATGAGATGGAGAATGATTTTGAAGAGGATGATTATAGGCGAGGAGGACGAAGCGAGAGAATGTTCGAAAGAAGACAAGGACGAAGGGACAGAGAAGACGGAGGAATTGGTGGCATCAAGCAGAAGATTCCAACATTCCAAGGGAAAAGTGACCCGGACGCCTACTTTGAATGGGAGACCAAAGCCCAGTTTGTGTTCAATTGCTACAACTACACCGAACGCAAGAAGGTAATACTTGCTGCCGCTGAATTCACTGATTATGTTATTATTTGGTGGGATCAGCTGGTGACGAGTAGGCAACGGGATGGAGAGGAGCCGATAGAGACTTGGGATGAGATGAAGGCCATCATGAGGAAGAGATTCGTGCCTCGCCACTATTACCGAGAGCTCTATCAGAAGCTTCAGTGCCTACGGCAAGGCACTCGCAGTGTTGAGGAGTACTACCGGGAAATGGAGGTTGCCATGATCCGAGCAAACATGGAGGAAGATCGCGAGTCTACCATGGCCAGATTTATCAACGTGCTGAACCCTGACATAGCGGACAAGGTGGAGTTACAACATTATGTCGAGATGCAGGATTTGGTTCACTTGGCCGTCAAGATTGAGAAGCAGCTCAAGACGAGGGGTAGCATGCGGGGAAACCGATTCTCAGAACAACCTGCATGGAAGAAGACCTTCAACCGACACGAGAAGAGCAGTTTCAAACCACGAGGGGACGTAGCCAAGCCAAGCACTTCCACGGCCCCAACCACATCTAATCCTGGTCCTAGTGCTCAAAAGAAACAGGAGACGTCATTTCAGCGAAATCGTGATATCAAGTGCTTCAAGTGCCAGGGAGTAGGTTACCGACGATGAAGAGGAAAACCAAGAGTGTACAGGAGAAGAGTCAGACGACGAAATTGAGGCACCAGTAGAGCTCGTGTTGGTCTCTCGACGAACTATGAACGCGCAGGTTGTACGAGATGATGAGGAGCAGCGTGAAAACATCTTTCACACCAGGTGCCATATTGGTGAAAAGGTGTTCAGTGTTATCGTCGATGGAGGGAGTTGTACGAACATAGCCAGCGTTGCTGTAGTGAAGAAGCTTGGACTTCCCACGACAAACCACCCTCGTCCTTACAAGCTTCAGTGGTTTAATGATGGTGAAGAGGTACGTGTCTACAAACAAGTCCTTATCAGTTTCCGGATTGGCAGCTATGAGGACTCGGTGCTCTGTGACGTGGCACCAATGGAAGCGGGGCATATACTTTCGGGGCGGCCGTGGCAATTCGATCGGAGGGTGACTCATGACGGCTACACCAACAAGTACTCCCTCAGGCACAAGAATCGTACCATCACCCTCGCACCCCTTACTCCAAAGCAAGTTCATGAAGATCAACTGAGGATGCAACAAGAGAGGGAAAGGTTTAGGGCCCTAGAGAAGGGAAATGAACCAAGGGATGAGGTAAAAACAGAGAGAAAAAAAGTGAGAGTCCCAGAGAGAAAACCTGAGAGAGAAGTGGGGAGTGAAAGAAAGGATGGGGTCATGAAAAACAAAATCGGTGAGAGAAAACAAAACAACTTCTTTGCGGGAAAGAGTGATGTGAGGAAAGCCTTCTTTGCCAAACAGCCGATGATTTTACTTGTGTACAAGGAGGCTGCCTTATTCACTAACCAACATGGCGAGGTTCTACCTACTGCCATTGTTTCTCTTTTGTAGGAGTTCAAGGACGTTGTTGTTCGAGACAAGCCAGCAGGACTACCACCGATTCGGGGGATTGAGCACCAGATTGACCTTGTACCCGGAGCCTCGCTTCCAAACAGACCGGCCTACCGAACCAACCCTGAGGAAACGAAGGAGTTGCAACGGCAAGTCGAGGAACTTTTGTCAAAGGGGTACATTAGAGAGAGCATGAGCCCTTGCGTCGTACCAGTTATATTGGTTCCAAAGAAGGATGGGTCCCAGAGGATGTGCGTGGATTGCCGAGCCATCAACAACATCACGGTCACGTATCGATATCCCATTCCTAGATTGGATGATATGCTAGATGAATTACATGGTGCGTCTGTTTTCTCTAAGATTGACTTAAAGAGTGGGTACCACCAAATTAGAATGAAAGAGGGGGATGAATGGAAAACCGCTTTTAAAACTAAACTTGAGTTGTATGAATGGTTAGTGATGCCTTTTGGTTTGACTAATGCACCTAGCACATTTATGCGACTTATGAATCATGTTTTGCGTTCGTTCATTGGTAAATTTGTGGTGGTATACTTTGATGATATTTTGATTTATAGCAAGACCCTGGATGATCATGTCTTACACTTGCGTGAGGTTTTTATTGTACTCAAACGTGAACAGTTATTTGCTAACCTTGACAAGTGCACCTTTTGCACCGATAACGTGGTTTTCTTGGGTTTTGTTGTAAGTTCAAAAGGAGTGCAGGTAGATGAGGAAAAGGTGAAAGCTATTCAGGAGTGGCCGACACCGACAAATGCAGCACAAGTACGAAGTTTTCATGGCTTAGCGAGCTTTTATAGGCGCTTTGTTAGAGATTTTAGCACGATCGCTGCCCCGCTCACGAAGGTGATGAACAAAAATGTGGCGTTCGCATGGGGGCAAGCACAAGAGGAGGCGTTCACCGAAATCAAAGGGAAATTAGTCAACCCTCCTTGTCTCGCATTACCTAACTTCGATAAACCATTCGAGGTTGAGTGTGATGCGTCCGGCGTGGGAATCGGAGCAAGATCTCATGCAAGATCGACGGCCGATTGCGTATTTTAGCGAAAAATTGAGTGGGGCCACCCTTAATTACCCCACTTACGACAAGGAGATGTACGCATTGATTCGAACTTTAGAGACTTGGCAGCACTAAGGCAAGAGAGTTCGTGGTCCACACCGACCATGAGTCACTGAAGTACTTGAATGGACAACAAAAGCTCAACAAACGGCATGCGCAATGGATGGAGTTCATCGAGCCGTTTCCATATGTCATCAACTACAAACAAGGTAAGGAGAATGTGGTAGCCGATGCCCTTTCTCGAAGGTATGTTTTACTTTCCACTTTAGATGCTAAACTGCTTGGTTTTGAACATATCAAAGAGTTGTATCCAGAAGACCGAGAGTTTAGTGAGATATTTACGAAGTGTGACAAGATGGCATCGGGAGATTACTTTAGGCATGATGGATTTTTATTCAGGCTTGGTAGACTTTGTGTGCCTAGTTGTTCTCTTCGGGAGTTGTTAGTCAGGGAAGCTCATGGTGGGGGCCTTATGGGACATTTTGGGATAGCAAAAACTCTAGGAGTGATCCAAGAGCACTTTTATTGGCCTCGCATGCAGCGTGATGTTGAGAGGATCTGTGGTAATTGTATCACATGTAGGAAAGCTAAGTCGAAAGTTCAATCACACGGTATGTATACACCTTTGCCTATTCCTAGCTCACCTTGGGTAGATATATCTATGGATTTTGTGTTAGGCTTGCCTAGGACTAAGCGAGGTCGTGATTCTGTTTTTGTAGTGGTTGATAGGTTTTCAAAGATGGCACATTTTATCCCATGTCACAAAACCGATGATGCTTCTAATGTTGCTGATCTGTTCTTTCGAAAGATTGTTAGGTTGCATGGCATGCCTACGACGATTGTCTCGGATAGGGATACCAAGTTCTTAAGTTACTTTTGGAAGACCTTATGGGCTAAGTTGGGTACTAGGTTGTTGTTTTCGACTACTTGTCACCCCCAAACTGATGGTCAGACCGAAGTAGTTAATAGGACCTTGTCGACTTTGTTGAGGGCAATAATTAAGAAGAATATCAAAACTTGGGAAGATTGTTTACCACATGTTGAGTTTGCTTATAACCGCGCTATTCATTCATTTACTAAGTTCTCACCCTTTGAGATTGTCTATGGTTTTAACCCACTAACGTCGTTGGATTTATCTCCTATTCCTATGTCTGAGCATGTGAATTTAGATGGTGAACAGAAAGCAAAGCTTGTTAAGCAACTTCACGAGAGGGCACGACTCAACATTGAGCGAAGAACGGAGCAGTATGCGCAGCAAGCCAACAAGGGCCGCAAGAGAGTGATTTTCGAACCAGGTGATTGGGTCTGGTTACATATGCGCAAGGAGCATTTTCCGGAGCAACGCAAGTCCAAACTACAGCCGCGTGGCTATGGACCATTCCAAGTTATTCGCAGGATCAACGATAATGCTTACTAATTGGATCTTCCAAGTGAGTATAATGTTAGTGCTACATTCAACGTGACTGACTTAGCTCCTTTTGATGCAGATCATGATTTGAGGGCAAATCCTTTTCAAGACGAGGGGAATGATGAGGACACGCCCCAAAAGGAGTCGCAAGAAAAATACCAAGTGCCGGAAGGACCCGTGACGAGAGCTCGAGCGAGGAGATTCAAGGAGGAGCTTAACAATCTGATCATCAAGCTCCAAGATGAAGAAGGGGACAAGCTCGCAAAGGAGAGGATTCAAGGAAGCCAAGAAACACCAATGAAGAACGTTATTTGGGCTGAATTGAGTTAGTCAGACTATTCCTATTTTTCTATTTTCAGTTTATGTTATTTGGCCCAAGACGTGTTATTTAAAAAGCCCATATATGTTTGTATTGGGCTGGTCCTTTGTTTTTATGTTTATTAGTGCTTAAATAAGGCTAAATGGGCTAATAGTTATGCTGCCCATGGAGCTGCGAATTTGCCTTTGTAAACTCTATAAATTAAGCCTTAGGGCTGAATGAAAGACACACAATTCTGATTTCGAGTTAAACACTTTTCTGTGAGGATTTTCATTCTCTCTTTGGTTCGTTTAGAACTATTCGAGTCTCTTACAAAGCGGTGCGTGTAGGAGTTCGAGCCCGACTCATCAGACGGCCATTCGCATCCGTCCGTGGCGTCATTCGATCCACCTTCGTTCCTAAAACGTAGACGATCCGTCCGTCGCTGTGCTATTGGGGTATCGGGTCTCGGAGCTTAGTCGGCCGAGGTTCGTATCATTGCGTGCACACGTTCCCTTGCTCCGAGGTTAGAGCGACGGATACAATCGCGTCCATCTCGCCCATATCGAGCTACACCTCCTATCCGCTTGGATCATACTCCACGTGTTGATCACACACTCGTGTTAAGAGAGACGAAAAAAATGGGAGAGAGAGACGAAAAAAATGGGAGAGAGCACATATAATTGTGAGAACATTTTTTGTAATCAAAAGGCGCTTCGCGACAAACGAAGCTTTGGGAAATAAATTTTCCTTAGATACCCGACTGAAAAAATTAAAAGTTCACCACCCGAAGCATCTCGAGTGACGAACTTGGGGGGCTAATGTTGTCGGTCGTTTTCGGAAAACCCAAGACACGGAGAAGACACACCGTTCTAAGGGTCTATGGTCAGGGTGAAGGTCCTGAAGAGCGGTAAGCCTTCCGTCACGAGTCGACTCGTAAGTCCTCCTGCCAAACTTTCAGCTCCTCAATTTGAGTCACTCTCCTCGAGTCGAGCCTTGCTCCTTGAGTCGAGTCATACGCCTCGAGTCGAGCCTTTCCCCTCGAGTCGAGCTGTCTTCCTCCTCGAGTCAAAATAACTCATTGAGTCGAGATAACTCCTCAATTTGAGTCACGTGTCCACGAGCCGATTAACAAATCCCCGTGTCGACCTTTATTCCTGGAGTATGGATTTTTATGTTTCACGCAACTCCTGAAATCTCAAGTCCCGAATGCCCAATGGGCCGGATAAACAAACACCGCTAAGGCCCGCAAAAGGTCGACAAGTCAGGCTTGCACCCCTCAAGGAAAGCGCACCAGCGCAACAAGCCGGGCGCCGTGCCAGTCAGGCACGCGCCGCGTGCCGTGCCAAGCAGACCGCGCGTTGCACTCCTCTTCTTGGCAGAGCATGCTCTCCTGTCCCACATGGACGAAATACAAGCCTCCTAGGCCCCTCCAACTACTATAAATATCCCCCACTCATTGAGGGGAAAGCCATCTCATTCTTTCTCAAGAAACTTGAGACTTTTCTCTGCTTCTCTGGATGCCATCCTTGGCCTGAAGCGGATTCTCCTCTATTTCTCGTTCTCAGAGATTCCGAAGCGCTCCCGGGGACTCCCGAGCCCCACCTCTCTCGATCGAACGAATAATCCCGAGCCCATGAGTGCTCCTGCGGTTTTCGACTGAAAATCGCCTACGCGTCTAGCACACTAGACGCGTCCACCATTTTTGACAAGAAATCGCCTACGCGTCCTGCATTTCCGATTGGAAATCGCCTACGAGTCCTGCATTTTCAACTGAAAATTGCCTACGCGTCCGGAAGCTCCGCCACGACTAGGAACTCTTGACTTAGAGTCTCCCACATCTCCAAAAGAGACAAAACACACATTCTCTCTCGGGTCACTCGATCCCAGAGTTCTGAGACATCGCCGAGGACTCCTCCGCGTTTCGCCTCCTCTGTTGAGCACACCCTCCAGGCTCCGCGCCTCATTCAGCGTTACATACGTCTTGAACTATGTTCTGACCTGATCCATACTAACACTAGTACGTATACGACTAGAGGAAACCAAGCTCGAGCTTTCGAGTTCACACCTTTGGCTCGGGTGCGGCCACTTGGTCCGGCCTTGGGTCAAACCGCCTGAAGCTTTCAATAGTTGTTCATTTTCGTACGACAACAGATAGGACTTGTTTGCAACAAATTTTGAGGACCCATTTGTAATGAAATTCGAATTTGGGCTCAATATTAGGTGTTGGCAAAAAGGAGGACTTAAGTGAGCAAATTCGTTATTTTGTTACAAAGACGAGAGCAAGGAAAATGAGAATCAAGGAAGAGGAGAGCAGAAAGCGGGAGCTAATTCTGATTGTTATCGGCCCGACGAGATCCGACGACGCGATCGACCTTTCGGGCGGCTGGACAAGCTCGCCCTGCCAATGATCGGCTCAATTTCACTCGGCCAAAGGGCCTTCAAAACGTCCCTTGGTCGCCTATAAATATGAGGCTAGACCCCTCGAGACAGGTAATCCGAATTTAAGTACTGAAACGCTGCTGAACTCATAACTCACTCGTTTCTCTCAAGTCTCGGCTCTCTAAACACCTAACCTCTTTTACCCACCTCAATCCTGCTAATGTTGGGCGTCGGAGAGATAAACAGAGGCACACCCTCTGTTTCCCCTTTGTAGTTCACACTCTCTATTCCAACTTTTTAGGTATTGAGACGAGGCAAACATCATCTACAGCTAAGGGAAGACTTGGGATACCAAGTTCGACACGCTTGAGCCCGAACGCGATCACTTGGTCCGGCCTTGGGTCGAACCGTTTGGAGCTCCTGAATCGTTGTCCGAAAACGAGCGACAACATTTTGGCGCTAGAAGGAGGGGGCCTCCCGACCTTGGCGACGCTCTCCATTCCAATCCTTTTCTTCCTACCTCTACGACTCTCGAGAGATGAGTCAAATTCCCGCTACCTCCGCAGGCACTCGAGCGACGGGCTCGAGATACGGCCTCCGAAGCCTCGCGCACCATCTAGGAGGTCAGCCTCGTGACAACGAGAGCCAGCCCCAAGACCCGGCGAATGACCCCGAGGCCGCGCTCTGAGAGGACACGGCTCGAAGGCTCGACGAGCTCCTAGACCGTCCCGGCGTCGACGGCACGCTCATCACCGACCTTCTCGGCTACGACGTCGAGGATAGATCCGCCCGAGGCGACTCCAACCCCGACTATGTGGGGGAGTCGAGAACCGACGAGGCAAATCCTAGCCTCACCCAATGACGGTCCGAAAGGACGAATGGCGCCTTGGCCGGGCCGTTGCACCCGGCACGGCAACATGCACGGTCACACTCCCGAGGAATTGCCCCCTCGGTTTGAAGAGGCGGCCGGACACGGCCCCTCGCCGAGGAGAGAGCGCTCACCGGACAATTCGGCCAAGGGCGACCACGCCCCGCCAAGCCCCGAGTGTAGACCTGAGAGAGCGCCTAACGGCGCAGAGAAACTCTCGAGTAGAGGATCTCCGCCAAAGGCTCAACTCCCGGAGGGACGCACTGCCCGCCACTACACTCGGCCGACCTCAGGCCAATGCCGGGGACCAAGCGTCAAACGAGCGTCAACAGGCGACTCCCGCGGTTCTGGCGGTCAGGCCATGTAACGGGCTCGACATGGTAACGATGATTCAGATCCTCCAAAACCAAATCATCGAAATGAGGGAATCGGGGAGGCAAAGGCCTTATGGAGGGATCGAGGAGTCATACTCTCCCTTCGCCGCTCAAATCCTCGCGCAACCTTGCGTGGGGAATTTCAAACTGCCGTCCATCCCTCCCTACGATAGGCGGACGGACCCGAACTTCCATAACCAGCACTACGAGACGCGGATGACGATGTAGGGACAGTCAGACGCCACCCTGTGTCAAGCCTTCAGCCTGACCCTCACAGGGTCGGGATTTGAATGGTTCCGGAGTCCAAGACCATGGAGCATCTCGTCCTTCCGGGCTTTGCGAGAAGCCTTCCTTGCTCGTTTCGCCACTTTCGTGGCACAAAAGAAGTCGAAAACCTACCTCATGTCTATCCGGCAAGGGAGAGACGAGACCTTGAGGCAGTACCTCGCTCGCTTCACCGAAGAATCTCACAAGGTCGAAGGGTTCGACGACAAAGACGCCATCACGGCGATCACCGAGGGAGCTTGCACGAGCGACTTCCTCAAATCTATTGTTGGAAAGGTCCCGCGGGACATGGTAGAGCTAATGTCGAGAGCCCGCACCTACATGGGAATCGAGGACTACCTCGACGGCCGAGATGGCCGGAAGTCAGGGGGGCAAAGCGGTATCCGTCGCGACGATCAGGATGGAGATCGTCCCGACCCTCGAAAGAGGAGGAACAAGGGAGGTCAGGCCCCTAACGGTCGCTCCCTCCCTGGGCCGAGACCCTCACATGTCGATGGCTTCCGAAAGTTTTCGGCATTCACCACCCTAAACACTCCGCAAGAGCAGATCCTGGCTCTGCACCGTGACAAGCTAGGAAGCCCCGCTCCTCTCACGAAGGATCCCGCAAAGCAGGACCGAAGTAAGTTCTGTGAATACCACCAAGACCATGGTCATCTGACGTCCGAATGTTACCAACTCAAACGTCAGATCGAAGCCCTCATTCAAAATGGGAAGTTGAAGGAATACGTCCTTAGAATAATCGGGATGGCCGCGGCAAACGGAGAGCGCCCGCGGCAAGAAAGGAAAGGCCCGGCGACGGTAACCGTTACAGATCGGACCGCGAACCAAGAACCGGAGAGCTCACAAATGCACGTCGTGAGCTCAATCATGGGCGGTCCTGAGTTCGGGGACTTGAGCACGCAAAGGAAAAAGTACGTGCGAGAAGTCTCCCAAGGGAAGATAGCGCACTACATCAACCACACGTACGAGGCTCCTCCTCCGGCCCCGTTGCAAGTGCTCTGCCGACATCACAATGACGCGATAGTCGTCTCGGCCCCGGTCGCCAACAATCTTTTCCGGAGAATCTTGATCGACAATGGCAGCTCTGCCGACATCATCTTAAAATCGGCATTGGACAGGATGAAGCTGACCGGGCTGAGGCCGACCCTGATCTCGACCCCACTCTTTGGCTTCTCCGGGGAGAGGGTCATGACGGAGGGCACCATCGATCTCCCGGTCACCTTCGGGACACCGGGGGGGATCGAGGTCATCC
Organism: Urtica dioica subsp. dioica; assembly: GCF_054948205.1. NCBI lineage: Eukaryota > Viridiplantae > Streptophyta > Magnoliopsida > Rosales > Urticaceae > Urtica > Urtica dioica. Next base: position 3,226,320 of record NC_142764.1, on the reverse strand, counting down.
ACATCGTGTCGTTCCTGGTTGTGGACCAGCCCTCGGCGTACAACATCATCATAGATAGGTCGCCCGACTCTCAATCGGTTGAAGGCCATAACGTCTACCTACCACCTGATGATGAAATTCCCGACCGAGAAGGGGATCGCCGTAATGATGGGAGACCATTCAATGGCAAGGATGTGCTATATCCAGGGTATGGACGGTAAGGCGAAAGGGAAGATGGTGAGCACCGTTTTCCAGCTCAGAGACAAATTCCCGTGCAAGATCGAGGAAGGGGGCATCTTTGGAGAATTGGACCAAAGGGACGATGTCGAGCGTCGAAAGGTGGAGACACCGAATGATCTCGTTCTCGTCGTGCTGGACGACGCCAAGCCTGACCAGGTAGTCAAGGTAGGCGCCTAGCTCCCGTCCGAAATCCGACTCCAGCTTGCAGCCTTCCTCCGCGAGTTCAAAGACGTCTTCCCACCACACACATGCCGACATGCCGGGGATCGACCCTGAGATAATGGTCCACCGCCTCAACGACGATAAGAGGGTGACCGAGCGCGTCCAACCGAGACGGGCGTTCAGTGGAGAGAGGTACCAAGCCATTGGTGAAGTAGTTGACAAACTTCTCGCCGCCAACTTCATCAGGGAGGCGGGACACCCCAAGTGGGTGTCCAATGTCGTTATGGTTAAGAAGCCAAACGGGAAGTGGTGAATTTGTATCGATTACAAAGACCTCATCAAGGCCTGCCCGAAAGACAGCTTCCTTCTCCCGAGAATTGAGCAATTTGTGGATGCCACGGCGGGCCACGAGCTGCTAAGCTTCATGGATGCCTACTCAAGCTACAACCAGATCCGCATGCACGAGCCGGATCAGATCAAGACCACCTTTGTTACGAACCGCGGACTTTATTGCTACAAGGTCATGCCCTTTGGCCTCAAAAACGCGGGAGCAACATATCAAAGGTTGGTGAACCGAATGTTCGCCAATCAAATTGGCAAAACGATGGAGGTCTACGTGGACGACATGCTAGTCAAAAGCCTCAAAGCCCTTGACCGCGTTCGAGACCTCAGGGAGATGTTCACGATCTTGCGGCGCTACAAGATGGAGCTTAATCTCAATAAGTGCGCTTTTGGGGTTGAGTCCGGAAAATTCTTGTGCTACATGGTGAGCCGCCGTGGGATCGAAGCTAATCTTGAGAAGATTAAGGCGATCTTAGAGATGAGGTCGCCACAGAAAGTCAAAGAAGTGCAGAGTTTGACGGGAAGGATCGCCGCCTTAACGCGATTCGTTTCCAAGGCAACCGATAGGTGCCAACCATTTTTTCAAAGCATTAAAGAAGATCGACGGGTTTGTGTGGACGAAAGAGTGCGAGGAAGCGTTCCGCGAAATGAAAACCTACTTCAGCTCCCCCCCGTTCCATGCAAAACCGAAGGATGGCGAGACCTTGTACGTCTACCTCGCGGTTTCCGACAGGGTCGTGAGCGCAGTTCTAATACGCGAAGAAGACAAGTTGCAATGGCCGGTTTACTACGTTAGCAAGGCGCTCCTCGACACCGAGACTCGATACCCGGAAATCGAGAAATTGTCTCTAGCTATTGTCATGAGCGCGAGGAAGCTGCGCCCCTACTTCCAAGCGCATCCGATCATGGTGCGCACGGGATATCCCGTCGAGAAAGCCTTACAAAAAGGGACCTCGTCTCGAATGGCCATATGGTCCCAAGAACTGGGCGTGTATGGGGTCGAGTTTCAACCGATAACCGCCATCAAGGGCCAAGCCTTCGTCGACTTTGTGGCCGAATTCACCAACGCACCCTCAACAGACGAGAGCAATAAAGACAACGAGAACGAGGAAGACAAGGAGAACTACCACGACTGGTCGTCGAAGAAGAGGACCATTAACCCGATAGGGCTGGTCTGGGACTTACATGTAGATGGCGCATCGAACGCTCGGGGGGCTGGCGCCGGCGTCGTGCTCATGAATCCTGATAGGGAAAAACCGCTCATCCGGCCTGGATGACTCCAATTACAGACGTCATGGTAAAGAAGCCAAACGAGAAGTGGCAGATTTGTAATGATTACAAAGACCTCAACAAGGCCTGCCCGAAAGATAGCTTCCCTCTCCAGAGAATAGAGCAACTCGTGGATACCACGGCGGGCCATGAGCTGCTAAGCTTCATGGACGCCTACTCGGGCTACAATCAGATCCGCATGCACGAGCCGGATCAGATCAAAACCACCTTTGTTACGAACCGTGGACTCTATTGCTACAAGGTCATGCCATTTGGCCTCAAAAATGCGGGAGCAATGTATCAAAGGATGGTGAACCGGATGTTCGCCAAACCGATTGGAAAAACAATGGAGGTCTACGTGGACAACATGTTAGTCAAAAGCCTCAAAGCCCACGACCACATCCGAGACCTTAGGGAGATGTTCACAATCCTGCGGCGCTACAAGATGAAGCTGAACCCCAACAAGTGCGCCTTCGGGGTTGAGTCTGGAAAATTCCTAGGCTACATGGTGAGCCTCCGCGAGATCGAAGCTAATCTCGAGAAGACAGCCCTGACGCAAAAAGTTAAAGAAGTGCAAAGTCTAACAAGAAGAATCGCCGCCCTGACGCGATTCGTCTTCAAGACCACCGATAGGTGCCAGCTGTTCTTCAAGGCGCTGAAGAAGACCGACGGGTTCGTATGGACGGCGGAGTGCGAGGAGGCATTCCGAGAAATGAAGCTTACTTCAGCTCCCCTCCATTCCTTGCAAAGCCAAAGGACGGCGAGACCTTATATGTTTACCTCGCGGTTTCCGACAGGGCCGTGAGCGCAGTCTTAGTACGCGAAGAAAATAAGGTCCAATGGACAATCTATTACGTCAGCAAGGCGCTCCTCGACGCCGAAACTCGATACCTGGAAATCGAGAGATTGTCCCTCGCCCTTGTCATGAGCGCGAGAAAACTTCGCCCTTACTTCCAAGCGCACCCAATCGTGGTACGCACGGGACATCCCATCGAGAAGGCCTTACAAAAAGGGACCTCGTCTCGAATGGCCATATGGTCCCAAGAACTGGGCGAGTAGGGGGTCGAGTTTCAACCAAGAACCGCCATCAAGGGCCAAGCCCTCGCCGACTTCATGGCCGAGTTCACTAACGCGCCCTCATGAGCATCTACTGTGTCTCACAGTTGATTGAGAACCACCAGGTTAAGGGCGACTATGCAGCAAAAGAGCCGAACATGGTCGCATATCTGTCGAAGACCCAGAAGAATCTAGAGGCCCTGTCGTGGTTCGAGATAGTCCAGGTTCCCCAAGAGGCGAACATTGACGCCGACACCCTGGCGCGCCTTGCGTCCGGGATAGACGAAGAGGGAGAAGACAGCGTCCCAATAGAAGTACTAACTCGGCCCTACGTCTCGAGAAGCAATGAAGGGGTGGTTGACGGAACTCCCCCCCTCATGGATCACACCACTCGTGGAATACCTCAAGCGAGGAGTCGTCCCTGAAGACAAAGAAGAGGCTAGAAAGTCGAGAAGCTTGGCGCCAAAATACACGATGAGGGAAGACAACCTGTTCAAGAGAGGATACTCCATGCCCCTTCTCCGATGCCTGACCAAGGTGGAGGCAAACAAAGCGCTCGGCGAGGTGCACGAAGGGGTGTGCGGAAACCACGCCGCCGGACAGTCTTTGGCCCTGAAGCTGCTAAGGCTTGGGTACTTTTGGCCTACCTTGAAAAAGGACTCCCACGAGTGTGCCAAAAGATGCGACAAATGCCAAAGGTTTGCCCATGTCCCACGCCAAGCGCCGGCCCCATTGTGCCCGATCATTGTACCTCGACCCTTCGCGAAGTGGGGAATCGACCTCATCGGTGAGCTGCCTACGGCCCCAAGGCAGTACAAGCACGCGATCGTGGCTATCGATTACTTCACGAAATGGGTAGAGGCCGAACCGTTAGCAAAGATCACAGAGGCGAACATGACAAGCTTCATCTGGAAGAACATCGTCTACCGCTTCAGGATCCCCGCATCGATTGTGACCGACAACGGAAAGCAATTCGATAATGCGCGCCTCCGGGACATATGCGAACAACTGGGCATCAGCAAGACTTTCTGATATGATCCTTACCAACAAATGTGATAAGACCCAATAACAATGATTGGAAAAAGACCCCAAGATCTGCAAAGGACTAGAATGTTGAGACTTGACCCAATATCTAGAGAGATAAGAACCAAGCCTACAATATATATGACGCCACACCAAGATACTCAAGATGATCACTTAAGAATCAAGATGATAAGTCAAGTTGCTGAACGCCACAAGAAAACTTGATAAGTTCAAAAAGTCTTTTCAAGAACAAGAAAGACACAAACTCACAAATATTTCATTCAAAGGGGAATTGTCCCTTATTACATTCTCCTAAACACTTATTTATAGCCTTGGAGAGGCTTTACAATCAGCCAAAAACGTTTTGCTCCAACAGCTCTAAAAACAACATTTAAGACACTAGTAATAAAAGCTGAAATCTGAATGCAAATAACTCTCAGCCCTTATAACATTGAAACTGAAAGGTTTTTGACATAAAAACACACAAAACAACACACTAAATGGGTATAAACACCCCAAATTCGTCCAACTATTCTGAGTGGTTACAAAAGTAACTCCCAAAAGAGTGAACAGCCTTATTTATTGTTAGAAATGTGGATCCAATGCCTAAAAACGACCTAGACATTCTGATTACTCTTGTAGAACCTTAATCATTGTAATTAGGCTCTCTTGCTTTAGATTTGCCTCAACTTTGGGCCCAAATGAACTAACTTGTTGAATCAGCCCATTTAGAGTCTCTTTGAATTGTTTGGCCTTAAACCTTGTGAGAGGCCCACTAGGCAAACTTAATGGACCACTTGAAAGTTTTCTTTTAGTCATCTCAGGTCCACTTGTATCCATTTGAGCTCCTTGACCACTTGCATCCACTTTAGCTCCTCGATTCTCATCATTCTCCCCCTCTTGAAAGCGATTTGTCCTCAAATCATCACCAGGTAAGTCAAGCTTGTAGGCATTGTCATTGATGCGCTCCAGAACCTGGAATGGTCCGTCACCCCTTGGAAATAATTTGGAACGCCTTTGCTCAGGGAATCGCTCCTTTCTCATGTGCAACCAAACCCAATCCCCTGGCTCAAAAATCACTTTCTTGCGGCTCTTGTTGGCATTCTTTGCGTATTGCTCAGTCCGTCGCTCTATGTTTTGCCTTGTCTTCTCATGAATCTGTTTCACAAGATCTGCCTTCTTTTTCCCATCCAAGTTAACTTGCTCACCAATAGGTAAAGGAATCAAATCCAAAGGTGTTATTGGATTAAAACCATAAACAATTTCAAAAGGAGAGAACTTAGTTGCAGAGTGAACACTACGATTATATGCAAATTCAACATGTGGCAAACAATCTTCCCAAGCTTTCAGGTTCTTTTGAATGATAGCACGCAACAAAGTGGATAATGATCTATTTACCACTTCAGTTTGCCCATCGGTTTGTGGATGACAAGTAGTAGAAAACAATAGTTTTGTTCCCAGCTTTCCCCACAACGTTTTCCAAAAATAGCTCAAGAATTTCGCATCTCTATCTGAAACAATTGTGCGAGGCATGCCATGCAACCTGCGAGATAATGCATCTGCCACAACATTCTCCTTACCCTGCTTATATTTGATCACATATGGAAATGTTTCAATGAACTCCACCCATTTCGCATGTCGTCTATTCAATTTGTGTTGGCCCTTCAAATGCTTCAACGACTCATGATCCGTATGTATCACAAATTCTTTAGGCCAAAGATAGTGCTGCCAATTTTCCAAAGTCCTCACCAATGCATATAATTCCTTATCATAAGTAGGATAGTTCAGGGCTGCCCCACTCAACTTTTCACTAAAATACGCAATTGGTCTTCCTTCTTGCATCAAAACTCCACCAATTCCTAAACCTGAAGCATCACACTCAATTTCAAACGTTTTAGTGAAGTTAGGCAAAATAAGCAAAGGAGCATTAGTTAATTTTTTCTTGATCAGTCTGAATGCCTTTTCTTGCTCAGCTCCCCATTTAAATGGGATGTTCTTCTTGATGACTTCGGTTAGCGGCGCTGCAAGGCTACTAAAGTCTCGAACAAATCGTCGATAAAAACTAGCCAAACCATGAAAACTTCTTACCTGACTTACCGAAGTAGGCGTTGGCCAATCGTGAATTGCCTTCACCTTTTCCTCATCAACTTCAATCCCTTTAGCACTTACAACAAAACCAAGAAACACAAGCTTATCCGTGCAAAATGTACATTTCTTAAGATTTCCAAATAAGCTTTCTTTCCTCAAAACTTCTAAAACCAATTTTAGATGTGCAACATGATCCTCAAGGTTTTTGCTATAAATCAGAATATCATCAAAGTAGACAACAACAAAATGTCCAAGGAAAGCACGTAAAACATGGTTCATAAGTCTCATGAATGTACTCGGGGCATTGGTTAACCCAAAAGGCATAACTAACCATTCATGCAATCCATATTTTGTCTTAAATGCAGTTTTCCACTCATCTCCTTCTTTCATTCTAATCTGATGATATCCACTCTTAAGATCAATTTTAGAAAACACACACGATCCATGCAATTCATCCAGCATATCATCTAAACGAGGAATAGGATGTCGATACTTTACCGTGATGTTGTTGATGGCTCGACAATCAACACACATTCTCCATGTCCCATCCTTCTTCGGCACTAGAATCACCGGAACAGCACACGGACTCATGCTTTCTCTCACATGTCCCTTCTCCATTAGCTCACTGACTTGCCGCTCAAGTTCCTTAGTCTCCTCCGGATTACTTCTATAGGCTGGTCGATTTGGGATTGTGGAGCCAGGAACAAAGTCGATTTGATGTTCGATCCCTCGAATAGGAGGTAAACCAGGAGGTACCTCTTCCGGAAACACATCTACAATTTCCTGCAAAAGAGAGAAAACGTTGCTCGGCAAAGATCCGGCAAGATCATCAGTACATAAAAAGGCCTCCTTATACATGAGTACTATAAGGGGCTGATGGGTGAATAATGCCCTCTTGATCTCACTTTTTTTTGCCATGAGACTAACTTTTTCACTCATGTTTCTCTCTTTCTTTTCAAATTCCTTTTTTTCATCTTTTTCTCTTTCTTTTTCTCTTTCTTTTTCTTTTTCTCTTTCTCTTTCTTTTTCTTTTTCTTTTTCTTTTTCTTTTTCTCTTTTTGTTTGTAATTTCAATTGATCAGCAAGAACTTGATTGGGACTTAATGGTACAAGTGTAACAGGTTGCTCTTTAAGAGTAAAAGAGTATCGATTGGTGAAACCATCATGTGAGACCCTCCTATCAAATTGCCATGGCCTCCCCAAAAGCATGTGACAAGCTTCCATCGGTACCACATCACAAAGCACTTGATCTTCATACTTGCCAATCGAAAATGCCACAAGAACTTGTTTTGTCACCTTGATGTTTCCACTATCATTAAGCCATTGAAGACGGTAGGGTCATGGATGCTTCAAGGTAGGCAGCGCCAATTTCTCGACAAGTTCATTGCTCGCGACATTCATGCAACTTCCTCCATCAATAATCACACTACACACCTTCCGGTTCACGAAGCATCGAGTATGAAACAAATTCTCGCGCTGATTATTTTCTTCTTTCTTCACTTGTGCACTAAGAGCTCTCCTCGCCACTAATAGTTCTCCATCGATTGGGTATTCACCATCGCTGCAATCCTCAAGCGGTGGCATGTCCTCATCTACTTCATCTTCCTCATCCTCCGACTCAAGCTGACCTTGTGCGTTTATCACCATAACCCTCTTGTTTGGGCACTCGCTGGCTATATGTCCTGAACCTCTACATTTGAAACACTTTATATCACGTGTTTTAGTAGAATTAGCCTCTTTGTTACCTTGTGTAGCCACTGGTTGTTGTTTGACGTTTTTCGAAGTGTCAAATTTAGGCTTGTTTGCTTGAAATTCATCTCGTCTAGAGGCTGCCCTCCACGAATTTGTTGACGACATACTTGGTCCTCTCCTAGCCATGTTCCTTCACTTTAGTTGCTGCTCCGCTTTGACGGCTTGGTGCACCATATCGGTCAACTCCACGTGATGTTGCATCTCCACGACATCCGCTATCTCACGATTTAGTCCATGCAAGAATCTGGCCATCGTTGCTTCTCTGTCCTCCACCACGTTTGCTCTTATCATTGCCACCTCCATCTCCTTAAAATACTCATCTACACTCTTTATTCCTTGAGTTAGACGCTGCAATTTGTTGTACAACTCCCGATGGTAATAACTTGGAATGAATCGCCTCCTCATGATGGCTTTCATCTCCTCCCATGTCTCCACCGTGCGCTCTCCATTCCTCCTCCTTTCTTTCAACAACTGATCCCACCATATTATGGCATAATCGGTGAACTCAATCGCGGCGAGCTTCACCTTCTTCATCTCCGAGTAGTTATGACACTCGAACACCATCTCTATTATTTGCTCCCACTCCAAATAGACTTCTGGTTCATTTCTCCCTTGAAAAGATGGAATTGTCACCTTTATACTCCCCAAATCGTCATCCCTTCCAGGCCTTCCCATCCTAGCTTCTCTATTCCCATTACCACGCCCAAACCTGCCCCGGTTATGTTGACGCCCTTCTCCACCATCTTCACCAGCCTCGTCTTCAACACCTTCCGATACATCACCCTCTTCTTCAGCTCTTTGTGCTCGTCTATTGGGAACATTTGGTGCATGATTTGCTGCCATCCCTTCTATTCCATCAATCCTCGTGTTTAGTTGCTCAAACTTCTCCGTCATCAACGCCACGAATGCCTCCATTTGAAGATTTCGATTAAGTGGTGGTTGTACGTATCTCCCACGATCAGATTCGTCTCCTGACATTTAAATATATATATTTTAATTAAAAAAAACGTATCCGTTAGAGGACCTCACAAACACTCGCTCACGTGTTTCTCTCAATAATGTATCCGCTCAACACTCGTGTTTAGAATAAAATGACTTTTACCCTCAAATAATCTCACACTCTTGCCTTTTTCCACTCTAGTGTTTTCTTTTGTTCTTAATCAGACTAAGTAAACAACAAGTGTTTCGAGTAGCAATTCAATGTGTGAAACAACTCAACAAACCACGAGACTCAAAAGCAAAGGATAAGATATGAGATAAACAACCCAAACTACGTAAACTAAAATGCTCAATTACCAATTCTAGAATCAGACCATAAAACAAAACAAACAAAAATACTACAACGATAGACTGAATTCTTTCTTCATTTGGCTTTTCTTTTTTTTTTTTGTCTTTTTTTTTGTCTTTTTTTTTCCTTCTTTTTTTGCCTTTTTTTTAATATAATAATAAGAATACAAAAACAAAGAAAACTGAAGCTGGTAAAAAAATGAAGAAAACCTACTTTTTTCTGTTTTTTGTGTTTTTTTTTTTACTTTAAATAAAACAAAACGAAATTAAAAACAAGGATAGACAAACTTTTCCTTAGAACCCAAGCTCTGATACCAAATGATATGATCCTTACCAACAAATGTGATAAGACCCAATAACAATGATTGGAAAAAGACCCCAAGATCTGCAAAGGACTAGAATGTTGAGACTTGACCCAATATCTAGAGAGATAAGAACCAAGCCTACAATATATATGACGCCACACCAAGATACTCAAGATGATCACTTAAGAATCAAGATGATAAGTCAAGTTGCTGAACGCCACAAGAAAACTTGATAAGTTCAAAAAGTCTTTTCAAGAACAAGAAAGATTCAAACTCACATATATTTCATTCAAAGGGGAATTGTCCCTTATTACATTCTCCTAAACACTTATTTATAGCCTTGGAGAGGCTTTACAATCAGCCAAAAACGTTTTGCTCCAACAGCTCTAAAAACAACATTTAAGACACTAGTAATAAAAGCTGAAATCTGAATGCAAATAACTCTCAGCCCTTATAACATTGACACTGAAAGGTTTTTGACATAAAAACACACAAAACAACACACTAAATGGGTATAAACACCCCAAATTCGTCCAACTATTCTGAGTGGTTACAAAAGTAACTCCCAAAAGAGTGAACAGCCTTATTTATTGTTAGAAATGTGGATCCAATGCCTAAAAACAACCTAGACATTCTGATTACTCTTGTAGAACCTTAATCATTGTAATTAGGCTCTCTTGCTTTAGATTTGCCTCAACTTTGGGCCCAAATGAACTAACTTGTTGAATCAGCCCATTTAGAGCCTCTTTGAATTGTTTGGCCTTAAACCTTGTGAGAGGCCCACTAGGCAAACTTAATGGACCACTTGAAAGTTTTCTTTTAGTCATCTCAGGTCCACTTGTATCCATTTGAGCTCCTTGATCACTTGCATCCACTTTAGCTCCTCGATTCTCATCACTTTCTCCTCTCCCCGCCATCCTCAAGCCAACGGTCAGGTCGAGGCGGTCAACAAGACAATCAAAGAGAACCCGAAGAAGAAGCTGGAAGAGAGAAAGGGGGCTTGGGCCAAAGAGCTTCCCATAGTCCTCTGGGCATACCGGACCACCACGCGGAACTCGACCGGCGAAACCCCTTTCGCTCTTGCATTCGGTATCGAGGCCGTGGTACCTGTCGAGACCAAGCTGCCAACCTTTCGCATCGAAGAGTACGAAGAAGCCGCCAACAACGAAGCAATCAGGCTCGAGCTAGACCTCATAGACGAGAAGAGGGCGGACACACTCACCCGTCTTGCTGCACAGAAGAGAAAGGTCGAGAAGTACTATAATTCCAAGGTCAAGCTGCGGAAATTAGCCGACGAAAGCCTTGTCCTTAGAAGGGTGTTCCAAAACACCAAAGTGAGGGGACAGGAGTTCTGGGCCGAACCTGGGAAGGCCCGTACCGCGTGCGCCGAGCCATACACAACGGCACATACGAGCTCGAGAACCTAAAGGGGCTCGTGTTCACCCACCGGTGGAACGCGGATCACCTGCGGAAATACTACCAATAGAAGCCCGCTCCCGTCTTCTTTATGTTTAATTATTTTCGTCTTATTTCCGATTTTAGCGAAAGACAATTTCAAATTTCAAATAAGGCCAATGGCCTGGGAATGTAATTTTTAACTATTCCATCTTCTTTACATTTTTCGCGCGACGCCCTCGCACGATTTAACGCTTCGCACACCAAGAGGTAGCGAAACGTCAACGGGTCGGATCTGCGCACCGGACCTCTGACCCTACACATCTTTCGCGCGACGCTCTCGCACGATTCCACGCCTCGCACGCCGATAGGTAGCGGGGCATCGACTGATCGCGTCCGCACACTGGACCGTTGATCTTGGCAGCCAAAACCCAAAACGCGATACGCGTACCGACAGGTATCGCACTCGCTGGGAACTATTCTCGCCTCAAGCCCATTCTGGCACACAACGCGTACGCCGACAGGTAGCGTACGTGCCGGAAGGTGGACGCGATAGCCGCTCAGCTCGCACATGTCGATAGGCAGCGAGTCACTAATGAACGACAAAGACTCGCATCCGTCCTAAGAAACTGGTCTAGCCAGCGTCCGCGGAAAACCTCGCCGCCAGGTGTGGCACTAAGCCGTGCAAACTGGTTACGCTAGATATAGTAAACCGGGGGTCGTAAGACACGCATAATCGGATTGCGCAAATCGATTACGCTAAGCATAGTAAATCGACAAAAATAAGACGCATGATAAACCGGAAAAAGCTTTAGCTAAAGCAAGCAATGTTGCATAAACAACCCAACAGAACGAAAAGGAAATACGACAAGTATCCAACAAAAGAAATTATAACAAATATCCGAAAGGAGAAAAACAAGGCAAGCGCTAAACAAGTGCGCGGGAAACCAAAATAAAGCCGACTACTCGGAACCGAAGTCGATCTGCTCCTCATCGTTCTCGGGGAAAGGGGCGCCCGACCCATCGGTGGCCTCTCCGTCGAGCGGGCGGTTTGTCGACTAAGCCGTCTCCACGGGAATCTGGGGATGCGGGTCATCCACCTGTGGCGCATTGTCAAGAGGAGGAAACATGGCATCGAAGAAGGAAAAGGTGGTCCCGCGAGACGCGTTCTCCTTCGCGGTCGCGTCTCGAACCCGTACGGCCGCCGCATAACGAGCCTCTTCCAACGCGAGGTCCCAATCATCCTCTAGGTCTGCCTTGGATCGCACGGCGTCGTCCTTCTCTTCGATGAGGGTCTGCATCTCCACTAGCAGAGAATCCCTCTCCCTCTCTGCCTTGACGCGGGAGATCTCGCTCGCCGACAGTCGAGCGTGAATGATCTTCAGCTCCTCGTCTCGGCCTGAGAGCGCCACTTGAAGTTTCTTCGTCTCCCCCACGAAAGTGTCGGCCGCTTGCTCCGCCTTCTCCCGAGACGCCTGTTCTGCCACACGCAATGATCTCTCGACCGTCAATTCCTCGCGGGTTCGCTTCGACTCCTCCTCGAGCGCTTGAAACTCTTGGGCAGTCCGAACCCCCACTAGAGCGGCAACGTGGTCGGCTGCCACACTCTCCATGTCCCTCTTCATGATCTGCATTCGCCGCAACAGGTTTTGGAGAATGCGGTCGCCTCGTTCTTGATGCGCGAGCATCTGCGAAAGAGGGTGGTGTACGTGCAATCAGAATAAGTATAATGGCTGCATGTAAGTCAAACAAGCGGGTCATACCTTTCGAGCGTCGCTGATTCCGTTTAGGAAGTAGTCGAGGTCGCTCGTCGTCAGCATACCCTTGAAGTCTCGCAGGGAGGTTTCAAGGATCCCCTGGGAACATTGGCCTCTCAGCTCCGCCACCTCCGCTAGGAGCATCGAATCCATGCCGTCTGACGCTGCCGACGTATGAGCATGCTTATGGTCGGAGTGAACCGAGGGAGATCAACGACGACGGTCGCTTGTTCGAAGAGATCGCCTCGTTCCTCGCCTGCGATGGTGATCCTCTGCGACGGGCCTCCACTCGAGAACGAGCCGCGGCCACAGCTTCGGCAGTTGGTTCTATCCTTGGCACCCACGCACGCGAATGATCTCGGACCATGGTATCTGCCAAAAAGGAAAAGAAAAGACGTCAATCGACTAAAGCATAAACATTAAGCGTAAACAACAGAAAGCAACGATAGCACAAAAGCATATGTATGGTTGATACCCTCCACGTCGGGGAGAGGAGCAGACGAACCCCACGCCTCAGATTCGGGGTCCTCCACAACCTCCGCGCCAAGGCCAGGATATTGGGGGGCTTCATCGCCAGGCACGAACCATCCGGTAGTCTCCATTAGGTCCGGGGATTCAAAGAGCGACCCTTGTCGCCTCGAGTGCGGAACGACTCCAACCACAAGCGCGAGTTCAGAGCTCTCAGTGCCGCGGTCGGCCGAGAATTCGGCCGCATGGCCAAAAACGAGAGGCGCCGCCCCAAAGGCGGATTCGGATACCCACACCCAGGGGTAACGATGCTTGGAAGATAGCTTGGTGAGTATGGGGAAACGCTTGCGATGCTGGACCTTGTAGAAGCCAGGCTTCCCGGGGACGTCGCATACGGACACAAGGTTCTTGATGTCGTCGGCCGTCACGGCCCGGCCATTCGCTCGGTGAAGCATCATGTGGCATGCCGCCACCACATGGTAGAAAGATGGAGACATCTGCGCCGCATGGACATTCAGTCGAACCAAGAGATCTTGGATCACGGGTTGGAAAGGCAGCCGTAACCCCCCACGGAGGCTCGCCTCGTGGATAGCGGCAGATCCCCTTTGCGGATGAGTCGGAAGGTCGTCGGGTAGTGGTCGCAAGAGCGATACGGATAACGGGATTGAAATCGCTTCCTCAAGCCTCTGAAGCTTGCGAGTGAGGGAGCTCGAGAAGTCGACTCCGGAGCAGTCAAAGCCACCTCGAATCACCGATTCCCTGATGGGGAATGATGAGGCGCGCTCCTCCTCTCGGGCGGTCAAGGTATGCACCTCGGCCGTAGGCAAACGAAATAGAAGGAACTCACCTGAGTCTTCCGGGTTCGCTGAGCCTTCAACACCGGTCAATCGTTTTTCGTCGCCCGCGCCCGTGCCGGTCAAAAAGTCCTCCTCGCTCGCGCTTGGCCCGGTCGGACGAGCCCCTTCACGTGCATTCTGCCCGATGGGCCCATCCGGGCCCCCATGTTGAGCGCCCAAGTCCATTGGGCCGGCCCCACCAGCGCCGTGCCAAGCAAGGCCCGACTCCCAGGCATCAGGCCCGGCTGGGGCACTCCCTCGCGCGCCCAGGCCGTCTGGACCTCATTGGCTCTCCCCCGGTCCAATGGCGCGTCTCCCTGGCCTGTGGACGCATCCCTCCGGCCCGGCAGCACGGCTCGGCCCGTGACCGGGTGGGCTGTCCTCGCGCAGCCCTAGCCCACCAGCCCCTAGGGCTTGGACGAACAGCGCCTCAGCCGCCACCTTCCGACCGACGTTGCCCGGCCGGCGCTGCTCATCTCCGGCGTCGGCACCTGCCCGGCCGACCTCGACCGGCGCCGGCGCGTCATCTCCGACGCGCTCATGGCCGAACGCAGCCCCTCCTGGCGTGCGGCCCCTTGGCACCGCCCAGCCGACGCATCTTCTCTCCGGCGCCGGAACCTGCCCAGCCATCCTCGGTCGGCCCCGACACGTCACCTCCGGCACGCTCCTTGCCGGACACGGCCCCGCCCGTCACGCGCAGCCCTCGGCATCGCCAACACCCAGCGAGGGGTCTCCCTCGGCACGCGTTTCGGCCGGATCTGTCGGGCACGGCTCGCTGAGACGCCCCTGGGCACCCCTCCTCGTCTGCGCGCTCGTTGCCCAGGCCGCCCGAGACCTTCCCCACGCTCGCCTTGTCCGGGGGGAACTCGTCCCGGCTGTACTACACGTCCTCGGCGCGCGCTTCGCCCGGCGCCTCCTCTGCGTCGCCCGGGGTTTTCTCGGCCGGTCCTGGCAGCGCGATAGCGCTGCCGGCCCCCGGATGGGAGTCCTCACCAGCCAACCACGCGTCCACGATGGAAAAGTCATTCTCGCCCGAGCCCATCGTCGCCCGGCCGGAGAAATCCAAGCCCAAAGTCGGGAGGAATTGGTGATCAATGGGAGGCGGTGATAATTGGTCTAAGAGGTCGTCTATGGTTTCGTGCGAATTATCAAGGAAGAAAGTGAAAATGTCCTCAGGGTCCCACGTGGCGACAGGTGATTGGGGGACCCCATGAGTACGTGTAGCGAGAAAAGACTTCGGAAAAGCGAATAAAATAAAGTTAAAAGAGAACGGCTTACCAATTCAACGCAAGGTGGTCCGACGAGACGACAAAGGGCGGAGCTCGCTTGAGTTTACCACACGGGCTACGCCCGGTGGCAAACTCGGGGGCTAATGTTATCGGCCCGACGAGATCCGACGACGCGATCGACCTTTCGGATGGCCGGACAAGCTCGCCCGACCAATGGCCGGCCTAATTCGCTCGGCCATCGGCCGGCCCAGGCCTTTCACTCGGCCAATGGCCGATCAAGACTCACCCAGCCAATGGCCGGCCCAGGTTCACTCGGCCATTGGCCGGCCCAAGCAGTTCACTCGGCCAAGGGCCGAGTGAATCTTCATCCGGCCCAACAGTTCGCTCGGCCAATTATCGAGTGAACCTTCTCCCGGCCCAGGCGTCTCACTCGGCCGAGGGCCGAGTCAAATTCATCCGGCCCAGCATTTCACTCGGCCAACGGCTGAGTGAACCTTCTCTCGGCCCAGGCGCTTCACTCGGCCGAGGGCCGAGTCAACTTCATCCGGCCCAACCGTTCACTCGGCCAATGGCCGAGTGAACCTTCTCCCGGCCCGGGCGCTTCTCTCGGCCGAGGGCCGAGTCAACTTCATCCGACCCGAGCTTCTTGCTCGGCCATTGGCCGATCAAGTCTCATTCAGCCAATGGCCGACTCAACTTCTCTCGACCATTGGCCGAGTGAGCCTCATTCAGCCAATGATCGGCTCAATTTCACTCGGCCAAGTGGCCTTCAAAACGTCCCTTGGTCGCCTATAAATTTGAGGCTTGACCCCTCGTGACAGGTAATCCGAATTTGAGTATTGAAACGCTGCTGAACTCATAACTCACTCGTTTCTCTCAAGACTCGACTCTCTAAACACCTAACCTCTTTTACCCACCTCAATCGTACTAATGTTGAGCGTCGGAGAGGTAAACAGAGGCACCCCCTCTGTTTCCCCTTTGTAGTTCACACTCTCTATTCCCACTTTTCAGGTATTGAGACGAGGCAAACATCATCTACAGATAAGGGAAGACTTGGGATACCAAGTCCGACACGCTTGAGCCCAAACGCGATCACTTGGTCCGGCATTAGGTCGAACCGTTTGGGGCTCCTGAATCGTTGTCCGAAAACGAGCGACAACACTGATTATTCAAGTTGTTATTGAAGAAGACCCATTTTAGTTATTACTGTTTGAGTTATATATTTGTTATTTTCGTAGCAAAAAAAATGGGTTCAGCTGGAGTCTTTTTAAATTGTTTTTGGGCTTTATTTATGTTAAATGAAGCTTATCTGTGTTAGGTATTAAGTTAGCCTTTTAATTTTAATGTTATTAGGCCTAAATGATGTCTTCTAGGCCCATTTAATTTAGGGCAACCAGGAACTCCGAATTTGCTTTGTATTTTCCTTATTTAAGAAGGTTTAATGAATGAGAAAGGCAGAGTACGTTTTTTATACAAAAAAAGTGTGAGAATTCTCTTTGTTTCTTAAAGAAACTTCTGAACTTATCTGTTGTCGCTCGTTTTCGGACAACTATTTAGGAGCCCCAAACGGTTCGACCCAAGGCCGGACCAAGTGGTCGCGTTCGAGCTCGAGCGTGTCGGACTTGGTATCCCAAGTCCTCCCTTAGCTGTCAGTGATGCTTGTCCCGTCCAAACACCTGATATGAGAGAAAGAACACGTGAAATAAAAAGGAGAAACAGAGGGGGTGCCTCTGTTTACCTCTCCGACGCTCAACATTGGGAGGATTAAGGAGGGGTGTAGAGGATTAGGTGTTTAGAAGGCCGAAGCTTGAGAGAAACGAATGAGGTATGAGTTCAGCAGCGTTTCAGTACTCAATTTTGGATTACCTGGATCAAGGGAGGGACCCTTGTATTTATAGGTGACCAAGGGGTGGTTTGAAGACCCCTTGGCCGAGTGGAGGTTGAGTAAGGTGAGCCTCGTCCTCTCGAGCACCGGCCGAGTGGAGCGTCTTTAGTCTCCCGGGAGCCGGCCGAGCATTGGCTGAGTGGAGCGTCCTCGGCCTCCCGGGCGCCGGCCGAGTGGAGCATCTTCGGCCTCCTGGGCGCCGGCCGAGCGCTGGCCGAGTGGAGCGTCCTTGGCCTCCCGGGAGCATGCCGAGTGAAGCATCTTTGGCCTCTCGGGCGCCGGCCGAGCGAGGGACACTCGGCCTCCCGAGCGCCGGCCGAGCGCTGGCCGAGTGGAGCGTCCTTGGCCTCCCGGGCGCCGGCTGAGCGGAGCATCTTCGGCCTCCCGGGCGCCGACCGGGCGAGGGGCACTCGGCCTCTCGAGCACTGGCCGAGCACTGGTCGAGTAAAGCATCCTCGGCTTCCCGGGCGCCGGCCGAGTCCTGGCCGAGTGGACCGGCCTTGGTCCTCTCGGACATGGCCCGGTTCTTTGCCAGATGAGGCCTTTCGGCCTTTTCGATTGTGGCCCAGCCGTTGGCCGGGTGAGGTTACTCCAGGCTTCTTCGAACCTGGTCGACCCGGGATGGGCCGACAACATTAGCCCCCCGAGTTTTCGATCGAGCGTGGGTCGAGTGGAAACTCAATAGTTGCGCCGACGCGCGGACTTGGGACGAACACTGTCGAGTTTGTGAGTGCGCCGTAGAGAGGCTTTAGTGCATCGCGAGGGACGGCTTTGGTGTGTCATGAGGGACATCTTTGGGGCATCACGAGCGATGGCTTTTCTGCGTCACGAGGGAAAGCTTTGGTTGTCTTTCGTTTTTACGCGTCTTATTTTCTCGACTTGCTAGCATAATAGATTTGCACGATTTTGTTGGTGTATGTATCATCCCCTTGATTTACCAACGAAGGCGTAATTGATTCGCACGTCTTGTTGAGGCACGTCTTATTTTCTCAATTTACCAATGAAGGTGTAATCGATTCACACGTCTTGTCGATGCGCGTCTTATTTTCTCGATTTACCAATGAAGGCGTAGTCGATTCGCACGTCTTGTTATTGCGCGTCTTATTTTCTCGATTTACCAATGAAGGCATAGTCGATTCACACTCTTGTTAATGCGCGTCTTATTTTCTTGATTTACCAATGAAGGCGTAATCGATTCGCACGTCTTGTTAATGCACGTCTTATTTTTTCGATTTACCAATGAAGGCGTAATCGATTTGCACGTCTTGGGCCTCGAGGGGCCTCGGTGCCACATTGTGTGACCAGGTTTTCCGTGGACGCTGGCTAGACCAGTTTCGTCTGGCGGGCGCATGCCTTTGAAACCCATATGTGACTCGGTGCCTATGGGCGCACGAGCTGGGCGACGAGCGTGACCACACCACCTTATGAGCGTGGCACCCTTAAGTGCGCATGTCATGTGACAGGCGGAGTTAGGTGTAGACTTGTTCCCCCGGCGAGTGTGGCACCTTAGTGCGCTGGTCGCATTATCGGGTTGAGTCTCTTGGGTCGAGTCTTGTGCTCTTGTGAGCGTGGCGCCACGGCGCGCGTGTCACGTTTGGGGACTCAATTGGCCCATTCTTACTCTCACGAGAGCGTCGTAGAGCAAATTTTGGTACGCCATTAGGGGCGACTGAAGCACGTCGTTAGGGACGATTTTTCTGTTGCTTGTAGGAGAGCATGTAGATTTGTCATCGAGACTTGTGAGTCTATCGTTGATTGGTGATTCAAGAAGTCCTGCGTGTTTGACCCGAGGACTTGTAAGTCGACTCGTCGGCTTGTGACACAACTCGAGGAGTAAACTCAACTCGACTAGTCATGCATAAAGACGACACGAGGATTAGTTAGTCGACTCGTGGACTCAGGCTCGACTCGAGGAGTGAACTCAACTCGAGGAGTTATACGTAGAGTCAACATGAGGACTGGTCAGTCGACTCGTGGATCGGGGCTCGACTCGAGGAGCGAACTCAACTCGAGGAGTCTCGCGTAGAGGCGACACGAGGACTAGTTAGTTGACTCGTGGGCTCTGGACTCAACTCGAGGAGTGAACTCGACTCGAGGAGTTACGTGTAGAGTCGACACGAGGATTAGTTAGTCGACTCGTGGACTCAGGACTCGACTCAAGGAGTGAACTCAACTCGAGGAGTTAGGCGTTGAGTTCACATGGTGACTAGCTAGTCGACTTGTGGACTCGGGACTCGATTCGAGGAGTGCACTGAACTCGAAGAGTTACTTGTGGAGTCGACACGAGGACTAGTTGGTCGACTCATGGACTCAGGACTCAACTCGAGGAGTGAACTCAACTCGAGGAGTTAGGCGTAGAGTTCACACGGTGACTAGCTAGTCGACTCGTGGGCTTGGGACTCAACTCGAGGAGTGAACTCGACTCGAGGAGTTCCACGTAGAGTCGACACGAGGATTAGTTAGTCGACTCGTGGAATCAGGACTCGACTCGAGGAGTGAACTCAACTCGAGGAGTTAGGCGTAGAGTTCACACGGTGACTAGCTAGTCGACTCGTGGACTCGGGACTCTACTCGATGAGTGAACTCAACTCGGGGAGTCAATCGTAGAGTTCACACAGTGACTAGCTAGTCGACTCGTGGACTCGGGACTCGACTCGAGGAGTGAACTCAACTCGGGGAGTTACGTGTGGAGTCGACACGAGGACTTTTCAGCCAATTCGTGGACTCTTGACTCGACTCGAGGAGTGAACTCAACTCGAGGGGTTACGTGCAAAGTCGACACGGGGAATAGTAAGTGGACTCGTGTATGAAGATTGTTTCTCTTTGGGACCTCCGGCCTAATCGTCGGCCCCTTGAGACTTTGTTATATAATTGTTTTTTATTTTTAAGGTTTTCATTGAGTATTGTTCCCCATTAGCCCTCCGAGTTTCTTGGGTACTCGTAGAGGAGCCTAGAAATTTTGATAAATGTGAAATGAAACATGAAAGGTGGAACGCAGTTCATAGTCTCGTATTTTGTAAAAGTAAATGAAATTACATTCAACGGCCTATCGGCCTCGAATAAGATTGTCTTGAAGAAATTTGAAAATAACGAAAATGTGGAAGGAAATTGGCGGCGAGCTTTATTTGTTGTCGACTCGAGCGTGATCGTGAGCCCACCTAAATTCTCGAGCTCGATGCCACCGTCCTGACTTCACCATTCTTATCCTCGGGTCGGTAGATGGTGCTAATCATCTCTCCATTTCCCTTTTCCGTCCACCCCTCGTATGTAGCACATCCTAGCCATCGATTGGTCTCCCATCATTACGGCGATTCCCTTTGCGGTCGGGAATTTCATCATCAAGTGATATATTGAGGTTATGGCCTTCAATCTGTTCAGAGTGGGGCGGCCAATGATTATGTTGTAGGCAGACGGTTGATCCACCACCAGGAATGACACGATGTGAGTGACCTCGATTCCCCACGGTGTCCCGAATGTTACCGGAAGGTCGATGGTACCTTCCGTCATCACCCTCTCCCCGAAGAAGCCGAAGAGTGAGGTCGAGATCGGGGTCGGCCTTAGCCCGGCCACCTTCATCCTGTCCAAAGCTGATTTGAAGATAATGTCGGCCGAGCTGCCGTTGTCTATCAGAATTCTCCGGACGAGGTTATTGGCGATCGGTGCCGAGACGACAATCGTGTCGTAGTGCGGGTGCAGGATACGCACCGCTTCTTGGTTGGTGAAAAACATAGTCTCGAAGGGGGACAGGGGCGGAACCTCGTAGGTGTGGTTGATTTGGTGAGCGATCTTCCGTTGAAAGACATCCCTCACGTACTTCTTCCTTTGTGTGCTGGAGTCCCCGAGTACGGGGCCTCCCATGATCGAGCCCACGATGTGCATTTGCGAGCTTTCCGGATCGTCATCTGTTGTCCGGTCGGTGACAGTGACCGTTGCTTGACCCTTCTTCTCATGCCGCGGGCGCTCTCCACCTCTCGCGGTAGTCCCGATTGTACAGAGGATATACTCTTTCAACTTCCCATCCTGGAAGAGGGCTTCAATCTGACGCTTGAGTTGGTAGCATTCGGAGGTCAGATGCCCGTGATATTGGTGGTACTCACAGAACTTGTCAGAGGAGCGGGGCTTCCTAGCTTGTTGCGGTGCAAAGCCAAGATCCGCTCTTGCGGGGCGTTGAGAGGGGTGAATGCCGAGAACTTCCAAAAGCTGTCGACATGCGAAGGCCTCGGCCCGGGAAGGGAGCGACCGTTAGGGGTCTGGCCTCCTTCGTTCCTCCTCTTTCAAGGGCGGGGTGATCTTCGCCTTGGCCGTCACGACGACAGCTGCCTCGTTCATCAGCCTCTCGACCATCCCGGCCATCGAGGTAGTCCTCGATCCACATGTAAGCGCGGGCTCTCGCCATGAGTTCCGCCATGTCCCTTGGGACCTTTCCGACTATGGATTTGAGGAAGTCGCTTGTGCGAGCCCCCTCAGTAATCGCCGTAATGGCGTCCTTATCGTCAAACCCCTCCACTTTGTGGGATTCCTCGGTGAAGCGAGCGAGGTACTGCCTCAATGTCTTTCCTCTCTCTTGCCGGATGGACAAGAGGTATGTCTTTGACTTCTTTTGTGCCACTAGCGTGGCGAACCGAGCGAGGAATGCCACTCTGAGGGGCTCGGAAGGACAGGATGCTTTCCGGTTTCAGACTTTGGAACCATTCGAATCAAGACCCGAAGAGGGTCAGGCTAAATGCTTGGCACAGGGTGGCGTCCGACTGTCCTTGCATCGACATCCACGTCTCGTAATGTTGGATGTGGAAGTTCGGGTCCGTCCGTCCGTCATAAGGAGGGATGGAAGGTAGCTTGAAGTTCCCGATGCACGGCTGCGCTAGGATTTGAGCGACAAAGGGAGAGTAAGATTCCTCGATCCCACCATACCGCCTCTGTCCTCTCGACTCCCTCATCTCAATGATCTGGTTTTGGAGGCTCTGGATCATCGTCACCATGTCAAGCCCATTGGCAGGGCTGACCAACAGGGCCACGGGAGTCGCTTGTTGGCGCTCATTGGACGCTTGGTCCCCGACGTTGGCCTGGGGTCGGCCAATAGTGGCAGCAGGGAGCATGTCCCTTCGAGAGTTAAGCCTCTAACGGAGGTCCTCCCCTCGAGAGTTCCTCTGTGTCGTCAAGCGTTCCCTTAGATCCCCGCTTCACGCTTGATGGGGCGATGCGACTCTTGGTCGGGCCGTCCGACGAGCGTCTCAGCTATCGGCCCTGTCATCACCGGGGACGGCTCTCTCCTCGACGAGGGGCCACGTTCGGCCATGTCTTGAAACCAAGGGGGGCAAGCCCTCAAGACAGGGAGCGCAAGCATTGTCGCGTCGGCGGGTCCGGACCGGCTGTGACATCCTTCGTCCTTTCGGACCGGGAGCGCACGAAGCTAGGGGTTGCCTCCTCGGTCCTCGACTCCCCCTCGTAGTCGGGATCGGAGTCGCCGTGGCTGGGACCACCCTCGACGTCGTAGCCGAGGAAGCTAGCAATGAGCGCGCCATCCACACCTAGGCTGTCTAGGAGATCGGCGAGCCTCCAGGCCGTGTCCTCTCGGAGAGTGGCCTCCAGGTCGGCCGCCGAGTCTTGGGGCGGACACTCGTTATCACGAGGTTGCCCTCTTAGGCGGTGCGCTAGATTCCTAAGGCCGTACCTCGAGCTAGTCGCTCGGGTGCCCGCGGAGGTGGCTGGCACGTGACTCATTTAGTGAGAGTCTTTGTATGTCATAGGGAAGAGATGAAGTGGTAGAGAGAATGCGTTGCCAAGGTTAGGAGATACCCTCCTTCTAGCGCCAAAATGTTATCGCTCCTTTTCGGACAATTATTTAGGAGCCCCAAACGGTTCGACCCAAGGCCGGACCAAGTGGTCGCGTTCGGGCTCGAGCGTGTCGGACTTGGTATCCAAGTCGTCCCTTAGCTGTTGGTGATGCTTGCCTCGTCCAAACACCTGAAATGAGAGAAAGAACACGTGAACTACAAAGGGGAAACAAAGGGGGTGCCTCTGTTTACCTCTCTGACGCTCAACAGTGGGAGGATTGAGGCGGGCTGTAGAGGATTAGGTGTTTAGAGGGCCGAAGCTTCAGAGAAACGAGTGAGGTATGAGTTCAGCAACGTTTCAGTACTCAATTTTGGATTACCTAGATCAAGGGAGGGACCCTTGTATTTATAGAAGACCAAGGGGTGGTTTGAAGACCCCTTGGCCGAGTGGAGGTTGAGTAAGGTGAGCCTCGGTCTCTCGAGCACCGGCCGAGTAGAGCGTCTTCAGCCTCCCGGGCACCGGCTGAGTGTAGCATCTTCGGCCTCCCGGGCACCGGCTGAGTGTAGCATCTTCGGCCTCCCGGGCGCCGGCCGAGCGAGGGGCACTCGGCCTCCCGAGCGCCGGTCGAGCGCTGGCCGAGTTGAGCGTCCTTGGCCTCCCGGGCGCCAGCCGAGCAGAACATCTTCGGCCTCCCGGGGGCCGGCCGAGCAAGGGGCACTCGGCCTCCCAAGCGCCGCCGAGCGCTGGCCGAGTGGAGCGTCCTCGGCCTCCCGGGCGCCGGCCGAGCGGAGCATCTTCGGCCTCCCGGGCACCGGCCGAGCGCTGGCCGAGTGGAGCGTCCTCGGCCTCCCGGGCGTCGGCCGAGTCCCGGCCGAGTGGATCGGCCCTGGGCCTCTCAGCCATGGCTCGGTCCTTGGCTGGATGAGGCCTTTCGACATTTTCCATTGTGGCCCGGCTATTGGCCTGGTGAGGTTCCTCTGGGCTTCTTCGGACGTGGTCGACCCGGGACGGGCCGACAACATTATCAATGTATTCCTTCTAGCGTTCATCCCAATTTATCAAGCGAACTTGCACATTCGTTTGTGGCGTCCTCATTATTCCAAGTTCGCTACTCTCTAGGCGTTGGGTCAAGGAGTCAACGAGCTTGAGATCCTGATTTGCGAAGGCACCAACATTGGTTCCGGGTCACCGTCACATTGTTGGCATGGTTTGTATCAGTTTTAGTTTTAAGTGAATACCTCTTCATAAACAAATAATACCTCGTTCTCGACATTTCGGCGATGACGGCGATATTTCGGTGATGGTCGTACTGTTTTTAGATGACATTGACAACAGAGAAACTCAAATCCCAAACAAACTAGGGCTTTGTGTTTTATTTAAGCAATTCATCGATGAAATTTTTATATTTTAGGATTTGATACTTCTTTTGTTGTTTTAAATTGGGAACTTTGTTAGATTTGAACCAAAAAAATATGTATCTACTCAATGAAATCAAGGCCCTGGTTTGAATTTATTTTCGAATGTTGAAGATGAACATCAAACTCTACTGGTACTAGGTAACTTATAGTAGATCAGTAGAGCAGTAGAGTTGATGTATGTAGTAGAGCGCTAGAGTAAATCTATAGAACAGTAGTAGAACGCCTTAGAGAATGTGCGTGATTATAGCTCTAAGTATTACACAGTGGATTTGTGGTCGCTTGCGTCTTCGGAAAAAATATATCCGGTTCCATCATAATGTGAGTGTGATATGCCTGAAGAAGTAGAGTTGGTTGATGTTATACCTCCAATAGTTCATTAGAAAAAAGGCAAGAATAAGACAAAATGAAGTCCTTTGGTGGGAGAGAAGATGCGGTAGAATAGATGTTAAAAATGCAATCAATTTGGACATTGCATATCTAGATCCTTCTATGTATTATTTTGAATTGTCTTATCTATCGTATGTCCATGGATATACGTTTAGCATACATAATTGCTTTCATTTTCTAAATTGTAATGACATTAAATTGTGTTTTGTTATCTCTACTATCAATTATGCGGCTATACTAACGAGTAGAGAAACTCTAATGATTGTTGTCAGTCGTTCTCAAAAAGCCTGAAACATTAAATTTCACATGACTTGCGTGGAATTTCGAATTATGAAGCCCAATGGTCCGAGTCACTAAAAAACCTATCAGGGCTCTCGATGGCTAAGGCCCACGCAAAACGGCCCAAAAGCACGAGCCCGAGCTCACACACGAAGCAGAGCTCACCGTCGCGTACTCCTCGAAGGAAGCGCACGCTCGACGTGCAAAAGACATGACGCGTCGCACCATCTACTCAGCGCGGCACGCTGTGCGCGACCTCATGCTCTGTGCGCGCTCTAGAACCGCCTCTGCGCCTGAAATCCATAGCACGCTCCCCGAGGTGCATCCAAAGGCCTACCTAGACCTCCACATCCACTATAAATACTAAGTGAGGGAGAGAGAGACATTCATTCCTCCTCAAGATTACTCAATCTCGGAGTTCTGAAACGCTGCCAAAGACTTTCTGTGCACAATTTCCTCTGATTGAGCGCTTAATCTCTCACGCACACGGCTGTGGTGGAATAGATCTAGGATTAAGAAAATATTTATCGCTTCTAGTAAGCAGCGTAATATAAAAAATTTCTTTAAACAAGTAAAACGATTTTTACTAACATAGACAATGACCAACACATATTATTTTAAATTAAAACTATCTAAGAGCAATTACTCGTTTACTAACCTTTACGTGGCTTGATCATTGAGAAGCTTGTGGAGGTTGAATCGTTCGTCTCCCCACGCAGCTCGCCTTTCTTTGTTCTTCGGGAATTCGAGTAACCACGAAAGTTTCTATCACATGAATCACTCGAGGTAAGAAGGGTTTAGTGTGTGGGCACTTTTAAACATAACGACTCAAGAACAAGTCTTAGAGTCGAAGAGCTAAAACAATACTCAAGTCAAATGTGGACCTAGGTTCCAAAAACAAAATCGAGGAACAAGAGAGAGAGAGAGAAGCTCTCAATCACTAAAATTGTGGGTGTGAGTTGTGAATGAGATGGGGTATTTATAAGAGAAAGATTACCTTCAAAAGGTAGTTCCCTCTTTTCTATTGAATATCACATATTCATGAGCAAATCTTATTTCCTCTTTCTATACCTTATGGACGTCAACCTCAATGCCATCAAAGCCTTGGATTTGTTTCCTCATTTGATTGCTTCTCTCTTGGCCGAAATCCCATTGCTTCTAGAAGCAAATTTGTTTCCTCTTTTTCTTTTGGAAAGTATCTTCATACATTAATGCACAAAATAAACTCTCTTTCTTCAATGATGGTGCACGAAATTAAGGGTTCTAGAACATGCTTCTGGATATTTCTTCAATGATGGTGCACGAAATTAAGGGTTCTAGAACATAAGAAAAGCCCATTAAGAATTTTCAAGTAAAATTCCATGAAATGAAATTAATCCTCAAGGCCCAAATTCTTTAAGTTTGCCTTGTGGATCAATTCATTGTCATCATATGACACTGTCAAAAAACTTATATATTGACATTCATACCATTCCATGTCCAAAAAGACAAAATTACCCTTTAGACAATTTTCGTAAAACTTGTCTAGTTCTTGTTTTGACATAGCTTCTAGTTTAACTAATCCTACTTGAACTGACTTGTGACTCTGACCTCATGGATCCAAATGAACAAAGCTTGAGCTAACATACTTGGACTCAAAAGTTCACAAACCTTTTCCATGTTTATCTTAATGTCAACTGACTCCACTAAAGAGTTGACAGTGAGAATCTCTCGGTTCAAATGAATTTATTTTGTACTCAAGAATTCAACTTAATTGTGATGAGTGGATCCACTGAATATTATCTATGTTTTCCCTTAATGAATATCATCAGCTATATGGAATTTACAAAATTACCATTTTACCCTTCTAGCTGTTATTTTCTCAACTCCTTTGTCGCTTGTGAATAAGTTAGAAACAATGTATGAGGTGATATACATTGCATTTCAGCAATGTGGACACTGGTCACATTGATTTATCCAAAATAGTCATGACTCAATTTGGACACTGGTTAGTTCACATTCGAAGGAACAAAGAATGAGGTGATATACATTGCATTTCAGTAATCTTGTACATGAATTCCCTATATATGAGATCTTCACAAAGTTACTCATGACATCTTCACAACTTAGTACTTCACCAATAGGTCATGTTAAAAATCACATAGTGAGTCCGAACTCTGACTTTCTCAAATGATATACATAAGCTATGAAATGACATGTCTCATTTCAGGATTTAGGTAAGCATGATGCAATTCATACATAGTGACTTCGAGACATAAGAGGTTAAATGGTTTGTTCTTATTCTGTCTCTAGAAGTGCACTGGTCAATACAGTACCTTCAGAAGATACCTAGAAGAACTATAGATTCTCCAATTCCCTATGCCCAATAACCAGAAATCATACATTCTCTTAACAATCGTATTGAGATCAATAATCCTTTGATCCTTAGATTACGAATATATTGTTTTAAGCAAACCATGAGGAGTTTGTTCATGCAAACCTACATTTGTCTCTTCATATGTTGTTAGGTTGTTTAAGGACTAAAGACTATAGTTCATCATAATGCTTCAAACAAATGAATGAAAAGTTTCAACTTTTATTAATAATTCAGCAGTTAAAAGCAAGAGTCTTCGTGCGACTTTATTACATCAAATGTACACAAGTAAAGACTACTACTCTTCTTTCGGTCACCATTGACAACAAACTCCCACTTGACTCAAAGAAGATGTGAGTAGTCCTTCATGCCTATTCCCTCCCGATGCTGGTCGAAGACCTTGTTCGCCAGGGCCTTGGAGAATGGATCTATCAGGTTATCCACCGTTGAGAACTTCTTCACTACCACGTTTCCGTGCTGCACGATCTCTCGAATCAAATCGTATTTCCTCTCAATATGCTTAGAGCGCTTATGGCTTTGAGGTTTCTTTGAGTTAGTGACAACCCCACTATTATCACAATAGAGTCATGGGCTCGTCAACGTTTGGAACGACTTCTAAATACTTAAGGAATTTTCTAAACCATACAGCCTCTTTGGATGCTTCACAAGCAGGAACATATTATGCTTCCATTGTGGAGTCAGCAATGCAAGATTGCTTAATACTCCTTCACACAACAGCTCCACTACTAAGGATGAACACGGATCCCAAATCAGATTTCTTGGAATCCTTATCCGCTTGAAAATCGGAGTCGATATATCCCGTCATAGTCAAGTCAGTACCTGAATATGTAAGCAACAAGTTCCTAGTTCGCATAAGATACTTAAGAACATGCTTAACAGCAATCCAGTGCTCGGGTCCAGGGTTGGATTGAAAACGGCTAACTACGCCAACTACGAAGCAGATATCTGTCCTTAGAGAGTGAGACTCCATGCCTAAAGGGTGTTTAGCCTTTCTTGGAGTCTTGCATCGAGAAGCGATCCATCACCTTATCAATATAAGATGCTTGAGAGAGCGATAAAGTCCGGTTCTTCCAATCTGGAGAGATTTGGATCCCCAGAATGTATGCGCCTTCTTCTAGATCCTTTATATCGAATTGTTTTACTAGTCAGATCTTAACCTCAGATAACTTACCCACATCATTACCTTGAGTAATTTATCATTGACATACAGTACCAGAAACACAACTAAAGGCCTTCGTGTATTAACATGTAAACACATGGCTCATCTATTGACTGCTCAAAACCGAAGCTCTTCACTGTTTCATCGAATCTAATATTCCATGACTAGATGCTTGCTTTAATCCATAAATGGACTTAAGCAACACACAAACCTTGGTCTCTTGACCTTTATCCACGAAACCGTCTGGTTGAGCCATATAAATGCGCTCGTCAAGATTGCCATTCAGGAAGGCAGTCTTGACATCCATTTGCCAGATCTCATTGTCGAGAGCTGCAGCTATGGATAGAAGTATGCGGATGGATCTAAGCATCGCGACTGGGGTGAAGCTTTCTTCATAGTCAATCCCTTCTTTTTGGGTATAACCCTTAGCCACTAGTCGTGCTTTGAACGTCTCGAAGTTCCCATCCTAACCCCTTTTCTTCTTGTATATCCACTTCCACCCTATGGGTTTAATCCCTTCAGGAAGGTCTACAAGTTTCCATACTTTGTTGACATACATCGAGTGCGTTTCATCTTTCATGGCGTCAAGCTAAAGGTTTGATTCAGAACCACCCATTGCATGGATGTAGGAAGCAGGGTCATCCATGTCATAGATGGCTACGAGAGTATCTCCGTAAGACATGTACATGATGAGGACATGCCCCAAAAGGAGCCGCAAGCCAAATACCAAGTGTCGGAAGGACCCGTGACAAGAGCTCGAGCGAGGAGATTCAAGGAGGAGCTTAACAATCTGATCATCAAGCTCCAAGATGAAGAAGGGGACAAGCTCGCAAAGGAGAGGATTCAAGGAAGCCAAGAAACACCAATGAAGAACGTTATTTGGGCTGAATTGAATTAGTCGGACTATTCCTAATTTTCAGTTTATGTTATTTGGGCCAAGACATGTTATTTAAAAAGCCCATATGTGTTGTATTGGGCTGGTCCTTTGTTTTATGTTTATTAGTGCTTAAATAAGGCTAAATGGGCTTATTAGGTTATGGGGCCCATGGAGCTGCGAATTTGCCTATGTAAACTCTATAAATTAAGCCTTTAGGCTGAATGGAAGACACACAATTTGATTTCGAGTTAAACACTTTTCTGTGAGGATTTTCATTCTCTCTTTGGTTCGTTTAGAACTATTCGAGTCTCTTCCAAAGCGGTGCGTGTAGGAGTTCGAAAAGCGACTCATCAGGCGGCCATTCACATCCGTCCGTGGCGTCATTCGATCCACCTTCGTTCCTAAATTGTAGATGATCCGTCGCTGTGCTATTGGGGTATCGGGTCTCGGAGCTTAGTCGGCCAAGGTTCGTATCAAGTGGTATCAGAGCTAGTCTCTACTTTTAGGTCTGCTTATCCTTTGTTTCGTTTTCTTTGTTTTCTTTTCTCCGTTTGTGTTGTGTTCATCCCGTACGTACGTATTTGTTGTGTTGAGTCTGTGTTTGTTTTTTTTTCGTATTAGGTCTGTGTTCTATTCGTGCTAGGTCTGTGTTCTTGAGCGTAAAAAAAAGAAGAGAAAAGATCCGAACAAAAAAAAAAGAAAAAAAGAAAAGAGAATCCGTGGAGTTCAATTCTTATTAAGTGGAAATCAATTCTAATTATCGCAGTCTATTTTAGGAACTCCATTTTAATCAGTTTCCGGATTTTATCACTTAGTTTCGGAAATCTCATTGATTCCTTGTTTCCTGAAATCGGTTTTCATTTATTTGCTTTTATTTCCCGAATCCTTTCTCTTGCATTTCCTGTTTTGTGTGTTCACAATCAATTTCGACATTTAAGTTTCATTTAATTAAGGATTTCTTTTAGTTTCCTTTATTTCCAGAATCTTTTCCCATTTAATTTCCCTTTCATTCGTTTCCTGTTTTTTTTGTGTGTTCACAATCAATTTCGACATTTTACATTTAATTCCGAATTAGCATTACCTCCCGGATATCAAAAAAAAAAAAAAAAGTCCTTATGTGTTTCGGAGCGTTTTAAGGTACCCTACATCCTATCGAATTTTTTTCCGGCTATTTGTCAACATTTTGGGCTGATTGTCGCACCTTGGGAGAATTGTTTTTGGGACTTATTTAAGACCCTGATCATAACTTTTCGTGGTGTTGTCTTTCTTGTTTGTGTCGTTTGAGGTGTCGTTTTTATTGTTCGTGTCGTTTGGGTGACGTTTGTGTCATTTTGGTGTATCGTTTTCGAATTCCTTTCATCACCTTCCTGGTCTCTGAGTAGTTCGGTACGAGCCTATAGAGAGTTTGAGTGAGTGGTAAAAGGCAGAGAGAAAAACTATCGCCATTATCAAACACGAGTGCAGAGTGATACTTTGAGTGTAAACACGTGAGGGAGTGATTTTTGTGAGGTTTCTCTTTTATTACTAACAATATCTTGCAGCAACCATGTCCAACAATGGCGACGAAAATGAAGGGATTCCAGATCGGAAGCTGGTGATGCAAGCAATGATAGGAGTGATGCGGAGAATGATGAGGGAAGAGTTGGAGCCACTACGAGAACGTGTTGAGAGAGTGGAGGAAGGCCAACAAGCTCCCAACAGAGGAAGACGAAGACAGCCTAGGGAGGAGACAGAAGATGAGACGGAGAATGATTTTGAAGAGGAGGATTATAGGAGAGGAAGACGAAACGAAAGAGTGTTCGAAAGAAGGCAAGGAGGAAGGGACAGAGAGGACGGTGGAATTGGTGGCATCAAGCAGAAGATCCCAACATTCCAAGGGAAAAGTGACCCGGACGCCTACTTTAAATGGGAGACGAAAGCCCAGTTTGTGTTCAATTGCTACAACTACACCGAACGCAAGAAGGTAATACTTGTTGCCGCTGAATTCACTGATTATGCTATTGTTTGGTGGGATCTGCTGGTGACGAGTAGGCAACGGGCTGGAGAGGAGCCGATAGAGACTTGGGATGAGATGAGGGCCATCATTAGGAAGAGATTCGTGCCTCGCCACTATTACCGAGAGCTTTATCAGAAGCTTCAGCGTCTCAGGCAAGGCACTCGTAGTGTTGAGGAGTACTACCGCGAAATGGAGGTTGCCATGATCTGAGCAAACATAGAAGAAGATCGCGAGTCGATTATGGCAAGATTTATCAACGGGCTGAACCCTGACATAGCGGACAAAGTGGAGTTGCAGCATTGTGTCGAGATGGAGGATTTGGTTCACTTGGCCGTCAAGATTGAGAAGCAGCTCAAGACGAGGGGTAGCATGAGGGGAAGCCGATTTTCAGAACAACCTACATGGAAGAAGACCGTCAACCGAGACGAGAAGAGCAGTTTCAAGCCACGAGGAGACGTAGACAAGCCAAGCACGTCCACGGTCCCAACAACATCTAGTTCTGGTCCCAGTGCTCAAAAGAAACCGGAGACGACATTTCAGAGAAATCGTGATATTAAGTGCTTCAAGTGCCAGGGGATTGGTCACTTTGCAAATCAATGCCCGAATAAGAGGAGCATGATGATTCTTCCAACCGGAGAGATGGTTTCCGACGATGAAGAAGAAGATCAGGAGTGTACCGGAGAAGAATCAGACGAGGAAATTGAGGCACCAACAGAGCTCGTGTTGGTCTCTCGACGAACTATGAACGCACAGGTTGTACGAGATGACGAGGAGCAGCGCGAAAACATCTTTCACACCAGGTGCCATATTGGTGAGAAGGTGTTCAGTGTTATCGTCGATGGGGGGAGTTGTACGAACATAGCCAGAGTTGCTGTCGTGAAGAAGCTTGGACTTCCAACGACAAACTACCCTCGTCCTTACAAGCTTCAGTGGTTTAATGACGGTGAAGAGGTACGTGTCTACAAGCAAGTCCTTATCAGTTTTCGGATTGGCAGCTATGAGGACTCGGTGCTCTGTGATGTGGCACCAATGGACGCGGGGCATATACTTTTGGGGCGGCCGTGGCAATTCGATCGGAGGGTGACTCATGACGGCTACACCAACAAGTACTCCCTCAGGCACAAGAATCGTACCATCACCCTCGCACCCCTTACTCCAAAGCAAGTTCATAAAGATCAACTGAAGATGCAACAAGAGAGGGAAAGGTTTAGGGCACTAGAGAAGGGAAAAGAACAAAGGGATGAGGTAAAACAGAGAGAAAAAAAGAGAGAGAGTCCCAGAGAGAAAACCCGAGAGAGAAGTGGGGGGTGAAAGAAAAGATGGGGTCATGAAAAAC
This sequence comes from Urtica dioica subsp. dioica, assembly GCF_054948205.1. Lineage (NCBI taxonomy): Eukaryota > Viridiplantae > Streptophyta > Magnoliopsida > Rosales > Urticaceae > Urtica > Urtica dioica. The sequence continues at coordinate 3,193,646 of NC_142764.1, read as the reverse complement.
AAAATCGGTGAGAGAAAACAAAACAACTTGATGAGGACATGCCCCACAAGGAGCCGCAAGCAAAATACCAAGTGCCGGAAGGACCCGTGACGAGAGCTCGAGCGAGGAGATTCAAGGAGGAGCTTATCAATCTGATCATCAAGCTCCAAGATGAAGAAGGTGACAAGATCACAAAGGAGAGGATTCAAGGAAGCCAAGAAACAACAATGAAGAACGTTATTTGGGCTGAATTGAATTAGTCAGACTATTCCTATTTTTCTATTTTCAGTTTATGTTATTTGGGCCAAGACATGTTATTTAAAACGCCCATAATGGTTTGTATTGGGCTGGTCCTTTGTTTTATGCTTATTAGTGCTTAAATAAGGCTAAATGGGCTTATTAGGTTATGGGGCCCATGGAGCTGCGAATTTGACCTTTGTAAACTCTATAAATTAAGCGTTTAGGCTGAATGGAAGACACAATTCTGATTTCGAGTTAAACACTATGCTGTGAGGATTTTCATTCTCTCTTTGGTTCGTTTAGAACTATTCGAGTCTCTTACAAAGCGGTGCGTGTAGGAATTCGAGCCCGACTCATCAGACGGCCATTCGCATCCGTCCGTGGCGTCATTCGATCCACCTTCGTTCCTAAAACGTAGACGATCCGTCGCTGTGCTATTGGGGTATCGGGTCTCGGAGCTTAGTCGGCCGAGTTTCGTATCACAACTTCTTTGCGGGAAAGAGTGATGTGAGGAAAGCCTTCTTTGCCAAACAGCCGATGATTTTACTTGTGTACAAGGAGGCTGCCTTATTCACTAACCAACATGGCGAGAGGAACCTACTGCCATTGTTTCTCTTTTGCAGGAGTTCAAAGACGTTGTTATTCGAGACATGCCAATGAGATTACCACCGATTCGGGGGATTGAGCACTAGATTGACCTTGTACCCGGAGCCTCGCTTCCAAACAGACCGGCCTACCGAACCAACCCTGAGGAAACGAAGGAGTTGCAACGACAAGTCGAGGAACTTTTGTCAAAGGGGTACATTAGAGAGAGCATGAGCCCGTGCGCCGTACCAGTTCTACTAGTTCCAAAGAAGGATGGGTCCCAGAGGATGTGCGTGGATTGCCGAGCCATCAACAACATCACGGTCAGGTATCGATTTCCTATTCCTAGATTGGATGATATGCTAGACGAATTACATGGTGCATGTGTTTTCTCTAAAATTGATTTAAAGAGTGGGTACCACCAAATTAGAATGAAAGAGGGGGATGAATGGAAAATCGCTTTTAAAACTAAACTTGGGTTGTATGAATGGTTAGTGATGCCTTTTGGTTTGACTAATGCACCTAGCACATTTATACGACTTATGAATCATGTTTTGCGTTCGTTCATTGGTAAATTTGTGATGGTATACTTTGATGATATTTTGATTTATAGCAAGACCCTGGATGATAATGTCATACACTTGCGTGAGGTTTTTATTGTACTCAAACGTGAACAGTTATTTGCTAACCTTGACAAGTGCACCTTTTGCACCGATCACGTTGTTTTCTTGGGTTTTGTTGTAAGTTCTAAAGGAGTGCAGGTAGATGAGGAAAAGGTGAAAGCTATTCAAGAGTGGCCGACACCGACAAATGCAGCACAAGTACGGAGTTTTCATGGCTTAGCGAGCTTTTATAGGCGCTTTGTCAGAGATTTTAGCACGATCGCTGCCCCGCTCACGGAGGTGATGAAGAAACATGTGGCGTTCGCATGGGGGCAAGCACAAGAGGAGGCGTTCACTGCAATCAAAGAAAAATTAGTCAACCCTCCTTGTCTCGCATTACCTAACTTCGATAAACCATTCGAGGTTGAGTGTGATGCGTCCGGCGTGGGAATCGGAGCAGTTCTCATGCAAGATCGACGGCCAATTGCGTATTTTAGCGAAAAATTGAGTGGGGCCACCCTTAATTACCCCACTTACGACAAAGAGATGTACGCATTGATTCGAGCTTTAGAGACTTGGCAGCACTACCTTTTGCCAAGAGAGTTCGTGGTCCACACCGACCATGAGTCACTGAAGTACTTGAAGGGACAACAAAAGCTCAACAAACGGCATACCCAATGGATGGAGTTCATCGAGCCGTTTCCATATGTCATCAACTACAAACAAGGTAAGGAGAATGTGGTAGCCGATGCCCTTTCTCGAAGGTATGTTTTACTTTCCACTTTAGATACTAAACTGCTTGGTTTTTAACATATCAAAGAGTTGTATCCAGAAGACCGAGAGTTTAGTGAGATATTTACGAAGTGTGAGAAGATGGCGTCGGGAGATTACTTTAGGCATGATGGATTTTTGTTCAGGCTTGGTAGACTTTGTGTGCCTAGTTGTTCTCTTCAGGAGTTGTTAGTTAGGGAAGCTCATGGTGGGGGCCTTATGGGACATTTTGGGATAGCAAAAACTCTAGGAGTGATCAAAGAGCACTTTTATTGGCCTCGCATGAAGCGTGATGTTGAGAGGATCTGTGGTAATTGTGTCACATGTAGGAAAGCTAAGTCGAAAGTTCAATCACACGGTATGTATACACCTTTGCCTATTCCTAGCTCACCTTGGGTAGATATATCTATGGATTTTGTGTTAGGCTTGCCTAGGACTAAGCGAGGTCGTGATTCTGTTTTTGTAGTGGTTGATAGGTTTTCAAAGATGGCACATTTTATCCCATGTCACAAAACCGATGATGCTTCTAATGTTGCTGATTTGTTCTTTCGAGAGATTGTTAGGTTGCATGGCATGGCACTTGGTATTTTGCTTGCGGCTCCTTTTGGGGCATGTCCCCATCATTAAGTTACTTTTGGAAGACCTTATGGGCTAAGTTGGGTACTAGGTTGTTGTTTTCGACTACTTGTCACCCCCAAACTGATGGTCAGACCGAAGTAGTTAATAGGACCTTGTCGACTTTGTTGAGGGCAATAATTAAGAAGAATATTAAAACTTGGGAAGATTGTTTACCATATGTTGAGTTTGCTTATAACCGCGCTATTCATTCATCTACTAAATTCTCACCCTTTGAGATTGTCTATGGTTTTAACCCACTAACGCCGTTGGATTTATCTCCTAGTCCTATGTCTGAGCATGTGAATTTAGATGGTGAACAGAAAGCAAAGCTTGTTAAGCAGCTTCACGAGAGGGCACGACTCAACATTGAGCGAAGAACAGAGCAGTATACGCAGCAAGCCAACAAGGGCCGCAAGAGAGTGATTTTCGAACCTGGTGATTGGGTCTGGTTACATATGCGCAAGGAGCGTTTTCCGGAGCAGCGCAAGTCCAAAATACAACCGCGTGGCGATGGACCATTCCAAGTTATTCGCAGGATCAACGATAATGCCTACAAATTGGATCTTCCAGGTGAGTATAATGTTAGTGCTACATTCAATGTGACTGACTTATCTCCTTTTGATGCAGATCATGATTTGAGGGCAAATCTTTTTCAAGACGAGGGGAATGATGAGGACATGCCCCAAAAGGAGCCGCAAGCAAAATACCAAGTGCCGGAAGGACCCGTAACAAGAGCTCGAGCGAGGAGATTCAAGGAGGAGCTTAACAATCTGATCATCAAGCTCCTAGATGAAGAAGGGGACAAGCTCGCAAAGGAGATGATTCAAGGAAGCCAAGAAACACCAATGAAGAACGTTATTTGGGCTGAATTGAATTAGTCGGACTATTCCTGATTTTCTATTTTCAGTTTATGTTATTTGGGCCAAGACATGTTATTTAAAAAGCCCATATGTGTTGTATTGGGCTGGTCCTTTGTTTTATGTTTATTAGTGCTTACATAAGGCTAAATGGGCTTATTAGGTTATGGGGCCCATGGAGCTGCGAATTTGACTTTGTAAACTCTATAAATTAAGCCTTTAGGCTGAATGGAAGACACACAATTTGATTTCGAGTTAAACACTTTTCTGTGAGGATTTTCATTCTCTCTTTGGTTCGTTTAGAACTATTCGAGTCTCTTACAAAGCGGTGCGTGTAGGAGTTCGAAAACTGACTCATCAGGCGGCCATTCACATCCGCCCGTGGCGTCATTCTATCGACCTTCGTTCCTAAATTGTAGACGATCCGTCGTTGTGCTATTGGGGTATCGGGTCTCGGAGCTTAGTCGGCCGAGGTTCGTATCAGTACATGTCAGGCGTTTGAGAAACCCTCTCACTACTACTTGACGAGGTTCTGATGAGTTAGGTTGTGTTTCAGTTGGTGTAAAAACAGTTCTTATAGATGAGGTAGAAGCATCCTCACCCAGCTTTTCTTCAAGCACAATTTTGCTTCTAGGTTTACATCTTTCATGAAGTCTTCCTCAAGGAAACGAGTGTTCGTGCTAACAAAAGTCTTGTCATCCTCGGGACTATAGAATGTGAAACCTTTGGTTTCCTTTGGATATCCCACAAACAGGCACAATTCTAACCTACTAGCCAACTTACTAGTCTTTTTCCTTAGCACATGTGCTGGGCAACCCCAAATTCGGATGTGGCCTAGATTTATTTTGCTGCCAAACCATCGTTCATAAGGAGTACCAGGAACCGTTTTAGACGGAACTTGGCTCAGATAATAAGCTGCTATTTCGAGGGCATATCCCGAAAAGGAAAGAGGGAGTGATGAGTAACTCATCATTGATCTAACCATCTCCATTAGAGTTAGGTTCCTTCTCTATTACACTCCGTTTTGTTGAGGTGTGCCAGGTGCCGTAAGCTGAAAAATGATACGTTCTTCTTTAAGAAAATCATCGAACTCTCCAGACATATACTCACCACCTCGATCAGATCGAAGGGTTTTGATTTGTGTTTGAGCAAATAGACAAAACCATATCTTGAGTAATCATCTGTGAAGGTAACGAAGTATTCGTCTCCACCACGTGCCTGTTGACTTAGCGGACCACATACATCATAATGTACTAGTTCCAGCAACTCAGTGGCTCTTTAACCCTTATCGGAGAAAGGTCGCTTAGTCATTTTTCCTTCTATGCAGAATTCACAAGTAGGTAGTGAACCTATTGCAGAGGCTTGGAGTGGACCGTCCCTCACAAGTCTCTTAATCCTATCTAGATTGATATGACCAAGTCTTAAGTGCCAGAGATATGTTGATTTTATTAGATCGGAGGAATCTGAAAGTTCGATCCTCTTTGGCTCCCTAACTAGATCGTTATCTATTTCAGTGTCTAAAAGAGAAGGTTGCGTGGGATAAATGTAGAAAAGAGCATTCTTCATACAAGCATCAGTGACAAAAGAATTTGAAAAAGAAATACGAATTCCATTCTTTATACACTTTAAACAATAATCTTGGTCAAAAAGGCGAGCAACAAGAATAAATCCCATTTTTACCCCCTGGACTCGAACCTCCATTACATTTCGCCCTCAGAACTCAAACACATGTTACAAGGCCCCACTTCCGTCAGTATTTGGACGTTAAGTTTCACGTTTTGATGACTTGGCAAGATTTTAAAGGGTATAAGAATATTTTCTATTATTTTAAATACTTTTAATATTTAAATATTGTTATCAGATATATTAATTGTTATTAAATAACTAAATATTTCTATTATTCTCTCTCTCGCGGCTCTCTCTCTCTCTCTTTCCTTTCTTCTTGTTTTCTTGGTTGCATTTTTTTCTTTCCTGGTTCGCGTGGGTTGTGTTTCCTGCTTCTCGCCGGAGAGGAATCTTCTGGTGGCGAAGATCCAACAAGGAATCCGCGACAAACATCGCACTCTTCAATATGGGAGAGGTGTTATAACTTAACGTCCGAAAACTGACGGAAGTGGGGGGGCCTTGTAACACGTGTCTGAGTTGTGAGTTGAGTTTTGCAACATTTTCGAGTCCAGGGGGTGAAATGTAACAGAGGTTCAAGTCCAGGGGTAAAAATGGGATTTATTCAATCTTTAAAACCACCCTAGAGCGCATGAAGCTAATGGAGCTGCATCTAACTCCGACCCAAACACCCTTATTTGGGTGAACTAGGGAGAGAGTCATGACCGAAGGCATCATCGATCTTCCGGTCACCTTCGGAACTCTCAGAGGCATCAAAGTCGTTCACATTGTGCTCTATCTAGTGGTTGATCACGAGTCACCCTCCAATGTCATCATTGGCGAGCCACGTGAAACAGGCTAGGGGCTATTACCTCCACATACCACCTACTATTAAGTTTCCTACTGAAGAGGGAATCGGCACCATGGCAAGTGATCAATTCTAGGCTATGATATGCTACGTCAAAGCAGTCGACAACAAATATGTCAAAAAAACGGTCAACACAATCTCCCGACTTAGAGATGGTTACCTACACAATGCCAAAATGTGCTACACTGAGATCGAGAAACTCTCTCTAGCTCTCGTGATGACAGCTAAAAAGCTATGCCCATATTTCCAAGCTCACCTTATCGTGCTCCGAACTGAGCACCCGATCAGTAAAGCTCTTAAAAAGTGAATATCGACTCGCATGGCAATCTGGTCCCAATAATTGATCTAGTACGAGATTGAGTTCCACCGAGGGTGGCTATAAGGGTCAAGCCTTAGCCGACTTTGTGGTAGTATTCTCCTACACTCCCGACATGGGAAGAGCGGAAAATGACTCGACCAACAACTTGTTGGTACGAAAGAGAAAGGTCGCCATCTGGGAATTGCACGTAGATAGAGCATCTAATGCCTGAGGGGCTAGCACCGGCATCATACTAACTAACCCCGAGGCGACCCTCCACTATGGATTCCAAGTGATATGATCCTTACTGATGCAGGGCAAACTAGGCTATAGTTTCAAGAATGTTGAGATCACCGAAATGAACAAAAGAATATTGTTTTCTAAGTGGAATTGACCTAGTAAACAAGACCCACATAGTGGGGTCTCGGGATTTAAGCCGAATTCTGACGTTTAGGCTTTCAAAATGACGTTTTGTGTTCTTCTCAATTAATTTAATTATAGCTTTTATTATTGTGTTTAAGTAGATTTAATTTATGCATTAATATTCAGTTTTTGGATTATAAAAAGTCTCTTGATGAATCTATAAATCATGAGCACCTATTTTGTAATGGATAGATTATGAATCAACATTTCTGAAAACACTTTTGTGAGAAAATACTCTCTAATTTCTTAGGTTCTAAATCGTTGAACTTATCAAGGCAAATAACTTTGTGGCGTTCTTCGAGTTCTAGACTTATCAATAGTTTCATTCCATAGACTATTGTGGCGTCTTTCATTCCCCCCTCAATCTTATCAATAGTTCAAATTACAAACTATTGTGGCGATTATCACTCCACCCTAAACATCAAACCGACCCTTCCTTTTAACCTATCAAAAAACCACTAAAAATTCCCTACAACAACAAAACCGCAAACCTTTATCCAAATTGAAGCAAAGACTTATTGAGGCAACCCACGTAATTCCGCAACGATTTGAGCTTCGTTCATCGCAAAGGCAGCGAGGTTCTCATCATTTGGTATCAGAGCCGAAGACGATCGTGAATCATGCAATTTTTTGCTGGATTTATTGAAGATGACTTTATGTCACGCGTGTTCAAGATTGACGACGAAGAAGATGAAGAATATTTCTTCGAGGCAATCGGTGATCCGATCTACGATGAAAGCGATGATGAAGAAGAAATCATTGGTGAGCATTTGAGCAGCCAAATTTTTAATGAAATAGAGAAAGAAGAAGAAGTGAAGATAGCATTCATCTCAACGATCAATCAAGCTTATGGAGTTCACGAAGACTTTGTTAATATGTCCAGTTTATTTGAGGTGAAGCTTCGATCTTTGGAGTTCATCATGAAAATAATTCTCCTTCCACAACACCTGAAGATGCATCGAATTCGAGGACGAATTCTTTCCAACCTGGAGAAAATGATGCGGGCCGAATTCTGCGTCCAAATCTGTCGGTCCAACTTCAGAGGGCCGTATCTTTTGACTCGGTTATTGAATTTAGGCGTACAGCATATCAAATCGAAGAGAAAGACGAGATCTTTAATACAACATGGACAGTTTTTTAAAAATCGAATCCCAGACCCAGTTTATTCTGCTTCGAAATATCTCGGTGCATTTAATGTTTTAGCAATTTAATTGTGTGACTTTTGGGTTTGTTTGTCCTATGGTTTTCTTGTCTTTTGGTATACTTGTAACCATCATTTGAAGTTGTATTTATAGGCTACTCAATCTGAATGGAGATTATCAACCAACATTTCTGAAAACATTTTGTGAGAAAATACTCTCTAAATTCTTAGGTTCTAAATCGTTGAACTTATCAAGGCAAATAACTTTGTGGCGTTCTTCGAGTTCTAGACTTATCAATAGTTTCATTCCATAGACTATTGTGGCGTCTTTCATTCCCCCCTCAATCTTATCAATAATTCAAATTACAAACTATTGTGGCGATTATCACTCCACCCAACACACCAAACCGACCTTTCCTTTCAACCTATCCAAAAACCACCAAAAATTCCCTACAACAACAAAACAGCAAACCTTCATCCGAATTGAAGCAAAGACTTATTGAGGCAACCCACGTAATTCCGCAACGATTTGAGCTTCGTTCATCGCAAAGGCAGCGAGGTTCACATCACTTACCAAGAAATGTGATAAGACCTAATAACAATAGTTGGAAAAGACCCCAAGCTCTGCAAAGGACTACAATGTTGAGACTTGACCTAATGTCTAAAGAGATAAGAACCAAGCCTAAATATATATGAGGCTTCACCAAGACACTCAAGATGAACACTTAAGAATCATGATGTTAAGTCAAGTTGCTAAACGCCACAAGAAAACTTGATAAGTTCTAAAAGTCTTTTCAAGATAAAGAAAGACACAAACTCAAATATATTTCATTCAAAGGGAATTGTATGCTGATTACATTTACCAAAAACACTTATTTATAGCCTTGGAGAGGTTAAAAACGTTTTGCTCCAACAGCTCTAAAAACAACATGTAAGACACTAGTAATTAAAACTAAAATTAAATGCAAATAACTCTCAGCCCTTATTAACTTTGGAACTGAAAGTTTTTGACATAAAAACACACAAAACAACACATTCATGCATATAAACACCCCTAATTCGTCCAACTATTCTGAGTGGTTACAAAAGTAACTCCCAAAAGAGTGAATAGCCTTATTTATTGTAAACAAATGTGGATATAATGCTTTAAAACAACCAAGGCATTCTGAACTTTAATAATTGTAATTAGGCTCTCTTGCTCTAGATTTGCTTTAAATTTGGGCTCAAATGAGCTAACTTATTGAATCATCCCAATTAGAGCCTCTTTGAATAGTGAGAAGCTGAGTGGGGCGACTCTCAACTACCCCACTTGTGACAAAGAGATGTGCGCGCTGATTTGAGCCTTGGAGACTTGGCAACACTACCTTTTGCTAAGAGAGTTCGTGGTCCATACTGACTATGATTCGTTGAAGTACTTGAAAGGACAACAAAAACTCAACAAATGACTTGCGCAATGGATGGAGTTCATTGAGCCATTTCCATATGTCATCAAGTACAAAAAGGTAAGGAGAATGTGGTAGCTGATGCCCTTTCTCGAGAAGTGTGATAAGTTGACTTCAGGAGATTGCTTCAGGAGAATGTGTGCGTAGTTCTTCTCTTCGAGAGTTATTAGTGAGGGAAGCTTATGGTGGGGGTTTGATGGGTCATTTTGGCATAGCTAAGACTTAAGGAGTAATCCAATAGCACTTTTATTGGCCTATGATGAAGTTTGATGTAGAACGAGTTTGTGGTCAATGTGTCACATGTAGGCAAGCAAAATCTAATGTTCAATCACATGGTTTATACACACCGTTACCTATACCTAGCTCAGCTTCGGTTGATATCTCCATGGATTTTGTGTTGGGTTTGGCTAGGACAAAGAGAGGTCGTGATTCCATTTATGTTGTGATTGACAGGTTTTCAAAAATGGCCCATTTTATTCCTTGTCACAAAACTGATGATGCTTTTAATGTTTCTGATTTGTTCTTTCGAGAGATTGTTAGGTTACATGGTATGCCAAGGACGATTGTCTCAGATAGGGATACAAAATTCTTGAGTTACTTTTGGAAGACCTTGTGGGGTAAATTGGGTATAGATTATTATTTCCTACTACTTGTCACTCCCAAACTGATGGTCAAACAGAAGTAGTGAATCGAACCTTGTGTACTTTGTTGAGAGCAAAAATAAAGAAGAACATTAAAATGTGGGAAGATTGTTTACCTCATGTTGAGTTTGCTTATAACCATGTTGTTCATTCATCAACTAAGTTCTCACCATTTGAAATCGTCTATGGTTTTAATCCATTAACCCCATTCGATTTATCTCCAATTCCTATGACTGAGCATTTAAACTTAGATGGAGAAAAGAAAGCGGAACTCGTCAAGAAGATCCATGAGACAACAAGACTCAACATTGAGAGAAGAATAGAACAATATGCACGACATGCTAATAAAGGCTGCACGAAAGTCATCTTTGAACCCGGCGATTGGGTTTGGTTGCATATGCGCAAAGAGCGTTTTCCAGAACACCGGAAATCAAAGCTGCTACCTCGTGGTGATGGTCCATTCCAAGTTGTAAAGAGGATCAATGACAATTCTTACAAGCTAGACCTCCCAGGTGAGTATAATGTAAGTGCAACATTTAATGTCACTGACTTGTCTCCTTTTGACACAGATAACGATTTGAGGGAAAATCCTTCTGAAGATGAAGGGAATGATGAGAACATGACCAGCAAGGAGTCGCAAGCTAAGTATCACATGCCATTAGGACCTATGACAAGAGCTCGCGACAAGAAATTCAAGGAAGAGCTGAACAACCTGATCATGAAGCTCCAAGATGAAGTTGGAGATAAGCTAGAGAAAGAAGGAATCCAAGGAGGCAAAGATACACCATTTAAGAATGTTATTCGGGCCAGCCTTGATTAAGACACCATTTCAATTCTTAAGTATTTAGACTATGTTTTATTTTATTTTTTAGGCCATAAACTTGTTGTTTAGAACCTGTTTGTGTTGGTATTGGGTTGGGCCTTTTATCTTGATAGTTATTTAGCTTAAAACAAGTCTTATGGGCCTGTTACATTTTAAAAGGCCTAGTAGGACGAATTTAGGGTTGTAAACATCTTTAAATAATCTTTCAAGCTGAATGAAAGGGCAATTCATATTACAACTTTTAAAAACTTGTGAGAATTTAATCTCTCTCTCTCTTTGGTTCGTCTAAGAACTACTCGAATCCTTACAAAGCAGTGCTTGTGAGATTTCGATCAGACTCATCAGACGGTCTTTCGCAGCCGTTCATGGCGTCTTTCATTCCACCCTAGTTCCTGATGTGATCCCACATGCAAAGAAACAAAAGCGTTTTAAGGAGCCAATTCCGAATTCAAGAGTTGAAGACATCAAAGAAGAGTTTCATGGCTTAAGCGAAGAGGAATGAAAGAAATACAAAGACGAGAGCAAGAAAAATGGGAATCGAAGAAGAGGATAGCTTATTCACGTCATTCAAGTTGTTATTGAAGAAGACTCATTTTAGTTATTATTGTTTGAGTTATTTATTTGTTATTTGCGTAGCAAAAAACAATGGTGGAGTCTTTTTAAAGTGCTTTTGGACTTTATTTATGTTAAATGAAGCACATATGTGTTTGGTATTAAGTTAGCCTTTTAATTTTAATGTTATTAGGGCTAAATAATATCTTCTAGGCCCACTTAAGTTAGGGCAACAAGGAACTCCGAATTAGCTTTGTATTTTCCTTATATAAGGAGGTTTCATGAATGAGAAATGAGACTACGTTTTTGATAAAAAAAACAAAAAAAGTGAGAGAATTCTCTTTGTTTCTTGAAGAAACTTATGAACTTATCAAGGTATTCCTTATGAACCATTTTCATGGCCGTTCTTTAGTTTTAAAAGAAATAAAAGAAGATTCGAGTGGAAAGAGGCAAGAGAGTGTGAGTTTATCAGCGGGTAAAAGCCAATTACATTGAGTGTAAACACGAGCGAAATTGAGTGATCATCATACTTGAGAGAAACATGTGAGCGAGAGTTTGTGAGGCCTTCACTTTATTACTTCACGAGTGTATTGTTTTGCAGGATTTCAACTATGTCAGAAGCGGGAGACAATTATCAGCCCCCTGTCGGAGCCCAAAATTTTTAAGTGCAAGCAATCTATGGGAAATTTACGCAACCGCGAGATTTCCGACACGATTGAGCTTCATCACTACGAGACATTGGAGGAGCTTCTTCACGTGGCGCTGAAAGTGGAGAAACAGCAACAAAGGTGATACGAACCTCGGCCGACTAAGCTCCGAGACCCGATACTCCAATAGCACAGCGACGGATCGTCTACAATTTAGGAACGAAGGTGGATCGAATGACGCCACGGACAGATGCGAATGGCCGTCTGATGAGTCGGTCTCGAACTCCTACACGCAGCGCTTTGTAAGAGACTCGAATAGTTCTAAACGAACCAAAGAGAGAATGAAAATCCTCACAGAAAAGTGTTTAACTTGAAATCCAATCGTGTGTCTTCCATTCAGCCTAAAGGCTTAATTTATAGAGTTTACAAAGGTCAAATTCGTAGTTCCATGGGCCCCATAACCTAGTAAGCCCATTTAGCCTTATTTAAGTACTAATAAGCATAAAACAAAGGACCAGCCCAATACAAACACATATGGGCGTTTTAAATAACATGTCTTGACCCAAATAACACAAACAGAAATAGAAAAGTAGGAATAGTCCGACTAATTCAATTCAGCCCAAATAATATTCTTCATTGGTGTTTCTTGGCTTCCTTGAATTCTCTCCTTTGCGAGCTTGTCCCCTTCTTCATCCTGGAGCTTGATGATCAGATTGTGAAGCTGCTTAACAAGCTTTGCTTTCTGTTCACCATCTAAATTCACATGCTCAGACATAGGAATAAGAGATAAATCCAATGGCGTTAGTGGGTTAAAACCATAGACAACCTCAAAGGGTGAGAACTTAGTAGATGAATGAATAGAGAGGTTATAAGCAAACTCAACATGTGGTAAAAAAATCTTCCCAAGTTTTGATATTCTTCTTAATTATTGCCCTCAATAAAATCGACAAGGTCCTATTAACTACTTCGGTCTGACCATCAGTTTGGGGGTGACAAGTGTTAAAGTATTATGTTAATTCTGTGTATACTCTCCAGAATAGTCTAATTAACGTGTAACATTGTTAAAAGGCCCATTAGGTTGATTGTTAGATGGGCTTTATTTTTCTCCTTTTTAGTTAGAGCTGATTAGTGTGTGGGATTAATTCCCTTAGCTGTACACGTTTTTCTTAGCTGTCCTTAGTTGTCAACAGCTGATTATTTGTTTCCTTGTATAGTAGGATTAGGTTTCCTTATTTGTTTATTTCCCTTTCCTTGTAATGTGTATAAATACACGTCTGATGCTAATGAGAAAATATAAATTCCGCACATCTCTTTATCTCTGTTTTACTTAGATGGTATCAGAGCTACACAAAACCCTAAAACACATATAGGTACTCGTGATCATACACCATGGCCGAGTCCAATAATACCAGTTTTACTGGAAATTCTTCTTCTTCTCAACTTGGGATTAATCCTATTATCTCCGCTGACAATTCTTCTCATTCCATCACTTCCCATAAATTGAATGGGAGTAATTTCATGGAGTGGTCTCAATCAGTCAAACTCTTGGTTCAAGGGATAGGCAAATTTGGCTATTTGTTTGGAATCACAACCAAACCAGACGTGAAGGAAGATGCAGCCAAACATGGCGTTTGGGAGGCTGAAAATTCGATGATTATGTCATGGCTCATTAATTCTATGGATGCAGGTCTAGGGAGGACGTATCTTTTTCTTCCTACAGCAAGTGACATCTGGACGGCGGTTAGAGAGACGTACTCTGATCTTGGCAACGCTGGCACACTCTTTGAGATAGAAACTCAATTGAACAAGGCTAGACAAGGCGAGAAGTCAGTGACAAAGTACTACACCGACCTGAAGATACTTTGGCAAGAGGAAGACCTTTATTGCAACCACGAGTGGAGCTGCCCAAAGGACAGCGCCTTGTACCAGAAGCTCGTGGAGAAAGGAAGAGTTTTTAAGTTTTTGGTTGGCTTGAATGCAGATCTTGATGAAGTCAGAGGAAGGATTCTTGGCCGAGACCCTCTCCCAAGCACCCGGGAGGTTTTTTCGGAAGTCCGGAGAGAGGAAACTCGTCGCCAAGTCATGCTGGGATCCGGAAAGAATGAGGCTGCACCAACACATTCAGAAACGAGTGCAATGGTGTCTTCCAAGCCTAATTACAACAACAACAATAACAACAACAACAACCGGAACCCAAGAACTTCCTCTGGCCGCTACAACAACAATGCTCCAACTTGTGAGTACTGCAAAAACATAGGGCACATCAAAGCAAAGTGCTGGAAGCTTCACGGCAAACCTAATGATCTTCCACAGCCCTTCAACAACAATAACAAGGGTGCCTTTCAAGCCTCTCAGTCCACGGCACCAAGTCTCAGCCAAGCAGCCCTAGAGCCTCTTCATCAACTCAAGATCAGTCTTGTTTCACTAAAGGAGATTTAGAGCAAATGCTTAAAATGTGGTCCTCTCATCAATCAACATCAACCTTAGCTAAAAAAGGTATTCATGTAGCAGCCCTTAAAACAACCTTAGAAAACTCCAATCCTTGGATTTTAGATTCTGGTGCTACAAACCACATGACTGACTCATCATATCTTTTACATACATATTATCCTTGTTCTGGTCATGAAAAAGTGAAAATTGCAGATGGATCTCTTTCAGCCATCGCTGGGAAATGATGGAGAATCCCTTCGAGAGAATGAAAGGAGCCTCGGATCAAAGCGGAACGAACGTGGAGTCGTCTCGAGAGTCGAAATACTTGATCAGTTTGGTCTTGAATTTGCAATTTCGGATGTTGTTTGTGGATTTATGGTTTGTATAGATTTTGGTCGAATTCAGATAAGGGTCGTAGAGGTTGTATGGAATGAAAATTGCCACAATAGTTTATGATTCGAACTATTGATAAGATTGGATGAACAAGAACGCCGCAAGGAATTGCCTTGATAAGTTCTTCGTTTAGGGCTTAAAATTTCAGAGAACTAATACTCACACAATTGTTTGATAATCAAAGATGGTCTGTCTTCTTCTTCCACACAATTGATACAAATACTCAATTCGAGATTATGGTTACAAAAACCAAAGAGACGCCATAAATCTCGAATTAACACAAAAAGCGAAATAACTCTCAGACCATAAACTCACAAACGGTTGCAAGAAAACCAACAGTCTCACACACACATAAAATTCGTTTATCCCTTTGGGCTTGACTCTATTTCGGATTATTGCCTTGAGTTTGGGCTGAGATCATGTTGACGATTCTGGGCTCTTCTATGGCAATATTTTGGGCTCCAAACTTGTGAAGTAGGCTGGTCACTTGCTCTTTGAATCTCTTGGTTCGGGCTCGCGTCATTGGGCCCTCCGGTGTATCCTTGATTGAATGCGAATGCATGTTCGTGGTGATGTCCTCATCATTGCCCCCGGGTTGGAAAGGATTTGCCCTCAAATCCAAATCTGCATGAAAAGGAGACAAATCAGCAACATTAAAAGTAGCACTCACATTATACTTACCTTGGAGATCAAGTTTGTATGCATTGTCGTTGATTTTCGACACCACTTGGAATGGACCGTCGCCGCGGGGGAGTAACTTGGACTTGCGTTGTTCCGGAAAACGTTCCTTGCGCATGTGAATCCAAACCCAATCTCCGGGCTGAAACAAAACTTTTGTGCGCCCTTTGTTTGCTTGCTTTGTATATTGATCGTTGCGTCGCTCAATGTTGGCCCGAACTTTTTCGTGGAGAGATTGTACAAAATCAGCCTTCCGTGCTCCATCGAGATTAACCTGTTGAGAACTAGGCAAAGGAAACAAATCCAAAGGCGTAATAGGATTGAAACCATACACAATTTCGAAAGGTGAAAATGTAGTGGCTGAATGCTTGCTGTGATTGTATGCAAATTCAACATGACGCAAACATTCTTCCCAAGACTTAAGATTAGTTTTGATTATGGCACGCAACAAAGTAGACAATGTTCTATTCACAACTTCCGTTTGCCCATCAGTTTGGGGGTGACAAGTGGTAGAGAAAAGTAATTTCGTACCTAATTTTGTCCACAATGTCTTCCAAAAATAACTCAAGAATTTCGCATCACGATCGGAAACAATGGTTTTAGGTATACCGTGGAGTCGTACGATGTCGCGGAAGAACAAGTTGGCGATGTTGGAAGCATCGCTGGTCTTCTTGCAAGGGCTGAAATGCGCCATCTTGGAGAACCGATCAACGACAACAAAAATGGAATCATTTCCCTTGCTAGATCGAGGCAAACCTAAAACAAAGTCCATAGATAAATCAATCCAAGGAGAAGTAGAAACGGGAAGAGGAGTGTACATACCATGGGGCTGACTTTTTGATTTAGCCTTTTTACAAACAATGCAATTTCCACAAATTCGTTCAACATCTTTTCGCATGTTCGGCCACTAAAAATTTGATTGCAAAATAGTCAGCGTTTTAGCAACACCAAAATGACCCATCAAACCACCACTATGTGCCTCACGAACAAGTAATTCACGCATAGAACCACTAGGCAAACATAGCTTGTTTTTGTAAAACAAAAATCCATCATGCAAATAAAATTTTCCAAAAGCTTTTTGTGAACAGTTTGCATGAATTTCACCAAAATCCGAATCATCTTTGTACAACTCTTTTATTATTTCAAAACCCAACAAGTGTGCACTCAAAGATGAAAGTAAAACATACCTCCGAGAAAGGGCGTCGGCTACCACATTCTCTTTACCTAATTTGTACCGAATGACGTAAGGAAAAGGTTCGATGAACTCTACCCACGTCGCATGTCGTTTATTCAACTTGTGTTGTCCTTTGAGGTACTTTAAGGACTCGTGGTCGGTGTGAATGATGAACTCTTTGGAAAGGAGATAGTGTTGCCATGTTTCCAAAGCGCGGATGAGTGCGTAGAGCTCTTTGTCGTAGGTCGGGTAATTCAGCGATGCGCCTTTCAATTTCTCGCTGAAATACGCCAAGGGACGTCCTTGTTGCATAAGGACAGCGCCAATACCAATGCCTGAAGCGTCGCATTGAATTTCGAAGGGCTGGTCAAAATTGGGCAGCGCCAAAAGAGGAGGATTGATGAGGCGCTCTTTCAAAGTTTGGAATGCTCCCTCTTGCTCGTATCCCCATTGGAATCCCACATCTTTTTTTATTAACTCGGTCAAAGGGGCTGCGATGGTGCTGAAATTGGGAACAAAGCGACGGTAAAATCCCGCAAGGCCGTGGAAGCTTCTAACTTGTTGCACGGTCGTTGGTGTTGGCCACTCTTGAATTTCCTTGACTTTCGCGCTATCCACGGAGATTCCTTTAGCGCTGACTACGAAACCAAGAAACACAACTTCGTCCGTGCAAAAAGAGCATTTGGACAAGTTAGCATATAATTGTTCTTTGCGCAACACTTCAAAAACCATGTTCAAATGAATCATGTGGTCATCAAAAGTCATACTATAAATCAAGATATCATCGAAATAAACAACCACAAATTTCCCAATGAAAGAACGAAGTACATGGTTCATTAAGCGCATGAAAGTACTCGGAGCATTTGTTAAACCAAACGGCATGACTAACCACTCGTATAAACCTTGTTTTGTTTTGAAAGCTGTTTTCCATTCATCACCCTCTTTCATTCTTATTTGGTGATAACCACTTCGCAAGTCAATTTTTGTAAAAACACACGCACCATGCAATTCATCAAGCATATCATCTAATCTAGGAATAGGAAATCGATACTTTACCGTGATGAAGTTGATGGCGCGACAATCTACACACATGCGCCAACTGCCATCTTTTTTTGGGACGAGGAGAACGGGCACCGCGCATGGACTCAAGCTCTCGCGGATGTATCCTTTGGCCATGAGGTCATCAATTTGTCGCTGGAGCTCCTTTGTCTCGGTTGGATTAACACGGTACGCTGGATGATTTGGAAGGGCAGCGCCGGGGACTAAGTCAATTTGATGTTCGATGCCGCGGATTGGTGGCAAACCGGATGGAACATCATCGGGAAACACGTCCGCAAAATCCTGTAACAATTCCACAACAAGACTAGGCAAACTTTTGTCAAGTTGGCCAGCGTGTAAAAGATGTCCTTTGTGCAAGAACATCAGAATCGGTTTTTCATTAAAAATTGCCTTTTTAACCTTGCTTGCACTCACTAAAAAATTTTGTTTTCTCTCATGGGTTTTGACCAGAGTTTGATTGGCTTTTTCTTTGGTACTCGTGGTCTGTTTGGGAGAATGGCTAATGTGTTTAATGTGGTTGGCATTTTGGTGGAGGTGAGCTTGATCTTTGAGGACTTGGGATGGAGAAAGTGGGGAAAGAACAATCTGATGGTTTTTGTGCACGAATTTGTATTTGTTGGAAAGACCGTCATGAACAGTACGTCGGTCGAATTGCCAAGGGCGGCCAAGGAGGAGGTGACACACTTCCATTGGTGCAACGTCGCATAAAACTTCGTCCTCGTATTTGCCAATTTTGAAAGGGACAAGGACCTGGTCGGTGACGCGTACTTCGCCACTATCGTTCAACCAATGGAGCTTGTACGGGTGAGGATGCTTGGAGGTTGGCAAGGACAGCTTGTGGACAAGGATGGTGCTTGCGACGTTGGTGCAGCTGCCGCTATCAATAATGAGGCTGCACACTTTGTCATGGATATGGCAGCGAGTGTGGAAGATGGATTCTCGCTGCGCGTGCTCATCATCGTCTTTGGCGGACACACTAAGCACTCGCCGGGTGACCAAGGTGAGTTGTTCATCTTCAACTTCAACCTCATAGTCGTCGTAGGTCGATTCGCCATAATCAACACCGGTTTGGGTTGCTACCTCATCGTCCGTGATTACATCGCCGTCGGGTAGGAGAATCATGGAGCGCTTGTTTGGACATTCGGAAGCAATATGGCCTTTACCTCGACACTTGAAGTAGGTGAGGTCGCGGTTACGTTGAGGGGTCGAAGCGGGAAGCTTGCCTTTGTTCACGGGGTCGGGAGGTGGTCGTTGGTGAGGGACGGTTGGTAAGGCCGATTGTGGCTTCGGAGGAGAGTATTTGTTTTCGTCGGTTTTGGGGAAGGTGGATTGCCATGGTGTTTTGTCGGAGAAGCGGTTGTATCTTGTGGAGTCTGTTTTGAGCTGTTTCTCGACCACTATTGCCATATGCACCAAATCCTCCATGTCGATAAACTGTTTGATTTCGACTTGGCGTGCGATATCTCGGTTGAGACCGGACAAGAAACGGGCCATGGTTGCCTCCCGTTCTTCGTCATATCCGGTGCGCATGAGAGTCATTTCCAGGTCTTGAAAGTACTCTTCAACTGAGCGTGAACCTTGTCGAAGACGCTGAAGGCGGTTGAACATGTCGCGGTAATAATGGGTCGGAATGAACCGCTTGCGCATGACTGTTTTCATCTCGTCCCATGTGGCAATGGGCTGTTCGCCGGCACGTCGTCTACTAGTGGAAATCTGCTCCCACCATATCAAGGCATAGTCACTGAATTCCGTGGCGGCTAGCTTCACCTTCCTCAAATCCGAATATTGGTGACAATCGAAAATGAGTTCAATCTTCCGCTCCCAATCAAAGTAAGCGTCGGGGTCGTTCTTGCCGTTGAAGGAAGGAACACGCATTTTGATGCCGCGGAAATCATCATGATGGTGACGGTGGTGTGCATGAGCTCGTCCTCGAGGGTGATCAAAATCCAAAACATCGGAAACAACTTGTTCGTCGTCGTCGTTCGTCCAAGTTCCACGATGCGCTGATGGAAGGCCTCGTCCGCGTGTTTGTCCGCGGCGTGATGGAAAACCACGTCTTTGGCCTCCTTGGTGATAGAACGGGTTCTCGAAGTCAGGTGCTTGCCGTTGCTCGGTGTGCACAAATTCGGCAGTTTGATGTTGTTCGATGTTGTCTAAGCGGGCAAGAATCGGATCGAGGAACCGCTGCATGGTTTGGACAAGGTCGTCCATCGTCAAAGGTGGTTGTGAGGATGAAGCACTATCTCGTCGAGGAGTTGTCATGAATCTGCGTAAATGAACAGTAGTATATATATACGATATATAAGGTTAATGGTCCTCACAAAATCACTCCCTTACGTGTTTCGCTCGTAATTTCTAAATTCACTCGTGTTTGGACACTCAAATATGGCTTTTGCTATAATGTAACACTCTGCCTTTTTCCGCTCGTAAGTCCTCTTAAAATTTTAAAACTCAAACAGAAAAACGATCAAGGTGGTGGTGGCTGAAGGAAAAAGCTTGAAAAAAAAGGTAAAATTTTCGACGGTGAACAGTAAAATCCGTACAAAATGGTAAAAAAAAAATCACTTTCATGAGAGGGAGCTCAAAACGCTCAGAATCACACCAGGATGCCAAAAATACAATAAAATTTCTTCTGGAATTTTTTTTTTTTTTTTTTTGGATAAGAACTGGAATGGTATATGCTAAAAGATTGAGGAGAAGAAGTATTCTGGGATATATAATCTGGAAGAAAGTATTTTGAAGGAAATGAAAAGAGATAAATTAAACACACAAGAGAAAAAAAAAATTAAAAGTTTTCTGGAGAGATAGAGTTTTCTGGAGGGACAAAACTTTCTGGAGAGAATACCTTTCTGGAGGAAAACTTTCTGGAGAGTAACTTTCTGGAGGAAAACTTTCTGGAGATTTTTTTTTTTTTTTTTTGCGTTTTTTTTAAGAAAGGGTAAAAAAAAAATTGACTAATTGAGAGCCTAAGCTCTGATACCAAATGATGGAGAATCCCTTCGACAGAATGAAAGGAGCCTCGGATCAAAGCGGAACGAACGTGGAGTCGTCTCGAGAGTCGAAATACTTGATCAGTTTGGTCTTGAATTTGCAATTTCGGATGTTGTTTGTGGATTTATGGTTTGTATAGATTTTGGTCGAATTCAGATAAGGGTCGTAGAGGTTGTATGGAATGAAAATCGCCACAATAGTTTATGATTCGAACTATTGATAAGATTGGATGAACAAGAACGCCACAAGGAATTGCCTTGATAAGTTCTTCGTTTAGGGCTTAAAATTTCAGGGAACTAATACTCACACAATTGTTTGATAATCAAAGATGGTCTGTCTTCTTCTTCCACACAATTGATACAAATACTCAATTCGAGATTATGGTTACAAAAACCAAAGAGACGCCATAAATCTCGAATTAACACAAAAAACGAAATAACTCTCAGACCATAAACTCACAAACGGTTGCAAGAAAACCAACAGTCTCACACACACATAAAATTCGTTTATCCCTTTGGGCTTGACTCTATTTCGGATTATTGCCTTGAGTTTGGGCTGAGATCATGTTGACGATTCTGGGCTCTTCTATGGCAATATTTTGGGCTCCAAACTTGTGAAGTAGGCTGGTCACTTGCTCTTTGAATCTCTTGGTTCGGGCTCGCGTCATTGGGCCCTCCGGTGTATCCTTGATTGAATGCGAATGCATGTTCGTGGTGATGTCCTCATCAGGAAAGGTTCAATTATTTTATCACCATCCATTACTCTTTCTAATGTTCTCCATGTTCCTAAACTTGCCTATAACCTCTTATCCGTTCATAAATTGACAACTGATTCACAATGCAAACTCACTTTTATTCCTTCTGGTTGTGATTTTCAGGATCTAAGTTCGGGGAAGATGATTGGCAGTGCTGAAGAAAATGGAGGGCTCTACTACTTCACATCCGAGACCACCTTGAGTAAACAAATTCAGAAACCTCTTTGTTCTAGTTTATTTTCCGTATCTGATGACATTATGTTGTGGCATTTTCGTTTGGGACATCCAAGTTTTGGTTATTTAAAGCATTTGTTTCCCTCTATGTTTCATAATAAGAATATTGATTTTTTGCAATGTGAAATCTGTCAATTGGCAAAACATAAAAGGTCTCATTTTCCTACTTTGAAATATACACCTTCTAAACCTTTTGCTTTAATTCATAGTGATATTTGGGGGCCATCTCGTGTAAAATCTTTAACCAACACTCGCTGGTTCATTACCTTTATTGATGATCACACTAGAAACACGTGGATATACCTTTAGGAGGATAAATCTGAGGCTGAAAACACTTTCAAATTTTTTTACAAAATGGTTGAAACTCAATCTGATAGCCGTATTCAGATTTTGAGAACTGATAATGGTAGAGAATATTTTAACAAAATCCTTGGTGAGTTTTTAAATGAAAACGGCATAATCCATCAGAGTTCTTGTGTTTATACACCTCAACAAAATGGAGTTGCCGAAAGGAAAAATAGACATTGTAGGTTTTAGGAAGATGAAATTTTGTATATTATTCCACACGGCTGAATAGCCTATTTATACACAAACTAAATTCAATCAGATCCTCTATTCTAGGAAAGGATAAATCAGAATAAAAACTAATTCCTATTTTATCTCTACCTAATTACAGCAGATATACAGGATGATTTCCGAGTCTCTAAATCCTAATAATACTCGGAAATAAATTAAATCAGTAATTCCTACACTCCCCCTCAAGTTGGTGCATAAATATCAAACATGCCCAACTTGTTTACAAAAAAATCGAATGTTGGCCTAAATAACCCTTTCGTCAAGATGTCTGTTGTTTGCTCCTTTGTGCGATCGTGTTGAACTGGATTTTGCGCAATGCTTATGGCGGCCTTGTTGTCGCAGAATAGTCGTAGAGGTAGTTCGGCTGTTTCGCGGAGATCTTCAAGGACCCGCTTTATCCATATGAGTTCGCAAATACCATTCGCCATTGATCGAAATTCTGCCTCTGCACTACTTCTCGACACCACGTTCTGTTTTTTACTCCTCCAAGTGACTAGATTTCCCCACACGTAGGTACAATAACTGATGCGGGCCGAATTCTGCGTCCAAATATGTCGGTCCAACTTCAGAGGGCCGTATCTTTTGACTCGGTTATCGAATTTACGCGTACAGCATATCAAATCGAAGGGAAAGACGAGATCTTTAATACCACGTATACAGTTTGTTAAAAATCGAATCTCAGACCCAGTTTATTCTGCTTCGAAATATCTCGGTGCATTTAATGTTTTAGCAATTTAATTGTGTGACTTTTGGGTTTGTTTGTCCTTTGGTTTTCTTGTCTTTTGGTATACTTGTAACCATCATTTGAAGTTGTATTTATAGGCTACTCAATCTGAATGAAGATTATGAACCAACATTTCTGAAAACATTTTGTGAGAAAATACTCTCTAATTTCTTAGGTTCTAAATCGTTGAACTTATCAAGACAAATAACTTGTGGCGTTCTTCGAGTTCTAGACTTATCAATAGTTTCATTCCATAGACTATTGTGGCGTCTTTCATTTCCCTTTCAATCTTATCAATAGTTCAAATTACAAACTATTGTGGCGATTATCAGTACTCCACCCAAAACACCAAAACCAACCCTTCCTTTTAACCTATCCAAAAACCACCAAAAATTCCGTACAACAACAAACCCGCAAACCTTCATCCAAATTGAAGCAAAGACTTATTGAGACATCCCACGTAATTCCGCAACGATTTGAGCTTCGTTCATCGCAAAGTCAGCGAGGTTCTCATCAATAACCTGAAGTAGACCTCCGATCTCCCGGTTCAGCCCAATCCGCGTCAGTAAATGTCTCCACAGCTCTTGTTTTGTTCTTCTTAAACAGCAGCCCCTTTCCTGGACAGCTCTTTAGATACCTTAGAATCCGGTTTGTGGCTTCGAGATGCTCTTCACAAGGACTATTCATTAATTGACTTACTAAACTCACAGCAAAGGCTATATCGGGCCTTGTGTGAGACAAGTAAATCAACGTTCCCACTAGTCTTTGATATCGTTGAACATTCACCGAAACTCCATCTTCTATACTTCCGAGCTTTTGGTTCGGATCTATTGGGGTTTCAGCCGGCCGACACCCACTCATTCCTGTATCCTTCAAGAGGTCTAGGATATATTTTCTTTGAGAGACAACGATGCCCTTCTTCGATCTAGCCACTTCCATACCTAGGAAGTATTTCATTTCTCCCCAATCCTTTACCTCAAACTCCTTCGCAAGCTTTCCCTTCAAGCGTTCCAATTCTCCGTAGTCATCTCCTGTGAGAATTATGTCGTCCACGTATACAATCAGCACTGAAATCCCTTTTTCCTCCGAGTATCTTGTGAACATTGTATGATCTGCCTGCGCTTGAGTGTATCCTTGCCCTTTCACAAACTGAGTGAATCGGTCGAACCACGCACGTGGTGATTGTTTGAGCCCGTATAGCGCCTTTTCCAATCTGCAAACGTTGGAGTTGAAGCTGTCTTCAAATCCGGGTGGTGGGCTCATGTAGACTTCTTCCTCAAGCTTCCCGTTGAGGAATGCGTTCTTCACATCAAACTGTCTCAATGGCCAGTCACGATTTGCTGCAATATATAACAGAATTCTCACCGTATTTAGCTTGGCGACTGGTGAGAACGTTTCTGTATAGTCTATTCCGTATGTTTGAGTAAACCCTTTTGCCACCAATCGCGCTTTGAGACGTTCAAGAGTTCCATCAGCCTTGAACTTGGGCGTGAACACCCATTTACAGCCGACTATAGGCTTCCCTCTAGGTAGTTTCTCCACAGACCAGGTCCGATTCTTCTCAAGAGCTTCTATCTCCTCAAAAACAGCCTTCTTCCACTCCGGTTGAGCCAAAGCTTCCTGAATACTACTAGGAATGACAATATCGGATATGTTTGTGGTGAAGGTAGAAAAAGCAGAGGATAGGTTAGAATATGAGACATATGAAGAGGTAGGATACAAAGGGGTTTTTGTGCAGGCACGTCTCTCTTTTCTTAAGGCAATAGGTAAATCAAGATCAAGGTTGGGCTCACTTAACTCAAGTTCTTTCTCCGGTTCAGATTCTTGACTTGCCGGAGATGTGACAGCTTCTATATCTTGAGCTAGATCCTTTCTCACATATGTTTTTTCAAACAGACTGCTTGCCCGATTATTGTACATGTCCTCTTGAGATTTATTTTCGGTGATACTTGGTTCGTTTTCTTTAAAAAAATTCATCGACTCAATATCACTTATTTTTTTAACATCAATACTTTCAGAGTTTTCTATTTCCTGAATATCTATTCCAGAATTATCTAACCTGTAGCTCTCGGAATCTTCACCTTCAAACTCCCCCTGAAGATGAGTTGTAAAAAATGGTGTATTTTCAAAAAAGGTTGTATCCATTGTGATTATGGTTTTCCATGTAGACGGATCAAAACACTTATATTCTCTTTGAGTTGGGGCTATCCCCACAAAACACATTTTTTTTTTCCTTTAGGATCGAGTTTACTTGCATTTCGGTCAGGATGTTTGATAAACACCGTGCACCCAAAGATCTTTAATGGGATAGAATTAAAAACTCTTGTTTTTGGAAATTCTCTTTGGAAAAAACTCATAGGTGTTTGAAAGGACAAAACTTTTGAAGGCATGCAATTGATTAAATATGTAGCATGAAGAACACTGTCTGCCCAAAGATAATTAGGGATTTTTGCTGAAAACATTAATGCACGAGTGACCTCTAAGATATGTCTACTTTTCCTTTCCGCTATGCCATTTTGTGGTGGTGTGTCAACACAAGAACTTTGGTGAATTATCCCTTTTTCTTCAAAGAATTTATTTAAATTTTTCGCAAAGTATTCTCGTCCATTATCACTCCTAACCATTTGTATCCGAGTATTAAACTGAGTTTGAACCATACTATTGAAATTTTTGAAAACATTTTCTACCTCTGATTTTTCTTTAAGTAGGAAAACCCTAGTTACTCGTATATGATCATCAATTAGGGTAATAAACCATCTTTTTCCATTACATGTTGGTACTCTAGAAGCTCCCCATATATCACTATGAATTAGTGAAAATGGTTTAGATGATTTATATTCCCTAGGTGGATATGTGTTTTTATGATGCTTTGCTAATGCACATATTTCACAATGAAAGCTGGAAAGATCTTTATTAATAAACAATTCAGGAAACAATTTTTTAAGATAATGAAAGCTAGGATGTCCTAAGCGAAAATGCAAAAAATAAATCTCATTATTATTCGGACTTGAGACAATATTCAGGCAAGAACTCTCTTGACTTCCCTTATTTGAGTCCGGTTCTGGGTCTAGGATATAGAGTCCGTCACATTCTCTAGCATTGCTAATTGTCTTCCCCGAGTCCAGTTCCTGAAATATGCAATAAGATGGGTAAAAGATTGCACGACAGTTTAGGGCTTTTGTTATCTTGCTAATAGAGAACAGATTACAAGATAAATTTGGGACATGTAGCACTTTAGATAATGGTAGAGAGGTTGAAACATTGATATTCCCTAGACCTGCTATGACTGAAAGGGTTCCATTAGCGATTCTAACTTTCCTATTGCCAGCACACGGTTTATAGGTTGAAAAGCTATTTGGATTTCCTGTCATATGATCACTCGCACCTGAATCAATAATCCAAGTGTCTGTGTTTTTTGAACATGAGTAGGAAGAAGGAATAGAAGATACTGGTTTACCATTTTGTGCGAAAGAACATGAGGGAGTATCGAGGCTGGAATTTTTGGATAGGTTTAGTAGTTTCAGGAGCTGCTCGATCTGATCCGTCGTGAGGTTAAGCTGTTCTGAGTTGACTTGGTCTTCCTGAGAATTCTCGGCACTGATTTGGAAGGCCTTCTCCTTCTTCTTTTTGTCTCCGGCCGGTTTTCCGTGAAGTTTCCAGCAAGTCTCTCTCGTGTGCCATAGCTTTTTGCAATGATCGCACCACGGCTTCTTCTTCTCTCCTTCGTTTCCATTCCCGCGTGAGAATAGAGCAGATGACTCGATGTGGCTCGCAGAATCCCCGGTTGTGTTACTCATGACCTTCCTCCTGTTTTCTTCGAGTCTAATCTCGGAGAAGACTTCTCTCATAGACGGCAGCTGACGTCTTCCGAGAATCCTTCCCTTCACCTCGTCGAGGTCCTTGTTAACACCAGCCAGGAACATGTATACGCGATCATTCTCTTCGCGCTTTTGCTGTCGAGCATAATCAGTCGCACTTTCCCACCTATCATCGTGGCATTGATCTAATTCCTGCCACAAAGACACCATCTCATTATAATAGGTCGTTACTTCCCTTTCTCCTTGTCTAGACTTCAACAGCTTTGTCTTCAATTCGAAGATCTGCGATGAATTGCCCAGATCGGAGTACGTCTCCCGGATTGACACCCAAATTTCATTCACCGTCTTCATGAATAGGTGAGGCTTTGCAATGGAAGCATCCATCGCATTGAGCAGCCACGCCATTACCAGCGAGTTTTCGGATCTCCAAGTGTTGTAGCCATCTTCTCCTGCCTTCAGCGTCTTCACTTCGCCAGTTAGGTATCCTAATTTTCCCTTTCCATCAATCGCAAGTTTCACCGATTGAGACCATTCCAGAAAATTCCTTCCATTCAATCTATGCCCTGTGATGAGCATAGGAGAATGAACGGATGACTAGGATGTTTCCATGGTGTTTCTTTGAGTGATTGAAGATGAGGAATTTTGGCTGGTTGGTGTGTTTTCCATCGGGTGGGTAGTTTTAGAGAGAGGCTCTGATACCATGTAGGTTTTAGGAAGATGAAATTTTGTATATTATTCCACACGGCTGAATAGCCTATTTATACACAAACTAAATTCAATCAGATCCTCTATTCTAGGAAAGGATAAACCAGAATAAAAACTAATTCCTATTTTATCTCTACCTAATTACAGCAGATATACAAGATGATTTCCATGTATCTAAATCCTAATAATACTCGGAAATAAATCAAATCAGTAATTCCTACAGACATCTACTTGAAGTTACTCGAGCTATAATGTTTTCTATGAATGTTCCAAAACGTTTTTGGGTAGAAGCTTTGTTAACTGCTACATATCTAATTAATAGAATGCCAAGTAAAATCCTTAGCTATAAAACTCCCATTTCTACACTTAAAATTTTTTTTCCGCAGAACAAATGTTTCACACATCTAAATCCTAAAATCTTTGGGTGTACTGCCTTTGTACACGTTCATGATCATGCTAGAGGAAAATTGGATCCTAGAGCAATTAAATGCATTTTTCTTGGTTTTTCACCAACTCAAAAAGGTTTTAAATGTTATGACCCTAGCTCGGGTAAATTCTTTGTAAGTATGGATGTCACATTTTTTGAAAACCAACCTTTTTTTTTACAAAATCCCTCTTCAGGGGGAGAATAATATTGAAGAGTGTTTTGGGATTTAAATCATTCTCTGCCTATTTTGGATCTGCCTAATATTTCTAGCCGTGTACAAAATGTCCCAAATGCTCCAAATGGTCAAAATGAAATGTCATCATATAATGAAAATGGAACTGATTCAAATGAGGAACAAATATCTGATTTCCGTGTTAACTCAAGAGTGCAATCAGAAAGTGAAGTTGAAACTCCAGCACTGCCATCATCAGAACCAAACACGGATCAAGGTAATTCTTCTCCTTTCATCTCAAATTCACCCATTCTTGATGAGTCAGCCGAGAGTATAGGTACACTTGAAATTCTAGATGAGCCAATTGCCCTTAGAAAAGGAACCAGAAATTGCACCACTAGACAGGCCGAGAAGTTTCCCATGTACCCCTTGTCTAATTATGTCTTATATAAAAATGTGTCTCCTGCCTTTAGAGCCTTTACCACAAATTTGTTGATTGATGAGATACCTAGTTCTATTTACGAAGCTCTAAGTATTCCTAAGTGGAAAGAGGCTGTTTTAGAGGAAATGAGAGCTTTAAAAAAGAATGAGACTTGGGAACTGACTGTGTTGCCTGCAGGAAAAAGAACAGTTGATTGCAAATGGATATTTACTATCAAGTATAATGCCGAGGGAGAAATTGACAGGTACAAAGCAAGGCTGGTTGCTCGTGGGTTCACTCAAACCTATGGGCTGGATTACGAGGAGACCTTTGCTCCGGTTGCCAAGTTAAACACCGTCAGAGTCCTACTCTCTCTTGCCGTGAATCTTGACTGGCCACTACGACAATTTGACGTCAAGAATGCCTTCCTCAACGGAGAACTAGAGGAAGAAGTCTTTATGCAGCCACCTCCGAGATTTGATTACACGGCCAATGGGAAAGTGCGCTTTCTTAAGAAGGCACTGTATGGACTCAAGCAATCTCCACGAGCTTGGTTTGGCAGATTTTCTAAGGCGATGAAGGATCAGCAATACACGCAAGCCCACAGTGATCATACCATGTTCTACAAACATTCTCTAAATGGTAAACTCGCCATATTGATTGTTTATGTGGATGACATTGTGATGACAGGTGATGATGAGGCTGAACTCAGCAAGTTGACAAGATTCCTAGCTCAGCAATTTGAAGTGAAAGACCTAGGAAGTCTCAAATACTTTCTAGGTATGGAAGTGGCCAGGTCCTCAAAGGGGATTGCAATCTCACAACGAAAGTACGTGCTCGATCTACTCAAGGAAACATGTCTACTCGGCTGCAGACCTACCTCTACTCCAATTGATCCAAATCATAAGCTCACAACGACAAATGATGATGAGGATCCGGTAGACAAGAAAAGGTATCAAAGGCTGGTTGGGAAATTGATTTACTTGGCTCACACACAGCCAGACATTGCATTTGCAGTGAGCCTTGTAAGTCAACACATGCACAATCCATCCAAGAATCATTTAGAGGCTGTGTATCGCATTCTACACTACCTCAAAGGAAGTCCGGGAAAAGGAGTTTTATTCAAGAAGGATGATGGGAGGCAGATTGAAGTGTTCACAGATGCTGACTATGCCGGGTGTTCAGATGAACGGCGATCAACCTCAGCCTATTGTACCTTTGTTTGGGGTAATCTTGTGACGTGGAGAAGTAAGAAGCAAGCTGTTGTGTCTCGAAGTAGTGCAGAGGCAGAGTTCCGAGCTATGGCGCAAGGTATTTGTGAGATCATTTGGATCCGAGGCATCTTAAAAGAGCTCCGGGTTAAGTTCACAGCTCCCATGAAGCTGTTTTGCGATAACAAGTCTGCCATCAGCATCGCCAACAATCCGGTTCAACATGACCGGACAAAGCACGTGGAGATAGATCGTCACTTTATCAAAGAGAAGCTAGAAAGGGGGGAAATTTGCATGCCATTCGTTCCAACATCAGAGCAGCTAGCAGATGTTCTCACCAAAGGGCTTTACAAGACAAAGTTTGAAGACTTTTTAAGCAAGTTGGGCATGATAGATATTTTTGCACCAACTTGAGGGGGAGTGTTAAAGTATTATGTTAATTCCGTGTATACTCTCCAGAATAGTCTAATTAACGTGTAACATTGTTAAAAGGCCCATTAGGTTGATTGTTAGATGGGCTTTATTTTTCTCCTTGTTAGTAAGAGCTGATTAGTGTGTGGGATTAATTCCCTTAGCTGTACACGTTTTTCTTAGCTGTCCTTAGTTGTCAACAGCTGATTATTTGTTTCCTTGTATAGTAGGATTAGGTTTCCTTATTTGTTTATTTCCCTTTCCTTGTAATGTGTATAAATACACGTCTGATGCTAATGAGAAAATATCAATTCCGCACATCTCTTTATCTCTGTTTTAGTTATACAGAGTCTGGAAGTTCTAAGTTTAGTTTAATAGGATCTTCGTTCAGCGTAGTCACATAATCCTTCTCCGTGGGCTTTTTCATTTCTTTAACAACTTCAACACGCTGAACAAGTTCTTCCTTGTCTTCTTGTTCAGTCGGTTGTTCCAACATGGTGTAGATGTTTTCCATAAAATAAATCCACTCTGACCTCCTTTACTTTTGAGTCAAACTTCTTGGTTGTAATTTTTCTTCAACTTGATCTAATCTCTTCACAAGCTTTCTCGTTTCTTTTGAAACCATATCCTTCATTTCACTCAAAACAATATCAAAATCAATTTTCTTTTAATAAAACTAATAACAATCACTCATAAAAACCTTGGAGAGTTCTGCGCTCTGATACCAAATGACGCGATGCTCGTTACGAGAAACACGATTTCCAGCGGAAGGATCATTTTCTCGACAAGTTTGGTGACTCCGCGACCCAACGCCTATAGAGATGCGAACCTTGGAATAATGAAGACGCCACAAACAATGGTGAAAGATCGTTTGATAAGTCGGGGATTGAATGACGCCACGATCGGATGCGAAAGACCGATTGATAAGTCAGTTTGAACGCCACAAGACTCGTCTTGATTAGTTCGATAAAAGTTCGTATAGAACTCAAGAGAAGACTCTCATTTTTTTTTATCAAAATCTGGATCCTTTCTCATTAAAATGAAGATGAATTTATAGGCATGAAACAACCCTTCATGCTAGGAAAACCAAAAGCCTCATTTAAACCCATAAAGACAATGAAAAACGAAATTATAAACCCTTAAGTAATCAGACCACATAATGACACCTCTTAAACCCAATAAATACAACATTTTGAATTCAGCCTACTAATAAAACGAAAATAAACAATTACAATTTGTTTCAGCCAACTAAAAGATACCAATTTAAGGTAAAACTTCATAAGAATCCCAAAAGACATGCCCATTTATAATCTGATAAACAATAAAACGTTTTTGGCTTCTTAACCATCTCTTCAATTTCTTGGATGATGAATTAACCATTTTTTTTCTGGAAGCGTAGATAAGCTTATGCCAAGATTTATACTTTTTCCATTCATCTTGGTTGAAACCATGAAAGTCTTCATTGAAGTCTTGAACTCTGGTATTTGGAATTGGCTGGTTGACATGTCTTGGTTTAGACGCTGCCCTTATCATATCATAATATAAATTCATAAAAACCATATTAAAATTAATTACTAGAATGATTCGATTAATTAAGTATTCAACTAGCTCTGATACCACTTGTTTGTGATTAATGCACCTTAAATAACCAATTAAATGCGGAAAAGAATAATTACGCTAACAAGAGCTAATTATTAACATGGTTATTAAATAAGATCTAGATTACTTAATTAATTAATCATAAGAAACTTCATCAAACAACCATATCATATAAAAAAGGCGAGTTTAAGAAAACTTACAGTTTTAGGCTCATGAACTGAAAGCTATTACAATCCGTCTTCGTCTTGAATGTACAAGCCTCCACATGATCAGATCCGGAACTCCTCCTTCAAGGACTCGATGTGATGACACCAAAGTCTTCTGAAACGTAATCTCTGAGGAAGATAAGACAAAAGAGTGGGCTTTGTTATATCTCACTAGATCTGGAAACGGGGTGTTTCCGATCTTTCTCTCTTATTTCTAAGAATGGAATTGAAGCAATTCCGAGGGGAGGAAGGAGAATCAAGTACACAGCCACAAAGGAGAGTGCGTGGGCGTTTTTAGCTGTATGGCTAGGTTTTAATTTTGCTTCACATCAGACCTCTATTTATAGCAGTTGAAAAGATATCTTTATAGAATATTCCAGAATATTCTAAAAGATATTATTTCCTTTTATTGTGTTCACACTAGTGGATTAAATCTCAGCCATTGGATCTTAACAAGTGAATCCTATTCTTCCTTCTATTTATTCTCGTATATTTTAGGAACAGAAAGATAGAAAAAATACTGGTTACCACACCACTGGAAAAAACGTCCAACACCGTAGGGGGGTAGGCGGTTTTTTTGCTTTTTCAAGGCCCAATAGATTTAAGCCCGTTAAACACTTATTTACTTGTCCAACAATAAATAATAAGTTTATTTACTTGATCTAGCAATAAATAAACAGCTTTACTATAAATACTCTACCGTGTAAGCTAAGACTGAACTCTCCTTTAATACTAGAATTATATTTACTCATCGTAACGAGTGTCCACGGATTTAGTTAATACGTGATCATGACCCTCCAGGTTCTGCCAGTATCGAGAAGTCAATTTGTTCCGTTATACCTTTCTCGTTACATATAAGCCCTAAACATCGTTGCTTCCACAGCGAGAGATTCAATCGAACGTAAGCCAACTTTGGAAGTGTGCACAATCAATCGGTTCTGGAATCAACCCTTAGGTGAGAGAACATAAACATTC
The DNA here is from genome assembly GCF_054948205.1 of Urtica dioica subsp. dioica. Lineage (NCBI taxonomy): Eukaryota > Viridiplantae > Streptophyta > Magnoliopsida > Rosales > Urticaceae > Urtica > Urtica dioica. Next base: position 3,160,599 of record NC_142764.1, on the reverse strand, counting down.
TTTCAGGAAGGTAGGATTCCGTATCTGTAAACCACTTTCTTCTACAATCATGTCTTGAGTTCCCAAAACATCCATTTATTCAACTTTCATTGGCGTTTAACGTGAATCAAAGAACCCCGTAACACGACCTAGAAGTCCATGATCACTTCAGGATTAAGATCAAGCGTCATTGTGACCATCATTTGTGACCCTGGCTAGTGTGTCGTAACGGTCCTTAAACGACACATCTACAGGCAAGGTCTGTCCAGGTCGTACAGTTACCACAAGTGCTGAATGCTCCCACTAAGTAACAAAAAAACTCATTATAAAGACTCTAAACTAACCCATTGTTTTAAACAACGAAAATAGCAAATAACTATGAAATCAAACTCAAAATGGGTTTTCTTCAACACTAGTCTAAATAATCAGAATTAGCTCTTGCTCGCTACTCTCGTCTTCTTCGATTCCCATTCTCCTTTCTCTCATCTTTGTATTTCTTCCATTCATTTTCTCTTAAGCCATGAAACTCTTCTTTGAAGTCTTGAACTATTGAATTCGGAATTGGCTCGTTGAAGCGCCTTTGTTTCTTCGCACATGGGATCACATCAGAGAGTATGATATGATCCTCCGAGTAAGGAAACAAAGGTCCTTTAAAGCTTTAATTCCAAATTCAAGGGCTGAAATTTCAACGACTAATTTCATGGTTTAAGCCAAGACGAATGGAAAAAAGTATAAAGCTTGCCATATGCTAATCTACAGCTTTGGAGTCAAAATGATTACCTTATCAATGGAAAAGGATATTTTGAAGCAAAAACTTTATTGCCTTGATCAGATTCAAAAAGGGAGGAACTATTGTGTTACCATCATTATTTCAGCTCCATTTAGTGACTTTTAATGGCCTAAAACTGAAAGGTTACTATTGTTGTGTGTTTTAATTATTCAGGATTCAAATGGTTTTTAATTTTGATTATGTTTAATGGTTGTTAGTGGGTTTTAATCTGTAATAATGTGGTCTGATTACTTATGGGTTCTTAATCATGGTTTAATAATTGTTAATGGGTTTTAATGTGTTACTTTTGATTTTCCTAGCATGAAGGGTTGTTTCATGCCTATAAATTCCTCTTTATTTTAATGAGAAAAGGACCCAGATTTTGATAGAAAAATGAGAGTCTTGTCTTGAGATCTATATGAACTTTATCGCACTTATTAAGACGAGTCTTGTGGCGTTTAAACTGACTTATCAATCTGTCTTTCGCATCTGATCGTGGCGTCATTCAATCTCCGTCTTATCAAACGAGCTTTCACCATCGTTTGTGGTGTCCTAATTATTCTAAGGTTCACGTCTCTTTAGGCGTTGGTTCGCGGAGTCACCAAACTTGTGGAGAAAACGATCCTTCCGCTAGTAATTGTGTTCCTCTCAACGAGTATCGCGTCATTTGGAATCAGAGCGCACATTTCTCCCAGGTTTTTATGACTAATTGGTGATATTTATAATTAAAAGAAAATGGATTTGGATAAGCTTTTGAGTGAAATAAAGGACATAGTTTCAAAAGAAACGACAATGCTTATGAAGAGATGAGAGAAAATTGAAGAAAAATTACAACCAAGAAGTCTGATTCAAAAGAAAAGGAGGTCAGAGTGGATTGTTTTCATGGAAAATATCTTCACCATGTTTGAACAACCGACTCAATCACAAGATGCCGAAGTTGTTGAAGAAAATGAAAGTCTTGTGGAAGAGGAGTTGGTGACTACGCTGATTGAGGAGTCTATTCCCATGAAATGAGAAGATCCATACTTGCAAGCTCCTGATTTTGCGGATACCAAGAATCTGGAAGATGAAGTAATTTCGTTTGAATCGAAGAAGGTCAAGATTTTCTCCTCCATCTCTGAATTCAGCAAAGTGCAAGATTTGAGGACAAATCTTCTCCAAGAGCGAGAAAGTGATACGAACCAACAACCCGGAACCAATATTGGTGCCTTAGCAAACCAGGATCTAAAGTTCGATGACTCCACGACCCAACGCCTAGAGAGACGCAAACCAGGGAATAATGACGACCCCATAAACGAATGTCTGAGTTTGCTTGATAAGTTGGGGATGAAGGCCACAAGGAATACCTTGATAAGTTCAAATATTTCTCAAGAAACGATTAGAATTCTCTCACTTTAAAAAAAAAAAAATTAGTCTGCCTTTATCATTCATGAAAACTCCTTAAATAAGAAAAATACAAAGTTAATTCGGAGTTCTTGGTGGCCTTAACTTAATGGGCCTAGAAGACATTATTTAGGCCTAATAACATTAAAATTAAAAAGGCTAACTTAATACCCAACAGATATAACATTATAAAGCTTGTCATGGGCTGATCTACACCTTTGGAGTCAAAATGATTACCTTATCAATGGGAGAGGATAGTTTTAAGCAGTTAATAAAATGTCGCCGAATTTCCAGGGAATTCGCCTGAAAATTCCATTTCGGTGGTTTAACGGCCGGCGGCAAGCTTTTGTGTCGTTTCCCCGTTTTATGTCGTTGGAAAATCGGGGAAACGGCATGCCGTTTCCATTGTAAACGACCGGTTGATTTCGTTGAACTTGTAGTATAAAACTTGCATATTGATGAGAATCGAGGAGCTAAAGTGGATGCAAGTGATCAAGGAGTTCAAATGGATACAAGTGGACCTGAGATGACTAAAAGAAAACTTTCAAGTGATCCATTAAGTTTGCCTAGTGGGCCTCTCACAAGGTTTAAGGCCAAACAATTCAAAGAGGCTCTAAATGGGCTGATTCAACAAGTTAGCTCATTTGGGCCCAAAGTTGAGGCAAATCTAAAGCAAGAGAGCCTAATTACAATGATTAAGGTTCTACAAGAGTAATCAGAATGCCTAGGTCGTTTTTAGGCATTGGATCCACATTTCTAACAATAAATAAGGCTGTTCACTCTTTTGGGAGTTACTTTTGTAACCACTCAGAATAGTTGGACGAATTTGGGGTGTTTATACCCATTTAGTGTGTTGTTTTGTGTGTTTTTATGTCAAAAACTTTCAGTTTCAATGTTATAAGGGCTGAGAGTTATTTGCATTTAGATTTCAGCTTTTATTACTAGTGTCTTAAATGTTGTTTTTAGAGCTGTTGGAGCAAAACGTTTTTGGCTGATTGTAAAGCCTCTCCAAGGCTATAAATAAGTGTTTAGGAGAATGTAATCACGGACAATTCCCCTTTGAATGAAATATATGTGAGTTTGTGTCTTTCTTGTTCTTGAAAAGACTTTTTGAACTTATCAAGTTTTCTTGTGGCGTTCAGCAACTTGACTTATCATCTTGATTCTTAAGTGATCATCTTGAGTATCTTGGTGTGGCGTCATATATATATTGTAGGCTTGGTTCTTATCTCTCTAGATATTGGGTCAAGTCTCAACATTCTAGTCCTTTGCAGATCTTGGGGTCTTTTTCCAATCATTGTTATTGGGTCTTATCACATTTGTTGGTAAGGATCATATCATTTGGTATCAGAGCTTGGGTTCTAAGGAAAAGTTTGTCTATCATTTATTTTAATATTCGTTTGTGTCATTTCAAGTAAAAAAAAAAAACACAAAAAAAACACAAAAAAGCACAAAAAGTAGGTTTTCCCCATTTTTTTCGCACAACTTTCAGTTTTCTTTGTTTTCTTATCATTATAATTTAAAAAAAAAAAGGAAAAAAAAGGAAGAAAAAAAAAAAGCAAAAAAAAAAGCAAAAAAAAAAAAAAAGCAAAAAAAAAAAAGCAAAAAAAAGAAAAAAGCCAAATGAAGAAAGAATTCAGTCTATCGTTGTAGTATTTTTGTTTGTTTTGTTTTATGGTCTGATTCTAGAATTGGTAATTGAGCATTTTAGTTTACGTAGTGTGGGTTGTTTATCTCATATCTTATCCTTTGCTTTTGAGTCTCGTGATTTGTTGAGTTGTTTCAACTAAATGCGAGGATTGATGGAATAGAAGGGATGGCAGCAAATCATGCACCAAATGTTCCCAATAGACGAGCACAAAGAGCTGAAGAAGAGGGTGATGTATCGGAAGGTGTTGAAGACGAGGTTGCTGAAGATGGTGGAGAAGAGCGTCAACATAACCGGGGCAGGTTTGGGCGTGGTAATGGGAATAGAGAAGCTAGGAGGGGAAGGCCTGGAAGGGATGATGATTTGGGGAGTATAAAGGTGACCATACCATCTTTTCAGGGGAGAAATGAACCTAAAGTCTATTTGGAGTGGGAGCAAAAGATAGAGATGGTGTTCGAGTGTCATAACTACTCGGAGATGAAGAAGGTGAAGCTCGCAGCGATTGAGTTCACTGATTATGCCATAATATGGTGGGATCAGTTGTTGAAAGAAAGGAGGAGAAATAGAGAGCGCACGGTGGAGACATGGGAGGAGATGAAAGCCATCATGAGGCGGCGATTCATTCCAAGTTATTACCATCGGGAGTTGTACAACAAATTGCAGCGTCTAACTCAAGGAATAAAGAGTGTAGATGAGTATTTCAAGGAGATGGAGGTGGCAATGATAAGGGCAAACGTGGTGGAGGACAGAGAAGCAACGATGTCCAGATTCTTGCATGGACTAAATCGTGAGATAGCGGATGTCGTGGAGATGCAACATCACGTGGAGTTGACCGATATGGTGCACCAAGCCGTCAAAGCGGAGCAGCAACTAAAGCGAAGGAACATGGCTAGGAGAGGACCAAGTATGTCGTCAACAAATTCGTGGAGGGCAGCCTCTAGACGAGATGAATTTCAAGCAAACAAGCCTAAATTTGACACTTCGAAAAACGTCGTACAACAACCAGGGGCTACACAAGGTAACAAAGAGGCTAATTCTACTAAAACACGTGATATAAAGTGTTTCAAATGTAGAGGTTCAGGACATATAGCCAGAGAGTGCCCAAACAAGAGGGTTATGGTGATAAACGCACAAGGTCAGCTTGAGTCGGAGGATGAGGAAGATGAAGTAGATGAGGACATGCCACCACTTGAGGATTGCAGCGATGGTCAATACCCAGTCGATGGAGAACTATTAGTGGCGAGGAGAGCTCTTAGTGCACAAGTGAAGAAAGAAGAAAATAATCAGCGCGAGAATTTGTTTCATACTCGATGCTTCGTGAACCGGAAAGTGTGTAGTGTGATTATTGATGGAGGAAGTTGCACGAATGTCGCGAGCAATGAACTTGTCGAGAAATTGGCGCTGCCTACCTTGAAGCATCCACGACCCTACCGTCTTCAATGGCTTAATGATAGTGGAAACATCAAGGTGACAAAACAAGTTCTTGTGGCATTTTTGATTGGCAAGTATGAAGATCAGGTGCTTTGTGATGTGGTACCGATGGAAGCTTGTCACATGCTTTTGGGGAGGCCATGGCAATTTGATAGGAGGGTCTCACATGATGGTTTCACCAATCGATACTCTTTTACTCTTAAAGAGCAACCTGTTACACTTGTACCATTAAGTCCCAATCAAGTTCTTGCTGATCAATTGAAATTACAAACAAAAAGAGAAAAAGAAAAAGAAAAAGAAAGAGAAAAAGAAAAGGAAAGAGAAAAAGATGAAAAAAAGGAATTTGAAAAGAAAGAGAGAAACATGAGTGAAAAAGTTAGTCTCATGGCAAAAAAAAGTGAGATCAAGAGGGCATTATTCACCCATCAGCCCCTTATAGTACTCATGTACAAGGAGGCCTTTTTATGTACTGATGATCTTGGCGGATCTTTGCCGAGCAACGTTTTCTCTCTTTTGCAGGAATTTGTAGATGTGTTTCCGGAAGAGGTACCTCCTGGTTTACCTCCTATTCGAGGGATCGAACATCAAATCGACTTTGTTCCTGGCTCCACAATTCCAAATCGACCAGCCTATAGAAGTAATCCGGAGGAGACTAAGGAACTTGAGCGGCAAGTCAGTGAGCTAATGGAGAAGGGACATGTGAGAGAAAGCATGAGTCCGTGTGCTGTTCCGGTGATTCTAGTGCCGAAGAAGGATGGGACATGGAGAATGTGTGTTGATTGTCGAGCCATCAACAACATCACGGTAAAGTATCGACATCCTATTCCTCGTTTAGATGATATGCTGGATGAATTGCATGGATCGTGTGTGTTTTCTAAAATTGATCTTAAGAGTGGATATCATCAGATTAGAATGAAAGAAGGAGATGAGTGGAAAACTGCATTTAAGACAAAAGATGGATTGTATGAATGGTTAGTTATGCCTTTTGGGTTAACCAATGCCCCGAGTACATTCATGAGACTTATGAACCATGTTTTACGTACTTTCCTTGGACATTTTGTTGTTGTCTACTTTGATGATATTCTGATTTATAGTAAAAACCTTGAGGATCATGTTGCACATCTAAAATTGGTTTTAGAAGTTTTGAGGAAAGAAAGCTTATTTGGAAATCTTAAGAAATGTACATTTTGCACGGATAAGCTTGTGTTTCTTGGTTTTGTTGTAAGTGCTAAAGGGATTGAAGTTGATGAGGAAAAGGTGAAGGCAATTCACGATTGGCCAACGCCTACTTCGGTAAGTCAGGTAAGAAGTTTTCATGGTTTGGCTAGTTTTTATCGACGATTTGTTCGAGACTTTAGTAGCCTTGCAGCGCCGCTAACCGAAGTCATCAAGAAGAACATCCCATTTAAATGGGGAGTTGAGCAAGAAAAGGCATTCAGACTGATCAAGAAAAAATTAACTAATGCTCCTTTGCTTATTTTGCCTAACTTCACTAAAACGTTTGAAATTGAGTGTGATGCTTCAGGTTTAGGAATTGGTGGAGTTTTGATGCAAGAAGGAAGACCAATTGCGTATTTTAGTGAAAAGTTGAGTGGGGCAGCCCTGAACTATCCTACTTATGATAAGGAATTATATGCATTGGTGAGGACTTTGGAAAATTGGCAGCACTATCTTTGGCCTAAAGAATTTGTGATACATACGGATCATGAGTCGTTGAAGCATTTGAAGGGCCAACACAAATTGAATAGACGACATGCAAAATGGGTGGAGTTCATTGAAACATTTCCGTATGTGATCAAATATAAGCAAGGTAAGGAGAATGTTGTGGCAGATGCATTATCTCGCAGGTACGTTCTACTCTCTACTCTAGATTCTAAGTTGCTTGGATTTGAGTACATTAAGGAATTGTATGCTTCTGATTCTGATTTTGGGGCAGCCTTTGAATGTTGTTCTAATGGGGCGAATGGCAAATTTTTTATTCATGATGGTTTTCTATTTCGTGAAAATAAATTATGCATTCCTCATTCTTCATTACGTGAACTACTTGTTAGAGAAGCACATTCTGGTGGTTTGATGGGTCATTTTGGGGTAGCTAAGACATTGGGTATGTTGCATGAACATTTCTATTGGCCCCATATGAAACGAGATGTTGAAAAGATTTGTGAGCGATGCATAACTTGTAAACAGGCCAAGTCTAAACAACAACCACATGGTTTGTATACACCACTTCCGATTCCTAGTGCACCTTGGGTTGATATTTCAATGGACTTCGTTTTGGGATTACCAAGGACTAAGAGGGGGAGAGATTCTGTTTTTGTGGTCGTTGATCGATTTTCTAAAATGGCACATTTTATTGCATGTCACAAAACTGATAACGCCTCAAACATTGCTGACCTGTTTTTCAAAGAGATTGTTAGGTTGCATGGCATGCCTCGCACAATTGTTTCTGATAGAGATGCGAGATTCTTGAGCTATTTTTGGAAAACGTTGTGGGGAAAGCTGGGAACAAAACTATTGTTTTCTACTACTTGTCATCCACAAACCGATGGGCAAACTGAAGTGGTAAATAGATCATTATCCACTTTGTTGCGTTCTGATGGAGAATCCCTTCGAGAGAATGAATGGAGCCTCGGATCAAAGCGGAACGAACGTGGAGTCGTCTCGAGAGTCGAAAAACTTGATCAGTTTGGTCTTGAATTTGCAATTTCGGGTGTTGTTTGTGGATTTATGGTTTGGTATAGATTTTGGTCGAATTCAGATAAGGGGTCGTAGAGGTTGTATGGAATGAAAATCGCCACAATAGTTTATGATTCGAACTATTGATAAGATTGGATGAACAAGAACGCCACAAGGAATTGCCTTGATAAGTTCTTCGTTTAGGGCTTAAAATTTCAGAGAACTAATACTCACACACACATAAAATTCGTTTATCCCTTTGGGCTTGACTCTATTTCGGATTATTGCCTTGAGTTTGGGCTGAGATCATGTTGACGATTCTGGGCTCTTCTATGGCAATATTTTGGGCTCCAAATTTGTGAAGTAGGCTGGTCACTTGCTCTTTGAATCTCTTGGTTCGGGCTCGCGTCATTGGGCCCTCCGGTGTATCCTTGATTGAATGCGAATGCATGTTCGTGGTGATGTCCTCATCACGTTCTATCATTCAAAAGAACCTGAAAGCTTGGGAAGATTGTTTGCCACATGTTGAATTTGCATATAATCGTAGTGTTCACTCTGCAACTAAGTTCTCTCCTTTTGAAATTGTTTATGGTTTTAATCCAATAACACCTTTGGATTTGATTCCTTTACCTATTGGTGAGCAAGTTAACTTGGATGGGAAAAAGAAGGCAGATCTTGTGAAACAGATTCATGAGAAGACAAGGCAAAACATAGAGCGACGGACTGAGCAATACGCAAAGAATGCCAACAAGAGCCGCAAGAAAGTGATTTTTGAGCCAGGGGACTGGGTTTGGTTGCACATGAGAAAGGAGCGATTCCCTGAGCAAAGGCGTTCCAAATTACTTCCAAGGGGTGACGGACCATTCCAGGTTTTGGAGCGCATCAATGACAATGCCTACAAGCTTGACTTACCTGGTGAGTATGGTGTTAGTGCAAGCTTTAATGTTTCTGATCTATCATATTTTGATGTAGGTGATGATTTGAGGACAAATCGCTGTCAAGAGGGGGAGAATGATGCGAATCGAGGAGCTAAAGTGGATGCAAGTGATCAAGGAGTTCAAATGGATACAAGTGGACCTGAGATGACTAAAAGAAAACTTTCAAGTGATCCATTAAGTTTGCCTAGTGGGCCTCTCACAAGGTTTAAGGCCAAACAATTCAAAGAGGCTCTAAATGGGCTGATTCAACAAGTTAGCTCATTTGGGCCCAAAGTTGAGGCAAATCTAAAGCAAGAGAGCCTAATTACAATGATTAAGGTTCTACAAGAGTAATCAGAATGCCTAGGTCGTTTTTAGGCATTGGATCCACATTTCTAACAATAAATAAGGCTGTTCACTCTTTTGGGAGTTACTTTTGTAACCACTCAGAATAGTTGGACGAATTTGGGGTGTTTATACCCATTTAGTGTGTTGTTTTGTGTGTTTTTATGTCAAAAACTTTCAGTTTTAATGTTATAAGGGCTGAGAGTTATTTGCATTTAGATTTCAGCTTTTATTACTAGTGTCTTAAATGTTGTTTTTAGAGCTGTTGGAGCAAAACGTTTTTGGCTGATTGTAAAGCCTCTCCAAGGCTATAAATAAGTGTTTAGGAGAATGTAATCACGGACAATTCCCCTTTGAATGAAATATATGTGAGTTTGTGTCTTTCTTGTTCTTGAAAAGACTTTTTGAACTTATCAAGTTTTCTTGTGGCGTTCAGCAACTTGACTTATCATCTTGATTCTTAAGTGATCATCTTGAGTATCTTGGTGTGGCGTCATATATATATTGTAGGCTTGGTTCTTATCTCTCTAGATATTGGGTCAAGTCTCAACATTCTAGTCCTTTGCAGATCTTGGGGTCTTTTTCCAATCATTGTTATTGGGTCTTATCACATTTGTTGGTAAGGATCATATCACATATATTCCACGAATGTCGACGAATTTCGGCGACTAAGTTACAGAAGAAGAAGAAGAAGTTACGGAAGAAGAAGAAGAAGAAGAAGAAGAGAGAGAGAGAGATGTATACAATCTTGCGTAATATGTTGGTGGATATAAAAAAATTATCTTCCATGCGTCAGTACTCAGTACAACTCAGTCTTCAACCAATTGGCAATTGTATACAATCTTCTCTCTCTCACGTGGCTGAGAGATTGTAGTCAACCAATTGTATACTAAAGTAATAATACAAAGCCTGACACAATGAAATGGATAAATAATACAACTAATTGCATACTAAAGTATTTTAAAATGTATTGCAATTTATCAGTAAAAATTATATCAAATAGCCATTCACAATGAAATGGATAAATCAACTGATTAAAAAATAGTCAAAACATTAAAAATTAATTTTATTATTAAGATATATTAACTTAAATTATTAAATTAATCGAATTAATGATATATTTAATTAGTACATATACATAAACAAATATTATAACTTGCATATCATATATTTTTAATTTTAAAAATTGAAAAATATATATGTATATATTTTAAATATATTTTACCACATTTTTTCCGTTCGGTTTTCCATCGGCACGTCGGTTTTCCATGGAAAACGGCATTTCACTTGCCCTTTTCCACATTTTGTCCGTTCGATTTTCCATCGGCATGACGATTTTCCATAAATCAGGAGTCTCGAAACGGCAACGAAAACGACATTTAGTTCCTTGGTTTTAAGCAAAAACTTATTGCCTTGATCAGATTCCAAAAGGGAGGAACTATTGTATTTACTATCATTTTTTCAGCTCCACTTAGTGACTTTTAATGGCCTGAAACTGAAAGGTTACTATTGTTGTGTGTTTTTATAATTTTACTGGGTTCAAATGGTTTTTAATTCTGATTATGTTTAATGGTTGTTAGTGGGTTTTAATGTGTAATAACGTGGTCTGATTACTTATGGGTTCTTAATCATGGTTTAATAATTGTTAATGGGTTTTAATGTGTGACTTTTGGTTTTCCTAGCATGAAGGGTTGTTTCATGCCTATAAATTCCTCTTCATTTTAATGAGAAAATGACCCAGATTTTGATAGAAAAATGAGAGTCTTCTCTTGAGTTATATATGAACTTTTATCGAACTTAGACGAGTCTTGTAGCGTTCAAACTGACTTATCAATCGGTCTTTCGCATCTGATCGTGGCGTCATTCAATCTCCGTCTTATCGAACGAGCTTTCACCATCGTTTGTGGTGTCTAAATTATTCCAGGGTTCGCGTCTCTTTAGGCGTTGGTTTGCGGAGTCACCAAACTTGTGGAGAAAACGATCCTTCCGCTAGTAATCATGTTCCTCGCAATGCGTATCGCGTCATTTGGAATCAGAGCGCACATTTCTCCCAGGTTTTTATGACTAATTGGTGATATTTATAATTAAAAGAAAATGGATTTGGATAAGCTTTAGAGTGAAATAAAGGATATAGTTTCAAAAGAAATGACAATGCTCATGAAGAGATGAGAGAAAATTGAAGAAAAATTACAACCAAGAAGTCTGATTCAAAAGAAAAGGAGGTCAGAGTGGATTGTTTTGATGGAAAATATCTTCACCATGTTTGAACAACCGACTCAATCACAAGATAAGGAAGAACATTCTTAACATGCCGAAGTTGTTGAAGAAAAGGAAAGTCTTGTGGAAGAGGAGTTGGTGACTACGCTGATTGAGGAGTCTATTCCCATGAAATTAGAAGTTCCATACTTGCGAGCTCCTGATTTTGAGAATACCAAGAATCTGGAAGATGAAGTAATTTCGTTTGAATCGAAGAAGGTCAAGATTTTCTCCTCCATCTCTGAATTCAGCAACGTGCAAGATTTGAGGACAAATCTTCTCCAAGAGCGAGAAAGTGATACGAACCAACAACCCGGAACCAATATTGGTGCCTTAGCAAACCAGGATCTCAAGTTCTATGTTTCCGCGACCCAACGCCTAGAGAGACGCGAACCATGGTCGTATTCAGAGATGGGGGAGAAAATGTTGACCTTCTTTGATTCAAATGAAATTACTTCATCTTCTGGATTCTTGGTATCTTCAAAATATCCTCACCCATTGATAAGGTAATCATTTTGACTCTAAAGGTGCAGATCAGCCCGCGTCAAGCTTTATGCTTTTTTCTTTGTGGGGGCGAGTGCAGTGAGGAAAGCTTTTTATGCCAACCAGCTAATGATTTTAATTTTGTATAAGGAGGCTGCATTATTCACTAACCCAAGCGGCAAGATCCTACCTGCTGCCATTGTCTCAGTTTTGTAGGAATTCAAGAATATTGTGGTGAAAGAAATGCCAACAAGACTACCACCGATTCGAGGCATTGAACATTAGATTGAACTCATACCCGGCGCATCTCTTCCCAATCGACCAGCTTATCGAACAAATCCAGAGGAGAAAAATGAGTTGCAAAGACAAGTTGGAGATCTCTTATCAAAAGGATACATTAGAGAGAACATGAGCCCTTGTGCGGTTCCGGTCTTATTGGTTCTGAACAAGGATGGATCACAAAGAATGTGCACTGATTGTCGAGCCATCAACAATATCACGGTAAAGTATCGTTTTCCTATTCCTAGGTTGGATGACATGTTAGATGAGTTGCATGGTGCATGTGTTTTCTCAAAGATTGATTTAAAAAGTGGATACCACCATATTAGGATGAAAGAAGAGGATGAATGAAAAACTGCTTTTAAAACTAAACTTGGGCTGGATGAATGGTTAGTGATGCCTTTAGGCTTAACTAATGCACCTAGCACATTTATGCGACTTATGAATCATGTGTTGCGTTCATTCATTGGTAAATTTGTGGTGGTATACTTTGATGACATACTAATTTATAGCAAAACCTTAGATGATCATGCATTGCATTTGCATGAGGTATTTGTTGTACTGAGACAAGAACAATTATTCGCTAACCTTGAAAAGTGCTCATTTTGCACCGATCAATTTGTATTCTTGGGTTTTGTTGTAAGTTCTGAAGGAGTGCAAGTTGATGAAGAAAAGGTAAACGCATCACAAGTACGGAGTTTTCATGGTCTCGTAAGCTTCTTTCGGTGCTTTGTAAGAGACTTCAGCACGATCGCTGCTCTGCTCACGAAGGTAATGAAGAAGCATGTGGCATTCACATGGGGGCAAGCACAAGAGGCGGCGATCAACAATTTCAAAGGAACACTAATCAACCCTCCTTGTCTTGTGTTACCTAACTTCGATAAACCATTCGAGGTTGAGTGTGATGCATCCGACGTAGGAATTGGAGCACTACTCATGCAAAATTGGCGACCAATTACATACTTTAGTGAGAAGTTGAGTGGGGCGACTCTCAACTACCCCAGTTGTGACAAAGAGATGTGCGCGCTGATTTGAGCCTTGGAGACTTGGCAATACTACCTTTTGCTAAGAGAGTTCGTGGTCCATACTGACTATGATTCGTTGAAGTACTTAAAAGGACAACAAAAACTCAACAAATGACTTTCGCAATGGATGGAGTTCATTGAGCCATTTCCATATGTCATCAAGTACAAAAAGGTAAGGAGAATGTGGTAGCTGATGCCCTTTCTCGAGAAGTGTGATAAGTTGACTTCAGGAGATTGCTTTAGGCATAAAGGGTTTTTGTTGAAGCTTAATAAATAATGTGTGCGTAGTTCTTCTCTTCGAGAGTTATTAGTGAGGGAAGCTTATGGTGGGGGTTTGATGGGTCATTTTGGCATAGCTAAGACTTAAGAAGTAATCCAAGAGCACTTTTATTGGCCTAGGATGGAAGTTTGATGTAGAACGAGTTTGTGGTCAATGTGTCACATGTAGGCAAGCAAAATCTAAGGTTCAATCACATGGTTTATACACACCGTTACCTATACCTAGCTCAGCTTCGGTTGATATCTCCATGGATTTTGTGTTGGGTTTGGCTAGGACAAAGAGAGGTCGTGATTCCATTTATGTTGTGGTTGACAGGTTTTCATAAATGGCCCATTTTATTCCTTGTCACAAAACTGATGATGCTTTTAATGTTGCTGATTTGTTCTTTCGAGAGATTGTTAGGTTACATGGTATGCCAAGGACGATTGTCTCAGATAGGGATACAAAATTCTTGAGTTACTTTTGGAAGACCTTGTGGGGGTAAATTGGGTACTAGATTATTATTTTCTACTACTTGTCACCCCCAAACTGATGGTCAAACAGAAGTAGTGAATCGAACCTTGTCTACTTTGTTGAGAGAAATAATAAAGAAGAACATTAAAATGTGGGAAGATTGTTTACCTCATGTTGAGTTTGCTTATAACCATGTTGTTCATTCATCAACTAAGTTCTCACCATTTGAAATCGTCTATGGTTTTAAACCATTAACCCCATTCGATTTATCTCCAATTCCTATGACTGAGCATTTAAACTTAGATGGAGAAAAGAAAGCGGAACTCGTTAAGAAGATCCATGAGAGAACAAGACTCAACATTGAGAGAAGAATAGAACAATATGCACGACATGCTTATAAAGGCTGCACAAAAGTCATCTTTGAACCCGGCGATTGGGTTTGGTTGCATATGCGCAAAGAGCGTTTTCCAGAACACCGAAAATCAAAGCTGCTACCTTGTGGTGATGGTCCATTCCAAGTTGTAAAGAGGATCAATGACAATTCTTACAAGCTAGACCTCCCAGGTGAGTATAATGAAAGTGCAACATTTAATGTCACTGACTTGTCTCCTTTTGACGAAGATGAAGGGAATGATGAGAACATGACCAGTAAGGAGTCGCAAGCTAAGTATCACATGCCATTAGGACCTATGACAAGAGCTCGCGACAAGAAATTCAAGGAAGAGCTGAACAACCTGATCATGAAGCTCCAAGATGAAGTTGGAGATAAGCTGGAGAAAGAAGGAATCCAAGGAGGCCAAGATACACCATTTAAGAATGTTAGGTATTAAGTTAGCCTTTTAATTTTAATGTTATTAGGGCTAAATAATATCTTCTAGGCCCACTTAAGTTAGGGCAACAAGGAACTCCGAATTAGCTTTATATTTTCCTTATATAAGGAGGTTTCATGTATGAGAAATGAGACTACGTTTTTTATAAAAAAAAAAAAGTGAGAGAATTCTCTTTGTTTCTTGAAGAAACTTATGAACTTATCAAGGTATTCCTTATGAACCATTTTCATCACCGTTCTTTAGTTTTAAAAGAAATAAAAGAAGATTCGAGTGGAAAGAGGCAAGAGAGTGAGAGTTTATCAGAGGGTAAAAGCCAATTACATTGAGTGTAAACACGAGCGAAATTGAGTGATCATCATACTTGAGAGAAACATGTGAGCGAGAGTTTGTGAGGCCTTCACTTTATTACTTCACGAGTGTATTGTTTTGCAGGATTGTAACTATGTCAGAAGCAGGAGACAATGATCAGCCCCCCGTCGTAGCCCAAAATTTTTAAGTGCAAGCAATCTATGGGAAATTTACGCAATTGATGCGACAAGAACTTAATTCGGTTACTGATCGCCTAGATCGAATGGAGCGCGACGCATGCCAAAGGCAGCCCCGAGCCGCACCACCCATATTTCCACCAAATCCTCCGAGACGAAACCAACCAAGGAGGGCTGAAAATGAAGATGATGAGGTGTTTGGAGAAGATGAGTTGGGGGATGATCTTGACAGAATCTCCCTCGAGAAAAACCGATTTGACTGCGGTTGTGACAACATAAGCAACATCAAGATGAAAATTTCTGAATTTCGAGGACGAAGCGACCCCGATGAGTACCTAGATTGGGAGTTTAAGATGGAAAGAGTGTTTGATTGTCATGAATATTCTGAACGAAAAAGGTAAAACTCGCTGCCATTGAGTTTACATAATATGCTGTTGTATGGGGGGAAAAGCTATGCATTAGTAGGGAGTACGGGGGAGTTGCTACCATTGACAGTTGGGGAGAGATGAAGAGAGTAATGCAAAGACGATTTGTGGCAAGTCACTACCGTCGAAAGTTACTCAACAAGTTACAAATTCTGTGACAAGGAAGAAAGAGTGTCGATGTTACTACAAAGAGCTTGAGATGACGCTGATTCGGGCCAACGTCGACGAAGATTGAGAAGCTACTAAGTCAAGTTTTTTGAGAGGCCTCAACCGCGAGATTTCCGACACGATTGAGCTTCATCACTACGAGACATTGGAGGAGCTTCTTCACGTGGCGCTGAAAGTGGAGAAACGACAACAAAGGTGATACGAACCTCGGCCGACGGATCGTCTACAATTTAGGAACGAAGGTGGATCGAATGACGCCACAGACGGATGCGAATGACCGTCTGATGAGTCGGTCTCGAACTCCTACACACACCGCTTTGTAAGAGACTCGAATAGTTCTAAACGAACCAAAGAGAGAATAAAAATCTTCACAGAAAAGTGTTTAACTCGAAATCAGAATTGTGTGTCTTCCATTCAGCCTAAAGGCTTAATTTATAGAGTTTACAAAGGTCAAATTCGTAGCTCCATGGACCCCATAACCTAGTAAGCCCATTTAGCCTTATTTAAGTACTAATAAACATAAAACAAAGGACCAGCCCAATACAAGCACATATGGGCGTTTTAAATAACATGTCTTGGTCCAAATAACACAAAATGAAATAGAAAAGTAGGAATAGTCCGACTAATTCAATTCAACCCAAATAATATTCTTCATTGGTGTTTCTTGGCTTCCTTGAATTCTCTCCTTTGCGAGCTTGTCCCCTTCTTTATCATGGACCTTGATGATCAGATTGTTAAGCTCCTCCTTGAATCTCCTCGCTCGAGCCCTCGTCACAGGTCCTTCCGGCACTCGGTATTTTGCTTGCGGCTCCTTTTGGGGCATGTCCTCATAATTCCCCTCGTCTTAAAAAGGATTTTGCCCTCAAATCATGATCTGCATCAAAAGGAGATAAGTCAGTCACATTGAATGTAGCACTAACATTATACTCACCTGGAAGATCCAATTTGTAGGCATTATCGTTGATCTTGTGAATAACTTGGAATGGTCCATCGCCACACGGCTGTAGTTTGGACTTGCGTTGCTCCGTAAAATGCTCCTTGCGCATATGTAGCCAGACCCAATCGCCGGGTTCGAAAATCACTCTCTTGCGGCCCTTGTTGGCTTGCTGCGCATACTGCTCCGTTCTTCGCTCAATGTTGAGTCGTGCCCTCTTGTGAAGCTGCTTAACAAGCTTTGCTTTCGGTTCACCATCTAAATTCACATGCTCAGACATAGGAATAAGATATAAATCCAATGGCGTTAGTGGGTTAAAACCGTAGACAACCTCAAAGGGTAAGAACTTAGTAGATGAATGAATAGCGCGGTTATAAGCAAACTCAACATGTGGTAAACAATCTTCCCAAGTTTTGATATTCTTCTTAATTATTGCCCTCAACAAAATCGACAAGGTTCTATTAACTACTTCGGTCTGACCATCAGTTTGGGGGTGACAAGTAGTTGAAAACAACAACCTAGTACCCAACTTAGCCCATAAGGTCTTCCAAAAGTAACTTAAGAACTTGGTATCCCTATCCGAGACAATCGTCCTAGGCATGCCATGCAACCTAACAATCTCTCGAAAGAACAAATCAGCAACATTAGAAGCATCATCGGTTTTGTGACAAAGGATAAAATGTGCCATCTTTGAAAACCTATCAACCAATACAAAATCAGAATCACGACCTCGCTTAGTCCTAGGCAAGTCTAACACAAAATCCATAGATATATCTACCCAAGGTGAGCTAGGAATAGGCAAAGGCGTATACATACCGTGTGATTCAACTTTCGACTTAGCTTTCCTACATGTGACACAATTACCACAGATCCTCTCAACATCACGCTTCACGCGAGGCCAATAAAAGTGCTCTTGGATCACTCCTAGAGTTTTTGCTATCCCAAAATGTCCCATAAGGCCCCCACCATGAGCTTCCCTAACTAACAACTCCCGAAGAGAACAACTTGGCACACAAAGTCTACCAAGCCTGAACAAAAATCCATCATGCCTAAAGTAATCTCCCGACGCCATCTTCTCACACTTCGTAAATATCTTACTAAACTCTCGGTCTTCTGGATACAACTCCTTGATATGTTCAAAACCAAGCAGTTTAGCATCTAAAGTGGAAAGTAAAACATACCTTCGAGAAAGGACATCGGCTACCACATTCTCCTTACCTTATTTGTACTTGATGACATATGGAAACGGCTAGATGAACTCCATCCATTGCGTATGCCGTTTGTTGAGCTTTTGTTGTCCCTTCAAGTACTTGAGTAACTCATGGTCGGTGTGGACCACGAACTCTCTTGGCAAAAGGTAGTGCTTCCAAGTCTCTAAAGCTTGAATCAATGCGTACAACTCCTTGTCGTAAGTGGGGTAATTAAGGGTGGCCCCAATCAATTTTTCGCTAAAATACGCAATTGGCCGTCGATCTTGCATGAGAACTGCTCCGATTCCCACGCCGGACGCATCACACTCAACCTCGAATGGTTTATCGAAGTTAGGTAATGCGAGACAAGGAGGGTTGACTAATTTTCCTTTGATTGCGGTGAACGCCTCCTCTTCTGCTTGCCCCCATGCGAACCCCACATGTTTCTTCATCACCTCCGTGAGCGGGGCAGCGATCGTGCTAAAATCTCTGACAAAGCGCCTATAAAAGCTCGCTAAGCCATGAAAACTCCGCACTTGTGCTGCATTTTTCGGTGTCGGCCACTCTTGAATAGCCTTCACCTTTTCCTCATCTACCTGCACTCCTTTAGAACTTACAACAAAACCCAAGAAAACAACGTGATCGGTGTAAAAAGGTGCACTTGTCAAGGTTAGCAAATAACTGTTCACGTTTGAGTATAATAAAAACCTCACGCAAGTGTAAGACATGATCATCCGGGGTCTTGCTATAAATAAAAATATCCACAAAGTATACCACCACAAATTTACCAATGAACGAACGCAACACATGATTCATAAGTCGCATAAATGTGCTAGGTGCATTAGTCAAACCAAAAGGCATCGCTAACCATTCATACAACCCAAGTTTAGTTTTAAAAGCGGTTTTCCATTCATCGCCCTCTTTCATTCTAATTTGGTGGTACCCACTCTTTAAGTCAATCTTAGAGAAAACACACGCACCATTAAATTCGTCTAGCATATCATCCAATCTAGGAATGGGAAATCGATACCTGACCGTGATGTTGTTGATGGCTCGGCAATCCACGCACATCCTCTGGGACCCATCCTTCTTTGGAACCAATAGAACTGGTACGGCGCAAGGGCTCATGCTCTCTCTAATGTACCCCTTTGACAAAAGTTCCTCGACTTACCGTTGCAACTCCTTCGTCTCCTCAGGGTTGGTTCGGTAGGCCGGTCTGTTTGGAAGCGAGGCCCCGGGTATAAGGTCAATCTGGTGCTCAATCCCTCGAATCGGTGGTAGTCCTGTTGGCATGTCTCGAACAACAACGTCCTTGAACTCCTGCAAAAGAGAAACAATGGCAGTAGGTAGGATCTCGCCATGTTGGTTAGTGAATAAGGCAGCCTCATTGTACACAAGTAAAATCATCGGCTGTTTGACAAAGAAGGCTTTCCTCACATCACTCTTTCCCGCAAAGAAGTTGTCTTGTTTTCTCTCACCGATTTTGTTTTTCATGACCCCATCTTTTCTATCACTCCCCACTTCTCTCTCGGATTTTCTCTCTGGGACTCTCTCTTTTTTTTTCTCTCTGTTTTTACCTCATCTCTTGGTTCCTTTCCCTTCTCTAGTGCCTGAAACTTTTCCCTCTCTTGTTGCATCTTCATTTGATCTTCTTGAACTTGGTTTGGAGTAAGGGGTGCGAGGGTGATGGTACGATTCTTGTGCCTGAGGGAGTACTTGTTGGTGTAGCCGTCATGAGTCACCCTCCTATCGAATTGCCACTGCCGCCCCAAAAGTATATGCCCCGCGTCCATTGGTGCCACATCACAGAGCACCGAGTCCTTATAGCTACCAATCCAAAAACTGATAAGGACTTTTTTGTAGACACGTACCTCTTCACCATCGTTAAACCACTGAAGCTTGTAAGGACGAGGGTGATTTGTCGTTGGAAGTCCAAGCTTCTTCACTACAGCAACGCTGGCTATGTTCGTACAACTTTCTCCATCGAGGATAACACTGAACACCTTCTCACCAATATGGCACCTGGTGTGAAAGATGTTTTCACGTTGCTCCTCATCATCTCGTACAACATGTGCGTTCATAGTTCGTCGAGAGACCAACACGAGCTCTGCTGGTGCCTCAATTTCCTCGTCTGACTCTTCTCCGGTACACTCTTGATCTTCCTCTTCATCGTCGGTAACCATCTCTCCGGTCGAAAGAATCGCCATGCTCCTCTTATTCGGGCATTGATTTGCGAAGTGACCAACTCCCTGGCACTTGAAGCACTTGATATCACGATTTCTCTGAAATGTCGTCTCCGGTTTCTTTTGAGCACTGGGACCAGAACTAGATGTGGTTGGGGCCGTGGACATGCTTGGCTTGGCTACGTCTCCTCGTGATTTGAAACTGCTCTTCTCGTCTCGGTTCAAGGTCTTATTCCCTGCAGGTTGTTCTGGGAATCGACTTCCCCGCAAGCTACCCCTCATCTTGAGCAGCTTCTCAATCTTGACGGCCAAGTGAACCAAATCCTCCATCTCGACATAATGCTGCAACTCCACTTTGTCCGCTCTGTCAGGGTTCAGGCTGTTGATAAATCTGGCCATGGTAGAATCGCGATCTTCCTCTATGTTTGCTCGGATCATGGCAACCTCCATTTCCCGGTAGTACTCCTCAACACTGCGAGTGCCTTGCCGTAGGCGCTGAAGCTTCTGATAGAGCTCTCGGTAATAGTGGCGAGGCACGAATCTCTTCCTCATGATGGCCCTTATCTCATCCCAAGTCTCTATCGGCTCCTCTCCAGCCCGTTGCCTACTCGTCACCAGCTGATCCCACCAAACAATAGCATAATCAGTGAATTCAGCGGCAGCAAGTATTACCTTCTTGCGTTCGGTGTAGTTGTAGCAATTGAACACAAACTAGGCTTTCGTCTCCCATTCAAAGTAGGCGTACGGGTCACTTTTTCCTTGGAATATTGGAATCTTCTGCTTGATGCCACCAATTCCTCCGTCTTCTCTGGCCCTTCTTCATTGCCTTCTTTTGAACATTCTTTCGTTTCGTCCTCCTCTTCTATAATCCTCCTCTTCCAAATCATTATCCATCTCATCTTCTGTGTCCTCCCTAGGCTGTCTTCGTCTTCCTCTGTTGGGAGCTTGTTGGCCTTCCTCTACTCTCTCGACACGTTCTCGTAGTGGTTCCAACTCTTCCCTCATCATCCTCCGCATCTCTCCTATCATGGCTTACGTCATCAGCCTCCGGTCTGGAATTCCTTCACTTTCGTCGCCGTTGTTGGACATGGTTGCTGAAAGATATTGTTAGTAACAAAAGAGAAACCTCACAAAAATCACTCCCTCACGTGTTTACACTCAAAGTATCACTCTGCACTCGTGTTTGATAATGGCGATAGTTATTCTCTTTGCCTTTTACCACTCACTCAAACTCTCTATAGGCTCGTACCGAACTACTCAGAGACCAGGAAGGTGATGAAAGGAAATTCGAAAACGATACACCAACACGACACGAACGACACGAACAAGAAAAACGACACCACGGAAAGTTATGACCAGGGTCTTAAATGAGTCCCAAAAACAATTCTCCCAAGGTGCGACAATCAGCCCAAAATTTGACAAATGGGCGAAAAAAATAACAAAAAAATTCGATAGGATGTAGGGTACCTTAAAACGCTCCTAAACACACAAGGAATCTATCAGCAAAATAAAATTTCTTGAGGTCAAAATTTGGATCCTCTTTCTTTTTTCTTTTTTTTTTTTATATCCGGGAGATAAAAGCTAATTCATAATTAATGTAAAAATGCTGAAATTGATTGTGAACACACAAAAACAGGAAACGAATGAATGGGTAAATGGAAAATGATTCAGGGAATAAAGGAAACTAAATGAAATTCGGAATTAAATGAAAGACCGAATTCAAGAAACCAGGAAATAAGGAGATTTCAGAAATCAAATGCTAAAAATCTGGAAACTGAATAAGAATTGACTTCTGAAAATAGACTTTGACAATTAAAACGAAAATTATGATCACCACGGATTTTTTTTTTGTTCGGATCTCTTTTTTTTTTTTTTTTTTTTTTTGACGCTCAAGAACACAGACCTAACCCACAAATGACACACACCTAACACGAAGATAACAAACACAGACTCAACACAATAATTACGTACGTACGGAATGAACACAACACAAAGATGAACGGAGGAAAAAACGAAGTAAACGAAACAAAGGATAAGCAGACCTAAAAGTAGAGACTAGCTCTGATACCACTTGATACGAACCTCAGCCGACTAAGCTCCGAGACCCGATACAACAATGGCACAGCGACGGATCGTCTACAATTTAGGAACGAAGGTGGATCGAATGACGGCACGGACGGATGCGAATGGCCGTATGATGAGTCGGTCTCGAACTCCTACACGCACCGCTTTGTAAGAGACTCGAATAGTTCTAAACGAACCAAAGAGAGAATGGAAATCCTCACAGAAAAGTGTTTAACTCGAAATCCAATTGTGTCTCTTCCATTCAGCCTAAAGGCTTAATTTATAGAGTTTACAAAGGTTAAATTCGTAGCTCCATGGGCCCCATAACCTAGTAAGCTCATTTATCCTTATTTAAGTACTAATAAGCATAAAACAAAGGACCAGCCCAATACAAACACATATGGGCGTTTGAAATAACATGTCTTGGCCCAAATAACACAAACGGAAATAGAAAAGTAGGAATAGTCCGACTAATTCAATTCAGCCCAAATAATATTCTTCATTGGTGTTTCTTGGCTTCCTTGAATTCTCTCCTTTGCGAGCTTGTCCCCTTCGTCATCCTGGAGCCTTGATGATCAGATTCTTAAGCTCGTCCTTGAATCTCCTCGCTCGACCCCTCGTCACGGGTCCTTCCGGCACTCGGTATTTTACTTGCGGCTCCTTTTGGGGCATGTTCTCATCAAAAGGTGGAATGTTTTGCGTCACCAAAGTTCAAGCGAAGTCTCGTGGAAGTCAATGTTCCCAAGGAAGAAAGAGATTCCTCCTCCGACAAGAAATCGACCAATCACAACTTTGAATGAAGAGCTTCTGGAACATCAACGACTTCAACAAACAAAAGGACTAGATGCCTTTGACAAAGCATGGGATACAACGATGGAAAAATATTTTGGCAAGGCTGAACAACAGAAGAATGAACAAGCTCAGTTGAAAGTGGTCGTTGATGAGAAAGTTGTTGTAGAAGAGGAAGTGCTACCGATAAAAGATTACTTGGTTAGTACACTGATTGAGGAAACTTCACCTAAAAAAACCCAGCCAACAATTGATACGTATGGACTTCCAAGAGAAAACGAAGACAAAGTCGAGTCATAATGCATAGGAGTTCGACAGGTTTCCAACCATCGGTGATTTCAACTACGTCCAAGATTTGAGGACAAATCTTCTTCAAGAGAGAGAGAATGATGTGATCCCACATGCAAAGAAACAAAGGCGTTTCAATGAGCCAAATCCGAATTTAAGAGTTGAAGACTTCAAAGAAGAGTTTCATGGCTTAAGCAAAGAGTAATGGAAAAATAAAAAGACGAGAGCTAGGAAAATGGGAATCGAAAAAGAGGAGTATTTATTCACGTCATTCAAGTTGTTATTGAAGAAGACTCATTTTAGTTATTATTGTTTGAGTTATTTATTTGTTATTTTCGTAGCAAAAAAACAATGCGTTAAGTTGGAGTCATTTTAAAGTGCTTATGGCTTTATTTATCTTAAATGAAGCCCATATGTGTTAAGTATTAAGTTAGCCTTTTAATTATAATGTTATGAGGCATAAATAATATCTTCTAGGCCTATTTAAGTTAGGGCAACCAGGAACTCCGAATTTGCTTTGTATTTTACTTATTTAAGGAGCTTTCATGAATGAGAAAGGAGACTACGTTTTTTATAAATAAATAAAAAAGTGAGAGAATTCTTTGTTTCTTGCAGAAATGTTTGAACTTATCAAGGTATTCCTTGTGGCGTTCATCCCCGACTTATCAAGCGAACTTACACATTCGTTTGTGGCGTCCTCATTATTCCAAGGTTCGCGTCTCTCTAAGCGTTGGGTCGCAGAGTCATCAAACTTGAGATCCTGGTTTGCAAAGGCACCAACATTGGTTTCTCGTCACCGTCACATTGTTGGCATGGTTCGTATCATTTGGTATCAGAGCCGGTCGAGTTCATCAAGGTTTTATGTATTCTTTTTTATTTATTAAAATTTAAGGTCATAACTGAAACATTCATAACTTTTTATTCTGATATCGAATTTAGGTGTTTAATATATCGAATCGAAGATCTTTTTGTGCTATTCCGAAAAAAGACAGTTTGCTATCAATTTTGAGTTGACTAAAAGTTTCTGAGAGTTTCATCCGAATTTCCTAGTTTTCGTTGATTATTTCCATCTTCTTAGTTCCTTTTCTTAGTTCCTCTTTATTGAAGTTCTTTTTCCAGAAAAAAAAAGGATTAAAAAGAAAAGAGTCGATTTAAAAAAAAAAAAGATAAAAAAAAGTGTGGTGTCTATCTTTTTGGTATGGTGCGTTGTGTCGCAATTGTTTGTGTTTTTTATTTCTTGGTTGCGTTTGGACGTCACTAGTTCACCTTTTTCATCACCGTTCTTTAGTTTTGAAAGAAATAAAAGAAGATTCGAGTGGAAAGAGGCAAGAGAGTGTGATTTTATCAGAGGGTTACTGCCGAGTGTAAACACGAGCGAAATTGAGTGATCATCATACTTGAGAGAAACACGTGACCGAGAGTTGTGAGGCCTTCTCTTTATTACTTCACGACTGTATTGTTTTGTAGGATTTCAACTATCTCAGAAGCGGGAGACAATGACCAGCCCCCCGTCGGAGCCCAAAATTTTCAAGTGCAAGCAAATATATGGGGAAGTTACACGATTGATGCCACAAGAACTTATGGCGATTACTGATCTATTGTAATTGATCTAGGGTTTATGAAAAAGTTTAATGCTTCGGGTAAGCGGCGTAATTATAAAAAATTTCTTTTGACAAGTAAAACACTTTTACTAACCTAGACAAAGAACAAGTACACGTAAATAAAACTAATATGAGCATTATAAATTTACTAACCTTTTTAGAAGCTTGAACGTTGAGAAGCTTTTGGAAAGTTGCAAAGTTCGTCTCCCCTAGCAGCACGTCTCTCTTCTTTCCTCGGCAACACGAGCAATCCCGACAGTTTCAATCACAAGAATCACTCGAGAGAAAAGGAATTTGTGAGTGGGTACTTTTAAACACGTCAGCTCGAGAACAAGTCTCAAAGTCGAAGAGCTAAAAACGCTAGGTCAAATGAGGACCTAGGTGCCAAAACAAAAACGAAAAGAACTTAGAGAGAGAGAGAGAGGATGGGCGGCCAAGGTAGAGAGAGAAGCTCTCAATCTCTAAAACTTGGGATGAATGAAATAAGAAGAATAAGGCCCAGGAGAGGCTTTCCCTTCAATAAGGTAGTTTTCTCTTCTATAAAATATCACGTATTTATGAGCCAAATCCTTATTTCCCTTTCTCATTTTGGGCGTGTAAGCCTAGGCTTCTAGAAGCAAATTTGTTTCCTATTTTGCTTTCCTTGGCCGCCCATGTCCTTTCCTCGTAGAGGAAATTTGTTTCCTCTTTTTCTTTTGGCAAGTATCTTCATACATTAATGCACAAAATAAACTCTCTTTCACACTATGGGCTGCACGAAATTTAGCCTCGCATTTCCTTGGGTTGGACGGCATAAAGGCTTCTAGAAAGCCTTTCTAGATTTTTCTTTACTTGTTCATGACAACATAAGAAAAGACCATTAAGAATTTCCAAGTAAAATTCTATGAAATGAAATTAATTCACAAGGCCGAATGAATACATCATGGCTGAGTGATTTGTGTCATCATATGACTATGTCAAAAAAATTATTGACATTCATTTCACGCCATGTCCAAAAAGACAAAATTACCCTATCGACAATTTTCGTAAAACTTGTCTCGTTCTTGTTTTGACTTAGCTTCTAGTTTAACTATTCCTACTCGATATGATTTGTGATAGTGACCTCATGGATCCAAATGAACAAAGCTTGAGCTAAATACTTGGACTCAAAAGTTCACATTGAAAATCTCTCGGTTCAAATGAATTTATTTTCTACTCAAGAATTCAACCTAATTATAATGAGTGGATCCACTGAATATTATCTATGTTTACCCTTCATGAATATCATCAGCTAGTCGGGATTTACAAAATTACCATTTTACCCTTCGAGCTGTTATTTCCTCAACTCCTTTTTCGCTTGTGATTAAGTTAGAAACAATGTATTGACGAGGAGCTAACAAGTGACATTGTTTCATCCAAAAGAGTCAAGACTCAATTTGGACACTGGCCGGTTCATTTATTCACATTCCAAGGAACAACGCATGATGTAATATACATTGCATTTCAGCAATCTTGTACATGAATTCCATATCTATGAGAACTTCACAAAGTTACTCATGACAGCTTCACAACTTAGTACTTCGCCAATAGGTCATGTTCAGAATCACATAGTGAGTCCGAACTCTGACTTTCTCAAATTAGAATACGTAAGCTGTGAAATGGCATGTCTCATTTCATGATTAAGGTAAGCACGATGCAATTCATACGTAGTGACTTCGAGACATAAGAGGTTAAATGGTTTGTTCTTATATTGTCTCTAGAAGTGCACTGGTCAATTCAATACCTTCGGAAGATACCTAGAAGAACTATAGAGTCTCCAACTCTCAATGCCCCATAACCAGACATCATAGATTCTCCTAACAATCGTACTGAGGTCAATAGTCCTTTGACCCTTAGATTGCGAATAGATCGTTTTAAGTAAACTACGAAGACTTTGTTCATGCAAATCTACATTTGTCTCTTCGTAAGTTGTTAAGTTTGTTTATGAAGTAAAGACTAATGTTTTCTCATAAAGCTTCAAACAGACAAGGAAGAAGGAATGAACGTTTCAACTTTTTATTAATGAATAAGCAATTACAAGCAAGAGTCTTCGTGAGGCTTTATTACATCAAATGTACAAAATAAAGACTACAACTCTTCTTGTGGGCACCATTGACAACAAGCTCCCACTTGACTCAAAGCAGATGTGTGTAGTCCTTCATGCCTAATCCCTCTCGATGTTGGTCGAAGACCTTGTTCGCTAGGCCTTGGTGAATGGATCTGCCAGGTTGTCCACCGTTGAGATCTTCTTCATTTCCAACTCTCCGCACTGCACGATCTTTCGAATCAAATGGTATTTCCTCTCAATATGTGTAAAGCGCTTATGGCTTCAAGGTTCCTTTGAGTTAGCAACATCCCCACTATCATCACAATAAAGGGTCATGGGCTCATCTATTGACTGCTCAAAGCCAAAGATCTTCACAGTTTCATCGAATCTAATATTCCATGACCTAGATGCTTGCTTTAATCCATAAATGGACTTAAGCAACTCACAAACCTTGGTCTCTTGAACTTCTTGACGAAACCGTCTGGTTGAGACATGTAAATACGCTCATCAAGATTGCCATTCAGGAAGGCCGTCTTGACATCCATTTGCCATATCTCATAGTCGAGAGTTGCAGCTATGGATAGAAGTATGCGGAAGGATTTAAGCATTGCGACTGGCGAGAACGTTTCTTCATAGTCAATCCCTTCTTGTTGGGTATAACCCTTAGCCACAAGTCGTGCTTTGAACATCTCGACGTTCCCATCCGGACCCCTTTTCTTCTTGTATATCCACTTACACCCTACGGGTTTAATCCCTTCAGGAAGGTCTACAAGTTTCCAGACTTTGTTGACATACATCGAGTGCATTTCAACATTCATGGCGTCAAGCCAAAGGTTTGATTCAGAACAAGCCATTGCTTGGCTATAGGAAACAGGGTCATCCATGTCAGACACGACTACGAGAGAGTCTCCATAGGACATGTACCTGTCAGTCTTTTGAGTAGCCCTCCCACTACGTCAAAGTACTACTTGACGAGATTCTGATGAGTTAGGTTGTGTTTCAGTTGGGGTAAGAACAGTTCTTACAGATGAGGTAGAAGCTTCCTCACCCAACTTTTCTTCAAGCACAATTTTGTTTCTAGGTTTTGCATCTTTCATAAAGTCCTCCTCAAGGATCTGAGCATTCATGCTAACGAAAGTCTTATCGTGCTCGGGACTATAGAAAGTAAAACCTTTGGTTTCCTTTGGATATCCAACGAACAGACGCAATTCTGACCTACTAGCCAACTTGCTAGTCTTTTGTCTTAGCACGTGTGCAGAGCAACCCCAAATTTTGATGCGGCCAAGATTTACTTTACGGCCAGTCCATCGTTCATAAGGAGTACCAAGAACCGTTTTGGATGGAACTTGGTTCAGAATGTAAGCGGCTGTTTCGAGGGCATATCCCCAAAAGGAAAGAGGGAGTGATGAGTAACTCATCATTGATCTAACCATCTCCATAAGAGTTCGGTTTCTTCTGTCTGACACTCCGTTTTGTTGAGGTGTGCCAGGTGCAGTAAGCTGAGAAGCGATACCTTCTTCTTTAAGAAAGTCATCGAATTTTCCAGACATATACTCACCACCTCGATCAGATCGAAGGGTTTTGATCAGTTTTACAGTTTTCTTTTCCACTAAAGCCCTGACCTTAAATACGTTAAAGGTCTCGGATTTGTGTTTGAGCAAATAGACAAAACCATATCTTGAGTAATCATCTGTGAAGGTAACGAAGTATTCGTCTCCACCACGTGCTTGTTCACTGAGCGGATCACATACATCACAATGTACTAGTTCCAGCAACTCAGTGGCTCTTTATCCCTTATCGGAGAAAGTTCGCTTAGTCATTTTTCCTTCTATACAGAATTCACAAGCAGGTAGTGAACCTATTGCAGAGGCTTGGAGTGGACCGTCTCTCACAAGTCTCTTAATCCTATCTAGACTGATATGACCAAGTCTTAAGTGCCATAGGTATGTTGATTTTGTTAGATCGGAGGAATCAGAAAGTTTGATCCTCTCTGGCTCCCTAATTAGATCGTTATCTATTTCGGTGTCTAAAAGAGAAGGTTGAGTGGGATAGATGTAAAAAAGACCATTCTTCATACATTGCATCAGTGACAAAAGAATTTGAAAAAGAAATACGAATTCCATTCTTTATAAACTTTAAATAATAATCTTGCTCGAAAAATTGAGGAACAGATATTAGGTTTTTCCCAAAGGAAAGAACATAATAAACATTATTCAAATTTAAAGTGCGATCTTCAAAAGACAGCGTCACGAATCCCACAACCTACGTAGACACCACTGATGAGAATCGAGGAGCTAAAGTGGATGCAAGTGATCAAGGAGCTCAAATGGATACAAGTGGACCTGAGATGACTAAAAGAAAACTTTCAAGTGGTCCATTAAGTTTGCCTAGTGGGCCTCTCACAAGGTTTAAGGCCAAACAATTCAAAGAGGCTCTAAATGGGCTGATTCAACAAGTTAGTTCATTTGGGCCCAAAGTTGAGGCAAATCTAAAGCAAGAGAGCCTAATTACAATGATTAAGGTTCTACAAGAGTAATCAGAATGTCTAGGTCGTTTTTAGGCATTGGATCCACATTTCTAACAATAAATAAGGCTGTTCACTCTTTTGGGAGTTACTTTTGTAACCACTCAGAATAGTTGGACGAATTTGGGGTGTTTATACCCATTTAGTGTGTTGTTTTGTGTGTTTTTATGTCAAAAAACTTTCAGTTTCAATGTTATAAGGGCTGAGAGTTATTTGCATTCAGATTTCAGCTTTTATTACTAGTGTCTTAAATGTTGTTTTTAGAGCTGTTGGAGCAAAACGTTTTTGGCTGATTGTAAAGCCTCTCCAAGGCTATAAATAAGTGTTTAGGAGAATGTAATCAGGGACAATTCCCCTTTGAATGAAATATATGTGAGTTTGTGTCTTTCTTGTTCTTGAAAAGACTTTTTGAACTTATCAAGTTTTCTTGTGGCGTTCAGCAACTTGACTTATCATCTTGATTCTTAAGTGATCATCTTGAGTATCTTGGTGTGGCGTCATATATATTGTAGGCTTGGTTCTTATCTCTCTAGATATTGGGTCAAGTCTCAACATTCTAGTCCTTTGCAGATCTTGGGGTCTTTTTCCAATCATTGTTATTGGGTCTTATCACATTTGTTGGTAAGGATCATATCATTTGGTATCAGAGCTTGGGTTCTAAGGAAAAGTTTGTCTATCCTTGTTTTTAATTTCGTTTTGTTTTATTTAAAGTACAAAAAAACACAAAAAAGTAGGTTTTCTCCATTTTTTTACCAGCTTCAGTTTTCTTTGTTTTTGTATTCTTATTATTATATTAAAAAAAAGGCAAAAAAAGAAGGAAAAAAAAAAGACAAAAAAAAAGAGAAAAGAAAAGCCAAATGAAGAAAGAATTCAGTCTATCGTTGTAGTATTTTTGTTTGTTTTGTTTTATGGTCTGATTCTAGAATTGGTAATTGAGCATTTTAGTTTACGTAGTTTGGGTTGTTTATCTCATATCTTATCCTTTGCTTTTGAGTCTCGTGGTTTGTTGAGTTGTTTCACACATTGAATTGCTACTCGAAACACTTGTTGTTTACTTAGTCTGATTAAGAACAAAAGAAAACACTAGAGTGGAAAAAGGCAAGAGTGTGAGATTATTTGAGGGTAAAAGCCATTTTATTCTAAACACGAGTGTTGAGCGGATACATTATTGAGAGAAACACGTGAGCGAGTGTTTGTGAGGTCCTCTAACGGATACGTTTTTTTTAATTAAAATATATATATTTAAATGTCAGGAGACGAATCTGATCGTGGGAGATACGTACAACCACCACTTAATCGAAATCTTCAAATGGAGGCATTCGTGGCGTTGATGACGGAGAAGTTTGAGCAACTAAACACGAGGATTGATGGAATAGAAGGGATGGCAGCAAATCATGCACCAAATGTTCCCAATAGACGAGCACAAAGAGCTGAAGAAGAGGGTGATGTATCGGAAGGTGTTGAAGACGAGGCTGGTGAAGATGGTGGAGAAGGGCGTCAACATAACCGGGGCAGGTTTGGGCGTGGTAATGGGAATAGAGAAGCTAGGATGGGAAGGCCTGGAAGGGATGACGATTTGGGGAGTATAAAGGTGACAATTCCATCTTTTCAAGGGAGAAATGAACCAGAAGTCTATTTGGAGTGGGAGCAAAAGATAGAGATGGTGTTCGAGTGTCATAACTACTCGGAGATGAAGAAGGTGAAGCTCGCCGCGATTGAGTTCACCGATTATGCCATAATATGGTGGGATCAGTTGTTGAAAGAAAGGAGGAGGAATGGAGAGCGCACGGTGGAGACATGGGAGGAGATGAAAGCCATCATGAGGAGGCGATTCATTCCAAGTTATTACCATCGGGAGTTGTACAACAAATTGCAGTGTCTAACTCAAGGAATAAAGAGTGTAGATGAGTATTTTAAGGAGATGGAGGTGGCAATGATAAGAGCAAACGTGGTGGAGGACAGAGAAGCAACGATGGCCAGATTCTTGCATGGACTAAATCGTGAGATAGCGGATGTCGTGGAGATGCAACATCACGTGGAGTTGACCGATATGGTGCACCAAGCCGTCAAAGCGGAGCAGCAACTAAAGCGAAGGAACATGGCTAGGAGAGGACCAAGTATGTCGTCAACAAATTCGTGGAGGGCAGCCTCTAGACGAGATGAATTTCAAGCAAACAAGCCTAAATTTGACACTTCGAAAAACGTCAAACAACAACCAGGGGCTACACAAGGTAACAAAGAGGCTAATTCTACTAAAACACGTGATATAAAGTGTTTCAAATGTAGAGGTTCAGGACATATAGCCAGCGAGTGCCCAAACAAGAGGGTTATGGTGATAAACGCACAAGGTCAGCTTGAGTCGGAGGATGAGGAAGATGAAGTAGATGAGGACATGCCA
Organism: Urtica dioica subsp. dioica; assembly: GCF_054948205.1. NCBI lineage: Eukaryota > Viridiplantae > Streptophyta > Magnoliopsida > Rosales > Urticaceae > Urtica > Urtica dioica. The sequence continues at coordinate 3,128,731 of NC_142764.1, read as the reverse complement.
CCGCTTGAGGATTGCAGCGATGGTCAATACCCAGTCGATGGAGAACTATTAGTGGCGAGGAGAGCTCTTAGTGCACAAGTGAAGAAAGAAGAAAATAATCAGCGCGAGAATTTGTTTCATACTCGATGCTTCGTGAACCGGAAAGTGTGTAGTGTGATTATTGATGGAGGAAGTTGCACGAATGTCGCGAGCAATGAACTTGTCGAGAAATTGGCGCTGCCTACCTTGAAGCATCCACGACCCTACCGTCTTCAATGGCTTAATGATAGTGGAAACATCAAGGTGACAAAACAAGTTCTTGTGGCATTTTCGATTGGCAAGTATGAAGATCAGGTGCTTTGTGATGTGGTACCGATGGAAGCTTGTCACATGCTTTTGGGGAGGCCATGGCAATTTGATAGGAGGGTCTCACATGATGGTTTCACCAATCGATACTCTTTTACTCTTAAAGAGCAACCTGTTACACTTGTACCATTAAGTCCCAATCAAGTTCTTGCTGATCAATTGAAATTACAAACAAAAAGAGAAAAAGAAAAAGAAAAAGAAAGAGAAAAAGAAAAGGAAAGAGAAAAAGATGAAAAAAAGGAATTTGAAAAGAAAGAGAGAAACATGAGTGAAAAAGTTAGTCTCATGGCAAAAAAAAGTGAGATCAAGAGGGCATTATTCACCCATCAGCCCCTTATAGTACTCATGTACAAGGAGGCCTTTTTATGTACTGATGATCTTGCCGGATCTTTGCCGAGCAACGTTTTCTCTCTTTTGCAGGAATTTGTAGATGTGTTTCCGGAAGAGGTACCTCCTGGTTTACCTCCTATTCGAGGGATCGAACATCAAATCGACTTTGTTCCTGGCTCCACAATTCCAAATCGACCAGCCTATAGAAGTAATCCGGAGGAGACTAAGGAACTTGAGCGGCAAGTCAGTGAGCTAATGGAGAAGGGACATGTGAGAGAAAGCATGAGTCCGTGTGCTGTTCCAGTGATTCTAGTGCCGAAGAAGGATGGGACATGGAGAATGTGTGTTGATTGTCGAGCCATCAACAACATCACGGTAAAGTATCGACATCCTATTCCTCGTTTAGATGATATGCTGGATGAATTGCATGGATCGTGTGTGTTTTCTAAAATTGATCTTAAGAGTGGATATCATCAGATTAGAATGAAAGAAGGAGATGAGTGGAAAACTGCATTTAAGACAAAATATGGATTGCATGAATGGTTAGTTATGCCTTTTGGGTTAACCAATGCCCCGAGTACATTCATGAGACTTATGAACCATGTTTTACGTGCTTTCCTTGGACATTTTGTTGTTGTCTACTTTGATGATATTCTGATTTATAGCAAAAACCTTGAGGATCATGTTGCACATCTAAAATTGGTTTTAGAAGTTTTGAGGAAAGAAAGCTTATTTGGAAATCTTAAGAAATGTACATTTTGCACGGATAAGCTTGTGTTTCTTGGTTTTGTTGTAAGTGCTAAAGGGATTGAAGTTGATGAGGAAAAGGTGAAGGCAATTCACGATTGGCCAACGCCTACTTCGGTAAGTCAGGTAAGAAGTTTTCATGGTTTGGCTAGTTTTTATCGACGATTTGTTCGAGACTTTAGTAGCCTTGCAGCGCCGCTAACCGAAGTCATCAAGAAGAACATCCCATTTAAATGGGGAGCTGAGCAAGAAAAGGCATTCAGACTGATCAAGAAAAAATTAACTAATGCTCCTTTGCTTATTTTGCCTAACTTCACTAAAACGTTTGAAATTGAGTGTGATGCTTCAGGTTTAGGAATTGGTGGAGTTTTGATGCAAGAAGGAAGACCAATTGCGTATTTTAGTGAAAAGTTGAGTGGGGCAGCCCTGAACTATCCTACTTATGATAAGGAATTATATGCATTGGTGAGGACTTTGGAAAATTGGCAGCACTATCTTTGGCCTAAAGAATTTGTGATACATACGGATCATGAGTCGTTGAAGCATTTGAAGGGCCAACACAAATTGAATAGACGACATGCGAAATGGGTGGAGTTCATTGAAACATTTCCATATGTGATCAAATATAAGCAGGGTAAGGAGAATGTTGTGGCAGATGCATTATCTCGCAGGTACGTTCTACTCTCTACTCTAGATTCTAAGTTGCTTGGATTTGAGTACATTAAGGAATTGTATGCTTCTGATTCTGATTTTGGGGCAGCTTTTGAATGTTGTTCTAATGGGGCGAATGGCAAATTTTTTATTCATGATGGTTTTCTATTTCGTGAAAATAAATTATGCATTCCTCATTCTTCATTACGTGAACTACTTGTTAGAGAAGTACATTCTGGTGGTTTGATGGGTCATTTTGGGGTAGCTAAGACATTGGGTGTGTGGCATGAACATTTCTATTGGCCCCATATGAAACGAGATGTTGAAAAGATTTGTGAGCGATGCATAACTTGTAAACATGCCAAGTCTAAACAACAACCACATGGTTTGTATACACCACTTCCGATTCCTAGTGCACCTTGGGTTGATATTTCAATGGACTTCGTTTTGGGATTACCAAGGACTAAGAGGGGGAGAGATTCTGTTTTTGTGGTCGTTGATCGATTTTCTAAAATGGCACATTTTATTGCATGTCACAAAACTGATAACGCATCAAACATTGCTGACCTGTTTTTCAAAGAGATTGTTAGGTTGCATGGCATGCCTCGCACAATTGTTTCAGATAGAGATGCGAAATTCTTGAGCTATTTTTGGAAAACGTTGTGGGGAAAGCTGGGAACAAAACTATTGTTTTCTACTACTTGTCATCCACAAACCGATGGGCAAACTGAAGTGGTAAATAGATCATTATCCACTTTGTTGCGTGCTATCATTCAAAAGAACCTGAAAGCTTGGGAAGATTGTTTGCCACATGTTGAATTTGCATATAATCGTAGTGTTCACTCTGCAACTAAGTTCTCTCCTTTTGAAATTGTTTATGGTTTTAATCCAATAACACCTTTGGATTTGATTCCTTTACCTATTGGTGAGCAAGTTAACTTGGATGGGAAAAAGAAGGCAGATCTTGTGAAACAGATTCATGAGAAGACAAGGCAAAACATAGAGCGACGGACTGAGCAATACGCAAAGAATGCCAACAAGAGCCGCAAGAAAGTGATTTTTGAGCCAGGGGATTGGGTTTGGTTGCACATGAGAAAGGAGCGATTCCTTGAGCAAAGGCGTTCCAAATTATTTCCAAGGGGTGACGGACCATTCCAGGTTCTGGAGCGCATCAATGACAATGCCTACAAGCTTGACTTACCTGGTGAGTATGGTGTTAGTGCAAGCTTTAATGTTTCTGATCTATCATATTTTGATGTAGGTGATGATTTGAGGACATATCGCTTTCAAGAGGGGGAGAATGATGAGAATCGAGGAGCTAAAGTGGATGCAAGTGATCAAGGAGCTCAAATGGATACAAGTAGACCTGAGATGACTAAAAGAAAACTTTCAAGTGGTCCATTAAGTTTGCCTAGTGGGCCTCTCACAAGGTTTAAGGCCAAACAATTCATAGAGGCTCTAAATGGGCTGATTCAACAAGTTAGTTCATTTGGGCCCAAAGTTGAGGCAAATCTAAAGCAAGAGAGCCTAATTACAATGATTAAGGTTCTACAAGAGTAATCAGAATGTCTAGGTCGTTTTTAGGCATTGGATCCACATTTCTAACAATAAATAAGGCTGTTCACTCTTTTGGGAGTTACTTTTGTAACCACTCAGAATAGTTGGACGAATTTGGGGTGTTTATACCCATTTAGTGTGTTGTTTTGTGTGTTTTTATGTCAAAAAACTTTCAGTTTCAATGTTATAAGGGCTGAGAGTTATTTGCATTCAGATTTCAGCTTTTATTACTAGTGTCTTAAATGTTGTTTTTAGAGCTGTTGGAGCAAAACGTTTTTGGCTGATTGTAAAGCCTCTCCAAGGCTATAAATAAGTGTTTAGGAGAATGTAATCAGGGACAATTCCCCTTTGAATGAAATATATGTGAGTTTGTGTCTTTCTTGTTCTTGAAAAGACTTTTTGAACTTATCAAGTTTTCTTGTGGCGTTCAGCAACTTGACTTATCATCTTGATTCTTAAGTGATCATCTTGAGTATCTTGGTGTGGCGTCATATATATTGTAGGCTTGGTTCTTATCTCTCTAGATATTGGGTCAAGTCTCAACATTCTAGTCCTTTGCAGATCTTGGGGTCTTTTTCCAATCATTGTTATTGGGTCTTATCACATTTGTTGGTAAGGATCATATCAACCACGCTCCCATCACGCCACATGAAGCAGAAGTCGCCATCTCTAAGATTTTGCTTTTCCTAAAACCAGTTAAGGAGCAACAAATATGGTTAGTAGCAGCGGAGTCAATAATCCACGATGATACATTATCAGCTACTAAAAAAGCTTTGGTTATAAGTACAATACCTTTTTCCTTAGTCTTGAGGTAGGCAGGACAATTCCTATGTCAGTGACCAGGCTCGTTGCAGTGGTGGCACTTGTCGTTAGACTTGTCCAACTTTGGAGCCTTTGGCGCCTTCTTCTTCTTTTGAAGCTTCGGTTGGTTCTTCTTCTCGGTCTTGCGAGGTCTCTTCTTAGATCTAGAGGTGGAGGCAGTAGCATGTACCTATCCTTGAGCCCTCTTTTTCTTAGTGAGCCCCTCAGCGGTGTGAAGCTCCTTCATAAGCTCGGTAACAGTGTACTCTAGCTTGTTCATGGAGTAGTTCAGCTTGAAGGTATCGAAAGATTCGTTGGAGAGTCTCCAAGATCATATCTATTTTAGTCTCCCCATTAATTTCAGATCCAAGAATCTCCATTTCGTTTAGATAGCTAATGATCAGCATCATATGATCTCTAACGAGAGTTCCAGCCTTCATACGACAGTTCATAAATTGTCGGACCGCTTGTTGCCTAGCTTGACGTCCTTGCTCTCCAAACATCTCATGGAGATTGTAGAGCATATCGGCGGCAGTATCGATATCACGATGATGTTGTTGCGAGACAATGTTCATAGATGCCAAAATATAGCACCTCGCAATCTCATCGAATCGAAGCCAGACCGCCAGGGCGTCTTTTTCCTCTTGCGTCGAATCTTCATTCGTTTGAGGACAGGGGGTGCTGAGAACCCATTTGTGCTTGTCGGCAGTTAGGACTATGTCGAGGTTACGTTTCCAGTCGACGTAAATGTCGCCTTCGAGTTTATTCGAGGAAAGAATGGTTGAGAGACATTTTGCCTATAAGAGTTGAAACAAGTTTATGATTAGTCTTTAGTTTAGAATTTAAGTTTTTAAACATTTGATCAAATCCAAAGGTGTTATAAACCAAACGATAATTTACTCCCTCAAGAGAAGGCCGCAAAAAAATCTCCATTTATAAGTAAATGACACATCATTAATGCTTAGTCAAGATGTCAATACACCAATTTTGACTAGCCACCTTTTAAATTGGTTTGATCACTCACATCTTTTCGCAGAGCCTAAAGGGAGGATTACTAGGGATTGAGTCTAAGTGTGCAACCAACCACTTAGTCCAAAAGATCAACTTTGAAAAAACAATCCCCCAAGAGGAGGCCTTGTCTTCATCGTCTCACTCTCGGACGTATCTCATTGAGCAATAATCGAAGTAAAAACGCCATAGAGTACTCTCATTTAAGAGAGGGCCACAAGAGTGACTCTTAGTCTCACGTTAATTACTTCTTTCATTAGTGTTGGGGATTGTGGGTTACAAACCATGAGTATAACCCTCCCACTTAGTTTTTGGAGTTGGTACATTGACTCTTATAAGTTCGGAAACGGATTTCCTAGTTATAGAGCGATAGAGCGGACAACAAGAAAATAATTCTAGAGGTTCATGTTCAGAGTAGTGTTAGTGCATAAAGGCACAAGGTACATACTCGGATCTTTTCATATTTTCTATTCGGGGAAAATGCATAACGGAAGTGTGAACTTCAACTCACTCGAACACTTGAAAGTTTGAGATTACACATCTTTTTATTTTTTGGCTTGTCTACGAAGAGACCTCCCACTCAAATTTTCAAGAGCATATAGATTTTGAACATGTGTGATATAGATATAGTTTTGAAAACATTTTGAAAACTTATTTGATTTGGATGACAAAATATTTTCAAGTTTGAAAACGAAAACGGTTTTTCAAAATTCAAACTAGTTTTGTAAAAATTCAATTTCAATTAATCTTTCAAAAATCAAAACATTTCAATCTTTCACATTATGTTTATAATCTTATAAAAAACATCTTGCTCAAGAAAATTTTCTCATTAGAGTTCTATTACTCATGGTAGTGGGGCTGAAAATACGGATTTTTAAAAAAACTGGACTTTCGGAACAGCCGCGCAGCTCGGAGTAAAATCGCCATAACTGGCGGCTCCGATGTCCTTTTGACCCAAAACTGGTGGCATTGGAAAGAGGATAGAAAAACCTTTAAATTGATTCAAAAATAGTTAAATTTAGAATTCTGAGTAGAGAGTTATGCCACTTTTATTGCGGGTTTTACTCCAGCTCGAAAATAACAGAAATAATTAAAGTTCGATCTCGTAAAAAGAATCTTTTTTTTTTCTCTGAATCTCGTAAAAAGAATCGAGTGTAACAGAACGTTTTAGGAAGTTGTTAATGCTTTTATTTGTGTTTTAATAACATGGTAATAACATGATATAAAAGAAATAACAACAAGCATAAAACGATTCAAGCAAATAAAAGAAACTAGTAAGACAAGAAAACTAGTCAAACTTAAAAACATGTTTTTTAATATAAAAAATTAAAAACTTTTAGAACTGATTCTAATGTGTTTTAATGACATCCCAAACTCATAGAAGATCAACATGATTTCTAATTTAAAGGCAAGAGCAATAAATTAAAAAAAAAATCCAAGAAAACAATTCTAACTTGTCAGAAAATTAGTAAACTTTCGAAAACGATTTTCAAGCTCATAATTTTAATTACATGTACATGCATATCTTTGACAATAGCTCTGATACCATTTGTTGGAATTGATATTGGGTTTAAAAAAAAGTGTAACGCTTCGGGAAAGCGGCGGAATTTTAAAAGTTTTCTTTTGACAAGTAAAACAATTTTACTAACCTAGACAAAGAGCAAGTACACGTAAATAAAACTATTATGAGCATTATAATTTACTAACCTTTTTAGAAGCTTGAACGTTGAGAAGCTTTTGGAAAGTTGCAACGTTCGTCTCCCCTCGCAGCACGTCTCTCTTCTTTCCTTGGCTTAAACCATGAAAGTCTTCATTGAAGTCTTGAACTCTTGTATTTGGAATCGGCTCGTTGACATGTCTTGGTTTGGACGCTGCCCTTATCATATCATACTCTCTCTCTTGGAAAAGATTTGTCCTCAAATCTTGCATGGTGTTTGCAGCGATTGGGGATATCTTGAACTCCTTTCATTGAGAGGAAATTACTTCATCCTCCACGCTCATGTTCTCTTCAAAATCATTACCTTCAGAGTCTGGAACTTCTAAGTTTACTTTAATAGGATCTTCGTTCAGCGTAGTCACATAATCCTTCTTCATGGGCTTTTTCATTTCTTTAACAACTTTAACACGCTGAACAAGTTCTTCCTTGTCTTCTTGTTCAGTCGGTTGTTCCAACATGGCGTAGATGTTTTCCATCAAAAAAATCCACTCTGACCTCCTTTACTTTTGAATCAGACTTCTTGGTTGTAATTTTTCTTCAACTTGATCTAATCTCTTCACAAGCTTTCTCATTTCTTTTGAAACCATATCCTTCATTTCACTCAAAACCTTATCAAAATCCATTTTCTTTTAATAAAACTAATAACAATCACTCATCAAAACCGGGGAGAGTTCTGCGCTCTGGTACCAAATGACGCGATGCTCGTTACGAGGAACACGATTTCCAGCGGAAGGATCGTTTTTTCCACAAGTTTGGGGACTCCACGACCCAACGCCTATAGAGACGCGAACCTTGGAATAATGAAGACGCCACAAACAATGGTAAAAGATCGTTTGATAAGTCGGGGATTGAATGACGCCACGATCGGATGCGAAAGACCGATTGATAAGTCAGTTTGAACTCCACAAGACTCGTCTTGATTAGTTGGATAAAAGTTCGTAGAGAACTCAAGAGAAGACTCTCATTTTTTTTTATCAAAATCTGGATCCTTTCTCATTAAAATGAAGATGAATTTATAGGCATGAAACAACCCTTCATGCTAGGAAAACCAAAAGACTCATTTAAACTCATAAACACAATGAAAAACGAAATTATAACCCCCTAAGTAATCAGACCACATAATGACACCTCTTAAACCCAATAAATACAACATTTTGAATTCAGCCTACTAACAAAACGAAAATAAACAATTACCATTTGTTTCAGCCAACTAAAAGATACCAATTTAAGGTAAAACTTCATAAGAATCCCAAAAGTCATGCCGATTTATAATCTGATGAAGAATAAAACGTTTTTCGCTTCTTAATCATCTCTTCAATTTCTTGGATGATGAATTAACCATTTTGCTTCTGGAAGCGTAGATCAGCCCATGCCAAGATTTATCCTTTTTCCATTCATCTTGGATTAAACCATGAAAGTCTTCATTGAAGTCTTGAACTCTTGTATTTGGAATCGGCTGGGTGACATGTCTTGGTTTAGACGCTGCCCTTATCATATCATACTCTCTCGCTTGGAAAAGATTTGTCCTCTAATCATACATGTTGTTTGCAGCGATTGGGGATATCTTGAACTCCTTTGATTGAGAGGAAATTACTTCATCCTCCAGGCTCCTGTTCTCTTCAAAATCATTACCTTCAGAGTCTGGAACTTCTAAGTTTACTTTAATAGGATCTTCGTTCAGCGTAGTCACATAATCCTTCTTCGTGGGCTTTTTCATTTCTTTAACAACTTTAACACGCTGAACAAGTTCTTCCTTGTCTTCTTGTTCAGTCGGTTGTTCCAACATGGCGTAGAGTTTTCCATCAAAAAAATCCACTCTGACCTACTTTAATTTTGAATCAGACTTCTTGGTTGTAATTTTTCTTCAACTTGATCTAATCTCATCACAAGCTTTCTCGTTTCTTTTTGAAACCATATCCTTTATTTCACTCAAAACCTTATTAAAATCCATTTTCTTTTAATAAAATAATAACAATCACTCATCAAAACCGGGGAGAGTTCTGCGCTCTGGTACAAAATGACGCGATGCTCGTTACGAGGAACACGATTTCCAGCGGAAGGATCGTTTTCTCCACAAGTTTGGGGACTCCGCGACCTAACGCCTATAGAGACGCGAACCTTGGAATAATGAAGACGCCACAAATAATGGTGAAAGATCGTTTGATAAGTCGGGGATTGAATGACGCCATGATCGGGTGCGAAAGACGGATTGATAAGTCAGTTTAAACGCCACAAGACTCGTCTTGATTAGTTCGATAAAAGTTCGTATAGAACTCAAGAGAAGACTCTCATTTTTTTTTTTATCAAAATCTGGATCGTTTCTCATTAAAATGAAGATGAATTTATAGGCATGAAACAACCCTTCATGCTAGAAAAACCAAAAGCCTCATTTAAACTCATAAACACAATTAAAAGCGAAATTATAACCCCCTAAGTAATCTGACCACATAATGACAACTCTTAAACCCAATAAATACAACATTTTGAATTCAGCCTACTAACAAAACGAAAATAAACAATTACCATTTGTTTCAGCCAACTAAAAGATACCAATTTAGGGTAAAACTTCATAAGAATCCCAAAAGTCATGCCCCTTTATAATCTGATGAAGAATAAAATGTTTTTGGCTTCTTAACCATCTCTTCAATTTCTTGGATGATGAATTAACCATTTTGCTTCTGGAAGCGTAGACCAGACCATGCCAAGATTTATACTTTTTCCATTCATCTTGGCTTAAACCATGAAAGTCTTCATTGAAGTCTTGAACTCTTGTATTTGGAATCGGCTGGTTGACGTGTCTTGGTTTAGACGCTGCCCTTATCATATCCTACTCTCTCTCTTGGAAAAGATTTGTCCTCAAATCTTGCATGTTGTTTGCAGTGATTGGAGATATCTTGAACTCATTTGATTGAGAGGAAATTACTTCATCCTCCAGGCTCCTGTTCTTTTCAAAATCATTACATTCAGAGTCTGGAACTTCTAAGTTTACTTTAATAGGATCTTCGTTCAGCGTAGTCACATAATCCTTCTTCATGGGCTTTTTCATTTCTTTAACAACTTTAACACGCTGAACAAGTTCTTCCTTGTCTTCTTGTTTAGTCGGTTGTTCCAATATGGCGTAGATGTTTTCCATAAAAAAAATCCACTCTGACCTCCTTTACTTTTGAATCAGACTTCTTGGTTGTAATTTTTCTTCAACTTGATCTAATCTTTTCACAAGCTTTCTCGTTTCTTTTGAAACCATATCCTTCATTTCACTCAAAACCTTATCAAAATCCATTTTCTTTTAATAAAACTAATAACAATCACTCATCAAAACCGGGGAGAGTTCTGCGCTCTGGTACCAAATGACGCGATGCTCGTTACGAGGAACACGATTTCCAGCGGAAGGATCATTTTCTCCACAAGTTTGGTGACTCCGCGACCCAACGCCTATAGAGACGCGAACCTTGGAATAATGAAGACGCCACAAACAATGGTGAAAGATCGTTTGATAAGTCGGGGATTGAATGACGCCACGATCGGATGCGAAAGACCGATTGATAAGTCAGTTTGAACGCCACAAGACTCGTCTTGATTAGTTCGATAAAAGTTCGTATAGAACTCAAGAGAAGACTCTCATTTTTTTATTTATCAAAATCTGGATCCTTTCTCATTAAAATGAAGATGAATTTATAGGCATGAAACAACCCTTCATGCTAGAAAAACCAAAAGCCTCATTTAAACTCATAAACATAATTAAATGCGAAATTATAACCCCCTAAGTAATCTGACCACATAATGACAACTCTTAAACCCAATAAATACAACATTTTGAATTCAGCCTACTAACAAAACGAAAATAAACAATTACCATTTGTTTCAACCAACTAAAAGATACCAATTTAGGGTAAAACTTCATAAGAATCCCAAAAGTCATGCCCATTTATAATCTGATGAAGAATAAAATGTTTTTGGCTTCTTAACCATCTCTTCAATTTCTTGGATGATGAATTAACCATTTTGCTTCTGGAAGCGTAGACCAGACCATGCCAAGATTTATACTTTTTCCATTCATCTTGGCTTAAACCATGAAAGTCTTCATTGAAGTCTTGAGCTCTTGTATTTGGAATCGGCTGGTTGACGTGTCTTGGTTTAGACGCTGCCCTTATCATATCGTACTCTCTCTCTTGGAAAAGATTTCTTCTCAAATCTTGCATGTTGTTTGCAGCGATTGGAGATATCTTGAACTCCTTTGATTGAGAGGAAATTACTTCATCCTCCAGGCTCCTGTTCTCTTCAAAATCATTACCTTCAGAGTCTGGAACTTCTAAGTTTACTTTAATAGGATCTTCGTTCAGCGTAGTCACATAATCCTTCTTCGTGGGCTTTTTCATTTCTTTAACAACTTTAACACGCTGAACAAGTTCTTCCTTGTCTTCTTGTTCCGTCGGTTGTTCCAACATGGCGTAGAGTTTTCCATAAAAAAAATCCACTCTGACCTCCTTTAATTTTGAATCAGACTTCTTGGTTGTAATTTTTCTTCAACTTGATCTAATCTCTTCACAGGCTTTCTCGTTTCTTTTGAAACCATATCCTTCATTTCACTCAAAACCTTATCAAAATCCATTTTCTTTTAATAAAACTAATAACAATCACTCATAAAAACCTGGGAGAGTTCTGCGCTCTGGTACCAAATGACGCTATGCTCGTTACGAGGAACACGATTTCCAGCGGAAGGATCATTTTCTCAACAACTTTGGTGACTCCGCGACCCAACGCCTATAGAGACGCGAACCTTGGAATAATGAAGACGCCACAAACAATGGTGAAAGATCGTGTGATAAGTCGGGGATTGAATGACGCCACGATCGGATGCGAAAGACCGATTGATAACTTAGTTTGAACGCCACAAGACTCGTCTTGATTAGTTCGATAAAAGTTCGTACAGAACTCAAGAGAAGACTCTCATTTTTTTTATTTATCAAAATCTGGATCGTTTCTCATTAAAATGAAGATGAATTTATAGGCATGAAACAACCCTTCATCCTAGGAAAACGAAAAGCCTCATTTAAACCCATAAACACAATGAAAAACGAAATTATAACCCCCTAAGTGATGAGGACATGCCCCAAAAGGAGCCGCAAGCAAAATACCAAGTGCCGGAAGGACCCGTGACGAGAGCTCGAGCGAGGAGATTCAAGGAGGAGCTTAACAATCTGATCATCAAGCTCCAAGATGAGGAAGGGGACGAGCTCGCAAAGGAGAGAATTCAAGGAAGCCAAGAAACACCAATGAAGAACGTTATTTGGGCTGAATTGAATTAGTCGGACTATTACTATTTTTCTATTTTCAGTTTATGATATTTGGGCCAAGACATGTTATTTAAAAGCCCGTATGGTTTGTATTGGGCTGGTCCTTTGTTTTTATGTTTATTATTGCTTAAATAAGGCTAAATGGGCTGATTAGGTTATGGGGCCCATGGAGCTACGAATTTGACCTATGTAAACTCTATAAATTAAGCCTTTAGGCTGAATGGAAAGACACACAATTTGAATTTCGAGTTAAACACTTCCTGTGAGGATTTCATTATCTCTTTGGTTCGTTTAGAACTATTCGAGTCTCTTACAAAGCGGTGCGTGTAGGAGTTCGAGCCCGACTCATCAGACGGCCATTCGCATCCGTCCGTGGCGTCATTCGATCCACCTTCGTTCCTAAAACGTAGACGATCCGTCGCTGTGCTATTGGGGTATCGGGTCTCGGAGCTTAGTCGGCCGAGGTTCGTATCACTAAGTAATCAGACCACATAATGACACCTCTTAAACCCAATAAATACAACATTTTGAATTCAGCCTACTAATAAAACGAGAATAAACAATTACAATTTGTTTCAGCCAACTAAAAGATACCAATTTAAGGTAAAACTTCATAAGAATCCCAAAAGTCATGCCCATTTATAATCTGATGAAGATAAAACGTTTTTGGCTTCTTAACCATCTCTTCAATTTCTTGGATGATGAATTAACCATTTTGCTTCTGGAAGAGTAGATCAGCCCATGTCAAGATTTATACTTTTTCCATTCATCTTGGCTTAAACCATGAAAGTCTTCATTGAAGTCTTGAACTCTTGTATTTGGAATTGGCTGGTTGACATGTCTTGGTTTAGACGCTGCCCTTATCATATCATACTCTCTCTCTTGGAAAAGATTTGTCCTCAAATCTTGCATGGTGTTTGCAGCGATTGGGGATATCTTGAACTCCTTTGATTGAGAGGAAATTACTTCATCCTCCAGGCTCATGTTCTCTTCAAAATCATTACCTTCAGAGTCTGGAACTTCTAAGTTTACTTTAATAGGATCTTCGTTCAGCGTAGTCACATAATCCTTCTCCGTGGGCTTTTTCATTTCTTTAACAACTTCAACACGCTGAACAAGTTCTTCCTTGTCTTCTTGTTCAGTCGGTTGTTCCAACATGGCGTAGATGTTTTCCATCAAAAAAATCCACTCTGACCTCCTTTACTTTTGAATCAGACTTCTTGGTTGTAATTTTTCTTCAACTTGATCTAATCTCTTCACAGGCTTTCTCGTTTCTTTTGAAACCATATCCTTCATTTCACTCAAAACCTTATCAAAATCCATTTTCTTTGAATAAAACTAATAACAATCACTCATAAAAACCTGGGAGAGTTCTGCGCTCTGGTACCAAATGACGCTATGCTCGTTACGAGGAACACGATTTCCAGCGGAAGGATCATTTTCTCAACAACTTTGGTGACTCCGCGACCCAACGCCTATAGAGACGCGAACCTTGGAATAATGAAGACGCCACAAACAATGGTGAAAGATCGTGTGATAAGTCGGGGATTGAATGACGCCACGATCGGATGCGAAAGACCGATTGATAACTCAGTTTGAACGCCACAAGACTCGTCTTGATTAGTTCGATAAAAGTTCGTATAAAACTCAAGAGAAGACTCTCATTTTTTTATTTATCAAAATCTGGATCCTTTCTCATTAAAATGAAGATGAATTTATGGGCATGAAACAACCCTTGATCCTAGGAAAACCAAAAGCTTCATTTAAACCCATAAACACAATGAAAAACGAAATTATAACCCCCTAAGTAATCAGACCACATACTGACACCTCTTAAACCCAATAAATACAACATTTTGAATTCAGCCTACTAATAAAACGAAAATAAACAATTACAATTTGTTTCAGCCAACTAAAAGATACCAATTTAAGGTAAAACTTCATAAGAATCCCAAAAGTCATGCCCATTTATAATCTGATGAAGAATAAAACGTTTTTGGCTTCGTAACCATCTCTTCAATTTCTTGGATGATGAATTAACCATTTTGCTTCTGGAAGCGTAGATCAGCCCATGCCAAGATTTATACTTTTTCCATTCATCTTGGCTTAAACCATGAAAGTCTTCATTGAAGTCTTGAACTCTTGTATTTGGAATTGGCTGATTGACATGTCTTGGTTTAGACGCTGCCCTTATCATATCATACTCTCTCTCTTGGAAAAGATTTGTCCTCAAATCTTGCATGTTGTTTGCAGCGATTGGGGATATCTTGAACTCCTTTGATTGAGAGGAAATTACTTCATCCTCCAGGCTCCTGTTCTCTTCAAAATCATTACCTTCAGAGTCTGGAACTTCTAAGTTTACTTTAATAGGATCTTCGTTCAGCGTAGTCACATAATCTTTCTCCGTGGGCTTTTTCATTTCTTTTACAACTTCAACACGCTGAACAAGTTCTTCCTTGTCCTCTTGTTCAGTCGGTTGTTCCAACATGGCGTAGATGTTTTCCATAAAAAAAATCCACTCTGACCTCCTTTACTTTTGAATCAGACTTCTTGGTTGTAATTTTTCTTCAACTTGATCTAATCTCTTCACAGGCTTTCTCGTTTCTTTTGAAACCATATCCTTCATTTCATTCAAAACCTTATCAAAATCCATATTCTTTTAATAAAACTAATAACAATCACTCATAAAAACCCGGGAGAGTTCTGCGCTCTGGTACCAAATGACGCTATGCTCGTTACGAGGAACACGATTTCCAGCGGAAGGATCATTTTCTCAACAACTTTGGTGACTCCGCGACCCAACGCCTATAGAGACGCGAACCTTGGAATAATGAAGACGCCACAAACAATGGTGAAAGATCGTGTGATAAGTCGGGGATTGAATGACGCCACGATCGGATGCGAAAGACCGATTGATAACTCAGTTTGAACGCCACAAGACTCGTCTTGATTAGTTCGATAAAAGTTCGTATAGAACTCAAGAGAAGACTCTCATTTTTTCATTTATCAAAATCTGGATCCTTTCTCATTAAAATGAAGATGAATTTATAGGCATGAAACAACCATTCATCCTAGGAAAACCAAAAGTCTCATTTAAACCCATAAACACAATTAAAAACAAAATTATAACCCCCTAAGTAATCAGACCACATACTGACACCTCTTAAACCCAACAAATACAACATTTTGAATTCAGCCTACTAATAAAACGAAAATAAACAATTACAGTTTGTTTCAGCCAACTAAAAGATACCAATTTAAGGTAAAACTTCATAAGAATCCCAAAAGTCATGCCCATTTATAATCTGATGAAGAATAAAACGTTTTTAGCTTCTTAACCATATCTTCAATTTCTTGGATGATGAATTAACCATTTTGCTTCTGGAAGCGTAGATCAGCCCATGCCAAGATTTATAATTTTTCCTTTCATCTTGGCTTAAACCATGAAAGTCTTCATTGAAGTCTTGAACTCTTGTATTTGGAATCGGCTGGTTGACATTTCTTGGTTTAGACGCTGCCCTTATCATATTATACTCTCTCTCTCTTGGAAAAGATTTGTCCTCAAATCTTGCATGTTGTTTGCAGCGATTGGGGATATCTTGAACTCCTTTGATTGAGAGGAAATTAGTTCATCCTCCAGGCTCCTGTTCTCTTCAAAATCATTACATTCAGAGTCTGGAACTTCTAAGTTTACTTTAATAGGATCTTCGTTCAGCGTAGTCACATAATCCTTCTCCGTGGGCTTTTTCATTTCTTTAACAACTTCAACTCGCTGAACAAGTTCTTCCTTGTCTTCTTGTTCAGTCGGTTGTTCCAACATGGCGTAGATGTTTTCCATCAAAAAAATCCACTCTGACCTCCTTTACTTTTGAATCAGACTTCTTGGTTGTAATTTTTCTTCAACTTGATCTAATCTCTTCACAGGCTTTCTCGTTTCTTTTGAAACCATATCCTTCATTTCAATCAAAACCTTATCAAAATCCATTTTCTTTTAATAAAATAATAACAATCACTCATCAAAACCGGGGAGAGTTCTGCGCTCTGGTACCAAATGACGCGATGCTCGTTACGAGGAACACGATTTCCAGCGGAAGGATCGTTTTCTCCACAAGTTTGGGGACTCCGCGACCCAACGCCTATAGAGACGCGAACCTTGGAATAATGAAGACGCCACAAATAATGGTGAAAGATCGTTTGATAAGTCGGGGATTGAATGACGCCATGATCGGGTGCGAAAGACCGATTGATAAGTCAGTTTGAACGCCACAAGACTCGTCTTGATTAGTTCGATAAAAGTTCGTATAGAACTCAAGAGAAGACTCTGATTTTTTTTTTTTTTTATCAAAATCTGGATCGTTTCTCATTAAAATGAAGATGAATTTATAGGCATGAAACAACCCTTCATGCTAGAAAAACCAAAAGCCTCATTTAAACTCATAAACACAATTAAAAGCGAAATTATAACCCCCTAAGTAATCTGACCACATAATGACAACTCTTAAATCCAATAAATACAACATTTTGAATTCAGCCTACTAACAAAACGAAAATAAACAATTACCATTTGTTTCAGCCAACTAAAAGATACCAATTTAAGGTAAAACTTCATAAGAATCCCAAAAGTCATGCCCATTTATAATCTGATGAAGAATAAAACGTTTTTAGCTTCTTAACCATATCTTCAATTTCTTGGATGATGAATTAACCATTTTGCTTCTGGAAGCGTAGATCAGCCCATGCCAAGATTTATAATTTTTCCTTTCATCTTGGCTTAAACCATGAAAGTCTTCATTGAAGTCTTGAACTCTTGTATTTGGAATCGGCTGGTTGACATTTCTTGGTTTAGACGCTGCCCTTATCATATTATACTCTCTCTCTCTTGGAAAAGATTTGTCCTCAAATCTTGCATGTTGTTTGCAGCGATTGGGGATATCTTGAACTCCTTTGATTGAGAGGAAATTAGTTCATCCTCCAGGCTCCTGTTCTCTTCAAAATCATTACATTCAGAGTCTGGAACTTCTAAGTTTACTTTAATAGGATCTTCGTTCAGCGTAGTCACATAATCCTTCTCCGTGGGCTTTTTCATTTCTTTAACAACTTCAACTCGCTGAACAAGTTCTTCCTTGTCTTCTTGTTCAGTCGGTTGTTCCAACATGGCGTAGATGTTTTCCATAAAAAAAATCCACTCTGACCTCCTTTACTTTTGAATCAGACTTCTTGGTTGTAATTTTTCTTCAACTTGATCTAATCTCTTCACAGGCTTTCTCGTTTCTTTTGAAACCATATCCTTCATTTCACTCAAAACCTTATCAAAATCCATTTTCTTTTAATAAAATAATAACAATCACTCATCAAAACCGGGGAGAGTTCTGCGCTCTGGTACCAAATGACGCGATGCTCGTTACGAGGAACACGATTTCCAGCGGAAGGATCGTTTTCTCCACAAGTTTGGGGACTCCGCGACCCAACGCCTATAGAGACGCGAACCTTGGAATAATGAAGACGCCACAAATAATGGTGAAAGATCGTTTGATAAGTCGGGGATTGAATGACGCCATGATCGGGTGCGAAAGACCGATTGATAAGTCAGTTTGAACGCCACAAGACTCGTCTTGATTAGTTCGATAAAAGTTCGTATAGAACTCAAGAGAAGACTCTGATTTTTTTTTTTTATCAAAATCTGGATCGTTTCTCATTAAAATGAAGATGAATTTATAGGCATGAAACAACCCTTCATGCTAGAAAAACCAAAAGCCTCATTTAAACTCATAAACACAATTAAAAGCGAAATTATAACCCCCTAAGTAATCTGACCACATAATGACAACTCTTAAATCCAATAAATACAACATTTTGAATTCAGCCTACTAACAAAACGAAAATAAACAATTACCATTTGTTTCAGCCAACTAAAAGATACCAATTTAGGGTAAAACTTCATAAGAATCCCAAAAGTCATGCCCCTTTATAATCTGATGAAGAATAAAACGTTTTTGGCTTCTTAACCATCTCTTCAATTTCTTGGATGATGAATTAACCATTTTGCTTCTGGAAGCGTAGATCCATGCCAATATTTATACTTTTTCCATTCATCTTGGCTTAAACCATGAAAGTCTTCATTGAAGTCTTGAACTCTTGTATTTGGAATTGGCTGGTTGACATGTCTTGGTTTAGACGCTGCCCTTATCATATCATACTCTCTCTCTTGGAAAAGATTTGTCCTCAAATCTTGCATGTTGTTTTCAGCGATTGGGGATATCTTGAACTCCTTTGATTGAGAGGAAATTACTTCATCCTCCAGGCTCCTATTCTCTTCAAAATCATTACCTTCAGAGTCTGGAACTTCTAAGTTTACTTTAATAGGCTCTTCGTTCAGCGTAGTCACCTAATCCTTCTCCGTGGGCTTTTTCATTTCTTTAACAACTTCAACATGCTGAACAAGTTCTTCCTTGTCTTCTTGTTCAGACGGTTGTTCCAACATGGCGTAGATGTTTTCCATCAAAAAAATCCAATCTGACCTCCTTTACTTTTGATCTAATTTTTCTTGGTTGTAATTTTTCTTCAACTTGATCTAATCTCTTCACAAGCTTTCTCGTTTCTTTTGAAACCATATCCTTCATTTCACTCAAAACCTTATGAAAATCCATTTTCTTTTTATAAAACTAATAACAATCACTCATAGAAACCTGGGAGAGTTCTGCGCTCTGGTACCAAATGACGCGATGCTCGTTACGAGGAACACGATTTCCAGCGGAAGGATCGTTTTCTCCACAAGTTTGGTGACTCCGCGACCCAACGCCTATAGAGACGCGAACCTTGGAATAATGAAGACGCCACAAACAATGGTGAAAGATCGTGTGATAGTCGGGGATTAAATGACTCCACGATCGGATGCGAAAGACCGATTGATAAGTCAGTTTGAACGCCACAAGACTTGTCTTGATTAGTTCGATAAAAGTTCGTATAGAACTCAAGAGAAGACTCTCATTTTTTTTATTTATAAAAATATGGATCCTTTCTCATTAAAATGAAGATGAATTTATAGGCATGAAACAAACCTTCATCCTAGGAAAACCAAAAGCCTCATTTAAACCCATAAACACAATGAAAAACGATATTATAACCCCCTAAGTAATCAGACCACATACTGACACCTCTTAAACACAATAAATACAACATTTTGAATTCAGCCTACTAATAAAACGAAAATAAACAATTACCATTTGTTTCAGCCAACTAAAAGATACCAATTTAAGGTAAAACTTCATAAGAATCCCAAAAGTCATGCCCATTTATAATATGATGAAAAATAAAACGTTTATGGCTTCTTAACCATCTCTTCAATTTCTTGGATAGTGAATTAACCATTTTGCTTCTGGAAGCATAGATCAGCCCATGCCAAGATTTATACTTTTTCCATTCATCTTGGCTTAAACCATGAAAGTCTTCATTGAAGTCTTGAACTCTTGTATTTGGAATTGGCTGGTTGACATGTCTTGGTTTAGACGCTGCCCTTATCATATCATACTCTCTTTCTTGGAAAAGATTTGTCCTCAAATCTTGCATGTTGTTTGCAGCGATTGGGGATATCTTGAACTCCTTTGATTGAGAGGAAATTACTTCATCCTCCAGGCTCCTATTCTCTTCAAAATCATTACCTTCAGAGTCTGGAACTTCTAAGTTTACTTTAATAGGATCTTCATTCAGCGTAGTCACCTAATCCTTCTCCGTGGGCTTTTTCATTTCTTTAACAACTTCAACACGCTGAACAAGTTCTTCCTTGTCTTCTTGTTCAATCGGTTGTTCCAACATGGCGTAGATGTTTTCCATCAAAAAAATCCACTCTAACCTCCTTTACTTTTGAATCAGACTTCTTGGTTGTAATTTTTCTTTAACTTGATCTACTCTCTTCACAAGCTTTCTCGTTTCTTTTGAAACCATATCCTTCATTTCACTCAAAACCTTATCAAAATCCATTTTGTTTTAATAAAACTAATAACAATCACTCATAAAAACCTGGGAGAGTAGTGCGCTCTGATACCAAATGACGCGATGCTCGTTATGAGGAACACGATTTCCAGCGGAAGGATCGTTTTCTCCATAAGATTGATAAGTCAGTTTGAACGCCACAAGACTTGTCTTGATTAGTTCGATAAAAGTTCGTATAGAACTCAAGAGAAGACTCTCATTTTTTTTATTTATAAAAATATGGATCCTTTCTCATTAAAATGAAGATGAATTTATAGGCATGAAACAAACCTTCATCCTAGGAAAACCAAAAGCCTCATTTAAACCCATAAACACAATGAAAAACGATATTATAACCCCCTAAGTAATCAGACCACATACTGACACCTCTTAAACACAATAAATACAACATTTTGAATTCAGCCTACTAATAAAACGAAAATAAACAATTACCATTTGTTTCAGCCAACTAAAAGATACCAATTTAAGGTAAAACTTCATAAGAATCCCAAAAGTCATGCCCATTTATAATCTGATGAAAAATAAAACGTTTATGGCTTCTTAACCATCTCTTCAATTTCTTGGATGGTGAATTAACCATTTTGCTTCTGGAAGCATAGATCAGCCCATGCCAAGATTTATACTTTTTCCATTCATCTTGGCTTAAACCATGAAAGTCTTCATTGAAGTCTTGAACTCTTGTATTTGGAATTGGCTGGTTGACATGTCTTGGTTTAGACGCTGCCCTTATCATATCATACTCTCTTTCTTGGAAAAGATTTGTCCTCAAATCTTGCATGTTGTTTGCAGCGATTGGGGATATCTTGAACTCCTTTGATTGAGAGCAAATTACTTCATCCTCCAGGCTCCTGTTCTCTTCAAAATCATTACCTTCAGAGTCTGGAACTTCTAAGTTTACTTTAATAGGATCTTCGTTCAGCGTAGTCACATAATCCTTCTCCGTGGGCTTTTTCATTTCTTTAACAACTTCAACACGCTGAACAAGTTCTTCCTTGTCTTCTTGTTCAATCGGTTGTTCCAACATGGCGTAGATGTTTTCCATCAAAAAAATCCACTCTGACCTCCATTACTTTTGAATCAGACTTCTTGGTTGTAATTTTTCTTCAACTTGATCTAATCTCTTCACAAGCTTTCTCGTTTTTTTTGAAACCATATCCTTCATTTCACTCAAAACCTTATCAAAATCCATTTTGTTTTAATAAAACTAATAACAATCACTCATAAAAACCTGGGAGAGTTCTGCGCTCTAATACCAAATGACGCGATGCTCGTTACGAGGAACACGATTTCCAGCGGAAGGATCGTCTTCTCCACATGTTTGGTGACTCCGCGTCCTAGCGCCTATAGAGACGCGAACCTTGGAATAATGAAGACGCCACAAACAATGGTGAAGGATCGTGTGATAAGTCGGGGATTGAATGACGCCACGATCGGATGCGAAAGACAGATTGATAAGTCAGTTTCAACGCCACAAGACTCGTCTTGATTAGTTCGATAAAAGTTCGTATACAACTCAAGAAAAGACTCTCATTTTTTTATTTATCAAAATCTGGATCCTTTCTCATTAAAATGAATATGAATTTATAGGCATGAAACAACCCTTCATCCTAGGAAAACCAAAAGCCTCATTTATTCCCATAAACACAATGAAAAACGAAATTATAACCCCCTAAGTAATCAGACCACATACTGACACCTCTTAAACCCAATTAATACAATATTTTGAATTCAGCCTACTAATAAAACGAAAATAAACAATTACCATTTGTTTCAGCCAACTAAAAGATACCAATTTAAGGTAAAACTTCATAAGAATCCCACAAGTCATGCCCATTTATAATCTGATGAAGAATAAAACGTTTTTGGCTTCTTAACCATCTCTTCAATTTCTTGGATGATGAATTAACCATTTTACTTCTGGAAGCGTAGATCAGCCAATGCCAAGATTTATATTTTTTCCATTCATCTTGGCTTAAACCATGAAAGTCTTCATTGAAGTCTTGAACTCTTGTATTTGGAATTGGCTTGTTGACATGTCTTGGTTTAGACGCTGCCCTTATCATATCATACTCTCTCTCTTGGAAAAGATTAGTCCTTAAATCTTGCATGTTGTTTGCAGCGATTGGGGATATCTTGAACTCCTTTGATTGAGAGGAAATTACTTCATCCTCCAGGCTCTTGTTCTCTTCAAAATCGTTACCATCAGAGTCTGGAACTTCTAAGTTTACTTTAATAGGATATTCGTTCAGCGTAGTCACATAATCCTTCTCCGTGGGCTTTTTCATTTCTTTAACAACTTCAACACGCTGAACAAGTTCTTCCTTGTCTTCTTGTTCAGTCGGTTGTTCCAAAATGGCGTAGATGTTTTCCATCAAAAAAATCCACTCTGACCTCCTTTACTTTTGAATCAGACTTCTTGGTTGTAATTTTTCTTCAACTTGATCTAATCTCTTCACAAGCTTTCTCGTTTCTTTTGAAACCATATCCTTCATTTCACTCAAAACCTTATCAAAATCCATTTTGTTTTAATAAAACTAATAACAATCACTCATAAAAACTTGGGAGAGTTCTGCGCCCTGATACCAAATGGCGCGATGCTCGTTACGAGGAACACGGTTTCCAGCGGAAGGATCGTTTTCTCCACAAGTTTGGTGACTCCGCGACCCAACGCCTATAGAGACGCGAACCTTGGAATAATGAAGACGCCACAAACAATGGTGAAAGATCGTTTGATAAGTCGGGGATTGAATGACGCCACGATCGGATGCGAAAGACCGATTGATAAGTCAGTTTGAACTCCACAAGACTTGTCTTGATTAGTTGGATAAAAGTTCGTATAGAACTCAAGAGAAGACTCTCATTTTTTTATTTATCAAAATCTGGATCATTTCTCATTAAAATGAAGATGAATTTAAAGGCATGAATCAACCCTTCATCCTAGGAAAACCTGATACGAACCTCGGCCGACTAAGCTCCGAGACCCGATACCCCATTAGCACAGCGACGGATCGTCTACGTTTTAGGAACGAAGGTGGATCGAATGACGCCACGGACGGATGCGAATGGCCGTCTGATGAGTCGGGCTCGAACTCGTAGACGCACCGCTTTGTAAGAGACTCGAATAGTTCTAAACGAACCAAAGAGAGAATGAAATCCTCACAGGAAGTGTTTAACTCGAAATTCAAATTGTCTGTTTCTCCATTCAGCCTAAAGGCTTAATTTATAGAGTTTACATAGGTCAAATTCGTAGCTCCATGGGCCCCATAACCTAATCAGCCCATTTAGCCTTATTTAAGCAATAATAAACATAAAAACAAAGGACCAGCCCAATACAAACCATACGGGCTTTTAAATAACATGTCTTGGCCCAAATATCATAAACTGAAAATAGAAAAAAATAGTAATAGTCCGACTAATTCAATTCAGCCCAAATAACGTTCTTCATTGGTGTTTCTTGGCTTCCTTGAATTCTCTCCTTTGCGAGCTCGTCCCCTTCCTCATCTTGGAGCTTGATGATCAGATTGTTAAGCTCCTCCTTGAATCTCCTCGCTCGAGCTCTCGTCACGGGTCCTTCCGGCACTTGGTATTTTGCTTGCGGCTCCTTTTGGGGCATGTCCTCATCATTCCCCTCGTCTTGAAAAGGATTTGCCCTCAAATCATGATCTGCATCAAAAGGAGATAAGTCAGTCACATTGAATGTAGCGCTAACATTATACTCACCTGGAAGATCCAATTTGTAGGCATTATCGTTGATCCTGCGAATAACTTGGAATGGTCCATCGCCACGCGGCTGTAGTTTGGACTTGCGTTGCTCCGGAAAACGCTCCTTGCGCATATGTAACCAGACCCAATCACCTGGTTCAAAAATCACTCTCTTGCGGCCCTTGTTGGCTTGCTGCGCATACTGCTCCGTTCTTCGCTCAATGTTGAGTCGTGCCCTCTCGTGAAGCTGCTTAACAAGCTTTGCTTTCTGTTCACCATCTAAATTCACATGCTCAGAGATAGGAATAGGAGATAAATCCAACGGCGTTAGTGGGTTAAAACCATAGACAATCTCAAACGGTGAGAACTTAGTAGATGAATGAATAGCGCGGTTATAAGCAAACTCAACATGTGGTAGACAATCTTCCCAAGTATTGATATTCTTCTTAATTATTGCCCTCAACAAAGTCGACAAGGTCCTATTAACTACTTCGGTCTGACCATCAGTTTGGGGGTGACAAGTAGTCGAAAACAACAACCTAGTACCCAACTTAGCCCATAAGGTCTTCCAAAAGTAACTTAAGAACTTGGTATCCCTATCCGAGACAATCGTCCTAGGCATGCCATGCAACCTAACAATCTCTCGAAAGAACAGATCAGCAACATTAGAAGCATCATCGGTTTTGTGACAAGGGATAAAATGTGCCATCTTTGAAAACCTATCAACCACTACAAAAACAGAATCACGACCTCGCTTAGTCCTAGGCAAGCCTAACACAAAATCCATAGATATATCTACCCAGGGTGAGCTAGGAATAGGCAAAGGTGTATACATACCGTGTGATTGAACTTTCGACTTAGCTTTCCTACATGTGATACAATTACCACAGATCCTCTCAACATCACGCTTCATGCGAGGCCAATAAAAGTGCTCTTGGATCACTCCTAGAGTTTTTGCTATCCCAAAATGTCCCATAAGGCCCCCACCATGAGCTTCCCTAACTAACAACTCCCGAAGAGAACAACTAGGCACACAAAGTCTACCAAGCCTGAACAAAAACCCATCATGCCTAAAGTAATCTCCCGACGCCATCTTCTCACACTTCGTAAATATCTCACTAAACTCTCGGTCTTCTGGATACAACTCTTTGATATGTTCAAAACCAAGCAGTTTAGCATCTAAAGTGGAAAGTAAAACATACCTTCGAGAAAGGGCATCGGCTACCACATTCTCCTTACCTTGTTTGTACTTGATGACATATGGAAACGGCTCGATGAACTCCATCCATTGCGCATGCCGTTTGTTGAGCTTTTGTTGTCCCTTTAAGTACTTGAGTGACTCATGGTCGGTGTGGACCACGAACTCTCTTGGCAAAAGGTAGTGCTGCCAAGTCTCTAAAGCTCGAATCAATGCGTACATCTCCTTGTCGTAAGTGGGGTAGTTAAGGGTGGCCCCACTCAGTTTTTCGCTGAAATACGCAATCGGCCGTCGGTCTTGCATGAGAACTGCTTAGATTCCCACGCCGGACGCATCACACTCCACCTCGAATGGTTTATCGAAGTTAGGTAATGCGAGACAAGGAGGGTTGACTAATTTCTCTTTGATTGCGGTGAACGCCTCCTCTTGTGCTTGCCCCCATGCGAACGCCACATATTTCTTCATCACCTCCGTGAGCGGGGCAGCGATCGTGCTAAAATCTCTGACAAAGTGCCTATAGAAGCTCGCTAAGCCATGAAAACTCCGTACTTGAGCTGCATTTGTCGGTGTCGGCCACTCCTGAAGAGCCTTCACTTTTTCCTCATCTACCTGCACTCCTTTTGAACTTACAACAAAACCCAAGAAAACAACGTGATCGGTGCAAAAGGTGCACTTGTCAAGGTTAGCAAATAACTGTTCACGTTTGAGTACAATAAAAACCTCACGCAAGTGTAAGACATGGTCATCCATGGTCTTGCTATAAATCAAAATATCATCAAAGTATACCACCACAAATTTACCAATGAATGAACGCAAAACATGATTCATAAGTCGCATAAATGTGCTAGGTGCATTAGTCAAACCAAAAGGCATCACTAACCATTCATACAACCCAAGTTTAGTTTTAAAAGCGGTTTTCCATTCATCCCCCTCTTTCATTCTAATCTGGTGGTACCCACTCTTTAAATCAATTTTAGAGAAAACACACGCACCATGTAATTCATCTAGCATATCATCCAATCTAGGAATGGGAAATCGATACCTGACCGTGATGTTGTTGATGGCTCGGCAATCCACACACATCCTCTGAGACCCATCCTTCTTTGGAACCAATAGAACTGGTACGGCGCAAGGGCTCATGCTCTCTCTAATGTACCCCTTTGACAAAAGTTCCTCGACTTGCCGTTGCAACTCCTTCGTTTCCTCAGGGTTGGTTCGGTAGGCCGGTCTGTTTGGAAGCGAGGCCCCGGGTACAAGGTCAATCTGGTGCTCAATCCCCCGAATCGGTGGTAGTCCCGTTGGCATGTCTCGAACAACAACGTCCTTGAACTCCTGCAAAAGAGAAACAATGGCAGTAGGTAGAACCTCGCCAAGTTGGTTAGTGAATAAGGCAGCCTCCTTGTACACAAGTAAAATCATCGGCTGTTTGGCAAAGAAGGCTTTCCTCACATCACTCTTTCCCGCAAAGAAGTTGTTTTGTTTTCTCTCACCGATTTTGTTTTTCATGACCCCATCCTTTCTTTCACTCCCCACTTCTCTCTCGGGTTTTCTCTCTGGGACTCTCTCTTTTTTTCTCTCTGTTTTTACCTCATCCCTTGGTTCTTTTCCCTTCTCTAGTGCCCTAAACCTTTCCCTCTCTTGTTGCATCCTCAGTTGATCTTCATGAACTTGCTTTGGAGTCAGGGGGGCGAGGGTGATGGTACGATTCTTGTGCCTGAGGGAGTACTTGTTGGTGTAGCCGTCATGAGTCACCCTCCGATCGAATTGCCACGGCCGCCCCAAAAGTATATGCCCCGCGTCCATTGGTGCCACGTCACAGAGCACCGAGTCCTCATAGCTGCCAATCCGGAAACTGATAAGGACTTGTTTGTAGACACGTACCTCTTCACCATCATTAAACCACTGAAGCTTGTAAGGACGAGGGTGGTTTGTCGTGGGAAGTCCAAGTTTCTTCACTACAGCAACGCTGGCTATGTTCGTACAACTCCCTCCATCTACGATAACGCTGAACACCTTCTCACCAATATGGCACCTGGTGTGAAAGATGTTTTCACGCTGCTCCTCATCATCTCGTACGACCTGTGCGTTCATAGTTCGTCGAGAGACCAACACGAGCTCTGCTGGTGCCTCAATTTCCTCGTCTGACTCTTCTCCAGTACACTCTTGATCTTCCTCTTCATCGTCGGTAACCATCTCTCCGGTCGGAAGAATCGTCATGCTCCTCTTATTCGGGCATTGATTTGCGAAGTGACCAACTCCCTGGCATTTGAAGCACTTGATATCACGATTTCGCTGAAATGACGTCTCCGGTTTCTTTTGAGCACTGGGACCAGGACTAGATGTGGTTGGGGCCGTGGAGGTGCTTGGCTTGGCTACATCCGCTCGTGGTTTGAAACTGCTCTTTTCGTCTCGGTTGAAGGTCTTCTTCCATGCAGGTTGGTCTGAGAATCGGTTTCCCCGCATGCTACCCCTCGTCTTGAGCTGCTTCTCAATCTTGACGGCCAAGTGAACCAAATCCTCCATCTCGACATAATGCTGCAACTCCACCTTGTCCGCTATGTCAGGGTTCAGCCCGTTGATAAATCTGGCCATGGTAGACTCGCGATCTTCCTCGATGTTTGCTCGGATCATGGCAACCTCCATTTCCCGGTAGTACTCCTCAACACTGTGAGTGCCTTGCCGTAGGCGCTGAAGCTTCTGGTAGAGCTCTCGGTAATAGTGGCGAGGCACAAATCTCTTCCTCATGATGGCCTTCATCTCATCCCAAGTCTCTATCGGCTCCTCTCCATCCCGTTGCCTACTCGTCACCAGCTGATCCCACCAAACAATAGCATAATCAGTGAATTCAGCGGCAGCAAGTATTACCTTCTTGCGTTCGGTGTAGTTGTAGCAATTGAACACAAACTGGGCTTTGGTCTCCCATTCAAAGTAGGCGTCCGGGTCACTTTTCCCTTGGAATGTTGGAATCTTCTGCTTGATGCCACCAATCCCTCCGTCTTCTCTGTCCCTTCCTCCTTGTCTTCTTTCGAACCTTCTCTCGTTTCGTCCTCCTCTCCTATAGTCCTCCTCTTCAAAATCATTCTCCATCTCATCTTCTGTCTCCTCCCTAGGCTGTCTTCGTCTTCCTCTGTTGGGAGCTTGTTGGCCTTCTTCCACTCTCTCAACACGTTCTCGTAGGGGCTCCAACTCTTCCCTCATCATCCTCCGCATTTCTCCTATCATGGCTTGCATCATCAGCCTCCGGTCTGGAATTCCCTCATCTGCGTTGCCGTTGTCAGACATGGTTGCTGCAAGATATTGTTAGTAACAAAAGAAAACCTCACCAAACTCTCCCTCACGTGTTTACACTCTAATAATATCACTCAGCGCTCGTGTTTGATAATGGCGATAGTTATACTCTCTCTGCCTTTTACCACTCACTCAAACTCTCTATAGGCTCGTACCGAACTACTCAGAGACCAAGAAGGTGATGAAAGGAATTCGAAAACGATACACCAAAACGACACAAACGACACCCAAACGACACGAACAATAAAACGACACCCCAAATGACACGAGCACGAAAGACAACACCACGGAAAGTTATGATCAGGTCTTATATAAGTCCCAAAAAAAAAAACAATTCTCCCAAGGTGCGACAAACACCCAAAATGACAAATGGCGACAAAAAAAAAAAAAAAAATTCGATAGGATGTAGGATACCTAAAAACGCTCCAAAACACACCAGGAATTTATCAGGAAAATAAAATTTCTTGAGCTCAAAAATACTCTATGGGAATTTATCAAGAATTTTTTTTTTTTTTTTTTTTCAGATCCTCTTTCTTTCTTTCTTTTTTTTTTTTTTTGATATCCGGGAGGTAATGCTAATTCGAAATTAAATGTGAAAAGTCGAAATTAATTGTGAACACACACAAACAGGAAACGAATGAAAGGGAAACTAAATGGGAAATGATTATGGAAATAAAAGAAACTAAAAGAGATCCTGAATTAAGTGAAACTGAAATGTCGAAATTGATTGTGAACAAAAATCCGGAATCAATGAGATACTAGGAATGAATGAAACCCGATTTCAGGATAATAAGAATGAATGCCGAATAAATGAAACCCGATTTCAGGATACTAGGAATCAAGGAGATTTCCGAAATTAAGTGATAAAATCCGGAAATGAATTTTCTTTGACTTCCTAAGATAGACTGTGATAATTATAATTGATCTCCACTGAATTCGAATTGATCTCCACGAATTTCCTTTTCTCTTTTTTTTTTTTTTTCGGATCTTTTCTTTTCTTTTCTTTTCTTTCTTCTTTTTTTTTTTTTTTTTTTGATGCTCAAGAACACAGACCTAGCACGAAAAGAACACAGACCTAATACGAAGAAAACAACACAGACTCAACACAACAAATACGTACGTACGAGATGAACACAACACAAACGGAGAAAAAAAAACAAAGAAAACGAAACAAAGGATAAGCAGACCTAAAAGTAGAGACTAGCTCTGATACCACTTGATACGAACCTCGGCCGACTAAGCTCCGAGACCCGATACCCCAATAGCACAGCGACGGATCGTCTACGTTTTAGGAACGAAGGTGGATCGAATGACGCCACGGACGGATGCGAATGGCCGTCTGATGAGTCGGGCTCGAACTCCTACACGCACCGCTTTGTAAGAGACTCGAATAGTTCTAAACGAACCAAAGAGAGAATGAAATCCTCACAGGAAGTGTTTAACTCGAAATTCAAATTGTCTGTTTCTCCATTCAGCCTAAAGGCTTAATTTATAGAGTTTACATAGGTCAAATTCGTAGCTCCATGGGCCCCATAACCTAATCAGCCCATTTAGCCTTATTTAAGCAATAATAAACATAAAAACAAAGGACCAGCCCAATACAAACCATACGGGCTTTTAAATAACATGTCTTGGCCCAAATATCATAAACTGAAAATAGAAAAAAATAGTAATAGTCCGACTAATTCAATTCAGCCCAAATAACGTTCTTCATTGGTGTTTCTTGGCTTCCTTGAATTCTCTCCTTTGCGAGCTCGTCCCCTTCCTCATCTTGGAGCTTGATGATCAGATTGTTAAGCTCCTCCTTGAATCTCCTCGCTCGAGCTCTCGTCACGGGTCCTTCCGGCACTTGGTATTTTGCTTGCGGCTCCTTTTGGGGCATGTCCTCATCAAAACCAAAAGCCTCATTTAAACCCATAAACACAATGAAAATTGAAATTATAACCCCCTAAGTAATCAGACCACATACTGACACCTCTTAAACACAATAAATACAACATTTTGAATTCAGCCTACTAATAAAACGAAAATAAACAATTACCATTTGTTTCAGCCAACTAAAAGATACCAATTTAAGGTAAAACTTCATAAGAATCCCAAAAGTCATGCCCATTTATAATCTGATGAAGAATAAAACGTTTTGGGCTTCTTAACCATCTCTTCAATTTCTTGGATGATGACTTAACCATTTTGCTTCTGGAAGCGTAGATCAGCCCATGCCAAGATTTATACTTTTTCCATTTATCTTGGCTTAAACCATGAAAGTCTTCATTGAAGTCTTGAACTCTTGTATTTGGAATTGGCTCGTTGACATGTCTTGGTTTAGACGCTTCCCTTATCATATCAGAGAGCCTTTCTAGATTTTTCTTTACTTGTTCATGATAACATAAGAAAAGCCCATTAAGAATTTTCAAGTAAAATTCTATGAAATGAAATTAATTCATAAGGCCCAATGAATACATCATGGCCGAGTGATTGGTGTCATCATATGACTATGTCAAAAAATATATTGACATTCATTTCATGGCATGTCCGAAAAGATGAGGTGTTTGGGGAAGATGAGTTGGCGGATGATCTTGACAGAATCTCCCTCGAGAGTCGCCAAGGAGATGAGTACTACGAAGGACGAAGGGAGACAAACCGATTTTCCCGCGGTTTTGACAACATAGGCAACATCAAGATGAAAATTCCTGAATTTCGAGGATGAAGCGACCCCGATGAGTACCTAGATTGGGAGCGTAAGATGGAATGAGTGTTTGTCATGAATATTCTGAACGAAAAAGGTAAAACTCGCTGCCATTGAGTTTACATAATTTGCTGATGTATGGGGGAAAAGCTATGCATTAGTAGGGAGTACGGGGGAATTGCTAGCATTGACTGTTGGGGAGAGATGAAGAGAGTACTGCAAAGACGATTTGTGGCAAGTCACTACCGTCAAAATTTACTCAACAAGTTACAAATTCTGCGACAAGGAAGCAAGAGCGTCAATGTTACTACGAAGAGCTTGAGATGACGCTGATTCGGGCCAACGTCGACGAAGATCGAGAAGCTATTATGTCAAGATTTTTGAGAGTCCTCAACCGCGAGATTTCCGACACGATTGAGCTTCATCACTACGAGACATTGAAGGAGCTTCTTCACGTGGCCCTGAAAGTGGAGAAATAGCAACAAAGGCGGAATATTTTACGTAAGCAAAGTTAAAGCCAAGTCTCGTGAAAGTCAATGTTCCTAAGGAAAGAAGAGATTCCTCCTCCGACAAGAAATCGACAAATCAAAACTTTAAATGAAGAGCTTCTGGAACATCAACGACTTCAACAAACAAAAGGACTAGATGCCTTTGACAAAGCATGGGATACAACGATGGAAAAATATTTTGGCAAGGCTGAACAACAGAAGAAGGAACAAGCTCAGTTGAAAGTGGTCGTTGATGAGAAAAATGCTGTAGAAGAGGAAGTGCTACCAATAAATGATAACTTGGTTAGTACACTAATTGAGGAAACTTCACCAAAAAAAACCTAGCCAACAAATGATACGTACGGACTTCCAAGAGAAAACGAAGACAAAGTCGAGTCACAATGCAGAGGAGTTCGACAGGTTTACAACCATCAGTGAATTCAACTACGTCCAAGATTTGAGGACAAATCTTTTTCAAGAGAGAGAGAATGATGTGATCCCACATGCAAAGAAACAAAGGCGTTTCAAGGAGCCAAATCCGAATTCAAGAGTTGAAGACTTCGAAGAAGAGTTTCATGGCTTAAGCGAAGAGGAATGGAAGAAATACAAAGACGAGAGCAAGGAAAATGAGAATCGAAGAAAAGGAGAGCTTATTCACGTCATTCAAGTTGTGATTGAAGAAGACTCATTTTAGTTATTATTGTTTGACTTATTTATTTGTTATTTTCGTAGCAAAAAAACAATGCGTTAAGTTGGAGTCTTTTTAAAGTGCTTTTTGGCTTTATTTATCTTAAATGAAGCCCATATGTGTTAAGTATTAAGTTAGCCTTTTAATTTTAATGTTATGAGGCCTAAATAATATCTTCTAGGCCCATTTAAATTAGGGAAACCAGGAACTCCGAATTTGCTTTGTATTTTCCTTATTTAAGAAGGTTTCATGAATGAGAAAGAAGACTAATTTTTTTATCAAAAAAAAAAGGGTGAGAGAATTCTCTTTGTTTCTTGAAGAAACTTATGAACTTATCCAGGTATTCCTTGTGGCGTTCATCCCCGACTTATCAAGCGAACTTACGCATTCGTTTGTGGCCTCCTCATTATTCCAAGGTTCGCGTCTCTCTAGGCGTTGGGTCGTGGAGTCATCGAACTTGAGATCCTGGTTTGCGAAGGCACCAACATTGGTTCCGGGTCAACATCACATTGTTGGCGTGGTTCGTATTATTTGGTAGCAGAGCCAATCGAGTTCATCAAGGTTTTATCTATCCTTTTCGTTTTATTAAAAAAAATCGTCATTCCATAAATTGGTTTTAGGTTAGAACCGAAACAGTCATAACTTTTGATTATTATATCATATTTAGGTGTTTATTATATCGAATCGAAGATCTTTTTGTGCTCTATTAAATCGATTCATGGTTTACTAGTAAACAATGTATTTGATTCCGAAAAAAGTCAGTTTGCTATCGATATTGAGTCCCCTAAATGTTTCTGCCAGTTTCATCCGAATTTCCTTGTTTTCGTTGTTTATTTCCATCTTCCTTGTTCCTATTTATTGAAGTTATTTTTTCAGAAAAAAAAAGATTAAAAAAAAAGAAAAAAAAGAGTCAGATTAAAAAAAAAAAAAAGAAAGATAAAAAAAGTGTGGTGTCTATCTTTTTGGTTTGGTGCGTTGTGTTGCAATTGTTTGTGTTTGTTCTTTCTTGGTCACTAGTTTACCTTTTTCATCCCCGTTCTTCAGTTTTAAAAGAAATAAAAGAAGATTCGAGTGGAAAGAGGAAAGAGAGTGTGAGTTTATCAGAGGGTAAAAGCTAATAATATTGAGTGTAAACACGAGCGAAATTGAGTGATCATCATACTTGAGAGATACACGTGAGCGAGAGTTGTGAGACCTTCACTTTATTACTTCACGAGTGTATTGTTTTGCAAGATTTCAACTATGTCAGAAACGGGAGACAATGATCAGCCCCTCGTCGGAGCCCAAAAATTTTAAAGTGCAAGCAATCTATTGGGAAGTTACACGATTGATGCGACAAGAACTTATGGCGGTTACTGATCGCCTCGATCGAATGGAGCGCGACGCACGCCAAAGGCAGCCCGGATCCGCACCACCCAGATTTGCACCAAATCCTCCGAGACGAAACAAACCAAGGAGGGCTGAAAATGAAGATGATGAGGTGTTTGAGGAAGATGAGTTGACGGATGATATTAACAGATTCTCCCTCGAGAGTTGCCAAGGAGATTAGTACAACGAAGGACGAAGGGAGAGAAACCGATCTGACCGCGGTTTTGACAACATAGGCAACATCAAGATGAAAATTCCTGAATTCCGAGGATGAAGCGACCCCGATGAGTACCTAGATTGGGAGCGTAAGATGGAATGGGTGTTTGATTGTCATGAATATTCAGAACGAAAAAGGTAAAACTCGCTGCCATTGAGTTTACAGTATATGCTGTTGTATGGGGGAAAAGCTATGCATTAGTAGGGAGTACGGGGGAATTGCTAGCATTGACAGTTGGGGAGAGATGAAGAGAGTAATGCAAAGACGATTTGTGGCCAGTCACTACCGTCGAAATTTACTCAACAAGTTACAAATTCCGCGACAAGGAAGCAAGAGCGTCGATGTTACTACAAAGAGCTTGAGATGACGCTGATTCGGGCCAACCTCGACGAAGATCGAGAAGCTACTATATCAAGATTTTTGAGAGGCCTCAACCGCGAGATTTCCGACACGATTGAGCTTCATCACTACGAGACATTGAAGGAGCTTCTTCACGTGGCTCTAAAAGTGGAGAAATAGCAACAAAGGCGGAATGTTTTGCGTCACCAATCTTAAAGCCACGTCTCGTGAAAGTCAATGTTCCTAAGGAAGGAAGAGATTCCTCCTCCGACAAGAAATCGACAAATCAAAACTTTGAATGAAGAGCTTCTGGAACATCAACGACTTCAACAAACAAAAGGACTAGATGCCTTTGACAAAGCATGAGATACAACGATGGAAAAATATTTTGGCAAGGCTGAACAACAGAAGAAGGAACAAGCTCAGTTGAAAGTGGTCGTTGATGAGAAAGTTGTTGTAGAAGAGGAAGTGCTACCGATAAAAGATAACTTGGTTAGTACACGAATTAAGAAAACTTCACCAAAAAAAACATAGCCAAAAAATGATACGTACGGACTTCCAAGAGAAAACGAAGACAAAGTCGAGTCACAATGCAGAGGAGTTCGACAGGTTTACAACCATCAGTGAATTCAACTACGTCCAAGATTTGAGGACAAATCTTTTTCAAGAGAGAGAGAATGATGTGATCCCACATGCAAAGAAACAAAAGGCGTTTCAAGGAGCCAAATCCGAATTCAAGAGTTGAAGACTTCGAAGAAGAGTTTCATGGCTTAAGCGAAGAGGAATGGAAGAATTACAAAGACGAAAGCAAGGAAAATGGGAATCGAAGAAAAGAAGAGCTTATTCACGTCATTCAAGTTGTGATTGAAGAAGACTCATTTTAGTTATTATTGTTTGAGAGCTTATTCACGTCCTCACAGAAAGTGTTTAACTCGAAAATCCAAATTGTGTATCTTCCATTCAGCCTAAAGGCTTAATTTATAGAGTTTACAAAGGTCAAATTCGTAGCTCCATGGGCCCCATAACCTAATAAGCCCATTTAGCCTTATTTAAGTACTAATAAACATAAAACAAAGGACCAGCCCAATACAAAAATATACGGGCTTTTAAATAACATGTCTTGGCCCAAAGAACACAAACTGAAATAGAAAATAGGAATAGTCCGACTAATTCAATTCAGCCCAAATAACATTCTTCATTGGTGTTTCTTGGCTTCCTTGAATCTCCTCGCTCGAGCCCTCGTCACGGGTCCTTCCGGCACTTGGTATTTTGCTTGCGGCTCCTTTTGGGGCATGTCCTTATCATTCCCCTCGTCTTGAAAAGGAGATAAGTCAGTCACATTGAATGTAGCACTAACATTATACTCACCTGGAAGATCCAATTTGTAGGCATTATCGTTGATCCTGTGAATAACTTGGAATGGTCCATCGCCACGTGGCTGTAGTTTGGACTTGCGTTGCTCCGGAAAACGCTCCTTGCGCATATGTAGCCAGACCCAATTACCAGGTTCGAAAATCACTCTCTTGCGGCCCTTGTTGGCTTGCTGGGCATACTGCTCCGTTCTTCGCTCAATGTTGAGTCGTGCCCTCTCGTGAAGCTGCTTAACAAGCTTTGCTTTCTGTTCACCATCTAAATTCACATGCTCAGACATAGGAATAGAAGATAAATCCAATGGCGTTAGTGGGTTAAAACCATAGACAACCTCAAAGGGTGAGAACTTAGTAGATGAATGAATAGCGCGGTTATAAGCAAACTCAACATGTGGTAAACAATCTTCCCAAGTTTTGATATTCTTCTTAATTATTGCCCTCAACAAAGTCGACAAGGCCCTATTAACTACTTCGGTCTGACCATCAGTTTGGGGGTGACAAGTAGTCGAAAACAACAACCTAGTACCCAACTTAGCCCATAAGGTCTTCCAAAAGTAACTTAAGAACTTGGTATCCCTATCCGTGAAAATCGTCCTAGGCATGCCATGCAACCTAACAATCTCTCGAAAGAACAAATCAGCAACATTAGAAGCATCATCGGTTTTGTGACAAGGGATAAAATGTGCCATCTTTGAAAACCTATCAACCACTACAAAAATAGAATCACGACCTCTCTTAGTCCTAGGCAAGCCTAACACAAAATCCATAGATATATCTACCCAAGGTGAGCTAGGAATACGCAAAGGTGTATACATACCGTGTGATTGAACTTTCGACTTAGCTTTCCTACATGTGACACAATTACCACAGATCCTCTCAACATCACGCTTTATGCGAGGCCAATAAAAGTGCTCTTGGATCACTCCTAGAATTTTTGCTATCCCTAAATGTCCCATAAGGCCCCCACCATGAGCTTCCCTAACTAACAACTCCCGAAGAGAACAACTAGGCACACAAAGTCTACCAAGCCTGAACAAAAATCCATCATGCCTAAAGTAATCTCCCGACGCCATCTTCTCACACTTCGTAAATATCTCACTAAACTCTCGGTCTTCTGCATACAACTCTTTGATATGTTCAAAACCAAGCAGTTTAGCATCTAAAGTGGAAAGTAAAACATACCTTCGAGAAAGGGCATCGGCTACCACATTCTCCTTACCTTGTTTGTACTTGATGACATATGGAAACGGCTCGATGAACTCCATCCATTGCGCATGCCGTTTGTTGAGCTTTTGTTGTCCCTTCAAGTACTTGAGTGACTCATGGTCGGTGTGGACCACGAAATCTCTTGGCAAAAGGTAGTGCTGCCAAGTCTCTAAAGCTCGAATCAATGCGTACATCTCCTTGTCGTAAGTGGGGTAGTTACGGGTGGCCCCACTCAATTTTTCGCTAAAATATGCAATCGGCCGTCGATCTTGCATGAGAACTGCTCTGATTCCCACGCCGGACGCATCACACTCAACCTCGAATGGTTTATCGAAGTTAGGTAATGCGAGACAAGGAGGGTTGATTAATTTTCCTTTGATTGTGGTGAACGCCTCCTCTTGTGCTTGCCCCCATGTGAACGCCACATGTTTCTTCATCACCTCCGTGAGTGGGGCAGCGATCGTGCTAAAATCTCTGACAAAGCGCCTATAAAAGCTTGCTAAGCCATGAAAACTCCGTACTTGTGCTGCATTTGTCGGTGTCGGCCACTCTTGAATAGCTTTCACCTTTTCCTCATCTACCTGCACTCCTTTAGAACTTACAACAAAACCCAAGAAAACAACGTGATCGGTGCAAAAGGTGCACTTGTCAAGGTTAGCAAATAACTGTTCACGTTTGAGTACAATAAAAACCTCACGCAAGTGTAAGACATGATCATCCAGGGTCTTGCTATAAATCAAAATATCATCAAAGTATACCACCACAAATTTACCAATGAACAAACGCAAAACATGATTCATAAGTCGCATATATGTGCTAGGTGCATTAGTCAAACCAAAAGGCATCACTAACCATTCATACAACCCAAGTTTAGTTTTAAAAGCGGTTTTCCATTCATCCCCCTCTTTCATTCTAATTTGGTGGTACCCACTCTTTAAGTCAATCTTAGAGAAAACACACGCACCATGTAATTCGTCTAGCATATCATCCAATCTAGGAATGGGAAATCGATACCTGACCGTGATGTTGTTGATGGCTCGGCAATCCACGCACATCCTCAGTGACCCATCCTTCTTTGGAACCAATAGAACTGGTACGGCGCAAGGGCTCATGCTCTCTCTAATGTACCCCTTTGACAAAAGTTCCTCGACTTGTCGTTCCAACTCCTTCGATTCCTCAGGGTTGGTTCGGTAGGCCGGTCTGTTTGGAAGCGAGGCTCCGGGTACAAGGTCAATCTGGTGCTCAATCCCCCGAATCGGTGGTAGTCCCGTTGGCATGTCTCGAACAACAACGTCCTTGAACTCATGCAAAGGAGAAACAATGGCAGTAGGTAGAACCTCGCCAAGCTGGTTAGTGAATAAGGCAGCCTCCTTGTACACAAGTGAAATCATCGGCTGTTTGGCAAAGAAGGCTTTCCTCACATCACTCTTTCCCGCAAAGAAGTTGTTTTGTTTTCTCTCACGGATTTTGATATGAACCTCGATCGACTTGCTCCGAGACCCAATATCCCAAATAGCACAGCGGCGGATCGTTCTACGAATGAGGAACGAGGGTGGAATGAATGACGCCACGAACGGTTGCGAAAGACCGTCTGATGAGTCGGGTTTGAACGCCACAAGAATAGTCTTGATAAGTTCGATAAAAGTTCATAAGAACTCAAGAGAAGACTCTCATTTTTTTTTTTATAAAAATCTGGATCCCTTTCATTCAGCTTGAAACCTCCTTTAAATAAGAAAATACAAAGCAAATTCGGAGTACATTGTTGCCCTAGTTTAAATGGGCCTACAAAACATTATTTAGGCCTGATAACATTAAAATTAAAAGCCTAACTTAATACCTAACACACATGGGCTTCATTAAGCATAACTAAAGCCCAAAAACACTTTAAAAAGACTCTAACTTCATCTATTATTTTTAACTACGAAAATAATAAATAAATAACTCAAACTGCTTAAAATGACATGAATAAGCTTTCCTTTATTTGCGCCGCCCTTGGCCTCGTGGTTGGGTTTTCTTCTTGCATCGCTTTTGGCTCTAGCTTTATATTTCTTCCATTCATCTTTGCTTAAGCCATGAAACTCTTCTTTGAAGTCGTCAACTCTTGAATTTGGAATTGGCTCCTTGAAACGCCTTTGTTTCTTTGCATGTGGGATCACATCATTCTCTCTCTCTTGAAGAAGATTTGTCCTCAAATCTTGTACGTTGTTGAATTCAGAGATGGGAGGTAAAATCTTGACCTTCTTCGTTTGAAACGAAATTACTTCGTCCTCCATATTCTTGTTATCCTCAAAATAAGGAACTGCAAAATTCGGGACTTCTAATTTTATGGGAATAGACTCCTCGATTAGCGTAGTCACTAACTCCTCTCCCACAAGAATTTCCTTTTCTTCAACAATTTCGAGATGTTGGTCTTTTTTCTTCTTCTTTTGTTGGAAGGTCTGGTGTTCAAACCAGATACAAAATTTTTCTGTCAAAACATCCCATTTCTTGTCAAGGGCCTCTACCCTTTTCTTTTCAGCAATACTTTTGGACTGTTGATTTTCTTCAATTCGATCCAATCTCTTCATAATTTTTTTTGTTTCTTTCGAAATTATATCATTTGCCACACTCAAAAACTCATCAAAATCCATCTTTTTTTTTTGGATTCTTCTTTCTTTTTTTTTCTTTTTTTTTTGTTCAGACCCCAATTTTTTTTTTTTTTTTTGGATCTGTCTCTTTTTTTTTTTTTTTTTTTTTCTGGAAAAGGTACTTCAAAAAAAAAAAAAGGAATACAAATAAAATGAAAAAAATAGAAAATTGGATAAGCAGACCTAATCGTAGAGCACAGCTCTGATATCACTTGATATGAACCTCGATCGACTTGCTCCGAGACCCAATATCCCAAATAGCACAGCGGCAGATCGTTCTACGAATGAGGAACGAGGGTGGAATGAATGACGCCACGAACGGTTGCGAAAGACCGTCTGATGAGTCGGGTTTGAACGCCACAAGAATAGTCTTGATAAGTTCGATAAAAGTTCATAAGAACTCAAGAGAAGACTCTCATTTTTTTTTTTATAAAAATCTGGATCCCTTTCATTCAGCTTGAAACCTCCTTTAAATAAGAAAATACAAAGCAAATTCGGAGTACATTGTTGCCCTAGTTTAAATGGGCCTACAAAACATTATTTAGGCCTGATAACATTAAAATTAAAAGCCTAACTTAATACCTAACACACATGGGCTTCATTAAGCATAACTAAAGCCCAAAAACACTTTAAAAAGACTCTAACTTCATCTATTATTTTTAACTACGAAAATAATAAATAAATAACTCAAACTGCTTAAAATGACATGAATAAGCTTTCCTTTATTTGCGCCGCCCTTGGCCTCGTGGTTGGGTTTTCTTCTTGCATCGCTTTTGGCTCTAGCTTTATATTTCTTCCATTCATCTTTGCTTAAGCCATGAAACTCTTCTTTGAAGTCGTCAACTCTTGAATTTGGAATTGGCTCCTTGAAACGCCTTTGTTTCTTTGCATGTGGGATCACATCATTCTCTCTCTCTTGAAGAAGATTTGTCCTCAAATCTTGTACGTTGTTGAATTCAGAGATGGGAGGTAAAATATTGACCTTCTTCGTTTGAAACGAAATTACTTCGTCCTCCATATTCTTGTTATCCTCAAAATAAGGAACTGCAAAATTCGGGACTTCTAATTTTATGGGAATAGACTCCTCGATTAGCGTAGTCACTAACTCCTCTCCCACAAGAATTTCCTTTTCTTCAACAATTTCGAGATGTTGGTCTTTTTTCTTCTTCTTTTGTTGGAAGGTCAGGTGTTCAAACCAGATACAAAATTTTTCTGTCAAAACATCCCATTTCTTGTCAAGGGCCTCTACCCTTTTCTTTTCAGCAATACTTTTGGACTGTTGATTTTCTTCAATTCGATCCAATCTCTTCATAATTTTTTTTGTTTCTTTCGAAATTATATCATTTGCCACACTCAAAAACTCATCAAAATCCATCTTTTTTTTTTTGGATTCTTCTTTCTTTTTTTTTTCTTTTTTTTTGTTCAGACCCCAATTTTTTTTTTTTTTTTTGGATCTGTCTCTTTTTTTTTTTTTTTTTTTCTGGAAAAGGTACTTCAAAAAAAAAAAAAGGAATACAAATAAAATGAAAAAAATAGAAAATTGGATAAGCAGACCTAAACGTAGAGCACAGCTCTGATACCACTTGATATGAACCTCGATCGACTTGCTCCGAGACCCAATATCCCAAATAGCACAGCGGCAGATCGTTCTACGAATGAGGAACGAGGGTGGAATGAATGACGCCACGAACGGTTGCGAAAGACCGTCTGATGAGTCGGGTTTGAACGCCACAAGAATAGTCTTGATAAGTTCGATAAAAGTTCATAAGAACTCAAGAGAAGACTCTCATTTTTTTTTTTATAAAAATCTGGATCCCTTTCATTCAGCTTGAAACCTCCTTTAAATAAGAAAATACAAAGCAAATTCGGAGTACATTGTTGCCCTAGTTTAAATGGGCCTACAAAACATTATTTAGGCCTGATAACATTAAAATTAAAAGCCTAACTTAATACCTAACACACATGGGCTTCATTAAGCATAACTAAAGCCCAAAAACACTTTAAAAAGACTCTAACTTCATCTATTATTTTTAACTACGAAAATAATAAATAAATAACTCAAACTGCTTAAAATGACATGAATAAGCTTTCCTTTATTTGCGCCGCCCTTGGCCTCGTGGTTGGGTTTTCTTCTTGCATCGCTTTTGGCTCTAGCTTTATATTTCTTCCATTCATCTTTGCTTAAGCCATGAAACTCTTCTTTGAAGTCGTCAACTCTTGAATTTGGAATTGGCTCCTTGAAACGCCTTTGTTTCTTTGCATGTGGGATCACATCATTCTCTCTCTCTTGAAGAAGATTTGTCCTCAAATCTTGTACGTTGTTGAATTCAGAGATGGGAGGTAAAATATTGACCTTCTTCGTTTGAAACGAAATTACTTCGTCCTCCATATTCTTGTTATCCTCAAAATAAGGAACTGCAAAATTCGGGACTTCTAATTTTATGGGAATAGACTCCTCGATTAGCGTAGTCACTAACTCCTCTCCCACAAGAATTTCCTTTTCTTCAACAATTTCGAGATGTTGGTCTTTTTTCTTCTTCTTTTGTTGGAAGGTCAGGTGTTCAAACCAGATACAAAATTTTTCTGTCAAAACATCCCATTTCTTGTCAAGGGC
Organism: Urtica dioica subsp. dioica; assembly: GCF_054948205.1. Taxonomy (NCBI): domain Eukaryota; kingdom Viridiplantae; phylum Streptophyta; class Magnoliopsida; order Rosales; family Urticaceae; genus Urtica; species Urtica dioica. Next base: position 3,086,501 of record NC_142764.1, on the reverse strand, counting down.
CTCTACCCTTTTCTTTTCAGCAATACTTTTGGACTGTTGATTTTCTTCAATTCGATCCAATCTCTTCATAATTTTTTTTGTTTCTTTCGAAATTATATCATTTGCCACACTCAAAAACTCATCAAAATCCATCTTTTTTTTTTTGGATTCTTCTTTCTTTTTTTTTTCTTTTTTTTTGTTCAGACCCCAATTTTTTTTTTTTTTTTTGGATCTGTCTCTTTTTTTTTTTTTTTTTTTTCTGGAAAAGGTACTTCAAAAAAAAAAAAAGGAATACAAATAAAATGAAAAAAATAGAAAATTGGATAAGCAGACCTAAACGTAGAGCACAGCTCTGATACCACTTGATATGAACCTCGATCGACTTGCTCCGAGACCCAATATCCCAAATAGCACAGCGGCAGATCGTTCTACGAATGAGGAACGAGGGTGGAATGAATGACGCCACGAACGGTTGCGAAAGACCGTCTGATGAGTCGGGTTTGAACGCCACAAGAATAGTCTTGATAAGTTCGATAAAAGTTCATAAGAACTCAAGAGAAGACTCTCATTTTTTTTTTATAAAAATCTGGATCCCTTTCATTCAGCTTGAAACCTCCTTTAAATAAGAAAATACAAAGCAAATTCGGAGTACATTGTTGCCCTAGTTTAAATGGGCCTACAAAACATTATTTAGGCCTGATAACATTAAAATTAAAAGCCTAACTTAATACCTAACACACATGGGCTTCATTAAGCATAACTAAAGCCCAAAAACACTTTAAAATGACTCTAACTTCATCTATTATTTTTAACTACGAAAATAATAAATAAATAACTCAAACTGCTTAAAATGACATGAATAAGCTTTCCTTTATTTGCGCCGCCCTTGGCCTCGTGGTTGGGTTTTCTTCTTGCATCGCTTTTGGCTCTAGCTTTATATTTCTTCCATTCATCTTTGCTTAAGCCATGAAACTCTTCTTTGAAGTCGTCAACTCTTGAATTTGGAATTGGCTCCTTGAAACGCCTTTGTTTCTTTGCATGTGGGATCACATCAGATTTTGTTTTTCATGACCCCATCTTTTCTTTCACTCCCCACTTCTCTCTCGGGTTTTCTCTCTGGGACTCTCTCTTTTTTTCTCTCTGTTTTTACCTCATCCCTTGGTTCCTTTCCCTTCTCTAGAGCCCTAAACCTTTCCCTCTCTTGTTGCATCCTCAGTTGATCTTCATGAACTTGCTTTGGAGTAAGGGGTGCGAGGGTGATGGTACGATTCTTGTGCCTGAGGGAGTACTTGTTGGTGTAGCTGTCATGAGTCACCCTCCGATCGAATTGCCACGGCCGCCCCAAAAGAATATGCCCCGCGTCCACGGGTCACTTTTCCCTTGGAATGTTGGAATCTTCTACTTGATGCCACCAATTCCTCAGTCTTCTCTGTCCCTTTCTCCTTGCCTTCTTTCGAACATTCTTTCGTTTCGTCCTCCTCTCCTATAATCCTCCTCTTCAAAATCATTATCCATTTCATCTTCTGTCTCCTCTCGAGGCTGTCTTCGTCTTCCTCTGTTGGGAGCTTGTTGGCCTTCCTCCACTCTTTCGACACGTTCTCGGAGCGGCTCCAACTCTTCCCTCATCATCCTCCTCATCTCTCCTATCATTGCTTGCATCATCAGCCTCCGGTCTGGAATACCCTCATTTTCGTCGCCGTTGTTAGACATGGTTGCTGCAAGATATTGTTAGTAACAAAAGAAAAAAAAAACCCTCACAAAACACTCCCTCACGTGTTTACACTAAAAAAATTATCACTCTGCACTCGTGTTTGATAAAGGCGATAGTTATTCTCTCTGCCTTTTACCAGTCACTCAAACTCTCTATAGGCTCGTACCGAACTACTCAGAGACCAGAAAGGTGATGAAAGGAAATTCGAAACCGATACACCAAAACGACACAAATGACACCCAAACGACACAAACAAGAAAGACGACACCACGGAAAGTTATGACCAGGGGTCTTAAATGAGTCCCAAAAACAATTCTCCCAAGGTGCGACAATCAGCCCAAAATGTTGACAAATGGGCGAAAAAAAATTCGATAGGATGTAGGGTACCTTAAAACGCTCCAAAACACATAAGGACTCTATCAGCGAAATAAAATTTCTTGAGGTCAAAAATACTTTTTTTTTTTCAGATCCCTTTTTTTTTTTTTTGGATATCCTGGAGATAAATGTTAACCGGAATGAATTAAAAGTGAAATACCGAAATTGATTGTGAACAACACAAAAACAGAAAGTGAATGGAAATGATTATGCAAATAAAGGAGAATAAATGAAATCTGCAAACAATTGAAAGACCGAAATCAAGAAACTATGAAATAAAGAAATTTCCGAAATCAAATGCTAAAAATCTGGAAACTGAATAAGAATTGACTTCTGAAAATAGACTTCGACAATTAAAACGAAAATTATGATCTCCACGGATTCCTTTTTTTTTTCTTTTTTTTGTTCGGATCTCTCTCTCTTTTTTTTTTTTTTTTTTTTTTTTACGCTCAAGAACGATAGACACGTAGATAACAAACACAGACCTAACCCACAAAAAAAAAATTACGTAGGGACAGACTCAACAGAACGTTTTAGGGTGATTCAACGCAAACTCAACACAACAATTACGTACGGAATGAACACAACACAAACGGAGAAGAAAAAAAACAAAGAAAATGAAACAAAGGATAAGCAGACCTAAAAGTAGAGACTAGCTCTGATACCACTTGATACGAACCTCGGCCGACTAAGCTCGAGTTCGGCCTCACGAGCTCGACCTCGGCCTCACGAGCTCGACCTCGTCCCCACGAACTCGACCTCGGCCCCACGAGCTCGACCTCGGCCCCACGAGCTCGACCTCGGCCTCGCGAGCTCGACCTCGGCCTCGCGAGCTCGACCTCGGCCCCACGAGCTCGACCTCGGCCCCACGAGCTCGACCTCGGCCCCACGAGCTCGACCTCGGCCCCACGAGCTCGACCTCGGCCTCGCGAGCTCGACCTCGGCCCCACGAGCTCGACCTCGGCCCCAGGAGTTCGACCTCGGCCTCACGAGCTCGACCCCGAGCATCCAATCGGTAAAGCTCTTCAAAAGGGAACATCGACTCGCATGGCGATCTGGTCCCAAGAATTGAGCGAGTATGGGATTGAGTTCCACCCAAGAACGGCTATAAAGAGGCAGGCCTTAGCCGACTTTGTGGCAGAATTCTCCTATACTCTCGATATGGGAAGAGCAGAAAAATGACCTAAACGATGACGCATTAACTCGGAAAAGGAAGGTTGACCCGGCGGGTCCCATCTGGGAGTTGTACGTAGACGGAGCATCTAATGCTCGGGTGGCTGGCGCCGGAATAGTCCTGATTAACCCCGATGGGGAAAAGTTACGTTACGCCCTCCACTACGTCTTCCAGGCCTCCAACAATGAAGCCGAATATGAGGCGCTCATTGTCGGGATAGAGCTAGCGCAGAAGCTTGGCTCTCATAACCTGCGAACACACTCTGAGTCGCAGTTGATCGTGAACCAGGTTAAAGGGGATTACACTGCCAAGGACCCTAACATGGAGGTGGCATCTCAGCCCACTTGGATGGACTCAATTGTCGAGTTTCTGCGAAGAGGGGAACGGTATCCCCGCCTCGATTGTGACCGACAATGGAGCACAATTCGACAACGCACGAGTAAGAGATATCTACGATCAACTAAAGATCAGCAAGACCTTCTCCTCGCCGCGTCATCCTCAGGCCAACGGCCAGGTCGAAGCAGTCAACAAGACTATCAAGAGAATTCTTAAAAAGAAGCTCGAATACAGGAAAGGCGCCTAGGCCGAGGAATTGCCGTTCGCCCTATGGGCTTACTGGACAACCGTGCGAAACGCCACCGGCGAAACGCCATTCTCCCTCGCGTATGGGATCGAGGCCGTGGTTCCGATCGAAACCGAGATACCCACGTTCCGAGTCGATACGTTCGACGAAGCAAACAACGACGAGGCCATGCGCCTGGAGTTGGATCTGATCGACGAAAAGAGATCAGAAGCATTCAGATGCTTCGCTGCACAGAAGAGCAAGGTCGAAAGATACTACAACTCCAAGATCAAAAGGCGAACCTTTGCCGTCGGAAGCCTTGTACTCAGACGAGTTTTCCAGAACACACAAGTTCAAGGCACCGGCGCCCTAGGCCCGAACTGGGAAGGCCCCTATAGAGTCCGAAAAGTCATTCACGACGGGACATACTACATCGAGCACACAGACGGAACTCCGATTCGCCACCCGTGGAATGCGGAACACTTGAGGCAGTACTACCAGTAGCTAGCGTTCCCCACGTTTTATCGCTTTTATTTCCCATTTTCAATAAGGCCTACGAGCCAATGTTTTAGGACTTTAAATTTCTCGCAAATTTTTCGCAAACATATTAAAATTCGAGTTTTCCATTTCAAAATTCGTCTTGTGCAAGTTTTCCGGTTATAAAAAATTAAAACTTATAACCCCAAAACTTGGGGGGGCTAGCAACGGTAAGGAAACCCTAAAAAAGAACACGCTCCACCAAAAATTTTTAAGACGCCTACATGGCGCAACCAAGACGCCTACATGGCGCACCTGAGACGCCTACATGGCGCACTTGAGATGCCTACATGGTGTCCCTAAGACGTCTACATGGTGCAACCAATACGCCTACATGGCGCAACCAAGACGCCTTCATGGCGCAACCAAGACGCCTTCATGGCGCACCTAAGACGCCTACATGGTGCACCTAAGACGCCTACATGGCGCACTCAAGACGCCTACATGGCGCACGTAAGACGCCTACATGGCGCAATCAAGTCGTCTCTCGAGACGCACGTAAGACGCCTACATGGCGCACCTAAGACGCTTACATGGCGCACTCCAGACGCCTACATGGCGCACGTAAGACGCCTACATGGCACAACCAAGTCGTCTCTCGAGACGCACCTAAGACGCCTACATGGCGCACCCAAGACGCCTACATGGCGCACTAAGACGCCTACATGGTGCACTTAAGACGCCTACATCGCGCACCTAAGACGCCTACATGGCGCACCTAAGACGCCTACATGGCGCACGTAAGACGCCTACATGGTGCAACTTAAGACGCCTACATGGCGCACTATAGAGGCCTACATGGCGCACTTGAGATGCCTACATAGCGCAACCTAAGACGCCTACATGGCGCAACTCAAGACGCCGACATGGCGCACTTAAGACGCCTGCATGGCGCGACCTAATACGTCTACATGGCGCAATCCGGCACACATAAGGTGCCTACGCGGCATGGCTGACTCGCAGTTGAAAAATCTCGTAGAACGCAAACCATCCAAGCGGCTGGCGTGTCTGAAGTGAGATCCTGCTGAGATAAAAGAACTGGCAAGACCATTGACACAACACTTGCCTATCGAAACATGCCATGACAAATGAATGAGCAAAAACATTCATAAAAATAAATAACGTCTCATAAAAGAAAGGGCGACCGCCCCGAAAAATCCTAGAAAGCAGGCGCTAAAACAAGTGCGCTGAAAGGAAAAATCCTAGAAAGCAAGCGCTAAAACAAGTGCGCTGAAAGGAAAAACCTAAAAGAAAGCATGCGCTAAACACTTGCGCGGGAAAAATAATAAAGAAAATGTATCACTCGGCGGGATCATCGCCAATAGGATCGGCCCCGTCGAGTGGTGGGAACAGCGAGTCGAAGAAGTGGAAGGTGACCCCCCGAGATGCATTCTCGGTAGCTGTGGCGTCCCGACACTCCACCGCCGCCGCATGTCTCGCCTCTTCGACCCCGACGTCGAAATCATCTTGAAGGTCGGACGCTAACTGTTCCGCTGCAGCTTTCTCCACGGTGACCCGAGCCACCTCCTCCGCCAAGGAGTCACTCTCACGCTCCGCTCGAACACGGGCAGCTTCGCTCAATGAAAGTTGCCCTTGAAGAATACCTATTTCTTCTGTGCGCGACTCCAACTGGCGTCGAAGGTCCCGCACCTCGCTCCGAAAGACCTCCGTCGATCGAGTCGCCACTTCAAGAGATTGACGTTCCGTCGTTAGCTCCTCAGCCATTTTTGCCACGGCCGACTGAGCACGGTTGCATTTGCCCCGGGTAAACCCCAATTCCACGCAAGCCTCTTGAAGCTGGTCGCGGAGACTCGCAAACTCTGCCTTTGATTGAGAACCTCGCTCGGCACGGGCCAGCTGAAACTTCGCTTGAGCAAGCTCCTCTTCGGCAAGGCTCATCCGTCGGATGAGGTCGTGAAGGATCTTCTCGCCCCGGGTCGCTCGAGCAAGCACCTGAGAAAGCAAAAAGATAATTCAGCAAAAGACAAGGCCCTAACGAACAAAGCAAGAGAAACTTACTCTCTGTGCGTCAGACACCGTGATGAAAGAACTCCACGTCGCTGCTGGCCACGACGCTCTTCCACATCTTCATCGAAGATTGAGCGAGACCCAGGGAACATTCCCCTCTAACCTCCGCGGCCTCCACGTCGACCATCAAATTTACACGCTTCGTGTCCGAAGACGTGTCTGGAAGAGCCGAAGAAGAGGGTCGCTTCAAGGAAGCACGAGGGCCGCTCTCCGTCGAATAGTCGACATCGGGCTTCTCCCGACCATTCCGTGCCGCGATCCGAGACCGAATTGCCGCCAGCGACTTCGGGTCCCGAGAAGCCTTCGCTAAGCGAGCCCGAGCCCTCGCCCTAGCCGAGGAGGCTACAAAAGCGACAAAGTCAAAACCCTAGACTAAAAGCAAAAAAAAAAAAAAACGAAAGAGCGAAAGTCGAAATACCTGGAAGACCGTCGCTCGAGGGAGATGACGCGGCACTGGGAGCACTCTCGGTCCGCTGACTGTCGCCACAGCTAGGAGGAAAGGGCTGGAACGACCCGGTGGAAGCCATCAGCTTAGGCGAACGAAATCGTTCGACAGCCTTCCGAGCCTCCAACATTCCCCGGATCTCCTTCACGAAGTCGAGATCATCGGCCCCCGCGTCAGCAGAAAACTCGGTCAGGGGACCGAACCGGAGTGGCGCGTCGCCAAAAGCCTCCGTCGAGACCCACACCCACGGTCTTCCATTATATTTCTCCGAGTCCGTGATCAGCTTAGTATTACGGCGATCGCGGGCCATGAAGAAACCGGGTTGCCCGGGCGCAGGGAAGACCGCGATGAGATTGCGAAAGGCACTCACGGACATCACCCGCTCGGTCTGGCAATGCCACTCCTTGTGACACATTGCCACGATGCGGTAAAACGCCGGACTCATCTGACAAGCTTGCACCCCTAGTTGTGCGAGGAGCTGCTGGACGATGGGTTGGAACGGCAACCGCAACCCGCAGTTGAGACTCGTAACCGAGACTGCGGCAAATCCACGGTGAGGACGGAAAGGACGGTCGCCCTGTAAGGGACGGAGGAGCGCCACGGACGATGGAATGGCAAATGCCTCCCTGAGACCGATGAGTGTTCGGTAGGTGAGCGAGCTCGAAGCATCGACCCCCGAACAATCGAAGCCCTCGAGAGCAGCAAAGCCCTCCTCGGGATACCAATCCATCCTAGCAAGCGAATTCGCCGACACTATCGCCTCTGCGTCAGGGGTCTCGGGCTGAGCACCCCCTGGCTCCATGGAAGGGCCTCCGCCCTCTGTCACGGCCGCGGTAGCCGCCGACGGCCGTTTGGGACACTCCGGTGTGAGGCCTTCGGCCCCCGGACATGTCTCTGAATCACCTCCGGGATCTTCAGACTCAGGACCAAAATCATCCACGTAGTCAATCTCGTCAAGGACCGACTCTAGCGGAGTCGCTGCATCCACGCCCGCAATATCTCCCGGCGTGCCATGAGAATCCAAGTCGGACTTTGGCACGTCGAGGCAGGTCTTGTCGCGAGCCCCCTCGCCAACCAAGTTGATCACGAGGTGAAGAGCAGGTTCCCCGGACACGGGATGATCGACGCCCCCACCTGTGCCGCGCCCAGTTGGCGCACACTCCTCCTGAGGCTGAGGGACGGGCACGGTCGTGCCCGGCTCGCCTCCTTCGAGCCACTGCTCCACTCCACTTGGATTCTCTTCCATGTGCAGATGAACTTCCCTCAATCCGGCGAAGAGTTCATCCTCTACATGTTCAGAATCCTGAAATAAGAGAGAGAAATCAATCTCGGGATCCTCGGTTGAGAAAAGGGAAGGAATATCCATAATGCAAGCGGTAGAAAAGAAAAAAGTGTAGAGAAAGAGAGAAAAAAATAAGTGGAAGAATGAGAGAGAGGGGGGGGCCTATTTATAGACTCCTTGGGGGGGGGGGGGGGGGGGGGGGGGGGGGGGGGGGGTAGGAGTCGATATCCTACTCCCACAAGGAGAAAAACGGACGAAAAAACCTCCAAAACTCGGATTCCCCCGCACGAGCGCACCAGCCCCGCACACGGGGGCACGCCGCGCGCCATGACCGCCCGCCGCACGGGTCGCGTCGCATTGACCGCGCGCCGCGCGGGTATGCAAAAACAAAAAAATACAAAAAGATATTTTCCTTGGGTGACGGGATTTTAAAGATATTTTCCTCAAACACCCAACCGAAAAGACAAAAAAGTTCATCGCTAAGAACCTCTCGAGCGACGAACTTGGAGGACTAATGTTGTCGGTCATTTTCAGAAAACCCGAGACGCCAAGAAGACACGTCGCTCAAAGGGCCGATGGTCAGGCCGGAGGTCCTGAAGAGCGGCAAGCCTTCAAGCCCTCGCCCAAACTCTTGACTCCTTGAGTCGAGCCTAGACCCTCGAGTTGAGACTTTAGTCGGCTCCTTGAGTCGAGCCTCGACCCTCGAGTTGAGACTTGATTCAGTCTCCTCGAGTCGAGCCTCGCTCCTCGAGTTGAGCCTTGAGTCAGTCTCCTCGAGTCGAGCTTCGCTCCTCGAGTTGAGTCAGTCTCCTCGAGTCGAGCCTCGCTCCTCGAGTCGAGCCTTGAGTCAGTCTCCTCGAGTCAAACCTCGCTCCTCGAGTCGAGCCTCGACTCGGATCCTATCCGTCGAATAGATACACATTCGTGTCATAAACCCGGGATGCGAAGCCCATAATAGCTCGACGGGCCCAGAAAGGCGACGGTCGCGAAAAGCCCATGAAGACGCAGCCCAACGCGCGCCGCGCCCGGGCAAGGTCGCGCTACGCGCAGAGCGGCGCAGCCCGCACGCCGTGGGTCGCGCGCCGCGCGTGGTGCGTCGCTGCCCCTTGTGCGCCTCCACTTGAAGAAGTACACGCCCCTAGTCCCACATGGACGACGAAGGACCTTCTTAAGGTCCTCAAACACCTATATAAACCCCCTTTCACTGAGGGGGAAGCAATCCCTTCATCTCTGATCGATACGCTCGAATTCTCGCTCTCCTCTGCTTCTTTTGATGCCATCTTTGGCCTGATGCCATCAGAGGTTCTGAAGCACTCTCGGGGACTTCCCCGGACGTCGCTCCCTCTGCTCGAACGCCCTCTAGTGCTCAGACACGCTCCTAGGGTTCTCGACTAGAGTCCCCCTACGCGTCTAATACGCTACACGCGTACGCGATCTCCGAAGTTCTGAGACGCCGCCGAGGACTCCTCCGCGCCCCGTCTCCTTCATCGAGTACGCTTCTCCACCAAGGCTCCGCGCCTCACACTGCGTTACATACGCTTGAACTATGTTCTTACCTGATCCCACACACGGCCGACACACACCCTTATCCTTTTCCGAGAGGTGGGTTGATCGGAGAAAACTTAGCTCAAGACTTTCGAGTTCACATTTTTGGCCCGGGTACGATCACTTGGTCCAGCCTTGGATCGAACCGCCTGAGGTATTCAACAGTTGTTCATTTTCGTGCGACAACACTTCGTATTTCCTTATTTAAGAAGGTTTCATGAATGAGAAAGAAGACTAATTTTTTTATCCAAAAAAAAGGGTGAGAGAATTCTCTATGTTTCTTGAAGAAACTTCTGAACTTGTCGAGGTATTCCTTGTGGCGTTCATCCCCGACTTATCAAGCAAACTTACGCATTCGTTTGTGGCCTCCTCATTATTCCAAGGTTCGCATCTCTCTAGGCGTTGGGTCGTGGGGTCATCGAACTTGAGATCCTGGTTTGCGAAGGCACCAACATTGGTTCCGGGTCAACATCACATTGTTGGCGTGGTTCGTATCATTTTGTAGCAGAGCCGATCGAGTTCATCAAGGATTTCTCTATCCTTTTCGTTTTATTAAAAAAATATCGTCATTCCAGAAATTGGTTTTAGGTCAGAACTGAAACGGTCATAACTTTTTATTATGATGTCATATTTAGGTGTTTATTATATCGAATCGTAGATCTTTTTGTGCTCTATTGAATCGATTCAGGGTTTACTAGTAAATCCTGTATTTGATTCCCAAAAAAGTCAGTTTGCTATCGATTTTGAGTCCCCTAAAGGTTTCTGCTAGTTTCATCAAAATTTCCTAGTTTTCGTTGTTTATTTCCATCTTCTTAGTTCCTCTTTATTGAAGCTCTTTTTCCAGGAAAAAAGGATTAAAAAAAAAATAAAGTCAGATTAAAAATAAAAAGAAAGATAAAAATAAGTGTGGTGTCTATCTTTTTGGTTTGGTGCGTTGTGTCGCAATTGTTTGTGTTTGTTCTTTCTTGGTCGCGTTTGGACATCATTGGTTTACCTTTTGTTGTCGCACGAAAATGAACAACGATTAAATACCTCGGGCGGTTTAATCCAAGGCCGGACCAAGTGATCGCGCCCAGGCCAAAAATGGGAACTCGTAGACCGAGTTGCACCCTCCAGACCCTGAGGTGTGTTTTGGAGGGTGTAACCGTGTCAAAGGTTGGCTGCCTACGTACCCTTTAGTCGGGATCAGGTCAGAACGTAGTTCAGTTTAAATGTTGGGGCTATCTTGGGCTCAGAGGCTTGAGAATCCAAGGCTTTAGAGTAGGACCCGCACTACTACAAAATTGATTTTCTGATGCGCAAGATTATCAGATGCGACTAGTCGCATCTGATAGTCAATGAGAAGCCGAAAAAATTCGCTCAAATTGTCTTTTGATTTTGACAATCCGATGCGACTAGTCGCACCTGAAAATATGATGAAACTTTCAGGTGCGACTGTGTCGCATCAGATAGTTTTAAATTTTAGGCGGGCCTCAAATCCCCCTCTTTTATTTCATTAATCTGACGTGGCGAATGAAATTTTTATTTTTTTTTTAATTATAATCCGGTGCGACTAGTCGCACCTGAAGAATTATCAGATGCGACTAGTCGCACCTGAAGAATTATCAGGTGCGATTCTGTCGCACCTGATTATTAGGGTTTTGTTTAAAAACCCAGGTCGACTCTTCTTCTCCGTAGCCGCTGAAACTTGTTTTTTTTTTTTGTAAACTCGTTTTTCTCTCTCCCTCTCTGCGAATTTCTCTTCTCCGTCCTCATTAGCCGACTATTCCTCCGTCCCTCTCTTCTCCGACTATTCCTTCGCCTAAGAACACTTCGCCAACCACCACAAGCGCCCGTCTCAGGTTCCGCTGCCTCAGCCGGCCACCGGACCACCACAAGCTCCCGCTCCGATCGACATCCTCAGGTTATCTATCTCTCTCTCTCTCACTCTATCTCTGGCTCTCTCTTTCTCTCACTAATTTTCTATGTTTCATCAGCCGGAGCTCATCCACCGTCTCCGCCGTCTCGCCGTGCGCTCAGCCCCGGCCCCGCTGCCTCCGAGTCACCACTGCCTCTCTCTCTCACTCGGTATTTCTCTCTCTCACTCCCTCTCTGCCTCGCTCCCTCTCTGCCTCGCTCTCTCTCACAGCCACGTACCCGTACCCGCCTCACAGCCACGTACCCGTGCGTCTCTGGTCCTCTGCCTCGTACCCGGCTACCGGACCTCCGCCTCATCCGGCCACCGGACCTCGCCAGTCACCACTGCCACCGTCCCTGCTCCGGCCACCAGGTTATCTCTCTATCTCTCTCTCTCACTCTATCTCTGGCTCTCTCTTTCTCTCACGGCAATTTTGCTCTGTTTTGTCCAGCTCCGCCATCGGACCTCACCATCTCCGCTATCCCTGCTCCATCTCCGACAGCGCCTCAGCCACCGGACCTCACCGTCTCTGCTGAATCTCCAACGCAAGGTTAGTGTTTTTATTTATTTTTCCTGTTTAAGTATATATACATATATATATATATATATATATATATATATATTACTAATTCATATATGAATATATGTGTAATAATATATGTATATATATATATGTGTGTTTGTATATTGCATATGTGTTTAGTTTATATGTGTTACTAATTATAGTATTATATATTGTGTTAAGTAATTTTAATTGGATTAGTTTAATTTAATGTGTAACTTAATTAGTATTAATTTGATAATTAATTTAACATGTTTAATTAGTAATTTGGTTAAGTTTAATAATTCTATTAGTTTAGGTTAATTTATAGGATAGTTCTGGATGGTTTGTGTATGTTTTTAAATAATTTTGCAGGTTTTTGGTTTGTAATAATAGGGGAAACTCTGCCGAAATTTCGGTAGAGTTTCGAATTAATTAGTTTAAAAACTCCCAACTTATTCAATCCGAGCTCAAAATAACATAGAATTCATAATCTCTCTTTCATTTTGTTCTCCGTCGTCCTTTATCAATAACTCTTCCAAACTTTCATTTCTCGCTCTCATTCACCGAAATGTCCAATCCAAGTGGAGATTGGATCACGGAGAATAATCGGGTGACATTGCAGTACAAAACCGGTGTTAACGAGTTTATTCGCGCTGCAAGAAGATTTCCTAACGAAAATGGCAAATATCGGTGTCCTTGCAAACCTTGCAACAACGTGAGATGACACGACATCGGGGTTGTCAGGAATCATTTGCTGAACAAGGGGTTTACCCCAGGCTACACAAAATGGTATCATCACGGCGAGCTCGAGCGTGTCGTCCTTCCTCATGAAGAAGATTCCATCGGAGGAACAGATCAGAGAGGAATAGGAGGATTGCACGGTGCTGTGGAGGATATCAGGGATCACGAGGATTTCGACGATGCTACGGAGCCGACCCAGAGCGAGGTGCGTGCAGAGGAGCAAGTGGAAGACCTCTTCGCCGAGTTGGAAGCAGTATTGTACCCTGGATGCAAAGAGTTTTCTTCTTTTTCGTTCTTGGTTTCGTTGATGCACCTCAAAGTCACGAACCATTAGACGAACAAGTCGTTTACAGAACTCTTGCAGCTCTTGAAGAAGTCTGATCCAGCTGGTAATCGAATTCCGAAGAAGCATTACGAGGCAAAGGCGAAGCTGAAGCGTTTTGGCATGGGATACGAGATGATCGATCCGTGTATTAACGATTGTTGTCGCACGAAAATGAACAACGATTAAATACCTCGGGCGGTTCGATCCAAGGCCAGACCAAGTGATCGCGCCCAGGCCAAAAATGGGAGCTCGTAGACCGAGCTGCACCCTCCAGACCCTGAGGTGTGTTTTGGGGGGTGTGACCGTGCCAAAGGTTGGCTGCCTACGTACCCTTTAGTCGGGATCAGGTCAGAACGTAGTTCAATTTGTGTATGGGGGCTATCTTGGGCTCAGAGGCTTTGGGAACCCAAGTGTTTAGAGTAGGACCCGGCTCGTAGCTTCTGGTGAAGACTTTAGAGGGGTCGCGTGCTCGTAGCTCGGAGTTCTAGCTCAAGGGCCAAGAAGCTGGAGGGTAGTGCGTACTGCAGAAGCTCGGGTAGCAGAAGAGGAGCGCGCTCCCTCTCGTGGAGGGGGGTCCTTGTTTCTGAGCCGAGTGAAGAGGAGTGCGCGCTCTTGGAATGTCACAAGAGTACGAGAGAATTCTTCAGAGAAGAGAAGTATTGTTCTCGAAAATGTATGAATGTGTCCTCATTTTTCTCCCCTAGGGGGGGGGTATTTATAGTATTTGAGGGGAGGCCTTGGGCCGGCCCCTTGAGGCCCACCGGGTGGCCGGGAGCGAGGCGCGCGAGGCCTCACGCCCAAGAGGGCGCAGGGCGCGCGGGACATGTCGCCTGGATGGGCGCGGGGCATGCCTGGTAGCGGGCGTGCCCGGCCGAGGTGGCAAAGACGCTCGGCCGAGGTGGCCGAGCTGACGAAGACGCTTGGCCGAGGTGGCTGAGCCGGTGAAGACGCTCGGCCGAGGCGGCCGAGCTGGCGAAGGCGCTCGGCCGAGGCGGCCGAGGTGGCAAAGGTGCTCGACCGGGGTGGCCGAGGTGGCAGGGACACCCGGCTGAGGCAGCAGGGGCGCTCGGTCGTGGCGCCGAGGTGCGCGCAGGCCAGGAGGCTGGGGTGCGCGGGAGTGTGCACGCGGGCCTGGAGGCCGGGGCGCAGGGTGCGCGTGAGCCAGGCGCGATAGGGCGCGCTGCGGCCCATTGGGCCGGGGGCCTTAGGGCCGGGGGCGCAGGTGCGCGCGCGCCGGCCGTGCCAGGCTGTGGGTGCGTCGGGGCGCTCGGGCCTGGTGGGCCGGGGCCCGTTGGGCTCCCGGCCGGCCTTAAATCGTTTTTGAATTTCTGGTGTTCCGAAAATGACCGGTAACATTAGCCCCCCAAGTTTATGGCTTACGGGACGTAAGTCGTGAACTTTAGAAAAGAAAAGGGCGTTGAGGTAATTTCACCTTCGATCACATGTGATCGTCCGCACGCATATCTTTTGTGGCCGGACCCCCCCGGGGCCGGACCGGGCCGGTCGGGCAGCAAGACATGCACGCGGCCTGGCGCTGGGGGATTGGCGCGCGCGCGAGGCCGGCCCGCGGGTCGGGCCTTGTGTTGCGCGCGCAGGGGGAAGGAGCAGGGTTTGCTCCTCCTCTCTATAAATAGGAGAGTCCCCGCTCTCTCTATTCACACTGGCGGCCTGCGGGTAATCGGAAAATTCCTTTGAATTTGAAATTTCCCCCGAGCAGTTGACTTTTTTCTTGATGGGGAGTGAGCTTGTTTCCCATGTCCATGATCCCGAGGTTGACCCTACCTGCCCTCTCCCAAATTTTGGGGGGATGGCCAAGTGTCCCTTTGAGGAACTCGACGGGATTCCCATTATCCTGGTGGAAGGGCGTGGTGTTGAAGGGCGACATCGCTTTCTTCCAGGCGGGTGTTACCGACGCTTAGAGGGTCAGTACTTCTGTTTGTTTCGTTATAAGCATGGGTTTTAGTTTTAACCCTTGCTTCTTTGTCGTCGCAGGCGTATGTGAGGGCCGTGCAAAGCGACAGGATTTTGCACGACTTCATCCTGCGCTTCGGTGCATCTCAGGAGGAGCTCGCCCGGACGAAGGCTAGGTTGGCTCAGGTCGAGCGAGGTTCGCACCCGGGGGCGGAGACCGAGACGCTTTGAGACCAGCTTCGAGAGGCCAAGGTGGAACTCTAGATCGCACATGGCCAGCGCGACGAAGCCCACCTGTCAGTGGCCAAGATGGCGGGCGAGCTCACCGAAGAACGGCGAGCTTGCGAGGTGGCGACCCGATCAGCGGAGATTTTTCGCACTGAGGTAACCGACCTTCGGAGGAACCTGGATGCTCGATCCGATGCCTTGGAGACGTCGCACCGCCAGCTTACCTCGAGCGAAGCGGCGCGTGTTAGGGCGGAGCGCGAGCGCGACTCTCTGGCGGAGGAAAACACTCGACTCTATTCCCAGCTTGCTGAAGCGAAGCGGAGAGCGTCCGACTTGCAGGATGACTACGACATAGGGACCGAGGAAGCCCGTCGTGCCGGAGCGGTGGAATGTCGAGACGTGACCGCAGCCGAGAACGAGGCCCGGGGGGTCACTTTTGACTTCTTCGACACTTTGTTCCCTCTGTTGGACGACGGTGCTCCTTGAATCGAGTGGCTTTCTTTTTCAGCGCGCATGTTTAGCACTTTGCTTTCTCTTCCTATTTCTAGGGTTTTTTTTAACGCACTTTTTGTTCAGCACGTGTTTATCAGAGTCGTGGCTCTTTTTATTTATGAGATATTTTCGTTGTTTTCATGTTGAATGCTATCTCATTTTTCGAGCAATTTTTACTCGCATGTGCCTTCTTTGTGGGCTATCGTGGCCCAGCGACTTCGCTTCGTGCCTTTCGGCGATCGAAGAGGTCGTACCGGGTAGTCCCCGGGGGCTTTGCATCCGTGCCATTGGCGACTGGACGTGTAAGTCGCGCCGGGTTGGGCCGGCGTCTTTTGGAGCCCGTGCTTTTAAGCGACCGAGCTCGCCGGGTTAGGCCGGCGTCTTCGAGCTCGCACTGCTTGAGCGACCGAGCTCGCCGGGTAAGGCCGACGTCTTTGAGCTTGCGCTGCTGAGCGACCGAGCTCGCTGGGTTAGGCCGGCGTCTTTGAGCTCGTGCTGTTTGAGCGGCCGAGCTCGCCGGGTCAGGCCGGCGTCTTCGAGCTCGCGCTGTTTGAGTGACCGAGCTCGCCGGGCTAGGCCGGCGTCTTTGGGTTCGTGCCCTGAAGCAAGCGAACGCGCTTTGCGTCAGGTTTAGGCCGACGTCTTTTTAGTGTTCGCGCCCTGGAGCGTCGGAACGTAGGTGCGCAGGGTTAGGCCGGCGTCTTTTTAGTGTTCGCGCCATTGAGCGTCGGAACATAGGTGCGCCGGGTTAGGCCGGCGTCTTTTTGGGTGTTCGCGCCCTTGAGCGTCGGAACGTAGGTGCGCCGGGTTAGGCCGGCGTCTTTTTAGTGTTCGCGCCATTGGGCGTCGGAACATAGGTGCGCCGGGTTAGGCCGGCGTCTTTTTTGGGCCCGCTCACCCTGGAGTGAGCGAACTCGGGTGCGTTGGGTTAGGCCGACGTCTTTTGGGCTCGCTCACCCTGGATTGAGCGAACGCATGTGCGTCGGGTTAGGCCGACGTCTTTTGAGCTCGCTCACCCTGGAGTGAGCGAACGCGGGTGCGTCGGGTTAGGCCGACGTCTTTTGGGCTCGCTCACCCTGGGGTGAGCGAATGCGGTTGCGCCGGGTTAGGCCGACGTCATTTACTCAAACCACATGCGCCGGGTTAGGCCGGCGTCTTTTGGTGTTCGTGCCCTGAGGCTAGCGAACCTTAGTTTGGCTCAAATTTGGCCTTTTTCGTGTTTGAGGCAGCGCCTTTACGCGACTTACATGCGTCTCAGAAGACGTCTTTCACCTGCGCCTTTACGCGTCTTACGGCACGCCGGGAAGGCCGACGTTTTACTCGAACCTGTATGCACGAAGGGCCGTCGGGGTCTGAGTTTCCTAAGTCTGTATCCCCGTGGGGGACTTAGGCCTTGTGCGTCGGGTTAGGCCGACGTCTTTTGGGCCCGCTCACCCTGGAGTGAGCGAACGCGGGTGCGTCGGGTTAGACCGACGTCTTTTCTCGGACCCATAAATCTGATGGGCCATCGGGGGCCCGAGCTTCTTAAGCCTTTGTCTCCCATGAGTGGGGGGCTTAAGGGTTTTTTTTTTGAAGGGTCGGCACGAGGAGTATCAGTCCTCTCGTAGACTCGGAGCTCGACTTGAGGAGGCGCAGATTCGGTGTGGGGAGTACCAGTCGGCTTGACGGACTCGGAGCTCATCTCGAGGAGCGAGCTCGACTCGAGGAGCGAACTGGACTTAAAGAGCGAGCTCGACTTGAGGAGCGAGCTCGACTCAAGGAGCGAGCTCGACTTGAGGAGCGAACTGGGCTCGAGGAGCGAATTGGACTCAAGGAGCGAGCTCGACTTGAGGAGCGAACTTGAGCTCGACTCAAGGAGCGAGCTCGACTTGATGAGCGAGCTCGACTCGAGGAGCGAACTGGACTCAAGGAGCGAGCTCGACTTGAGGAGCAAACTTGAGCTCGACTCAAGGAGGGAGCTCGACTTGAGGGGCGAACTGGACTCAAGGAGAGAGCTCGACTTGAGGAGCGAGCTCGACTTGAGGAGCGGGCACGACTTGAGGAGCGAGCTCGACTTGAGGAGCGAGCTCGACTCGAAGAGCGAACTTGAGCTCGACTTGAGGAACGAGCTCGACTCAAGGAGCGAGCTCGACTTGAGGAGCGAACTGGGCTCGAGGAGCGAATTTGGACTCAAGGAGCGAGCTCGACTTGAGGAGCGAACTTGAGCTCGACTCAAGGAGCGAGCTCGACTTGAAAAGCGAGTTCGACTCGAGGAGCGAACTGGGCTCGAGGAGCGAATTGGACTCAAGGAGCGAGCTCAACTTGAGGAGCGAACTTGAGCTCGACTCAAGGAGCGAGCTCGACTTGAGGAGCGAGCTCGACTCGAGGAGCGAACTGGACTCAAGGAGTGAGCTCGACTTGAGGTGCGAGCTCGACTCGAGGAGCGAACTGGACTCAAGGAGCGAGCTCGACTTGAGGAGCGAACTTGAGCTCGACTCAAGGAGCGAGCTCGACTTGAGGGGCGATCTGGACTCAAGGAGAGAGCTCGACTTGAGGAGCGAGCTCGACTCGAGGAGCGAACTCGACTCGAGGAGCGAACTGGACTCAAGGAGCGAGCTCGACTTGAGGAGCGGGCTCGACTTGAGGAGCGGGCTCGACTCGAAGAGCGAACTTGAGCTCGACTCAAGGAGCGAGCTCGACTTGAGGAGCGAACAGGGCTCGAGGAGTGAGCTCGTCTTGAGGAGCGAGCTCGACTCAAGGAGGGAGCTCGACTTGAGGAGCGAGCTTGACTTGAGGAGCGAGCTCGACTCGAGGAGCGAGCTCGACTCGAGGAGCGAACTCGACTCAAGGAGCGAACTGGACTCAAGGAGCGAGCTCGACTTGAGAAGCGAGCTCGACTTGAGGAGCGAGCTCGACTCAAGGAGCGAGCTCGACTTGAGGAGCGAGCTCGACTCGAGGAGCGAACTGGGCTCGAGGAGCGAGCTCGACTCGAAGAGCGAGCTTGAGCTCGACCCGAGGAGCGAGCTCGACTCGATGAGCGAACTGGGCTCGAGGAGCGAGCTCGACTCGATGCCGGCATCGTTGAGCTTGCTCTGGTGAGCGATCGAACTCGCCGAGTTAGGTCGAACTAAGCCTCATCCCGGAAGTGGGGAGCTTAAGGTTTTTACCTCTTTTTTTTTTATTTTGGCCGTGAATTCTTGAGTGTATGTCGCAGGACCCATTAGCCCCCCAAGTTTTTAGTTTACAGGCCGTGCCGTGATGACTAAAAACTTTTTTTTTTTATAAAATGGGTAAAAAAGACCGCAAACTTTTTTTTTATTGATTTTTGCTAACGGGGAACATCCTTGAACAGTGGCACATAGGCCTTTATTGAATAAGGGAAATCAGAGCAATAATGAGGGGAGTTGATCACTGGTGGTACAGCCTCAAGTGTTCGGCGTTCCACGGGTGCCGGATTGGAGTTCCGTCCGTGTGTTCGATGTAGTAGGTCACGTCGTGTATGACTTGTCGGACTCTATACGGTCCTTCCCAATTTGGGCCTAGGACTCCGGCGCATTGCACTTGGGTGTTTTGGAACACGCGTCTGAGTACAAGGCTGCCGACGGCGAAGATCCGCCTTTTGACTTTGGCGTTGTAGTATCTCTCGACCTTTCGCTTTTGTGCAGCGAGTCTGGTGAGAGCCTCGGATCTTTTCTCGTCGATTAGATCCAGTTCGAGGCGCATGGCTTCATCATTTTCTTTTTCGTCGAAAGTGTCAACCCGATAGGTGGGGACTTCTATTTCCATGGTGACCACCGCCTCAATCCCAAAAGCTAGGGAGAAGGGGGTCTCTCCGGTGGCGTTTCGAACGGTCGTTCGATAGGTCCATAGGATGAAAGGCAGTTCTTCAGCCCAGGCGCCTTTTTTGGCTTCGAGCTTTTTCTTGAGTTTGCTCTTAATCGTCTTGTTGACGGCTTCCACTTGGCCATTAGCCTGTGGATGTCGCGGGGATGAGAATGTTTTGCTTATCCCTAGTTGGGCGCAGATCTCTCTAACCCTCGCGTTGTCGAACTGCGCGCCGTTATCATTCACGATTGACGCGGGGATGCCGTGGCGGCATATTATGGACTTCCAGATGAAGTCCGTAGTGTTGGCCTCGGTGAACCTGGCCAGAGGCTCGGCTTCGACCCACTTGGTGAAGTAGTCGATAGCGACGATGGCGTATTCGTATTGCCTCGGAGCTTTGGGAAGCTTGCCGATAATGTCTACGCCCCATTTTGCGAAGGGGCGTGGAACAACGATGCTTCTTAGGGGAGATGGCGGCTGTCGTGGAACGTTGGAGAAACGTTGACACTTGTCGCACTTTCTCGCCCAGTCGTAGGCGTCTTTTTTCATCGTTGGCTAGAAATAGCCTTGTCGAAGCGTTTTGACCGCGAGGGACCTTCCAGCGGCGTGGTTTCCGAAGAGGCCTTCGTGGATCTCGCGGAGGACCTTGGTCGACTCGACGCTGTTGAGACATCGGAGCAACGGGGTTGAATACCCGCGCTTGTACAAGGCTTCGCCTCTCAACACGTATTTGGATGCGAGGGCTTTTAGCCTGTCGGCTTCTTTGCGGTCTTCGGGAAGTACCCCTCTTCGCAAGAAGTCCGTAAGCGGGGTCATCCAAGTTGGATGAGCGGCGCTCTCAATCGTTCCCACCTCGTCACGTGAGACGGATGGTCGCGAGAGAGACTCGATTGGGATGGTTCCCAACCCATCTTCGGTGACACCGGATCCGAGGCGAGCTAAGGCATCAGCCTCGGAGTTCTCTTCTCGTGGGATCTGGATGATCTCGAACCAGGAGAAGGCATCTAGCTTGGCATTTGTCTTTGCCAAGTAGGCGATCATGTTAGGTTCTTTGGCAACGTAGTCGCCTTTAACCTGATTTACGATTAACTGCGAGTCACAGTGTATTCGTAAATTCTGTACGTTGAGCTTTTGAGCGAGCTCCAGCCCTACGATGAGGGCTTCGTACTCGGCCTCATTGTTTGAGGCCTGGAATCCGTAGTGGAAGGCGTAGCGTAACTTTTCCCGGTCGGGGTTTGTCAGAATCACGCCGGCGCCTGCTCCTTGGGCATTAGATGCCCCGTCTACGTGTAGTTCCCAGATGGGACCCGTAGGGTCGACCTTTCTCTTTCGAGCCGACAAGTCGTCGGTCGAGCCGTCTTCTGCTCTTCCCATGTCGGGAGTGTAGGAGAATTCTGCCACGAAATCAGCTAAGGCTTGAGCCTTTATTGCCGGCCTCGGATGAAACTCAATCCCGTACTCGCTCAATTCTTGGGACCAGATCGCCACGCGAGTCGATGTTCCCTTTTGAAGAGCCTTACCGATTGGGTGTCCGGTTCGGACAACGATTGGGTGAGCCTGGAAGTATGGGCGTAGCTTTTTGGCGGCTATGAGGAGAGCAAGAGAGAGCTTCTCTATCTCTGTATAACGCGTTTCGGCGTCAAGTAGGGTGTTGTCGCCGTTTTTCGGACAACGATTTAGGAGCCGCGGGCGGTCAGACCCAAGGTCGGACCGAGTGGTCTCGCCCGGGCACGAGCGTGTCGGACTTGATGGCCCAAGTCGTCCCTTAGCTGTCGGTGGTGTCTGAACTCGCCGGGGTACCTGGAAAGGATGAGAGAACCGTGAGCTAAAAAGGGAAAATAGAGGGTTTAGGTGTTTAGAGGCCGAGACCTGAGAGAAACGAGCGAGGTACGAGCTCGGCAGCGTTTCAGTACTCAAGAATGGATTTTTGGATTACCTTTTGAAGAGAGTGGGCCTCTCGTATTTATATGCGACCAAAGGGGTCATTGGTGGGCCCTTTGGCCGAGTGAAGCAAATGGCCGAGTATAGCCCTTGGCAAAGGATAATGCAGGTTGACGTCAATGGCATGTCCTAGGGAGAGGATAATGCGGGTTGACGTCAGTGGCATGTCTTTGGCAGAGGATAATGCAGATCGGCGTCAGCGGCATGCCCTTTGGCAGAGGATAATGTAGGCTGGCGTCAGCGGCATGCCCTTTGGTAGAGGATAATGTAGGCTGGTGTCAGCGGTATGTCCTTTGGCATAGGATAATGTAGGCTGGCGTCATTGGCGTGTTCCTTCGCCGAGGATGGGCCTCTGACACCGAGGTCGAGCTCGAACAAGGGCGAGCTGACGAGCTCGACTACGGGCTAAGTGACGAGCTAGACCAAGGGCGAGCTGGCAAGCTCGACCGAGTGAAGTGACGAGCTCGACCAAGGGCGAGCTGACGAGCTCGACTAAGGGCGAAGGGACGAGCTCGACCAAGGGCGAGCTGGCGAGCTCGACCAAAGGCGAGCTGACGAGCTCGACCAAGGGCGAGCTGATGAGCTCGACCGAGCGAAGTGACGAGCTCGACCGAGGGGGAGCTGACGAGCTCGACCGAGGGCGAAGGGACGAGCTCGACCAAGGGCGAGCTGGCGAGCTCGTTCAAGGGCGAGCTGACGAGCTCAACCAAGCGAAGGGACGAGCTCGACCAAGGGCGAGCTGGCGAGCTCGATCAAGCGAAGGGGCGAGCTTGACCGAGTGCGAGCTGGCGAGCTCGACCAAAGGCGAGCTGACGAGCTCGACCAAGGGCGAGCTGATGAGCTCGACCGAGCGAAGTGACGAGCTCGACCGAGGGGGAGCTGACGAGCTCGACCGAGGGCGAAGGGACGAGCTCGACCAAGGGCGAGCTGGCGAGCTCGATCAAGGGCGAGCTGACGAGCTCGACCAAGCGAAGGGACGAGCTCGACCAAGGGCGAGCTGGCGAGCTCGATCAAGGGCGAGCTGACGAGCTCGACCAAGCGAAGGGGCGAGCTTGACCGAGTGCGAGCTGGCGAGCTCGACCAAGGGCGAGCTGACGAGCTCGACCAAGGGCGAGCTGATGAGCTCGACCGAGCGAAGTGACGAGCTCGACCGAGGGCGGGCTGACGAGCTCGACCGAGGGCGAAGGGACGAGCTCGACCAAGGGCGAGCTGGCGAGCTCAATCAAGGGCGAGCTGACGAGCTCGACCAAGCGAAGGGGTGAGCTCGACCGAGTGAAGTGACGAGCTTGACCAGGGGCGAGCTGACGAGCTCGACCAAGGGCGAGCTGACGAGCTCGACCAGGGCCGAGCTAACGAGCTCGACTAAGCGAAGTGACGAGCTCGACCAAGGGCGAGCTGACGAGCTCGACCAAGGGCGAAAGGGCGAAGTGATGAGCTCGACCAAGGGCGAAGTGACGAGCTCGACCAAGGGTGAGCTGATGAGCTCGACTAAGCGGAGCGAAGTGATGAGCTCGACCAAAGGCGAGCTGACGAGCTCGACCAGGGGCGAAGGGACGAGCTCGACCAAGGGCGAGCTGACGAGCTCGACCAAGCGAAGGGGCGAGCTGAGGCCGAGGTCGGCCTCGCGGGGCCGAGCTCGGTTTTTGGGCCGAGGCTGTCGGGCCGGCCCTCGTCCGAACAGGCCCACGGGCCGATCAATGGCCTGGGCAAGTCTGACCGCTTTTTCCCCTATGACTGGTCGCGATTGGGACTGGGCCGATAACATAGGGCTTTGCTTATGTAGAAGATGGGCCATTGAGCCCTATCTTCTTCACGGGTCAGCACTGCGCTCACATTTCTTGATGGTGAGGTAGATGTAAAGCGTCTCGCCTTCTTTTGGCTTGGAGAGGAACGGAGGTGTCCCGAAGTAGGCCTTCATTTCTTGGAAGGCCTTCTCGCACTCGTCCGTCCATTCAAAGCCGTCCGTCTTCTTAATTGCTTTGAAAAACGGTTGACATTTGTCGGTTGCTTTGGCCACAAAACGCGATAGGGCGGCAATCCGACCGGTCAGACTTTGGACTTCCTTGACACGTCGCGGGGACTTCATGTCAAGGAGTGCCTTGATATACTCGGGGTTCGCTTCGATACCTCGACGGCTAACTATGTAGCCTAGGAACTTCCCGGACTCGACCCCGAACACACATTTGTTGGGGTTGAGCTTCATTTTGTACCGGCGGAGGATTAAGAACATCTCCCTCAGGTTGTCTACGTGGTTGGTAGCCAGTAGGCTTTTAACGAGCATGTCGTCCACGTACACTTCCATGGTCTTGCCGATTAGGTCGGCAAAGATCCGGTTTACCAATCGTTGGTAAGTAGCTCCTGCATTCTTAAGGCCGAAAGACATGACCTTGTAGCAGTAGAGGCCGCGATCAGTGACAAAGGTGGTCTTGATCTCATCGGGCTCGTGCATTCGTATCTGGTTATATCCCGAGTAGTCGTCCATGAAACTTAGGAGTTCATGTCCTACCGTGGCGTCGACCAGTTGTTCGATGCGTGGGAGTGGAAAGCAATCTTTCGGGCAGGCTTTGTTAAGATCTTTGTAATCTATGCAAATGCGCCACTTCCCGTTGGGCTTTTTGACCATGACCATATTGGCCACCCACTTTGGGTACTTGGCTTCTCAGATGAAACCAGCGGAGAGAAGTTTTTCGACTTCCTTGTTTATTGCTAGGTACCGTTCGGGGTTGAACGCACGTCTAGCTTGTACCTTTTCAGCGATGGTTTTATCGTCATTCAATCGGTGCACAATCACATCGGGGTCTATGCCGGGCATGTCTGCATGTGTCCATGCAAAGACATCCTTAAACTCCCGAAGGAAGGACGCGAGTTGAGTTTTGATGGCGAGAGGGAGTTGTGCACCGATCTTTACTACCTGGTCAGGTTTAGCTTCGTCGAGAACGATCGAAGTGAGATCATCGGGGGTGTCAACTTTCAACCTCTCGACATCGTCGCGGGGGTCTAATTCCCTGAGTTTTCGTGCTTCTTTTTGATCACACGGGTAGTCGTCTTCCAGTTGGTAGATCGTGTTAACCCTTTTTTCAGCGGGCTTGCCGTCCACGCCTTGGACGTAGCATATACTCGTCTGGGTTTGATCACCGGCCATGACGCCAATTCCCTCTTCGGTGGGGAATTTCACTAGTAGGTGATAAGTGGACGTGATAGGCCTTAGTCTGTTTAACGTGGGTCGCCCAATGATAACATTGTAGGGCGACTCATGGTCTACCACAAGAAAGGGGACCATGTGAACGACTTCGATGCCTCCGGTAGTTCCGAAGGTGACTGGTAAATCAATGATTCCTTCAGTCATGACCTTTTCTCCCGTGAACCCAAACAGGGGTGTCTGAGTTGGGACAGGGCGGAGCCCCCCGAGCTTCATGCGCTCGAGGGTGGTCTTAAAGATTATATCGGCCACGCTGCCGTTATCAATAAGAACTCTTTTTACCAAGTTGTTGGCCACCTGGGCCTTAAGGACTATAGCGTCATTGTGCGGGTGCACAACTCGCTTGGCCTCTTCATTGGTGAATTGAATCGTCTCGTAAAGTACGGACGGAGGTTCCTCGTAGGTGAGGTTAACCTGCCCGGCAAGGCCTTCTTGGGAGGCAGCTCTGAGGAGCTTTCTCCTTTGCCGGGCCGAGTCCCCGTCTTGCAAGCCACCTAGTATGGTGGTGACGACGTGGATTTGCGCATCAGCCGTAGCCGTGACCGCTGTGCAGTCGGTGTTTCGGTTGGTCCCTCCACCTTTTTCAGGCTGTGGCCTATTGACCGTAATCCCGGTGGAACTCGCAATAGCGGGACCGGTCGCGAGACGCGGGGTTACCCCTTATTGTAGCCGGAGCGACGAACTTGTCACGCGCCACAGCGTAGATTTGCTCTACCGGGGTGTTCAAGGGAGTGTAACCCGAGTAGTCTCTAAAATTGCTCGCAAGACGCGGCTTTTGAGACGTAGGGGGTCGGCTATCGGTAGTGTGACCGCCCTTGTTCACCCTTTTGCGGGGGTTACTCGGCTCCCTGCCGGACTCATCTCGACGGCGGGAACTTTGGTGGCCGCTCCTACGGCCGTCGAGGTAATCTTCTACCCCCATAAAGGTTTTGGCTCGGTTCATTAACTCGGCCATCGTAGAAGGGACTCTGCCGACGACGGACTTTAGGAAGTCTCCAGTGCGCAAGCCCTCGATGATGGCTGTAATTGCGTCACTGTCATCAAAGCGGTCGACCTTGTTCGATTCTGTGGTGAATTGAGTGAGATACTGTCTCAAGGACTCGTTATTCTCTTGCCTGATTGACCATAAGTACATCTTGGTCTTCTTTTGGACCATGGATGTAGCAAATCGTGCCAGGAACATGTCCTTCCGGTCGTTGAACGATTGGACGCTCCCTGGTCTTAAATTCTTAAACCACTTGAAACCGGGTCCGGTGAGGGTAAGACTAAAAGCTTGGCATAGAGTCCCAGGTGAGACGCCCTGCATCGTCATCCAAGTTTCGTAATGTTAGATGTGATACGTGGGATCAGATTTCCCATTGTATGGAGGGAGATTCGGGAGTTTGAAGTTTCCCGTGCACACCTGAGCAAGGACTTGGGCGGTGAAGGGAAAGGAATGTTCTTCCACGACCCCGTATGTATCACCGGCCAAGCCGCCTTCACGCAGGTCACGCACCTCGTTACGAAGATTGTGAATCATGGTGACGACGTCGAGGCCAGTGTTGGGGGTCACTCCTTGTTCAGGAGGAGTCACCTGCCGCCTTTCGTTCGACCCTTACGAGCGCTCAGCCTCTCTCGGAGGTCTTCGCCACGGTTGTTCCGTTGGGTGGTAAGTCGATCTCTAAGATCCGGCCCGGCGGTATGGGGGTTTGAGCTTCGAGCCACGCGCCTTACTCGCCGAGTCGTTGTACCTTCCCTGACATTGCCTCTTTGACCGAGTCGGTCATGGGCCGAACGTCGGGAGGTCTCTTCTTGAGAGGAGACCGTTATTGCTTTCGTTTTCGACGGACCGACTTCGATCTCAGCAGGGAATTCCCCGTCCTTGGTGAGAGAAGTCTCGACGTCCGCCGAAATTTCCAAGCCTTCATAGTCGGGGTCATAATCATGTCCCTCGTCCATGAGGTCCTCAGATTCCCCGTGGGGGGCGCCGTGTGCAGGTGCCTTGCCCGCCAGTTGACGGTGGTACCTTGCATTAGCTATCTTCAGCTGGCGGATTGTTTCCTCCATTTCAAGGATGCGGTCGTCCCGACTGTCCTGAAGAGGAGGGGGCGAGGGAGTGTGGCTCTCGTCGTTGAGAGACTCCCCGTCGACTTGCGCTCGGGAGCGCAGGAAGTATTTCCTGACCGCGGGTGCATTTTCGGGGTTGTTCACACCCTCAGAACGAACGGGTGGTTGACCACTCATGTCTTTCTCGAGTTGAGAAGAAAAGGGGTCGAGTTGTAGAAGGGATTTCGGGCTGTGTAAGTCGGGAAGTCCCCTCCTTCTAGCGCCAAAATGTTGTCGCATGAAAATGAACAACGATTAAATACCTCGGGCGGTTCGATCCAAGGCCGGACCAAGTAATCGCGCCCGGGCCAAAAATGGGAGCTCGTAGACCGAGCTGCACCCTCCAGACCCTGAGGTGTGTTTTGGGGGGTGTGACCGTGCCAAAGGTTGGCTGCCTACGTACCCTTTAGTCGGGATCAGGTCAGAACCTAGTTCAATTTGTGTATGGGGGCTATCTTGGGCTCAGAGGCTTTAGGAACCCAAGTCTTTAGAGTAGGACCCGGCTCGTAGCTTCTGGTGAAGACTTTAGAGGGGTCGCGTGCTCGTAGCTCGGAGTTCTAGCTCAAGGGCCAAGAAGCTGGAGAGCAGTGCGTACTGTAGAAGCTCGGGTCGCAGAAGAGGAGCGCGCTCCCTCTCGTGGAGGGGGGTCCTTGTTTCTGAGCCGAGGGAAGAGGAGTGCGAGCTCTTGGAATGTCACAAGAGCACGAGAGAATTCTTCAGAGAAGAGAAGTATTATTCTCGAAAATGTATGAATGTGTCCTCCTTTTTGTCCCCTAGGGGGGGGGGGGGGTATTTATAGTATTTGAGGGGAGGCCTTGGGCCGGCCCCTTGAGGTCCACCGGGTGGCCGGGAGCGAGGCGCGCGAGGCCTTACGCCCAAGAGGGCGCAGGGCGCGCGGGACATGTCGCCTGGATGGGCGCGGGGCGTGCCAGGCGCAGCGTGCCTGGCAGCGGGCGTGCCCGGCCGAGGTGGCAAAGACGCTCGGCCGAAGTGGCTGAGCTGACGAAGACGCTCGGTCGAGGTGGCTGAGCTGGTGAAGACGCTCGGCCGAGGCGGCCGAGCTGGCGAAGGCGCTCGACCGGGGTGGCCGAGGTGGCAGGGACACCCAGCTGAGGCAGCAGGGGCGCTCGGCCGGGGCGCCGAGGCGTGCGTAGGCCGGGAGGCCGGGGTGCGCGGGAGTGTGCACGCGGGCCGAGAGGCCGGGGCGCAGGGTGCGCGTGAGCCAGGCGCGATAGGGCGCGCTGAGGCCCATTGGGCCGGGGGCCTCAGGGCCGGGGGCGCAGGTGCGCGCGCGCCGGCCGTGCCGGGCTGTGGGTGCGTCGGGGCGCTCGGGCCTGGTGGGCCGGGGCCCGTTGGGCTCCCGGCCTGCAAAGCCCGGCCGGCCTTAAATCGTTTTTGAATTTCTGGTGTTCCGAAAATGACTGGTAACAACGATTGTGTCCTATTTCGAAAAGATCTCGCGGAAGTCGACGTGTGCCCAGTATGCAACGAGAGCAGATGGAAGCCAACTGGGAAAATGATACTGCAAAAGATTTTGCAATATTTTCCCCTAAAAGATCGATTGAAGCGGTTGTACGCGTCTCGACACACGTCGCTTCTGATGCAGTGGCACGAAAGAGATCGCGTCAGGGAAGTTGGTGTTCTACGACATCCTGCGGATGTTACGACGTGGAAAAACCTGGACGAGAGATACCCAGGCTTTGCTGCAGAGCCTCGAAACGTGTGGCTTGGACTAGCTGCGGATGGATTCAATCCGTTAGGAGAAATGAGTTTATCGTACAGCATGTGGCCTGTGGTACTAACTGCGTACAACTTGCCGCCTTGGTTATGCATGAAGAAAGAGTACTTGATGCTGACGCTTTTGATCCCGGGGCCTCACTCACTAGGAAAGGACATGGACGTGTTCTTGCAGCCAATTGTCGAAGAGCTGAAAGAACTGTGGGAGACCGGATTCCGCGTTTGAGATGGCGCCAACGATGAAGTGTTTCGATTGTGTGCCGCGCTACTTTGGACGATTAACGATTTTCCAGCTCGATCCTATATATCGGGATGGAGTGGCCAAGGGTATCTCGCTTGCCCGACGTGCAACCTTGAGACGCCATCTTTGAAAGTCAGAAACAGGATCGTCTACTACGACCATCGTCGATTCTTGTGTATGCGTCACCGATTGAGAAAAAGCACCGATCACTACAAGGATCGCCACGAGAAACGCAGTAAACCCGAGAAGTTGACTCCGCAAGACATACTCGCTCTGTTGGCTAGTGTCTCTTGCACGACAACTGGCAAACATGCTGGCTCCGTGGGCAGAAAACGAAAGCGAGCCGAGTGCGAACTAAATTGAGCCAAGAAAAGCATCTTTTACGAGTTGCCGTACTGGTCAGATTTGGAGTTGAAGCATAACATGGACTTCATGCACATAGAGAAGAACGTGTGCGAGAATAGAACCTTGAGAGTAGAAGATCTTGAAAATGCGCAAGAGTCTATCATCGAGATCTTGTGTAAGCTTGAGATGATATTTCCACCAGCTTTTTTCACGATCATGATTCACGTGGCGATTCATCTACCTGATGAAGCGTTGTATGGCGGCCTGGTGCATATGCGGTGGATGTACCCATTTGAGAGATACCTTGGGACGTTAAAACATTTTGTCAAAAATAGAGCTAAACCAGAAGGCTCTATTGCGGAAGCTTATGTTGTAGAAGAAGCTCTAACGTTCGTTGCAAGGTATCTTGAAGATAAAAAAAGTGTAGATGAAGTTCAAGTGCGAGAGCTCTCTGTTTTTCGATCCGAGATGTGTGTGCCTTATGGGATGATGAAACCGATAGTATTAGACGATGAACAGAAAGAGAACGCGGAGTGGAATATCTATACCAACTGTCCTGAAGTGGATCCATATTTGACGTAAGTTATCGTTGGGAATGTGTTTCAAGTCATTCTTTTTATATATTGCTATTGAAGTAATGTTTTTAATAACAGCGAGCATTTGGATCTCTTGAGCGAATCTAGAGTTCGCGATATTGAAGCGGAGCATAGAAAGAGGTTCAAAATTTGGTTTGAGAAGAAGGTAATAACACAATATCAATCCATTTTTTTGATAAATGCACAAGTGCTAATCAATGCTTTCTTTCGTAATCAGATTTTTGATATGAAAGCTAGTGGTTCTGACGTGTCTGACGAGCTCTATTCGCTTTCTATCGGTTCCCTTCAAGTCGCCTGTCAATATCCGAGCTACTTTGTAAATGGCGTGAAGTTCATCACTCGTCGTCGCGATAATCAACGAGTCACTCAAAATAGCGGTGTATGTGTACTTGTGGATGATTTCACTTACTATGGTCGAATGGAAGACGTCATCGTCGTGAACTATAGGCATAACTATAGTGTTGTATTGTTCAAATGCATTTGGTACGGTGACAAGTATCATGCAAACCGACTAGTGCACACCGATAAGACTACTGGAGAAACGAGTGCTTATACTGCGAAACAGTGGTTTAAAGAGGAGCCGTACGTACTCGCAACTCAAGTCAAACAAGTTTTTTACATCGAAGATCTTGTTAAAGGCGGCGACTAGGAAATCGTCCAGGAATGCAATCATCGAGGGATTTGGGACATTCCTGAAGTTGACCCCTCCAACTCAGCCTCGATCCCATTGACTATAGAGTTGTCAAACATCGAGCGTTTGAATCATCGACACGAAATCGATGAAGCTGAGTTAGTGACTGTCGTTGACGATGATGAAGAAGACGATGATGAAAATGAGAGACAGGTCGTTTTTGAGGGAGAAGATGTTGATGTCGATATAGAAGATGATATTAACATTATAGGCATAGATGATGATGAATGAGTAATATCTTTTTTGTATGTTTATTTACTATATAATGTAACCATGGTTTTCCTCCGCCATATGTGAGGTTTGTTAATAATAAAATCCATGGTGCCGTCCACGTTTTTTTAAACAGAAAACTAATATTTATTTACTAATATTGTTCACATCTTACAGGATGTCAGATGCAGGTGGAGATGAGTCTCCGCTACACCGTTCAGGAGCAGGTGGAGATGAGTCTCCGCTAGAGACACCGGGTTCCCAAGGTCCTAAGAAAACAAGGGGACCAACAACCGGCTCTACTTCGGCAAAAGCAGGGCTTGGGGTACCCGGTGCGAAAGTTGTTAGGTATGACCCAATCAACCAAACTTTCTACCAGGACGTAAGAAAAACAATAAAAAAGGTAGGAGTATTCAACAACCGCGTCAGCGCTTTGGTGAAAGTCCATATCCCGGTCACATTTTGTGATTGGAACGAAGTGACGCCCCAGATGTTGGGCAATATTCTGAGCGCAATTCATTCCGAGTACACTTTCGTGTACAAGGATGATGAGACCGAGGAGCTGCTTCCGGCGGATTGCTATCGTCATCAGATTGACCTGACTATCATTCGCGATGCATAGCGAATGAGGCGCAACCAAAAGTCTAGATTATCAGGGACTTTCTTAGGAAAATATTGTGGGCAAATGAATGTCGCCAAGAAAGAAATCCCAAAAGGATATCAAAAAGACGATTGGGAGAAGGTGATAGAGGAGTTCGCAACTGACGATTGGAAGGTAATGTATAATTCAAAAAAATTATGTTATCTTCTATGAAATCGAATTATAACGCAATTTAATATGTGCAGAAAAAGTCTACTCGCAACATAGACAATTCAAAGAACAAGAAAACGAAGTCCACACAAGGGTCGATTTCTTTTTTGGCTCATCGACATTTGAACGTAAGTTTATTCTAATTTTGTAATATTTTTGTTTGCAATAAATACATTACTCATATTTTCATAAGAACTGCAGAGTAGGGAAGATGGGACTTTGGCCTCGGCGTTAAACACGTGGGAGAAAAAACATCAAGATGATCAAGGCAATTGGACGACAACTTGGGCGCAACAAGCATTTGTAAGTTACTTGTGTTAATTACTTAGTAATCAAGTTTCGATAATCTTAATAATTTTTTTAACATATGTTTGAAGGCGCGAATTATGACTCAAGTCGAGGATATGCAGCGACAAGCAGCGGAGTCAGGCCAAACGTTTGACATAGACCAGGCGGAGCAGTACGCGATGGATACTGTTCTCGGGCAACGTCGAGATTGGTATGTCGGGATAGGTCCCTCGATCCCGAGATCCTCGTATCTCTTGGCTCAGGCTCAGGATGACAGCTCGTCCCCAGGTTCTTCATCGACGCGCGTTCCAGATCCAGTGATTAGTGAGCTACAAGCAGCGTTGGCCGCACAACAAGCTCAGATGGAGGCGTTTCAGCGACATTTCTTTGCCTACACACAACAGCATCCGTCTCCCATGGAGACATCCCCTGCGATGATGCACCCTGGGTCGACGCCGCCATCAGCTTCAATGCCGAATGTTCAGACGCCGCCATCCGCTTCAATGCCGAATGTTCAGACACCGCCATCCGCTTCAATGCCAAATGCTGATCAGACGCCAGGTTCGGTAGAATTTCAGCGACATCGTTCGAGCGGCAGCGCACCAGGCCGCCAAGGCGCATGAGCAAGATCTGGCGGAAGAGGAGGCCGTGCATTCCAGAATTGGCAGACTTCGAATGAAAAAGGGAAACAAAAAGAATAGATTGTAATTTTTTTAATTTATTGAACGTAAATGATCAAATTTTATGAATTTAATATTAGAATTTCTATTAAATTATTTATATAATTATTCTAATTAATATTATTCAAATTATTTATTTAATTAAACAAAAAAAATATTTAATTAATTTTTAAATAATTTTTTAAATTATAATTTTTATATATTTAATAGGCTGATTCTATTAGAATCAGCATTTAAAAAAAAAAACTACAGACAATCAGATGCGACTAGTCGCATCTGATACCTTCGCGGGAAGAGTATCAGATGCGACTAGTCGCATCTGATTGTAATAACACCCGCCAAAATATTAGGCATGGAATTACTATCAGATGCGACTTGTCGCATCTGATACTTTTACTGCGAAGGTGTCGCATCTGATACTATAATTCACGCTTTAATATCTTATTTTGGAGGATATTTAGGTGCGACGTTTGGTGCGACTAGTCGCACCTAAAATGTCGCACCTGATAGTGATGACTTTCAGGTGCGACAAGTCGCACCTAAAATCATCAGGTGCGCACTTTCAGATGCGACTTTGTCGCATCTAAAGTCGCACCTGATGATACTTTCAGGTGCAACATTGGTGCTTTCAGGTGCGACTTTTGTCGCACCTGATGCTATTAATTGTACTAGTGCCGGCTCGTAGCTTCTAGTGAAGACTTTAGAGGGGTCGCTTGCCTCGTAGCTCGGAGTTCTAGAGAGAGAGAGTTGTGTGGAGAAGAGAAGTGTGAGGATGTGTTGGTATGAATGAGGATGCCTTTCCCTCCCCCTAAGGGGAGGTATTTATAGCGTTGGAGGAGGCCTTGGGCCAGCCCCCTCAAGGTCCACCGGGTGGCCGGGAGCGGGGAGCGAGAGACTCAACGCGCGGACGGGCGCGGGGCGCGTAGGGCGAAGCGTTTGGATGGGCGCGGGGTGTCCAGCTGAGGCCAAGTGGGGCCCCGAAGGGGAGGACGAAGGGTCCAAAGACTCGCGTTCGTCAGGACTGGTGGTCAACTTGGTTTCTCGCGAGGCGTCGTTTGACGCCCCCTTGCTTAAGCAGCGAGGTGAAGCGATGGTGAGCGCATGGCTTCCCCGGGTGTCTAACTTAGATGCTCGGGTGCCGAACTTGCGATAATGCTGTCCGAATCTTTCTTGGATGAGATATAATCCGACGACCCCCTAGGGTCGGGCTCAGAAAGCCTTGGAGAGGACTTGGAGGCTCCTCCCGCGAGGGGAAAAGAGAAGCGTAGCGGAAAGGTGTTGGAGACGGCCTGGACGGCCTTCGAATCTGCGGAGTCTTCGGGCTATACATATGCCAAGTCTCTGGAAAGGACTCGCTTGTACGGAGTGGGCGACTCTGTTACCCGCGTTGGCTTCGACTGCAAGGGGGTCGATGTTGCAAGCACGCTCACTACCCGAGTCTTTAGCGCGCTTCGAGAGACATATGATTCCTCCCTCGGTGGGGCTGCTCAGGTCTGCCCCCAAGGATAGGCCCTCTTGCCCGAGGGACGGGTTTGCAGCCGTGACGATCGGAAGCCTTATCTGTGGGCTGCGTCTCCCGTTCCCGATGATTGCCCAACAGATTCTGACCCGACTAGGGGTCCATGCATGCCAGATGAGCCCGGCGTTCTATCGCCTGTTGGCTACACGCTTCATGGAGTGGCACTGCCAAACGCAGCGTGCCATGACCGTGGATGACTTCCGCAATCTGGTTGCCGTCGTCCCAGCGTCGGGACACCCGTGCTTTTACATGGCCCGCGCTCGGGACAACGTGAGGTTGGTCGACGACAGCGACCCGCCTAGCCGCCGGTCGTGAGTGTGGGTCTCAACAGACGCCTTTGGTTAGGCGCCCCTAAGCTTTGGTCATCTGGCAGACTTCTCAGCGAATGAGGGGGCGGCGGAGCTCCCTTTTGTGAGAGAGATATCGGGAATGTCGGAAACCCGCAAGGCAGGCGGGCAATTCCGTTCTCCCGAGCTGATGGCGCTTACCGAGTGGTTTCCGCCCTTTGCTCCGGGCACCGAGGAGGCGCGCCGAGCGAGCAGGCCCTCGAGTCTCGAGGCTCGGCCAATCGTTCCTGCTTCTCGAGGTAATTTTACGGGTTTAAAAATTCTTTGTCGACAAAAACTTGACCTTTGCTGTTTTGTCTTGTGTAGCTGCAAAGAGGCAAGCTCGGAGACTGGCTTCCGCTTTTCGGAACCCCGAGCGGATGGCGGAGATTCGCTCTAGGGTTGCTGACTGCAAGGCGAGGGAAGAGCGTGTCGAGACTGCCGGCCCAGTTGAACCGGAGCCCCGCGCCTCTTTGAAGAGGGCTTGGACCTCGGCGCCTCCCGATGAGCGCTCCGAACCCAAGAGGGGGAACTCGGCGGTGGATCTGGAGGTGATAGAGTCTCGAGGTGACTGCTTTTGACATCTCGAGGAGTCCCTACTGTCTTGGTAGAAGGGCGTGGTGTCGAAGAGCGACATTGCCTTATTTCAGGTAGGGGTTATCGACGCTCAAAGGGTCAGTATTTCTATTCATTCTTTTGTAAGCATAGGTTCAGTTTTAACCCTTGTTTTTTGTCGTCGCAAGCGTACGTGAGAGCCGTGCGAAGCAACAAGATTTTGCATGACTTCATCCGGCGCCTGAGGGCTGCCCAAGAGGAGCTTGCTCGGACGAGGGCTAGGCTGGCTCAGGTCGAGCGAGGCTCGCACCCGGGGGCGGAAATCGAGACACTTCGAGACCAGCTTCGTGAGGCAAAGGTGGAACTCCAGATCGCCCGATATCAGTGCGATGGAGCCCAGATGTCGGTGGCCAAGATGGCGGGGGAGCTGATTGAAGAACCGCGAGTTTACGAGGTGGCGTCCCGATCGGCGGAGGTTTTTCGCACCGAGGTTGCCGACCTCCGGAGACAGCTGGACGCCCGGTCCGACACTTTGGAGACGTCGCACCGTCAACTCACTTCGAGCGAAGCGGCATGTGTTCGAGCAGAGCGTGAGCGCGACTCTCTGGCGGAGGAGAATGCTCGTCTCTCTTCCCAGCTTGCTGAAGCGGAGCGAAGAGCGTCCGACTTGCAAGATGACTACGACATAGGGACCGAGGAGGCCCGTTGTGCCGGAGCGGTGAAGTGTCGGGAGGCGACCACGGCCGAGAACGAGGCCCGGGGGGTCACTTTTGACTTCTTCGACACCTTGTTTCCCCTACTAGACGAGGGTGCTGAGTGAGCCATGTGGCTTTCTTTATAGCGCATATGTTTAGCTTTTTTTTTTTCCCTTTTTCAGGATTTCATTTATTTTTCGCGCACTTCATATTTAGCACGTGTTCATTGGATTCAGAGCAGTGGCTCTTCTTTATTTATGAGATATTTTGTTGCTTTCAAGTTGAATGCTTATCTCGTATTGAGCAGTTTCGCTCGCATATGCCTTCTTTGTGGGCTAACGGGTTGTGTCCTTACAAATAGTTTTGGCAGATTTTACGTCCCCAGGTTGGATTCATCCTCCGTTCATTTAGTGTTACGACTTGTCATCGTTTAACATTTGAGGCGATGGGGCATTTGTTCCCAATTAGGTGATTGACCGACCCGTGTTGAACGGTGACATCGGCATGTCGGGTTAGGCCGACGATTCAGTGTGCCTAATGTGGCTGTGGCCCAACGACTTCGCTTCGTGCCAATTGGCGATCGAAGAGTCGCACCGGGTAGTTCTTGGGGGCTCTGCGTCCGGGCCATTGGCGACTGGACGTGCACGTTGCGCCGGGTTAGGCCGACGTCTTTTGAGTTCGTGCCCTGGAGCAATTGAACGTAGGTTGCGCCGGGTTAGGCCGGCGTCTTTTGAGTTCGTGCCTTGGAGCAAGCGAACGTAGGTTGCGCCGGGTTAGGCCAGCGTCTTTTGAGGTTCGTGCCCTGGAGCAAGTGAACGTATGTTACGCCAGGTTAGGCCGGCGTCTTCTGGGATTCGTGCCCTGGAGCAAGCGAACATATGTTGCGCCGGGTTAGGCCGGCGTCTTTTGGGGTTCGTGCCCTGGAGCAAGCAAACGTATGTTGCGCCGGGTTATGCCGGCGTCTTTTGGGGTTCGTGCCCTGGAGCAAGCGAACGTATGTTGCGCCGGGTTAGGCCGGCGTCTTTTGAGGTTCGTGCCCTGGAGCAAGCGAACGTAGGTTGCGCCGGGTTAGGCCGGCGTCTTTACTCTAACCCTGTGTGTTGCACCGGGTTAGGCCGGTGTCTTTGGTGTTCGTGCTCTGGAGCTAGCGAACATATGTACGGCTCAAATTTGGCCGTTTTTAGGGTTTGAGGCAGCGCCTTTACGCGACTTACATGCGTCCCGGGAGATGTCTTTCACCTGTGCTTTTACGCGTCTTACGGCGTGCCGGGAAGGTCGACGGTTTACCCGAACCTGTATGCACGAAGAGCCATCAGGGTCCGAGCTTCTTAAGTCTGTATCCCCGTTGGGAACTTAAGCCTGGATAAAAGTGTTCGTGGTGTTGAGCGACTGAACGTATGTGTTGTGCTGGGCTGAGCCGGCGTCTTTGAGCTCGTGCTGTTGAGCGACCGAGCATATGTGTTGCGAGCCGGCGTCTTTGAGCTCGTGTTGTTGAGTGACCGAGCATATATGTTGCGCCGGGTTAGGCCGACGTCTTTTCTCAAACCCGTATGCTTGATGGGTCGTCGGGGTTCGAGCTTCTTAAGCCTCTGTATCCCATGAGTGGGGGGCTTAAGGGGTTTTTTTTGTTGGGCCGTGAATTCTTGAGTGTATGTCGCAGGACCCACCAGCCCCCCAAGTTTTTAGTTTACAGGTCGTGCCATGATGACTAAAAACTTAATAAAGCGGCTAAAAAGATCGCAAACTTTATTTTTCTTTGCTTACAGAGAACATCCTCAAACAGTGGCACGTAGGCCTTATTGGATAAGGGAAATCAAAGCAATAAATGGGGGAGCTTAGTCACTAGTGGTACTGCCTCAAGTGTTCGGCGTTCCACAGGTGCCGGATCAGAGTTCCGTCCGTGTGTTCGATGTAATAGGTTCCATCATGTATGAGTTGTCGAACTCTATACGGTCCTTCTCAGTTCGGGCCCAGGACCCCGGCGCCTTGTACTTGAGTGTTCTGGAACACACGCCTGAGTACGAGACTACCGAAGGCAAAGATCCACCTTTTGACTTTGGCATTGTAGTATCTCTCAACCTTTCGCTTTTGTGCAGCGAGTCTGGTGAGGGCCTCGGATCTTTTCTCGTTGATTAGATCCAATTCGAGGCGTATGGCCTCGTCATTTTCTTTTTCGTCAAAAGTGTCGACTCGGTAGGTGGGGACCTCCGTTTCCACGGGGACCACAGCCTCAATCCCAAAAGCTAGGGAAAAGGGGGTCTCTCCGGTGGCGTTTCGAACAGTCGTTCGGTAGGCCCACAAGATGAAAGGTAGCTCCTCAGCTAAGGCGCCCTTTTTGGGTTCGAGCTTTTTCTTGAGGTTGCTTTTAATCGTCTTGTTGACGGCTTCTACTTGGCCATTAGCCTGTGGGTGTCGCACGGATGAGAATGTCTTGCTTATCCCTAGTTGGGTGCAGATTTCTCTAACCCTAGCATTGTCAAATTGCGCGCCATTGTCGGTCAAAATTGACGCGGGGATGCCCTGGCGGCGTATTATGGACTTTCAGATGAAGTTTGTGGTGTTGGCCTCGGTGATTCTGGCTAGAGGCTCTGCTTCGACCCACTTGGTGAAGTAGTCGATAGCGACGATGGCATATTCGTATTGTCTCGGAGCTTTGGGAAGATTGCCGATGATGTCTACGCCCCATTTCGCAAAGGGACGTGGTACGACGATGCTACCCAGGGGAGATGGCGGTTGCCGTGGAACGTTAGAGAAACGTTGACACTTGTCGCACTTTCTCGCCCAGTCGTAGGCGTCTCTTTTCATTGTCGGCCAGAAATAGCCTTGTCGGAGTGCTTTGAGCGCAAGGGACCTCCCAACGAAGTGGTTTCCGCAGAAGCCTTCGTGAATTTCACGGAGGACCTTGGTCGACTCGACGCTATTGAGGCATCGGAGTAGCGGGGTTGAGTACCGACGCTTGTATAAGGCTTCGCCTCTCAGCACATATTTAGATGCGAGGGCTTTCAGGCTTTCGGCTTCTTTTCGGTCTTCGGGAAGTGCCCCTCTTCGCAAGAAGTCCATAAGCGGAGTCATCCAAGTTGGATGAGCGGCGCTCTCAATCGCTCCCACCTCGTCACGTAAGACGGATGGTCGCGAGAGAGACTCGATAGGGATAGTTCCCAGCCCGTCTTCGGTGATACATGATCCGAGGCGAGCCAGAGCGTCAGCCTCGGAGTTCTCTTCTCGTGGGATCTGGATGATCTCGAACCAAGAGAAGGCATCTAACTTGGCATTTGTTTTTGCCAGGTAGGCGATCATGTTAGGTTCTTTGGTTGCCTTTAACTTGATTTACGATTAACTGCGAGTCACAGTGTATTCGCAAATTCTGTACGTTGAGCTTTCGAGCGAGCTCAAGCCCTACGATGAGGGCTTCATACTCGGCCTCATTGTTGGAGGCCTGGAATCCGTAGTAGAGGGCGTAGCGTAACTTCTCCCGGTCGGGATTTGTTAAAATCACGCTAGCGCCGGCTCCATGGGCATTAGACGCTCCGTGTACGTGTAGTTCCCAGATGGGACCTGTAGGGTCGACCTTTCTCTTCGAGCCGACAAGTCGTCGGTCGAGTCGTCTTCTGCTCTTTCCATGTCGGGAGTGTAGGAGAATTATGCCACGAAATCGGTTAGGGCTTGAGCCTTTATTGCCGGTCTCGGGTGAAACTCGATCCCGTACTCGCTCAATTCTTGGGACCAGATTGCCATGCGAGTCGATGTTCCCTTTTGAAGAGCCTTACCGATGGGGTGTCCTGTTCGGACAACAATTGGGTGAGCTTGGAAGTAGGGGCGCAACTTTTTGGCGGCTACGAGGAGAGCGAGAGAGAGTTTCTCTATCTCTGTGTAACGCGTTTCGACGTCGAGTAAGGCTTTGCTCACGTAGAAGATAGGCCATTGAACCTTATCTTCTTCACGGATCAACACAGCGCTTACGGCTCGTTCGGAGACGGCAAGGTAGACGTAGAGCGTCTCGCCTTCCTTCGGCTTGGAAAGGAATGGAGGTGTCCCGAAGTAGGCCTTCGTTTCTTGAAAGGCCTTATCGCACTCGTCCGTCCATATAAAGCCGTCCGTCTTCTTTATTGCTTTGAAGAACGGTTGACACTTGTCAGTTGCTTTGGCTACAAAACGCGAGAGGGCGGAAATCTGACCGGTCAGACTTTGGACTTCCTTGACACGTCGCGGAGATTTCATGTCAAGGAGTGCCTTGATTTTCTCGGGGTTTGCTTCGATTCCTCGTCGGCTAACGATGTAGCCTAGGAACTTCCCGGATTCGACCCCGAACACACATTTGTTGGGGTTGAGCTTCATTTTGTACCGGTGGAGGATTAAGAACATCTCCCTTAGGTTGTCTACATGATTGGTAGCCAGTAGGCTTTTAACGAGCATGTCGTCCACATATACTTCCATAGTCTTGCCGATTAGGTCGGCGAAAATCCGGTTTACCAATCGTCGGTAAGTAGCTCCTGCGTTTTTAAGGCCAAAAGGCATGACCTTGTAGCAGTAGAGGCCATGATCAGTGACGAAGGTCGTCTTGATTTGATCTGGCTCGTGCATTCGTATCTGGTTATAGCCCGAATAGGCGTCCATAAAACTTAGCGGTTCATGTCCTACCGTGGCGTCGACCAATTGTTCGATGCGTGGAAGTGAAAAGCAATCTTTTGGGCAGGCTTTGTTAAGATCTTTTTAATCTATACAAATGCGCCACTTCCCATTAGGATTTTTGACCATGACCACGTTGGCCACCCACTTGGGGTACTTGGCTTCTCGGATGAAACCAGCGGAGAGGAGCTTTTCGACTTCTTCGTTTATTGCTACGTATCGTTCAGGGTTGAACGCGCGTCTAGCTTGTACCTTTTCAGCGATTGTTTTATCGTCATTCAATCGGTGCACAATCACATCGGGGTCTATACCAGGCATGTCTGCATGTGTCCACGCAAAGACATCCTTAAACTCCCGAAGGAAGGACGCGAGTTGAGTTTTGATGGCGAGAGGGAGTTGTGCACCGATCTTCACTACATGGCCAGGTTTAGCTTCGTCGAGAACGATCAAAGTGAGATCATCGGCGGTGTCAACTTTCAACCTCTCGATATTGCACTAGGGTCTAGATCCCCGAGTTGCCGTGCGTCTTTTTTATCACACGGGTAGTCGTCTTCTAGTTGGTAGATTGTGTTAACCCTTTTTTCAACGGGCTTGCCGTCCACGCCTTGGACGTAGCATATCCTGGCTTGGGTTTGATCACCAGTCATGACGCCGATCCCCTCCTCAGTGGGGAATTTCACCAGTAGGTGATACGTGGATGTGATGGCCCTTAGTCTGTTCAACGTGGGTCGCCCAATGATAACATTGTAGGGCGACTCCTGATCGGCCACAAGAAAGGG
This sequence comes from Urtica dioica subsp. dioica, assembly GCF_054948205.1. NCBI lineage: Eukaryota > Viridiplantae > Streptophyta > Magnoliopsida > Rosales > Urticaceae > Urtica > Urtica dioica. The sequence goes on along the minus strand of NC_142764.1, from coordinate 3,045,597 downwards.
GACCATGTCAACGACTTCGATACCTTCGTTAGTTCTGAAGGTGACTGGTAAATCCATGATTCCTTCAATCGTGACCTTTTCTCCCGTGAACCCAAACAGAGGCGTCTGGGTCGGGACAGGGTGGAGCCCCCCGAGCTTCATGCGCTCCAAGGTGGTCTTAAAGATTATATCGGCTACGCTGCCGTTGTCAATAAGAACTCTTTTTACCAGGTTGTTCGCCACCTGGGCCTTAAGGACTATAGCGTCATTATGAGGGTTCACAACTCGCTTGGCCTCTTCATTGGTGAATTGTATCATCTCATGCGGTACGGACGGAGGTTCCTCGTAGATGAGGTTAACCTGCCCGGCAAGGCCTTCTTGAGAGGCAGCCCTGAGAAGCTTTTTTCTTTGCCGGGTTGAATCCCCGTCTTGCAACCCACCTAGGATGGTGGTGACGACGTGGAGTTGTGCATCGGCCGTAGCCGCGACCGCGGTGCGGTCGGTGTTAGCGTTGGACCCTCCAATTTCTCAGGCTGTGGCCTGTTGTCGGCGGGGATCGCAACACCTACCATGCGAAGGAAAAACTCTTTGAGCTCGCCTTTTTGGATTAATGTCTCAATTTGCCTCCTAAGATGGAAGCATTGAGCGGTCGTATCACCGTAATCCCGGTGGAACTCGCAATAACGGGACCTGTCGCGAGACGCGGTGCCACCTTTCATTGGAGTTCGAGCGGTGAACTTGTCACGCGCCACAGCGTAGATTTGCTCTACCGGGGCGTTCAAAGGTGTGTAATTTGAGTAGTCTCTGAAATTGCTCGCAAGAAACGGCTTTGGAGACATAGGGGGTCGGCTATTGGAAGCTTGACCTCCCTTATTCACTCTTTTGCGGGGGTTGCCTGGCTCGTTGTTGGACTCATCCCGACGGCGGGAGATTTGGTTGCTGCTCATGCGGCCGTCGACGTAATCTTCCACCCCCATGAAGGTTTTGGCTCGGTTCATTAACTCGGCCATCGTAGAAGGGACTCTACTGACAACGGACTTTAGGAAGTCCCCAGTGCACAAGCCCTCAATGATGGCTGTAATTGTGTCACTGTCGTCAAAGCGGTCCACCTTATTTGATTCTGCGGTGAATCGGGTCAGATACTGTCTCAAGGACTCGTTATTATCATGCCTGATTGACCATAAGTACATTTTGGTCTTCTTTTGGACCATCGACGTAGCGAATCTTGCTAGGAACATGTCCTTCAGGTCTTTGAACGATTGGACGCTCCCTGGTCTTACATTCTTAACCCACTCGAAACCGGGTCCGGCGAGGGTAAGACTAAAAGCCTAGCATAGAGCCCCAGGTGAAACGCCCTGCATCGTCATCCAAGTTTTGTAATGTTTGATGTGATATGTGTTGTCGCACGAAAATGAACAACGATTGAATACCTCGGGCGGTTCGATCCAAGGCCGGACCAAGTGATCGCACCCGGTCCAAAAGTGTGAACTCGAAAGTCTCGAGCTAGGTTTTTCTCCGACCAACCCGCCTCTCGGAAGAGGAAAGGGGTGAGGAGGAGGAGTAACCGTGCCTTTGTGGTGTACGCTGCATACGTACCCGTGTGTGGGATCAGGTCAGAACGTAGTTCAGGGCGTGTGTGACGCAGCGTGAGGCGCGGAGCCTTGATGGAGAAGCGTGCGCGACGAAGGAGACGGTGCGAGGAGGAGTCCTCGGTGACGTCTCAGAACCCTAGGAGCGTGCCTGGGCACTGGAGGGCGTTCGATCAGAGGGAGCGACGTCCTGGAGTCCCCGAGAGTGCTTCAGAACCCCAGAGAACGAGAGATACTTGTGGGAGTGCTTCAGGCAAAAGTTGGCATCAAAAGAAGCAGAGGAGAGCGAGAATTCGAGCATATCGATTGGAGAAAAATAGGATGGCTTCCCCCTCAGTGGGAGGGGGTTTTTATAGGTGTTTGATGGCCTTAAGAGGGTCCTTCGGCGTCCATGTGGGACTAGGGGTGCGCGCATCATCAAGTGGAGGCGCACAAGGGATGTGCGGCGCGCCATGCGCGGCGCGCGACCCACGTCGCCCAACCCGCGGCGCGCGGGATGCGCCGCACAGCGCGCGGCGCGACCCTGCCCGGGCGCGGTGCGCGGCGCAGTAAACGCGGCGCGTGCTGGGCCGTATCTTCGTGGGCTTTTCGCGGCCGTCGTTCTACCGGGCCCGTCAAGTCGTCATGGATTTCGCATCCCGCATTTGTGACACGAATGTACCTATTTGACGGGTGGGATCCGACTCGAGGCTCGTCTCGAGGGGACCGACTCCGGTCTCGACTCGAGGAGCGAGGCTCGATTCGAGGAGAATGACTCGAGGCTCAACTCGAGGAGCTAGGTTCGACTCGAGGTGACTGACTCAAACCTCGACTCGAGGAGCGAGGCTTGACTCGAGGAGACTGACTCAAGTATCAACTCGAGGAGCGAGGCTCGACTCAAGGAGTTGATTCAAGTCTCGACTCGAGGGGCTAAGCTCGACTCAAGGAGCTAAGAGTTCGGCGTGAGGGCTTGCCGGTCGACACGTGATGGAGGGCTTGCCGCTTTCCAGGACCTCCGGCCTTACCATCGGCCCTTCGAGCGGCGTGCCTTTCTTGAGTTTTGGGCTTTCCGAAAACAACCAACAAGATTAGCCCCCCAAGTTCGTTGCCGGTAGGTCTCTGGCGATGAACTTTAAGTTTTTTGGTTGGGTGTTTGAGGAAAACTTATTCAAAGTCCCCGTCCCCCAAGGAAAGTTTTCTCTTTCCTTTTTCTTCTTCTCTCTCTTTTTTTTTGTGCAGCCGCGCGGCGCGTGCCCTAGAGGGCGCGGCATGCTTGCGCGGGGATGTTCGACTCTTTTTGAGTTTTTCTTCGTTTTTTCTCCTTGTGGGAGTAGGATTTGGACTCCTACCCCCCAGGAGCCTATAAATAAGCCATCCCCTCTTTCTCATTCTTCCACTTTATTTTTTCTCTTTCTCCAAACTTTTTTCTTTTCTACACGCTTGCATCATGAATATTCCTTCCCTCTTCGCGGGATTAGGGGAAGTTCCTTTGCACGTGGAAGAGAATCCAAGTGGAGTGGAGCAGTGGCTCGAAGGAGGCGAGCCGGGTGCGACTGCGCCCGTTCCTCAACCTCGGGAGGAGTGCATACCGACTGGGCGTGGCACAGATGGGGGCGTTGATCATCCTGTGTCCGGGGACTCTGCACCTCGCCTCGTGATCAACTTGGTCGACGAGGGGGCACGCGGCAAGCCCCGTACCGTTGCGCCAAAGTCCGACTTGGATTCTCATGGCATGCCAGGAGACGTTGCGGGCGCGGATGCGATGACTCCGCTAGATTCGGTCCTCGACGAGATTGACTGCGTGGAGGACTTTAGTCTTGAGTCAGAAGATCCCAGAGGTGATTCAGAGACATGTCCGGGGGCCGATGGCCTCACACCGGAGCGTCCCGAGGGGCCGCTGGCGACTGCTGCAGCCGTGTTAGAGGGTGGAGGCCCTTCCTTGGAGCCAGGGGGTGCTCAGCCCGAGACCCCTGACGTAGAGGCGATAGTGTCGGCGAGGTCGCTTGCTAGGATGGAGTGGTATCCCGAGGAAGGCTTTGCTGCTCCCGAGGGCTTCGATTGTTCGGGGGTCGATGCTTCGAGCTCGCTCACCTACCGGACATTCATCGGTCTCAGGGAGGCATTTGCCATTCCGTCGTCCGTGGCGCTTCTCCGTCCCTTACAGGGTGATCGTCCCTTTAGCCCTCGCCGTGGATTCGCCGCAGTTTCGGTCGTGAGTCTCAACTGCGGGTTGCGATTGCAGTTCCAACCCATCATTCAGCAGCTCCTCGCACGATTGGGGGTGCATGCCTGTCAGATGAGTCTGGCGTTTTACCGCATCGTGACAATGTGTTACATGGAGTGGCATTGCCAGGCCGAGCGGGCGATGACCCTGAGCGACTTTCGCAATCTCGTCGCGGTCTTCCCTACACCTGGGCAACCCAGTTTCTTCATGGCCCGCGATCGCCGAAACACTAAGCTGATCACGGACTCGGAGAAGCGCAATCGAAGACCGTGGGTGTGGGTTTCGGCTGAGGCCTTTGGCGATGCACCACTTCGGTTCGATCCGTTGACCAAGTTTTCTGCCGACGCGGGGGCCGATGATCTCGACTTCGTGAAGGAGATCCGGGGAATGTCGGAGGCTCGGAAGGCTATTGAGCGATTCCGTTCAATTGAGCTGATGGCTTCTACCGGGTGGTCCCCGCCTTTTCCTCCTAGCCGTGACGACAGTTAGCGGGCGGAGAGCGCCCTCAGCGTCGTGTCATCTCCCTCGAGCAGCGGTCTTCCTGGTATTTCGACTTTTGCTCTTTATAGTTTTTTGCTTTTAGTCCAGGATTTTGACTTTGTTGCTTTTATAGCCTCCTCGGCTAGGGCGAGAGCTCGGGCGCGCTTAGCGAAGGCTTCTCGGGACCCGAAGTCGTTGGCGGCAATCTGTTCTCGGATCGCGGCGCGGAACGGTCGGGAGAAGCCCGATACCGGTTATCCGACGAAGAGCGGCCCTCGTGCTTCTTTGAAGCGACCCTCTTCCTCGGCTCTTCCAGACATGCTTCGGACTCGAAGCGTGTAAATTCGATGGTCGAGGTGGAGGCCGCGGAGGTTAGAGGGGAATGTTCCCTAGGCCTCGCTCAATCTTCGATGAAGATGTGGAAGAGTGTGATGGCCAGCAGAGACGTGGAGTTCTTTAGGCATGGCGTCTCTGACGCACAGAGAGTAAGTTTCTCTTGCTTTGTTCCGCTAGGGCCTTGTCTTTTGTTGACTTGTCTTTTCGCCTTCTCAGGTGCTTGCTCGAGCGACCCGGGGCGAGAAGATCCTTCACGACCTTATCCGACGGATGGGCCTTGCCCAAGAGGAGCTTGCTCAAGCGCAGTATCAGCTGGCCCGTGCCGAGCGAGGTTCTCACTCAAAGCCAGAGTTCGCGAGTCTCCGCGAGCAGCTTCAAGAGGCTCGTGTGGAGTTGGGTGTTACCCGCGGAAAGTGTGACCGTGCTCAATCGGCCGTGGCGAAAATGGCTGAGGAGCTAATGATGGAACGTCAAGCTCTCGAAGTGGCGACTCGATCGACAGAGGTCTTCCGGAGCGAGGTGCGGGACCTTCGATGCCAGCTGGAGTCGCATACAGAAGAAATAGGTATTCTTCAACGCCAGCGAAGCTGCCCGTGTTCGAGCGGAACGTGAGCGCGACTCCTTGGCGCAGGAAGTGGCTCGGGTCACCGCGGAGAAAGCTGCAGCAGAACAGCTTGCGTCCGACCTTCAAGACGATTTTGACGTCGGGGTCGAAGAGGCGAGACATGCAGCGGTGGTGGAGTGTCGGGACGCCACAGCTACCGAGAACGCTTCTCGGGGGGTAACCTTCCACTTCTTCGACTCGCTGTTCCCACCACTCGACAGGGCCGATCCCCTTGGAGACGATCCCGCTGAGTGATATATTTTCTTTATTATTATCGCGCAAGTGTTTAACGCATGCTTTCTTTTAGGTTTTTCCTTTCAGCGCACTTGCTTTAGCGCTTGCTTTCTAAGATTTTCGGGGCGGTTGCCCTTTCTTTGATGGAACATTATTTCTTTTTATGAATGTTTTTTGCTCATTTTTCTTTTGTCATGGCATGCTTCGATAGGCAAGTGTTTGTATCAATGGTCTTGCCAGTTCTTTTATCTCAGCAGGCACCTTATGTGTGCCGGGTAGGTGTCTTGATTGCGCCATGTAGGCATCTTAAGTGCGCCATGTAGGCGTCTTTGGTGCGCCATGTAGGCGTCTTAGGTGCACCATGTAGGCGTCTTAGGTGCACCATGTAGGCGTCTTAGGTGCGTCTCGAGAGACGACTTGATTGCGCCATGTACGCGTCTTAGGTGCGCCATGTAGGCGTCTTGAGCGCGTCTTGAGAGACGACTTGGTTGCGCCATGTAGGCAGCTTACGTGTGCCATGTAGGCGTCTTGGGTGTGCCATGAAGGCGTCTTAGGTGCGCCATGTAGGCGTCCTTGGTGCGCCATGTAGGCGTCTTAGATGCGCCATGTAGGCGTCTTAGGTACGCCATGTAGGCGTCTTAAGCGCGTATCGAGAAACGACTTGGTTGTGCCATGTAGGCGTCTTAGGTGCGCCATGTAGGCGTCTTAGTTGCCCCATGTAGGCGTCTTTGGTGCGCCATGTAGGTGTCTTACGTGCGTCATGTTGGCGTCTTAGGTGCGCCATGTAGGCGTCTTGAGCGCGTCTCGAGAAACGACTTGGTTGTCCCATGTAGGCGTCTTACATGTGCCATGTAGGCGTCTTGGGTGCGCCATGTAGGCGTCTTAGGTGCGCCATGTAGGCGTCTTAGGTGCGCCATGTAGGCGTCTTAAGCGCGTCTCGAGAGACGACTTGGTTGCGCCATGTAGGCGTCTTAGGTGCGCCATATAGGCGTCTTAGTTGCGCCATGTAGGCGTCTTTGGTGCGCCATGTAGGCGTCTTACGTGCGCCATGTAGGCGTCTTACGTGCGCCATGTAGGCATCTTGAGCGCGTCTCGAGAGACGACTTGGTTGTGCCATGTAGGCGTCTTACGTGCGCCATTTAGGCGTCTTGTGTGCACCATGTAGGCGTCTTAGGTGCGCCATGTAGGTGTCTTAGTTGCGCCATATAGGCGTCTTTGGTGCGCCATGTAGGCGTCTTAGGTGCGTCTTGAGAGACGACTTGGTTGCGCCATGTAGGCGTATTAGCTGCGCCATGTAGGCGTCTTGATCGCGTCTCGAGAGACGACTTGGTTGCGCCATGTAGGCGTCTTACGTACGCCATGTAGGCGTCTTGGGTGCGGCATGTATGCGTCTTAGGTACGCCATGTAGGCGTCTTAGGTGCGTCTCGAGAGACGACTTGGTCGCGCCATGTAGGCGTCTTAGGTGCGCCATATAGGCATCTTTGGTGCGTCATGAAGGCGTCTTTGGTGCGTCTCGAGAGACGACTTGGTTGCGCCATGTAGGCGTCTTACGTGCGCCATGTAGGCGTCTTAAAAATTTTGGTGGAGGGTGTTCTTTTGAAGGTTTCCTTACCGATGCTAGCCCCCCCCTAAGTTTTAGGGTTATAAGTTTAATTTTTGATAACCGATAAACTTGCACAAAACGAATTTTGAAAGGGAAAACTCGAATTTTATTACGTTTGCGAAAAATTTAAAATTCTAAAACATTGGCTCGCAGGCCTTATTGAAAATGGGAAATAAAAGCGATAAAACGCGGGGAATGCTAGCTACTGGTAGTACTCCCTCAAGTGTTCCGCGTTCCACGGATGGCGGATCGGCGTTCCGTCCGTGTGGTCGATGTAGTATGTCCCGTCGTGAATGACTTTGCGGACTCTATAGGGGCCTTCCCAGTTCGGGCCTAGGACGCCGGCGCCTTGAACTTGTGTATTCTAAAACACTCGTCTGAGTACAAGGCTTCCGACAGCAAAGGTTCGCCTTTTGATCTTGGAGTTGTAGTATCTTTCGACCTTGCGCTTCTGTGCGGCGAGGCGGCTGAATGCTTCTGACCTCTTTTCGTCGATCAAATCCAACTCCAGGCGCATGGCTTCGTTATTGTTTGCTTCGTCAAATGTATCGACTCGGAATGTGGGAATCTCGGTTTCGATCGGAACCACGGCCTCGATCCCATATGCGAGGGAGAATGGCGTTTCGCCGGTGGCGTTTCGCGCGTTTGTCCTGTAAGCCCGTAGGATGAACGGCAATTCCTCAGCCCAAGCGCCTTTTCTGTCTTCGAGCTTCTTTTTAAGATTGCTCTTGATAGTCTTGCTGACTGCTTCGACCTAGCCATTGGCCTGAGGATGACGCGGCGAGGAGAAGGTCTTGCTGATCTTTAGTTGATCGCAGATATCTCTTACTCGTGCGTTATCAAATTGTGCGCCATTGTCGGTCACAATCAAGGCGGGGATACCGTGCCTGCAACACGGTATTTAGATGCGAGGGCTTTCAGCCTTTCGGCTTCTTTGCGGTCTTCGGGAAGTACCCCTCTTCGCAAGAAGTTCGTAAGCGGAGTCATCCAAGTTTGATGAACGGCGCTCTCAATCGTTCCAACCTCGTCACGTGAGATGGATGGTCGCGAGAGAGACTCGATTGGGATAGTTCCCAACCCATCTTCGGTGATACCGGATCCGAGGCGAGCTAGGGTGTCAGCCTCGGAGTTCTCTTCTCGCGGGATCTGGATGATCTCGAACCAGGAGAAGGCATCTAACTTGGCATTTGTCTTTGCCAAGTAGGCGATCATATTAGGCTCTTTGGCAACGTAGTCGCATCTAACCTGATTTATGATTAACTGCGAGTCACAGTGTATTCATAAATTCTGTACGTTGAGGTTTTGAGCGAGCTCTAACCCTACGATGAGGGCTTCATACTCGGCCTCATTGTTGGAGGCTTGGAATCTGTAGTGGAGGGCGTAGCGTAATTTTTCCCGGTCAGGATTTGTTAGAATCACGTCAGCGCCTGCTCCCTGGGCATTAGATGCTCCGTCTACGTGTAGTTCCCAAATGGAACCGTAGGGTCGACCTTTCTCTTTCGAGCCGGCAAGTCGTCGGTCGAGTCGTCTTCTGCTCTTCCCATGTCGGGAGTGTAGGAGAATTCTGCCACGAAATCGGCTAGGGCTTGAGCCTTTATTGCCAGTCTCGGGTGAAACTCAATCCCGTACTCGCTCAATTCTTGGGACCAGATCGCCATGTGAGTCGATGTTCCCTTTTGAAGAGCTTTACCGATGGGGTGTCCGGTTCGGACAACAATTGGGTGAGCCTGGAAGTAGGGGCGTAGCTTTTTGGCGGCTACGAGGAGAGCGAGAGAGAGTTTCTCTATCTCTGTGTAACGCGTTCCGGCGTCAAGCAAGGCTTTGCTCACATAGAAGATAGGCCATTGAGCCTTAACTTCTTCACGGATCAGCACATCGCTCACAGCTCGTTCGGAGACGGCGAGGTAGATGTAAAGCGTCTCGCCTTCTTTTGGCTTGGAAAGGAACAAAGGTGTCTCAAAGTAGGCCTTCATTTCTTGAAAGGCCTTCTCGCACTCGTCCGTCCATATAAAGCCGTCCGTCTTCTTTATTGCTTTGGCCACAAAACGTGAAAGGGCGGCAATCCGACCGGTCAGACTTTGGACTTCCTTGACACGTGGCGGAGACTTCATGTCAAGGAGCGCCTTGATTTTCTCGGGGTTCGCTTCGATACTGTTGTTGCTGTTTTTCGGACAACTATCTAGGAGTCAAAGGCGGTTAGACCCAAGGCCGGACCAAGTGGTCTCGCCTTGACTCGAGCGTGTCGGGCTTGGTATCCCAAGCCGTCCCTTAACTGTTGGTGGTGTCTATCTCATCCAAGCACCTGAAAAGCAAGCAGAGAGGTGTGAACTACAAAGGGGAAACAGAGGGGTTGCCTCTGTTTACCTCTCCGACGCTCAACATTAGTAAGATTGAGGTGGATATAGAAGGCTTAGGTGTTTAGAGGCCGAGACTTGAGAGAAACGAGCGAGGTACGAGTTCGACAGCGTTTCAGCACTCAAATTCGGATTACCTGGAACAAGGGAGGGACCTTGGCATTTATAGGCGACCAAGGGGCGTTTTGGGCAACCCCTTGGCCGGATTTAACCTTGGCTCGGCCATTGGCCGAGGCTGTCCCTTGGGCCGGCCAATGGCCGAGGCTATTTGAGCCGGCCATTGGCCGAGGCTAGCTCTAGGTCCGGCCAATGGCCGGTGGTAGCTTGGCTCGGCCATTGGCCGAGGCTGGCCAATGGGCCGGCCAATGGCCGAGGCTATTTGGGCCGGCCATTGGCAGAGGCTGGCCTTAGGGCCGGCTAATGGCCGGGGGTAGCTTGGCTCGGCCATTGGCCGAGGCTGGCCCTTGGGCCGGCCAATGGCCGAGGCAACTTGGGCCGGCCATTGGCCGAGGCTGGCCCTAGGGCCGGACAATGGCCGGGGGTAGCTTGGCTCGGCCATTGGCCGAGGCTGGCCCTTGGGCCGACCAATGGCCGAGGCTGTTTGGGCCAATGGCCGGGACAAGCTACCGAGACGCGTTCGACGTCGCTTCGCCTTCGTTCGGCCGTGATCGGGGTCGGGCTGACAACATTAGCCCCCCGAGTTTACGGCCGAGTTAAACTCGTGCGGCAAACTCAAGATTCTCGCTGTCATTGGCCCACCGGAGCAGCCCGTCGTGAAAAGGTTTGGCTCGACCCCTTTAATTATTATTTTTCTTTAGGTCCCATCATTTTTCGTACGTCTCGTATCGTTCCACGTGTCAATGGACCCTACCAACCACCTATCGGGGTGTGGGTCCATCGATGATGACCTCTTCCCTCTGATCGGGAATCAAGATGCGAACTTAGATGATTTTTGGGCGTAATTCTCGTCCCCTTTGGTTACCCACAACGCGCCGCTTTCACTTTCTTCGAACAACCAAGTGGTAGAGATGACCGGGGGCGATTTTCACTCGATCGAAGCATGGCTTGCCGAAGAGGAGGAGGGCATGCGTACCGGGGATGGCCCCAGCCCTCAGGGGGACGCCGGCCAGGGAGCGCCGGGCATCGGGGAGAGCTGGATCGACCGACGTGGAACTGCGCTTGGTGAGGCGGGTCCTGGCAAAGCTGCGCCGGCCCTCGTCGACATTGTCCGTGCTGGAAGCGCCGCCAGAGGAGACTCTGACGGCGCTGGGGATGCGCGCGGCCTGGGTGGAATCGCGCTCGGCGAGGCGGGACTAGGCGAAGGTGTGCCGGCCCTCTCCGGCGTTGTCTGCGCTGGAGGCGTCGCCAGAGGAGACCCGAGCGGCGCTGGTGGAGCCGCGCTTGGTGAGGCGAGCCCGGGCGGAGGCGCGACCGGCCCTCGTCGGCATTGTCTGCGTTGGAGGCGTCGCCGGGGAAGACCCAAGCAGCGCTGGTGGAGCGCCCGCCCCATGAGGAGTCGCGCCGGTCGAGTTGGGCGCTAGGAGCGTCGCGTCGGCCCTGGGCGGCGACGCCGGCGCTGTTTGGCGGGCGAGCGGCCGCGAAGGAGGCCCGGGCAGTCTGGGCCCGGCCTTTCCCGAGGATAGGCGCACCGGTGGGGGGCCGCTGGAGATGGGCGGCGCCACTGGCGAAAGCGCCGGCACCGGAGACGAGGAAAGCCGACCGGGGGGCGGCGGCCGAGGCGCTGGTCGCCCTAGCCCTAGGAGCTGGTGGGCTAGGGCTGCGCGAGGGGAGCCCACCTGGCGGGCTAGGCTGTGCCGCCAGGCCAGGCACGCGTGTCGCTGGGCCGGGCGAGAACCCAAGGGACCCGGGCGACTTGGGCGCGCGAAAGGACTTCTTGCCTGGGCCGGGCGCCGGAAGGGTCGGCCCAACGGCTTTGGACGCTCAGCGCGGGAGCCTGGACGTGCGAGGGGGCCTCCCATCTGGGCCGAAAACTGGTGGGGCCGGCCCAATAGCCTTGGGCGTCTATCATAGGGACCCGGACGAGACGGCCCTTACCGAGGGTTGCCCGCCGGGTTTAGGGCCGAGCACCGGCGACGGGCCCGCTGTCGGGCCGACCACGGGGGAGACAAGGCCCGCCGGGCCAGGCACACGCGCTATGGACCGGCCGGCCGGCTTGGGCGATCGCCACGAGGGACTCGCCGAGCCGAGAATCGCCTCCGGCGTCGAGAGCTCGAGCGAGTCGTCGGATCGTCGCGCCACATCTGCGGCGATGCTTTCTTTAACCGCGCGGGAGGAAGCACGGGCCCTATACTTCCCGACCGGAAAGTCGGCAATACGTGGCGGCCTCGATTGCTCGGGTGTTGACATTCCGAGCTCGCTCTCGATTGCTAGTTTTGCGAGCTTGAGGAGGTGATATGGCATCCTGGATTCCGTGTCGATCTTGCGACCGTTGCCCGACGATCTCCCGACTCGCCCCCGGAAAGGACACGCCTCCATTCACGAGGCGAGTCTTCGCGGAGGGCTACGGTTACCCTTCCAGCCGGTGATCCAAGAGCTATTGATTCGGTTGGGGATGCACGCGTCGCAAATGTCTCCGTCCTTCTATCGGGTAGTCGCTGCATGCCATATGATGCTCTATTGAGCAAAGAAAAGGGCGGTCACCGCAGATGATATTCAAGACCTCGTGCTTGTTCTTGAGGTCCCGGGGAAACCGGGCTTCTATTCGGCGTTCACTCGGAAGCACATCTCCATCGTTACCAAGGTTACCTCGAGGCATCGGTATCCTTGGGTGTGGGTGTCCGAGTTGGCCTTCGGGGCGGCACCTCTGTTGTTTGGACCTGCGACCGACTTTCCCTCCGTTGGGGATGTCGAGGATTCCGAACTCGTAGCTGTGATCAAGGCAATCCCGGACTCGAGGCGGCAGGGGTCATTGTTTGAGTCCCCGGATCTAATGGCGAGGACCGGGTGGTTCATACCTGAGGGCGAGGGTCCTCAATGTCCTACCTCCGGCGCGGAGGCCACGGAGGGTCTCGAATCCGAAGCTGGGGGTTCGACCGCTCCCCTCCCCGATGCGGGGGCTACTAAACATAAATGTGCTTTTATTCTTATCGCGGCTTTCCGTTGTTTACGCTTATTGTTTGCATTCTAACTTATTGTCGTCTCTTTCTCTTTTTCAGATACCATGACCTGACGACATCGACCGCGCACACAAGTGCCGAGAGTGGCACCTATCTTTGAAGCTACGACCGCGGCTCGCCCCCAAGCTGAGGCTCGCCACTGGGGGTCGCCACCGCGGGCGAGGAACGAGGCGATCTCTTCCAACAAGCGACCGTCGTCGTCGACTTCCTTCGGATCACCCTCCAGCCACAAGCGTACCCACACATCGGCGCCGCCGGACAGCATGGATTCAATGCTCCTAGCGGAGGCGGCAGAGCTGAGGGACCAGTGCTCCCGGGGGATCCTTGAAACCTCTCTGCGGGATTTCAAGGGTCTGCTGACGACGAGCGACCTCGAGCATTTCCAGAATGGGATCGAAGACGTCTGAAAGGTATGACTCGCCCGCCCGTCTCATATGTAATCATTATACTTATTCTGATTACGTGTAAATCACTTGTTCCCGCAGATGCTCGCACGCCAAGAGCAGAGTGACCGCATTCTCCGGGACCTGTTGCGGTGCATGCAGATCATGGAGAAGGACAGGGAGAGTGCGGCGGCCGCCCATGCTGCCACGCTAGCGGGGGTTCGTACTACCCGAGAGTTTCAAGCGCTCGAAGAGGAGTTGGAGCGAGTTCGCGGGGAATCGTCGGCCGAGAAAATGCTTCGCATGGCCGAGTTGCTCGATCCTCGGGAGAGGGAAGCTGTCTTTCGGGTAGGCTTTGTTGAGATCTTTGTAGTCGATACAGATCCGCCACTTCCCGTTTGGCTTCTTGACCATCACCACATTGGACACCCATTTGGGGTGCTCCGCCTCCCTGATGAAGTCGGCGGCGAGAAGTTTGTCAATCTCTTCACCAATGGCTTGGTACCTTTCTCCACTGAACGCCTATCGTGGTTGAGCGCTCTCAGTCACTCTCTTGTCGTCGTTGAGATGGTGAACCATGATCTCGGGGTCGATCCCCGGCATGTCGGCGTGTGTCCACGCAAAGACATCTTTGAACTCGCGGAGGAAGGCGGCGAGCTGGGTTCGGACCTCGGACGGGAGTTGGGCGCCTACCTTGACCACTTGGTCAGGCTTGGCGTCGTCCAACACGACGGGAACGAGGTCGTCCGGTGTCTCCACCTTTCGACGCTCGACATCGTCCCTTTGGTCCAGTTCCACCAAGGTACCTCCTTCCTCCATCTTGCATGGGAGCTTGTCCCTGAGCTGGAAGACGGTGCTCACCATCTTTCCCTTTTCTTTTCCGTCCACACCTTGGATGTAGAACATCCTTGCCATAGATTGGTCTCCCAACATCATGGCTATCCCCTTCTCAGTCGGGAATTTCATCATCAGATGGTATGTGGACGTTATGGCCTTCAACCGATTGAGAGTCGGGCGGCCGATGATGATGTTGTACGCAGAGGGCTGGTCCACGACCAGGAATGACACGATGTGGGTGACCTCGAGCCCCCCTGGTGTCCCGAAGGTTACCGGGAGGTCGATGGTTCCCTCCGTCATGACCCTTTCCCCGGAGAAACCGAAGAGCGGGGTCGTGATCGCGGTCGGTCTCAGCCCAGAGAGCTTTGTTATCGCAGTTTTTCGGACAACGATTTAGGAGTCAAAGGCGGTTAGACCCAAGGCCGGACCAAGTGGTCTCGTCTTGACTCGAGCGTGTCGGACTTGATATCTCAAGTCGTCCCATAGCTATTTGTGATGTCTATTTCGTCCAGGCACCTGAAAAGCAAGCAGGAAGGTGTGAACTACAAAGGGAAAATAGGGGGGTTGCCCCTGTTTACCTCTCCGACGCTCAACATTAGTAGGGTTGAGGTAGATTGTAGAGGGTTTGAGTGTTTAGAGGTTGAGACTTGAGAGAAACGAGCGAGGTATGAGTTCGGCAGCGTTTCTGTACTCAAATGTTGGATTACCTGCACCGGGGGAGGGACCCCGGCATTTATAGGCAACCGAGGGGCATTTTGGGCATCAGCTTGGTCGAAGGCCAACCCTGGGTCGGCCGTGGAGAAGAGGCCGGCTCTGGGACGACCATGGAGCCGAAGGCCGGCCTTGGGTCGGCCATGGAGTCGAAGGCTGGCCCTTGGTCGTCCATGGAGCTGGAGGCCGGCTCTGGGTCGTCCATGGAGCTGGAGGCCGGCTCTGGGTCGTCCATGGAGCCGGAGGCCGGCTCTGGGTCGTCCATGGAGCTGGAGACCGGCTCTGGGTCGTCCATGGAGCTGGAGGCCGGCTCTGGGTCGTCCATGGAGCCCGAGGCCGGTCCTGGGTCGTCCATGGAGCTGGAGGCCGGCTCTCGGTCGGCCATGGAGCCGAAGGCTGGCCCTAGGTCGGCCATGGAGTCGAAGGCCGGCCCTGGGTCGGCCATGGAGCCGAAGGCCGGCCCTGGGTCGGCCATGGAGTAGGAGGCCGGCTCTGGGACAGCCATGGAGCCGAAGGCCGGCCCTGGGTCGGCCATGGAGTCGAAGGCCGGCCCTTGGTCGTCCATGGAGCTGGAGGCCGGCTCTGGGTCGTTCATGGAGCTGGAGGCCGGCTCTGGGTCTTCCATGGAGCTGGAGTCTGGCTCTGGGTCGTCCATGGAGCCGGAGCCCGGCTCTGGCTCGTCCATGGAGCTGGAGGCCGGCCCTGGGTTGGCCATGGAGCCGGAGGCCGGTCCTGGGTCGTCCATGGAGCTGGAGGCCGGCTTTGGGTCGTCCATGGAGCCAGAGACCGGCTCTGGGTCGTCCATGGAGCTGGAGGCGGGCCCAGGGTCGTCCATGGAGCTGGAGACCGGCTCTGGGTCGCCCATGGAGCTGGAGGCCGGCTCTGGGTCGTCCATGGAGCCGGAGGCCGGCTCTAGGTCGTCCATGGAGCTGGAGGCCAGCCCTAGGTCGGCCATGGAATCGAAGGCCGGCCCTGGGTCGTCCATGGAGTTGGAGGCCGGCTCTGGGTCGTCCATGGAGCTGGAGGCCGGCTCAAGGTCGTCAATGGAGCCGGAGGCCGGCCCTGGGTCATCCATGGAGCTGGAGGCCGGCTCTGGGTCATCCATGGAGCTGGAGGCCGGCTCTGGGTCGTCCATCGAGCTGGAGCCCGGCTCTGGGTCATCCATGGAGCGGGAGCCCGGCTCTGGGTCATCCATGGAGCTGGAGGCCGGCCCTGGGTCGGCCATGGAGCCGCAGGCCAGCCCTGGGTCGTCCATGGAGCTGGAGGCCGGCTTTGGGTCGTCCATGGAGCCGGAGGCCTGCTCTGGGTCATCCATGGAGCTGTAGGCCGGCCCTGGGTCGTCCATGGAGCTGTAGGCCGGCTCTGGGTCGCCCTTGGAGCTAGAGGCCGGCTCTGGGTGGTCCATGGAGCCGGAGGCCGGCTCTGGGTCGTCCATGGAGCTGGAGGCCGGCTCTGGGTCGTCCATGGAGCCGGAGGATGGCTCTGGGTTGTCCATGGAGCCGGAAGCCTGCTTTGGGTCATCCATGGAGCCGGAGGCCGGCTCTGGGTCGTCCATGGAGCTGGAGGCCGGCTCTGGGTCGTCCATGGAGTTGGAGGCTGGCTCTGGGTCGTCCATGGAGCCGGAGGCCGACTCTGGGTCGTCCATGGAGCCGGAGGCTGGCTCTGGGTCGTCCATGAAGCCGGAGGCTGGCTCTGGGTCGTCCATGGAGCCGGAGGCTGGCTCTGGGTCGTCCATGGAGCCGGAGGCTGGCTCTGGGTCGTCCATGGAGCTGGAGGCCGGCCCCGGGTCGGCCGTTGAGCCGGAGGCCGGCTCTGGGTCGGCCATGGAGCCGGAGGCCGGTCCTGGGTCGGCCGTGGAGCCGGAGGTCGGCCCTGGGTCGGCCGTGGAGCCGAAGGCCGGCCCTGGGTCGGCCATGGGGTCGGAGGCCGGCTCTGGGTCGGCCATGGAGCCGAAGGCCGGCCCTGGGTCGGCCATGGAGTCGAAGGCCGGCCCTGGGTCGTCCATGGAGTTAAAGGCCGGCTCTGGGTTGTCCATGGAGCTGGAGGCCGGCTCTGGGTCGTCCATGGAGCCGGAGGCCGGCCCTGGGTCGTCCATGGAGCTTAAGGCCAGCTCAGGGTCGTCCATGGAGCTGGAGGCCGGATGTGGGTCGTTCATGGAGCCGGAGGCCGGTCCTGGGTCGTCCATGGAGCTGGAGGCCGGCTTTGGGTCGGCCATGGAGCCGAAGGCCGGCCCTGGGTCGGCCATGGAGTCGAAGGCCAGCCCTGGGTCGTCCATGGAGCTGGAGGCCGGCTCTGGGTCTTCCATGGAGCTGGAGGCCGGCTCTGGGTCCTCCATGGTGCCGGAGCCCGACTCTGGGTCATCCATGGAGCTGGAGGCCGGCCCTGGGTCGGCCATGGAGCCGAAGGCCGGTCCTTGGTCGTCCATGGAGCTGGAGGTCGGCTTTGGGTTGTCCATGGAGCCGGAGGCCGGCTCTGGGTCGTCCATGGAGCTGGAGGCCGGCCCTGGGTCGTCCATGGAGCTGGAGGCCGGCTCTGGGTCGCCCAAGGAGCTGGAGGCAGGCTCTGGGTCGTCCATGGATCCGGAGGTCGGCTCTGGGTCGTCCATGCAGCTGGAGGCCGGCTCTGGGTCGGCCATGGAGCCGAAGGCCGGCCCTGGTTCGGCCATGGAGTCGAAGGACGGCCCTGGGACGTCCATGGAGCTGGAGGCCGGCTCTGGGTCTTCCATGGATCCGGAGGCCGGCCCTGGGTCGTCCATGGAGCTGGAGGCCGGCTCTGGGTCGGCCATAGAGCTGAAGGCCGGCCCTGGGTCGGCCATGGAGTCGAAGGATGGCCCTTGGTCGTCCATGGAGCTGGAGGCCGGCTGTGGGTCTTCCATGGAGCTGGAGGCCGGCTCTGGGTCGTCCATGGAGCCGAAGCCCGGCTCTGGGTCATCCATGGAGCTGGAGGCCGGCCCTGGGTCGGCCATGGAACCGGGGGCCGGTCATGGGTCGTCCATGGAGCTGGAGGCCGTCTTTGGGTCGTCCATGGAGCCGGAGGCCGGCTCTGGGTCGTCCATGGAGATGGAGGCTAGCTCTGGGTCGTCCATGGAGCCGGAGGCCGGCCCTGGGTCGTCTATGGAGCTGGAGGCCGGCTCTGGGTCGTCCATGGAGCTGGAGGCTGGCCCTGGGTCGTCCATGGAGCTGGAGGCCGGCCCTGGGTCGTCCATGGAGCTGGAGGCCGGCTCTGGGTCGTCCATGGAGCCGGAGCCCGGTTCTGGGTCGTCCATGGAGCTAAAGCCCGGCTCTGGGTCGGCCATGGAGCCGGAGGCCGGTCCTGGGTCGTCCATGGAGCTGGAGGCCGTCTCTGGGTCATCCATGGAGCTGGAGGCCGGCTCTGGGTCGGCCATGGAGTCGAAGGCCGGCCCTAGGTCATCCATGGAGCTAGAGGCCGGCTCTGGGTCGTCAATGGAGCCGGAGGCCAGCCCTGGGTCGTCCATGGAGCTGGAGGCCGGCTCTAGGTCGTCCATGGAGCTGGAGGCCGGGTCTGGGTCGTCCATGGAGCCGGAGCCCAGCTCTGGGTCGTCCATGGAGCTGGAGCCCGGCTCTGGGTCGTCCATGAGCCTGAGCCCGGCTCTGGGTCATCCACCGAGCTGGAGCCCGGCCCTGGGTCGTCCATGGAGCCGCAGGCCGGCCCTGGGTCGTCCATGGAGCTGGAGGCCGGCTCTGGGTCAGCCATGTAGCCGAAGGCCGGCCCTGGCTCGTCCATGGAGTCGAAGGCCGGCCCTGGGTCGTCCATGGAGTTGAAGGATGGCCCTGGGTCGTCCATGGAGCTGGAGGCTGGCTGTGGGTCTTCCATGGAGCTGGAGGCCGGCTCTGGGTCGTCCATGGAGCCGAAGCCCGGCTCTGGGTCGTCCATGGAGCTAGAGGCCGGCTTTGGGTCGTCCATGGAGCCGGAGGCCGGCTCTTGGTCGTCCATGGAGCTGGAGCCCGGCTCTGGGTCGTCCATGGAGCTGCAGGCCGGCTCTGGGTCGCCCATGGAACTGGAGGCCGGCTCTGGGTCGTCCATGGAACCGGAGGCCGGCCCTGGGTCGTCCATGGAGCTGGAGGCCGGCTCTGGGTCGTCGATGGAGCTGGACGCCGGCTGTGGGTCGTCCATGGAGCCGGAGCCCGGTTCTGGGGCGTCCATGGAGCCGGAGCCCGGCTCTGGGTCGTCCATGGAGCCGGAACCCGGCTCTGGGTCGTCCACTGAGCTGGAGGCCAGCTTTGGGTCGTCCATGGAGCCGGAGGCCTGGTCTGGGTCGTCCATGGAGCTGTAGGCCGGCCCTGGGTCGTCCATGGAGCTGGAGGCCGGCTCTGGGTCGCCCTTGGAGCTAGAGGCCGGCTCTGGGTCGTCCATGGAGCTGGAGGCCGGCTCTGGGTCGTCCATGGAGCTGGAGGCCGTCTCGGGGTTGTCCATGGAGCCGGAAGTCGGCTCTGGGTCGTCCATGGAGCTGGAGGCCGGGTCTGGGTCGTCCATGGAGTTAGAGGATGGCTCTGGGTCGTCCATGGAGATGGAGGCCGGCTCTGGGTCGTCCATGGAGCTGGAGGCCGTCTCGGGGTTGTCCATGGAGCCGGAGGCCGGCTCTGGGTCGTCCATGGAGCTGGAGGCCGGGTCTGGGTCGTCCATGGAGTTAGAGGATGGCTCTGGGTCGTCCATGGAGATGGAGGCCGGCTCTGGGTCGCCCTTGGAGCTAGAGGCCGGCTCTGTGTCGTCCATGGAGCCGGAGGCCAGCTCTGGGTCGTCTATGGAGCTGGAGGCCGGATCTGGGTCGTCCATGGAGCCGGAGGCCGTCTCTGGGTCGTCCATGGAGCCGGAAGCTGGCTCTGGGTCGTACATGGAGCCGGAGGCCGGCTCTGGGTCGTCCATGGAGCTGGAGGCCGGCTCTGGGTTGTCCATGGAGTTCGAGGCTGGCTCTGGGTCGTCCATGGAGCTGGAGGCCGGCTCTGGGTCGTCCATGGAGCCGGAGGCCGGCTCTGGGTCGTCCATGGAGCTGTAGCCCAGCCCTGGGTCGGCCGTGGAGCCGGAGGCCGGCCCTGGGTCGGCCGTGGAGCCGGAGGCCGGTCCTGGGTCGGCCGTGGAGCTGCAGGCCGGCTTTGGGTCGTCCATGGAGCCGGAGGCCGGCTCCGGGTCGTCCATGGAGCTGGAGGCCGGCCCTGGGTCGTCCATGGAGCTGGAGGCCGGCTCTGGGTCGCCCATGGAGCTGGAGGCCGGCTCAGGGTCGTCCATGGATCCGGAGGCCGGCTCTGGGTCGTCCATGAAACTGGAGGCCGGCTCTGGGTCGGCCATGGAGCCGAAGGCCGGCCCTGGGTCGGCCATGGAGTCGTAGGACGGCCCTGGGTCGTCCATGGAGCTGGAGGCCTGCTCTGGGTCTTCCATGGATCCGGAGGCCGGCCCTGGGTCGGCCATGGAGCCGCAGGCCGGCTCTGGGTCGTCCATGGAGCTGGAGGCCGGCTTTGGGTCGTCCATGGAGCCGGAGGCCGGCTCTGGGTCGTCCATGGAGCTGGAGGCCGGCCTTGGGTCGTCCATGGAGCTGGAGGCCGGCTCTGGGTCGCCCATGGAGCTGGAGGCCGGCTCTGGGTTATCCATGGAGCTGGAGGCCGGCTCTGGGTCGTCCATGCAGCTGGAGGCCGGCTTTGGGTCGGCCATGGAGCCGAAGGCCGGCCCTGGGTCGTCCATGGAGTCGGAGGCCGGCTCTGGGTCATCCATGGAGCTGGAGGCCGGCTTTGGGTCGTCCATGGAGCCGGAGGCCGGCTCTGGGTCGTCCATGGAGCTGTAGGCCGGCCCTGGGTCGTCCATGGAGCTGGAGGCCGGCTCTGGGTCGCCCTTGGAGCTAGAGGCCGGCTCGGGGTCATCCATGGAGCTGGAGGCCGGCTCTGGGTCGTCCATGGAGCTGGAGGCCGTCTCGGGGTTTTCCATGGAGCCGGAAGTCGGCTCTGGGTCGTCCATGGAGCCGGAGGCCGGCTCTAGGTCGTCCATGGAGCTGGAGGCCGGCTCTGGGTCGTCCATGGAGTTAGAGAATGGCTCTGGGTCGTCCATGGAGCCGAAGCCCGGCTCTGGGTCATCCATGGAGCTGGAGGCCGGCCCTGGGTCGGCCATGGAGCCGGGGGCCGGTCATGGGTCGTCCATGGAGCTGGAGGCCGGCTTTGGGTCGTCCATGGAGCCGGAGGCCGGCTCTGGGTCGTCCATGGAGATGGAGGCCGGCCCTGGGTCGTCCATGGAATTGGAGGTCGGCTCTGGGTCGTCCATGGAGCTGGAGGCCGGCACTGGGTCGTCCATGGAGCTGGAGGCTGGCCCTGGGTCGTCCATGGAGCTGGAGGCCGGCCCTGGGTCGTCCATGGAGCTGGAGGCCGGCTCTGGGTCGTCCATGGAGCCGGAGCCCGGTTCTGGGTCGTCCATGGAGCTAAAGCCCGGCTCTGGGTCGGCCATGGAGCCGGAGGCCGGTCCTGGGTCGTCCATGGAGCTGGAGGCCGCCTCTGGGTCATCCATGGAGCTGGAGGCCGGCTCTGGGTCGGCCATGGAGTCGAAGGCCGGCCCTAGGTCATCCATGGAGCTGGAGGCCGGCTCTAGGTCGTCAATGGAGCCGGAGGCCAGCCCTGGGTCGTCCATGGAGCTGGAGGCCGGCTCTAGGTCGTCCATGGAGCTGGAGGCCGGGTCTGGGTCGTCCATGGAGCCGGAGCCCGGCACTGGGTCGTCCATGGAGCTGGAGCCCGGCTCTGGGTCGTCCATGGAGCCGGAGCCCGGCTCTGGGTCATCCACCGAGCTGGAGGCCAGCTTTGGGTCGTCCATGGAGCCGCAGGCCGGCCCTGGGTCGTCCATGGAGCTGGAGGCCGGCTCTGGGTCGGCCATGGAGCCGAAGGCCGGCCCTGGCTCGTCCATGGAGTCGAAGGCCGGCCCTGGGTCGTCCATGGAGCTGGAGGCCGGCTCTGGGTCTTCCATGGATCCAGAGGCCGGTCCTGGGTCGTCCATGGAGCTGGAGGCCGGCTCTGGGTCGGCCATGGAGCCGAAGGCCGGCCTAGAGGCGGCCATGGAGTCGAAGGCCGGCCCTGGGTCCTCCATGGAGCTGGAGGCCGGCTCTGGCTCTTCCATGGAGCTGGAGGCCGGCTCTGGGTCATCCATGGAGTTGGAGGCCGGCCCTAGGTCGGGCATGGAGCCGGAGGCCGGTCCTGGGTCATCCATGGAGCCGGAGGCCGGCTTTGGGTCGTCCATGGAGTCGGAGGCCGGCTCTGGGTCATCCATGGAGCTGGAGGCCGGCCCTGGGTCATCCATGGAGCTGGAGGCCGGCTCTGGGTCGCCCATGGAGCTAGAGGCCGGCTCTGGGTCGTCCATGGAGCCGGAGGCCGGCACTGGGTCGTCCATGGAGCTGGAGGCCGGCTCTAGGTCATCGATGGAGCTGGAGGCCGGTTCTGGGTCGTCCATGGAGCCGGAGCCCGGTCCTGGGTCGTCCATGGAGCCGGAGCCCGGCTCTGGGTCATCCATAGAGCCGGAGCTCGGCTCTGGGTCGTCCAAGGAGCTGGAGGCCGATTTTGGGTCGTCCATGGAGCCGGAGGCCGGCTCTGGGTCGTCCATGGAGCTGGAGGCCGGCTTTTGGTCGTCCATGGAGTAGGAGGCTGGCTTTGGGTCGTCCATGGAGCCAGAGGCCGACTCTGGGTCGTCCATGGAGCCGGAGGCCGGCTCTGGGTCGTCCATGGAGCTGGAGGCCGGCCCTGGGTCGGCCCGTTGAGCCGGAGGCCGGCTCTGGGTCGGCCATGGAGCCGGAGGCCGGTCCTGGGTCGGCCGTGGAGCTGGAGGCCGTCCCTGGGTCGGCCGTGGAGCCGAAGGCCGGCCCTGGGTCGGCCATGGGGCCGAAGGCCGGCTCTGGGTCGCCCATGGAGCCGAAGGCTGACCCTGGGTCAGCCATGGAGTCGAAGGCCGGCCCTGGGTCGTCCATGGAGCTGGAGGCCGGCTCTGGGTTGTCCATGGAACTGGAGGCCGGCTCTGGGTCGTCCATGGAGCCGGAGGCCGGCCCTGGGTCGTCCATGGAGCTGGAGGCCGGCTCAGGGTCGTCCATGGAGCTGGAGGCCGGCTCTGGGTCGTCCATGGAGCCGGAGGCCGGTCCTGGGTCGTCCATGGAGCTGGAGGCCGGCTCTGGGTCGGCCATGGAGTCGAAGGCCAGCCCTGGGTCGTCCATGGAGCTGGAGGCCGGCTCTGGGTCTTCCATGGAGCTGGAGGCCGGCTCTGGGTCCTCCATGGAGCCGGAGCCCGGCTCTGGGTCGGCCATGGAGCCGGAGACCGGTCCTAGGTCGTCCATGGAGCTGGAGGCCGGCTTTTTGTCGTCCATGGAGCCGGAGGCCGGCTTTGGGTCGTCCATGGAGATGGAGGCCGGCCCTAGGTCGTCCATGGAGCTGGAGGCCGGCTCTGGATCGCCCATGGAGCTAGAGGCCGGCTCTGGGTCGTCCATGGATCCGGAGGCCGGCTCTGGGTCGTCCATGCAGCTGGAGGCCGGCTCTGGGTCGGCCATGGAGCCGAAGGCGGCCCTGGGTCGGCCATTTAGTCGAAGGACGGCCCTGCGTCGTCCATTGAGCTGGAGGCCTGCTCTGGGTCTTCCATGGATCCGGAGGCCGGTCCTGGGTCGTCCATGGAGCTGGAGGCCGGCTGTGGGTCTTCCTTGGAGCTGGAGGCCGGCTCTGGGTCGTCCATGGAGCCGAAGCCCGGCTCTGGGTCGTCCATGGAGCTGGAGGCCGGTCCTGGGTCGGCCATGGAGCCGGAGGCCGGCTTTAGGTCGTCCATGGAGCCGGAGGCCGGCTCTGGGTCGTCCATGGAGCTGGAGCCCGGCTCTGGGTCGTCCATGGAGCTGGAGGCCGGCTCTGGGTCGCCCATGGAGCTGGAGGCCGGCTCTGGATCGTCCATGGAGCCGGAGGCTGGCTCTTGGTCGTCCATGGAACTGGAGCCCGGCTCTGGGTCGTCCATGGAGCTGGAGGCCGGCTCTGGGTCGTCCATGGAGCTGGAGGCCGGCTCTGGGTCGTCCATGGAGCTGGACGCCGGCTGTGAGTCGTCCATGGAGCCGGAGCCCGGTTCTGGGGCGTCCATGGAGCCGGAGCCCGGCTCTGGGTCGTCCATGGAGCTGGAACCCGGCTCTGGGTCGTCCACTGAGCTGGAGGCCAGCTTTGGGTCGTCCATGGAGCCGGAGGCCTGGTCTGGGTCGTCCATGGAGCTGTAGGCCGGCCCTGGGTCGTCCATGGAGCTGGAGGCCGGCTCTGGGTCGCCCTTGGAGCTAGAGGCCGGCTCTGGGTCGCCCATGGAGCTGGAGGCCGGCTCTGGGTCGTCCATGGAGCTGGAGGCCGTCTCGGGGTTGTCCATGGAGCCGGAAGTCGGCTCTGGGTCGTCCATGGAGCCGGAGGCCGGCTCTGGGTCGTCCATGGAGCTGGAGGCCGGCTCTGGGTCGTCCATGGAGTTAGAGGATGGCTCTGGGTCGTCCATGGAGATGGAGGCCGGCTCTGGGTCGCCCTTGGAGCTAGAGGCCGGATCTGTGTCGTCCATGGAGCCGGAGGCCGGCTCTGGGTCGTCCATGGAGCTGGAGGCCGGCTCTGGGTCGTCCATGGAGCCGGAGGCCGTCTCTGGGTCGTCCATGGAGCCGGAAGCTGGCTCTGGGTCGTACATGGAGCCGGAGGCCGGCTCTGGGTCGTCCATGGAGCTGGAGGCCGGCTCTGGGTTGTCCATGGAGTTGGAGGCTGGCTCTGGGTCGTCCATGGAGCTGGAGGCCGACTCTGGGTCGTCCATGGAGCCGGAGGCCGGCTCTGGGTCGTCCATGGAGCTGTAGCCCAGCCCTGGGTCGGCCGTGGAGCCGGAGGCCGGCCCTGGGTCGGCCGTGGAGCCGGAGGCCGGTCCTGGGTCGGCCGTGGAGCTGCAGGCCGGCTTTGGGTCGTCCATGGAGCCGGAGGCCGGCTCCGGGTCGTCCATGGAGCTGGAGGCCGGCCCTGGGTCGTCCATGGAGCTGGAGGCCGGCTCTGGGTCGCCCATGGAGCTGGAGGCCGGCTCAGGGTCGTCCATGGATCCGGAGGCCGGCTCTGGGTCGTCCATGAAACTGGAGGCCGGCTCTGGGTCGGCCATGGAGCCGAAGGCCGACCCTGGGTCGGCCATGGAGTCGTAGGACGGCCCTGGGTCGTCCATGGAGCTGGAGGCCTGCTCTGGGTCTTCCATGGATCCGGAGGCCGGCCCTGGGTCGGCCATGGAGCCGCAGGCCGGCTCTGGGTCGTCCATGGAGCTGGAGGCCGGCTTTGGGTCGCTTAAATCCATTTATGGACTAAAGCAAGCATCTAGGTCATGGAATATTAGATTCGATGAAACTGTAAAGAGCTTCGACTTTGAACAGTCAATAGATGAGCCTTGTGTTTACAAGTTAATACACGAAGGCAAAGTTGTGTTTCTGGTACTATATGTCGATGATATACTACTCATTGGTAATGACGTGGGTAAGTTATCTGAGGTTAAAGTCTGGTTGGCAAAGCAATTCGATACGAAGGATCTAGGAGAAGCCGCGTACATTCTGGGGATCCAAATCTTTCGAGATAGGAAAAACCGGACCCTGTCGCTCTCTCAAGCATCTTATATTGATAAGGTGATGGATCGTTTCTCGATGCAAGACTCCAAGAAAGGCCAAACACCCTTTAGGCATGGAGTCTCACTCTCTAAGGACCAGTCTCCCAAGACTGCACAAGAGATTGAAGACATGAGGAAAATTCCTTACGCCTCTACCGTAGGAAGCCTCGTGTATGCTATGCTTTGCACTATACCTGTTATTTGTTTCGCCGTTCGCGTAGTTAGCCGTTTCCAATCCAACACTGGACCCGAGCACTAGATTGCTGTTAAGCATGTTCTTAAGTACCTTCGAAGAACTAGGAACTTGATGCTTACATACTCAGGTACTGACCTGACTATGACGGGATATACCGACTCCGATTTTCAAGCGGATAAGGATTCCAGGAAATCCACTTCGGGATCTGTGTTCATCCTTAATGGTGGAGCTGTTGTATGGAGAAGTATTAAGCAATCTTGCATTGCTGACTCCACAATGGAAGCAGAATATGTGGCTGCTTGTGAAGCATCCAAAGAGGCTGTATGGCTTAGAAAGTTCCTTAAGTATTTGGAAGTTGTTCCAAACGTCGACGAGCCCATGACCCTTTATTGTGATAATAGTGGGGCTGTCGCTAACTCAAAGGAACCTAGAAGCCATAAGCGCTCTAAGCATATTGAGAGGAAATACCATTTGATTCGAGAGATCGTGCAGCGCGGAGACGTGGAAGTGAAGAAGATCTCAACGGTGGACAACCTCGCAGATCCATTCACCAAGGCCCTAGCGAAAAAGGTCTTCGACCAACATCGTGAGGGATTAGGCGTGAAGGACTACACACACCTTCTTTGAGTCAAGTGGGAGTTTGTTGTCAATGCTGCCCACAAGAAGAGTTGTAGTCTTTATTTTGTACATTTGATGTAATAAAGTCTCATGAAGACTCTTGCTTGTAATTGCCTGTCTATTCATTAATAAAGTTGAAACGTTCATTCATTCTTTCTTTGTTTGAAGCTTTATGATAAAACTTTAGTCTTTTAGTCCATAAACAAACTTAACAACTTACGAAGAGACAAATGTAGATTTGCATGAACAAACTCTTCGTAGTTTGCTTAAAACGATATATTCGCAATCTAAGGGTCAAAGGACTATTGACCTCAGTATGATTGTTAGAAGAATCTATGATGTCTGGTTATGAGGCATAGAGAGTTGGGGACTCTATAGTTCTTCTAGGTATCTTCCGAAGGTACTGAATTGACCAGTGCACTTCTAGAGACAATATAAGAACAAACCATTTAACCTCTTATGTCTCGAAGTCACTACGTATGGATTGCATCGTGCTTACCTTAATCCTGATATGAGACATGGCATTTCACACCTTAGTATTCTCATTTGAGAAAGTCAGAGTTCGGACTCACTATGTGATTCCGAACAAGGCCTATTGGTGAAATACTAAGTTGTGAGAATGTCATGAGTAACTTTGTGAAGTTCTCATAGATATGGAATTCATGTACAAAATTGCTGAAATGCAATGTATATCACCTCATGCTTTGTTCCTTGGAGTGTGAATAAATGAACTGGCCAGTGTCCAAATTGAGTCCTGACTTTTTTGGATGAAACAATGTGACTTGTTAGCTCCTCGTCAATACATTGTTTCTAACTTATTCACAAGCAACAAAGGAGTTGAGGAAATAACAGCTAGAAGGGTAAAATGGTAATTTTGTAAATCCCGACTAGCTGATGATATTCATGAAGGGTAAACACTGATAATATTATGTGGATCCGCTCATTACAATTAGGTTGAATTCTTGAGTAGAAAATAAATTCATTTGAACCGAGAGATTTTCAGTGTCAACTCTTTAGTGGAGTCAGTTGACATAAAGCTAAACTTGGAAAAGGTTTGTGAACTTTTGAGTCCAAGTATTTAGCTCAAGCTTTGTTCATTTGGGTCCATGAGGTCACTGTCACGAATCACATCGAGTAGGAATAGTTAAACTGGAAGCTAAGTCAAAACAAGAACGAAAATTGTCAAACGGGTATTTTGGTCTTTTGAGACAGAGGATGAAATGAATGTCAATAAATTTTTTGACAAGGTCATTTGATGACTTGATTTCACTCGGCCAATATTAGTCTTATTGGGCCTTGTGGATTAATTTCATTTCATAAGAATTTTATTGAAAATTCTTAATGGGCCTTTCTCATGTTGTCATGAACAAATGAAGAAGCTTCTAGAAGCTCCTTCTAGATGAGAAATGGGCGCCCAAATACGCAAGAGAAAGAGAATATTTTGTGCATAAATGTATCAAGATACTTGCCAAAAGAAAAAGAGGAAACAAATTTCCTCTATGAGGAAACAAAGGGAATCGGCCAAGGCAACCAAGAAGGGAAACAAAAGAGGAAACTAATCCCTTGGGGATTTGAATGAGATGGGCGCATATTTGGATGGGAATGGGTAATAAAAGATTGCTCATAAAGGCTTGGAAAATAAGAGGAAACTACTTCTTTCCAAGGCCAACCCTACTCCTATAAATACCCCACCTCATTCCTCTCATTTCATTCATTCCACACAAGTTAGAGATTGAGAGACTCTCTCTCTAGACATTGTGGCCGCCCCTCTCCTCTCTCTCTCTCTAGTCAATTTCGTTTTATTGTTTTGGCACCTAGGTCCTCATTTGACCTAGAGTTTAGCTCTGCGATTTCAAGACTCGTTCTTAAGTCGTAGTGTTTAAAAGTGCCCACACACTAATTCCTTTTCTCTCGAGTGATTTAGTGATAGAAACTTTCATGGTTGCTCGAGTCGCCGAGGAAAGAAAGAGAGATGTGCTGCGACGAGACGAACGTTTTCAACCTTTCGAATGCTCATCAACGTTCAAGCTTCTAAAGAGGTTAGTAAATTTAATTAGCTCATATTAGTTTTATTTATATGTACTTGCTCTTTGTCTAGGTTAGTAAAAAACTGTTTTTACTTGAAAAGAAAATTTTTAAAATTCCGCCGCTTTGCGAAGCGTTAAACTTTTTCGTAAACCCTAGATCAATTCCAACAAATGGTATCAGAGCTATGGTCAATGATATGCATGTACATGTATTTAAAAATGTGAGCTTGAAAATCGTTTTCGAAAGTTTACTAATTTTGTGACAAGTTAGAATTGTTTTCTTAGATTTCTTTTTAATTTATTGCTCTTGCCTTTAAATTAAAAATCATGTTGTTTTTCTAAGAGTTTGGGAAGTTACTAAAACACATTAGAATCAGTTCTAAAAGTTTTTAATTTTTTATATTGAAAAACGTGTTTTAAAGGTTTGAGAAATTTCGAGTAAAATTTTGTGACTAGTTTTCTTATCTTACTAGTTTCCTTTATTTACTTGAATCGTTTTATGCATGTTGTTTTTCCTTTTATACCATGTTATTACCTTGCTAATAAAACACAAATAAAAGCTTTAACAACATCCTAAAACGTTCCGTTACACTCGATTCTTTTTCGCACCTAAAAAGGACCAAGCTTTAATTATTTCTTTTTCTTCGAGCTGGAGTAAAACCCGCAGTAAAAGTGGCATAACTCTCTGCTCAGAAATCAAAATTTAATGATTCTTGAATCAAATGAAATCCATGTCTATCCTCTGTCCAATGCCACCGGTTTCGGGTCAAAAGGACATCGGAGCCGCCAGTTATAGCAATTTTACTCCAAGGTGCGCGGCTGTGCTGAAACTCTAGTTTTTTAGAAATCCGGATTTTCAAACCCACTACCATGAGTTATAGAACTCTAATGAGAAAATTTTCTTGAGCAAAATTTTTTTTCATAAGATTATAAACATGATGTGTAAGATTAAAATGTTTTGATTTTTGAAAGTTTAATTGAATTTGAATTTTTTACAAAACTAGTTTGAGTTTTGAAAAACCGTTTTCATTTTCAAACTTGAAAATATTTTGTCATCCAAATCAAATAAGTTTTCAAAATATTTTTCAAAACTATATCTATATCACATATGTTCAAAATCTATATGCTCTTGAAAATTTGAGTGGGAGGTCTCTTCGTAGAGAAAGCCGAAAAATAAAAAGATGTGTAACCTCAAACTTTCAAGTGTTCGAGTGAGTTGAAGTTCACACTTCCCTCATGCACTTTCCCGAATAGAAAATAGGAAAAGATCGAGTATGTACTGTTGTCGCCGTTTTTCGGACAACGATTTAGGAGCCACATGCGGTTAGACCCAAGGCCGGACCAAGTGGCCTCACCTGGGCTCGAGCGTGTCGGACCTGGTTGCCCAGATCTTCCCTTGGCTGTCGATAGTGTCTGAGCTCGCCGGGGCACCTGGAAAGAATAAGAGAACCGTGAGCTAAGAAGGGAAAACAGAGGGGGTGCATCTGTTTACCACTCGGACGCTCAACATTAGTGGGATTGAGGTGGAGAATAGAGGGTTTAGGTGTGTTGTCGCTGTTTTTCGGACAACGATTTAGGAGCCCCAAACGGTTCGACCCAAGGCCGGACCAAGTGGTCGCGTTCGGGCTCGAGCGTGTCGGACTTGGTATCCCAAGTCGTCCCTTAGCTTTTGGTGGTGTCAATCTCGTCCAAGCACCTGAAAAAGGTAAGAAAAGAGGTGTGAACTACAAAGAGGAAACAGAGGGGGTGCCTCTGTTTACCTCTCCGACGCTCAACATTAGTAGGATTGAGGTGGAATATAGAGGGTTTAAGTGTTTAGAGGCCAAAGATGAGTGAAACGAGTGAGTTATGAATTCGACAGCGTTTCGGGACTCAAAAATGGACTCCCTGGACTAAGGGAGCGGCCCCTGTATTTATAGGCGGCCAAGAGGTGGTTTGAAGACCCCTTGGCCAAGTGAGCATGCTTGAGTCGGCCATTGACCCCCTCAATGGTTGGGTCGGCCAATGGCTGAGTGAACATGGTGGTGAGGTTCACTCGGCCATTGGCCGAGTGAAAAGCTTGGGCCGGCTGAGGTTCACTCGTCCATTGACCGAGTGAACTGTTGGAAGGTTCACTCGGCCAATGGCCGAGTGAACTGCATGGCCGGCTGAAAGGTTCACTCGGCCATTGGCCGAGTGAACTGCGTGGAAGGTTCACTCGGCCAATGGCCGAGTGAACTGCATGGCCGGCTGAAAGGTTCACTCGGCCACTAGCCGAGTGAACTGCTGGAAGGTTCACTCGGCCAATGGCCGAGTGAACAGCCTGGCCGGCTGAGGATTTCGCTCGGCCATTGGCCGAGTGAAGGAGTTGGATCTTCGGCCGGCCATTGGCCGGCTGACCCTTGGGTCGGCCATGGTCGGCTGAACCTGACCCTTGGGCCGGCCATTGGCCGGCTGAACCTTGGGCCGGCCATGGGTTGGCTGGGCCTCGGGCCGGCCATGGGTTGGGTGGGCCTCGGGCCGGCCATGGGTTGGTTGGGCCGGCCAGTGGCCGAGGCAAGGTTTCACCGTCCGAGGCCTCGCGCCGGTCGTGCGGGTCGAAGAGGCACCTTTGTCCTCGTCGGTCCGAGACGGGCTGATAATATTAGCCCCCCGAGTTATCGGTCGAGCGTAGGTCGAGTGGAAACTCAATGCTTACGCCGGCGTGCGGACGCGGGACGAACGCTCTCGGGTTTGCGAGCGTGCCGCAAAAAGGGCTTTTAATGCATCGCGAGGGAAAGCCTCTGCGCGTCGCGAGGGATGGCCTTTGTGCGTCGCGAGGGACGGCCTTTGTGCGTCACGAGGGACGGCCTTTGTGCATCGCGAGGGACGGCCTTTGTGCATCGCGAGGGACGGCTTTTATGCGTCGCGAGGGATGGCTTTTGTTCCGGGTTGATCGTGCGTGGCTTATTTTCTCGACCTACCAATGAAGGCGTGATCGATATGCACGGCTTTACTATGCATGGCTTATTTTCTCGACCTACCAATGAAGGCGTGATCGATTAGCACGACTTGGGCCTCGCGGGGCCTTGGTGTCACGTTTGTGTGACCGGGTTTTCCGTGGACGCTGGCTAGACCAGGTACGTCCGGCGGACGCAAGCCTTTGCAACCCATTCGTAACTCGCTACCTTTAGGCTCACGAGCTGGGCGGCGAGCGCGATGCCACATTTGTGTGACCAGGCTTCCCGTGGACACTGGCTAGACCAGGTACGTCCGGCGGACGCAAGCCTTTGAAACCCATTTGTGACTCGCTGCCTTTCGGCTCACGAGCTGGGCGGCGAGCGCGGTGCCACATTCGCGTGGCGAGGTTTCCCGTGGACGCTGGCTAGACCAGATACGCCTGGCGGACGCAAGCCTTTGAATCCCATTTGTAACTCGCCGCCTATTGGCTCACGAGCTGGGCGGCGAGCGCGGCGCCACATTTGTGTGAACATGTTTCCTGTGGACGCTGGCTAGACCAGATACGTCCGGCGGACGCAAGCCTTTAAAACCCATTTGAAACTCGCTGCCTTTCGGCTCACGAGCAGGGCGGCGAGCGCAGAGCCACATTTGCGTGGCGAGGTTTCCCGTGGACGCTGGCTAGAACAGATACATCCGGCGGACGCAAGCCTTTGAAACTCATTTGAAACTCGCTGCCTTTCGGCTCACGAGTTGGGCGGCGAGCGCGGAGCCACATTTGCGTGGCGAGGTTTCCCGTGGACGCTGGCTTGACCAGATACGTCCGGCGGACGCAAGCCTTTGAAACCCATTTGAAACTCGCTGCCTTTCGGCTCACGAGCTGGGCGGCGAGTGCGGAGCCACATTTGCGTGGCGAGGTTTCCCGTGGACGTTGGCTAGACCAGATACGTCCGACGGACGCAAGCCTTTGAAACCCATTTGAAACTCGCTGCCTTTCGGCTCACGAGCTGGGCGGCGAGCGCGGAGCCACATTTGCGAGGCGAGGTTTCCCGTGGACGCTTGCTAGACCAGATACGTCCGGCGGACGCAAGCCTTTGAAACCCATTTGAAACTCCTTGCCTTTCGGCTCACGAGCTGGGCGGCGAGCGCGGAGCCACATTTGCGTGGCGAGGTTTCCCGTGGACGCTGGCTAGACCAGATACATCCGGCGGATGCAAGCCTTTGAAACCCATTTGAAACTCCCTGCCTTTCGGCTCACGAGCTGGGCGGCGAGCGCGGAGCCACATTTGCGTGGTGAGGTTTCCCATGGACGCTGGCTAGACCAGATACGTATGGCGAACGCAAGCCTTTGAAACCCATTTGAAACTCGCTGCCTTTCGGCTCACGAGCTGGGCGGCGAGCGCGGACTCGGGACTCAAATCGAGGATTCATGCAGAGCCTGCACGAGGAGTATCAGTCGACTTGTGGACTCGGGACTCAACTCGAGGACTCATGTAGAGCCTGCACGAGGAGTTACGTGAAAAGTCGGCACGAGGAGTATCAGTCGACTCGTGGACTCGAACTCAACTCGAGGAATGAACTCATCCCGAGGAGACATGTAGAGTCGGCACGAGGAGTATCAGTCAACTCGTGGACTCGAACTCGACTCGAGGAATGAACTCATCTCGAGGAGACATGTAGGGTTGGCACGAGGAGTATCAATCAACTCGTGGACTCGAACTTGACTCGAGGACTCATGTAGAGCCTAGACGAGGAGTTACGTGAAGAGTCGGCACGAGGAGTATCAGTCGACTCGTGGACTCGAACTCGACTTGAGGACTCATGTAGAGCCCGCACGAGGGTGTTACGTGAAGAGTCGGCACGAGGAGTATCTAGTCGACTCGCGGACTCAGACTCAACTCGAGGACTCATGTAGAGTCTGCACGAGGAGTTACGTGAAGGATCGGCACGAGGGGTATCGGTCAACTCGTGGACTCGAACTCGACTCGAGGAATGAACTCATCTCGAGGAGTTACGTGAAGAGTCTCTCTTTGGGACCTCCGGCCTAACCATCGGCCCCTTGAGACTTTGTTATGCTTCTATTTTTATTTTGTTTTCTTTTTTTTTTTTTGAGTTGTTTAGTTGAGTGAGCGAGTTTTAGTTTCGTTGAGCATTGTTTCCCTTTATGATACGAACCTCGGCCGACTAAGCTCCGAGACCCGATACCCCAATAGCACAGCGACGGATCGTCTACAATTTAGGAACGAAGGTGGATCGAATGACGCCACGAACGGTTGTGAAAGACCGTTTGATGAGTCGGGTTTGAACGCCACAAGACTAGGCTTGATAAGTTCGATACAAGTTCATAAGAACTCAAGAGAAAACTCTCATATGTTTTTATAAAAATCTGGATGTTCTTTCATTAAGCTTGAAACCTCCTTTAAATAGGAAAATACAAAGCAAATTCGGAGTACATTGTTGCCCTAGTTTAAATGGGCCTACAAAACATTATTTCGGCCTGATAACATTAAAATTAAAAGCCTAACTTAGTACCTAACACACATGGGCTTCATTAAGCATAACTAAAGCCCAAAAATACTTTAAAAAGACTCTAACGTCATCTAATATTTTTAACTACGAAAATAACAAATTAATAACTCAAACTGCTTAAAATGACGTGAATAAGCTTTCCTTTATTTGCGCCACCTGTTATCGGCCCGACCCCGATAGCGGCCGAACGGAGGCGAAGCGACGTCGAACGCGTCTCGGCAGCTCGCCCCGGCCATTGGCCGGCCCTAGGGCCAGCCTCGGCCAATGGCCGGCCCAAACAGCCTCGGCCATTGGCCGGCCCAGAGGCCAGCCTCGGCCAATGGCCGACTCGATCTGCTCCCGGCCATTGGCCGGCCCTAGGGCCAGCCTCGGCCAATGGCCGGCCCAAACAGCCTCGGCCATTGGCCGGCCCAGAGGCCAGCCTCGGCCAATGGCCGATTCAAGATACTCCCGGCCATTGGCCGGCCCTAGGGCCAGCCTCGGCCAATGGCCGGCCCAAAGAGCCTCGGCCATTGGCCGGCCCAGGGGCAAGTCTCGGCCAATGGCCGACTCAATCTACTCCCGGCCATTGGCCGGCCCTAGGGCTAGCCTCGGCCAATGGCCGGCCCCAACAACCTCGGCCATTGGCCGGCCCAGAGGCCAGCCTCGGCCAATGGCCGACTCAAGATACTCCCGGCCACTGGCCGGCCCTAGGGCCAGCCTCGGCCAATGGCCGGCCCAAATAGCCTCGGCCATTGGCCGGGCCAAGGCAATTCTCGGCCAAGGGGTTGCCCATAATGCCCCTTGTCGCCTATAAATAGAGGGGCGGCTCCCCTAGTCCAGGTAATCCGAATTTGAGTACTGAAACGCTGTCGAACTCGTACCTCGCTCGTTTCTCTCAAGTCTCGACCTCTAAACACTAAACCCTCTACAAACCACCTCAATCCTACTAATGTTGAGCGTCGGAGAGGTAAACAGAGGCAGCCCCTCTGTTTCCCCTTTGTAGTTCACACCTTTCCTGCTTGCTTTTCAGGTGCCTGGACGAAATAGATACCACAGACAGCTAAAGGACGACTTGGGATACCGAGTCCGACACGCTCGAGTCGAGACGAGACCACTTGGTCCGGCCTTGGGTCTGACCGTCTCCGACTCCTAAATCATTGTCCGAAAAACTGCGACAACATTTTGGCGCTAGAAGGAGGGGATCTCTCGACCTTGACGACACATTCCCTCTACCAGTTTTTCTCCCTTTGTTCTCACGATTCTCGAGAGATTAGTCACATTCCCACCACCTCCGCGGGTACCCGAGCGACGAGCTCGAGGTACGGCCTTCGACGCCTCGCACATCGTCTTGAAGGGCAACCTCACGATAGCGAGAGCCAGCCCCAAGACCCGATGAATGACCCCGAGGCCGAGCTCCGAGAGGACACGGCCCGGCGGCTTGCGGAGCTCCTCGACCGCTCCGGAGTCGACGGTACGCTCATAGCCGACCTCCTCGGCTATGACATTGAAGATAGGTCCGCCCAAGACGACTCCGACCCCGAATATGTGGGGGAGTCGAGGACCAATGAGGCAACGCCCAGCCTTGCGCCTTCGCGGCCCGAGAGGTCTCACAATGCTTTGGCTGGGCCGTCGCACCTGGCACGGCAGCAGGCACGGTCACATTCCCGGGGACTCGCCCCTTCGGTTTCAAGAGGCGGCCGGACACGGCCCCTCGCCGAGGAGAGAGCGACTCTGGTAGACGATGGGGCCGATAGCCGAAGCGCCCGCCGGACGGTCCGACCAAGGGCGACCTCGCCTTGCCCCTCACCAAGCGTGGACCTTAGAGAGCGCTTGACGGCGCAGAGAAACTCCCGAGGGGAGGATCTCCGCCAAAGGCTAAACTCTCGAAGGGACGCGCTCCCCGCTGCAACTCTCGGCCGGCCTCAGGCCAATGTCGTGGACCAAGCGTCCAACAAACGCCAACCAGCGACTCCCGTGGCCCCGACGGTCGGCCCCGCTAACGGGCTTGACATGGTTACGATGATTCAGAGCCTCCAAAATCAAATCATCGAAATGAGGGAGTCAGGGAGGCAAAGGCCGTACGGGGGGATCGAGGAATCATACTCTCCTTTCGCCGCACAAGTCCTCGCGCAACCATGCGTGGGAAACTTCAAGTTACCGTCCATTCCCCCCTACGATGGACGTACGGACCCCCACTTCCACGTCCAACACTATGAGACGTGGATGACAATGCAAGGGCAGACGGACGCCACCCTCTGTCAAGCCTTCAGCCTGACCCTCACAAGGTCGGGGTTTGAGTGGTTCCGAAGTTTGAGGCCGGGAAGCATCCCGTCTTTCCGGGCCTTACGAGAGGCGTTCCTTGCCCGATTCGCCACCCTCGTGGCGCAAAAGAAACCAAAGACCCACCTCCTCTCTATCCGACAAGGAAGAGACGAGACGCTGAGACAATACCTCGCTCGCTTCACTGAGGAATCTCACAAGGTCGAAGGGTTCGACGACAGAGACGCCATCACGGCGATCACCGAGGGAGTCCGCACGAGCGACTTCCTCAAGTCTATTATTGGCCAAGTCCCGCGAGACATGGCGGAGCTAATGACGAGAGCCCGCACACACATGGGAGTCTAGGACTATCTCGACGGCCGAGATGGCCGAAAGTCAGGAGGACAGGGGAGTCGCCGCCGTGACGATCGAGATGAAGATCGTCCCGACCCTCGGAAGAGGAGGAACAAGGGAAGCCAGGCCCCTAACGGTCGCTCCCTTCCCGGGCCAAGGCCGCCACATGTCGATAACTTCCGAAAGTTCTCGACATTCACTCCTCTGAACACCTCGCCGGAGCGAATCCTAGCTCTGCACCGTGACAAGCTGGGGAGTCCAACCCCTCTCACGAAGGATCCCGCCAAAAGGGATCAAAGCAAGTACTGTGACTACCATCAGGATCACGGGCACCTGACATACGAATGCTATCAACTCAAGCGTCAGATTGAAGCCCTGATTCAAGATGGGAAGCTAAAAGAGTACGTCCTTAGAACTATCGGGATGGCCGCGGCGCACGGAGGCCGCCCGCAGCAAGGAAAGAAAGGTCCGGCAACGGTGACTGTCACGGACCGCGCGGCAAACGAAGAACCGGAGAGCTTGCAACTTCACGTCGTGGGCGCGATCCTGGGCGGCCCGGAGTTCGGAGACTCGGCTACGCAAAGGAAGAAGTACGTGCGCGAAGTTTCCCAAGGGAAAATAGCGCACTACATCAACCATACGTACGAGGCCCCTCCTCCGGCCCCCTTCGAATCCATGTTCTTCACCGGACAAGAAGCGGCGCGAATACTCCATCCACACAACGACGCGATAGTCGTCTCTGCCCCGGTCGCCAACAACCTCGTCCGGAGAATCCTGATCGACAACGGGAGCTCCGCCGACATAATCTTCAAGTCGGCATTAGACAGGATGAAGCTATCCGGGATGAGACCGACCCCAATCTCGACCCCGCTCTTCGGCTTCTCCGGGGAGAGGGTCATGACGGAGGGAACTATCGACCTCCCGGTTACCTTCGGTACGCCGGGGGGGCTCGAGGTTACCCATATCGTGTCGTTCCTAGTGGTGGATCAGCCCTCGGCTTACAACATCATCGTCGGTCGCCCGACTCTCAATCGGTTGAAAGCCATAACGTCCACGTACCACTTGATGATGAAGTTCCCGACCGAGAAAGGAATCGCCGTGATGTTGGGAGACCAATCCATGGCGAGGATGTGCTACATCCAGGGCGTGGACGGAAAAGGGAAAGGAAAGATGGTGAGCACCGTCTTCCAACTCGGGGACAAATTCCCGTGCGACTTAGAGGAGGGAGGCACCTTCGGAGAGCTAGACCAAAGAGACGATGTCGAGCGTCGAAAGGTGGAGACGCCGGACGACCTCGTTCCCGTCGTGTTGGACGACGCCAAGCCTGACCAAGTAGTCAAGGTAGGCGCCCAACTCCCATCTGAGACCCGAATCGAGCTCGCCGCTTTCCTCCGAGAGCACAAAGATGTCTTTGCGTGGACACACGCCGACATGCCGGGAATTGACCCCGAAATAATGGTTCATCGTCTCAACGACGACAAGAGAGTGGCCGAGCGCGTTCAACCGCGACGGGCGTTCAGCGGGGAGAGGTACCAAGCCATTGGTGAAGAAGTTGACAAACTTCTCGCCGCCGACTTCATCAGGGAGACGGAGCACCCCAAGTGGGTGTCCAATGTGGTGATGGTCAAGAAGCCAAACGGGAAGTGGCGGATCTGTATCGACTACAAGGATCTCAACAAAGCCTGCTCGAAAGACAGCTTCCCTCTCCCGAGGATCGAGCAGCTCGTGGACGCCACGGCGGGCCACGAGTTGCTGAGCTTCATGGACGCCTATTCAGGCTATAACCAGATCCGCATGCACGAGCCGGATCAGATCAAAACCACCTTTGTTACGAACCGCGGACTTTACTGTTACAAGGTCATGCCCTTTGGCCTAAAAAACGCGGGAGCGACGTATCAAAGGTTGGTGAACCGCATGTTCGCCAATCAAATTGGCAAAACTATGGAGGTCTACGTGGACGACATGCTTGTCAAAAGCCTCAAAGCCCACGACCACGTTCGAGACCTTAGGGAAATGTTCACGATCCTGCGACGCTACAAAATGAAGCTCAACCCCAACAGGTGCGCTTTCGGGGTCGAGTCTGGAAAATTTCTGGGCTACATGGTGAGCCGCCGCGGGATCGAGGCCAATCCTGAGAAGATTAAGGCAATCTTAGAGATGAGGTCGCCACAAAAGGTCAAAGAAGTTCAAAGCTTGACGGGAAGGATCGCCGCCCTGACGCGATTCATTTCCAAAGCCACTGATAGGTGCCAACCGTTCTTCAAGGCACTGAAGAAGACCGACGGGTTCGTGTGGACGGACGAGTGCGAGGAAGCATTCCGCGATATGAAAGCCTATTTCACCTCCCCCCCGTTCCTCGCGAAGCCAAAGAATGGCGAAACCTTGTTCCTCTACCTCGCGGTTTCCGATAGGGCCGTGAGCGCGGTTCTCATACGCGAGGAAGACAGGGTACAATGGCCGGTCTACTACGTTAGCAAGGCGCTCCTCGACGCCGAAACCCGATACCCGGAAATCGAGAGACTGTCCCTCGCCCTCGTCATGAGCACGAGAAAGCTCCGGCCCTACTTCCAAGCGCACCCCATTGTGGTCCGATCGGGACATCCCATCGAGAAGGCCCTTCAAAAAGGGACCTCCTCTCGGATGGCGATATGGTCCAAAGAGCTGGGCGAGTACGGGATCGAGTTCCAACCAAGAACCGCCATTAAGGGTCAGGCCCTCGCCAACTTCATCGCCGAGTTCACAAGCGCGCCCCCAACCAACGAGGGCGACGAGAGTAGTAAGAGCACGAAAGACAAGGAGGACGACCACAGCGAGTCGTCGAGGAAGAGAACCAACGACCCGATAGGGCCGGTCTGGGACTTGCACGTGGATGGCGCGTCAAACGCCCGGGGGGCTGGCGCCGGCGTTGTGCTCACAAATCCCGATAGGGAAAAGCTGAGATACGCCCTGCGGTTCGAGTTCAAGGCTTCCAACAACGAGGCAGAGTACGAGGCTCTGATCGTTGGCTTGGAGCTAGCGAACAAGTTAGGCGCCCTAAACCTGGGCATCCATTGCGACTCGCAACTGATTGTGAACCAGGTTAAGGGCGACTACGCCGCAAAAGAGCCACACATGATCGCATACTTGTCCAAGGCCCAAAAGAACCTAGAGGCCCTGTTGTGGTTCGAGATCGTCCAGGTTCCCCGAGAGGCGAACATTGACGCTGACGCCCTGGCCCGCCTCGCGTCTGGGATAGACGAGGAGGGCGAAGGCAGCGTCCCGATCGAGGTACTGACCCGACCCTACGTCTCGAGAGGCGACGTGGGGGTAGTTGACGAGACTCCGCCTCCCTCATGGATGACTCCGCTCGTGGAATTCCTTAGGCGAGGAGTCGTCCCCGAAGACAAAGAAGAGGCCAGAAAGCTGAGAAGCTTGGCGCCGAAGTACACAATGAGGGAGGATAACCTGTTCAAGAGAGGCTACTCTATGCCCCTTCTCCGCTGCCTAACCGAAGTCGAGGCGAGAAAAGCGCTCCGCGAAGTGCACGAAGGGGTGTGCAGAAACCACGCCGTTGGGCAATCGTTGGCATTGAAGCTACTGAGACTCGGATATTTTTTGGCCGACCTTGAAAAAGGACTCCCACGAGTGGGCCAAAAAGTGTGATAAGTGCCAAAGGTTCGCCCACATCCCGCGTCAAGCACCGGCCCCATTGTGTCCAATCATCGTGCCGCGACCTTTCGCGAAGTGGGGAATCGACCTCATTGGTGAGCTACCTACGGCCCCGAGGCAATACAAGCACGCAATCGTGGCCATCGATTACTTCACAAAGTGGGTAGAGGCCGAGCCGCTAGCGAAGATCACTGAGGCGAACACGACGAGCTTCATTTGGAAAAGCATCATCTGCCGCTTCGGGATCCCCGCGTCAATTGTAACCGACAACGGGAAACAATTCGACAACGCGCGCCTCCGAGAAATGTGCGAACAACTGGGCATTAGCAAGACTTTCTCCTCTCATCGCCATCCTCAAGCCAACGGTCAAGTCGAGGCGGTTAACAAAACAATCAAAGAGAACTTGAAGAAGAAGCTGGAGGAAAGAAAGGGGGCTTGGGCCGACGAGCTCCCCATGGTCTTATGGGCGTACCGCACCACCGCTCGAAATGCGACCGGCGAAACCCCTTTCGCTCTCGCATTCGGCGTCGAGGCCGTGGTACCCGTCGAGACCAAGCTACCAACCTTGCGCATCGAGGAGTACGAAGAAGCCGCCAACGACGACGCAATCAGGCTCGAGCTAGACCTCATAGACGAAAGGAGGGCGGACGCACTCACCCGGCTTGCTGCGCAAAAGAGGAAAGTCGAGAAGTACTACAACTCAAAGATCAAGCTGCGGAAGTTCTGCGACGGAAGCCTCGTTCTTCGAAGGGTGTTCCAAAACACCAAGGTGCAAGGTGCATGAGTTCTAGGCCCCACATGGGAAGGCCCGTACCGTGTGCGCCGAGCCATCCACAACGGCACATACGAGCTCGAGAACATGGAGGGACTCATGTTCACACACCCGTGGAACGCGGAGCACCTCCGCCAATATTACCAATAGATGTTCGTTCGTCCATTTTACGCTTTGTTGTTTTCATGTAATTTTCGATTCTAGCAAAGACAATTTAAAATTTCAAGTTTAGCCAACGGCCTGGGATGTAATTTTTGAACCATTTCAATAATTTAATGAATTACATTTCACTTCAAAACATTATATCTTAGTTTCTAGCCTCCTCTACGAGCACCCAAGAAACTCGGGGGGCTAAGGAGGATAAGTTGAGGGTAACAAGCCCGCCTACACCACTTTTCACGCACCAAGCGGTAACAAAACACCCATAAATCGGATCCGCGCACCGGACCTCCGACTTCGTACCCTCCTCGTGCGACGCTCTCGCACGGGTTGAGGCCGTACGCCGAGAGATAGCGAAACGTCGACAAATTGGATCCGCGCACCGGACCTCCAGCCTCGCACGTCTTTTGCTGCGACCCCCTCGCGCGACGATGCACCTTGCACACCAATAGGCAGCAAGGCATCGATGGATCACGTCCGCGCACCGGATTGTCGATCCTGGCAGTCAAAACCCAAAACGTGACACGCCTACCAACAAGTACCACGCTCACTGGGAACTGCGAACTCGTCCCGATACGCACGCCGATAGGTAGCGTACTCGCCGGAGGATGAGCGCGATGGCCACCCGACTCGCACACGCCGATAGGCAATGAGTCACGAACGGATGGCCGAAAATCACACCCACCGGATGAAACTGGTCTAGCCAGCGTCCGCGGGAAACTTCGCCGCCAAATGCGGCAGTAAGCCGTGCCAACCGGTTACGCTAAGCATAGTAAGCCGGGCTCGTAAGACACGCACTATTCAAATTGCGCAAACCGATATACTGAGCATGATAGATCGAGAAAATAAGACGCATAACGAATGTAAAAACTTCAATCAAAGCAAGACAATGTCACACAATCAAACCGGCGAGAAAAACAAAGAAAGTACGATGCATGCCGAACAAATGAGAATCGGAAAGCAAACGATACGTAAGCGCTAAACAATTGCGCAAAAAACTAAAGAAAAGTTGGCTACTCCGAGCCGAAATCGATCTGCTCCTCATCTTCTTCGGCGCAAGAAGCGCCGAACCCGCCAGCGGTTTCTCCGCCCGGCTGATGGGTCGTCGACTGCGCGGCCTCGGCGGGGATTCATGGATGCGGGTCGTCCTCCGGCAGCTCGTCGTCGTAAGGAGGGAACATGGTGTTGAAGAAGGAAAACGTGGTCCCGCGAGATGCATTCTCCTTCGCGGTCGCTTCCCGAACTCGCCTGGCCGCCTCGTAACGAGCCGCCTCCAACGCCAAGTCCCAGTCGTCCTCCAAGTCAGTCTTGGATCGCACGGCGTCTTCCTTCTCCTCGGCGAGGGTCTGCATCTCCGTCCAAAGAGTATCCCTCTCCCTCTCGACCTTAACCCGAGCGATCTCGCTCGCCGATAGCCGAGCATGGATGATGCTCAACTCCGCATCCCGGCTCGAGAGTGCCGCCTGGAGTTTCTTCGTCTCCCCCAGAAAGGTGTCAGCCGCTTGCTCCGCCTTCTCGCGAAGTGCTTTCTCGGCGGCCGATTCCCCGCGAGCTCGCTCCAGCTCCCCCTCGAGCGCCTCAAACTCTTGGGCGGTGCAAGCCCCCGCTAGGGCGGCAGCATGCGCGGCCGCCATGCTCGTCTTCTCCTTCTCCATGATTTGCATGCGTCGTAGCATGTCTCGGAGAATGCGATCGCTCCGCTCTTGGCGCGCGAGCATCTGCAAACAAATGAAACGCGGATAATCGCAATGAGCACGACAGTCATACATAACACAAGCAAACGAGTCATACCTTTCGGGCGTCGCCGATCCCGTTCTGGAAGTGCTCAAGGTCGCTCGTCGTCAGTAGACCCTTGAAATCCCGCAAGGAGGTTTCAAGGATCCCTCGGGAGCACTGATCCCTCAACTCTGCCGCCTCCGCTAGGAGCATAGAGTCCAAGCTATCTGACACCGTCGATGTGTGAGCGCGTTTGTGGCGGGACGGTGACCCAAGAGAAGCCGACGATGATGGTCGCTTGTTGGAGGAGATCGCTTCATTCCTCGCCCGCGATGGCGACCCTCCGCGACGGGCCTCAGCTGGAGGGCGGGCCATGGTCGTAGCATCGTCGGTGGGCGTTGCTCTCGGCATTTGTGTGCGTGGTCGATGACGTCGAGCCATGATACCTATAGAGAAGAAAAGAGCGTCTGTCAGTTAAAGCATGACAATAAGCGTAAATAATGGAAAACAACGATAGCGCGGTAACGCGAAAGTATATGCGCGGCCAGTACCCCCCGCGTCGGGGGAAGGAGCTGGCACACCCCCCTCCTCGGTCTCGGGATCCTCCGTGGCCCCCGCGTCGAGGCCGGGGGGCGAAGGAACGTCGTCGCTAGGCACGAACCACCCGGTCCTCGCCATTAGGTCTGGGGACTCGAAGAGTGTTCCTTGCCGCCTTGATTCCGGGATCGCCCTAATCACCGCGACGAGCTCGGAGCCCTCGATATCGCCCACGGGTGGGAAGTCGGCCGCGGGGCCGAAGAAGAGAGGCGCGATCCCAAAGGCTGACTCGGACACCCACACCCAAGGGTATCGGTGCTTCGAGGTAACTTTGGTGACGACAGAGATGCGCTTCTGAGTGAACGCCGTGTAGAAGCCTGGTTTCCCCGGAACCCCGCGAACGAGCACGAGATCTTGGATGTCGTCCGCAGTGACCGACCTTCTCTTTGCCCGATAAAGCATCATGTGGCACGCAGCGACTACCCGATAGAAGGTCGGAGACATTTGCGACGCGTGCACCCCCAACCGAATCAGTAACTCTTGGATCACCGGCTGGAAGGGTAACCGTAACCCTCCGCGAAGGCTCGCCTCGTGAATGGCGGCGTGTCCTTTCCGGGGGCGAGTCGGAAGATCGTCGGGCAACGGTCGCAAGATCGTCACGGAGTCCGGGATGCCGTATCGCCTCCTCAAGCTCGTAAAACTAGCGATCGAGAGCGAGCTCGGAGTGTCGACTCCCGAGCAATCCAGGCCGCCACGTATTGCCGATCCCCCGGTCGGAAAGGCTAGGGCTCGTGCCTCCTCCCGCGCTGTTAAAGAAGACATCGCAGCGGGTGTGACATGACGGTCCGACGACTCGCTCGAGCACTCGACGCCGGAGGCGATCCCCGGCCCGACAGATCCTTCGTGGCGATCGCCCAGGCCGGCCGGCGGGACCGTGACGTGGGCGCCCGGCTCGGCGGGCCTTGTCTTCCCAATGGTCGGCCCAGCAGTGGACCCGTCATCGACGCCCGGCCTCGAACCCGGCAAGCTTCCCTCGGCCAGGCCCGTCTCGCCCGCGCTCCCTTGGTGGATGCCCAAGGCCGTCGGGCCGGTTCCACCAGCCTCCGGCCCAGGTAGGAGGCCCCCTCGCGCGTCCAGGCCCCCGCGCTGTGCGCCCAAGGCCATTGGGCCGGCCCCACCAGCGCCCGGCCCAGGGAGGCAGCCCTCTTGAGCGCCCAAGTCACCTGGGCCCATGGGAGTCTCGCTCAGCCCAGTGGCGCGCGCACCTGGCCCGGCAGAGCGGCCCGGCCCGCTAGGTGGGCTCCCCCCTTGCAGCCCTAGCCTTCCGACTCCTAGGGCTAGGGCGACCAATGCCTCGGCCGCCGCCCCCCGGCCGCCGCTATCCGGCCGGCCCTCCTCGTCACCTCCGGCGGCCCTCCAGCAACGCCGCCCACCTCCGGCGGCCCTCCAGCAACGCCGCCCACCTCCGGCGGCCCTTCATTGGCGCCGCCCGCCTCCAGTCGGCCTCCACCAGTGCGCCCCTCCTCGGGAAAGGCCGAGCCGGAGTGCCCAGGCCTCCTTCGTCGCCGCCCGCCTGCCAAATAGGCCCAGCGTCGCCGCCCAGGGCCGGCGCGACGCTCCTGACGCCCGACTCGGCCGGCGCGGCCCCTCCCGGGGCGAGCGCTCCTCCTGCGCTGCTTGGATCTCCCCCGGCGGCGCCTCCAGCGCAGACAGCGCCGACGAAGACCGGCGCACCATCGGCCAGGCCCGCCTCGCCGAGTGCGACTTCACCCGGGCCGCGCGCGTCCCCAGCGCCGCCTGGGGCTCCTCCGGCGACGCTCCCAGCACAGACGGCGCCGACAGGGGCCGGCGCATCTTCTCC
Organism: Urtica dioica subsp. dioica; assembly: GCF_054948205.1. Lineage (NCBI taxonomy): Eukaryota > Viridiplantae > Streptophyta > Magnoliopsida > Rosales > Urticaceae > Urtica > Urtica dioica. The sequence goes on along the minus strand of NC_142764.1, from coordinate 3,000,979 downwards.
CGGGCCCAGTTCGCCAAGCGCGCCCCCGCGCTGGTCGGCCCAGCGCTCCCCGACGCCCAGCGCTCCTGGGCCGGCGTTCCCCTGGCGGCCGGGGCCGTCCCCAATGCACGTGTACTCCTCCCCGTTGGCCAGCCATGCTTCGACCGTGTGAAAGTCTCCCCCGGCCATCTCTGTCACGTGGTGGCTCAAAGGGCGTGAAGGCGACACGGTGTTGGTAACCAAGGGAGATGAAAGTTGCGCCCACAATTCGTCTAAGTTCGCATCTTGATTCTCGAGCAAAGGGAAGAGGTCGTCATCAATGGACCCACTCCTCGACAGGTGGTTGGTAGGGTCCATTGACGCGTATAACGAGACAAGGCAAAAGTGACCGGAGAAAAAAAAATAATAATAATTAAAGGAGCCGAGCCAAACCTTGTCGCGACGGGCTGCTCCGGTGGGCCGATGACGGCAAGAGTCTTGAGTTTACCGCACGAGTTTCACTCGGCCGTAAACTCGGGGGGCTAATGTTATCGGCCCGACCCCGATAGCGGCCGAACGGAGGTGAAGCGACGTCGAACACGTCTCGGCAGCTCGCCCCGGCCATTGGCCGGCCCTAGGGCCAGCCTCGGCCAATGGCCGGACCAAACAGCCTAGGCCATTGGCCGGCCCAGAGGCCAACCTCGGCCAATGGCCGACTCGATCTGCTCCCGGCCATTGGCCGGCCCTAGGGCTAGCCTCGGCCAATGGCCGGCCCAAACAGCCTCGGCCATTGGCCGGCCCAGAGGCCAGCCTCGGCTAATGGCCGACTCAAGATACTCCCGGCCATTGGCCGGCCCTAGGGCCAGCCTCGGCCAATGGCCGGCCCAAATAGCCTCGGCCATTGGCCGGCCCAAGGGTCAGTCTCGGCCAATGGCTGACTCAATCTACTCCCGGCCATTGGCCGGCCCTAGGGCCAGCCTCGGCCAATGGCCGGTCCAAATAGCCTCGGCCATTGGCCGGCCCAAGGGCCTGTCTCGGCCAATGGCCGGGCCAAGGCAATTCTCGGCCAAGGGGTTGCCCATAACGCCCCTTGGTCGCCTATAAATAGAGGGGCCGCTCCCCTAGTCCAGGTAATCCTAATTTGAGTACTGAAACGCTGTCGAACTCGTACCTCGCTCGTTTCTCTCAAGTCTCGACCTCTAAACACTAAACCCTCTACAAACCACCTCAATCCTACTAATGTTGAGCGTCGGAGAGGTAAACAAAGGCAGCCCCTCTGTTTCCCCTTTGTAGTTCACACCTTTCCTGCTTGCTTTTCAGGTGCCTGGACGAGATAGATACCACAGACAGCTAAAGGACGACTTGGGATACCGAGTCCGACACGCTCGAGTCGAGACGAGACCACTTGGTCCGGCCTTGGGTCTGACCGTCTGCGACTCCTAAATCGTTGTCCGTAAAACTGCGACAACACCACCCTTGGCATCGTGGTTGGGTTTTCTTCTTGCGTCGCTTTTGGCTCTAGCTTTATATTTCTTCCATTCAGCTTTGTTCAAACCATGAAACTCTTTGTTGAAGTCTTGTACTCTTGAATTAGGAATAGGCTCGATGAAGCGCCTTTGTTCCTTTGCACGTGGGATCACATCATTCTCTCTCTCTTGAAGAAGATTTGTCCTCAAATCTTGTATGTTGTTGAATTCAGAGATGGGAGAGAAAATCTTGATCTTCTTCGTTTGAAACGAAATTACTTCGTCCTCCATATTCTTGTTATCCTCAAAATAAGAAACTGCCAAATTCGGGACTTCTAATTTTATGGGAATAGACTCCTCGATTAGCGTAGTCACTAACTCCTCTCCCACAAGAATTTCCTTTTCTTCAACAACTTCGAGATGTTGGGCATGTTTCTTCTTCTTTTGTTGGAAGGTCTGGTGTTCAAACCAGATACAAAATTTTTCTGTCAAAACATCCCATTTCTTGTCAAGAGCCTCTACCCTTTTCTGTTCAGCAACACTTTTGGATTGTTGATTTTCTTCAATTCGATCCAATCTCTTCATAATTTTTTTTGTTTCTTTCGAAATTATATCCTTTGCCACACTAAAAAACTCATCAAAATCCATCTTCTTTTTTTTTGGATTCTTCTTTCTTTTCTTTTTTTTCTTTTTTTTTTGTTCAGACCCCCTTTTTTTTGGATCTGCCTCTTTTTTTTCTTCTTTTTCGATTTTTTTTTCTGGAAAATGTACTTCAACAAAAAAAAGGAATACAAATAAAATGAAAAAAAAATAGAATATTGGATAAGCAAACCTAAACGTAGAGCACAGCTCTGATACCACTTGATACGAACCTCGGCCGACTAAGCTCCGAGACCCGATACCCCAATAGCACAGCGACAGATCGTCTACAATTTAGGAACGAAGGTGGATCGAATGACGCCACGAACGGTTGTGAAAGACCGTCTGATGAGTCGGGTTTGAACGCCACAAGACTAGGCTTGATAAGTTCGAGACAAGTTCATAAGAACTCAAGAGAAGACTCTCATATTTTTTTATAAAAATCTGGATGTTCTTTCATTCAGATTGAAACCTCCTTTAAATAGGAAAATACAAAGCAAATTCGGAGTACATTGTTGCCCTAGTTTAAATGGGCCTACAAAACATTATTTCGGCCTGATAACATTAAAATTAAAAGCCTAACTTAATACCTAACACACATGGGCTTCATTAAGCATAACTAAAGCCCAAAAACACTTTAAAAAGACTCTAACGTCATCTAATATTTTTAACAACGAAAATAACAAATAAATAACTCAAACTGCTTAAAAATGACGTGAATAAGCTTTCCTTTATTTGTGCCGCCCTTTGCCTCGTGGTTGGGTTTTCTTCTTGCGTCGTTTTTGGCTCTAGCTTTATATTTCTTCCATTCAGCTTTTTTCAAACCATGAAACTCTTTGTTGAAGTCTTGTACTCTTGAATTAGGAATAGGCTCGATGAAGCGCCTTTGTTCCTTTGCACGTGGGATCACATCACTTTAGCCCCCCGAGTTTCTCGTGTGCTCGTAGAGGAGACTAGAAATTATAATGCAACAAGATAAAAGCTTCGAGGCGAAATGTAATCTAATTACCATGTCGAGATAGTCAAAAATTACATTCCCAGGCCATTGGCCTTATTGAAATCTGAAATTGTCTTAAAACCGAAAATAAATTGACATAATGAGAACGGGAGCGGGCTTCTACTGTAGTACCAGCTTCCGCAGCCTGACCGAGCTAGAGGATGGTGCTCACCATCTTTTCCTTCCATTTCCCGTCCACGCCTTGGATGTAGCACATCCTCGCTATCGACTGGTCTCCCAACATGATGGCAATCCCCTTCTCAGTCGGGAACTTCATCATCAGGTGATAGGTGGATGTTATGGCCTTCACCCGATTGAGAGTCGGGCGGCCGATGATGATGTTTTACGCCGAGGGCTGGTCCACAACTAGGAAGGATACGATGCGAGTGACCTCGAGCCCTCTCGGCGTTCCGAAGGTGATCGGGAGGTCGATGGTTCCCTCCGTCATGACCCTCTCCCCGGAGAAGCCGAAGAGTGGGGTCGAGACCGGGGTCGGTCTCATTCCGGATAGCTTCATCCTGTCCAGCGCCGACTTGAAGATTATGTCAGTGGAGCTTCCATTGTCGATTCGGATTCTCCGGACAAGGTTGTTGGCGACCGGGGCAGAGACAACTATCACGTCGTTGTGTGGGTGGAGCACACGCGCCGCCTCTTCGCCGGTGAAGAACATGGACTCGAACGGGGCCGGAGGAGGAGTCTCGTACGTGTGGTTGATGTAGTGCGCTACTTTCCCCCGGGAAACTTCGCGCACGTATTTCTTTCTTTGCGTGCTTGAGTCTCCGAACTCCGGGCCGCCCAAGATCGAGCCCACGATGTGCAGTTGCGAGCTCTCCGGTCCTTCGACTGCAGCTCGGTCCGTGATGGTCACCGTCGCCGGGCCTTTCTTTTCCCGCCGCGGGCGCTCTCCGTGCGCCGTGGCCGTCCCGATCGTTCTAAGGACGTACTCTTTTAACTTCCCATCCTGGATGAGGGCTTCAATCTGGCGCTTGAGCTGGTAACACTCGGACGTCGGGTGCCCATGGTCTTGGTGGTACTCACAGAACTTGCTTCGGTCCCGCTTCGCAGGATCCTTCGTGAGTGGAGCGGGGCTTCCTAGTTCGTCGCGGCGCAAAGCTAGGATCCGCTCTCGCGAAGTGTTCAGAGGGGTGAATGCCGAGAACGTTCGGAAGCTATCGACGTGTGGGGGTCTAGGACCCGGGCGGGAGCGATCGCCAGGGGCCTGGCCTCCCTTGTTCCTCCTCTTTCGAGGGTCGGGACGATCTTCGTCTTGATTGTCACGGCGGTGACTGTTATGCCCCTTCGTCCCCCGGCCATCTCGGTCGTCGAGGTAGTCCTCGATTCCCATGTAGGTGCGGGCTCTTGACATAAGCTCCGCCATGTCCCGCGGGACCTTCCCAACAATAGATTTGAGGAAGTCGCCCGTGCGAGCTCCCTCGGTGATCGCCGTGATGGCGTCCTTATAGTCGAACCCTTCGACCTTGTGAGACTCCTCGGTAAAGCGAGCGAGGTATTGTCTCAAGGTCTCGTTTCTCCCTTGTCGGATAGACAAGAGGTGGGTCTTCGACTTCTTCTGTGCCACGAGAGTGGTAAAACGAGCAAGGAAAGCTCCTCGCAAAACCTGGAAGGACGAGATGCTTCTTGGTCTCAGACTCCGGAACCATTCAAATCCCGACCCTGTGAGAGTCAGGTTGAAGGCTTGACACAGAGTGGTGTCTGACTGTCCCTGCATCGTCATCCATGTCTCGTAGTGTTGGATGTGGAAGTTCGGGTCCGTCCGCCCGTTGTAGGGGCGGATGGATGGCAGTTTGAAGTTCCCTACGCAGGGCTGCGCGAGGATTTGAGCGGCGAAGGGAGAGTATGACTCCGCGATCCCTCCATGAGGCCTCTGCCTCCCCGACTCCCTCATATCGATGATTTGATTCTGGAGGCTTTGAATCATTGTCAACATGTCGAGCCCGTTCGTGGGGCTGACCGCCGGGACCGCGTGAGTCGCCTGTTGGCGCTCGTTGGACGCTTGGTCCCCGACGTTGGCCTCAGGTCGGCCGAGAGTTGTGGCGGGGAGCGCGTCCCTTCGAGAGTTGAGCCTCCGGCGGAGATCCTCCCCTCGGGAGTTTCTCTGCGCCGTCAAGCGCTCTCTAAGGTCCACACTCGGTGCGTGGCGGGGCGAGGTCGCCCTCGGCCGGATCGTTCAGCGAGTGTTCCAGCTATCGGCCCCATCATCCACCGGAGTCGCTCTCTCCTCGGCGAGGGGCCGTGTCCGGCCGCCTCTTGAAACCGAGGGGGCGAGTCCCCGGGAATGTGACCGTGCTTGTCGTCGCGCCGGGTGCGAAGGATCAGCCAAAGCACCATTGGACCTCTCGGGCCGAGAATGGGCGAGGCTAGGAGTCGCTTCATCGGTCCTTGACTCCCCTACGTAGTCGAGGTCGGAGTCGTCTCGGGCGGATCGATCTTCGACGTCGTAGCCGAGCAGGTTGGCGATGAGCGTACCATCGACGCCGAGACGGTCGAGGAGCTCCGCAAGCTGCCGAGCCGTGTCCTCTCGGAGCTCGGCCTCGGGGTCATTCACCGGGTCTTGGGGCTGGCTCTCGCTATCGCGAGGTTGCCCTTCAAGACGGTGCGCGAGGCGTCGGAGACCGTACCTCGAGCTCGTTGCTTGAATGCCAGCAGAGGTCGTGGGAAGGTGACTCATCTCTCGAGAGTCGTAAGTCTAATGAAAGTGAGGAAATGGAAGGGAGAGCGTGCTAAGGTCGGTGGTCCCCTCCTTCTAGCGCCAAAATGTTGTCGCTGTTTTTCGGACAACGATTTAGGAGCCCTAAACGGCTCGACCCAAGGCCGGACCAAGTGGTCGCGTTCGGGCTCGAGCGTGTCGGACTTGGTATCCCAAGTCGTCCCTTAGCTGTTGGTGGTGTCAATCTCGTCCAAGCACCTGAAAAGGTAAGAAAAGAGGTGTGAACTACAAAGGGGAAACAGAGGGGCTGCCTATGTTTACCTCTCCGACGCTCAACATTAGTAGGATTAAGGTGGAATATAGAGGGTTTGAGTGTTTAGAGGCCAAAGATGAGTGAAACGAGTGAGTTATGAATGCGACAGCATTTCGGGACTCAAAAATGGATTCCCTGGACTAGGGGAGCGGCCCCTGTATTTATAGGCGGCCAAGAGGTGGTTTGAAGACCCCTTGGCCGAGTGAGCATGCTTGAGCCGGCCATTGACCCCCTCAATGGTTGGGTCGGCCAATGGCCGACTGAACATGGTGGTGAGGTTTACTCGGCCATTGGCCGAGTGAAAAGCTTGGGCCGGCTGAGGTTCACTCGTCCATTGGCCGAGTGAACTGTTGGAAGGTTCACTCAGCCAATGGCCGAGTGAACTGCATGGCCGACTGAAAGGTTCACTCGGCCATTGGCCGACTGAAAGGTTCACTCGGCCATTGGCCGAGTGAACTGCTGGAAGGTTCACTCGGCCAATGGCCGAGTGAACTGCATGGCCGGCTGAAAAGTTCATGTTACCGGTCCATTCCGGCCCGGTACGGCAACGACAACATATGGCGACTTCCCCGAGTCTTTCCCAGCGCACGGCCACCTCAGAGCCGGCCATGGCCTCCACGGCCGAGTCAGAGCCGGCCATGGCCGAGTCAGAGCCGGCCATGGCCTCCACGGCCGAGTCAGAACCGGCCATGGCCGAGTCAGAGCCGTCCATGGCCGGGTCAGAGGCAGCCCTCGGCCAAGGGGTTGTTCATGACGCCCCTTGGTCGCCAATAAATATAGGGGTCTCTCCCCTAGTCCAGGTAATCCATTTTTTAGTCCCGAAACGCTGCCGAACTCGTACTTCGCTCATTTCGCTCATCTTTGGCCTCTCACCACCTCTAAACCCTCTATATCCACCTCAATCCTACTAATGTTGAGCGTCGGAGAGGTAAACAGAGGCACCCCCTCTGTTTCCCTTTTGTAGTTCACACCTCTTTCTGCTTGCTTTTCAGGTGCCTGGACGAGATTAACACCACCAACAGCTAAGGGACGGCTTGGGATACCAAGTCCGACACGCTCGAGTCGAGACGAGACCACTTGGTCCGGCCTTGGGTCTGACCGTCTGTGACTCCTAAATCATTGTCCGAAAAACCGTGATAACATTTTGGCGCTAGAAGGAGGGGATCTCTCGACCTTGGCGACACATCCCCTCTACCAGTCTTCTTCTCACTTCTACGACTCTCGAGAGATGAGTCATGGCCCCGCCACCGCCGTGGGCGCCCGAGCAACGAGCTCGAGGTGCGGCCTCCGAATCCCCGTGCGTCGTCTTGGAGGGCAACCTCATGATAACGAGAGCCAGCCCCGAGACCTGGCGAATGACCCCGAGGCCGCAGTCCGAGAGGACACGGCTCGAAGGCTCGCCGAACTCCTAGACCGCCCCGGCGTTACCAGTGCGCTCATCGCCGACCTCCTCGACTCCAACAACGTCGACGACATCGACCATGAGACCAACCTCGACCACGCTAGTCACGTAAGTGGACACATGCGCACGCTTCCAAGGGGACACCCTCGGGCAGCCGCGTCGAAACGTCAACTTTCTGATGAGCACCCGCACGCGCCCTCGAGGGGACACCCTCGGGCGACCACGTCAAGACGACAAGTGTTGAAAGGTACACGGGGGCGCTCAACCTCTAGGCCCCGAGAAGGACAACAATGGCCGTGTCGTCTATCGAGAACGTCACTCAAATGACGCACTCTCGCCTAAAGTGATAGGGACGGCCGCCGGAGACTTGAGAGATCACCTCAATTCCCGGAAGGAATCTCATGAGAGCGACTTAAGAGAAAAGCTCAACGCCCAACGCGAGATCGCGAGCAAGATCGTCTTGGGACGTCAACCACCTGACGCTGCTAACTGCGCACCTAACAAGAAACGCGCCTCCATACTCGCCGCATCGGCCGTCGCTCCCGACTCGCGAAGGAAGAGGCGCAGAAAAAGTCGAGTCCCTAATGACCTTTCTTCTCCGACCCCGAAGCGATCCTTCATCCCGCTCAACACAACGCCCGACCGGATCCTGAGCTTATGCCGCGATGAGTTGGGAGGCCCCGCTCCACTCACAAAGGACCCCGCGAAGCAAGATCGAAGTAGGTTCTGCGAATACCACAAAGATCACGGGCACGTGACGATCGAATGCAACGAGCTTAAGAAGCGAATTGATTCCCTAATTCGAGGTGGGGACTTCAAGGAATTCGTCGCATCTGCTAGCAAGCCATGATTTTCGCGACTTCGACCTCTAAATTCAAGCGCGAACCCGATCGGCTTCGTGATCATTTTTATTTCGAAAATGTAATTTCTTCTTTTTTCAAAGAAGGCCAAGTGCCATGACTACCCTTTATTGCAATAAAAAGTTATTCTACACATGACAACCTTTTTGTATACCTCCAACACAAGAGTTTCTTGGCCTTCGTCTCACAAACGCAAGAAACTCGGGGGGCTAACAGGGATCAATGCTCAATAAAAAACAACTCAACAACAACTCAAAAAAAATATAATAATAAAGTCTCAAGGGGCCGATGGTTAGGCCGGAGGTCCCAAAGAAAGACTTCTCACGTAACTCCTCGAGATGAGTTCATTCCTCGAGTCGAGTTCGAATCCACGAGTCGACCGATACTCCTCGCGCCGATTCTTCACGAAACTCCTCGTGCAGGCTCGACGTGAGTCCTCGAGTCGAGTTTGAGTCCACGAATTGACGAACTACTCCTCGTGCCGACTCCACATGTCTCCTCGAGATGAGTTCATTCCTCGAGCCGAGTTCGAATCCACGAGTCGACCGATACTCCTCACGCCGATTCTTCACGAAACTCCTCGTGCAGGCTCTACGTGAGTCCTCGAGTCGAGTTCGAGTCCACGAGTCGACGAACTACTCCTCGTGCCAACTCCACATGTCTCCTCGAGATGAGTTCATTCCTCGAGTCGAGTTCGAATCCACGAGTCGACCGATACTCCTCGTGTCGATTCTTCACGAAACTCCTCGTGCAGGCTCTACGTGAGTCCTCGAGTCGAGTCCGAGTCCACGAGTCGACAAGCTACTCCTCGTGCCGACTCCACGTGTCTCCTCGGGATGAGTTCATTCCTCGAGTCGAGTTCGAATCCACGAGTCGACCGATACTCCTCGTGCCGATTCTTCACAAAACTCCTCGTGCAGGCCCTACATAAGCTCTCGAGACGAGTTCGAGTCCACGAGTCGACTGATACTGCTCGTGCCGACTCTTCACGAACCTCCTCGTGCAGGCTCTACATGAGTCCTCGAGTCGGGTTCGAGTCCACGAGTCGACCGATACTCCTCGTGCCGACTTCACATGCCTCCCCGAGACGAGTCCATACCTCGAGTTGAGCATCGAGTCCACAAGCCAACTAACCACTCCTCGTGCAGGCTCTACATGAGCCCTCGAGTTGTGTCCCGAATCCATAAGTCAACTAACTACTCCTCGTGCAGGCTCTACAAGAGTCCTCGAGTTGAGTCCCGAGTCCGCGCTCGCCGCCCAGCTCGTGAGCCGATAGGCAACGAGTTACAAATGGGTTCAAGGCTTGCGTCCGCTGGGCGTATCTGGTCTAGCCAGCGTCCACGGGAAACTTGGCCACACGAATGTGGCATCGCGCTCGCCGCCCAGCTTGTGAGCCGACAGGCAACGAGTTACAAATGGGTTCAAGGCTTGCGTCCGCTGGGCGTATCTGGTCTAGCCAGCGTCCATGGGAAACTTGGCCACACGAATGTGGCATCGCGCTCGCCGCCCAGCTCGTGAGCCGACAGGCAACGAGTTACAAATGGGTGAGGCTTGCGTCCGCTGGGCGTATCTGGTCCAGCCAGCGTCCACGGGAAACCTGGCCACACAAATGTGGCATCGCACTCGCCGCCCAGCTCGTGAGCCGATAGGCAACGAGTTACAAATGGGTTCAAGGCTTGCGTCCGCTGGGCGTATCTGGTCCAGCCAGCGTCCACGGGAAACCTGGCCACACAAATGTGGCATCGCGCTCGCCGCCCAGCTCGTGAGCCGATAGGCAACGAGTTACAATGGGTTCAAGGCTTGCCTCCGCTGGGCGTATCTGGTCTAGCCAGCGTCCACGGGAAGCCTGGCCACACAAATGTGGCATCACGCTCGCCGCCCAGCTCGTGAGCCGATAGGCAACGAGTTACAAATGGGTTTAAGGCTTGCGTCCGCCAGGGCGTATCTTGTCTAGCCAGCGTCCACGGGAAACCTGGCCACATAAATGTGGCATCACGCTCGCCGCTCAGCTCGTGAGCCGATACGCAACGAGTTACAAATGGGTTCAAGGCTTGCGTCCGCCAGGGCGTATCTGGTCTAGCCAGCGTCCACGGGAAACCTGGCCACACAAATGTGGCATCGCGCTCGCCGCCCAGCTCGTGAGCCGATAGGCAACGAGTTACAAATGGGTTCAAGGTTTGCGTCCGCCAAGGCGTATCTAGTCTAGCCAGCGTCCACGGAAAACCCGGTCACGCAAACGTGACACCGAGGCCCCCCGAAGCCCAAGCTGTGCAAATCGATCACGCCTTCGTTGGTAGATCGAGAAAATAAGCCACGCACGATCAACCAGAAACAATAAGTCATCCCTCGCGACGCCCAAAAGCCGTCCCTTGCGACGCACAAAGGCTGTCCCTCGTGACGCACAATAAGTCATCCCTCGCGACGCACAAAAGCCATCCCCCATGACGCACATAAGGCCGTCCCTCGTGCTGCACAAAGGCCGCCCCTCGTGACGCGCAAAGACCGTCTCCCGTGACACAAACCCGAGAGCATTCATCCCGCATCTGCATGAAAGCATAGATTTTGAGTTTCCACTCGACCTACGCTCGACCAGAAACTCGGGGGGCTAATGTTACCGGTTCATTACGGCCCGGTACGGCAACGACAACATATGGCGACTTCCCCGAGTCTTTCTCGGCGCACGGCCACCTCAGAACCGGCCATGGCCTCCACAACCGAGTCAGAGCCGGCCATGGCTGAGTCACAGCCGGCCATGGCCTCCACGGCCGAGTCAGAGCCGGCCATGGCCGTGTCAGAGCCGGCCATGGCCTCCACGGCCAAGTCAGAGCCGGCCATGGCCTCCACGGCCGAGTCAGAGCCGGCCATGGCCGAGTCAGAGCCGTCCATGGCCGGGTCAGAGGCAGCCCTCGGCCAAGGGGTTGTTCATGACGCCCCTTGGTCGCCTATAAATATAGGGGTCTCTCCCCTAGTCCAGGTAATGCATTTTTGAGTCCCAAAACGCTGCCGAACTCGTACTTCGCTCGTTTCGCTCATCTTTGGCCTCTCACCACCTCTAAACCCTCTATATCCACCTCAATCCTACTAATGTTGAGCGTCGGGTGGGACTTCGCCTAAAGATCAACAAGCCGCGACACGCCGGTCCGCCTCTGCACACACGCACGCCCTACTTGCGTACGCATGTCCCCGTTGCTCTGGGGCTAGAGCAATGGCTGCGATCACGTCCGCCTCGCCCACGTTGAGCTACGCCCCCCATCCGCTTGGATCCTCCTCCATGTGTTGATCACACAATCGTGTTGAGAGAGACGGAAAATCTAGAGAGAGCACATGAAATTGTGAGAATATTCTTTATAATCACAAAGTCTTCGCGATGGCAAAGCTCTAGGAAATAAATTTTCCTCAAACACCCGGCGGAAACAACTAAAAGTTCACCGCCCGGAAACTCCAGAGCGATAAACTTGGTGGGCTAATGTTGTAGGTCGTTTTCGGAAAAAAAAACCTAGGACGCCGAGAAGACACGCCATTCAAAGGCTTAATGGTCAGGCCGGAGGTCCTGAAGAGCGGCAAGCCTTTTGTCACAAATCGACTGACAAGTCCTCGTGCAAAGCTTTCAGCTCCTCGAGTCGAGTCACTCTCCTCGAGTCGAGCCTTGCTCCCGGAGTCGAGTCATTCTCCTCGAGTTGAACCTTGCTCCTCGAGTCGAGTCACTCTCCTCGAGTCGAGTCTTGCTCCCCGAGTCGAATCATTCTCCTTGAGTTGAGCCTTGCTCCTTGTTGTCAATGGTGCCCACAAGAAGAGTAGTAGTGTCTATTTGTGTACATTTGATGTAATATAGTCTCATGAAGACTCTTGCTTGTTATTGCTTATTCATTAATAAAAAGTTGAAACGTTCATTCAATCTTCCTTGTGTGAAGCTTTATGATAAAACCTTAGTTTTTAGTCCATAAACAAACTTAACAACTTACGAAGAGACAAATGTAGATTTGCATGAACAAACTCTTCGTAGTTTGCTTAAAATGACATATTCGCAATCTAAGGGTCAAAGGACTATTGACCTCAGTACGATTGTTAGGAGAATCTATGATATCTGGTTATGGGGCATTGAGAGTTTGAGACTCTATAGTTCTTCTAGGTATCTTCCGAAGGTACTGAATTGACCAGTGCACTTCTAGAGACAAGATAAGAACAAACCATTTAACCTCTTATGTCTCGAAGTCACTATGTATGAATTGCATCATGCTTACCTTAATCTTGAAATGATACATGCCATTTCACAGCTTACGTATTCTCATTTGAGAAAGTCAGAGTTCGGACTCACTATGTGATTCCGAACAGGGCCTATTGGTGAAGTACTAAGTTGTGAGAATGTCATGAGTAACTTTGTGAAGTTCTCATAGATATGGAATTCATGTACAAGATTGCTGAAATGCAATGTATGTCACCTCATGCTTTGTTCCTTGGAGTGTGAATAAATGAACTGGCTAGTGTCCAAATTGAGTCCTGACTCTTTTGGATGAAACAATGTGACTTGTTAGCTCCTCGTCAATACATTGTTTCTAACTTATTCACAAGCGAAAAAGGAGTTGAGGAAATAACAGCTAGAAGGGTGAAATTGATAGAGAATCCCTTCGAGAGAATGAAAGGAGCCTCGGATCAAAGCGGAATGAACGTGGAGTCGTCTCGAGAGTCGAAATACCTGATCAGCTTGGCCTTGAATATGCAATTTCGGATGTTGTTTGTGGATTTATGGTTTGTGTTGAATTCAGATAAGGGTCGTAGAGGTTGTATGGAATGAAAATCGCCACAATAGTTTATGGTGCGAACTATTGATAAGATTGGATAATCAAGAACGCCACAAGGGATTGCCTTGATAAGTTCTTCGTTTAGGGCTTAAAATTTCAGAGAACTAATCCTCACACAAATGTTTGATAATCAAAGATGGTCTGCCTTCTACTTCCACACAATTACTACAAATACTCAATTCGAGATTATGGTTACAAAAACCAAAGAGACGCCATAAATCTCGAATTTAACACAAAAAGGAAATAACTCTCAGACCATAAACTCACAAACGGTTACAAGAAAACCAACAGTCTCACACACACATAAAATTCGTTTATCCCTTTGGGCTTGACTCTATTTCGGATTATTGCCTTGAGTTTGGGCTGAGATCATGTTGACGATTCTGGGCTCTTCTATGGCAATATTTTGGGCTCCAAACTTGTGAAGTAGGCTGGTCACTTGCTCTTTGAATCTCTTGGTTCTGGCTCGCGTCATTGGGCCCTCCGGTGTATCCTTGATTGAATGCGAATGCATGTTCGTGGTGATGTCCTCATCAGAAATGGTAATTTAGTAAATCCCGACTAGCTGATGACATTCATGAAGGGTAAACATAGATAATATTCAGTGGATCCACTCATCATAATTAGGTTGAATTCTTGAGTAGAAAATAAATTCATTTGAACCGAGAGATTTCAGTGTCAACTCTTTAGTGGAGTCAGTTGGCATTAAGCTAAACTTGGAAAAGGTTTGTGAACTTTTGAGTCCAAGTGTTTAGCTCAAGCTTTGTTCATTTGGGTCCATGAGGTCACTGTCACGAATCACATCGAGTAGGAATAGTTAAACTGGAAGCTAAGTCAAAACAAGAACGAAAATTGTCAAAAGGGTATTATGGTCTTTTGAGACATAGGATGAAATGAATGTCAATAAATTTTTTGACAAGGTCATTTGATGACTTGATTTCACTCGGCCAATATTAGTCTTATTGGGCCTTGTGGATTAATTTCATTTCATAAGAATTTTATTGAAAATTCTTAATGGGCCTTTCTCATGTTGTCATGAACAAATGAAGAAGCTTCTAGAAGCTCCTTCTAGATGAGAAATGGGCGCCCAAATACCCAAGAGAAAGAGAGAATATTTTGTGCATAAATGTATCATGATACTTGCCAAAAGAAAAAGAGGAAACAAATTTCCCAATGAGGGAAACTATTTGGGCGGCCAAGACAAGCAAAGAAGAGGAAACAAATTTGGAAACTAATCCCTTAAAGGAATGGCAATGTTGGGCGCATATGGAGAGAATGGGCAATAAGTGATTGCTCATGAATGCTTGGAAAAAAGAGGAAACTCCCATTTCTAAGGCTAACCCTTCTCCTATAAATAGGGCCATCATTCTCATTGTTTTCTCATTCCACATAAGTTAGAGATTGAGAGTCTCTCTCTCTAGAACTTGTGGCCACCCCTCTCCTCTCTCTCTCTAGTCAATTTCATTTTATTGTTTTGGCACCTATGTCCTCATTTGACCTAGAGTTTAGCTCTGCGACTTCAAGACTCGTTCTTAAGTCGTAGTGTTTAAAAGTGCCCATTCACTGATTCCTTTTATTTCGAGTGATTTAGTGATAGAAACTTTCATGGTTGCTCGAGGTGCCGAGGAAAGAAATAGAGACGTGCTGCGAGGGAGACGAGCGTTGCAAACTTTCCAAAAGCTTCTCAAAGTTCAAGCTTCAAGAAAGGTTAGTAAACTTCTATGCTCATTATAGTTTTTATTTATATGTACTTGCTCTTTGTCTAGGTTAGTAAAAAACTGTTTTACTTGAAAAGAAAATTTTTAAAATTCCGACGCTTACCGAAGCGTTAATTATTTTCTTAAACCCTAGATCGATTCCAACACTCCTCGAGTCGAGTCACGCTCTTCGAGTAGAGACCTTCATATTTCGCGTGACAAGCGTGTTATCCGAAGACCACTAAAGCCCACAAGAGTCTGACGAGACAGGCCGTGCGCCGCACGCACCTCAAGGAAACCGCGTGCGCAGCAAGCCGCGCGTCGGCCGTACACCGCGCATCCCTCACGGCGCGCCGCGCCAGGCAGGCTGGGCGTTGTGCCAAAACGCACCCGCGCCGCGCGCGCGTCGTCCAGAAAGCATGCCCCGCGCGCCATACATCCCGCGACGGGCAAGCCTCTGCACGCCGCGCCTGGGGTCTTGCGCACCGCGCGCCCCCTTTTGATTGTGCGGGCGCCCCTAATCCCACATGGACGAGAAAGTAGCCTCCTAAGGCCCTCAAACAACTATAAATACCCCCTCTCATTGAGGGGGAAGCCATCCCATTCATTCCCTTGAATACACACTCTTCTCTCTGCTTCTCTGGATGCCATCCTTGGCCTGAACCGGATTCTCCTCGATTTCTTGTTCTCAAAGATTCCGAAGCGCTCCCGGGGACTCCCGAGTGCCGCCTCTCTCGATCGAACGACTAATACCGAGCCAACGAGTGCTCCTACGGTTTTCGACTGAAAATTGCCGTGTCTTGCACACTAGACGCGTCCACCATTTCTAACAAGAAATCGCCTACGCGTCCTACATTTCCGACTAGAAATCATCTACGCGTCCAGAATCTCTGTCAGGACTAGGAACTCTTGACTTAGAGTCTTTCACGTCTCCAAAAGAGAGAAAATACGCATTCTCTCTCGGGTCAATCGATCCCAGAGTTCTGAGACGTCGTCGAGGACTCCTCCGCGCTCCGTCTCCTCTGTCGAGCACACCCTCCAGGCTCCGCGCCTCATACTGCGTTACATACGCTCTGAACTACGTTCTGACCTGATTCTTATTCACACGGGTACGTAGGCAGCCGACATAAATGGCACGGTCACTCCCCTCCTCCCCCTTCTCTCCTCTGAGAGGTGGGTTGACCGGAGAAAACCTAGCTCGAGACTTTCGAGTTCATACTTCTGGCCCGGGTGTGATCACTTGGTCCGGCCTTGGATCGAACCGCCCGAGGTAGTTAATCGTTGTTCATTTTCGTGCGACAACATAAATCAAAGATCTTTTCGTAATCTCTAAAATTAATTTAGGCTTTACAAGTAAACCCTATTTTTTTTTCTTATATCCGAAAAAAGCTTGTGTCCTGTATGTTTTGTGCCTAAAGAAATATGTGCGCAGCTTTACTCGAAATTCTTTGTTTCTTTTTCTTTGTCTCAATCTTTTTAGTAGTTTCCTATTTTTGTACCAGACTTATACCAGACCAAAAACAAAAAACAAAAAAAAATATAAAAAAAAACAAAAAAAAAACAAAAGAATTGCAAAGTCTGGGTCTGGTCGGTTTGTTAATTGTATTTCTAATGTTAACCAATCGATCTATGTCATAGCCTTCACATCCTTTTTTGTCATAGTCATTTTGGTTTGTCGTTTTGAGTGGTAAAAGCCAGAGATCACAATCGAGAAGTCACTACGTATGAATTGCATCATGCTTACCTTAATCCTGAATTGAGACATGTCATTTCACAACTTACGTATTCTCATTTGAGAAAGTCAGAGTTCGGACTCACTATGTGATTCTGAACAAGACCTATTGGTGAAGTACTAAATTGTGAAGATGTCATGAGTAACTTTGTGAAGTTCTCATAGATATAGAATTCGTGTACAAGATTGGTGAAATGCAATGTATATCACCTCATGCTTTATTCCTTGGAGTGTGAATAAATGAACTGGCCAGTGTCCAAATAGAGTCTTGATTCTTTTGGATGAAACAATGTGACTTGTTAGTTCCTCGTCAATACATTGTTTCTAACTTATTCACAAGCGACAAAGGAGTTGAGGAAATAAAAGCTAGAAGGGTAAAATGGTAATTTTGTAAATCTCGACTAGCTGATGATATTCATGAAGGGTAAACATAGATAATATTCAATGGATCCACTCATTACAATTAGGTTGAATTCTTGAGTAGAAAATAAATTCATTTGAACCGAGAGATTTTCAGTGTCAACTCTTTTAGTAAAGTCAGTTGACATTAAGCTAAACTTGGAAACGGTTTGTGAACATTTGAGTCCAAGTATTTAGCTCAAGCTTTGTTCATTTGGATCCATGAGGTCATTGTCACAAATCATATCGAGTAGGAATAGTTAAACTAGAAGCTAAGTCAAAACAAGAACGAGACAAGTTTTACGAAAATTGTCTAAAGGGTAATTTTGTCTTTTTGGACATAGGACGAAGTGAATGTCAATAAATTTTTTGACATTGTCATATGATGAAAAATGAAACTTAAAACACTCGACCATTAATAGTTTATTGGGCCTAGAGGATTAATTTCATTTCATGGAATTTTACTTGAAAATTCTAAATGGGCTTTTCTTGTGTTGTCATGAACAAATGAAGAAACATGTAGAAGCCCCTTCTAGATGTTGGAATCGATCTAGGGTTTGAGAAAATAATTAACGCTTCGGTAAGCGGCGGAATTTTAAAAATTTTCTTTTACAAGTAAAACAGTTTTTACTAACCTAGACAAGTGCAAGTACATGTAATTAAAAACCAATATGAGCTAGAAGTTTACTAACCTTTCTTGAAGCTTGAACTTTGAAGAAGCTTGTGGAAAGTTTGCAACGCTCGTCTCCCCTCGCAGCACGTCTCTCTTTCTTTCCTCGGCACCTCGAGCAACCACGAAAGTTTCTATCACTAAATCACTCGAAAAGAAGGAATCAGTGAGTGGGCACTTTTAAACACTACGACTTAAGAACGAGTCTCGAAGTCGCAGAGCTAAACACTAGGTCGAGTGAGGACCTAGGTGCCAAGACAAGAAAAAATCGAAAATAAACTAGAGAGAGAGAGAGAGAGGAGTTCGGCCACAATGTCTAGAGAGAGAGTCTCTCAATCTCTAACTTGTGTGGAATGAGAAAAATGAGAAGAATGAGGCTCCTATTTATAGGAGAGGTCTTACCTTCAATAAGGTAGTTTCCTCTTCTATAGAATATCACATATTCATGAGCAAAATAACCCTTATTTCTTATTCCTCTTGGGCGCCCAAACCAGCCTTCTAGAAGGCTAGGATTTGTTTCCTTTTTTGTTCCTTGGCTTGCCTATTACTCTCTTGGCCGATTCCCCTATGCATCTCATATGCAAATTTGTTTCCTCTTTTTCTTTTGGCAAGTATCTTGATACATTTATGCACAAAATAATCTCTCTTTCCTCTTGGGTGGTGGGCGCCTATTCTAATGCTAGAAAGGCCTTCTAGAAGCTTTTCCTCTTGTTCATGACAACATGAAAAAAGGCCCATTAAGAATTTTCAATAAAATTCTTATGAAATGAAATTAATCCACAAGGCCCAATAAATCTTATTTTGGCCGAGTGAAACTTGTCATCAAATGACCATGTCAAAAAATTTATTGACATTCATTTCATCCTATGTCTCAAAAGACAAAAATACCCTTTTGACTATTTTCGTTCTTGTTTTGACTTAGCTTCCAGTTTAACTATTCCTATCGATGTGATTCGTGACAGTGACCTCATGGACCCAAATGAACAAAGCTTGAGCTAAACACTTGGACTCAAAAGTTCACAAACCTTTTCTAAGTTTAGCTTAATGCCAACTGACTCCACTAAAGAGCTGACACTGAAAATCTCTAGGTTCAAATGAATTCATTTTCTACTCAAGAATTCGACTTAATTACGATGAGCGGATCCACTGAATATTATCTATGTTTACCTTTCATGAATGTCATCAGCTAGTCGGAATTTACTAAATTACCATTTTACCCTTCTAGCTGTTATTTCCTCAACTCCTTTCTCGCTTGTGAATAAGTTAGAAACAATGTATTGACGAGGAGCTAACAAGTCACATTGTTTCATCCAAAAGAGTCAGGACTCAATTTGGACACTGGCCAGTTCATTTATTCACACTCCAAGGAACAAAGCATGAGGTGACATACATTGCATTTCAGCAATCTTGTATATGAATTCCATATCTATGAGAACTTCACAAAGTTACTCATGACAGACTCACAACTTAGTACTTCACCAATAGGCCTTGTTCGGAATCACATAGTGAGTCCGACCTTTGACTTTCTCAAATGAGAATACTAAGGTGTGAAATGGCATGTCTCATTTCAGGATTAAGGTAAGCATGATGCAATTCATACATAGTGACTTCGAGACATAAGAGGTTAAATGGTTTGTTCTTATACTGTCTCTAGAAGTGCACCGGTCAATTCAGTACCTTCGGAAGATACCTAGAAGAACTATAGAGTCCCCAACTCTCAATGCCTCATAACCAGACATCATAGATTCTTCTAACAATCATACTGAGGTCAATAGTCCTTTGACCCTAAGATTGTGAATATATCGTTTTAAGCAAACTACGAAGAGTTTTGTTGTCGGTCCGTCTCGGACCGACGGGGACTAAGGCGTCACTTCGACCCACGCGACCGGTGCAAGGCCTCGAGGGGCGAACCCTTGCCTCGTCCTTTGGCCGGCCCAAACCAATGGCCGGGCCAAGGGACGGCCGGCCGGTGGCCGGCCATATGCTCAGCCGGCCAATGGCCGGCCTTATGCTTGACCGGCCTGTCGCCGGCCCAAAGAGCCTCGCCCATTGGCCGGCCCAAGGGCCAGTCTCGGCCAATGGCCGACTCAAGCTACTCCCGGCCATTGGCCGGCCCTAGGGCCAGCCTCGGCCAATGGCCGGCCCAAAGAGCCTCGGCCATTGGCCGGCCCAAGGGCCAGTCTCGGCCAATGGCCGACGCAAGCTACTCCCGGCCATTGGCCGGCCCTAGGGCCAGCCTCGGCCAATGGCCGGCCCAAAGAGCCTCGGCCATTGGCCGGCCCAAGGGCCAGTCTCGGCCAATGGCCGACTCAAGCTACTCCCGGCCATTGGCCGGCCCTAGGGCCAGCCTCGGCCAATGGCCGGCCCAAGGGCCAGTCTCGGCCAATGGCTGACTCAATCTACTCCCGGCCATTGGCCGGCCCTAGGGCTAGCCTCGGCCAATGGCCGGCCCAAATAGCCTCGGCCATTGGCCGGCCCAAGGGCCAGTCTCGGCCAATGGCCGACTCAAGCTACTCCCGGCCATTGGCCGGCCCTAGGGCCAGCCTCGACCAATGGCCGGCCCAAATAGCCTCGGCCATTGGCCGGCCCAAGGGCCAGTCTCGGCCAATGGCCGAGCCAAGACATTCTCGGCCAAGGGGTTGCCCATAACACCCCTTGGTCGCCTATAAATACCAAGGCACCCCCTTTGGTCCAGGTAATCCGAATTTGAGTACTGAAACGCTGTCGAACTCGTACCTCGCTCGTTTCTCTCAAGTCTCGACCTCTAAACACTAAACCCTCTACAAACCACCTCAATCCTACTAATGTTGAGCGTCGGAGAGGTAAACAGAGGCAACCCCTCTGTTTCCCCTTTGTAGTTCACACCTTTCTATTCACGTTTCAGGTGCTTGGACGAGATAGAGATCATCTACAGCTAAGGGACGGCTTGGGATACCAAGCCCGACACGCTCGAGTCGAGACGAGACCACTTGGTCCGGCCTTGGGTCTAACCGTCTGCGACTCCTAAATCGTTGTCCGAAAAACTGCGACAACATTTTGGCGCTAGAAGGAGGGGATCTCTCGACCTTGACGACGCATTCCCTCTACCAGTTTTCTCCCTTTGTTCTCACGACTCTCGAGAGATGAGTCACATTCCCACTACCTCCGCGGGTACCCGAGCGACGAGCTCGAGGTACGGTCTCCGACTCCTCGCACACCGTCTTGAAGGGCAACCTCGCGATAGCGAGAGCCAGCCCCAAGACCCGGTGACCGACCCCGAGGCCGAGCTCCGAGAGGACCCGGCCCGGCGGCTCGCGGAGCTCCTTGACCGTCCCGGCGTTGACGGCTCCCTCATCGCCGGTCTCCTCGGCTACGACGTCGAGGATCGATCTGCTCAGGATTACTCCGACCCCGAATACGTGGAGGAGTCGAGGACCGACGAGGCCACCCCTAGCCTCGCTCAAGCGCGACCCGAGAGGGCCAACGGTGCGTTGGCCGATCCTTTGTACCCGGCGCGACAACAGGCACGGTCACAGTCCCGGGGACTCGCCCCCTCGGTTTCAAGAGGTGGCCGGACACGGCCCCTCGCCGAGGAGAGAGCGACTCTGGTCGACGATGGAGCCGATAGCCGAAGCGCTCGCCGAACGACCCGACCAAGGGCGACCTCGCCTCGTCACGCACCAAGCGTGGACCTTAGAGAACGCTTGACGGCGCAGAGAAACTCCCGAGGGGAGGATCTCCGCCAAAGGCTAAATTCTCGAAGGGACGCGCTCCCCGCCGCAACTCTTGGCCGACCTCAGGCCAATGTCATGGACCAAGCATCCAACGAACGCTAACCGGTGACTCCCGTGGCCCCGACGGTCGGCCCTGCTAACGGGCTTGACGTGGTCACGATGATTCAGAGCCTCCAGAATCAAATCATCGAGATGAGGGAGTCAGGGAGGCAAAGGCCGTACGGAGGGATCGAGGAATCATACTCTCCCTTCGCCGCACAAGTCCTCGCGCAGCCATGCGTGGGAAACTTTAAGTTACCGTCCATTCCTCCCTATGATGGACGTACGGACCCCCACTTCCACGTCCAACACTATGAGACGTGGATGGCGATGCAAGGGCAGACGGACGCCACCCTCTGCCAAGCCTTCAGCCTGACCCTCACAGGGTCGGGCTTTGAGTGGTTCCAAAGTTTGAGGCCTGGAAGCATCCCGTCCTTCCGGGCCTTGCGAGAGGCTTTCCTCGCTCGCTTTGCCACGCTTGTGGCACAAAAGAAATCAAAGACCCACCTCCTCTCCATTCGACAGGGGAGAGATGAGACATTGAGACAATACCTCGCTCGCTTCACCGAGGAGTCTCACAAAGTCGAGGGCTTCGACGACAAGGACGCCATCACGGCGATCACCGAGGGAGTTCGCACGAGCGACTTCCTCAAGTCCATTGTCGGGCAAGTCCCGCGAGACATGGCGGAGCTGATGACGAGAGCCCGCACACATATGGGAATCGAGGACTATCTCGATGGCCGCGATGGCCGAAAGTCAGGAGAACAAGGTAGTCGCCACCGCGAAGAACAGGACGAAGATCGTCCCGACCCTCGGAGGAAGAGGAGCAGGGGAGGCCGGACCCCTAACGGTCGCCCCCTCTCCGATCCAAGATCGTCGCACGTTGATAGCTTCCGAGCGTTATCAACGTATACCCCACTGAACACTCCGCAAGAGCGGATCCTAGCTCTACGCCGCGACAAGCTAGGAAGTCCGGCTCCCCTTGCGAAGGACCCCGCGAAGAGGGATCGAAATAAGTTCTGTGAGTACCACCAGGATCACGGGCATCTGACGTCCGAGTCCTACCATCTTAGGCGTCAGATCGAGGCCCTGATTCAAGACGGGAAATTAAAAGAGTATGTCCTGAGAACGGTCGGGGCGGCCACGGTGCACGAAGGCCATCCATGGCAGGGAAGGAAGGGTCCGGCGACGGTGACTGTCATGGACCAGGCAGCGATTGAAGAACCGGAGAGCTCACAGCTGCATGTCGTGGGCTAAGCCCGTCCCCTTTTCTCATTATGTCATTTTATTTCCGGTTTTAAGACAATCTCGAATTTCAATAAGGCCAATGGCCCAGGGATGTAATTTTTGACTATTTCTACATGGTGATCAGATTACATTTCACCTTGTTGCATTATAATTTCTAGTCTCCTCTACGAGTACACACGAAACTCGGGGGGCTAATGGGAAACAATGCTCAACGAAACTAGAGCTCACTCGCTCACCAAAAAAAAAAACAAAAAAGACGCGCAAATCGATTATGCCTTCGTTGGCAAATCGAGAAAACAAGACGCGCACAATACAAAAAAGACGTGCAAATCGATTATGCCTTCGTTGGCAAATCGAGAAAACAAGACGCGCACAAAACAAAAAAGACGCGCAAATCGATTATGCCTTCGTTGGCAAATCGAGAAAACAAGACGCGCACAATACAAAAAAGACGCGCACAATACAAAAAAGACGCGCAAATTGATTATGCCTTCGTTGGCAAATCGAGAAAACAAGACGCGCACAATACAAAACAGACGTGCAAATCGATTATGCCTTCGGTGGCAAATCGAGAAAACAAGACGCGCACAATAAAAAAAAGACGTGCAAATCGATTATGCCTTCGTTGGCAAATCGAGAAAACAAGACGCACACAAAACAAA
Source organism: Urtica dioica subsp. dioica (assembly GCF_054948205.1). Lineage (NCBI taxonomy): Eukaryota > Viridiplantae > Streptophyta > Magnoliopsida > Rosales > Urticaceae > Urtica > Urtica dioica. The sequence continues at coordinate 2,977,717 of NC_142764.1, read as the reverse complement.
AAAGACGCGCAAATCGATTATGCCTTCGTTGGCAAATCGAGAAAACAAGACGCGCACAATACAAAAAAGACGTGCAAATCGATTATGCCTTCGTTGGCAAATCGAGAAAACAAGACGCGCACAAAACAAAAAAGACGTGCAAATCGATTATGCCTTCGTTGGCAAATCGAGAAAACAAGACGCGCACAATACAAAAAAGACGCGCAAATCGATTATGCCTTCGTTGGCAAATCGAGAAAACAAGACGCGCACAATACAAAACAGACGTGCAAATCGATTATGCCTTCGGTGGCAAATCGAGAAAACAAGACGCGCACAAAACAACGAAGACGCGCAAATCGATTATGCCTTCGTGGGCAAATCGAGAAAACAAGACGCGCACAAACCAACAAAGACGCGCAAATCGATTATGCCTTCGTTGGCAGGTCGAGAAAACAAGACGCGCACAATACGAAAAAGACGTGCAAATCGATTATGCCTTCGGTGGCAAATCGAGAACATAAGACGCGCACAACACGACAAAGACGTGCAAATCGATTATGCCTTCGGTGGCAAATCGAGAACATAAGACACGCACAATACGACAAAGACGTGCAAATCGATTATGCCTTCGGTGGCAAATCGAGAAATTAAGACACGCACAATAAAGTCGTGCCAATCGATCACGCCTTCGTTGGCAAGTCGAGAAAATAAGACACGAACAATAAAGTCGTGCCAATCGATCACGCCTTCATTGGCAAGTCGAGAAAATAGGACACGCACGAGCAACCCGAAACAATAAGTCGTCCCTCGCAACGCCCAAAGGCCGTTCCTCATGACGCAAACCCAATCCGTATGAAAGCGTGGATTTTGAGTTTCCACTCGATCTACGCTCGACCAGAAACTCGGGGGGCTAATGTTGTCGGTCCGTCTCGGACCGACGGGGACTAAGGCGTCACTTCGACCCACGCGACCGGTGCAAGGCCTCGAGGGGCGAACCCTTGCCTCGGCCTTTGGCCGGCCCAAACCAATGGCCGGGCCCAGGGACGGCCGGCCGGTGGCCGGCCATATGCTCAGCCGGCCAATGGCCGGCCTTATGCTTGACCGGCCTGTCGCCGGCCCAAAGAGCCTCGGCCATTGGCCGGCCCAAGGGCCAGTCTCGGCCAATGGCCGACTCAAGCTACTCCCGGCCATTGGCCGGCCCTAGGGCCAGCCTCGGCCAATGGCCGGCCCAAAGAGCCTCGGCCATTGGCCGGCCCAAGGGCCAGTCTCGGCCAATGGCCGACTCAAGCTACTCCCGGCCATTGGCCGGCCCTAGGGCCAGCCTCGGCCAATGGCCGGCCCAAATAGCCTCGGCCATTGGCCGGCCCAAGGGCCAGTCTCGGCCAATGGCCGACTCAATCTACTCCCGGCCATTGGCCGGCCCTAGGGCTAGCCTCGGCCAATGGCCGGCCCAAATAGCCTCGGCCATTGGCCGGCCCAAGGGCCAGTCTCGGCCAATGGCCGACTCAATCTACTCCCGGCCATTGGCCGGCCCTAGGGCTAGCCTCGGCCAATGGCCGGCCCAAATAGCCTCGGCCATTGGCCGGCCCGAGGGCCAGTCTCGGCCAATGGCCGACTCAAGCTACTCCCGGCCATTGGCCGGCCCTAGGGCCAGCCTCGGCCAATGGCCGGCCCAAATAGCCTCGGCCATTGGCCGGCCCAAGGGCCAGTCTCGGCCAATGGCCGACTCAAGCTACTCCCGGCCATTGGCCGGCCCTAGGGCCAGCCTCGGCCAATGGCCGGCCCAAATAGCCTCGGCCATTGGCCGGCCCAAGGGCCAGTCTCGACCAATGGCCGAGCCAAGACATTCTCGGCCAAGGGGTTGCCCATAACACCCCTTGGTCGCCTATAAATACCAAGGCACCCCCTTTGGTCCAGGTAATCCGAATTTGAGTACTGAAACGCTGTCGAACTCGTACCTCGCTCGTTTCTCTCAAGTCTCGACCTCTAAACACTAAACCCTCTACAAACCACCTCAATCCTACTAATGTTGAGCGTCGGAGAGGTAAACAGAGGCAACCCCTCTGTTTCCCCTTTGTAGTTCACACCTTTCTATTCACGTTTCAGGTGCTTGGACGAGATAGAGATCATCTACAGCTAAGGGACGGCTTGGGATACCAAGCCCGACACGCTCGAGTCGAGACGAGACCACTTGGTCCGGCCTTGGGTCTAACCGTCTGCGACTCCTAAATCGTTGTCCGAAAAACTGCGACAACAAGTTTGTTCATGCAAATCTACATTTGTCTCTTCGTAAGTTGTTAAGTTTGTTTATGGACTAAAAGACTAAGGTTTTATCATAAAGCTTCAAACAAAGAAAGAATGAATGAACGTTTCAACTTTATTAATGAATAAGCAATTACAAGCAAGAGTATTCGTAAGACTATATGACATCAAATGTACATAAATAGACACTACTACTCTTCTTGTGGGCACCATTGACAACATTAGAAGCCTTGCACGTCCAACCTAAGGAAACTAAGGCTGAATTTCGATCATGTCATACTGTGAAAGAGAGTTTATTTTGTGCATAAATGTATAAAGATACTTGCCAAAAGAAAAAGAGGAAACAAATTTTCTTCTAGAAGCAAGTAGATTTTCAGCCAACTAAGGAACAAGTAAATGAGGAAACAAATCCAAGGTGTCATGTGAACATCTTGGACGTGCAACCTAGTGGGAAAAGAGGAAATAACATTTTCTCTTGAATATGTGATATTCTATAGAAAAGAGGAAACTACCTTTTGAAGGTAATCCTCCTCCTATAAATACCCCACATCATTCTCATTGTTTCTCATCCCACATAAGTTAGAGGAAATAACAGCTAGAAGGGTAAAATGGTAATTTTGTAAATTCGGACTAGCTGATGATATTCATGAAGGGTAAACATAGATAATATTCAATGGATCCACTCATTACAATTAGGTTGAATTCTTGAGTAGAAAATAAATTCATTTGAACCGAGAGATTTTCAGTGTCAACTCTTTAGTGGAGTCAGTTGACATTAAGCTAAACTTGGAGAACGTTTGTGAACTTTTGAGTCCAAGTATTTAGCTCAAGCTTTGTTCATTTGGATCCATGAGGTCACTATCACAAATCATATCGAGTAGGAATAGTTAAACTAGAAGCTAAGTCAAAACAAGAACGCGACAAGTTTTACGAAAATTCTCTAAAGGGTAATTTTGTCTTTTTTGACATAAGACGAAGTGAATGTCAATAAATTTTTTGACATTGTCATATGATGACAAATGAAACTTAAAACACTTGGCCATTAATAGTTTATTGGACCTCGAGGATTAATTTTATTTCATGGAATTTTACTTGAAAATTCTACATGGGCTTTTCTTATGTTGTCATGAACAAATGAAGAAACATGTAGAAGCCCCTTCTAGAAGCCTTGCACGTCCAACCTAAGGAAAATAAGGCTGAATTTCGTTCATGTCATAGTGTGAAAGAGAGTTTATTTTGTGCATAAATGTATGAAGATACTTGCCAAAAGAAAAAGGGGAAACAAATTTGCTTCTAAAAGCAAGTAGATTTTCAGCCAACTAAGGAACAAGTAAATGAGTAAACAAATCCAAGGTGTCATGTGAACATCTTGGACATGCAACCTAGTGGGAAAAGAGGAAATAACATTTTCTCATGAATATGTGATATTCTATAGAAAAGAGGAAACTACCTTTTGAAGGTAATCCTCCTCCTATAAATACCCCACATCATTCTCATTGTTTCTCATCCCACATAAGTTAGAGATTAAGACCTTCTCTCTCTAGACCTTGTGGCCGATCCTCTCTCTCTCTCTAGTTATTTTCAGTTTTTATTTTGGAACCTAGGTCCACATTTGACCTAGTGTTTTAGCTCTTCGACTCTAAGACTTGTTCTCGAGTCGTCGTGTTTAAAAGTGCCCACTCACTAATTCTTTTTCTCTCGAGTGATTCTTGTGATAGAAACTGTCGTGGTTGCTCGTGTTGCCGAGGAAAGAAGAGAGACGTGCTGCGTGGGGGACGAACGTTGCAACTTACCAAAAGCTTCTCAACGTTCAAGCTTCTAAAAAGGTTAGTAAATATATAATGCTCATAATGGTTTTTATTTACGTGTACTTGCCCTTTGTCTACGTTAGTAAAATCGTTTTACTTGTCAAAAGAAAATTTTTAAAATTCTGCCGCTTACCCGAAGCTTTAAACTTTTTCTTGTACCCTAGATCAATTCCAACAAATGGAATCAGAGATATGGTCAAAGATATGCATGTACATGTACTTAAAATTATGAGCTTGAAAATCGTTTTCAAAAGTGTACTAATTTTGTGACAAGTAGAAATTGTTTTCTTAGATTTTTTTTAATTTATTGCTCTTGCCTTTAAATTAAAAATCATGTTGATTTTCTATGAGTTTGGGATGTTATTAAAACACATTAGAATCAGTTCTAAAAGTTTTTAATTTTTTATAATGAAAAACGTGTTTTTAAAGTTTGAGAAATTTCTGTAAATTTTTGTGACTAGTTATCTTGTCTTTATAGTTTCTTTTATGTACTTGAATCGTTTTATGCTTGTTGTTATTTTTTTATACCATGTTAATAAAACATAAATAAAAGCTTTAACAACTTCCTAAAACGTTCCGTTACACTTGATTCTTTTTTCGCACTCAAAGTCCAACCTTTAATTATTTATGTTTTCTTCGACCTCGAGTAAAACCCGCAGTAAAAGTGGCATAACTCTCTTCTCAGAATTCAAAATTTAATGATTCTTGATTCAAATTAAAGGTCTGTTTGTTCTCTTTCCAATTCAATTGGTTTTGGGTCAAAAGAACATCGGAGTCGCCAGTTATGGTGATTTTACTCCGAGGTGCGCGGCTGTTCCGAACGTCCAGTTTTTAGAAATCCGGATTTTCAGCCCCACTACCATGAGTTATAGAACTCTAATGAGAAAATTTTCTTGAGAAAAAATGTTTTTTTTATAAGATTAAACATAATGTGAAAGATTAAAATGTTTTGATTTTTGAAAGTTTAATTGAAATTGAATTTTCACAAAACTAGTTTGAATTTTGAAAAATCGTTTTCATTTTCAAACTTGAAAATATTTTGTCATCCAAATCAAATAAGTTTTCAAAATGTTTTCAAAACTATATCTATATCACATATGTTCAAAATCTATATGCTCTTAAAAATTTGAGTGGGAGGTTTCTTCGTAGACAAGCCGAAAAATAAAGATGTGTAATCTCAAACTTTCAAGTGTTCGAGTGAGTTGAAGTTCACACTTCCCTCATGCACTTTCCCCGAATAGAAAATAGGAAAATATATGAGTTTGTACCTTGTGCCTTTATGCACTAACACTGCTCTAAACATGAACCTCTAGGATTCTTTTCTAGTTGTCCGCTCTATCGCTCTATAACTAGGATATCTGTTTCCGAACTTATAAGAGTCGATGTACCAACTCCAAAAACTAAGTGAGAGAGTTATACTTGTTGTTTACAACCCACGATCCCAACACTAATGAAAAGAGTAATTATCGCCAGACTAAGAGTCACCCTCGTGGCCCTCTCTTAAATGAGAGTATTCAACGGCGCTTTGCTCTGATCATTGATCAATGAGCTAAGTCTGAGAGTGAGACAATGAGACAAGACCTCCCCTTGGTGGATTTTTTTTCAAAGTCGATCTTTTGGGCTAAGTGGTTGGTTACACACTTAGACTCGATCCCTAGTAATCCTCCGTCGAGGCCCTGCGAAAGGATGTGAGTGATCAAACTTTTTTATAAGGTGGATAGTAAAATTTGATGTATTGACATCTTGGCTACGCATTAATGATGAGTCATTTACTTATGAAAGGAGACTCGTTGCGACCTTCCCTCGAGGGAGTAAAGTGTTATTTCGTTCATAACACCTTTGGATTTTTCATGTCTTGTTCATCCTAAAAACTTAAACAAACTCAAATCCTAAACCGAAAGACTAATCATAAACTTGTTTCAACTGTACAGCATAATGTCTCCTAACTCTCTCTCTCTCTTTCATCCTTTCCTCGAACAAACTCGAAAACGAAAACTACGTAGATTTAAAATGTAACCTTGACATCGTCCTTACCGTTAACAAGCACAAATAGGTACTCACCACCCCCTGTCCTCAAACGAATGATGATTCGTCACAAGAGGAAAAAGACGCCTTGGCGGCCTGGCTCCGATCCGATAAGATTGTAAGATGCTATATCTTAGCATCGATGAACAATGTGTTGCAACAACAACATCGTGAGATTGAGACTGCCGCCGAAATTCTCTACAAATTCCATATGATGATGATCATTATTTACCTGAATATAATGGAAATCCTAGGATCTAAGATTGACGAGGAGACTAAAATAGATATGATGGCAACTCTCCCTGAATCTTTTGATACCTTCAAATTGAACTATTACCGGTCGTTTTCGGGACACCGGAAATTCAAAAACGATTCAAGGCCGGCCGAGCTTTGCCGGCCGGAAGCCCAACAGGCCCCGGCCCACCAGGCCCGAGCGCCCCGATGCACCCACGGCCCGGCACGGCCGACGCGCGCGCACCTGCGCCCCCGGCCCTAAGGCCCCCGGCCCAATGGGCCTCAGCTCGCCCTATCGCGCCTGGCTCGCGCGCACCCTGCGCCACGGCCTCCCAACCCGCGCGCACACTCCTGCGCCCCGACCTCCCGGCCCGCGCGCACACTCCTGCGCCCCGGCCTCCAGGCCCGCGCGCACACTCCCGCGCACCCCGGCCGAGCGCCCCTGCTGCCTCAGCCGGGTGTCCCTGCCACCTCGACCACCTTGGTCGAGCCCCTTCGCCAGCTCGGCTGCCTCGGCCGAGCGTCATCGTCAGCTCGGCCACCTCGGCCGAGCGTCTTTGCCACCTCGGCCACCTCGGCCGAGCGTCTTTGCCACCTCGGCCACCTCGGCCGAGCATCCTTTCCACCTCGGCTACCTTGGCCGAGCGTCCTTTCCACCTCGGCCGAGCATCCTTGCCACCTCGGCTGAGCGTTCTTGCCACCTCGGCCGGGCACGCCCGCCGCCGGGCACGCCGCGCCCGTCCAAGTCACGCGCCTGGCACGCCCCGCGCCCATCCAGGCGACATGTCCCGCGCGCCCTGCGCCCTCTTGGGCATGAGGCCTCGCGCGCCTCGCTCCCAACCACCCGGTGGGCCTCAAGGGGCCGGCCCAAGGCCTCCCCTCAAATACTATAAATACCCCCCCCCCCTAGGGGAGGAAAAGAGTACGATGAATCGATTCCAGAAAATCCTGATTCATACATTTCGAGAACAACAATTCTCCTCTCTCGAGAATTCTCTCTCGTGCTCTTGTGATATTCCAAGAGCACGCAATCCTCCTCCCTCGGCTCAGAAAGTCAAGGACCCCCCTCCACGAGAGGGAGCGCGCTCCTCTTCTGCGACCCGAGCCTCTGCAGTACATATTGCTCTCCTGCTTCTTGGCCCTTGAGCTAGAACTCCGAGCTACGAGGCAAGCGACCCCTCAAAAGTCTTCACTAGAAGCTAGGAGCCCGGTCCCCCTCTAAAGCCTTGGATTCACAAAGCCTCCGAGCCCAAGATTGCCTCCCAATACACAAATTGAACTACGTTCTGACCTGATCCCGACTAAAGGGTATGTAGGCAGCCAACCGTTGGCACGGTCACACCCCCCCAAAACACACCTCAGGGTTTGGAGGGTGCAGCTCGGTCTACGAGCTCCCATTTTTGGCCCGGGCGCGATCACTTGGTCCGGCCTTGGATCGAACCGCCCGAGGTATTAAATTGTTGTTCATTTTCGTGCGACAACATTTTGGAGCTAGAAGGAGGGGACTTCGCAACTTACACAACCCGAAATCCCTTCTACAGCTCGACCCCTTTCTTCTCGACTCGAGAAAGACATGAGTGGTCAACCACCCGTTCGTTCTGAGGTTGTGAATAACCCCGAAAACGCAACTGCGGTGAAGATATACTTCCTGCGCTCCCGAGCGCAAGGCGACGAGGAGTCTCTCAACGACGAGAGCCACACTCCCTCGCCCCCTCCTCTTCAGGACAGTCGGGACGACCGCATCCTTGAAATGGAGGAGAAAATCCGCCAACTGGAGATAGCCAATGCAAGGTACCACCGCCAACTGGCGGGCAAAGCACCTGCACACGGCGCCCCCCACGGGGAATCTGAGGACCTCATGGACGAGGGACATGATTATGACCCCGACTATGAAGGCTTGGAAATTTCGGCGGACGTCGAGACTTCTCTCACCAAAGACGGGGAACTCCCTGTTGAGATCGAAGCCGGTCCGACGAAAACAAAAGCAATACCGGTCTCCTCTCAAGAAGAGACCTCCCGACGTCCAGCCCATGACCGACTCGGTCAAAGAGGCAATGTCAGGGAAGGTACAACGACTCGGCGAGTAAGGCGTGTGGCTCGAAGCTCACGCCCCCATACCGCCGGGCCGGATCTTAGAAATCGACTTACCGCCCAATGGAACAACCGTGGCGTAGACCTCCGAGAGAGGCTGAGCGCTCGTAAGGGTCACAACCCTATGGCCCCTATCAATGGGGACCCTCGCACGGCTCAAGGGTCGAACGAAAGGCGTCAGGTGACTCCTCCTAAACAAGGAGTGACCCCCAACACTGGCCTCGACGTCGTCACCATGATTCACAACCTTCGTAACGAGGTGCGTGACCTGCGTGAAGGCGGCTTGGCCGGTGATACATACGGGGTCGTGGAAGAACATTCCTCTCCCTTCACCGCCCAAATCCTTGCTGAGGTGTGCACGGGAAACTTCAAACTCCCGAATCTCCCTCCATACAATGGGAAATCTGATCCCACGTATCACATCCAACATTACGAAACTTGGATGACGATGCAGGGCGTCTCACCTGGGGCTCTATGCCAATTTTTTAGTCTTACCCTCACCGGACCCGGTTTCGAGTGGTTTAAGAATTTAAGACCAGGAAGCGTCCAATCATTCAAAGACCTGAAGGACATGTTCCTAGCACGATTTGCTACATCCATGGCCCAAAAGAAGACCAAGATGTACTTATGGTCGATCAGGCAAGAGAATAACGAGTCCTTGAGACAGTATCTCGCCCGATTCACAGCAGAATCAAATAAGGTTGACCGCTTTGACGACGGTGACGCAATTACAGCCATCATCGAGGGCTTGCGCACTGGAGACTTCTTAAAGTCCGTCGTCGGAAGAGTCCCTTCTACGATGGCCGAGTTAATGAACCGAGCCAAAACCTTTATGGGGGTAGAAGATTACCTCGACGGCCGCAGGAGCAGCAGCCAAAGCTCCCGCCGTCGGGATGAGTCCGGCAACGAGCCTGGAAACCCCCGCAAGAGGATAAACAAGGGAGGTAAAGCTATCGATAGCCGACCCCCTATGTCTCAGAAGCCGCGTCTTGCGAGCAATTTTAGAGACTACTCGGGTTACACTCCCTTGAACGCCCCGGTAGAGCAAATCTACGCTGTGGCGCGTGACAAGTTCGTCGCTCCGTCTCCAATAAGGGGCAGCCACGCATCTCGCGACCATTATTGTGAGTTCCACCGGGATTACGGTCACACGACCGCTCAATGCTTCCATCTTAGGAAACAAATTGAGGCATTAATCCAGAAGGGAGAGCTCAAAGAGTTCGTCCTTCGCTTGGTAGGAGCCGCAGCCCCCGTCGGCAACAGGCCGCAGCCTGAGAAAGGTGGAGGGACCAATGCAAACACCGACCGCACAGCGGTTACAGCTACGGCTGATGCGTAACTCCACGTTGTCACCACCATACTAGGTGGCTTGCAAGACGGGAACTCAGCCCGGCAAAGGAAAAAGCTCCTCAGAGTTGCCTCTCAAGAAGGCCTTGCCGGGCAGGTTAACCTCACCTACGAGGAACCTCCGTCCATACCTTACGAGACGATACAATTCACCAATGAAGAGGCCAAGTGAGTTGTGCACCCGCACAATGACGTTATAGTCCTTAAGGCCCAGGTGGCCAACAACTTGGTAAAAAGAGTTCTTATTGATAACGGCAGCGCGGCCGATATAATCTTTAAGACCACCCTCGAGCGCATGAAGCTCGGGGGGCTCCGCCCTGTCCCAACTCAGACACCCCTGTTTGGGTTCATAGGAGAAAAGGTCATGACTGAAGGAATCATTGATTTACCAGTCACCTTCGGAACTACCAAAGGCATCGAAGTCGTTCACATGGTCCCCTTTCTTGTGGTCGACCAGGAGTCGCCCTACAATGTTATCATTGGGCGACCCATGTTGAACAGACTAATGGCTATCACGTCAACTTATCACCTACTAGTGAAATTCCCCACCGAAGAGGGAATTGGCATCATGGCCGGTGATCAAACCCAGGCGAGGATATGCTACGTCCAAGGCGTGCACGGCAAGCCCGCTGAAAAAAGGGTTAACACGATCTACCAACTGGAAGACGACTACCCGTGTGATCAGAAAGACGCACGACAACTCGGGGAATTAGATCCCCGCGACGATATCAAGAGGTTGAAAGTTGACACCCTCGATGATCTCACTTCGATCGTTCTCGACGAAGCTAAACCTGACCAGGTAGTGAAGATCGGTGCACAACTCCCTCTCGCCATCAAAACTCAACTCGCGTCCTTCGTTCGGGAGTTTGTTGTCGCCGTTTTCCGGACAACGATTTAGAAGCCACAGGCGGTTAGACCCAAGGCCGGACCAAGTGGCCTCGCCTGGGCTTGAGCGTGTCGGACTCGGTGTCCCGAGTCTCCCCTTGGCTGTCGGTGGTGTCTGAGCTCGCCGGGGTACCTAGAAAGGATGAGAGAACCGTGAGCTAAAAAGGAGAAACAGAGGGGGTGCCTCTGTTTCCCTCTCCGACGCTCAACATTAGTGGGATTGAGGTGGATAATAGAAGGTTTAAGTGTTTAGGGGCCGAGACTTGAGAGAAACGAGCGAAAGGTGAGTTCGGCAGCGTTTCTTTTCTCAAATTTGGATTACCTTTGGAAGAGGGAGGGCCTCTTGTATTTATAGGCGATCAAAGGGGTCATTGGTGGGCCCCTTGGCCGAGTGATGTAAATGGCCGAGGATAGCCCATGGCCGAGGATAGCCATTGGCCGAGGATGGCCCATGGCCGAGGATAGCATTTGGCCGAGGATAGCCATTGGCCGAGGATGGCCCATGGCCGAGGATAGCCCCTAGCCATGGATAACATAGGGTGGCGTCACTGGTGGGCCCGTCAGTATGGGCTCGGCAGGGGATAATATAGACTGGCGTTATTGATGTGCCCCCTGGCCGAAGATAACATAGGCTGGCGTCACTGGCGTGCCCCTGGGCTGAGGACAACATGGGCTAGCGTCATTGGTGGGCCCCTTGGCCGAGGATAACATAAGCTCGGCCGAGGATGGCATAGGGCCGAGGTCAGGCCTGTGAGGCCAAAGTCGCTCGTGAGGCCGAGGTCGAGCTGAGGCCGAGGTCGAGCTCGTCAGGTCGAGGTCGAGTTGAGGCCGAGGTCGAGCTCGCCAGGCCGAGGTCGAGCTGAGGCCGAGGTCGAGCTCGCCAGCCTGAGGTCGAGCTCAGGCCGAGGTCGAGCTGAGGCCGAGGTCGAGCTGAGGCCGAGGTCGGGCTCGCCAGGCCGAAGTCGAGCTGAGGCCGAGGTCGAGCTGAGGCCGAGGTCGAGCTGAGGCCGAGGTCGAGCTCGTCAGGCCGAGGTCGAGCTCGCCAGGCCGAAGTCGAGCTGAGGCCGAGGTCGAGCTCGGTCTTGGGCCGAGGCCATTGGGCCGGCTTTTTGGCCTAATCGGCCCAAGGGCCGATTAATGGCTAGGGCAAGTCCGATTGCCTTTTATTTTTCCCTTTGAATAGCTTCGATCGGGATCGGGCCGATAACAGAGTTTAAGGATGTCTTTGCATGGACACATGCAGACATGCCCGGCATAGACCCCGATGTGATTGTGCACCGATTGAATGACGATAAAACTATCGCTGAAAAGGTACAAGCTAGACGTGCGTTCAACCCCGAACGGTACCTAGCAATAAACGAGGAAGTCGAAAAACTTCTCTCCGCTGGTTTCATCCGAGAAGCCAAGTACCCAAAGTGGGTGGCCAATGTGGTCATGGTCAAAAAGCCCAACGGGAAGTGGCGCATTTGCATAGATTACAAAGATCTTAACAAAGCCTGCCCGAAAGATTGCTTTCCACTCCCACGCATCGAACAACTGGTCGACGCCACGGCAGGACATGAACTCCTAAGTTTCATGGACGCCTACTCGGGCTATAACTAGATACGAATGCACGAGCCCAATCAGATCAAGACAACCTTTGTCACTAATCGCGGCCTCTACTGCTACAAGGTCATTCCTTTCGGCATTAAGAATGCAGGAGCTACTTACCAACGATTGGTAAACCGGATCTTTGCCGACCTAACCGGCAAGACCATGGAAGTGTACGTGGACGACATGCTCGTTAAAAGCCTATTGGCTACCAACCACGTAGACAACCTGAGGGAGATGTTCTTAATCCTCCGCCGGTACAAAATGAAGCTCAACCCCAACAAATGTGTGTTCGGGGTCGAGTCCGGGAAGTTCCTAGGCTACATAGTTAGCCGTCGAGGTATTGAAGCGAACCTCGAGAAAATCAAGGCACTCCTTGACATGAAGTCCCCGCGACGTGTCAAGGAAGTCCAAAGTCTGACCGATCGGATTGCCGCCCTATCGCGTTTTGTGGCCAAAGCAACCGACAAGTGTCAACCGTTCTTCAAAGCAATTAAGAAGACGGACGGCTTTGAATGGACGAAAGAGTGCCAGAAGGCCTTCCAAGAAATGAAGGCCTACTTCGGGACACCTCTGTTCCTCTCCAAGCCAAAAGAAGGCGAGACGCTTTACATCTACCTCACCGTCTCCGAACGAGCTGTGAGCGCTGTGCTGATCCGTGAAGAAGATAGGGCTCAATGGCCCATCTTCTACATAAGCAAAGCCCTACTTGACGCCGAAACGTGTTATACAGAGATAGAGAAGCTCTCTCTCGCTCTCCTCGTAGCCGCCAAAAAACTACGCCCCTACTTCTAGGCTCACCCAATCGTTGTCCGAACCGAACACCCAATCGGTAAGGCTCTTCAGAAGGGAACATCGACTCCCATGGCGGTCTGGTCCCAAGAATTGAGCGAGTACGGGAGTTTCATCCGAGGCCGGCAATAAAGGCTCAAGCCTTAGCTGATTTCGTGGCAGAATTCTCCTACACTCCCGACATGGGAAGAGTAGAAGACGGCTCGACCGATGACTTGTCGGCTCGAAAGAGAAAGGTCGACCCCACGGGTCCCATCTGGGAACTACACGTAGACGGAGCATCTAATGCCCAAGGAGCAGGCGCCGGCGTAATTTTGACAAATCCCGACCGGGAAAAGTTACGCTACGCCCTCCACTACGGATTCCAGGCCTCAAACAATGAGGCCGAGTACGAAGTGTTGTCGGTCGTTTTCGGAAAACCCGAGACGCCAAGAAGGCACGTCGCTCAAAGGGCCGATGGTCAGGCCGGAGGTCCTGAAGAGCGGCAAATCTTCAAGCCCTCGCACAAACTCCTGACTCCTCGAGTCGAGCTTCGCCCCTCGAGTCGAGCCTTGAGACAATCTCCTCGAGTCGAGCCTTGAATGGTTCCTCGAGTCGAGCCTTTAATTGTTCCTCGAGTCGAGCCTCGAGTCATTTTCGAGTCGAGCCTCGAGTCATCCTCGAGTCACTCCTCGAATCAAGTCGCTAGTCGCTCTCGCCGGGCCGAGCCTTGCTCCTCGAATCGAGTCACTCTCATCAAGTAGAAAGCTTCATATTTCACGTGAGAAGAATGACATTCGAAGGCCCGCAAGAACCCGGCCAAGACGAGCCGTCCATCACGCACACAGCGCGCTACGCCGGCCGGCCGTGCAGCAGACGGCGCGCCGCGCCATACAGGCGCGCGCCGCGCGCTTCATGCGCCGCGCGACCTGCGCCGCGCCTGGTGACCCTCGCGCCGCGCCCGGTGACACGCGCGCCGCGCCCCTTGCGCCGCGCGCCGCGCGTTGTGCGCCGCTCTTTGTGCGCCGCGCGCGCCGTGCGCCTCCACTTGATGGCATGCGCGATCCTAGTCCCACATGGACGAAAAAGGGACCTTCTAAGGCTCCCAAACACCTATAAATACCCTCTCCCATTGAGGGGAAAAATCATCCCAAAATATCCAATAATTCTCTTCATCTCTTATCGACACGCTCGATTTCTCTGCTTCTCTGGATGCCACATTTGGCCTGAAGCAGTTTCTCTTCTCTCTCCCTCGTTCTCAAAGGTCCCGAAGCACTCACGGGAACTTCCCGGACGTCGCTCCCTTTGACCGAACGTTCTCCGGTGCTCAAGCACGCCCCTAGGGTTCTCAACTAGAGCTACCCTTGCGCGTCTAACACGCTAGACGCGTACGCGATCTCCGAAGTTCTGAGACGCTGCCGAGGACTCCTCGTGCCCCGTTTCCTTCGTCGAGCACGCCTCTTCGCCAAGGCTCCACGCCTCATACTGCGTCACACACGCTTGAACTACGTTCTGACCTGATCCCACGCACGGGTACGTAGGCAGCCGACAACCAAGGCACGGTCACCCATCCTCCTCACCCCCTACCTCTCCCGAGAGGCGGGTTGATCGGAGAGAACCCTAGCTCGAGACTATCGAGTTCACACTCTTGGCCCGGGTGCGATCACTTGGTCCGGCCTTGGATCGAACCGCCCGAGGTTTTAAATAGTTGTTCATTTTCGTGCGACAACATTTTGGCGCTAGAAGGAGGGGACTTCCCGACCTATTCAGCCCGAAATCCCTTCTATTCATCTTCTTCTTTTCTTCTGCAAACTCAACCTTCTCGAACTTGAGAAACGATGAGTAGCCAACCCCCCGTATGTTCTGAGGGCGCAAACAACCCCGAAAACGTCGCTAAGACCAAGAAATACTTCTTGCGCTCCCGAGCGCATGGTGACGAAGAGTCCCTCCACGAAGAGAGCTCGACCCGCTCACCATCTCCATCTCCTGATAGTAGGGACAACCGCATCGTGGAGTTAGAGGAGAGTATCCGCCGACTGAAGGCGAAGAACGCAAGGTACCACAGCCGACTGGCTGCGAAGCAACCTATGCGTGACACGACGATCCCCAACGGGGATCCTGAGAACTGTTGTCGCACGAAAATGAACAACTATTTAAAACCTCGGGCGGTTCGATCCAAGGCCGGACCAAGTGATCGCACCCGGGCCAAGAGTGGGAACCCGATAGTCTCGAGCTAGGGTTCTCTCCGATCAACCCGCCTCTCGGGAGAGGTTGGGGGTGAGGAGGAGGAGTGACCGTGCCTTGGTTGTCGGCTGCCTACGTACCCGTGCGTGGGATCAGGTCAAAACGTAGTTCAAGCGTGTAGGACGCTGTATGAGGCGCGGAGCCTTGGTGGAGAAACGTGCTCAACGAAGGAGACGGGGCTCGAGGAGTCCTCGGCGGCGTCTCAGGACTTCGGAGATTGCGTATGCGAGAGAGAATGTGTGTTTTCTCTCTTTTGGAGACGTGGAAGACTCTAAGTCAAGAGTTCCTTGTTGTGGCGGAGATTCCGGACGCGTAGGCGATTCCTAGTTGGAAATGCCGGGCGCGTAGGCGATTTCTTGTCAGAAATGGCGGACGCGTCTAGGGGGCTAGACGCGTAGGCGATTTTCAGTAGAAAACCGTTAGAGCACTCGTGGGCTCAAGATTAATCGCTCGATCAAGAGAGGCGGCACTCGGGAGTCCCCGGAAAGCGCTTCAGAATCTCCGGGAGCGAGAAATCGTGGAGAATCCGCTTCAGGCCAAGGATGGCATCTAGAGAAGCGGAGAGAAGTCTCAAGTTCCTTGAGAAAGAATGGGATCGCTTTCCCCTCAATGGGAGGGGGTATTTATAGGTGTTTGGGGGCCTTAGAATGCTTCTTTTTCGTCCATGTGGGACTAGGAACGCGCGTGGCATTAATTGGAGGCGCACGGCGCGCGCGGCGCACAAAGAGCGGCGCACAACGCGCGGCGCGCGGCGCGCGGCGCAGGGGGCGCGGCGCGCGGGTCATCTGGCGCGGCGCGCGGGTCTTTGGACGCGGCGCAGGATGCGCGGCGCATGGAGCGCGCGGCGCGGGCGCGTCTTGGCGCGGCGCGCGGTCTGCCTGACGCGGCGCGCGGCCTGTCTGGCGCGGCGCGCAGGCTGTTGTGCTAGGTTGGCCGGCGCGGCTGCGCGCGCGGCGCACGGCCCGTTTCGTCGGGCTCTTGCGAGCCTTTGAATACCATTCTTGCCACATGAAATATGAAGGTTTCCATTTGACGAGAGTGACTCGACTCGAGGAGCAAAGCTCGACTCGAGGAGACTGACTCAAGGCTCAACTCGAGGAGCGAAGCTCGACTCGAGGAGACTGACTCAAGGCTCAACCCAAGGAGCGAAGCTCAACTCGGGGAGCCGACTCAAGTCTCAAGTCGAGGGGCTAGGCTCGACTCAAAGAGTCAAGAGTTTGGGCGAAGGCTTGAAGACTTGCCGCTCTTCAGGACCTCCGGCCTGACCATCGGCCCTTTGAGCGACGTGCCTTCTTGGCGTCTCGGGTTTTCCGAAAACGATCGACAACATTAGCCCCCCAAGTTCATTGCTCGGGAGGCCCCGGGCGGTGAACTTTTAGTTGTTTTCGCCGGGTGTTTGAGGAAAATATGCTTCCCATGGCTTCAGTGTTGCGAAGCCTTTGTGATTATAAAGAATACTCTCACAATTGTAAGTGCTCTTTCTCGCTTTTCCGTCTTTGTCGACACGAGTGTGTGATCGACACGTGGAGGAGGATCCAAGCGGATAGGAGACGTAGCTCGACGTGGGCGAGGCAAACGCGTTGGCGTCCGTCGCTCTAGCCCCAGAGCAATGGGGATATGCGTGCACAAGTAGGGCGTGCATTTATGTAGAGGCGTGCCGGCGTGTCGCGGCTTATTGATCTTTGGGCGAGGTCATGCCCAAGTCTATCTTCGATGGCGTTTTGTTTGATGATATCATCAACCCGGAGTCCATGGGACTCGACGGTGACTAGCAGGGTGACGATTGTGTAATCGTGACCTATTAGGGGAAGATCATGGCTTCCGTCTCGGCCAGCTTGGAAGGCGACTGCACTTTTGCATTTTGTAAAGGCGTGCTCATTCCGAGGTCTCGAAGACGGAGGTTGATGCTGCGGGCTGATGCTTCGAGAAGGCGGAGCGGCACCTGGCGGAAGGCTCTGCCGCACCGGAGGGCTTCGACTGCTCGGGGATAAACGCTAAAAGTTTGACCACGCATCAAGCATAAGTCGGCCTCACGGGGCATCCGCCATTCCCGCCTTGGTGACGCTTCTTCGTCTGCGTTCGGAAGATCGGCCCTTATTCCCCAGGCGCGAGCGCGGGTCTCTACCTTGGCTGACCTGTTCTTCAGGTCGCTCCAGGCGTTTGTTCGAGGAGTGGGACTCGACTCGAGGAGACTGACTCAAGGCTCGATTCGAGGAGCGAAGCTCGACTCGAGGAGACTGACTCAAGGCTCGACTCGAGGAGCGAAGCTCGACTTGAGGAGACTGAATCAAGTCTCAACTCAAGGAGCGAAGCTCAACTCGGGGAGCCGACTCGAGTCTCAACTCGAGGGGCTAGGCTCGACTCGGGGAGCCGACTCAAGTCTCAACTCGAGGGGCTAGACTCGACTCAAGGAGACTGGCTGGACATTAAGGAATATGACTCCACTCGAGGAGCGATGCTCGACTCGAGGAGTATAACTCGATTCGAGGAGCAAGACTCAACTCGGGGAGAATGACTTGATGAGAGGGGTGATGCTCGACTCGAGGGGGAAGGCTCAAGGAGAGTGACTCGACTCGAGGAGCATGGCTCGACTCAAGGAGAGCGACTCGGCTTTAAGGAGCGATGCTCGACTCAAGGAGAATGACTCAACTCAAGGAGCGAAGCTCGACTCGAGGAGGATGACTCGTCTCGAGGAGCAGAGCTCGACTCGAGGAGAATGGCTCAACTCGAGGAGCGAAGTTCGACTCGAGGAGAATGGTTCGATTTGAGGAGCAAGGCTCGACTAGAGGAGAGTGACTCGACTCGGGGAGCGAGGCTCGACTCGAGGAGAATGGTTCGATTTGAGGGGCAAGGCTCGACTAGAGGAGAGTGACTCGACTCGGGGAGCGAGGCTCGACTCGAGGAGAACGACTTGTCTCGAGGAGCAAAGCTCGACTCGAGGAGAATGGCTCGTCTTGAGGAGCGAGGCTCGACTCAAGGGGAATGACTTGTCTCGAGGAGCAAAGCTTGACTCGAGGAGAATGTCTCGACTTAAGGAGCGATGCTCGACTCAAGGAGAATGACTCAACTCAAGGAGCAAGGCTCGACTCGAGGAGGATGACTCGTCTTGAGGAGACTGAATCGACTCGAGGAGTGAAGCTCGACTCGAGGAGAATGACTTGATTCGAGGAGCGAAGCTCAACTCGAGGAGGATGACTCGACTCGAGGAGCGAAGCTCGACTCGAGGAGAATGACATGATTCGAGGAGCGAAGCTCAACTCGAGGAGACTGACTCGACTCGAGAAGCGAAGCTTGACTCGAGGAGGATGACTCGACTCGAGGAGCGGAGCTCGACTCGAAGAGAGTGACTTGACTCGAGGAGCGAAGTCTCAGCTAGTTCAGGCCGAGCGAGGTTCTTGCTCGGAGGTGGGGTTCGCGAGTTTTTTGCGAGCAGCTTCAATTAACTGCATGGAACGGGGATTCTCCCAAGGTGGGTGTGATCGTGTTTAGTTGGCGATGGCGAAGACGGCATGACCTGCGCCTCGTATGGCGGTTCAGGTGCGTTGCGATTTAGTCATCATATGCAACGCCTCGTGGCGACTCAGAGCGCGTTGTGAGAGACGGTTCTGTGCGTCGTTTAGGTGTCTTAGGTTGCGCCATGTAGGCGTCTTAGGTGCGCCATGTAGGCGTCTTAGGTTGCGCCATGTAGGCGTCTTACGTGCGCCATGTAGGCATCTTAAGTGCGCCATGTAGGTGTCTTAGGTTGCGCCATGTAGGCGTCTTACGGGCTACGCCTTTACGCGTCTTACGTGCGCCATGTAGGCGTCTTTGGTGCGTCGCGAGGGACGGCTTTAGCCTGCATCTCGGGGATGTCTCTTGGGCGCGCCGCGGGGGCATCTTTAGCCTGCACCTCGGGGATGTCTCTTGGGCGCGCCGCGGGGGCGTCTTTAGCCTGCATCTCGGGGATGTCTCTTGGGCGTGCCGCGGGGGCGTCTTTAGCCTGCATCTCGGGGATGTCTCGTGGGCGCGCCGCGGGGGCGTCTTTAGCCTGCACCTCGGGGATGTCTCTTGGGCGCGCCGCGGGGGCGTCTTTAGCCTGCATCTCGGGGATGTCTCTTGGGCGCGCCGCGGGGGCGTCTTTAGCCTGCATCCCGGGGATGTCTCGTGGGTGCGCCGCGGGGGCGTCTTTAGCCTGCATCTCGGGGATGTCTCTCGGGCGCGCCGCGGGGGCGTCTTTAGCCTGCATCTCGGGGATGTCTCTCGGGCGCGCCGCGGGGGCGTCTTTAGCCTGCATCTCGGGGATGTCTCGTGGGCGTGCCGCGGGGGCGTCTTTAGCCTACATCTCGGGGATGTCTCTTGGGCGCGCCGTGGGGGCGTCTTTAGCCTGCATCTCGGGGATGTCTCTTGGGCGCGCCGCGGGGGCGTCTTTAGCCTGCATCTCGGGGATGTCTCTTGAGCGCGCCGCGGGGGCGTCTTTAGCCTGCATCTCGGGGATGTCTCGTGGGCGCGCCGCGGAGGCGTCTTTAGCCTGCATCTCGGGGATGTCTCGTGGGCGCGCCGCGGGGGAGTCTTTAGCCTGCATCTCGGGGATGTCTCGTGGGCGCGCCGCGGAGGCGTCTTTAGCCTGCATCTCGGGGATGTCTCGTGGGCGCGCCGCGGGGGCGTCTTTAGCCTGCATCTCGGGGATGTCTCGTGGGCGCGCCGCGGGGGCGTCTTTAGCCTGTATCTCGGGGATGTCTCGTGGGCGCGCCGCGGAGGCGTCTTTAGCCTGCATCTCGGGGATGTCTCGTGGGCGCGCCGCGGGGGCGTCTTTAGCCTGCATCTCGGGGATGTCTTACGGCGCGCCACGGAGGCGTCTTACGTGCACGCCTGTTCCCGTTTTGTGTTCGGGTGTTTTGTTTTGATGGAGCGTGCTTTCTTTTTGTGGAGCGTACTTTCTTGAGGATTTTGAGCGTACTTTCCATTGCCTATGGCACTAGCCCCCCGAGTTTTGGGTTTACATGTGTAATCTTTGATGATTAAAAATCTTTGATAAAGTGGATTTTGAAAGAAAAACATCGAACTGTATTAATATTGCAAAAAATTTGAAATCCTAAAACGTTGGCTCGTAGGCCTTATTGAATGTTTTAGAAAGCAAAGAAATAAAATGGGGGGATCGCTGGCTAGTGGTAGTACTCTCTTCCAGTGTTCCGCATTCCACAGGCGATAGATCGGTGTCTCGTCCATGTATGACCTGGTAGACCGTGTGGGGTCCCTGATGAGGACGCCGTTACCTTGCACTTGGGTGTCATGCAGGTGTCTTTATGGACTTCGCGGAGGACCTTGGTCGACTCGACGCTATCTCTAAGTTGAGAGATCGTGTTAACCGTCTTTTTAGCGGTCTTTCCATCGATTCCTTGGATGTAACATATTCTGGCTTGGGATTGGTCTCCAGCCATGACGCCGATTCCATTCTTGGTAGGGAACTTCACCAGTAGGTGGTATGTTGAAGTGATTGCCCTTAGCCGGTTCAACGTGGGTCGCCCAACGATTACGTTGTAGGGGGACTCTTGGTCGACCACTAGGAATGGGACCATGTGAACGACTTCAATGCTTCCGGGAGTTTCGAAGGTGACCGGTAGATCGATGATGCCTTCGGTCATGACTCTCTCCCCAGTGAACCCGAATAGAGGCGTTTGGGTCGGAGTTGGGCGTAGCCCCCCGAGCTTCATGCGCTCTAGGGTGGACTTGAAAATTATGTCGGCAGCACTGCCGTTGTCGATGAGAACTCTTTTCACCAAGTTATTAGCTACTTGGGCTTTGAGCACAATTGCGTCATTGTGCGGATGCACAACTCGCTTGGCCTCTTTGTTGGTGAAATGCATCGTCTCGTGAGGCACGGACGGAGGTTCTTCATACGTGAGGTTGACGTGCATAGCAGCGTCTTCTTGAGCCACGGCCCTTAGGAATTTTTTCCGTTGTCGGGCCGAATCTCCATCTTGTGGACCTCCAAATATGGTGGTCACAACGTGGAGTTGTGGATTGGCATTGGCAGTAGCCGTGGTTCGGTCGGCAGAAGCGGCTGTTCCTCCTCCCCTGCCAGACTGTGGTCTGTTCGAGGTGGGGCCCGCAGCGCTAATCATGCGTAACACGAACTCTTTTAGCTCACCCCGTTGGATCAATGCCTCTATCTGCCTTTTAAGACTATAGCATTCAGAGGTCAAGTGACCGTATTCCTGATGGAACTCGCAATATTTAGATCTATCGCGAGTCGCGGGATCTTTGTTCATTGGAGCCGGGGGAGTGAACTTGTCACGCGCTAAAGCTAGGATTTGCTCCGGCGTTGTGTTCAACGGTGTGAACGACGAGTAGCCCTTAAAGTCTTCCGCAAGTCGCGGCTTCTGGGGCATCGGAGGTCGTCTATTAAAAGTCTGACCTCCTCTGTTTCGCCTTTTACGGGAGTTTCCTTGCTCGTTGCTAGGCTCGTCTCGGTGGTGAGGGCTTTGATCATTGCCCTTGCGACCATCGAGGTAATCTTCGACTCCCATGAAGGTCTTGGCTCGAGTCATTAACTCGGCCATGGTAGAAGGGACACGGCCGACGATGGACTTAAGGAAGTCACTTGTGCGCAAGCCTTCAGTGATGGCGGTGATTGCGTCTTTGTCGTCAAAGCGGTCGACCTTATTCGATTCTTCAGTGAATCGGGCGAGGTATCGTCTAAGAGACTCGCCATCCTCTTGCCTGATTGACCACAGGTACATCTTGGTCTTCTTTTGGACCATAGACGTAGCGAACCGTGCTAGGAACATGTCCTTCAGGTCTTTGAACGAGCGGATGCTTCCCGGCCTTAGGTTCTTGAACCACTCGAAGCCGGGTCCGGCGAGGGTAAGACTAAAAGCTTGGCACATAGCGCCGGGAGTGACACCCTGCATCGTCATCCAGGTTTCATAGTGCTGGATGTGGTAAGCAGGATCTGCTTTTCCATTATATGGAGCGAGGTTCGGGAGTTTGAAATTTCCCGTACATACCTCGGCCAATATCTGAGCCGTGAAAGGCGAGGACTTCTCCTCAACGACCCCATAGGCACTTCCGCCTATTCCGTGTTCTCGGAGATCTCGTAATTCATTTCGAAGATTGTGGATCATTGTGATCACGTCGAGACCGGTAGTCGGAGTAACTCCCTGTTCGGGAGGAGTCACCTGTCGTCTTTCATTTGACCCTTGACCCGTGCGGCGGTTCCCGTTAGTTGGGGCTGCTACGGGGACGTTTGGCCGAGAGCTTAGTCGCTCTCTTAAGTCATCGCCACGCTCAATGCGTTGGGCGGTGAGGTGATCCCTAAGATCGGGGCTGGACATACGGAGCGGCTTCGTCTGCGACGGCGCGCTCTCCGCGTGCCCTGACTCTCCGTAACATTCTCCCTTTGACCTAGTCGGTCGAAGGCCGAGCGTCGGGAGTTTCCCTCTTGAGAAGGAGCCGGTGCGTCGCCTTTCCGGGGTAGGGGATTCGAAGGACCGGCTTCAAACACGGCGGGGGGTTCCCCGTCCTTCGTGAGAGAAGTCTCGATACCCTCCGAATCGCCAGTACCCTCGTAATCAGGGTCGCGGTCACAGCTTTCCTCGTTGAGGTTCTCAGGATCCCCGTTGGGGGTCATTGCGTTATGCGCGGGTTGCTTCGCAGCCAGTCGGCTGTGGTACCTCGCGTTCTTTGCCTTTAGTTGGCGGACGTTCTCCTCCAACTCCATGATGCGGTGGTCCCTGCTATCTGGAGATGGAGATGGTGAGCGGGTCGAGCTCTCTTCATGGAGCGACTCTTCGTCACCATGCGCTCGGGAGCGCAAGAAGTATTTCTTGGTCCCAGTGACGTTTTCGGGGTTGTTCACGCCCTCAGAACGTACGGGTGGTTGAGTACTCATCTTTTCTCAAGTTCGAGAAAGTTGAGTTTGTAGAAGAAAAGAAGAAGATGAACAGAAGGGATTTCGGGCTGAACAGGTCGGGAAGTCCCCTCCTTCTAGCGCCAAAATGTTGTCGCACGAAAATGAACAACTATTTAAAACCTCGGGCGGTTCGATCCAAGGCCGGACCAAGTGATCGCACCCGGGCCAAGAGTGGGAACCCGATAGTCTCGAGCTAGGGTTCTCTCCGATCAACCCGCCTCTCGGGAGAGGTTGGGGGTGAGGAGGAGGAGTGACCGTGCCTTGGTTGTCGGCTGCCTACGTACCCGTGCGTGGGATCAGGTCAGAACGTAGTTCAAGCGTGTAGGACGCTGTATGAGGCGCGGAGCCTTGGTGGAGAAACGTGCTCAACGAAGGAGACGGGGCTCGAGGAGTCCTCGGCGGCGTCTCAGGACTTCGGAGATCGCGTATGCGAGAGAGAATGTGTGTTTTCTCTCTTTTGGAGACGTGGAAGACTCTAAGTCAAGAGTTCCTTGTTGTGGCGGAGATTCCGGACGCGTAGGCGATTCCTAGTTGGAAATGCCGGACGCGTAGGCGATTTCTTGTCAGAAATGGCGGACGCGTCTAGGGGGCTAGACGCGTAGGCGATTTTCAGTAGAAAACCGTTAGAGCACTCGTGGGCTCAAGATTAATCGCTCGATCAAGAGAGGCGGCACTCGGGAGTCCCTGGAAAGCGCTTCAGAATCTCCGGGAGCGAGAAATCGTGGAGAATCCGCTTCAGGCCAAGGATGGCATCTAGAGAAGCGGAGAGAAGTCTCAAGTTCCTTGAGAAAGAATGGGATCGCTTTCCCCTCAATGGGAGGGGGTATTTATAGGTGTTTGGGGGCCTTAGAATGCTTCTTTTTCGTCCATGTGGGACTAGGAACGCGCGTGGCATTAATTGGAGGCGCACGGCGCGCGCGGCGCACAAAGAGCGGCGCACAACGCGCGGCGCGCGGCGCAGGGGGCGCGGCGCGCGGGTCATCTGGCGCGGCGCGCGGGTCTTTGGACGCGGCGCATGATGCGCGGCGCATGGAGCGCGCGGCGCGGGCGCGTCTTGGCGCGGCGCGCGGTCTGCCTGACGCGGCGCGCGGCCTGTCTGGCGCGGCGCGCAGGCTGTTGTGCTAGGTTGGCCGGTGCGGCTGCGCGCGCGGTGCACGGCCCGTTTCGTCGGGCTCTTGCGAGCCTTTGAATACCATTCTTGCCACATGAAATATGAAGGTTTCCATTTGACGAGAGTGACTCGACTCGAGGAGCAAAGCTCGACTCGAGGAGACTGACTCAAGGCTCAACTCGAGGAGCGAAGCTCGACTCGAGGAGACTGACTCAAGGCTCAACCCAAGGAGCGAAGCTCAACTCGGGGAGCCGACTCAAGTCTCAACTCGAGGGGCTAGGCTCGACTCAAAGAGTCAAGAGTTTGGGCGAAGGCTTGAAGACTTGCCGCTCTTCAGGACCTCCGGCCTGACCATCGGCCCTTTGAGCGACGTGCCTTCTTGGCGTCTCGGGTTTTCCGAAAACGACCGACAACAAGAACCTCAACGAGGAAAGCCGCGACCCTGATTATGAGGATACTGGTGACTCGGAGGATGTCGAGACTTCTCTCACGAAGGACGGGGGACTCCCCGCCGTGTTTGAAGCCGGTCCGTCGAATCCCCTACCCCGAACAGGCGATGCGCCGGTAACTTCTCAAGAGGGGAATTCCCGACGTTCGGCCCTCGACCGACTAGGTCCAAGGGAGAATGTTGCGGAAAGTCAGGGCGCGCGGAGAGCGCACCGCCGCAAGCAGAGCCGGCGCCTCCGTACGGCCAGCCCTGATCTTAGGGACCACCTCACTGCTCAACGCATTGGGCATGGCAATGATCTGAGAGAGCGACTAAGCTCCAGACCCAACATCCCGCTGGCAGCCCCAACTAACGGGAACCGCCGCGCAGGACAGGGGTCTAACGAGAGGCTGCAGGTGACTCCCCCCGATCAAGGGGTTACTCCAACGACCGGTCTCGATGTGGTCACTATGATCCACAACCTTCGAAATGAGGTACGAGATCTCCGAGAATACGGAATAGGTGGAAGCGCCTATGGGGTCGTTGAGGAGAATTCATCACCTTTCACTACTCAGATACTGGTTGAGGTTTGTACGGGGAATTTCAAGCTCCCGAACCTCGCTCCCTATGATGGGAAAGCAGATCCTGCTTACCACATCCAGCACTATGAAACCTGGATGACGATGCAGGGTGTTTCTCCTGGTGCCATGTGCCAAGCCTTTAGTTTGACCCTCGCCGGACCCGGCTTTGAGTGGTTCAAAAACTTAAGACCAGGAAGCATCCACTCGTTCAAAGACCTGAAGGACATGTTCCTGGCACGGTTCGCTACGTCTATGGTCCAAAAGAAGACCAAGATGTACCTGTGGTCAATCAGGCAAGAGAGTGGCGAGTCTCTTAGACGATACCTCGCCCGATTCACAGAAGAGTCAAACAAGGTCGACCGCTTTGACGACAGTGACGCGATTGCCGCTATCATAGAAGGCTTGCGCACGAGTGACTTCCTCAAGTCTGTCGTCGGCCGTGTCCCTTCCACCATGGCCGAGTTAATGACTCGAGCTAAGACCTTCATGGGAGTCGAAGACTACCTCGACAGCCGCAAGAGCACTAATCAAAGCTCTCGCCGTCGAGAAGAACCTATCCGCGAGCAGAACGAACCTCGTAAGAGGCGAAACAAGGGGAACCAGGTTTCTAGCAACCAACCCCCTGTACCTCAGAAACCGCGACTTGCGGAAAACTTCAAAGGGTACTCGTCGTTCACGCCGCTGAACACGGCGCCGGAAAGGATCTTGGCTCTGGCACGTGACAAGTTCACGCCCCCGGCTCCAATGAAGAAGGATCCCGCAACTCGCGATCGGTCCAGGTATTGTGAGTTCCATCGGGAATATGGTCATTTGACCTCGGAATGCTACAACCTCAAAAGGCAAATCGAGGCTCTGATCCAACGGGGCGAGCTGAAGGAGTTCGTGTTGCGCATGATTGGCGCTGCGGGCCCCACCGCGAACAGACAGCAGTCTGGTCAAGGAGGAGGAGCAGCCGCCTCTGCCAACCAAACCCCGGCTACTGCCAACGCCAACCCACAACTGCACGTGGTAACCACCATACTGGGAGGTCCACAAGATGGGGATTCAGCCCGTCAACGGAAGAAATTCCTTAGGGCCGTGTCTCAGGAAGACGCTGCTATGCACGTCAACTTCACATATGAAGAACCTCCGTCCGTGCCTCACGAGACGATGTATTTCACCAATGAAGAGGCCAAGCGAGTTGTGCATCCGTACAATGACGCGATCGTGCTCAAAGCCCAAGTGGCCAATAACTTGGTGAAAAGGGTTCTCATCGATAACGGCAGCGCTGCCGACATAATTTTCAAGTCCACCCTAGAGCGCATGAAGCTCGGGGGGCTGCGCCCGACTCCGACCCAAACGCCATTGTTTGGGTTCACTGGGGAAAAGGTTATGACCGAGGGCATCATCGACCTGCCGGTCACCTTTGGGACCCCTGGAGGAATCGAAGCCGTTCACATGGTCCCATTCCTAGTGGTCGATCAAGAGTCGCCCTACAACTTAATCATCGGGCGACCCACGTTGAACCGGCTAAGGGCAATCACTTCCACGTATCACCTACTGGTGAAGTTCCCCACCGAAGGGGGAATTGGCATCATGGCTGGAGACCAATCCCAAGCCAGAATATGCTACGTGCAAGGAGTTGATGGCAAGTCCGCGGGAAAAGCGGTCAACACAATCTTCCAACTGGAAGACGATTACCCATGCAACCTAAGGGATGCAAGGAAGTTCGGAGAACTTGACCCCCGTGATGACATCGAAAGACTTAAAGTGGAAACCTCCGATGATCTTGTGCCAATCGTCCTGGACGAATCGAAGCCCGATCAAGTTGTAAAAATCGGCACCCGACTTCCACTCGCCATCAAAACTCAGCTTACCGCCTTCCTTAGGGAGTTCAAGGATGTTTTTGCATGGACTCATGCGGACATGCCCGGAATCGATCCCGAGGTAATAGTGCACCGACTGAACGACGACCCAAAGGTCGCCGAAAAAGTGCAGGCTAGACGAACGTTCAACCCAGAACGATACCTGGCCATAAATGAAGAGGTCGAGAAACTCCTCACCGCAAACTTCATTCGAGAGGCTAAGTACCCCAAGTGGGTCGCCAACGTGGTAATGGTAAAAAAGCCCAACGGGAAGTGGCGAATTTGTATAGACTACAAAGATCTTAACAAAGCCTGCCCTAAGGATTGCTTTCCACTCCCGCGCATCGAACAACTGGTGGACGCCACGGCCGGCCATGAACTCCTAAGCTTCATGGACGCCTATTCAGGCTACAACCAAATTCGAATGCACGAGCCCGATCAAATTAAGACAACCTTTGTCACTGATCGAGGTCTCTACTGTTACAAGGTCATGCCTTTCGGCCTTAAGAACGCGGGAGCAACCTACCAACGCTTGGTAAATCGGATCTTCGCCGATCAAATCGGCAAGACGATGGAAGTATACGTGGACGACATGCTCGTTAAAAGCCTACTGGCAACTAATCACGTACGCGACCTTAGGGAGATGTTCACAATCCTCCGCCGATATAAAATGAAGCTCAACCGCAACAAATGCGTATTTGGGGTTGAATCCGGAAAGTTCCTCGGTTATATCGTCAGCCGACGAGGCATAGAAGCGAACCCGGAAAAAATCAAGGCACTCCTTGAAATGAAGTCGCCAAGACGAGTCAAAGAAGTGCAAAGCCTGACCGGTCGGATTGCCGCTCTGACACGCTTCGTGTCTAAAGCCACCGACAAGTGTCAACCGTTCTTCAAAGCTCTGAAGAAGACGGACGGCTTTGAGTGGACGGACGAATGCGAAAGTGCCTTCCAAGAAATGAAGGCTTACTTTGGGTCCCCACCATTCCTCTCTAAACCGAAAGAGAGCGAGACGCTGTACGTGTATCTCGCCGTCTCTGAAAGGGCTGTAAGCGCCGTCCTTGTCCGCGAGGAGAACAAGGTCCAATGGCCAATCTACTACGTAAGCAAAGCCTTACTCGACGCGGAAACACGCTATACCGAGATTGAGAAACTTTCTCTGGCTCTCGTAACGGCAGCTAAGAAGCTACGACCGTACTTCCAAGCTCACCCAATCGCGGTGCGAACTGAGCATCCAATCGGTAAAGCTCTTCAAAAGGGAACGTCGACTCGCATGGCGATCTGGTCCCAAGAATTGAGCGAGTACGGGATTGAGTTCCACCCAAGAACGGCTATAAAGGGGCAGGCCTTAGCCGACTTCGTGGCAGAATTCTCCTACGCTCCCGATATGGGAAGAGCGGAAACTGACTTAAACGATAACGAGCTAACTCGGAAAAGGAAGGTAGACCCAACGGGTCCCATCTAGGAGTTATACGTAGACGGAGCATCTAATGCTCGGGGGGCTGGCGCCGGAATAATCCTGATTAACCCCGATGGGGAAAAGCTGCGATATGCCCTTCACTACGGCTTCCAAGCCTTCAACAATGAAGCTGAATACGAAGCGCTCATTGTAGGGATAGAGCTAGCACAGAAGCTCGGCTCCCATAACCTGCGAATACACTGCGACTCGCAGTTGATCGTAAACCAGGTTAAGGGAGATTACATCGCCAAGGAGCCCAACATGGTCGCATACCTGGCTAAGACGAACTCCAAACTCGAGGCCTTCTCTTGGTTCGAGATTCACCAAATCCCGAGAGAACAAAATTCGGAGGCTGATGCGCTTGCTCGCCTCGGATCTGGCATCGACGAAGACGGATTGGGGACTGTGCCCATTGAATCTCTCCCACGACCATCCGTCTCCCGAGACGAAGTCGGGACCATAGAAGTGGCATCTCAGCCCACTTGGATGGACTCTATTGTCGAGTTTTTGCGAAGAGGGGAACTCCCCGAAGACCGCAAGGAAGCCGATAAACTGAGGGCCTTAGCATCCAAATACACGCTCCGTGAGGGCACGCTCTATAAGCGCGGTTATTCGTCACCGCTGCTCCGATGCCTCGATAGCGTTGAGTCGACCAAGGTCCTCCGCGAAATCCATGAGGGCATCTGCGGAAACCACGCCGCTGGAACTTCCCTTGCGCTCAAAGCGCTTAAGCAAGGCTACTTCTGGCCTTCCATGAAGCGAGATGCTTGCGAATGGGCAAGGCGTTGCGATAAATGCCAGCGCTTCGCGGAAATTCCGCGACAGCCCCCGACCCCGTTAAGCAGCATCGTTGTCCCACGTCCCTTTGCTAAGTGGGGCGTGGACATCATTGGCAAGCTCCCTAGAGCGCCGAGGCAATACGAGTATGCCATTATCGCCATCGACTACTTCACTAAGTGGGTAGAGGCCGAGCCGCTTGCCAGAATAACTGAAGCAAACACGACGAACTTCATCTGGAAGAACATCATATGCAGGCACGGTATCCCCGCCTCGATTGTGACCGACAACGGGGCACAATTTGACAACGCGCGAGTAAGAGATATCTGCGATCAACTGAAGATCAACAAGACCTTCTCCTCGCCGCGACATCCTCAGGCCAACGGCCAAGTCGAGGCAGTCAACAAGACTATCAAGAGCAACCTGAAAAAGAAGCTCGAAGACAAGAAAGGCGCCTGGGCCGATGAATTACCATTCGTCCTATGGGCGTATAGGACAACCGCGCGAAACGCCACCGGCGAGACGCCATTCTCCCTTGCATATGGGGTCGAGGCCGTGGTTCTAATTGAAACCGAGATACCCACGTTCCGAGTCGACACGTTCGACGAAGCGAACAACAACGAGGCCATGCGCCTTGAGTTGGACCTGATCGACGAAAAGAGGGCGGAAGCATTCGGACGCCTCGCCGCACAGAAGCGCAAGGTCGAAAGATACTACAACTCCAAAATCAAAAGGCGAACCTTTGCCGTCGGAAGCCTTGTCCTCAGACGAGTGTTCCAAAACACACAAGTCCAAGGCGCCGGCGTCCTAGGCCCAAACTGGGAAGGCCCTTACAGAGTCCGCAAAGTCATTCACGACGGGACATATTACATCGAGCACACGGACGGGACTCCGATTCGCCACCCGTGGAACGCGGAGCACTTGAGGCAGTACTATCAGTAGCTAGCGTCCCCCGCTTTTTTATCGCTTTTATTTCCATTTTCAATAAGGCCTACGAGCCAATGTTTTAGGATTTGAATTTTCTCGCAAGTTTTTTTTCGCAAAAGTAATAAAACTTAAGTTCTCCGTTTCAATTTTGTTTACGCAAGTTTTCTGGTTATCGAATAATTAATTTATAACCCAAAAACTTGGGGGGCTAGCTATGGTAAGGAAACTCTCAAAAGAACACGCTCCACCAAAAAAAAACCTAAGACGCCTACATGGCGCACCTAAGACGCCTACATGGCGCACGTAAGTCGCGTAAAGGCGCAGCCCGTAAGACGCCTACATGGCGCAACCCAAGACGCCTACATGGCGCACGTAAGTCGCGTAAAGGCGCAGCCCGTAAGACGCCTACATGGCGCAACCAGAGACGCCTACATGGCGCACGTAAGTCGCGTAAAGGCGCAGCCCGTAAGACGCCTACATGGCGCAACCCAAGACGCCTACATGGCGCACGTAAGTCGCGTAAAGGCGCAGCCCGTAAGACGCCTACATGGCGCAACCTAAGACGCCTACATGGCGCACGTAAGTCGCGTAAAGGCGCAGCCCGTAAGACGCCTACATGGCGCAACCCAAGACGCCTACATGGCGCACGTAAGTCGCGTAAAGGCGCAGCCCGTAAGACCCCTACATGGCGCAACCTAAGACGCCTACATGGCGCATGTAAGTCGCGTAAAGGCGCAGCCCGTAAGACGCCTACATGGCGCAACCTAGGACGCCTACATGGCGCACGTAAGTCGCGTAAAGGCGCAGCCCGTAAGACGCCTACATGGCGCAACCTAAGACGCCTACATGGCGCACGTAAGTCGCGTAAAGGTGCAGCCCGTAAGACGCCTACATGGCGCAACCTAAGACGCCTACATGGCGCACGTAAGTCGCTTACATGGTGCAACCCAAGATGCCTACATGGCGCGATTTGAGACGCCCACGTGGCACAATCCGGCGCACGTAACACACCTACGTAGCATGGCTGACTCGCAGTTGAAAATACTTAAGAACGCAAACCATCCAAGTGACTGGCGTGTTTGAAAAAGTATCCTGCTGAGATAAAAGGATGGACAAAATCATTGACACAAACAAGTGACCATCCATGCATGCCATAGAAGATAAATGTGCGAAAACATTCATAAAAACAAATGAATAACTCCTCATAAAAGAAAGGGGCAACTGCCTCAAAACCGAGAAAGCATGCGCTAAGACAAGTGCGCTAAAGGGAAATATCCTAGTAAGCAAGCGCTAAGACAAGTGCGCTGAACGGAAAAACCTAAAAAGCACGCGCTAAAACATTTGCGCAAGAAAAATAAAGAAAGAAAACGGTCACTCGGCGGGATCGTCGCCCACAGGGTCGGCCCCGTCGAGTGGTGGGAAAAGCGAGTCGAAGAAGTCGAAGGTGACCCCCCGAGAAACATTCTCGGCAGCTGTGGCGTCCCGACACTCCACCGCCGCTGCGTGCCTTGCCTCCTCGACTCCGACATCAAAGTCGTCCTGAAGGTCGGACGCAAGCTGCTCCGCCGCGGCTTTCTCCTCGGTGACCCAAACCACCTCCTCCGCCAAGGAGTCACGCTTACGCTCCGCACGAACACGGGCAGCCTCACTCGATGTAAGCTGGCCCTGAAGAATGCCAACTTCTTCTGTGCGCGATCCCAACTGACGTCGAAGGTCCCGCGCTTCGCTCCGGAAGACCTCCGTCGATCGAGTCGCCACTTCAAGGGCCTGGCGTTCCGTCGTTAACTCCTCAGCCATCTTCGCCACCGCTGCCTGAGCACGGTCGCACTTGCCGCGGGTAACTCCCAATTCCACGCGAGCCTCCTGAAGCTGCTCGCGGAGACTCGCAAACTCCGCCTTTGAGTGAGAACCTCGCTCGGCGTGGGCCAGCTGAGACTTCGCTTGAGCAAGCTCCTCCTGGGCGCGACTCATCCGCCTGATGAGGTCGTGAAGGATCTTCTCGCCCCGGGTCGCTCGAGCAAGCACCTGAGAAGGCAAAAAGACAGTTTAGCAAAAGACAGATTCATCGCAAACGAGGCAAGGGAAACTCACTCTCTGTGCATCGGAAACGTCGTGACGAAAGAACTCCACGTCACTGCTGGCCACAACGCTCTTCCACATCTTCATCGAAGATTGAGCAAGGCCCAGGGAACATTCCCCCCTAACCTCCGCGGCCTCCACGTCGACCATCGAATTCACGCGCTTAGAGTCCGAAGACGTGTCTGGCAAAGCCGAGGAGGAAGGTCGCTTCAAAGAAGCGCGAGGACCGCTCTCCGCCCGATGATCGGTATCGAGTTTCTCCCGACCATCCCGCGCAGCAATCCGACGACGAACCGCCGCCAACGACTTCGGGTCCCGGGAAGCCTTCGCTAGACGAGCCCGAGCCCTCGCCCTAGCCGAAGAGACTGCAAAAGCGACAAAGTCAAAACCTTGAGCTAAAAACAAAAGCAAGAAGTACGAAACGTCAACATACCTTGAGGATCGCCGCTCGAGAGAGATGATGCGGCGCTCGGGGCACCCTCGGTCCGCTGAGGAAACGGCGGGAACCACCCAGTGGAAGCCATCAGCTCAGTAGAACGAAATCGTTCAACGGCTTTCCGAGCCTCCGACATTCCCCGGATCTCCTTCACAAAGTCGAGATCGTCGGCCCCCTCGTTAGCGGGAAACTCGGACAAGGGGCCGAACCGGAGCGGCGCGTCACCAAAAGCCTCCGCCGAGACCCACACCCACGGTCGTCGATTGTACTTCTCTGAATCGATGATCAGCTTAGTATTCCGTCGATCGCGGGCCACAAAGAAACTGGGTTGCCCGGGCGCAGGGAAGACCGCGATGAGATTGCGAAAATCACTCACGGTCATCACCCGCTCAGTCTGGCAATGCCACTCCATATGGCACATCGCCACTATGCGGTAGAATGCCGGGCTCATCTGACATGCGTGCACCCCCAGACGGGCGAGAAGCTGCTGAACGATGGGTTGAAACGGCAGCCGCAACCCGCAGTTAAGACTCGCAACTGAAACTGCGGCGAAACCACGACGAGGCCGGAAAGGACGGTCATCCTTTAAAGGACGGAGAAGCGCCACGGATGACGGAATGGCAAAAGCCTCCCGGAGACCGACGAATGTCCGGTAGGTAAGCGTGCTCGAAGCATCGACCCCCGAACAATCGAAGTCCTCGGGAGCAGCAAGGCCCTCCTCGGGATACCACTCCGTCCTCGCAAGCGACCTCGCCGATACCAACGCCTCCGCGTCAGGGGTCTCGGGCTGAGAATCCCCTGGCTCCACGGAAGGGTCCCTGCCCTCCGACACGACCGCGGCAGCTGCCGACGGTACCTCGGGACACTCCGATGCGAGGCCTTCGGCCCCCGGACATGTCTCTGACTCACCTCTGGGATCTTCAGACTCGGGACCAAAGTCGTCCACGCAGTCTATCTCGTCGAGAACCGACTCTAGCGGAGTCACCACATCCGCATCCGTAACATCTCCCGGCACGCCTTGAAAGCCCAAGTCGGACTACGGCACGTCGAGGCGAACTTTGTCACGGACCCCCCCCCCCCCCGCCAACTAAGTTGATCACGAGGCGAGGGGCAGGCTCCCCGGACGCGGGACGATCAAATTCCCCGCCTGTACCGCGCCCAGTTGGCGCGCACTCTTCGAGAGGCTGAGCAGCGGGCACGGTCGCACCCAGCTCGCCTTCCTCCAACCACTGCTCTACTCCGCTTGGATTTTCTTCCACGTGCAGAGGAACTTCCCTTAATCCCGCGAAGAGATCGTCCTCTGCGTGTTCAGAACCCTGAAACAAGAGAGAGAAATCAATCTCGGGACTCTCAGCTGAGAAAAGGGGAGGGACACCCATAATGCAAGCGTAAAAGAAGAAAACAAGCGTAAGAAAAGAGAAAAAATAAAGTGAGGAATAAAGGGAAGGGGGGAGGTCTATTTATAGATTTCTAGGGGGGTAGGAGTCGAAATCCTACTCCCACAAGGAGCAAAATCGGAGTAGAAACTACAAAAAGTCGGAGTTCTCCCGCGCGAAGCGAACCAGCCCCGCGCACGGGGCGCGCCGCGCGCCAAGCCCGCGCGCCGCGCGGGTCATGCAGCACAGACCGCGCGCCGCGCCGTCCAGGGCGCGCGCCGCGCGGCCACCCCCTAAAAAAAAAAAAAAAAAAAAAAAAAAAAAAAGAAAGAAAAAAGAGAAGAGGAAAAAACTTCCCTCGGGGCCACAAGGCACGGGAAACCTTTTCCTCAAACACCCAACTAGAAGAACAAAAAGTTCATCGCTGGGACGCCTCCCGAACGACGAACTTGGGGGGCTAATGTTGTCGGTCGTTTTCGGAAAACCCGAGACGCCAAGAAGGCACGTCGCTCAAAGGGCCGATGGTCAGGCCGGAGGTCCTGAAGAGCGGCAAATCTTCAAGCCCTCGCACAAACTCCTGACTCCTCGAGTCGAGCTTCGCCCCTCGAGTCGAGCCTTGAGACAATCTCCTCGAGTCGAGCCTTGAATGGTTCCTCGAGTCGAGCCTTTAATTGTTCCTCGAGTCGAGCCTCGAGTCATTTTCGAGTCGAGCCTCGAGTCATCCTCGAGTCACTCCTCGAATCAAGTCGCTAGTCGCTCTCGCCGGGCCGAGCCTTGCTCCTCGAATCGAGTCACTCTCATCAAGTAGAAAGCTTCATATTTCACGTGAGAAGAATGACATTCGAAGGCCCGCAAGAACCCGGCCAAGACGAGCCGTCCATCACGCACACAGCGCGCTACGCCGGCCGGCCGTGCAGCAGACGGCGCGCCGCGCCATACAGGCGCGCGCCGCGCGCTCCATGCGCCGCGCGACCTGCGCCGCGCCTGGTGACCCTCGCGCCGCGCCCGGTGACACGCGCGCCGCGCCCCTTGCGCCGCGCGCCGCGCGTTGTGCGCCGCTCTTTGTGCGCCGCGCGCGCCGTGCGCCTCCACTTGATGGCATGCGCGATCCTAGTCCCACATGGACGAAAAAGGGACCTTCTAAGGCTCCCAAACACCTATAAATACCCTCTCCCATTGAGGGGAAAAATCATCCCAAAATATCCAATAATTCTCTTCATCTCTTATCGACATGCTCGATTTCTCTACTTCTCTGGATGCCACATTTGGCCTGAAGCAGTTTCTCTTCTCTCTCCCTCATTCTCAAAGGTCCCGAAGCACTCACGGGAACTTCCCGGACGTCGCTCCCTTTGACCGAACGTTCTCCGGTGCTCAAGCACGCCCCTAGGGTTCTCAACTAGAGCTACCCTTGCGCGTCTAACACGCTAGACGCGTACGCGATCTCCGAAGTTCTGAGACGCTGCCGAGGACTCCTCGCGCCCCGTTTCCTTCGTCGAGCACGCCTCTTCGCCAAGGCTCCACGCCTCATACTGCGTCACACACGCTTGAACTACGTTCTGACCTGATCCCACGCACGGGTACGTAGGCAGCCGACAACCAAGGCACGGTCACCCATCCTCCTCACCCCCTACCTCTCCCGAGAGGCGGGTTGATCGGAGAGAACCCTAGCTCGAGACTATCGAGTTCACACTCTTGGCCCGGGTGCGATCACTTGGTCCGGCCTTGGATCGAACCGCCCGAGGTTTTAAATAGTTGTTCATTTTCGTGCGACAACACGAAGCCCTCATCGTAGGGCTAGAGCTCGCTCAAAATCTAATACACTATGACTCGCAGTTAATCGTAAATCAGATTAAAGGCGACTACGTTGCCAAAGAACCTAACATGATTGCCTACTTTGCAAAGACAAATGCCAAGCTAGATGCCTTCTCCTGGTTCGAGATCATCCAGATCCCACGAGAAGAGAACTCCGAGGCTGATGCCTTAGCTCGCCTCAGATCCGGTATCACCGAAGACGGGTTGGGAACCATCCCAATCGAGTCTCTCTCGCGACCATCTGTCTCACGTGACGAGGTGGGTACGATTGACAGCGCCGCTCATCCAACTTGGATGACCCCGCTTACGGACTTCTTGCGAATAGGGGTACTTCCCGAAGACCGCAAAGAAGCTGAAAGGCTAAAAGCCCTCGCATCCAAATACGTGTTGAGAGGCGAAACCTTATACAAGCGCGGGTATTCAACCCCGCTGCTCCGATGTCTCAACAGCGTCGAGTCGACCAAGGTCCTCCGCGAGATCCACGAAGGCCTCTGCGGAAACCATGCCGCTGGAAGGTCCCTCGCGCTCAAAGCGCTTCGACAAGGCTATTTCTGGCCAACGATGATAAAAGACGCCTACGACTGGGCGAGAAAGTGCGACAAGTGTCAACGTTTCTCCAACGTTCCACGACAGCCGCCATCTCCCCTAAATAGCATCGTTGTTCCCAAAGCCCCGAGGCAATACCAATACGCCATCGTCGCTATCGACTACTTCACCAAGTGGGTCGAAGCCGAGCCTCTGGCAAGGATCACCGAGGCCAACACTACGAACTTCATCTGGAAGTCCATAATATGCCGCCACGGCATCCCCGCGTCAATCGTGACCGATAACGGCGCGCAGTTCGACAACGCGAGGGTTAGAGAGATCTGCGCCCAACTAGGGATAAGCAAAACATTCTCATCCCCGCGACATCCACAGGCTAATGGCCAAGTGGAAGCCGTCAACAAGACGATTAAGAGCAACCTCAAGAAAAAGCTCGAAGCCAAAAAAGGCGCCTGGGCTGAAGAACTGCCTTTTATCCTATGGGCCTATCGAACGACCGTTCGAAACGCCACCGGAGAGACCCCCTTCTCCCTAGCTTTTGGGGTTGAGGTGGTGGTCCCCGTGGAAATAGAAGTCCCCACCTATCGGGTTGACACTTTCGACGAAAAATAAAATGAGGAAGCCATGCGCCTCGAACTGGATCACATCGACAAGAAAAGATCCGAGGCTCTCACCAGACTCGCTGCGCAAAAGCGAAAGGTCGAGAGATACTACAACGCCAAAGTCAAAAGGCGGATCTTCGCCGTCGGCAGCCTTGTACTCAGACGCGTGTTCCAGAACACCCAAGTGCAAGGCGCCGGAGTCCTAGGCCCAAATT
The DNA here is from genome assembly GCF_054948205.1 of Urtica dioica subsp. dioica. NCBI lineage: Eukaryota > Viridiplantae > Streptophyta > Magnoliopsida > Rosales > Urticaceae > Urtica > Urtica dioica. The sequence continues at coordinate 2,940,401 of NC_142764.1, read as the reverse complement.
GGGAAGGACCGTATAGAGTCCGACAGGTCATACACGACGGGACCTACTACATCGAACACACGGACGGAACTCCAATCCGGCACCCCTAGAACGCCGAACACTTGAGGCAGTACCACCAATGATCAAGTCCCCTCATTATTGCTCTGATTTCCCTTATTCAATAAAGGCCTATGTGCCACTGTTCAAGGATGTTCCCCGTTAGCAAAAATCAATAAAAAATAAAGTTTGCGGTCTTTTTTACCCACTTTATAAAAAAAAAGTTTTTAGTCATCACGGCACGGCCTGTAAACTAAAAACTTGGGGGGCTAATGGGTCCTGCGACATACACTCAAGAATTCACGGCCAATATAAAAAAAATAAAAAAGGGTAAAAACCTTAAGCTCCCCACTTCTGGGATGAGGCTTAGGTCGACCTAACTCGGCGAGCTCGGTCGCTCACCAGAGCAAGCTCAACGAGGCCGGCATCGAGTCGATCCCGCTCCTCGAGCCCAGTTCGCTCTTGGAGTCGAGCTTGCTCCTCAAGTCGAGCTCGCTCCTCGAGCCCAGTTCGCTCTTCGAGTCGAGCTCGCTCCTCAAGTCGAGCTCGCTCCTCTAGTCGAGCTCGCTCCCCGAGCCCAGTTCGCTCCTCGAGTCGAGCTCGCTCCTCGAGCCCAGTTCGCTCTTCGAGTCGAGCTCGCTCCTCAAGTCGAGCTCGCTCCTTGAGTCGAGCTCAAGCTCACTCCTCGAGTCGAGCTCGCTCCTCAAGTCGAGCTCGCTCCTCGAGCCCAGTTCACTCTTCGAGTCGAGCTCGCTCCTCAAGTCGAGCTCGCTCCTTGAGTCCAGTTCGCTCTTTGAGTCGAGCTCGCTCCTCAAGTCGAGCTCGCTCCTTGAGTCCAGTTCGCTCCTCAAAACGAGCTCCGAGTTCGCCAAGCCGACTGGAACTCCTCGCGCCAAACCTACTCATCTCCGGAAGTCGAGCTCGCTCCTCGAGCCCAGTTCGCTCCTCGAGTCAAGCTCGCTCCTCAAGTCGAGCTCGCTCCTTGAGTCCAGTTCGTCTCCTCGAGTCGAGCTCGCACCTCGAGACGAGCTCCGAGCCCGCGAGTCGACTGGTACTCCCTGCACCGAATCTACGCGTCTCCTCGAGTCGAGCTCCGAGTCTACGAGTCGACTGATACTCCTCGTGCCGACTCTTCAAAAAAAAAAGGAAGAAAAACCTTGAAGCCCCCCACTCATGGGATACAAAGGCTTGAGAAGCTCGAACCCCTATGGCTTATCAAGCATACGGGTCCGAGAAAAGACGCCGGCCTAACCCGGCGCAACACATAAGCTCGGTCGCTCAACAGAACGAGCTCAAAGACGCCAGCCCAGCCTGGCACAACACATGAGGTTCGGTCGCTCAACAGCACGAACACTTCTACCCCAGGCCTAAAGTCCCCTACGGGGAAAAAGAGTTAGGAAGCTCGGACCCCGACGGCCTTTGGTGCATACGGGTTCGGGTAGAACGTCGGCCTTCCCGGCGTGCCGTAAGACGCGTAAAGGCGCAGGTGAAAGACGTCTCTCGGGACGCACGTAAGACGCGTAAAGGCGCTGCCTCAAACCCTAAAAAGGCCAAATTTTAGCCAAATAAATGTTCGCTGACCTCAGGGCACGAACAAAAAGGACGCCGGCCTAACCCGGCGCAACATGGTTTGAGTAAAAGACGTCGGCATAACCCGACGCACCCGCTTTCGCTTGCTCCAGAGCAAGCGAGCCCACAAGACGCTGGCATAACCCGACACAACCCGCGTCCGCTTGAATCAAGGCAAGCGGGCCCAAAAAGACGTCGGCCTAACCCGACGCACCCGCGTTCGCTTGCTCCAGAGCAAGCGAGCCCACAAGACGCCGGCAAAACCCGGCGCAACCCGCGTGCGCTTGCTTCAAGGCAAGCGGGCCCAAAAAGACGTCGGCCTAACCCGACGCACCCGCGTTCGCTTGCTCCAGAGCAAGCGAGCCCACAAGACGCCGCCATAACCCGGCGCAACCCGCGTCCGCTTGCTCCAGGGCAAGCGGGCCCAAAAAGACGTCGGCCTAACCCGACGCACCCGCGTTCGCTTGCTCCAGAGCTAGCGAGCCCACAAGACGCCGGCATAACCCGGCGCAACCCGCGTCCGCTTGCTTCAAGGCTAGCGGGCCCAAAAAGACGTCGGCCTAACCCGACGCACCCGTGTTCGCTTGCTCCAGAGCAAGCGAGCCCATAAGACGCCGGCATAACCCGACGCACCCGCGTTCGCTTGCTCCAGAGCAAGCGAGCCCACAAGACGCCGTCATAACCCGGCGCAACCCGCGTCCGCTTGCTCCACGGGAAGCGGGTCCAAAAAGACGTCAGCCTAACCCGACGCACCCGCGTTCGCTTGCTCCAGAGCAAGCGATCCCACAAGACGCCGGCATCACCCGGCGCAACCCGCGTCCGCTTGCTTCAAGGCAAGCGGGCCCAAAAAGGCGTCGGCCTAACCCGACGCACCCGCGTTCACTTGCTCTAGGGCAAGCGAGCTCAAAGACGCCGGCACAACACATAGGCTCGGTCGCTCAACAGCACGAGCTCAAAGACGCCGGCCCAGCCCGGCGCAACACATTCGAGCTCGGTCGCTCAACAGCACGAGTTCGAAAACGCCGGCCTAATCCAGCAAGCTCGGTTGCTGAACAGCACGGGCTCAAAGATGCCGGCCTAACCCGGCACAACACATAAGCTTGGTCGCTTGACAGCACGAGCTCAAAGACGCCGGCCCAGCCCGGCGCAACACATGAGAGTTCGCTTGCTCCAGAGCGCGAACTCAAGAGACGCCGGCCCAGCCCGGGGCGACTTACACGTCCAGTCGCCAATGGCACGGATGCAAAGCCCACGGGGACTACCCGGTACGACCTCTTCGATCGCCGAAAGGCACGAAGCGAAGTCACTGGGCCATGATAGCCCACAAAGAAGGCACATGCGAGTAAAAATTGCTCGGAAAATGAGATAGCATTCAACATGAAAGCAACATAAAATATCTCATAAATAAGGAGAGCCACGGCTCCAAATCCAATGAACACGTGGTTAATAAAAAGTGCGGAAAAGAAAGCAAAGCGCTAAACATGTGCGTTAAAAAAGAAGCCACACGGCTCAAGGAGCACCCTCATACAGCAGGGGAAACAAGGTGTCGAAGAAGTCGAAAGTGACCCCCCGTGCCTCGTTCTCGGTCGCGGTCGCATTTCGACATTCCACCGCTCCGGCACGACGGGCGTCCTCGACCCCTATGTCGTAATCATCCTACAAGTCGGACGCTTTTCGCTCCGCTTCAGCAAGCCGGGACGAGAGACGAGCGTTCTTCGCCGTCAAAGAGTCGCGCTCGCGCTCCGCCCGAACACGCGTCGCTTCGCTCGAAGTGAGCTGGCAGTGTGACGTCTCCAAGGCATCGGATCGAGCATCCAGTTGCCTCCAAAGGTCGGTAACCTCAGTGTGAAAAATCTCTGCTGATCAGGTCGCCACCTCGCTAGCTCGCCTTTCTTCGGTCAGCTCCCCCGCCATCTTGGCCACCGACAGTTGGGCTCCATCGCGCTGATCCCGTGCAATTTGGAGTTCCACCTTAGCTTCGCGAAGCTGGCCTCGAAGCATCTCGGTCTCCGCCCCCGGGTGCGAAACTTGCTCGACCTGAGCCAGCCTAGCCTTCGTCCGAGCGAGCTCGTCCTGGGATGCCCCCAAGCGCCGGATGAAGTCGTGCAGAATCCTGTCACTTCGCACGGCCCTCGCATACGCCTGCAATGACAAAAAGCAAAGGTTAAAAATAAAACCTACGCTTGTGACAAATGATCAAAAATACTGACCCTCTGAGTGTCAGTAACCCCCGCCTGAAAGAAGGCGATGTCACTCTTCGACACCACGCCCTTCCACCAGGATAGTGGGGATCCCTCGAGATGAAGGAAGCAATCCCCTCGAGCCTCTATCGCCTCCAGCTCCACCGCCGAGTTCGCCCTCTTGGGTTCGGAACGCTCATCGGGGGGCACCGCTGTCGAAGCCCTCTTCAAAGAGGCACGAGGCTCTGGTTCGACCGCACTTGCGGTCTCGACGCGCTCTCCCCTCGCCTTACGGTCAGCGACCCTAGAGCGAATCTCCGCCATCGACTCGGGCTCCCGAGAAGCGAGAGCCAACCTCCTAGCTCGCCTCTTCGCAGCTACGCAAGGCAAAGCAACGAAAGTCAAGTTCCTGCCGAACAGAAAATTTCTACAAAGCCGTAAAAGTTACCTCGAGAAGCAGGAGCAGCTGGCTGAACCACGGGACTCGAGGGCCTGCTCGCCCGGCGCACCTCCTTGGTGCCCGGAGCAAAGGGCGGGAACCACCCAATGAGCGCCATCAACTCAGGGGAACGAAACCGCTCGCCAGCCTTTCGGGCTTCCGTTGCCCCCTCGTCCGCTGGAAATTCGGCCAGACGACCGAAGCGAAGGGGCGCCTCGCCAAAAGCGTCCGAGGTGACCCACATCGACGCCCGGCGGCTAGGCGGGTCACAATCTTCGACCAGCCTCACATTGCCCCGAGCACGGGCCATATGAAATCTCGGCTGCCCCGACGCCGGGAAGACGGCGACCAGGTTACGGAAGTCGTCCACGGTCATGGCACGCTGCGTCTGGCAGTGCCACTCCATGAAACATGTAGCCAACAGGCGATAGAACGCCGGGCTCATCTGACATGCATGGACCCCTAGTTGGGTCAGGATCTGCTAAACGATCGTGGGGAACGGGAGACGCAACCCGCAGACAAGACTCCCGATCGTCACGGCCGCATACACGTCCCTGGGGCGAGAGGGCCTGTCCTCGGGAGCGGGTCTAAGCAATCCCACCAAGGGAGGGATGTTATACGTCTCTTGAAGCGTGCTGAAGACTCGAGAAGTGAGCGTGCTCGCAGCATCGATTCCCTTGCAGTCTAAGCCGACGGGGGCGACAGAGTCGCCTACTCCGTACATACGAGTCCTCTCCAACGATCGGGCATAAGTGTAGCCCGAAGCCTCCGCGGACTCGAGGGCCGGCCATGCCGTCGCCAGCACCTTGCCATTATGTTTCTCCTTCCCCCTCGCGGGAGGAGCCTCCGAGTCCTCTTCAGGGCCCTCCGAGCCCGACCCTTGGGGATCGTCGGAGTAAATCTCGTCCAAGTTAGATGCCCGGGGGAGCTCGGCGCTAACCGCTGCTTCACCCCGCTGCTTGAGCAGGGGGGCGTCAAAGGACGCCTCGCGGGAGACCAGGTTGATCACCAACCTTGACGAACGCGGGTCCTTGGACCCTTCGTCCTCCCCTTCGGGCCCGCACCTAGCAGGTGGGCCGCTCCCGGGCCCCGCCAGCTCGGCGATCGCCGCGGCAACGGTCTCCAACTCCGTGAGCCATTTGTCGGCCGCGCCAGAGTCTTCCTCGACAAAGATGGGAATCCCGTCGAATTCCTCAAAGGGACCCTTGGCCGCCCCCCCAAAATTTGGGAGAGGGCAGGTAGGTTCAACCTCGGGATCATCAACATGGGAAACAAGCTCGCTCCACATTAAGAAAAAGGAAAAAAGTCAACTGCCAGGGGGAAATTTCAAATTCAAAGGAGTTTTCCGATTACCCGCAGGCTGCCAGTGTGAACAGAGAGAGCGGGGACTCTCCTACTTATGGAGAGGACGGAGCAAACCCTGCTCCTTCCCCCTGCGCGCGCGACACAAGGCCCGGCCCGCGGGCCGGCCTCACGCACGCGCCAGTCCCCCAGAGCCAGGCCGCGCACGGGTCTTGCTGCCCTGTCGGCCCGGTCCGCCCCCTAGGGGTCCGGCCACCAAAAAAAAAAAAACATGCGTGCGTACGGTCACGCGTGATCGAAGGTGAAATTACCTCAACACCCTTTTCTTTTCTAAAGTTCACGACTTACGTCCCGTAAGCAGTAAACTTGGGGGGCTAATGTTACCGGTCGTTTTTGAGACACCGGAATTTCAAAAACGCGATTCAAGGCCGGCCGGGCTTTGCCGGCCGGAAGCCCAACGGGCCCCGGCCCACCAGGCCCGAGCGCCCTGACGCACCCACGGCCCAGCACGGCCGGCGCGCGCGCACCTGCGCCCCCAACCCTGAGGCCCCCGGCCCAATGGGCCTCAGCGCGCCCTAGAGCGCCTGGCTCACGCGCACCCTGCGCCCCGGCCTCCCGGCCCACGCGCGTGCTTCCGCGCCCCGGCCTCCCGGCCCGCGCGCGCCCCGGCCGAGCGCCCCTGCTGCCTCGGCCGGGTGCTCCTGCTGCCCCGGCCGAGCGCCCCTGCTGCCTCAGCCGGGTGCCCCTACTGCCATGGCCGAGTATCCCTACTGCCCCGGCCGAGCGCCCCTGCTGCCTCGGCTGGGTGTCTATCCCGCGCCCGGCACACCCTGCGCCCATCCAGGCGACATGTCCCGCGTGCCCTTCGCCCTCCGGGGCGTGAAGCCTCACGCGCCCCGCTCCCGGCCACCCGGTGGGCCTCAAGGGGCCGGCCCAAGGCCTCTCTCCACAACTATAAATACCCCCCCCCTTGGGGAAGGAAAAATCATCCTGGTTCACACCAACACATCTCTACCTTCGGAAGATACCTTGAAGAACTATAGAGTCTCCAACTCTCAATGCCCCATAACCAGACATCATAGATTCTCCTAACAATCGTACTGAGGTCAATAGTCCTTTGACCCTTAGATTGCGAATATATCGTTTTAAGCAAACTACGAAGAGTTTGTTCATGCTAATCTACATTTGTCTCTTCGTAAGTTGTTGAGTTTGTTTATGGACTAAAGACTAAGGTTTTATCATAAAGCTTCAAACAGACAAGGAAGAATGAATGAACGTTTCAACTTTTTATTAATGAATAAGCAATTACAAGCATAAGTCTTCGTGAGACTTTATTCCATTTGTTGTATAAAATAAAGACTACAACTCTTCTTGTGGGCACCATTGACAACACCAAGACGTGCAAATCGATTACGCCTTCATTGGTAAGTCGAGAAAATAAGCCGCGCACTGACAAGACGTGCAAATCGATTACGCCTTCGTCGGCAAATCGAGAAAATAGGACGCGCATCAACAACACCGTGCGAATCGATTACGATAGTATGTCGAGAACATAAGACACGCAAAATGAAAGACAACAAAAGCCGTCCCTCGCGACGCGCAAAAGCCGTCCTTCGCGACGTGTAAAAGCCGTCCCTCGCGACGCGTAAAAGCTGTCCCTCGCAACGCACAAAAGCCCTCTCTCGCAGCGCACAAAAGCCGTCCCTCGCGACGCACAAAAGCCATCCCTCGCGACACACGAAAGTCGTCCCTCGTGACGCACCAAAGTCGTCCCTCGCGATGCATTAAAAGCCCTTTTATGGTGCGCTCACAAACCCGAGAGCGTTCGTCCCATGTCCGCATGTCAGCGCAAGTACTGAGTTTCCACTCGACCCACGCTCGATCGGAAACTCGGGGGGCTAATGTTATCGGCCCGTCTCGGACCGACGAGACAAAAGCGTCACTTCAACCTACACGACCAGCGCGAGGCCTCGGACGGCCACCGGACGGCAAAACCTTGCCTCGACCATTGGCCGGCCTAAACCAATGGCCGGCGCAAGGATGACTAGGCCATTGGCCGGCCAAAACCAATGGCCGGACCAAGGATGACTAGGCCATTGGCCGGGCCAAACCTTTGGCCGACCAATGGCCAACCCAACTTTCACTCGGCCATTGGCCGGCCAATGGCCGAGTCAAGTTTCACTCGGCCATTGGCCGGCCAATGGCCGACCCAATATCTCACTCGGCCAAAGGGTGCCCCAATCACCCCTTGGTCGCCTATAAATATGGAGGTTTATCCTCTCCCGAAAGGTAATCCAATTTTGAGTCCTGAAACGCTGTCGAACTCATACTTCACTCATTTCGCTCATCTTTGGCCACTCACCCTCTAAAACCTCTATATTCCACCTCAATCCCACTAATGTTGAGCGTCGGAGAGGTAAACAGAGGCACCCCCTCTGTTTTCCCTTCTTAGTTCACGGTTCTCTTATCTTTTTCAAGTATGCCGGCGAGCTCAGGGACCATTGACAACTAAGGGAAGACTCGAGACATCGAGTCCGACACGCTCAAGCCAAAGCGAGACCACTTTGTCCGGCCTTGGGTCTGACCACTTGGGGCTTCTAAATCGTTGTCCGAAAACGAGCGACAACAAATAACTATCAAAATAAAAGGCCCAAGCCAATACCAACACAAATGGGTTCTAAACAACGAGTTTATGGCCTAAAACATAAAATAAAGCATAGTCTAAATACTCAAGAATAAAAATGATGTCTTAATCAAGGCGGGCCCTGACGCGATACTCATTGCGTGGAACACGATTTCCAACGGAAGCATCGTTTCTTCACAAGTTTGGCAACTCCGTGACCCAATACCTATAGAGGCGCGAACGTTGGAATAATGAAGACGCCACAAACGGTGGTGAAATCTTGTTTGATAAGGCAGGGATTAAATGAAGCTACGATCGGATGCGAAAGACCGATTGATAAGTGAGTTTGAATGCCACAAGACTCGTCTTGATAAGTTTGATAAAAGTTCATATAGAATTCAAGAAAAGACTCTTTTTTTTTATTATCAAAATTAGGATCCTTTTCTCATTAAAATGAAAATGAATTTATAGGCATGAAGCAATCATTCATGCTGGCTTCTCAACGTTCAAGCTTCTCAAAGGTTAGTAAACATATGAATGCTTTTAATAGTTTTAAATTAACATGTACTTGCTCTTTGTCTAGGTTAGTAAAAACGTTGTACTTGTTTAAAATAAATTTTTTAAATTCCGCCGCTCAATTCCAACATATGGTATCAGAGTTATGGTCAAAGATATACATGTACATGTAATTAAAATTATGAGCTTGAAAATCGTTTTTTAAAGTTTACTAATTTTGTGACAAGCTAGAATTGTTTTCTAAGATTTTTTTTAATTTATTGCTCATGCCTTTAAATTAAAAATCATGTTAATTTTCTATGACCTTGGTGTGTTATTAAAACACATTAGAATCAGTTCTAAAAGTTTTAAATTTTTTATAATGAGAAACGTGTTTTTAAGTTTGAGAAAATTTCGAATAATTTTGTGACTAGTTATATATTTTTTTTTTTTTTTTTGAGAATTATTGTGACTAGTTATATTGTCTTGCTAGTTTCATTTATTTACTCGTTTCGTTTTATATTTGTTGTTATTTTCTTTTATACCATGTTAATAAAACACATATAAAAGCTTTATAAACTTCCTAAAACGTTCCGTTACACTCGATTCTTTTTTCGCACACGAAGTCCGAACTTTAATTATTTCCAGTTTTCTTTGAGCTCGAGAAAACCTGCAGTAAAAGTGGCATAACTCTCCTCTCAGAATTTGAAGTTTAATGATTCTTAAATCAAATTAAAGGTCTGTTTGTCCTCTTTCCAATGCAATTTGTTTTAGGTCAAAAGGACATCGGACCCGCAAGTTATGTCGATTTTACTCCGAGGTGCGCGGCTGTTCCGAAAGTCCAGTTTTTTAGAATTTCGGATTTTCAACCCCACTACCATGAGTTATAGAACTCTAATGAGAAAAGTTCCTTGAGAAAAATTGTTTTTATAAGATAATAAATATAATTTGAAAGATTAAAATGTTTTGATTTTTGAAAGTTTAATTGAAATTGAATTTTTACAAAACTAGTTTGAATTTTGAAAAATCGATTTCGCTTTCAAACTAGAAAATGTTTTGTCATCCAAATCAAATAAGTTTTCAAAATGTTTTCAAAACTAAAATCTATATCACATATGTTCAAAATCTATATGCTCTTGAAAATTTGAGTGGGAAGACTCCTCGTAGACAAGCCGAAAAATAAAAGATGTGTAATGTCAAACTTTCAAGTGTTCGAGTGAGTTGAAGTTCACACTTCCCTCATGCACTTTCCCGAATAGAAAATAGGAAAAAATCCGAGTATGTACCTTGTGCCTTTATGCACTAACTTTGCTCTGAACATGAACATGAAGATCTAGGATTCCTTTCTAGTAGTCAACTCTATCGCTCTAGAGCTAGGAAATTTGTTTCCGAACTTATAAATACGATGTGCAATCTCCAAAAACTAAGTGAGAGGGTTATACTTGTTGTTTGTGACCCATTATCCCCAACACTAAAGAAAGAAGTAATTAACGTGAGACTAAGAGTCACTCTTATGGCCCTCTTTTCAATGGGAGTACTCTATGGCGTTTTTGCTTCGATCATTGCTCAATGAGCTACGTCCGAGAGTGAGACGATGAAGACAAGGCCTCCTCTCGGGGGATTATTTTTCAAAGTTGACCTTTTGGACTAAGTGGTTGGTTGCACACTTAGACTCAATCCCTAGTAATCCTCCCTTTAGGCTCTGCGAAAGGATGTGAGTGATCAAACCAATTTAAAAGGTGGCTATGTCAAAATAGTGTTGTCAATGGTGCCCACAAGAAGAGTAGTAGTGTCTATTTATGTACATTTGATGTCATATAGTCTTACGAAGACTCTTGCTTGTAATTGTCTATTCATTCATTAATAAAGTTGAAACGTTCATTCATTCTTTCTTTGTTTGAAGCTTTATGATAAAACCTTAGTCTTTTAGTCCATAAACAAACTTAACAACTTACGAAGAGACAAATGTAGATTTGCATGAACAAACTCTTCGTAGTTTGCTTAAAACGATATATTCGCAATCTTAGGGTCAAAGGACTATTGACCTCAGTATGATTGTTAGAAGAATCTATGATGTCTGGTTATGAGGCATTGAGAGTTGGGGACTCTATAGTTCTTCTAGGTATCTTCCGAAGGTACTGAATTGACCAGTGCACTTCTAGAGACAGTATAAGAACAAACCATTTAACCTCTTATGTCTCGAAGTCACTATGTATGAATTGCATCATCCTTACCTTAATCCTGAAATGAGACATGCCATTTCACACCTTAGTATTCTCATTTGAGAAAGTCAAAGTTCGGACTCACTATGTGATTCCGAACAAGGCCTATTGGTGAAGTACTAAGTTGTGAGTCTGTCATGAGTAACTTTGTGAAGTTCTCATAGATATGGAATTCATGTACAAGATTGCTGAAATGCAATGTATGTCACCTCATGCTTTGTTCCTTGGAGTGTGAATAAATGAACTGGCCAGTGTCCAAATTGAGTCCTGACTCTTTTGGATGAAACAATGTGACTTGTTAGCTCCTCGTCAATACATTGTTTCTAACTTATTCACAAGCGACAAAGGAGTTGAGGAAATAACAGCTAGAAGGGTAAAATGGTAATTTAGTAAATCCCGACTAGCTGATGACATTCATGAAGGGTAAACATAGATAATATTCAGTGGATCCGCTCATCATAATTAGGTCGAATTCTTGAGTAGAAAACAAATTCATTTGAACCGAGAGATTTTCAGTGTCAGCTCTTTAGTGGAGTCAGTTGGCATTAAGCTAAACTTGGAAAAGGTTTGTGAACTTTTGAGTCCAAGTGTTTAGCTCAAGCTTTGTTCATTTGGGTCCATGAGGTCACTGTCACGAATCACATCGATAGGAATAGTTAAACTGGAAGCTAAGTCAAAACAAGAACGAAAATAGTCAAAAGGGTATTTTTGTCTTTCGAGACATATGATGAAATGAATGTCAATAAATTTTTTGACAAGTTCATTTGATGACTTAATGTCACTCGGCCATAACTTGATTATTGGGCCTTGTGAATTAATTTCATTTCATAAGAATTTTATTGAAAATTCTTAATGGGCTTTTCTCATGTTGTCATGAACAAATGAAGAAGCTTCTAGAAGCTCCTTCTAGATGAGAATAGGCGCCCATAATACCCAAGGAAAGAGAAAATATTTTGTGCATAAATGTATCAAGATACTTGCCAAAAGAAAAAGAGGAAACAAATTTCCTATGCTTGCCATAAGGAAATTCGGCCAAAACAAGCCAAGAGAAAGTCAAAGGCATGAAATAAAAGAGGAAACTAATCCCTTGTGGATGTGCATGAGGTGGGCGCCTATGTTGATAGGAATGGGTAATAAAAGATTGCTCATAAAGGCTTGGAAAATAAGAGGAAACTACTTCTTTCCAAGGCCAACCCTTCTCCTATAAATAGGACCCTCATTCCTCTCATTCTATTCATTCAACATAAGTTAGAGATTGAGAGACTCTCTCTCTAGAACTTTGGCCGAAAATCCTCTCTCTCTCTCTAGTTTATTTTCGATTTTTTCTTGTCTTGGCACCTAGGTCCTCACTCCACCTAGTGTTTAGCTCTGCGACTTCGAGACTCGTTCTTAAGTCGTAGTGTTTAAAAGTGCCCACTCACTGATTCCTTCTTTTCGAGTGATTTAGTGATAGAAACTTTCGTGGTTGCTCGAGGTGCCGAGGAAAGAAAGAGAGACGTGCTGCGAGGGGAGACGAGCGTTGCAAACTTTCCAATAGCTTCTTCAAAGTTCAAGCTTCAAGAAAGGTTAGTAAACTTCTAGCTCATATTAGTTTTTAATTACATGTACTTGCTCTTTGTCTAGGTTAGTAAAAACTGTTTTTACTTGTAAAGAAATTTTTTAAAATTCCGCCGCTTCCCGAAGCGTTTAATCTTTTTCTTAAACCCTAGATCAATTCCAACAAATGGTATCAGAGCCATGGTCAAAGATTAGCATGTACATGTTTTTAAAATTATGAGCTTGAAAATCGTTTTCGAAAGTTTTCTAATTTTGTGACAAGTTAGAATTGTAATCTTAGATTTTTTTTAATTTAATGTTCTTGTCTTTAAATTAAAAAGCATGTTGATTTTCTATGAGTTTGGGATGTTTTTAAAACACATTAGAATCAGTTCTAAAAGTTTTTAATTTTTTATATTGAAAAACGTGTTTTAAAGGTTTGAGAAATTTCGAGTAAAATTTTGTGACTAACTTGATATCTTGCTAGTTTCTTTTTTTTACTTGAATCGTTTTATGCTTGTTGTTATTTCTTTGATTCTATGTTATTACCCTGCTAATAAAACACAAATAAAAGCTTTAAACAACATCTTAAAACGTTCTGTTACACTTGATTCTTTTTCGCACCTAAAAAGGACCAAGCTTTAATTTATTTCTTTTTCTTCGAGCTGGAGTAAACCCACATTAAAAGTGTCATAACTCTGTGCTCAGAAATCTAAATTTAATGATTCTTCACTCAAATTAAAGCTCTGTCTGTCCTCTGTCCAATGCCACCGGTTTCGGCTCAAAAGGACATCGGAGCCGCTAGATATGGCGATTTTACTCCGAGGTGCGCGGCTGTCTGAAACTCCAGTTTTTTTTTAGAAATCCGGATTTTCAAACCCCACTACCATGAGTTATAGAACTCTAATGAGAAAATTTTCTTGAGCAAAAAATGTTTTTCATATGATTATAAACATGATGTGTAAGATTAAAATGTTTTGATTTTTGAAAGTTTAATTGAAATTGAATTTTTACAAAACTAGTTTGAATTTTGAAAAACCGTTTTCACTTTCAAACTTGAAAATTTTTTGTCATCCAAATCAAATAAATTTTCAAAATGTTTTCAAAACTATATCTATATCACATATGTTCAAAATCTATATGCTCTTGAAAATTTGAGTGGGAGGTCTCCTTGTAGACAAGCCGAAAAATAAAAAGATGTGTAATCTCAAACTTTCAAGTGTTCGAGTGAGTTGAAGTTCACACTTCCCTCACGCACTTTCCCGAAATAGAAAATAGGAAAAGATCGAGTATGTACCTTGTGCCTTTATGCACTAATACTGCTCTGAACATGTCGATCTAGGATTCTCTTCTAGTTGTCCGCTCTGTCGCTCTCTAACTAGGAAATCTGTTTCCGAACTTATAAGAGTCGATGAACCAACTTCAAAAACTAAGTGGGAGGGTTATATTCGTTGTTTGTAACCCACGATCCCCAACACTAATGAAAGATGCAATAACGTGGGACTAAGAGCCGCTCTTGCGACCCTCACTTAAATGTGAATACTCCAAGGCGTTATTGCTTCGATCATTGCTCAATGAGCTACGTCCGAGAGTGATGCAATGATGACAAGGCCTCCCCTTGGGGGATTGTTTTTCAAAGCTGATCTTTTGGACTAAGTGGTTGGTTACACACTTAGGCTCAATCCCTAGTAATCCTCCCTTGAGGCTCTGCGAAAGGATGTGAGTGATCAAACCAATTTACAAGGTGGCTAGTCAAAGCTGATGTATTGACATCTTGGCTAAGCATTAATGATGTGTCATTTACTTATAAAAGGAGATTTTTTGCGGCCTTCTCTTGAGGGAGTAAATTATCGTTTGGTTTATAGCACCTTTGGATTTTATAAAAGTCTTAATAAAACTTAAATCCTAAACCAAAGACTAATCATAAACTTGTTTCAACTTATATAGGAAATATGTCTCTCAAACATCTCTCAATCTTTCTTTCCTCGATCAAACTCGAAAACGAAAACTACGTAAATTCGAAACGTAACCTCGACATAATACCTACCGTTAACAAGCACAAATGGGTACTCACCACCCCGTGTCCTCCTCTGACGAATGATGATTCAACTAAAGAGGACAATGACGCCTTAGCAGCCTGGCTTCGATCCGATGAGATTGTGAGGTGCTATATCTTGGCATCTATGAACAATGTGCTGAAAGAGCAACATCGTGACATCGAGACTTCCGCCGACATGCTCACCAATCTCCATGAGATGTTTGGAGGGCAAAGGCGTCAAGCAAGGCAAAAAGCAGTCCGACAGTTTATGAACTGTCGCATGAAGGCTAGGACTCCTGTTGGAGACTTTATGATATTGATCTTTAGTCATCTGATTAAAAATGGAAATCCTAGGATCTGAGATTGATGGGAAGAATATCATTAATATGATCTTAGAAACTCTCCCCGCATCTCTTGATACCTCCAAGATGAACTACTTCATAAACAAGCTAGAGTACATTGTTACCAAGCTTATGAAGGGACTTCACACTGCTATAGGTCTCACTAAGAGAAAGAGGAATCAAGGAGAGGCACATGCTACTGAGCAAAAAGCCTCCGCCTCTGGAACTAAGAACAGACCTTACAAAGCCGATAAAAAGAACTGTCCTGCCTATCTCAAAGCAAAGGAACATAGTATTGTACTAGTTACCGAAGCATGCTTAGTAGCTGATAATGTATCAACGTGGATTCTTGACTCCGCTGCTACTAACCATATTTGTTGTTCCTTGAATGGTTTCAAGAAAACCAAAAGCTTAGAGGAAGGCGAGTTCTGTTTCAAATGGGGTGATGGGAGCCTGGTGTCTGCAAAGGCTGTGGGATCCGTGACGCTGTCTTTTGAAGACCGCACTTTAAACTTGAATAATGTTTATTTTGTTCCTACCTTTGGGAAGAACTTAATATCCGTTGCTCGTCTTCGTGAGCAAGATTATTGTTTAAAGTTCATTAAGAATGGAATTCGTATTTCGTTTCCTGATAATTCTTTTGTCACTGATGCATGTATGAAGAATGCTCTTTTCTACATCTATCCCACTAAACCTTCTCTTTTAGACACCGAAATAGATAATGATCTAATAAGGGAGCCAAAGAGGATTAAACTTTCTGAATCCTCCGATCTAACAAAATCAACATACCTCTGGCACTTAAGACTTGGTCATATCAGTCTAGATAGGATTAAGAGACTTGTGAGGGATGGTCCACTCCAAGCCTCTGCAATAGGTTCACTACCTACTTGTGAATCTTGTATAGAAGGAAAAATGACTAAGCGACCTTTCTCCGATAAGGGTCGAAGAGCCACTGAGTTGCTGGAACTAATACATTCTGATGTATGTGGTCCGCTCAACCAACAGGCACGTGGAGGATACGAATACTTCGTTACCTTCACTGATGATTACTCAAGATATGGGTTTGTCTATTTGCTTAAACATAAATCCGAGACCTTTAACGTATTTAAGGTCTTTAGGGCTTTAGTGGAAAAGCAAACTGGCAAAGTGATCAAAACCCTTCGATCTGATCGAGGTGGTGAGTATATGTCTGGAGAGTTCGATGACTTTCTTAAAGAAGAAGGTATCGCTTCTCAGCTTACCGCACCTGGCACACCTCAACAAAACGGAGTGTCAGAGAGAAGAAACCGAACTCTTATGGAGATGGTTAGATCGATGATGAGTTACTCATCACTCCCGCTTTCCTTTTGGGGATATGCCCTCGAAACAGCTGCTTACATTCTGAACCAAGTTCCGTCTAAAACGGTTCCTGGTACTCCTTATGAACGATGGACTGGCCGTAAAGTGAATCTTGGCCGCATCCGAATTTGGGGTTGCCTTGCACACGTGCTGAGGCAAAAGACTAGCAAGTTGGCTAGTTGGTCAGAATTGTGCCTGTTTGTAGGATATCCGAAGGAAACCAAAGGTTTTACTTTCTATAGTCCCGAGGACGATAAGACTTTCGTTAGCACGAATGCTCGTTTCCTTGAGGAGGACTTTATGAAGGATGCGAAACCTAGAAGCAAAATTGTGCTTGAAGAAAAGTTGGGTGAGGAAGCTTCTACCTCATCTGTAAGAACTGTTCTTACCCCAACTGAAACACAACCTAACTCATCAGAATCTCGTCAAGTAGTACTTAGACGTAGTGGGAGGGCTGTTCAAAACCCTGACAGGTACGTGTCTTATGGAGACTCTCTTGTAGCCGTCTCCGACATGGATGACCCTATTTCCTATAGCCAGGCGATGGCTTGTTCTGAATCAAACCTTTGGCTTGACGCCATGAAAGTTGAAATGCACTCGATGTATGTCAACAATGTCTGGAAACTTGTAGACCTTCCTGAAGGGATTAAACCCGTAGGGTGTAAGTGGATATACAAGAAGAAAAGGGGTCCTGATGGGAACGTCGAGACGTTCAAAGCACGACTTGTGGCGAAGGGTTATACCCAACAAGAAGGGATTGACTATGAAGAAACCTTCTCGCCAGTCGCGATGCTTAAATCCATCCGCATACTCCTATCCATAGCTGCAGCTCTCGACTATGAGATCTGGCAAATGGATGTCAAGACAGCCTTTCTGAATGGCAATCTTGACGAGCGCATTTACATGGCTCAACCAGACGTTTTCGTGGATAAAGGTCAAGAGACAAAGGTTTGTGAGTTGCTTAAATCCATTTATGGACTAAAGCAAGCATCTAGGTCATGGAATATTAGATTCGATGAAACTGTAAAGAGCTTCGGTTTTGAACAGTCAATAGATGAGCCTTGTGTTTACAAGTTAATACACGAAGGCAAAGTTGTGTTTCTGGTACTATATGTCGATGAAATACTACTCATTGGTAATGACGTGGGTAAGTTATCTGAGGTTAAGGTCTGGCTGGAAAAGCAATCGATATGAAGGATCTAGGAGAAGCCGCGTACATTCTGGGGATCCAAATCTTTCGAGATAGGAGAAACCAGAACCTGTCACTCTCTCAAGCATCTTATATTGATAAGGTGATGGATCGCTTCTCGATGCAAGACTCCAAGAAGGGTCAAACACCCTTTAGGCATGGAGTTTCACTCTCTAAGGACCAGTCTCCCAAGACTGCACAAGAGATTGAAGACATGTGGAAAATTCCTTACGCCTCTGCCGTAGGAAGCCTCATGTATGCTATGCTTTGCACTAGACCGTACATCCGTTTCGCCGTTGGCGTAGTTAGCCGTTTCCAATCGAACCCTGGACCCGAGCACTGGATTGCTATTAAGCATGTTCTTAAGTATCTTTGAAGAACTAGGAACTTGATGCTTACATACTCAAGTACTGACCTGACTATGACGGGATATACCGACTCCGATTTTCAAGCGGATAAGGATTCCAGGAAATCCACTTCGGGATCTGTGTTCATCCTTAATGGTGGAGCTGTTGTGTGGAGGAGTATTAAGCAATCTTGCATTGCTGACTCCACAATGGAAGCAGAATATGTGGCTGCTTGTGAAGCATCCAAAGAGGCTGTATGGCTTAGAAAATTCCTTAAGTATTTGGAAGTTGTTCCAAACGTTGACGAGCCCATGACCCTTTATTGTGATAATAGTGGGGCTGTCGCTTACTCAAAGGAACCTAGAAGCCATAAGCGCTCTAAGCACATTGAGAGGAAATACCATTTGATTCGAGAGATCGCGCAACGCGGAGACGTGGAGGTGAAGTAGATCTTTGGCAGATCCATTCACCAAGGCCCTAGCGAACATGGTCTTCGACCAACTTCGAGAGGGATTAGGCATGTAGGACTACTCACATCTTCTTTGAGTCAAGTGGGAGTTTGTTGTCAATGGTGCCCACAAGAAGAGTAGTAGTGTCTATTTATGTACATTTGATGTCATATAGTCTTACGAAGACTCTTGCTTGTAATTGCCTATTCATTCATTAATAAAGTTGAAACGTTCATTCATTCTTTCTTTGTTTGAAGCTTTATGATAAAACCTTAGTCTTTTAGTCCATAAACAAACTTAACAACTTACGAAGAGACAAATGTAGATTTGCATGAACAAACTCTTCGTAGTTTGCTTAAAACGATATATTCGCAATCTTAGGGTCAAAGGACTATTTACCTCAGTATGATTGTTAGAAGAATATATGATGTCTGGTTATGAGGCATTGAGAGTTGGGGACTCTATAGTTCTTCTAGGTATCTTCCGAAGGTACTGAATTGACCAGTGCACTTCTAGAGACAATATAAGAACAAACCATTTAACCTCTTATGTCTCGAAGTCACTATGTATGAATTGCATCATGTTGTCAATGGTGCCCACAAGAAGAGTAGTAGTGTCTATTTGTGTACATTTGATGTAATATAGTCTTACGAAGACTCTTGCTTGTAATTGCTTATTCTTTAATAAAAAGTTGAAACGTTCATTCAATCTTCCTTGTCTGAAGCTTTATGATAAAACCTTAGTCTTTTAGTCCATAAACAAACTAAACAACTTACGAAGAGACAAATGTAGATTTGCATGAACAAACTCTTCGTAGTTTGCTTAAAACGATATATTCGCAATCTTAGGGTCAAAGGACTATTGACCTCAGTATGATTGTTAGAAGAATCTATGATGTCTGGTTATGAGGCATTGAGAGTTGGGGACTCTATAGTTCTTCTAGGTATCTTCCGAAGGTACTGAATTGACCAGTGCACTTCTAGAGACAATATAAGAACAAACCATTTAACCTCTTATGTCTCGAAGTCACTATGTATGAATTGCATCATGCTTACCTTAATCCTGAAATGAGACATGCTATTTCACACCTTAGTATTCTCATTTGGGAAAGTCAAAGTTCGGACTCACTATGTGATTCCGAACGAGGCCTATTGGTGAAGTACTAAGTTGTGAGTCTGTCATGAGTAACTTTGTGAAGTTCTCATAGATATGGAATTCATGTACAAGATTGCTGAAATGCAATGTATGTCACCTCATGCTTTGTTCCTTGGAGGTTGAATAAATGAACTGGCCAGTGTCCAAATTGAGTCCTGACTCTTTTGGATGAAACAATGTGACTTGTTAGCTCCTCGTCAATACATTGTTTCTAACTTATTCACAAGCGACAAAGGAGTTGAGGAAATAACAGCTAGAAGGGTAAAATGGTAATTTAGTAAATCCCAACTAGCTGATGACATTCATGAACGGTAAACATAGATAATATTCAGTGGATCCGCTCATCATAATTAGGTCGAATTCTTGAGTAGAAAACAAATTCATTTGAACCGAGAGATTTTCAGTGCCAGCTCTTTAGTGGAGTCAGTTGGCATTAAGCTAAACTTGGAAAAGGTTTGTGAACTTTTGAGTCCAAGTTTTTAGCTCAAGCTTTGTTCATTTGGGTCCATGAGGTCACTGTCACGAATCACATCGATAGGAATAGTTAAACTGGAAGCTAAGTCAAAACAAGAACGAAAATAGTCAAAAGGGTATTTTTGTCTTTTGAGACATATGATGAAATGAATGTCAATAAATTTTTTGACAAGTTCATTTGATGACTTAATGTCACTCGGCCATAACTTGATTATTGGGCCTTGTGAATTAATTTCGTTTCATAAGAATTTTATTGAAAATTCTTAATGGGCTTTTCTCATGTTGTCATGAACAAATGAAGAAGCTTCTAGAAGCTCCTTTTAGATGAGAATAGGCGCCCATAATACCCAAGAGGAAAGAGAGATTATTTTGTGCATAAATGTATCAAGATACTTGCCAAAAGAAAAAGAGGAAACAAATTTGCATATGAGATGCATAGGGGAATCGGCCAAGAGAGTAATGGGCAAGGCAAGGAACAAAAAAGGAAACAAATCCAAGCCTCTAGGAGGCAGCCTTGGGCGCCCAACATGGAATGGGAAATAAGGGATTTTTGCTCATGAATATGTGATATTCTATAGAAGAGGAAAGTACCTTATTGAAGGTAAAACCTCTCCTATAAATAGGAGCCCCATTCCTCACATTTCATCCCATACAAGTTTAAGAGATTTGAGAGACTCTCTCTCTAGAACTTTGGCCGAAAATCCTCTCTCTCTCTCTCTAGTTTATTTTCGATTTTTTCTTGTCTTGGCACCTAGGTCCTCACTCGACCTAGTGTTTAGCTCTGCGACTTCAAGACTTGTTCTTAAGTCGTAGTGTTTAAAAGTGCCCACTCACTGATTCCTTCTTTTCGAGTGATTTAGTGATAGAAACTTTCGTGGTTGCTCGAGGTGCCGAGGAAAGAAAGAGAGACGTGCTGCGAGGGGAGACGAGCGTTGCGAACTTTCCAAAAGCTTCTTCAAAGTTCAAGCTTCAAGAAAGGTTAGTAAACTCTTAGCTCATATTGATTTTTAATTACATGTACTTGCTTCTTTGTCTAGGTTAGTAAAAACTGTTTTACTTGAAAAGAAGTATTTTTAAAATTTCGCCGCTTCCCGAAGCGTTTAATCTTTTTCTTAAACCCTAGATTGATTCCAACACATCATGCTTACCTTAATCCTGAAATGAGACATGCCATTTCACACCTTAGTATTCTCATTTGAGAAAGTCAATGTTCGGACTCACTATGTGATTCCGAACAAGGCCTATTGGTGAAGTACTAAGTTGTGAGTCTGTCATGAGTAACTTTGTGAAGTTCTCATAGATATGGAATTCATGTACAAGATTGCTGAAATGCAATGTATGTCACCTCATGCTTTGTTCCTTGGAGGTTGAATAAATGAACTGGCCAGTGTCCAAATTGAGTCCTGACTCTTTTGGATGAAACAATGTGACTTGTTAGCTCCTCGTCAATACATTGTTTCTAACTTATTCACAAGCGACAAAGGAGTTGAGGAAATAACAGCTAGAAGGGTAAAATGGTAATTTAGTAAATCCCAACTAGCTGATGACATTCATGAACGGTAAACATAGATAATATTCAGTGGATCCGCTCATCATAATTAGGTCGAATTCTTGAGTAGAAAACAAATTCATTTGAACCGAGAGATTTTCAGTGCCAGCTCTTTAGTGGAGTCAGTTGGCATTAAGCTAAACTTGGAAAAGGTTTGTGAACTTTTGAGTCCAAGTTTTTAGCTCAAGCTTTGTTCATTTGGGTCCATGAGGTCACTGTCACGAATCACATCGATAGGAATAGTTAAACTGGAAGCTAAGTCAAAACAAGAACGAAAATAGTCAAAAGGGTATTTTTGTCTTTTGAGACATATGATGAAATGAATGTCAATAAATTTTTTGACAAGTTCATTTGATGACTTAATGTCACTCGGCCATAACTTGATTATTGGGCCTTGTGAATTAATTTCGTTTCATAAGAATTTTATTGAAAATTCTTAATGGGCTTTTCTCATGTTGTCATGAACAAATGAAGAAGCTTCTAGAAGCTCCTTTTAGATGAGAATAGGCGCCCATAATACCCAAGAGGAAAGAGAGATTATTTTGTGCATAAATGTATCAAGATACTTGCCAAAAGAAAAAGAGGAAACAAATTTGCATATGAGATGCATAGGGGAATCGGCCAAGAGAGTAATGGGCAAGGCAAGGAACAAAAAAGGAAACAAATCCAAGCCTCTAGGAGGCAGCCTTGGGCGCCCAACATGGAATGGGAAATAAGGGATTTTTGCTCATGAATATGTGATATTCTATAGAAGAGGAAAGTACCTTATTGAAGGTAAAACCTCTCCTATAAATAGGAGCCCCATTCCTCACATTTCATCCCATACAAGTTTAAGAGATTTGAGAGACTCTCTCTCTAGAACTTTGGCCGAAAATCCTCTCTCTCTCTCTCTAGTTTATTTTCGATTTTTTCTTGTCTTGGCACCTAGGTCCTCACTCGACCTAGTGTTTAGCTCTGCGACTTCAAGACTTGTTCTTAAGTCGTAGTGTTTAAAAGTGCCCACTCACTGATTCCTTCTTTTCGAGTGATTTAGTGATAGAAACTTTCGTGGTTGCTCGAGGTGCCGAGGAAAGAAAGAGAGACGTGCTGCGAGGGGAGACGAGCGTTGCGAACTTTCCAAAAGCTTCTTCAAAGTTCAAGCTTCAAGAAAGGTTAGTAAACTCTTAGCTCATATTGATTTTTAATTACATGTACTTGCTTCTTTGTCTAGGTTAGTAAAAACTGTTTTACTTGAAAAGAAGTATTTTTAAAATTCCGCCGCTTCCCGAAGCGTTTAATCTTTTTCTTAAACCCTAGATTGATTCCAACACATCATGCTTACCTTAATCCTGAAATGAGACATGCCATTTCACACCTTAGTATTCTCATTTGAGAAAGTCAATGTTCGGACTCACTATGTGATTCCGAACAAGGCCTATTGGTGAAGTACTAAGTTGTGAGTCTGTCATGAGTAACTTTGTGAAGTTCTTATAGATATGAGTAACTTTGTGAAGTTCTTATAGATATGGAATTCATGTACAAGATTGCTGAAATGCAATGTATGTCACCTCATGCTTTGTTCCTTGGAGTGTGAATAAATGAACTGGCCAGTGTCCAAATTGAGTCCTGACTCTTTTGGATGAAACAATGTGACTTGTTACCTCCTCGTCAATACATTGTTTCTAACTTATTCACAAGCGACAAAGGAGTTGAGGAAATAACAGCTAGAAGGGTAAAATGGTAATTTAGTAAATCCCGACTAGCTTATGACATTCATGAAGAGTAAACATAGATAATATTCAGTGGATCCGCTCATCATAATTAGGTCGAATTCTTGAGTAGAAAACAAATTCATTTGAACCGAGAGATTTTCAGTGTCAGCTCTTTAGTGGAGTCAGTTGGCATTAAGCTAAACTTGGAAAAGGTTTGTGAACTTTTGAGTCCAAGTGTTTAGCTCAAGCTTTGTTCATTTGGGTCCATGAGGTCACTGTCACGAATCACATCGATAGGAATAGTTAAACTGGAAGCTAAGTCAAAACAAGAACGAAAATAGTCAAAAGGGTATTTTTGTCTTTTGAGACATATGATGAAATGAATGTCAATAAATTTTTTGACAAGTTCATTTGATGACTTAATGTCACTCGGCCATAACTTGATTATTGGGCCTTGTGAATTAATTTCATTTCATAAGAATTTTATTCAAAATTCTTAATGGGCTTTTCTCATGTTGTCATGAACAAATGAAGAAGCTTCTAGAAGCTCCTTCTAGATGAGAATAGGCGCCCATAATAACCAAGGAAAGAGAAAATATTTTGTGCATAAATGTATCAAGATACTTGCCAAAAAAAAAAGAGGAAACAAATTTCCTATGCTTGCCATAAGGAAATTCGGCCAAAACAAGCCAAGAGAAAGTCAAAGGCATGAAATAAAAGAGGAAACTAATCCCTTGTGGATGTGCATGAGGTGGACGCCTATGTTGATAGGAATGGTAATAAAAGATTGCTCATAAAGGCTTGGAAAATAAGAGGAAACTACTTCTTTCCAAGGCCAACCCTTCTCCTATAAATAGGACCCTCATTCCTCTCATTCTATTCATTCAACATAAGTTAGAGATTGAGAGACTCTCTCTCTAGAACTTTGGCCGAAAATCCTCTCTCTTGTCTTGGCACCTAGGTCCTCACTCGACCTAGTGTTTAGCTCTGCGACTTCGAGACTCGTTCTTAAGTCGTAGTGTTTAAAAGTGCCCACTCACTGATTCCTTCTTTTCGAGTGATTTAGTGATAGAAACTTTCGTGGTTGCTCGAGGTGCCGAGGAAAGAAAGAGAGACGTGCTGCGAGGGGAGACGAGCGTTGCAAACTTTCCAAAAGCTTCTTCAAAGTTCAAGCTTCAAGAAATGTTAGTAAACTTCTAGCTCATATTAGTTTTTAATTACATGTACTTGCTCTTTGTCTAGGTTAGTAAAAACTGTTTTTACTTGTAAAGAAATTTTTTAAAATTCCGCCGCTTCCCGAAGCGTTTAATCTTTTTCTTAAACCCTAGATCAATTCCAACAAATAGGTGTATTGACATCTTGGCTAAGCATTAATGATGTGTTATTTACTTATAAATGGAGATTTTTTGCGTCCTTCTCTTGAGGGAGTAGATTATCATTTTGTTTATAACACCTTTAGATTTTATCAAATGTTAAAAACTTAAATCTTAAACCAAAGACTAATCATAAACTTGTTTCAACTCTTATAGGCAAAATGTCTCTCAACCCTCTCTCAATCATTCTTTCCTCGAATAAACTCGAAGGCAAAAATTACGTCGATTGGAAACATAAACTCGACATAGTCCTTACTGTCGACAAGCACAAATGGCTTCTCACCACCTCCGGTCCTCAAACGAGTGATGATTCGACACAAGAGAAAAAAGACGCCCTGGCGGCCTGGCTCCGATCCGATGAGATTGCGAGGTGCTATATTTTAGCATCAATAAACAATGTGTTGCAACAACAACATCGTGACATCGAGACTGCCGCCGATGTGCTCTACAATCTCCATGAGATGTTTGGAGGGCAAGGACGTCAAGCTAGGTAACAAGCGGTCCGACAGTTTATGAACTGTCGCATGAAGGCTGGAACTCCCGTTAGAGATCATATGATGCTGATCGTTAGCTATCTAAACGAAATGGAGATCCTTGGATCTGAGATTGATGGGGAGACTATAATAGACATGATCTTGGAAACTCTCCCCGAGTCTTTTGATACCTTCAAGCTGAATTACTGTATGAACAAGCTACAGTACACTTTTACCGAGCTTATGAAGGAGCTTCACACCGTTGAGGGACTCACTAAGAAAAAGAGGTGATATGATCCTTACCAACAAATGTGATAAGACCCAATAACAATGATTGGAAAAAGACCCCAAGATCTGCAAAGGACTAGAATGTTGAGACTTGACCCAATATCTAGAGAGATAAGAACCAAGCCTACAATATATATGACGCCACACCAAGATACTCAAGATGATCACTTAAGAATCAAGATGATAAGTCAAGTTGCTGAACGCCACAAGAAAACTTGATAAGTTCAAAAAGTCTTTTCAAGAACAAGAAAGACACAAACTCACATATATTTCATTCAAAGGGGAATTGTCCTGATTACATTCTCCTAAACACTTATTTATAGCCTTGGAGAGGCTTTACAATCAGCCAAAAACGTTTTGCTCCAACAGCTCTAAAAACAACATTTAAGACACTAGTAATAAAAGCTGAAATCAAAATGCAAATAACTCTCAGCCCTTATAACATTGAAACTGAAAGTTTTGACATAAAAACACACAAAACAACACACTAAATGGGTATAAACACCCCAAATTCGTCCAACTATTCTGAGTGGTTACAAAAGTAACTCCCAAAAGAGTGAACAGCCTTATTTATTGTTAGAAATGTGGATCCAATGCCTAAAAACGACCTAGGCATTCTGATTACTCTTGTAGAACCTTAATCATTCTAATTAGGCTCCCTTGCTTTAGATTTGCCTCAACTTTGGGCCCAAATGAGCTAACTTGTTGAATCAGCCCATTTAGAGCCTCTTTGAATTGTTTGGCCTTAAACCTTGTGAGAGGCCCACTAGGCAAACTTAATGGATCACTTGAAAGTTTTCTTTTAGTCATCTCAGGTCCACTTGTATCCATTTGAACTCCTTGATCACTTGCATCCACTTTAGCTCCTCGATTCTCATCATTCTCCCCCTCTTGACAGCGATTTGTCCTCAAATCATCACCTACATCAAAATATGATAGATCAGAAACATTAAAGCTTGCACTAACACCATACTCACCAGATAAGTCAAGCTTGTAGGCATTGTCATTGATGCGCTCCAAAACCTGGAATGGTCCGTCACCCCTTGGAAGTAATTTGGAACGCCTTTGCTCAGGGAATCGCTCCTTTCTCATGTGCAACCAAACCCAGTCCCCTGGCTCAAAAATCACTTTCTTGCGGCTCTTGTTGGCATTCTTTGCGTATTGCTCAGTCCGTCGCTCTATGTTTTGCCTTGTCTTCTCATGAATCTGTTTCACAAGATCTGCCTTCTTTTTCCCATCCAAGTTAACTTGCTCACCAATAGGTAAAGGAATCAAATCCAAAGGTGTTATTGGATTAAAACCATAAACAATTTCAAAAGGAGAGAACTTAGTTGCAGAGTGAACACTACGATTATATGCAAATTCAACATGTGGCAAACAATCTTCCCAAGCTTTCAGGTTCTTTTGAATGATAGAACGCAACAAAGTGGATAATGATCTATTTACCACTTCAGTTTGCCCATCGGTTTGTGGATGACAAGTAGTAGAAAACAATAGTTTTGTTCCCAGCTTTCCCCACAACGTTTTCCAAAAATAGCTCAAGAATCTCGCATCTCTATCAGAAACAATTGTGCGAGGCATGCCATGCAACCTAACAATCTCTTTGAAAAACAGGTCAGCAATGTTTGATGCGTTATCAGTTTTGTGACATGCAATAAAATGTGCCATTTTAGAAAATCGATCAACGACCACAAAAACAGAATCTCTCCCCCTCTTAGTCCTTGGTAATCCCAAAACGAAGTCCATTGAAATATCAACCCAAGGTGCACTAGGAATCGGAAGTGGTGTATACAAACCATGTGGTTATTGTTTAGACTTCGCCTGTTTACAAGTTATGCATCGCTCACAAATCTTTTCAACATCTCGTTTCATATGGGGCCAATAGAAATGTTCATGCAACATACCCAATGTCTTAGCTACCCCAAAATGACCCATCAAACCACCAGAATGTGCTTCTCTAACAAGTAGTTCACGTAATGAAGAATGAGGAATGCATAATTTATTTTCACGAAATAGAAAACCATCATGAATAAAAAATTTGCCATTCGCCCCATTAGAACAACATTCAAAGGCTGCCCCAAAATCAGAATCAGAAGCATACAATTCCTTAATGTACTCAAATCCAAGCAACTTAGAATCTAGAGTAGAGAGTAGAACGTACCTGCGAGATAATGCATCTGCCACAACATTCTCCTTACCTTGCTTATATTTGATCACATACGGAAATGTTTCAATGAACTCCACCCATTTCGCATGTCGTCTATTCAATTTGTGTTGGCCCTTCAAATGCTTCAACGACTCATGATCCGTATGTATCACAAATTCTTTAGGCCAAAGATAGTGCTGCCAATTTTCCAAAGTCCTCACCAATGCATATAATTCCTTATCATAAGTAGGATAGTTCAGGGCTGCCCCACTCAACTTTTCACTAAAATACGCAATTGGTCTTCCTTCTTGCATCAAAACTCCACCAATTCCTAAACCTGAAGCATCACACTCAATTTCAAACGTTTTAGTGAAGTTAGGCAAAATAAGCAAAGGAGCATTAGTTAATTTTTTCTTGATCAGTCTGAATGCCTTTTCTTGCTCAGCTCCCCATTTAAATGGGATGTTCTTCTTGATGACTTCGGTTAGCGGCGCTGCAAGGCTACTAAAGTCTCGAACAAATCGTCGATAAAAACTAGCCAAACCATGAAAACTTCTTACCTGACTTACCGAAGTAGGCGTTGGCCAATCGTGAATTGCCTTCACCTTTTCCTCATCAACTTCAATCCCTTTAGCACTTACAACAAAACCAAGAAACACAAGCTTATCCGTGCAAAATGTACATTTCTTAAGATTTCCAAATAAGCTTTCTTTCCTCAAAACTTCTAAAACCAATTTTAGATGTGCAACATGATCCTCAAGGTTTTTACTATAAATCAGAATATCATCAAAGTAGACAACAACAAAATGTCCAAGGAAAGTACGTAAAACATGGTTCATAAGTCTCATGAATGTACTCGGGGCATTGGTTAACCCAAAAGGCATAACTAACCATTCATACAATCCATATTTTGTCTTAAATGCAGTTTTCCACTCATCTCCTTCTTTCATTCTAATCTGATGATATCCACTCTTAAGATCAATTTTAGAAAACACACACGATCCATGCAATTCATCCAGCATATCATCTAAACGAGGAATAGGATGTCGATACTTTACCGTGATGTTGTTGATGGCTCGACAATCAACACACATTCTCCATGTCCCATCCTTCTTCGGCACTAGAATCACCGGAACAGCACACGGACTCATGCTTTCTCTCACATGTCCCTTCTCCACTAGCTCGCTGACTTGCCGCTCAAGTTCCTTAGTCTCCTCCGGATTACTTCTATAGGCTGGTCGATTTGGAATTGTGGAGCCAGGAACAAAGTCGATTTGATGTTCGATCCCTCGAATAGGAGGTAAACCAGGAGGTACCTCTTCCGGAAACACATCTACAAATCCTGCAAAAGAGAGAAAACGTTGCTCGGCAGAGATCCGGCAAGATCATCAGTACATAAAAAGGCCTCCTTGTACATGAGTACTATAAGGGGCTGATGGGTGAATAATGCCCTCTTGATCTCACTTTTTTTTGCCATGAGACTAACTTTTTCACTCATGTTTCTCTCTTTCTTTTCAAATTCCTTTTTTTCATCTTTTTCTCTTTCTTTTTCTTTTTCCCTTTCTCTTTCTTTTTCTTTTTCTTTTTCTTTTTCTTTTTCTTTTTCTCTTTTTGTTTGTAATTTCAATTGATCAGCAAGAACTTGATTGGGACTTAATGGTACAAGTGTAACAGGTTGCTCTTTAAGAGTAAAAGAGTACCGATTGGTGAAACCATCATGTGAGACCCTCCTATCAAATTGCCATGGCCTCCCCAAAAGCATGTGACAAGCTTCCATCGGTACCACATCACAAAGAACCTGATCTTCATACTTGCCAATCGAAAATGCCACAAGAACTTGTTTTGTCACCTTGATGTTTCCACTATCATTAAGCCATTGAAGACGGTAGGGTCGTGGATGCTTCAAGGTAGGCAGCGCCAATTTCTCGACAAGTTCAATGCTCGCGACATTCGTGCAACTCCCTCCATCAATAATCACACTACACACCTTCTGGTTCACGAAGCATCGAGTATGAAACAAATTCTCGCGCTGATTATTTTCTTCTTTCTTCACTTGTGCACTAAGAGCTCTCCTCGCCACTAATAGTTCTCCATCGACTGGGTATTCACCATCGCTGCAATCCTCAAGCGGTGGAATGTCCTCATCTACTTCATCTTCCTCATCCTCCGACTCAAGCTGCCCTTGTGCGTTTATCACCATAACCCTCTTGTTTGGGCACTCGCTGGCTATATGTCCTGAACCTCTACATTTGAAACACTTTATATCACGTGTTTTAGTAGAATTAGCCTCTTTGTTACCTTGTGTAGCCCCTGGTTGTTGTTTGACGTTTGTCGGAGTGTCACTGGGCCAAGGGGCCTTCAAAACGTCCCTTGATCGCCTATAAATATGAGGCTCGACCCCTCGAGACAAGTAATCCGAAATTGAGTACCGAAACGCTGCTGAACTCGTAACTCACTCATTTCTCTCAAGCTTCGATTCTCTAAACACCTAACCTCTTTTACCCACCTCAATCCTACTAATGTTAAGCGTCGGAGAGGTAAACAGAGGTACCCCCTCTATTTCCCCTTTGTAGTTCACATACTCTTTCCTGCTTTTCAAGTTTTAAGACGAGGCAAGCATCATCGACAACTAAGGAATGACTTGGGATACCAAGTCCGACACGCTCGAGCCAAAGCGAGATCACTTGGTCCGGCCTTGGGTCTAACCGCTTTAGGCTCCTAAATAGTTGTCTGAAAACGAGCGACAACATTTCGGCGCTAGAAGGAGGGGACCTCCCGACCTTGTGGACGCTCTCCCTTCCAAGACCTTTTCTTGAAATCTTCACGACTCTCGAAAGATGAGTCAAATTCCTACTACTTCTGCAGGCACTCAGATGACGGGCTTGAGATACGGCCTCAGAAACCTTGCGCATCGTCTAGGAGGGAAGCCTCGTCAAAACGAGAGCCAGCCCTAAGACCCAGCAAATGACCCCGAGGCCGCGCTCCGAGAGGACACGGCTCGAAGGCTCGCCGAGCTCCTAGACCGCACCAACGTCGATGGCACGCTTATCGCGGACCTTCTCGGCTATGATGTCGAAGATAACACCGCCCAAGGCGACTCCGACCCCGACTATGAGGGGGAGTCAAGGACCGAAGAGGCAATACCCAGCCTCGTCCAATCCCGGTCCAAGAGGACAAATGACGCTCCGGCCGGACCGTCCCATACGGCGCTACAATATGAACGGTCCCACTCTCGGGGGTTTGCCCCCTTGGTTTCAAGAGGCGGCCGGACACGGCCCCTCGCCGGGGAGAGGACCGCCCTCGGGGACGATGGGGCCGACAACCGAAGCGCCCGTCGGACGATCCGGCAAAGGGCAACTTCGCCTCGCCAAGCGCCAAGCGGAGACCTAAGGGAGCGTCTGACGGCGCAGAGAAAGTCTCGAGGGGAGGATCTCCGCCAAAGGCTCAACTCCCGAAGGGATGTACTCCCCGCCACCACTCTTGGCCGACCTCAGGCCAACGCCGAGGATCAAGCGTCCAATGAGCATCAACAGGTGACTCCCGCAGCCCCGGCAGTCAGCCCAGCAAACGTGCTTGACATGGTGACGATGATCCAAAGCCTCCAAAATCAGATCGTCGAGATGAGGGAGTCAAGAAGGCAGAGGCCCTATGGAGGGATCGAGGAGTCGTACTCTACCTTCGCCGCGCAGATCCTCACGCAGCCATGCGTGGGGAATTTCAAACTACCATCCATCCCTCCGTACGACGGACGGACCCGAACTTCCACATCCAGCATTACGAGACAGATGATGATGCAGGGACAGTCGGACGCCTCCTTGTGTCAAGCCTTTAGCCTGACCCTCACTGGGTCAGGATTCGAATGGTTCCGGAGCCTAAGACCGGGGAGCATCCCATCCTTCCGGGCTTTGCGAGAGGCCTTCCTTGCTCGGTTCGCCAATCTCGTGGCACAAAAGAAGTCGAAAACCTACCTCTTGTCTATCCGGCTGGGAAGAGACGAGACCTTGAGGCAGTACCTAGCTCGCTTCACCGAAGAATCCAACAAGGTCGAAGGATTCGACGACAAGGATGCCATCACGGCGATCACAGAGGGGGCTCGCACAAGCGACTTCCTCAAGTCTATTGTTGGAAAGGTCCCACGAGACATAGCAGAGCTGATGTCGAGAGCCCGCACTTACATGGGGATCGAGGACTACCTAGATGGCCGAGATAGCCGGAAGGCAGGGGGCTAGGGCAGTCGCCGTCGCAATGATCAGGATGGGGATCGTCCCGACCCTCGAAAGAGGAGGAACAAGGGAGGCCAGGCCCCTAACGGTCGCTCCCTCCCTGGGCCAAGACCCTCGCATGTCGATAGCTTCCGGAAATTTTCGGCATTCACCCCTCTGAACATTCCGCAAGAGCGGATCCTGGCTCTGCACCGCGACAAGCTAGGAAGCCCCGCTCCTCTCACGAAGGATCCCGCGAAGCGGGATCGAAGTAAATTCTGTGAATACCACCAAGACCACAGACACTTGACGTCCGAATGCTACCAGCTCAAACGTCAGATCGAAGCCCTTATCCAAGACGGGAAGCTGAAGGAATACGTCCTCAAAACGATCGGGACGGCCGCGGCAAGCAAAGAACGCCCGCAGCAGGAAAGGAAAGGTCCGGCGATGGTAACCGTCACTGATCGGACGATGAACGAAGAACCGGAGAGCTCGCAAATGCACGTTGTGGGCTCAATCATGGGCGGACCAGAGTTCAGGGACTCGACCACACAAAGAAAGAAGTATGTGCGGGAAGTTTCCCAAAGGAAAATAGCACACCATATCAACCACACGTATGAGGCTCCGCCTCCGACCCCGTTCGAGTCCATGTTCTTCACCAACCAGGAGGCGGTGCGGGTGCTCCACCCGCACAATGACGCGATAGTCGTCTCGGCCCCGGTCGCTAACAATCTTGTCCGAAGGATCCTAATCGACAACGGCAGCTCTGCCGACATCATCTTCAAATCGGCTTTGGATAGGATGAAGCTGACCGGACTGAGACCGACCCCGATCTCGACCCCACTCTGCGGCTTCTCCGGGGAGAGGGTCATGACGGAGGGCACCATCGACCTCCCGGTTTCCTTCGGGACACCTGGGGGATCGAGGTCACCCACATCGAGTCATTCCTGATTGTGGACCAGCTGTCAACGTACAACATCATCATATGACGTCCGACTCTCCATCGGCTGAAGGCCATAACTTCCACCTACCACCTGATGATGAAATTCCCAACCGAGAAGGGAATCGCCATAATGTTGGGAGACCAATCAATGGCAAGAATGTGCTACATCCAAGGTGTGGATGGAAATGGGAAGGGGAAGATGGTGAGCACCGTCTTCCAACTCGGAGACAAATTCCCGTGCAAGATCGAGGAAGGAGGCACCTTCGAGGAATCGGACCAAAAGGACGATGTCGTTCCCGTCGTGCTGGACGATGCCAAGCCTGACCAAGTAGTCAAGGTAGGCCCCCAGCTCCCGTCCGAGATCCAACTCCAACGTGTAGCCTTCCTCCGTGAGTTCCAAGACGTCTTCGCGTGGACACACGCCGACATGCCGGGAATCGACCCCGAGATAATGGTCCACCGCCTCAATGACGACAAAAGGGTGACCGAACGCGTCCAACCGAGACGGGCTTTCAGCGGAGAGAGATACCAGGCCATAGGTGAAGAAGTCGACAAGCTTGTCGCCGCCAACTTCATTAGGGAGGCGGAACACCCCAAGTGGGTGTCCAATGTCGTCATGGTAAAGAAGCCAAACGGGAAGTGGCGGATCTGCATCGATTACAAAGATCTCAACAAGGCCTGCCCGAAGGACAGCTTTCCTCTCCCAAGAATCGAGCAACTCTTGGATGCCACAGCGGGCCATGAACTGCTAAGCTTCATGGACGCCTATTCGGGATACAATCAGATCCGCATGCACGAACCGGATCAGATCAAGACCACCTTCGTTACGAACCGTGGACTCTACTGCTACAAGGTCATGCCTTTTGGCCTAAAAAACGCGGGTGCGGCGTATCAAAGGTTGGTAAATCGAATGTTCGCCAACCAAATTGGCAAGACAATGGAGGTCTACGTGGACGACATGTTAGTCAAAAGTCTCAAAGCCCACGACCACGTTCGAGACCTCAAGGAGATGTTCGCAATCCTGCGGCGTTACAAGATGAAGCTCAATCCCAACAAGTGCGCTTTCGGGGTTGAGTCTGGAAAGTTCCTGGGCTGCATGGTGAGCCGCCGTGGGATCGAAGCTAATCCCGAGAAAATCAAGGCGATCTTGGATATGAGGTTGCCGCAAAGAGTTAAAGAAGTGCAGAGTTTGACGGGAAGAATCGCCGCCCTGACGCGATTCGTTTCCAAGGCCACCGACAGGTGCCAGCCATTCTTTAAAGCATTAAAAAAAACCGACGGGTTCGTGTGGACGAAGGAGTGAGAGGAGGCATTCCGTGAAATGAAGGCCTACTTCAGCTCCCCTCCGTTCCTTGCAAAGCCGAAAGACGGCGAGACCTTGTATGTCTACCTCGCGGTTTCCAATAGGGCCGTGAGCGCGGTTCTAGTACGCGAGATAAACAAGGTCCAATGGTCGGTTTATTACGTTAGCAAGGCACTCCTCAACGCCGAGACTCGATACCCGGAAATCGAGAGATTGTCCCTCGCCCTCGTCATGAGCGCGAGAAAACTGCGCCCTTTGATACGAACCTCGGCCGACTAAGCTCCGAGACCCGATACCCCAATAGCACAGCGACGGATCGTCTACAATTTAGGAACGATGGTGGATCGAATGACGCCACGGACGGATGTGAATGGCCGTCTGATGAGTCGGGCTCGAACTCCTACACGCACCGCTTTGTAAGAGACTCGAATAGTTCTAAACGAACCAAAGAGAGAATGAAATCCTCACAGGAAGTGTTTAACTCGAAATTCAAATTGTGTGTCTTTCCATTCAGCCTAAAGGCTTAATTTATAGAGTTTACATAGCTCAAATTCGTAGCTTCATGGGCCCCATAACCTAATCAGCCCATTTAGCCTTATTTAAGCAATAATAAACATAAAAACAAGGACCAGCCCAATACAAACCATTCGGGCTTTTAAATAACATGTCTTGGCCCAAATATCATAAACTGAAAATAGAAAAATAGTAATAGTCCGACTAATTCAATTCAGCCCAAATAACGTTCTTCATTGGTGTTTCTTGGCTTCCTTGAATCCTCTCCTTTGCGAGCTCGTCCCCTTCCTCATCTTGGAGCTTGATGATCAGATTGTTAAGCTCCTCCTTGAATCTCCTCGCTCGAGCTCTCGTCACGGGTCCTTCCGGCACTTGGTATTTTGCTTGCGGCTCCTTTTGGGGCATGTCCTCATCATTCCCCTCGTCTTGAAAAGGATTTGCCCTCAAATCATGATCTGCATCAAAAGGAGACAAGTCAGTCACATTGAATGTAGCACTAACATTATACTCACCTGGAAGATCCAATTTGTAGGCATTATCGTTGATCCTGCGAATAACTTGAAAAGGTCCATCGCCACGCGGCTGTAGTTTGGACTTGCGTTGCTCTGGAAAACGCTCCTTGCGCATATGTAACCAGACCCAATCACCAGGTTCGAAAATCACTCTCTTGCGGCCCTTGTTGGCTTGCTGCGCATACTGCTCCGTCCTGCGCTCAATGTTGAGTCGTGCCCTCTCGTGAAGCTGCTTAACAAGCTTTGCTTTCTGTTCACCATCTAAATTCACATGCTCAGACATAGGAATAGGAGATAAATCCAACGGCGTTAGTGGGTTAAAACCATAGACAATCTCAAAGGGTGAGAATTTAGTAGATGAATGAATAGCACGGTTATAAGCAAACTCAACATGTGGTAAACAATCTTCCCAAGTTTTGATATTCTTCTTAATTATTGCTCTCAACAAGGTCGACAAGGTCCTATTAACTACTTCGGTCTGACCATCAGTTTGGGGGTGACAAGTAGTCGAAAACAACAACCTAGTACCCAACTTAGCCCATAAGGTCTTCCAAAAGTAGCTTAAGAATTTGGTATCCCTATCCGAGACAATCGTCCTAGGCATGCCATGCAACCTAACAATCTCCCGAAAGAACAAATCTGCAACATTAGAAGCATCATCGGTTTTGTGACAAGGGATAAAATGTGCCATCTTTGAGAACCTATCAACCACTACAAAAATAGAATCACGACCTCGCTTAGTCCTAGGCAAGCCTAACACAAAATCCATAGATATATCTACCCAAGGTGAGCTAGGAATAGGCAAAGGTGTATACATACCGTGTGATTGAACTTTCGACTTAGCTTTCCTACAGGTGACACAATTACCACAAATCCTCTCTACATCACGCTTCATGCGAGGCCAATAAAAGTGCTCTTGGATCACTCCTAGAGTTTTAGCTATCCCAAAATGTCCCATCAGGCCCCCACCACGAGCTTCCCTAACTAGCAACTCCCGAAGAGAACAACTAGGCACACAAAGTCTACCCAATCTGAACAAAAATCCATCATGCCTAAAGTAATCTCCCGATGCTATCTTTTCACACTTCGTAAATATCTCACTAAACTCTCGGTCTTCTGGATACAACTCTTTGATATGTTCAAAACCAAGCAGTTTAGCATCTAAAGTGGAAAGTAAGACATACCTTCGAGAAAGGGCATCGGCTACCACATTCTCCTTACCTTGTTTGTACTTGATGACATATGGAAACGGCTCGATGAACTCCATCCATTGCGCATGCCGTTTGTTGAGCTTTTGTTGTCCCTTCAAGTACTTCAGTGACTCATGGTCGGTGTGGACCACGAACTCTCTTGGCAAAAGGTAGTGCTGCCAAGTCTCTAAAGCTCGAATCAATGCGTACATCTCCTTGTCGTAAGTGGGGTAATTAAGGGTGGCCCCACTCAATTTTTCGCTAAAATACGCAATCGGCCGTCGATCTTGCATGAGAACTGCTCCGATTCCCACGCCGGATGCATCACACTCGACCTCGAATGGTTTATCGAAGTTAGGTAATGCGAGACAAGGAGGGTTGACTAATTTCCCTTTGATTTCGGTGAACGCCTCCTCTTGTGCTTGCCCCCATGCGAACGCCACATTTTTCTTCATCACCTCCGTGAGCGGGGCAGCGATCGTGCTAAAATCTCTGACAAAGCGCCTATAAAAGCTCGCTAAGCCATGAAAACTTCGTACTTGTGCTGCATTTGTCGGCGTCGGCCACTCCTGAATAGCCTTCACCTTTTCCTCATCTACCTGCACTCGTTTTGAACTTACAACAAAACCCAAGAAAACAACGTGATCGGTGCAAAAGGTGTTCACGTTTGAGTACAATAAAAACCTCACGCAAGTGTAAGACATGATCATCCAGGGTCTTGCTATAAATCAAAATATCATCAAAGTATACCACCACAAATTTACCAATGAACGAACGCAAAACATGATTCATAAGTCGCATAAATGTGCTAGGTGCATTAGTCAAACCAAAAGGCATCACTAACCATTCATACAACCCAAGTTTAGTTTTAAAAGCGGTTTTCCATTCATCCCCCTCTTTCATTCTAATTTGGTGGTACCCACTCTTTAAATCAATTTTAGAGAAAACACACGCACCATGTAATTCGTCTAGCATATCATCCAATCTAGGAATGGGAAATCGATACCTGACCGTGATGTTGTTGATGGCTCGGCAATCCACGCACATCCGCTGGGACCCATCCTTCTTTGGAACCAATAGAACTGGTACGGCGCAAGGGCTCATGCTCTCTCTAATGTACCCCTTTGACAAAAGTTCCTCGACTTGCCGTTGCAACTCCTTCGTTTCCTCAGGGTTGGTTCGGTAGGCCGGTCTGTTTGGAAGCGAGGCTCCGGGTACAAGGTCAATCTGGTGCTCAATCCCCCGAATCGGTGGTAGTCCTGTTGGCATATCTCGAACAACAACGTCCTTGAACTCCTGCAAAAGAGAAACAATGGCAGTAGGTAGAACCTCGCCATGTTGGTCAGTGAATAAGGCAGCCTCCTTGTACACAAGTAAAATCATCGGCTGTTTGGCAAAGAAGGCTTTCCTCACATCACTCTTTCCCGCAAAGAAGTTGTTTTGTTTTCTCTCACCGATTTTGTTTTTCATGACCCCATCTTTTTTTTCACTCCCCACTTCCCTCTCGGGTTTTCTCTCTGGGACTCTCTTTTTTTCTCTTTGTTTTTACCTCATCCCTTGGTTCTTTTCTCTTCTCTAGGGTCCTAAACCTTTCCCTTTCTTGTTGCATCCTCAGTTGATCTTCATGAACTTGCTTTGGAGTAAGGGGTGCAAGGGTGATGGTACGATTCTTGTGCCTGAGGGAGTACTTGTTGGTGTAGCCGTCATGAGTCACCCTCCGGTCGAATTGCCACGGCCGCCCCAAAAGTATATGCCCCGCGTCCATTGGTGCCATGTCACATAGCACCGAGTCCTCATAGCTGCCAATCCGGAAACTGATAAGGACTTGTTTGTAGACACGTACCTCTTCACCATCATTAAACCACTGAAGCTTGTAAGGACGAGGGTGGTTTGTCGTGGAAAGTCCAAGCTTCTTCACTACAGCAACGCTGGCTATGTTCGTACAACTCCCTCCATCGACGATAACACTGAACACCTTCTCACCAATATGGCACCTGGTGTGAAAGATGTTTTCACGCTGCTCCTCATCATCTCGTACAACCTGCGCGTTCATAGTTCGTCGAGAGACCAACACGAGCTCTGCTGGTGCCTCAATTTCCTCGTCTGACTCTTCTCCGGTACCCTCTTGGTCTTCCTCTTCATCGTCGGTAATCATCTCTCCGGTCGGAAGAATCGTCATGCTCCTCTTATTCGGGCATTGATTCGCGAAGTGACCTACTCCCTGGCACTTGAAGCACTTGATATCACGATTTCGCTGAAATGACGTCTCCGGTTTCTTTTGAGCACTGGGACCAGGATTAGATGTGGTTGGGGCCGTGGAAGTGCTTGACTTGGCTACGTCCCCTCGTGGTTTGAAACTGCTCTTCTCGTCTCGGTTGAAGGTCTTCTTCCATGCAGGTTGTTCTGAGAATCGGTTTCCCCGCATGCTACCCCTCGTCTTGAGCTGCTTCTCAATCTTGACGGCCAAGTGAACCAAATCCTCCATCTCGACATAATGCTGCAACTCCACCTTGTCCGCTATGTCAGGGTTCAGCCCGTTGATAAATCTGGCCATGGTAGACTCGCGATCTTCCTCGATATTTGCTCGGATCATGGCAACCTCCATTTCCCGGTAGTACTCCTCAACACTGCGAGTGCCTTGTCGTAGGCGCTGAAGCTTCTGGTAGAGCTCTCGGTAATAGTGGCGAGGCACGAATCTCTTCCTCATGATGGCCTTCATCTCATCCCAAGTCTCTATGGGCTCCTCTCCATCCCGTTGCCTACTCGTCACCAGCTGATCCCACCAAACAATAGCATAATCAGTGAATTCAGCGGCAGCAAGTATTACCTTCTTGCGTTCGGTGTAGTTGTAGCAATTGAACACAAACTGGGCTTTGGTCTCCCATTCAAAGTAGGCGTCCGGGTCACTTTTCCCTTGGAATGTTGGAATCTTCTGCTTGATGCCACCAATTCCTCCGTCTTCTCTGTCCCTTCCTCCATGTCTTCTTTCGAACATTCTCTCGTTTCGTCCTCCTCTCCTATAATCCTCCTCTTCAAAATCATTCTCCATCTCATCTTCTGTCTCCTCCCTAGGCTGTCTTCGTCTTCCTCTGTTGGGAGCTTGTTGGCCTTCCTCCACTCTCTCAACACGTTCTCGTAGCGGCTCCAACTCTTCCCTCATCATCCTCCGCATTTCTCCTATCATGGCTTGCATCATCAGCCTCCGGTCTGGAATTCCCTCATCTGCGTCGCCGTTGTTAGACATGGTTGCTGCAAGAAATTGTTAGTGACAAAAGAAAACCTCACCAAACTCTCCCTCACGTGTTTACACTCAAATAATATCACTCAGCGCTCGTGTTTGATAATGGCGATAGTTATACTCTCTCTGCCTTTTACCACTCACTCAAACTCTCTATAGGCTCGTACCGAACTACTCAGAGACCAGGAAGGTGATGAAAGGAATTCGAAAACAATACACCAAAACGAAACAAACGACACCCAAACGACACGAACAATAAAAACGACACCCCAAATGACACAAACACGAAAGACGACACCACGGAAAGTTATGACCAGGTCTTATATAAGTCCCAAAAAACAATCCCCCCCCCCCCCCCCCCCCCCCCCCCCAAGGTGCGACAATCAGCCCAAAATGACAAATGGCGACAAAAAAATTTCGATAGGATGTAGGATACCTAAAAACGCTCCAAAACACACAAGGAATCTATCAGGAAAATAAAATTTCTTGAGCTCAAAAATACTTTTTTTGAACAAACAAGAAAGACGACACAAACAAGAAAGACGACACCAGGGAAAGTTATGACCAGGGGTCTTAAATGAGTCCTAAAAACAATCCTCCCAAGGTGCGACAATCAGCCCAAAATGTTGACAAATGGGCGAA
Organism: Urtica dioica subsp. dioica; assembly: GCF_054948205.1. NCBI lineage: Eukaryota > Viridiplantae > Streptophyta > Magnoliopsida > Rosales > Urticaceae > Urtica > Urtica dioica. The sequence continues at coordinate 2,900,605 of NC_142764.1, read as the reverse complement.
AAATTTCGATAGGATGTAGGGTACCTTAAAACGCTCCAAAACACACAGGGACTCTATCAGCGAAATAAAATTTCTTGAGGTCAAAAATAATTTTTTTTTCGGATCTTTCTTTTTTTTTTTTTTTTTTTTTTGATATCCTGGAGATAAATACTAACCGGATTTAAATGTGAAAAATAAAAAAAATAAAAACATAAAAAAATAAAAACGGTAAGAGATAAGGAAATGATTCTGGAATTAAAGAAAATAAAAGCAAATCAGGGAAACTAGGAAATAAAGATACTTCCGAAATTAGGTGCCAAAAAAAAAATCGGAAACTGAATAAAATTGACTTCCTAAAAATAGTCTCTGGTAATTAACAAGAAATATTATGATCTCCACGGATTCTTTTTCTTTTTTTTCGGATCTTTTCTTTCTTTTTTTTCTTTTTTTTTTTGACGCTCAAGAACACAGACCTAACCCACAAGGAACACAGACCTAACCCACAAGGAACACAGACCTAACACGAAGATAACAAACACAGACTCAACACAACAATTACGTACGTACGGAATGAACACAACACAAAGATGAACGAAGGAAAAACAAAGAAAACGAAACAAAGCATAAGCAGACCTAAAAGTAGAGACTAGCTCTGATACCACTTGATACGAACCTCGGCCGACTAAGCTCCGAGACCCGATACCCCAATAGCACAGCGACGGATCGTCTACAATTTAGGAACGAAGGTCGATCGAATGACGCCACGGACGGATGCGAATAGCCGTCTGATGAGTCGGTCTCGAACTCTTACACGCACCGCTTTGTAAGAAACCCGAGTAGTTCTAAACGAACCAAAGAGAGAATGAAATCCTCACAGAAAGTGTTTAACTCGAAAATCCAAATTGTGTGTCTTCCATTCAGCCTAAAGGCTTAATTTATACAGTTTACAAAGGACAAATTCGTAGCTCCATGGGCCCCATAACCTAATAAGCCCATTTAGCTTTATTTAAGTACTAATAAACATAAAACAAAGGACCAGCCCAATACAAACACATATGGGCTTTTTAAATAACATGTCTTGGCCCAAATAACACAAACTGAAATAGCAAAATAGGAATAGTCCGTCTAATTCAATTCAGCCCAAATAACATTCTTCATTGGTGTTTCTTGGCTTCCTTGAATCCTCTCCTTTGCGAGCTTGTCCCCTTCTTCATCTTGGAGCTTGATGATCAGATTGTTAAGCTCCTCCTTGAATCTCCTCGCTCGAGCCCTCGTCACGGGTCCTTCCGGCACTTGGTATTTTGCTTGCGGCTCCTTTTGGGGCATGTCCTCATCAGCTAGACATAGTAAACCGGGGGTCGTAAGACACGCATTAGCCGGATTACGCGAATCGATTACGCTAAGCATAGTAAATCGAGAAAATAAGGCGCATAATAAACCGGGAAAAGTTTTAACAGAAACAAACAATGATGCGGAAACAACCCAACGAAAGGAAAAGAGAATACGACAAATATCCGTAAGGAAAATAAGACAAGCGCTAAACAAATGGGCGGGAAATCAAAACAAAACCAACTACTCCGAACCAAAGTCGATCTGCTCCTCATCAATCTCGAGCGGAGGGACGCCTGACCCGTCGGTGGCCTCTCCGTCTGGCGGGTGGTTCGTCGACTGGCAGCCTCTGCAGGAATGATGAGAATCGAGGAGCTAAAGTGGATGCAAGTGATCAAGGAGCTCAAATGGATACAAGTGGACCTGAGATGACTAAAAGAAAACTTTCAAGTGGTCCATTAAGTTTGCCTAGTGGACCTCTCACAAGGTTTAAGGCCAAACAATTCAAAGAGGCTCTAAATGGGCTGATTCAACAAGTTAGCTCATTTGGGCCCAAAGTTGAGGCAAATCTAAAGAAAGAGAGCCTAATTACAATGATTAAGGTTCTACAAGACTAATCAGAATGCCTAGGTCGTTTTTAGGCATTGGATCCACATTTTTAACATTAAATAAGGCTGTTCACTCTTTTGGGAGTTACTTTTGTAACCACTCAGAATAGTGGACGAATTTGGGGTGTTTATACCCATTTAGTGTGTTGTTTTGTGTGTGTTGTCGCAGTTTTTCGGACAACTATTTAGGAGTCGCAGACGGTCAGACCCAAGGCCAGACCAAGTGGTCTCGTCTCGACTCGAGCGTGTCGGACTTGGTATCCCAAGTCGTCCCTTAGCTGTCTGTGGTATCTGTCTCGTCCAGGCACCTGAAAAGCAAGCAAGAAAGGTGTGAACTACAAAGGGAAAACAGGGGGGTTGCCCCTGTTTACCTCTCCGACGCTCAACATTAGTAGGATTGAGGTGCTTTGTAGAGGGTTTAGTGTTTAGGGGTCGAGACTTGAGAGAAACGAGCGAGGTACGGGTTCGGCAGCGTTTCAGTACTCAAATTTTGGATTACCTGGACTAGGGGAGAGACCCCTATATTTATAGGTGACCAAGGAGCGTCATGAACAACCCCTTGGCCGAGGGCTGCCTCTGACCCGGCCATGGACGGCTCTGACTCGGCCATGGCCAGCTCTGACTCGGCCGTGGAGGCCATGGCCGGCTCTGACTCGACCATAGCCGGCTCTGACTCGGCCGTGGGGGCCATGGCCGGCTCTGACCCGGCCATGGATGGCTCTGACTCGGCCATGGCCGGCTCTGACTCGGCCGTGGAGGCCATGGCCGGCTCTGACTCGGCCATGGCCGGCTCTGACTCGGCCGTGGGGGCCATGACCGGCTCTGACCCGGCCATGGATGGCTCTGACTCGGCCATGGAGGCCATGGCCGGCTCTGACTCGGCCATGGCCGGCTCTGACTCGGCCGTGGGGGCCATGGCCGGCTCTGACCCGGCCATGGATGGCTCTGACTCGGCCATGGGCCATGGCCGGCTCTGACACAGCCATGGCCGGCTCTGACTCGGCCATGGAGGCCATGGCCGGCTCTGACTCAACCATGGCCGGCTCTGACTCGGCCATGGAGGCCATGGCCGGCTCTGACTCGGCCGTGGGGGCCATGGCCGGCTCTGAGGTGGCCGTGCACCGGGAAAGACTCGGGGAAGCCGCCATATGTTGTCGTTGTCGTACCGGGCCGGAATGGACCGGTAACATTAGCCCCCCGAGTTTTCGGTCGAGCGTAGGTCGAGTGGAAACTCAAAATCTACGCTTTTATGCGGATGCGGGATGAACGCTCTCGGGTTCGCGTCACGGGGAACGGCCTTTGCGCGTCGCGAGTGACGGCCTTTGTGCGTCGCGAGGGACGATTTATTGTTCCGAGTCGATCGTGCGTGGCTTATTTTCTCGACCTACCAACGAAGGCGTAATCGATTTGCACGTCTTTGTTGTGCGCGGCTTATTTTCTCGACCTACCATTGAAGGCGTGATCGATTAGCACGACTTTGTTGTGCGTGTCTTATTTTCTCGACCTACCAATGAAGGCGTGATCGATTAGCACGACTTTATTGTGCGTGTCTTATTTTCTCGACCCACCAATGAAGGCGTGATCGATTAGGACGACTTTATTGTGCGTGTCTTATTTTCTCGACCTACCAATGAAGGCGTGATCGATTAGCGCGACTTTATTGTGCGCGTCTTATTTTCTCGACTTACCAATGAAGGCGTGATCGATTAGCGCGACTTTATTGTGCGCGTCTTATTTTCTCGACTTACCAATGAAGGCGTGATCGATTAGCACGACTTTATTGTGCGCGTCTTATTTTCTCGACTTACCAATGAAGGCGTGATCGATTAGCGCGACTTTATTGTGCGCGTCTTATTTTCTCGACTTACCAATGAAGGCGTGATCGATTAGCGCGAATTTATTGTGCGTGTCTTATTTTCTCGACCTACCAATGAAGGCGTGATCGATTAGCACGACTTTATTGTGCGTGTCTTATTTTCTCGACCCACCAATGAAGGCGTGATCGATTAGCACGACTTTATTATGCCCGTCTTATTTTCTCGACTTACCAATGAAAGCGTGATCGATTAGCGCGACTTTATTGTGCGCGTCTTATTTTCTCGACCCACCAATGAAGGCGTGATCGATTAGCACGACTTTATTGTGCGTGGCTTATTTTCTCGACCCACCAATGAAGGCGTGATCGATTAGCACGACTTTGGCCTCGGGGGGGGGGGGGCCTTGGTGTCACGTTTGTGTGACCGGGTTTTTCGTGGACGCTGGCTAGACCAGATACGTCCGGCGGGCGTGAGCCTTTGAAACCCATTTGAAACTTGCTGCCTTTCGGCTCACGAGCTGGTCGGCGAGCGCGGATCCGTTACTCAACTCGAGGACTCATGTGGAGTCTGCACGAGTAGTTACGCGAAGAATCGGCACGAGGAGTATTAGTCAACTCGTGGACTCGGACTCAACTCGAGGACTCATGTAGAGCCTGCACGAGGAGTTACGTGATAAGTCTTTCCTTGGGACCTCCGGCCTAACCATCGGCCCCTTGAGACTTTGTTATATTTTTGTTTTTGCTTTTGAGTTGTTTTTTTTTTTGTTGAGCGAGCGAGCTCTAGTTTCGTTGAGCATTGTTTCCCATTAGCCCCCCGAGTTTCTCGTGTACTCGTAGAGGAGACTAATTACCATGTAGAAATAGTCAAAAATTACATTCCCAGGCCATTGGCCTTATTGAAATTTGAAATTGTCTTAAAATCGGAAATAAAATGACATAATGAGAAAAGGGAGCGGGCCTCCACCGCAGTGCCAGCTTCTGCAGCTTGACCGAGCTAAAGGATGGCGCTCACCATCTTTTCCTTCCCTTTCCTGTCCACGCCTTGGATGTAGCACATCCTCGCCATTGACTGGTCTCCCAACATGACGGCAATCCCCTTCTCAGTCGGGAACTTCATCATCAGGTGATAGGTGGACGTTATGGCCTTCAGCCGGTTGAGAGTCGGGCGGCCGACGATGATGTTGTATGCCGAGGGCTGGTCCACAACTAGGAAGGACACGATGCGGGTGACCTCGAGCCCCCCCGGTGTTCCGAAGGTGACCGGGAGGTCGATGGTTCCCTCCGTCATGACCCTCTCCCCGGAGAAGCCGAAGAGCGGAGTCGAGACCGGGGTCGGTCCCACTCCGGACAGCTTCATCCTGTCTAGCGCCGATTTGAAGATTAAGTCGGCGGAGCTTCCATTATCGATTAGGATCCTTCGGACGAGGTTGTTGGCGATCGGTGCGGAGACGACTATCGCGTCATTGTGCGGATGGAGCACGCGCGCTGCCTCTTGGCCGGTGAAGAACATGGACTCGAACGGGGCTGGAGGAGGAGCCTCGTACGTGTGGTTGATGTAGTGCGCTATTTTCCCTTGGGAAACTTCGCGCACGTATTTCTTCCTTTGCGTGCTCGAGTCTCCGAACTCCGGGCCGCCCATGATTGAGCCCACGATGTGCAATTGTGAGTTCCCTGGTCCTCGGTTCGCCATTTGGTCTGTGACGGTCGCCGTCGCCGGACCCTTCTTTTCTTGCCGTGGGCGCTCTCCGTGCACCGCGGCCGTCCCGACCGTTCTCAGGACATACTCTTTTAATTTCCCGTCTTGAATCAGGGCCTCGATCTGACGTCTGAGATGATAACACTCGGACGTCCGATGCCCGTGATCCTGGTGGTACTCACAGAACTTGTTTCGATCCCTCTTCGCGGGATCCTTCGCAAGAGGAGCCGGACTTCCTAGCTTGTCGCGGTGCAGAGCTAGGATCCGCTCTTGCGGGGTGTTCAGAGGGGTGTACGTCGATAATGCTCGGAAGCTATCAACGTGTGACGATCTTGGACCGGAGAGGGGGCGACCGTTAGGAGCCCGGCCTCCCTTGCTCCTCTTCCTCTGAGGGTCGGGACGATCTCGTCGTGGTCGTCGCGGCTGCGACTACCTTGCCCTCCTGACTTCCGGCCGTCTCGGCCATCGAGATAGTCTTCGATTCCCATATACGCGCGGGCTCTCGTCATCAACTCCGCCATGTCTCGCGGGACTTGCCCAACAATGGACTTGAGGAAGTCGCTCGTGCGAACTCCCTCGGTGATCGCCGTGATGGCGTCCTTATCGTCGAACCCTTCGACTTTGTGAGACTCCTCGGTGAAGCGGGCGAGGTATTGTCTCAGTGTCTCGTCTCTCCCTTGTCGGATGGAGAGGAGGTGGGTCTTTGACTTCTTTTGCGCCACGAGGGTGGCAAATCGAGCAAGGAAAACCTCTCGCAAGGCCCGGAAAGACGAGATGCTTCCCGGCCTTAGGCTTCGGAACCACTCAAATCCTGACCCTGTGAGGGTCAGGCTGAAGGCCTGACAGAGGGTGGCGTCCGTCTGTCCTTGCATTGTCATCCACGTCTCGTAATGTTGGATGTGGAAGTTCGGGTCAGTCCGTCCATCATAGGGAGGGATGGACGGCAATTTGAAGTTCCCCACGCAAGGCTGCGCGAGGATTTGTGCGGCGAAGGGAGAGTATGATTCCTCGATCCCTCCATATGATCTCTGCCTCCCCGATTCCCTCATCTCCATGATTTGGTTTTGGAGGCTCTGAATCATCGTGACCATATCAAGCCCGTTGGCAGGGCCGACTGTCGGGGCCACGGGGGTCACCGGTCGGCGTTCGTTGGACGGTTGGTCCACGACATTGGCCTGAGGTCGGCCGAGAGTAGCGGCGGACAGCGCGTCCCGCCGAGAAATGAGCCTTTGGCGGAGATCCTCCCCTCGGGAGTTTCTTTGCGCCGTCAAGTGCTCTCTAAGGTCCGCGCTAGGTGCGTGACGAGGCGAGGTCGCCCTTGGTCGGGCCGTCCGGCGAGTGCTTCGGCTATCGGCCCCATCGTCAACCAGAGTCGCTCTCTCCTCGGCGAGGGGCCATGTCCGGCCTCCTCTTGAAACCGAGGGGGCGAGTCCCCGGGACTGTGACCGTGCCTGTCGTCGCGCCGGGTGCAAAGGATCGGCCAACAAACCATTGGCCCTCTCGGGTCGTGCCTGAGCGAGGCTAGGGGTGGCCTCGTTGGTCCTTGACTCCCCCACGTATTCGGGGTCGGAGTCGTCCTGAGTGGATCGATCCTCGACGTCGTAGCCGAGGAGATTGGCGATGAGGGAGCCGTCAACGCCGGGATGGTCAAGGAGCTCCGCGAGCCGCCGGGTCGTGTCCTCTCGGAGCTCGGCCTCGGGGTCGTTCACCGGGTCTTGGGGCTGGCTCTCGCTATCGCGAGGTTGCCCTTCAAGACGGTGTGCGAGGAGTCGGAGACCGTACCTCGAGCTCGTCGCTCGTGTACCCGCGGAGGTAGTGGGTAAGTGACTCATCTCTCGAGAGTCGTAGGAGTAGTGAAAATGTGGAATGGAAGGGAGAGCGTGCCTATTGGAACCGATCTAGGGTTTAAGAAAATAATTAACGCTTCGGCAAGCTGCGGAATTTTAAAAATTTTCTTTTACAAGTAAAAACAGTTTTTTTTTACTAACCTAGACAAAGTGCAAGTACATGTAATTAAAAACTAATATGAGCTAAGAAGTTTAGTAACCTTTCTTGAAGCTTGATCTTTGACAAGCTCTGAGAAAGTTGCAACGCTCGTCTCCCCTCGCAGCACGTCTCTCTTTCTTTCCTCGGCACCTCGAGCAACCACGAAAGTTTCTATCACTAAATCACTCGAAATAAAGGAATTAGTGAGTGGGCACTTTTAAACACTACGACTTAAGAACGAGTCTTGAAGTCGCAGAACTAAACACTAGGTCGAGTGAGGACCTAGGTGCCAAAACAAGAAAAATCGAAAATAAACTAGAGAGAGAGAGAAGAGGGGCGGCAACCACAAGTTCTAGAGAGAGAAGCTCTCAATCTCTAACTTATGTGGAATGTCTAAAATGAGAGGAATGAGGCTCCTATTTATAGGAGAGGCTTTACCTTCAATAAGGTAGTTTCCTCTTCTATATTGAATATCACATATTCATGAACAAATCCCTTGTTTCCCTTTTTCACTTTGGGCGTGCAAGGCATTACCTATGCCACATGGATTTGTTTCCTCATTTATCTTCTCCCTCTTTGGCTTAGTTGGCCGAATTTCCTTATGGCATGCATAGGAAATTTGTTTCCTCTTTTTCTTTTGGCAAGTATCTTGATACATTTATGCACAAAATAATCTCTCTTTTTATCTTAGGGTTGGGCGCCCATTTCATCTCTAGAAGGAGCTTCTAGAAGCTTCTTCATTTGTTCATGACAACATGAGAAAGGCCCATTAAGAATTTTCAATAAAATTCTTATGAAATGAAATTTATCCACAAGGCCCAATTAATCATATTATGGCCGAGTGACATTAAGTCATCAAATGAACTTGTCAAAATTTATTGACATCCATTTTATCCTATGTCTCAAAAGACAAGAATACCCTTTTGACAATTTTCGTTCTCGTTTTGACTTAGCTTCCAGTTTAACTGTTCCTATCGATGTGATTCGTGACAGTGACCTCATGGACCCAGATGAACAAAGCTTGAGCTAAACACTTGGACTCAAAAGTTCACAAACCTTTTCCAAGTTTAGCTTAATGCCAACTGACTCCACTAAAGAGTTGACACTGAAAATCTCTCGGTTCAAATGAATTTATTTTCTACTCAAGAATTCACCTAATTATAATGAGCGGATCCACTGAATATTATCTATGCTACCCTTCATGAATGTCATCAGCTAGTCGGGATTTACTAAATTACCATTTTACCCTTCTAGCTGTTATTTCCTCAACTCCTTTGTCGCTTGTGAATAAGTTAGAAACAATGTATTGACGAGGAGCTAACAAGTCACATTGTTTCATCCAAAAGAGTCAGGACTCAATTTGGACACTGGCCAGTTCATTTATTCACACTCCAAGGAACAAAGCATGAGGTGACATACATTGCATTTCAGCAATCTTGTACATGAATTCCATATCTATGAGAACTTCACAAAGTTACTCATGACATTCTCACAACTTAGTACTTCACCAATAGGCCCTGTTCGGAATCACATAGTGAGTCCGAACTCTGACTTTCTCAAATGAGAATACTAAGTTGTGAAATGGCATGTCTCATTTCAGGATTAAGGTAACCGTGATGCAATTCATACGTAGTGACTTCGAGACATAAGAGGTTAAATGGTTTGTTCTTATCTTGTCTCTAGAAGTGCACTGGTCAATTCAGTACCTTCGGAAGATACCTAGAAGAACTATAGAGTCTCCAACTCTCAATGCCTCATAACCAGACATCATAGATTCTTCTAACAATCATACTGAGGTCAATAGTCCTTTGACCCTTAGATTGCGAATATATCGTTTTAAGGAAACTACGAAGAGTTTGTTCATGCAAATCTACATTTGTCTCTTCGTAAGTTGTTAGTTTGTTTACGGACTAAAAGACTAAGGTTTTATCATAAAGCTCCAAACAAAGAAAGAATGAATGAACATTTCAACTTTATTATTAATGAATAAGCAATTACAAGCAAGAGTCTTCGTAAGACTATATGACATCAAATGTACATAAACAGACACTACTACTCTTCTTGTGGGCACCATTCACAACAGTGCCAAGGTCGGTGGTCCCCTCCTTCTAGCGCCAAAATGTTGTCGCAGTTTTTCGGACAACTATTTAGGAGTCGCAGACGGTCAGACCCAAGGCCAGACCAAGTGGTCTCGTCTCGACTCAAGCGTGTCGGACTTGGTATCCCAAGTCGTCCCTTAGCTGTCTGTTGTATCTGTCTCGTCCAGGCACCTGAAAAGCAAGCAAGAAAGGTGTGAACTACAAAGGGAAAACAGGGGGGTTGCCCCTGTTTACCTCTCCGACGCTCAACATTAGTAGGATTGAGGTGGTTTGTAGAGGGTTTAGTGTTTAGGGGTCGAGAGTTTAGAGAAACGAGCGAGGTACGGGTTCGGCAGCGTGTCAGTACTCAAATTTCGGATTACCTGGACTAGGGGAGAGACCCCTATATTTATAGGCGACCAAGGAGCGTCATGAACAACCCCTTGGCCGAGGGCTGCCTCTGACCCGGCCATGGACGGCTCTGACTCGGCCATGGCCGACTCTGACTCGGCCGTGGAGGCCATGGCCGGCTCTGACCGGCTCTGACTCGGCCATGGCCGGCTCTGACTCGGCCGTGGGGGCCATGGCCGGCTCTGACCCAGCCATGGATGGCTCTGATTCGGCCATGGCCGGCTCTGACTCGGCCGTGGGGGCCATGGCCGGCTCTGACCCGGCCATGGATGGCTCTGACTCGGCCATGGAGGCCATGGCCGGCTCTGACTCGGCCGTGGGGGCCATGGCCGGCTCTGACCCGGCCATGGATGGCTCTGACTCGGCCATGGCCGGCTCTGACTTGGCCGTGGGGGCCATGGCCGGCTCTGAGGTGGCCGTGCGCCGGGAAAGACTCGAGGAAGCCGCCATATGTTGTCGTTGTCGTACCGGGCCGGAATGGACCGGTAACAGTGTGTTTTTATGTCAAAGACTTTCAGTTTCAAAGTTGTAAGGGCTGAGAGTTATTTGCATTTAGATTTCAGCTTTTATTACTAGTGTCTTAAATGTTGTTTTTAGAGCTGTTGGAGCAAAATGTTTTTGGCTGATTGTAAAGCCTCTCCAAGGCTATAAATAAGTGTTTAGAAGAATGTAATCAGATACAATCCCCTTTTAATGAAATATATGTGAGTTTGTGTCTTTCTTGTTCTTGAAAAGACTTTTTGAACTTATCAAGTTTTCTTGTGGCGTTCAGCAACTTGACTTATCATCTTGATTCTTAAATGTTCATCTTGAATATCTTGGTGTTGCGTCATATATTTTGTAGGCTTGGTTCTTATCTCTTTAGATATTGGGTCAAGTCTCAACATTCTAGTCCTTTGCAGATCTTGGGGTCTTTTTCCAATCTTTGTTATTGGATCTTATCACATTTATTGGTAAGGATCATATCATTTGGTATCAGAGCTTGGGTTCTAAGGAAAAGTTTGTCTATCTTTTATTTTAATTTCGTTTGTGTCATTTAAAGCAAAAAAAAAAAAAAAAAAGAACACAAAAAAAGTAGGTTTTCCTCTTTTTTTTTTTGCACAACTTTCAGTTTTCTTTGTTTTCTTATCATTATAATTTAAAAAAAAGGCAAAAAAAAGGGAAAAAAAAAAAACAAAACAAAAAAAGAACACAAAAAAAGTAGGTTTTCCCCATTTTTTTTTCGCACAACTTACAGTTTTCTTTGTTTTCTTATCATTATAATTTAAAAAAAAGGAAAAAAAAAAAACCAAAAAAAATAATAATAAAAAATAAAAGCCAAATGAAGAAAGATCTATCTTTGTAGTACTTTTGTTTATGGTCTGATTCAAGAATTGGTAATTGACCATTTTAGTATACTTAGTTTGGGTTGTTTATCTCATATTTTATCCTTTGCTTTTGAGTCTCGTGGTTTGTTAAGTTGTTTCACACCTTGAATTGCTACTCGAAACACTTGTTGTTTACTTAGTCTGATTAAGAACAAAAGAAAACACTAGAGTGGAAAAAGGCAAGAGTGTGAGATTATTTGAGGGTAAAAGCCATTTTATTCTAAACACGAGTGTTGAGCGGATACATTATTGAGAGAAACACGTGAGCGAGTGTTTGTGAGGTCCTCTAGCAGATACGTTTTTTTTTATAAAAAAAATATATATTTTAAATGTCAGGAAACGAATCTGATCGTGGGAGATACGTACAACCACCACTTAATCGAAATCTTCAAATGGAGGCATTCGTGGCGTTGATGACGGAGAAGTTTGAGCAACTAAATGCGAGGATTGATGGAATAGAAGGGATGGCAGCAAATCATGCACCAAATGTTCCCAATAGACGAGCACAAAGAGCTGAAGAAGAGGGTGATGTATCGGAAGGTGTTGAAGACGAGGCTGCTGAAGATGGTGTAGAAGAGCGTCAACACAACCGGGGCAGGTTTGGGCGTGGTAATGGGAATAGAGAAGCTAAGAGGGGAAGGCCTGGAAGGGATGATGATTTGGGGAGTATAAAGGTGACCATACCATCTTTTCAGGGGAGAAATGAACCTGAAGTCTATTTGGAGTGGGAGCAAAAGATAGAGATTGTGTTCGAGTGTCATAACTACTCGGAGATGAAGAAAGTGAAGCTCGCAGCGATTGAGTTCACTGATTATGCCATAATATGGTGGGATCAGTTGTTGAAAGAAAGGAGGAGAAATGGAGAGCGCACGGTGGAGACATGGGAGGAGATGAAAGCCATCATGAGGAGGCGATTCATTCCAAGTTATTACCATCGGGGGTTGTACAATAAATTGCAGCGTCTAACTCAAGGAATAAAGAGTGTAGATGAGTATTTCAAGGAGATGGAGGTGGCAATGATAAGAGCAAACGTGGTGGAGGACAGAGAAGCAATGATGGCCAGATTCTTGCATGGACTAAATCGTGAGATAGCGGATGTCGTGGAGATGCAACATCACGTGGAGTTGACCGATATGGTGCACCAAGCCATCAAAGCGGAGCAGCAACTAAAGCGGAGGAACATGGCTAGGAGAGGGACAAGTATGTTTTCAACAAATCCGTGGAGGGCAGCCTCTAGACGAGATGAATTTCAAACAAACAAGCCTAAATTTGATACTTCAAAAAATGTCAAACAACAACCAGGGGCTACACAAGGTAACAAAGAGGCTAATTCTACTAAAACACGTGATATAAAGTGTTTCAAATATAGAGGGTCAGGACATATAGCCAGCGAGTGCCCAAACAAGAGGGTTATGGTGATAAACGCACAAGGTCAGCTTGAGTCGGAGGATGAGGAAGATGAAAGTAGATGAGGACATGCCACCGCTTGAGGATTGCAACGATGGTGAATACCCAGTCGATGGAGAACTATTAGTCACGAGGAGAGCTCTTAGTGCACAAGTGAAAAAAGAAGAAAATAATCAGCGCGAGAATTTGTTTCATACTCGATGCTTCGTGAACCAGAAGGTGTGTAGTGTGATTATTGATGGAGGAAGTTGCACGAATGTCGTGAGCATTGATCTTGTCGAGAAATTGGCGCTGCCTACCTTGAAGCATCCACGACCCTACCGTCTTCAATGGCTTGATGATAGTGGAAACATCAAGGTGACAAAACGAGTTCTTGAGGCATTTTCGATTGGCAAGTATGAAGATCGGGTGCTTTGTGATGTGGTGCCGATGGAAGCTTGTCACATGCTTTTGGGGAGGCCATGGCAATTTGATAGGAGGGTCTCACATGATGGTTTCACCAATCGGTACTCTTTTACTCTTAAAGAGCAACCTGTTACACTTGTACCATTAAGTCCCAATCAAGTTCTTGCTGATCAATTGAAATTGGAAACAAAAAGAGAAAAAGAAAAAGAAAAAAAAAAAGAAAGAGAAAAAGAAAAAGAAAGAGAAAAAGATGAAAAAAAGGAATTTGAAAAGAAAGAGAGAGACATGAGTGAAAAAGTTAGTCTCATGGCAAAAAAAAGTGAGATCAAGAGAGCATTATTCACCCATCAGCCCCTTATAGTACTCATGTACAAGGAGGCTTTTTATGTACTGATGATCTTGCCGGATCTTTGCCGAGTAACGTTTTCTCTCTTTTGCAGGAATTTGTAGATGTGTTTCCGGAAGAGGTACCTCCTGGTTTACCTCCTATTCGAGGGATCGAACATCAAATCGACTTTGTCCGTGGCTCCACAATCCCAAATCGACCAGCCTATAGAAGTAATCCGGAGGAGACTAAGGAACTTGAGCGGCAAGTCAGCGAGCTAATGGAGAAGGGACATGTGAGAGAAAGCATGAGTCTGTGTGCTGTTCCGGTGATTCTAGTGCCGAAGAAGGATGGGACATGGAGAATGTGTGTTGATTGTCGAGCCATCAACAACATCACGGTAAAGTATCGACATCCTATTCCTCGTTTAGATGATATGCTAGATGAATTGCATGGATCGACGAGGGCATTTATATGGCTCAACCAGACGGTTTCGTGGAAGAAGGTCAAGAGACCAAGGTTTGGGAGTTTCTTAAGTCCATTTATGGATTAAAGCAAGCATCTAGGTCATGGAATATTAGATTCGATGAAACTGTGAAGAGCTTCGGCATTGAGAAGTCAATAGATGAGCCGTGTGTTTACAATACACGAAGGTAAAGTTGTGTTTCTGGTGCTATATGTTGATGATATATTACTCATAGGTAATGATGTGGGTAAGTTATCTGAGGTTAAGGTCTGGCTGGCAGAGCAATTAGATATGAAGGATCTAGGAGAAGCCGCGTACATTCTGGGGATCCAAATCTTTCGAGATAGGAAGAACCAGACTCCGTCGCTCTCTCAAGCATCTTATATTGATAAGGTGATGGATCGCTTCTCGATGCAAGACTCCAAGAAGGGCCAAACACCCTTTAGGCATGGAGTCTCACTCTCTAGAAAGCCCTTGGATTTGTTTCCTTTTATGTATTAAGGAAATTTGTTTCCTCTTTTTCTTTTGCAAGTATCTTGATACATTTATGCACAAAATATTCTCTCTTTCTCTTGGGTAGTGGGCGCCTATAACAATTCTAGAAAGGCCTTCTAGAAGCTTTTCCATTTGATCATGACAACATGAAAAAGGCCCATTAAGAATTTTCAATAAAATTCTTATGAAATGAAATTAATCCACAAGGCCCAATAAAACTAATATTGGCCGAGTGATGCATGTCATCCAATGACCATGTCAAAATTTATTGACATTCATTTCATCCTATGTCTCAAAAGACAAAAATACCCTTTTGACAATTTTCGTAAAACTTGTCTCGTTCTTGTTTTGACTTAGCTTCTAGTTCAACTATACCTACTCAATGTGATTCGTGACAGTGACCTCATGGATCCAAATGAACAAAGCTTGAGCTAAATACTTGGACTCAAAAGTTCACAAACATTTTCCAAGTTTAGCTTAATGCCAATTAACTCCACTAAAGAGTTGACACTGAAAATCTCTCGGTTCAACTGAATTTATTTTCTACTCAAGAATTCAACCTAATTGTAATGAGTGGATCCACAGAATATTATCAGTGTTTACCCTTCATTAATATCATCAGCTAGTCGGGATTTACAAAATTACCAGTTTACCCTTCTAGCTGTTATTTCCTCAACTCCTTTGTCGCTTGTGAATAAGTTAGAAACAATGTATTGACGAGGAGCTAACAAGTCACATTGTTTCATCTAAAAGAGTTTGTTCATGCAAATCTACATTTGTCTCTTCGTAAGTTGTTAGGTTTGTTTATGGACTAAAGACTAATGTTTTATCATAAAGCTTCAAACAGACAAAGAGGAATGAATGAACGTTTCAACTTTTTATTAATGAATAAGCAATTACAAGCAAGAGTCTTCATGAGACTTTATTACATCAAATGTACAAAATAAAGACTACAACTCTTCTTGTGGGCACCATTGACAACAAACTCCCACTTGAATCAAAGAAGATCCTTCATGCCTAATCCCTCTCGATATTGGTCGAAGACCTTGTTCACTAGGGCCTTTGTGAATGGATCTGCTAGGTTGTCCACCATTGAGATCTTCTTCACTTCAACGTCTCTGCGCTGCACGATCTCTCGAATCAAATGGTATTTCCTCTCAATATGTTGAGAGCGCTTATGGCTTCGAGGTTCCTTTGAGTTAGCGACATCCCCACTATTATCACAATAAAGGGTCATGGGCTCGTCGACGTTTGGAACAACTTCCAAATACTTAAGGAATTTTCTAAGCCATACAGCCTCTTTGGATGCTTCACAAGCAGCCACATATTCTGCTTCCATTGTAGAGTCAGCAATGCAAGATTGCTTAATACTCCTCCACACAACAGCTCCACCATTAAGGATGAATACAGATCCTGAAGTGGATTTCCTGGAATCGTTATCCGCTTGAAAATCGGAGTCGGTATATCCCGTCACAGTCAGGTCAGTACCTGAGTATGTAAGCATCAAGTTCCTAGTTCTTCGAAGATACTTAAGAACATGCTTAACAGCAATCCAGTGCTTGGGTCAAGGGTTGGATTGGAAACGGCTTACTACGCCAACGGCGAAACAGATGTCAGGTCTAGTGCAAAGCATAGTATACATGAGGCTTCCTACGGCAGAGGCGTAAGGAATTTTCCTCATGTCTTCAATCTCTTGTGCAGTCTTGGGAGACTGGTGTTGTCAATGGTGCCCACAAGAAGAGTATTAGTGTGTATTTATGTACATTTGATGTCATATAGTCTTACGAATACTCTTGCTTGTAATTGCTTATTCATTAATAAAGTTGAAACATTCATTCATTCTTTCTTTGTTTGAAGCTTTATGATAAAACCTTAGTCTTTTAGTCCGTAAACAAACTTAACAACTTACGAAGAGACAAATGTAGATTTGCATGAACAAACTCTTCGTAGTTTGCTTAAAACGATATATTCGCAATCTTAGGGTCAAAGGACTATTGACCTCAGTATGATTGTTAGAAGAATCTATGATGTCTGGTTATGAGGCATTGAGAGTTGGGGACTCTATAGTTCTTCTAGGTATCTTCCGAAGGTACTGAATTGACCAGTGCACTTCTAGAGACAATATAAGAATAAACCATTTAACCTCTTATGTCTCGAAGTCACTATGTATGAATTGCATCATGCTTACCTTAATCCTGAAATGAGACATGCCATTTCACACCTTAGTATTCTCATTTGAGAAAGTCAAAGTTCGGACTCACTATGTGATTCCGAACAAGGCCTATTGGTGAAGTACTAAGTTGTGAGTCTGTCATGAGTAACTTTGTGAAGTTCTCATAGATATGGAATTCATGTACAAGATTGCTGAAATGCAATGTATGTCACCTCATGCTTTGTTCCTTGGAGTGTGAATAAATGAACTGGCCAGTGTCCAAATTGAGTCCTGACTCTTTTGGATGAAACAATGTGACTTGTTAGCTCCTCGTCAATACACTGTTTCTAACTTATTCACAAGCGACAAAGGAGTTGAGGAAATAACAGCTAGAAGGGTAAAATGGTAATTTAGTAAATCCCGACTAGCTGATGACATTCATGAAGGGTAAACATAGATAATATTCAGTGGATCCGCTCATCATAATTAGGTCGAATTCTTGAGTAGAAAACAAATTCATTTGAACCGAGAGATTTTCAGTGTCAGCTCTTTAGTGGAGTCAGTTGGCATTAAGCTAAACTTGGAAAAGGTTTGTGAACTTTTGAGTCCAAGTGTTTAGCTCAAGCTTTGTTCATTTGGGTCTATGAGGTCACTGTCACGAATCACATCGATAGGAGTAGTTAAACTGGAAGCTAAGTCAAAACAAGAACGAGACAGTTTTACGAAAATTGTCAAAAGGGTATTTTTGTCTTTTTGGACATAGGACGAAAAGAATGTCAATAAATTTTTTTGACATTGTCATATGATGACAAATGAAATAAATATTACTCAGCCATATTAGTGTAATTGGGCCTTGAGGATTAATTTCATTTCATAGAATTTTACTTGAAAATTCTTAATGGGCTTTTCTTATGTTGTCATGAACAAATGAAGAAACATCTAGAAGCTCCTTCTAGAAGCTCAAATTTCGTCCAACCCAAGGAAAATAAGGCTGAATTTCGTTCATGCCATAGTGGGAAAGAGAGTTTCTTTTGTGCATTGATGTATGAAGATACTTGCCAAAAGAAAAAGGGGAAACAAATTTCCTTACGAAGGAAAGTGCATTTTCGGCCAACTAAGAGGAAATCAAATGAGGAAACAAATCCTAAGCCTTCATGAGGCATGTTGGACGTGCAAGTCAATAGGAAAAGAGGAAACTACCTTTTGAAGGTAATCCTCCTCCTATAAATAGGAGCCTCATTCCTCACATTTCATTCATCCTAAGTTTAAGAGATTGAGAGACTCTCTCTCTAGAACTTGGCCGAAAATCCTCTCTCTCTCTCTCTAGTTTATTTTCGATTTTTTCTTGTCTTGGCACCTAGGTCCTCACTCGACCTAGTGTTTAGCTCTGCGACTTCGAGACTCGTTCTTAAGTCGTAGTGTTTAAAAGTGCCCACTCACTGATTCCTTCTTTTCGAGTGATTTAGTGATAGAAACTTTCGTGGTTGCTCGAGGTGCCGAGGAAAGAAAGAGAGACGTGCTGCGAGGGGAGACGAGCGTTGCAAACTTTCCAAAAGCTTCTTCAAAGTTCAAGCTTCAAGAAAGGTTAGTAAACTTCTAGCTCATATTGGTTTTTAATTACATGTACTTGCACTTGTCTAGGTTAGTAAAAACTGTTTTACTTGTAAAAGAAAATTTTTAAAATTCCGCCGCTTACCGAAGCGTTAATTATTTTCTCAAACCCTAGATCGATTCCAACAACTGGTCCTTAGAGAGTGAGACTCCATGCCTAAAGGGTGTTTGGCCCTTCTTGGAGTCTTGCATCGAGATACCTAGAAGAACTATAGAGTCTCCAACTCTCAATGCCTCATAACCAGACATTATAGATTTTTCTAACAATCATACTGAGGTCAATAGTCCTTTGACCCTTAGATTGAGAATGTATCGTTTTAAGCAAACTACGAAGAGTTTGTTCATGCAAATCTACATTTGTCTCTTCGTAAGTTGTTAGGTTTGTTTATGGACTAAAGACTAATGTTTTATCATAAAGCTTCAAACAGACAAGGAAGAATGAATGAACGTTTCAACTTTTTATTAATGAATAAGCAATTACAAGCAAGAGTCTTCATGAGACTTTATTACATCAAATGTACAAAATAAAGACTACAACTCTTCTTGTGGGCACCATTGACAACAACCCTTTAGGCATAGAGTCTCACTCTCCAAGGACCAGTCTCCCAAGACTGCACAAGAGACCGAAGACATGAGAAAAATTCCTTACGCCTCTGCCGTAGGAAGCCTCATGTATACTATGCTTTGCACTAGACCTGACATCTGTTTCGCCGTTGGCGTAGTAAGCCGTTTCCAATCCAACCCTTGACCCAAGCACTGGATTGCTGTTAAGCATGTTCTTAAGTATCTTCGAAGAACTAGGAACTTGATGCTCAGATATTCAGGTACTGACCTGACTATGACGGGATATACTAACACCGATTTTCAAGCAGATAAGGATTCCAGATAATCCACTTCGGGATCTGTGTTCATCTTTAATGGTGGAGCTATTGTGTGGAGGAGTATTAAGCAATCTTGCATTGCTGACTCCACAATGGAAGCAGAATATGTGGCTGCTTGTGAGGCATACAAAGAGTTTATATGGCTTAGAAAATTTCTAAGTATTTGGAAGTCATTCCAAACGTCGACGAGCCTATGACCATTTATTGTGATAATAGTGGGGTTGTCGCTAACTCAAAGGAACCTTTAAGCCATAAGCGCTCTAAACATATTGAGAGGAAATACCATTTGATTCGAGAGATCGTGCAGCGCGGAGACGTGGAAGTGAAGAAGATCTCAACGGTGGACAACCTGGCGGATCCATTCACCAAGGCCCTAGTGAACAAGGTCTTCGGCCAACATCGAGAGGGATTAGGCATGAAGGACTACACACATCTTCTTTGAGTCAAATGGGAGTGATACGAACCACGCCAACAATGTGACGGTGACCCGGAACCAATGTTTGTGCCTTCGCAAACTAGGATCTCAAGTTCGATGACTCCGCGACCCAGCGCCTAGAGAGATGCGAACCTTGGAATAATGAGGACGCCACAAACGAATGTGTAAGTTCGCTTGATAAGTCAGGGATGAACGCCACAAGGAATACCTTGATAAGTTAAGTAGTTTCTTCAAGAAACAAAGAGAATTCTCCCACTTTTTTATCAGAAACGTAGTCTGCCTTTCTCATTCATGAAACCTCCTTAAATAAGGAAAATACAAAGCAAATTTGGAGTTCCTTGTTGCCCTAGCTTAAATGGGCCTAGAAGACATTATTTAGTAATACCATTCAAATTAAAAGGCTAACTTAATACCTAACACATATGGGCTTCATTTAACATAAATCAAGCCCAAAAACACTTTAAAAAGACTCCAACTTAACCCATTGTTTTTTGCTACGAAAATAACAAATAAATAACTCAAACAATAATAACTAAAATGAGTCTTATTTAATAACAGCTTGAATGATGTGAATAAGCTCTCCTTTATTTCATTGGGTGTGCTTGCTCTCCACTTCTTGCGCAACTTGTAAAACAAGGTTGTTCATATTCATTCGCTTTGCCCTTGCCCTTGTGATTGGTCCCTTTGTTTGTTCCTCCTTGATGTCCGCATCACTCCCCCCCCCCCCCCCCCCCCCCCCCCCCCCCCCCTCTTTAAAAGGATTTGTCCTCAAATCAGAATCTGCATCAAAAGGACTCAAGTCAGATACATTAAACGTTGCGCTCACATTGTACTCACTGGGAAGATCTAGTTTGTAGGCATTGTCATTGATCCGATCAAGCACTTGGAATGGTCCATCTCCTCGTGGGAGCAGCTTAGAACTTCGTTGGGCTGGAAATTTCTCTTTCCGTATGTGCAACCAAACCCAATCTCCAGGTTCAAAAATCAATTTACGGCGTCCCTTTTTAGCTTGCTTCATGTATTGTTCCGTCCGCCGCTCAATGTTTTGTCGAGGTCGTTCATGAAGTTGCTTCACGAATTCTGCTTTCTTTTCGCCATCTAAATTCAATGTTTCAGAACTAGGTAAAGGTGATAAATCCAAAGGAGTTAAAGGATTAAAACCATAGACAAGTTCAAAAGGTGATAACATAGTCGCTGAATGAAGTGAACGATTGTATGCAAACTCAACATGTGGTATGCACTCTTCCCAAGACTTAATGTGTTTCCTAATCACAACCCTCAATAAGGTTGATAAAGTTCGATTGACTACCTCAGTTTGGCCATCGGTTTGGGGGTGACAGGTTGTAGAAAACAACAGTTTTGTTCCTAACTTTCCCCACAAGGTCTTCCAAAAGTAACTCAAGAACTTTGCATCCCTATCAGAAACTATTGTCCTAGGCATCCCATGTAGACGTACCATTTCTCGAAAGAACAATTCAGCAACATTAGAGGCATCATCAGTTTTGTGACAAGGAATAAAATGAGCCATCTTACAGAACCGATCTACAACGACAAAAATGGAGTCCTCCCTTCTCTTGCTCCTAGGTAATCCTAACACAAAATCCATTGAAATGTCTATCCATGGAGAACTAGGAATGGGTAAGGGTGTATAAAGACCGTTTGGTTGTACTCTAGATTTGGCTTGCCTACAAGTGATGCACCGACCAACTATCCTTTCGACGTCTCTTTTCATGAGGGGCTAGAAGAAATGTTCATGCAAGATTCCTAAAGTCTTAGCTACCCCAAAATGCCCCATCAGCCCTCCACCAGGGGATTCCCTAGTTAGTAGATCTTGCAATTAACAATTGGCAACACACAACCTATTTTCCTTGAAAAGATAATCATCCTGCCTAAAGAACTTCCCAATTCCAGATTTTTCACACAACCGATAATTTTCACCAAAATCAAGATCATCATTATAAAGTTGTTTGATATGTTCAAAACCAAGCAGTTTAGCATCAAGGGTTGAGATCAGAACATACCTCCGAGAAAGGGCATCGGCAACCACATTCTCCTTACCTATTTTGTACCGAATGACATATGAAAACGGCTCTAAGAATTCAGACCAGTGAGCATGTCGTTTGTTCAGTTTGTAGTCTTTACTTATGTACATTTGATGTAATAAAGTCTCACGAAGACTCTTGCTTTTAATTGCTTATTTATTAATAAAAGTTGAAACGTTCGTTCATTCTTCCTTGTCTTAAGCTTTATGATAAAACCTTAGTCTTTAGTCTATAAACAAACCTAACAACACATGAAGAGACAAATGTCGATTTGCATGAACAAACTCTTCATGGTTTGCTTAAAACTATATATTCACAATCTAAGGATCAAAGGACTATTGATCTCAATACGATTGTTAGGAGAATCTATGATGTCTGGTTATGGGACATTGAGAGTTGGAGACTCTATAGTTCTTCTAGGTATCTTCTGAATGTACTGAATTGACCAGTGCACTTCTAGACATAAGATAAGAACAAACCATTTAACCTCTTATGTCTCGAAGTCACTACGTATGAATTGCATCATGCTTACCTCAATCCTGAAATGAGACATGCCATTTCATAGCTTATGTATTCTCATTTGAGAAAGTCAGAGTTCAGATTCACTATGTGATTCTTAACAGAACCTATTGGTGAAGTACTAAGTTATGAAGATTTCATGAGTAACTTTGTGAAGATCTCATAGATATGGAATTCATGTACAAGATTCCTAAAATGCAATGTATATCACCTCATGCTTTGTTCCTTGGAATGTGAATAAATGAACTGGCCAGTGTCCAAATTGAGTCTTGACTCTTTTGGATGAAACAATGTGACTTGTTAGCTCCTTGTCAATACATTGTTTCTAACTTATTCACAAGCGACAAAGGAGTTGAGGAAATAACAGCTACAAGGGTAAAATGGTAATTTTGTAAATCCCGACTAGCTGATGATATTCATGAAGGGTAAACATTGATAATATTCAGTGGATCCACTCATTACAGTTAGGTTGAATTCTTGAGTAGAAAATAAATTCATTTGAACTGAGAGATTTTCAGTGTCAACTCTTTAGTAGAGTCAGTTGACATTAAGCTAAACATGGAAAAAGTTTGTGAACTTTTGAGTCCAAGTATTTAGCTCAAGCTTTGTTCATTTGGATCCATGAGGTCACTATCACAAATCACATCAAGTAGGAATAGTTAAACTAGAAGCTAAGTCAAAACAAGAACGAGACAAGTTTTACGAAAATTGCCAAAAGGGTATTTTTGTCTTTTTGGACATATGATGAAATGAATGTCAATAAATTTTTTGACATTGTCATATTGTGACATATTATCACTCGGCCATAGGCCTTGTGGATTAATTTCATTTCATAGAACTTTACTTGAAAATTCTTAATTGGCATTTTCTTATGTTGTCATGAACAAATGAAGAAGCATCTAGAAGCCCATTCCAGATGTCTTGGCCGCCCAACCCAAAGAAAAAAGAGAGATTATTTTGTGCATTAATGTATGAAGATACTTGCCAAAAGAAAAAGAGGAAACAAATTTCAAGGCTTCTAGAAGCAAGTCTTGGCCGTGTGAATGAGGAATGAATGGGAAATAAAGGATTGCTCATGAATGCTTGGAAAAACAAAAAAGAGGAAACTACTTCTTTCCAAGGCCAACCCTTCTCCTATAAATAGGACCCTCATTCCTCTCATTTCATTCATCCCACATAAGTTAGAGATTGAGAGCTTCTCTCTCTAGACCTTGTGGCCGCCAACTCCTCTCTCTCTCTCTCTAAGTTCTTTTCGTTTTTGTTTTGGCACCTAGGTCCACATTTGACCTAGTGTTTTAGCTCTTCGACTCTTAGACTTGTTCAAGAGTCGTCGTGTTTAAAAGTGCCCACACACTAACTCTTTTCTTTCTCGAGTGACTATTGTGATAGAAACTTTCGTGGTTGCTCGAGTTCCTGAGGAAAGAAGAGAGACGTGCTGCGAGGGGAGACGAACATTTCAACCTTCCTAAGTGTTATCGGCCCGACCCCGATAGCGGCCGAACGGAGGCGAAGCGACGTCGAACACGCCTCGGCAGCTCGCCCCGGCCATTGGCCGGCCCTAGGGCCAGCCTCGGCCAATGGCCGGCCCAAACAGCCTCGGCCATTGGCCGGCCCAGAGGCCAACCTCGGCCAATGGCTGACTCGATCTACTCCCGGCCATTGGCCGGCCCAAACAGCCTCGGCCATTCGCCGGCCCAGAGGCCAGCCTCGGCCAATGGCCGACTCAAGATGCTCCCGGCCATTGGCCGGCCCTAGGGCCAGCCTCGGCCAATGGCCGGCCCAAATAGCCTCGACCATTGGCCGGCCCAAGGGCCAGTCTCGGCCAATGGCCGGGCCAAGGCAAATCTCGGCCAAGGGGTTGCCCATAACGCCCCTTGGTCGCCTATAAATAGAGGGGCCGCTCCCCTAGTCCAGGTAATCCGAATTTGAGTACTGAAACGCTGTCGAACTCGTACCTCGCTCGTTTCTCTCAAGTCTCGGCCTCTAAACACTAAACCCTCTACGAACCACCTCAATCCCACTAACGTTGAGCGTCGGAGAGGTTAACAGAGGCAACCCCTCTGTTTCCCCTTTGTAGTTCACACCTTTTTGTTCACGTTTCAGGTGCTTGGACGAGATAGAGACCACCTGTTGTCAATGGTGCCCACAAGAAGAGTAGTAGTGTCTATTTATGTACATTTGATGTCATATAGTCTTACGAAGACTCTTGCTTGTAATTGCCTATCTATTCATTAATAAAGTTGAAACGTTCATTCATTCTTTCTTTGTTTGAAGCTTTATGATAAAACCTTAGTCTTTTAGTCCATAAACAAACTTAACAACTTACGAAGAGACAAATGTAGATTTGCATGAACAAACTCTTCGTAGTTTGCTTAAAACGATATATTCGCAATCTAAGGGTCAAAGGACTATTGACCTCAGTATGATTGTTAGAAGAATCTATGATGTCTGGTTATGAGGCATAGAGAGTTGGGGACTCTATAGTTCTTCTAGGTATCTTCCGAAGGTACTGAATTGACCAGTGCACTTCTAGAGACAATATAAGAACAAACCATTTAACCTCTTATGTCTCGAAGTCACTATGTATGAATTGCATCATGCTTACCTTAATCCTGAAATGAGACATGCCATTTCACACCTTAGTATTCTCATTTGAGAAAGTCAAAGTTCGGACTCACTATGTGATTCCGAACAAGGCCTATTGGTGAAGTACTAAGTTGTGAGTCTGTCATGAGTAACTTTGTGAAGTTCTCATAGATATGGAATTCATGTACAAGATTGCTGAAATGCAATGTATGTCACCTCATGCTTTGTTCCTTGGAGTGTGAATAAATGAACTGGCCAGTGTCCAAATTGAGTCCTGACTCTTTTGGATGAAACAATGTGACTTGTTAGCTCCTCGTCAATACATTGTTTCTAACTTATTCACAAGCGACAAAGGAGTTGAGGAAATAACAGCTAGAAGGGTAAAATGGTAATTTAGTAAATCCCGACTAGCTGATGACATTCATGAAGGGTAAACATAGATAATATTCAGTGGATCCGCTCATCATAATTAGGTCGAATTCTTGAGTAGAAAATAAATTCATTTGAACCGAGAGATTTTCAGTGTCAGCTCTTTAGTGGAGTCAGTTGGCATTAAGCTAAACTTGGAAAAGGTTTGTGAACTTTTGAGTCCAAGTGTTTAGCTCAAGCTTTGTTCATTTGGGTCCATGAGGTCACTGTCACGAAGCACATCGATAGGAATAGTTAAACTGGAAGCTAAGTCAAAACAAGAACGAAAATAGTTAAAAGGGTATTTTTGTCTTTTGAGACAAAGGATGAAATGAATGTCAATTAATTTTTTGACAAGTTCATTTGATGACTTAATGTCACTCGGCCATAACTTGTTTATTGGGCCTTGTGGATTAATTTCATTTCATAAGAATTTTATTGAAAATTCTTAATGGGCTTTTCTCATGTTGTCATGAACAAATGAAGAAGCTTCTAGAAGCTCCTTCTAGATGAGAGATGGGCGCCCAAAATACCCAAGAGAAAGAGAATATTTTGTGCATAAATGTATCAAGATACTTGCCAAAAGAAAAAGAGGAAACAAATTTCCTCTATGAGGAAACAAGGAGAATCGGCCAAGGCAACCAAGAAGGGAAACAAAAGAGGAAACTAATCCCTTGTGGATTGTATGAGATGGGCGCCTACATTGATAGGTATGGGTAATAAAGATTGCTCATAAAGGCTTGGAAAATAAGAGGAAACTACTTCTTTCCAAGGCCAACCCCTCTCCTATAAATAGGACCCTCATTCCCTTCATTTTACTCATTCAACATAACTTAGAGATTGAGAGACTCTCTCTCTAGACATTGTTGGCCGAACTCCTCTCTCTCTCTCTTTCTAGTTTATTATCGATTTTTCTTGTTTTGGCACCTAGGTCCTCACTCGACCTAGTGTTTAGCTCTGCGACTTCGAGACTCGTTCTTAAGTCGTAGTGTTTAAAAGTGCCTACTCACTGATTCCTTCTTTTCGAGTGATTTAGTGATAGAAACTTTCGTGGTTGCTCGAGGTGCCGAGGAAAGAAAGAGAGACGTGCTGCGAGGGGAGACGAGCATTGCGAACTTTCCAAAAGCTTCTTCAAAGTTCAAGCTTCAAGAAAGGTTAGTAAACTCTTAGCTCATATTGGTTTTTAATTACATGTATTTGCACTTGTCTAGGTTAGTAAAAACTGTTTTACTTGTAAAAGAAAATTTTTAAAATTCCGCCGCTTACCGAAGCGTTAATTATTTTCTCAAACCCTAGATCGATTCCAACACCACCTACAGCTAAGGGACGGCTTGGGATACCAAGCCCGACACGCTCGAGTCAAGACGAGACCACTTGGTCCGGCCTTGGGTCTAACCGTCTGCGACTCCTAAATCGTTGTACGAAAAACTGCGACAACATTTTGGCGCTAGAAGGAGGGGATCTCTCGACCTTGATGACGTATTCCCTCTACCAGTCTTCTCCCTTTGTTCTCACGACTCTCGAGAGATGAGTCACATTCCCACCACCTCTGCGGGTACCCGAGCGACGAGCTCGAGGTACGGTCTTCGACGCCTCGCACATCGTCTTGAAGGGCAACCTCGCGATAGCGAGAGCCAGCCCCAAGACCCGATGATTGACCCCGAGGCCGAGCTCCGAGAGGACACGGCCCGGCGGCTTGCGGAGCTCCTTGACCGCCCCGGCGTCGACGGTACGCTCATAGCCGACCTCCTCGGCTATGACATTGAAGATAGGTCCGCCCAAGACGACTCCGACCCCGAGTATGTGGGGGAGTCGAGGACCAATGAGGCAACGCCCAGCCTTGCCCCTTTACGGCCCGAGAGGTCTAACAATGCTTTGGCCGGGCCGTCGCACCTAGCGTGGCAGCAGGCACGGTCACATTCCCGGGGACTCGCCCCCTCGGTTTCAAGAGGCGGCCGGACACGGCCCCTCGCCGAGGAGAGAACGACTCTGGTTGATGATGGGGCCGATAGCCGAAGCGCCCGCCGGACGGTCCGACCAAGGGCGACCTCGCCTCGCCCCGCACCAAGCGTGGACCTTAGAGAGCGCTTGACGGCGCAGAGAAACTCCCGAGGGGAGGATCTCCGCCAAAGGCTAAATTCTCGAAGGGACGCGCTCCCCGCGGCAACTCTCGGCCGGCCTCAAGCCAATGTCGTGGACCAAGCGTCCAACGAACGCCAACCAGTGACTCCCGTGGCCCCGACGGTCGGCCCCGCTAACGGGCTTGACATAGTCACGATGATTCAAAGCCTCCAAAATCAAATCATCGAAATGAGGGAGTCAGGGAGGCAGAGGCCGTACGGAGGGATCGAGGAATCATACTCTCCCTTCGCCGCACAAGTCCTCGCGCAACCATGCGTGGGAAACTTCAAGTTACTGTCCATTCCCCCCTACGATGGACGTACGGACCCCCACTTCCACGTCCAACATTATGAGACGTGGATGACGATGCAAGGGCAGACGGACGCCACCCTCTGCCAAGCCTTCAGCCTGACCCTCACAGGGTCGGGGTTTGAATGGTTCCGAAGTTTGAGGCCGGGAAGCATCCCGTCTTTCCGGGCCTTACGAGAGGCGTTCCTCGCCCGATTCGCCACCCTTGTGGCGCAAAAGAAACCGAAGACCCACCTCCTCTCTATCCGACAAGGAAGAGACGAGACGTTGAGACAATACCTTGCTCGCTTCACCGAGGAGTCTCACAAGGTCGAAGGATTCGACGACAGGGACGCCATCACGGCAATCACTGAGGGAGTACGCACGAGTGACTTCCTCAAGTCTATTGTTGGCCAAGTCCCGCGTGACATGGCGGAGCTAATGACAAGAGCCCGCACATACATGGGAGTCGAGGACTATCTCGATGGCCGAGATGGCCGAAAGTCAGGAGGACAGGGGAGTCGCCGCCGCGACGATCGAGACGAAGATCGTCCCGACCCCCAAAAGAGGAGGAATAAGGGAAGCCAGGCCCCTAACGGCCGTTCCCTCCCCGGGCCGAGGCCGCCACATGTCGATAGCTTCCGAAAGTTCTCGCCATTCACTCCTCTGAACACTTCGCCGGAGCGAATCCTAGCTCTGCACCGTGACAAGTTGGGGAGTCCAACCCCTCTCACGAAGGATCCCGCCAAGAGGGATCAAAGCAATTACTGTGAATGCTATCAAGTCAAGCGTTAGATTGAGGCCCTGATTCAAGATGGGAAGCTGAAAGAATACGTCCTTAGAACTATCGGGACGGCCGCGGCGCACGGAGGCCGCCCGCGGCAAGGAAAGAAAGGTCCGGCGACGGTGACCGTCACGGACCGCGCGACAAACGAAGAACCGGAGAGCTCACAACTTCACGTCATGGGCGCGATTTTGGGCGGCCCGGAGTTCGGAGACTCGGCCACGCAGAGGAAGAAGTACGTGCGCGAAGTTTCCCAAGGGAAAATAGCGCATTACATCAACCATACGTACGAGGCCCCTCCTCCGGCCCCCTTCGAATCCATGTTCTTCACCGGACAAGAAGCGGCGCGAGTGCTCCATCCACACAACGACGCGATAGTCGTCTCTGCCCCGGTCGCCAACAACCTCGTCCGGAGAATCCTGATCGACAATGGAAGCTCCACCGACATAATCTTCAAGTCGGCGTTGGACAGGATGAAGCTATCCGGGATGAGACCGACCCCGATCTCAACCCCGCTCTTCGGCTTCTCCGGGGAGAGGGTCATGACGGAGGAAACTATCGACCTCCCGGTTACCTTCGGTACGCCGGGGGGGCTCGAGGTTACCCACATCGTGTCGTTCCTTGTGGTGGATCAACCCTCGGCTTACAACATCATCGTCGGCCGCCCGACTCTCAATCGGTTGAAAGCCATAACGTCCACGTACCACCTGATGATGAAGTTCCCGACCGAGAAAGGGATCGCCGTGATGTTGGGAGACCAATCCATGGCAAGGATGTGCTACATCCAGGGCGTGGATGGAAAAGGGAAAGGAAAGATGGTGAGCACCATCTTCCAACTCGGGGACAAATTCCCGTGCAACTTAGAGGAGGGAGGCACCTTCGGAGAGCTAGACCAAAGAGACGATGTCGAGCGTCGAAAAGTGGAGACGCCGGACGACCTCGTTCCCGTCGTGTTGGACGACGCCAAGCCTGACCAAGTAGTCAAGGTAGGCGCCCAACTCCCGTCTGAGACCCGAATCGAGCTCGCCACTTTCCTCCGAGAGCACAAAGATGTCTTTGCGTGGACACACGCCGACATGCCGGGAATTGACCCCGAAATAATGGTTCATCGTCTCAACGACGACAAGAGAGTGGCCGAGCGCGTCCAACCGCGACGGGCGTTCAGCGGGGAGAGGTACCAAGCCATTGGTGAAGAAGTTGACAAACTTCTCGCCGCCGACTTCATCAGGGAGGCGGAGCACCCCAAGTGGGTGTCCAATGTGGTGGTGGTCAAGAAGCCAAACGGGAAGTGGCAGATCTGTATCGACTACAAGGATCTCAACAAGGCCTGCCCGAAAGACAGCTTCCCTCTCCCGAGGATCGAGCAGCTCGTGGACGCCACGGCGGGCCACGAGTTGCTGAGCTTCATGGACGCCTATTCAGGCTACAACCAGATCCGCATGCACGAGCCGGATCAGATCAAAACCACCTTTGTTACGAACCGCGGACTTTACTGTTACAAGGTCATGCCCTTTGGCCTCAAAAACGCGGGAGCGACGTATCAAAGGTTGGTAAACCGCATGTTCGCCAATCAAATTGGCAAAACTATGGAGGTCTACGTGGACGACATGCTTGTCAAAAGTCTCAAAGCCCACGACCACGTTCGAGACCTTAGAGAAATGTTCACGATCCTGCGACGCTACAAAATGAAGCTCAACCCCAACAAGTGCGCTTTCGGGGTCGAGTCTGGAAAGTTTCTGGGCTACATGGTGAGCCGCCGCGGGATCGAGGCCAATCCTGAGAAGATTAAGGCGATCCTAGAGATGAGGTCGCCACAAAAAGTCAAAGAAGTTCAAAGCTTGACGGGAAGAATCGCCGCCCTGACGCGATTCGTTTCCAAAGCCACTGATAGGTGCCAACCGTTCTTCAAGGCACTAAAGAAGACCGACGGGTTCGTGTGGACGGAGGAGTGCGAGGAAGCATTCCGCAGTATGAAAGCCTATTTCACCTCCCCCCCGTTCCTCGCGAAGCCGAAGAATGGCGAAACCTTATACCTCTACCTCGCGGTTTCCGATAGGGCCGTGAGCGCGGTCCTCATACGCGAAGAGGACAAGGTACAATGGCCGGTCTACTACGTTAGCAAGGCGCTCCTCGACGCCGAAACCCGATACCCGGAAATCGAGAGACTGTCCCTCGCCCTCGTCATGAGCGCGAGAAAGCTCCGGCCCTACTTCCAAGCGCACCCCATTGTGGTCCGCTCGGGACATCCCATCGAGAAGGCCCTTCAAAAAGGGACCTCCTCTCGAATGGCGATATGGTCCCAAGAGCTGGGCGAGTACGGGATCGAGTTCCAACTGAGAACCGCCATTAAGGGTCAGGCCCTCGCCGACTTCATCGCCGAGTTCACAAGCACGCCCCCAACCAACGATGGCGACGAGAATGGTAAGAGCACGAAAGACAAGGAGGACGACCACAGCGAGTCGTCAAAGAAGAGAACCAACGACCCGATAGGGCCGGTCTGGGACTTGCACGTGGATGGCGCGTCAAACGCCGGGGGGGCTGGCGTCGGCGTTGTGCTCACAAATCCCGATAGGGAAAAGCTGAGATACGCCCTGCGGTTCGAGTTCAAGGCTTCCAACAACGAGGCAGAGTACGAGGCTCTGATCGTTGGCTTGGAGCTAGCGAACAAGTTAGGCGCCCAAAACCTGCGCATCCATTGCGATTCGCAACTGATTGTGAACCAGGTTAAGGGCGACTACGCCACAAAGGAGCCACACATGATCGCATACTTGTCCAAGGCCCAAAAGAACCTAGAGGCCCTGTCGTGGTTCGAGATCGTCCAGGTTCCCCGGGAAGCGAACATTGACGCTGACGCCCTGGCCCGCCTCGCATCTGGGATAGACGAGGATGGCGAAGGCAGCGTCCCTATCGAGGTACTGACCCGACCCTACGTCTCGAGAGGTGACGTGGGGGTAGTTGACGAGACTCCGCCTCCCTCGTGGATGACTCCGCTCGTGGAGTTCCTTAGGCGAGGAGTCGTCCCCGAAGACAAAGAAGAGGCCAGAAAGCTGAGAAGCTTGGCGCCGAAGTACACAATGAGGGAGGATAACCTGTTCAAGAGAGGCTACTCTATGCCCCTTCTCCGCTGCCTAACCGAAGTCGAGGCGAGGAGAGCGCTCTGCGAAGTGCACGAAGGGGTGTGCAGAAACCACGCCACTGGGCAATCGTTGGCATTGAAGCTACTGAGACTTGGATACTTTTGGCCGACCTTGAAAAAGGACTCCCACGAGTGGGCCAAAAAGTGTGATAAGTGCCAAAGGTTCGCCCACATCCCGCGTCAAGCACCGGCCCCATTGTGCCCAATCATCGTGCCGCGACCTTTCGCGAAGTGGGGAATCGACCTCATCGGTGAGCTACCTACGGCCCCGAGACAATACAAACACGCGATCGTGGCCGTCGATTACTTCACAAAGTGGGTAGAGGCCGAGCCGCTGGCAAAGATCACTGAGGCGAACACGACGAGCTTCATTTGGAAAAGCATCATCTGCCGCTTCGGGATCCCCGCGTCAATTGTAACCGACAACGGGAAACAATTCGACAACGCGCGCCTCCGAGAAATGTGCGAACAACTGGGCATTAGCAAGACTTTCTCCTCTCCTCGCCATCCTCAAGCCAACGGTCAAGTCGAGGCGGTTAACAAAACAATCAAAGAGAACTTGAAGAAGAAGCTGGAGGAAAGAAAGAGGGCTTGGGCCGACGAGCTCCCCATGGTCTTATGGGCGTACCGCGCCACCGCTCGAAATGCGACCGGCGAAACCCCTTTCGCTCTCGCATTCGGCGTCGAGGCCGTGGTACCCGTCGAGACCAAGCTACCAACCTTGCGCATTGAGGAGTACGAAAAAGCCGCCAACGACGACGCAATCAGGTTCGAGCTAGACCTCATAGACGAAAGGAGGGTGGACGCACTCACCCGACTTGCTGCGCAAAAGAGGAAAGTCGAGAAGTACTACAGCTCAAAGATCAAGCTGCGGAAGTTCTCCGACGGAAGCCTCGTTCTTCGAAGGGTGTTCCAAAACACCAAGGTACAAGGTGCGGGAGTTCTAGGCCCCACATGGGAAGGCCCGTACCGTGTACGCCGAGCCATCCACAACGGCACATACGAACTCGAGAACATGGAGGGACTCGTGTTCACACACCCGTGGAACGCGGAGCACCTTCGGCAATATTACCAGTAGACGTTCATTCGTCCATTTTTCGCTTTGTTGTTTTCATGTAATTTTCGATTCTAGCAAAGACAATTTAAAATTTCAAGTTTGGCCAACGGCCTGGGATGTAATTTTTGAACCATTTCAATAATTTAATGAATTACATTTCACTTCAAAACATTGTATCTTAGTTTCTAGCCTCCTCTACGAGCACCCAAGAAACTCGGGGGGCTAAGGAGGATAAGGTGAGGGTAACAAGCCCGCCTACACCACTTTTCACGCACCAAGCGGTAACAAAACACCCATAAATCGGATCCGCGCACCGGACCTCCGACTTCGTACCCTCCTCGTGCGACGCTCTCGCACGGGTTGAGGCCGTACGCCGAGAGATAGCGAAACGTCGACAAGTTGGATCCGCGCACCGGACCTCCAGCCTTGCACGTCTTTTGCTGCGACCCTCTCGCGCGACGATGCACCTTGCACACCAATAGGCAGCAAGGCATCGATGGATCACGTCTGCGCACCGGATTGTCGATCCCGGTAGTCAAAACCCAAAACGTGACACGCGTACCAACAAGTACCACGCTCACTGGGAACTGCGAACTCGTCCCGATACGCACGCCGATAGGTAGCGTACTCGCCGGAAGATGAGCGTGACGGCCACCCGACTCGCATACGCCGATAGGCAATGAGTCACGAACGGATGGCCGAAAATCGCACCCGCCGGATGAAACTGATCTAGCCAGCGTCCGCGGGAAACTTCGCTGCCAAATGCGGCAGTAAGCCGTGCCAACCGGTTACGCTAAGCATAGTAAGCCGGGCTCGTAAGACACGCACTATTCAAGTTGCGCGAACCGATATACTGAGCATGATAGATCAAGAAAATAAGACGCATAACGAAGGTAAAAACTTCAGTCAGAGCAAGACAATGTCACACAATCAAACCGGCGAGAAAAACAAAGAAAGTACGATGCATGCCGAACAAATGAGAATCCGAAAGCAAACGATACGTAAGCGCTAAACAATTGCGCGAAAAACTAAAGAAAAGTTGGCTACTCCGAGCCGAAATCGATCTGCTCCTCATCTTCTTCGGGGCAAGAAGCGCCGAACCCGCCAGCGGTTTCTCCGTCCGGCTGATGGGTCGTCGACTGCGCGGCCTCGGCGGGGATTCGTGGATGCGGGTCGTCCTCCGGCAGCTCGTCGTCGTAAGGAGGGAACATGGTGTTGAAGAAGGAGAACGTGGTCCCGCGAGACGCATTCTCCTTCGCGGTCGCTTCCCGAACTCGCCTGGCCGCCTCGTAACGAGCCGCCTCCAACGCCAAGTCCCAGTCGTCCTCCAAGTCAGTCTTGGATCGCACGGCGTCTTCCTTCTCCTCGGCGAGGGTCTGCATCTCCGTCCGAAGAGTATCCCTCTCCCTCTCGACCTTAACCCGGGCGATCTCGCTCGCCGATAGCCGAGCGTGGACGATGCTCAACTCCGCATCCCGGCTCGAGAGCGCCGCCTGGAGTTTCTTCGTCTCCCCCAGAAAGGTGTCAGCCGCTTGCTCCGCCTTCTCGCGAAGTGCTTTCTCGGCGGCCGATTCCCCGCGAGCTCGCTCCAGCTCCCCCTCGAGCGCCTCAAACTCTTGGGTGGTGCGAGCCCCCGCTAGGGCGGCAGCATGCGCGGCCGCCATGCTCGTCTTCTCCTTCTCCATGATTTGCATGCGTCGTAGCATATCTCGGAGAATGCGATCGCTCCACTCTTGACGCGCGAGCATCTGCAAACAAATGAAACGCGGATAATCACAATGAGCATGACAGTCATACATAACACAAGCAAACGAGTTATACCTTTCGGGCGTCGCCGATCCCGTTCTGGAAGTGCTCAAGGTCGCTCGTTGTCAGCAGACCCTTGAAATCCCGCAAGGAGGTTTCAAGGATCCCTCGGGAGCACTGATCCCTCAACTCTGCCGCCTCCGCTAGGAGCATAGAGTCCAAGCTATCTGACACCGTCGATGTGTGAGCGCGTTTGTGGCCGGACGGTGACCCAAGAGAAGCCGACGATGATGGTCGCTTGTTGGAGGAGATCGCTTCGTTCCTCGCCCGCGATGGCGACCCCCCGCGACGGGCCTCAGCTGGAGGGCGGGCCACGGTCGTGGCATCGTCTGTGGGCGTTGCTCTCGGCATTTGTGTGCGTGGTCAATGACGTCGAGCCATGATACCTGTAGAGAAGAAAAGAGCGTCTGTCAGTTAAAGCATAACAATAAGCGTAAATAATGGAAAACAACGATAGCGCGGTAACGCGAAAGTATATGCGCGGCCAGTACCCCCCGCGTCGGGGGAAGGGGCTGACGCACCCCCCTCCTCGGTCTCGGGATCCTCCGTGGCCCCCGCGTCGAGGCCGGGGGGCGAAGGAACGTCATCGCTAGGCACGAACCACCCGGTCCTCGCCATTAGGTCTGGGGACTCGAAGAGTGTTCCTTGCCGCCTTGATTCCGGGATCGCCCTAATCACCGCGACGAGCTCGGAGCCCTCGATATCGCCCACGGGTGGGAAGTCGGCCGCGGCGCCGAAGAAGAGAGGCGCGATCCCAAAGGCTGACTCGGACACCCACACCCAAGGGTACCGGTGCTTCGAGGTGACTTTGGTGACGACAGAGATGCGCTTCCGAGTGAACGCCGTGTAGAAGCCTGGTTTCCCCGGAACCCCGCGAACGAGCACGAGATCTTGGATGTCGTCCGCGGTGACCGCCCTTCTCTTGGCCCGATAAAGCATCATGTGGCACGCAGCGACTACCCGATAGAAGGTCGGAGACATTTGCGACGCGTGCACCCCCAACCGAATCAGTAACTCTTGGATCACCGGCTGGAAGGGTAACTGTAACCCTCCGCGAAGGCTCGCCTCATGAATGGCGGCATGTCCTTTTCGGGGGCGAGTCGGAAGATCGTCGGGCAACGGTCGCAAGATCGTCACGGAGTCCGGGATGCCGTATCGCCTCCTCAAGCTCGTAAAACTAGCGATCGAGAGCGAGCTCGGAGTGTCGACTCCCGAGCAATCCAGGCCGCCACGTATTGCCGATCCCCCGGTCGGAAAGGCTAGGGCTCGTGCCTCCTCCCGCGCTGTTAAAGAAGACATCGCAGCGGGTGTGACACGACGGTCCGACGACTCGCTCGAGCACCCGATGCCGGAAGCGGTCCCCGGCCCGACAGATCCTTCGTGGCGATCGCCCAGGCCGGCCGGCGGGACCGTGACATGGGCGCCCGTCTCGGCGAGCCTTGTCTTCCCAAAGGTCGGCCCGGCAATGGACCCGTCATCGGCGCACGGCCTCGAACCCGGCAAGCTTCCCTCGGCGAGGCCCGTCTCGCCCGGGCTCCCTTGGAGGATGCCCAAGGCCGTCGGGCCGGCTCCACCAGCCTCCGGCCCAGGTAGGAGGCCCCCTCGCGCGTCCGGGCCCCCGCGTTGTGCGCCCAAGGCCATTGGGCCGGCCCCACCAGCGCCCGGCCCAGGGAGGCAGCCCTCTTGAGCGCCCAAGTCACCTGGGCCCCTGGGAGTCTCGCTCAGCCCAGTGGCGCGCGCACCTGGCCCGGCAGAGCGGCCCGGCCCGCTAGGTGGGCTCCCCCCTTGCAGCCCTAGCCCGCCGGCTCCTAGGGCTAGGGCGACCAATGCCTCGGCCGCCGCCCCCCGGCCGGCGCTGTCCGGCCGGCCCTCCTCGTCACCGGCGCCTGCGCTCCCTCCAGCAGCGCCGCCCACCTCCGGCGGCCCTCCAGCAGCGCCGCCCACCTCCGGCGGCCCTCCAGCAGCGCCGCCCACCTCCGGCGGCCCTTCATTGGCGCCGCCCGCCTCCAGTCGGCCTCCACCAGCGCGCCCATCCTCGGGAAAGGCCGGGCCGGAGTTGCCCAGGCCTCCATCGTCGCCGCCCGCCTGCCAAATAGGTCCAGCGTCGCCGCCCAGGGCCGGCGCGACGCTCCTGACGCCCGACTCGGCCGGCGCGGCCCCTCCCGGGGCGAGCGCTCCTCCTGCGCTGCTTGGATCTCCCCCGGCGGTGCCTCCAGCGCAGACAGCGCCGCCGAAGACCGGCGCACCATCGCCCAGGCCCGCCTCGCCGAGCGCGACTTCACCCAGGCCGCGCGCGTCCCCAGCGCCGCCTGGGGCTCCTCCGGCGACGCTCCCAGAACAGACGGCGCCGACAGGGGCCGACGCATCTTCTCCCGGGCCCAGTTCGCCAAGCGCGCCCCCGCGCTGGTCGGCCCAGCGCTCCCCGACGCCCAGCGCTCCTGGGCCGGCGTTCCCCTGGCGGCCGGGGCCGTCCCCAATGCACGTGTACTCCTCCCCGTCGGCCAGCCATGCTTCGACCGTGTGAAAGTCTCCCCCGGCCATCTCTGTCACGTGGTGGCTCAAAGGGCGTGAAGGCGGCACGATGTTGGTAACCGATGGAGATGAAAGTTGCGCCCACAATTCGTCTAAATTCGCATCTTGATTCTCGAGCAAAGAGAAGAGGTCGTCATCAATGGACCCACTCCCCGACAGGTGGTTGATAGGGTCCATTGACGCGTATAACGAGACAAGGCAAAAGTGACCGGAGAAAAAAATAATAATAATTAAAGGAGTCAGGACTAAACCTTATCGCGACGGGTTGCTCCGGTGGGCCGATGACTGCAAGACTCTTGAGTTTGCCGCACGAGTTTCACTCGGCCGTAAACTCGGGGGGCTAATGTTATCGGCCCGACCCCGATAGTGGCCGAACGGAGGCGAAGCGACGTCGAACACGCCTCGGCAGCTCGCCCCGGCCATTGGCCGGCCCTAGGGCCAGCCTCGGCCAATGGCCGGCCCAAACAGCCTCGGCCATTGGCCGGCCCAGAGGCCAACCTCGGCCAATGGCCGACTCGATCTACTCCCGGCCATTGGCCGGCCCTAGGGCCAGCCTCGGCCAATGGCCGGCCCAAATAGCCTCGGCCATTGGCCGGCCCAAGGGCCAGTCTCGGCCAATGGCCGACTCAATCTACTCCCGGCCATTGGCCGGCCCTAGGGCCAGCCTCGGCCAATGGCCGGCCCAAACAACCTAAGCCATTGGCCGGCCCAGAGGCCAGCCTCGACCAATGGCCGACTCAAGATGCTCCCGGCCATTGGCCGGCCCTAGGGCCAGCCTCGGCCAATGGCCGGCCCAAATAGCCTCGGCCATTGGCCGGCCCAAGGGCCAGTCTCGGCCAATGGCCGGGCCAAGGCAATTCTCGGCCAAGGGGTTGCCCATAACACCCCTTGGTCGCCTATAAATAGAGGGGCCGCTCCCCTAGTCCAGGTAATCCGAATTTGAGTACTGAAACGCTGTCGAACTCGTACCTCGCTCGTTTCTCTCAAGTCTCGGCCTCTAAACACTAAACCCTCTACGAACCACCTCAATCCCACTAATGTTGAGCGTCGGAGAGGTAAACAGAGGCAACCCCTCTGTTTCCCCTTTGTAGTTCACACCTTTTTGTTCACGTTTTAGGTGCTTGGACGAGATAGAGACCACCTACAGCTAAGGGATGGCTTGGGATACCAAGCCCGACACGCTCAAGTCAAGACGAGACCACTTGGTCCGGCCTTGGGTCTAACCGTCTGCGACTCCTAAATCGTTGTCCCACTAATGTTGAGCGTCGGAGAGGTAAACAGAGGCAACCCCTCTGTTTCCCCTTTGTAGTTCACACCTTTTTGTTCACGTTTCAGGTCTTTGGACGAGATAGAGACCACCTACAGCTAAGGGACGGCTTGGGATACCAAGCCCGACACGCTCGAGTCAAGACGAGACCACTTGGTCCGGCCTTGGGTCTAACCGTCTGCGACTCCTAAATCGTTGTCCGAAAAACTGCGACAACACTAAGGCTTCTCAACGTTCAAGCTTCTCAAAGGTTAGTAAACATATGAATGCTTTTAATAGTTTTAAATTAACATGTACTTGCTCTT
Source organism: Urtica dioica subsp. dioica (assembly GCF_054948205.1). Lineage (NCBI taxonomy): Eukaryota > Viridiplantae > Streptophyta > Magnoliopsida > Rosales > Urticaceae > Urtica > Urtica dioica. Next base: position 2,862,306 of record NC_142764.1, on the reverse strand, counting down.
TGTCTAGGTTAGTAAAAACGTTTTACTTGTTTAAAAGAAATTTTTTTAATTCTGCCGCTTGCTCGAAGCGTTAAATCTTTTCTTAACCCTAGATCAATTCCAACATCAGTAATCATGTCAAACCATATTATGACCTTGTTGTCAAAAGACGTCTTCACTAGTGACAACTTTCCTAAGTGGAAGTCGAAACCTGAATATTGTGATGGTGATTGAAAGCATCCGCTTTATTCTCACTGAAGATAGACCTCCCTATCCTGGTGCTAATGCCTCTAGAACCTTAAAGGAGGATTATGGCAAGTGGGTGAAAGCCTAAGGCCGTGGCTTACATGTTCGCAAGCATATCTAATGCGTTGCAAACGAAGATGGAAGAAAATGAGACTGATGTGGAGATCCTTGACTCATTGCAAGAAATGTGTGGGATGCAGAGCGAGCAAGCCCGCATTGAACTCACTCGTAAGTGCACAAGCACTAGGATAATAGTGGGAACTCCGGTAAGGGATCATGTCATGAAAATGACTAACTACTTTATCAAAGCTTAACTCTATGGGGGACAGATGGATGAGGTTACTCAGGTGGGAATAATTCTGAACTACATTTCGAGCGATTTCATACACTTCACATCCAACTATATTCTGAATAAGTTGAATTATGGACTGTCTCGGCTGTTGAATGATTTACAAACTTTCGAGTCTATCACTCGACATTGGAAGAACAAAGGGAAATTAGTCTTTCATTTAGGATTTTGTTCTCGCCTACTCTGACTTGGAGGACTCATCGCAATTGTTTCTTTCCAAACTTGAGTGATACAGCTCGGGATTGGAATCTTGTGATGGAAGTCGTTTTCTTGACTCTGCTACGATGAACAGTTCTGGTGAACACTACTCGACAGAAATTAGTCTTTCATAAAAACCTAATAAGAGTTTAAGTTGATTGACGGAAAAAATCATTTTCATCAATAAAAGAGACCTATTCATAGATAGGTCTAACTTCACTTGGCATTTTCTAATGGGCCAAAATATAAAACACTTCAATTAAACATAGCAATAGATAATTAAAATAAAGCCATAAGCACCTAATAAAATCACTAATTTTCGGCAAACCCACTCAACCACTTCGAGGGCCTACTTGAGGCCTTCCATCGCGATCCCTTTGATGGTAGATTTTACCATCGAAAAAATCTGTAACATTGAGCTCTCTAAATTCGTCCCGAGGGTCCAGCTACAACATATTCCACCTTTCAAGCCGGTATTGTAGGAACTCAATCTTTATCCAATCTCTTAGGTAGTGTCACAAATCTCTCTTTCATTTATATTAACTCTTATATAAGAAAAGCCGAATCAAATCCAAAACAGTACCCTAACTTCCAAATTTTCAATTCTAAAATAAAAATAGCCTTAAATTGAAATTAAATAATAAAGCTCACATCTCTCTAGAGATGACTTCATTCTGTGTTCGAATTGCAACTCTAAATCTTGGATTCTCTATTCGAATCTGTGATTTGATAACGATCAACTGTCGATTTTTACACTTTTGCTTCTTTTTGTGTTCTTCACGACTAAGAGACTGTTATTTATTTTTTAATTTTTAAATAAATACATATATGTTGCGAATGATTAAAGATAATTGGTGCTTACATATAAATATTATAATTAGCTTCAATGAAAAATTAATAAAAATTTGAGAAAAAAAAGATTTGTGAACTGTTGTCTACTTCAGAGTATAATATCGTCATTTTAGTTAAGCAGATGAGATGAAGTCGACATTTTTGAAAACCAAAAGTTAAACTTGACATTCCACTAAAACACAAAGTATATATCTGTTTCCTTATATCATACACCATTTTCCAGACAAGCGTTGTTGTCCGTTGCCCACATAGAACGGGCACTGAAACGGAACAGAGAATGCATTCGCACTGCCACCTACGTCCTACCATCTTCAAGTTGATTTTCACTACAAATAAAAAGTGTTGCTACTATAGTTCCTTCTGTTTTTTTTATGATTAAATGTACGAAACGCTCCTTGTGTTGTTTCTTTACCTTTAAGTAGCTATATACCAATCACTCCTGTTTTTGATTCGACACAACTTTTTTCCTTTACTCTACAGTCTAAAATACAAACTTTACACGACTTGTTCTAATAGAATCCTAAGTAAATACTGGCTAAGCCATCAAACCACTCACTTGACAACCACCTACAAAAATTGGAGCACATTGGCGAATGAGTTTACAGCACCACTAAAAACAATTTCTTTTCCTTTCCTTGTTTAGTTTCCTTATCAAAATTAATTTATAGTCGCCAATAAGAGACTATGATTCCTCATCCCCCACAGGATGATCGGAGAGCGTTCCCTCGGAGGATAGCTCCTCGAGATTGGGCCCCGAGGATGGATTGGGGCGAGTGTCAAGGGCTTCCGGAGATGGATCTGCGGGTGGCGCCACGAGCTCGAGGACATCGGGGGAAGGGGTCAGAGGCGGAGGCGGAGGTGGAGGTGGCATGTTGAGGTCGTCGTCCCTCAATTTGCGTTTGCGTTTCCTCTTGAGAGAGAGAGAGAGAGTGCGCAGCCTGGGATCCTGTGGGAGAGGAGGAGGAGGGGGGGGTATCAAAAAGGGCGGGAAGGTGGGGTTGTCACGGCCGTACAACACACGCACCGACCGAGCGATCGCTGAAACTGCCGGAGGCAGCTCTGTTGCCGCCACCTCATTCTCCTTCTTTGCTGTCACAGCTTCGCGCAGCCAATGGGGAAGCTTGTCTGATTCTCCACTGCTACTTCCCAAGTTGGCTGTCGACTCTCTCAGAAGTTTCAGCGACCGATCCAGAAGACTCGGCAGCTTCCCATACTGCTTCTGCTTCTGCTCCTCTTCCCTCCGCTGCTTCATTTCGTGCTCAATCGCACCCGAGCAAGTGGCACCCTGAGAATTCAGCAAAAACGGCTTCTCTATCTGTGCATTCGATGATGTTCCAGGCCTATCACAATCATTTGCTCTATATTTCTCATGAAGCCAAGTTGGGGGTGGAGGATAAGGATCAGCAGATGTATAGGGTGCTTCAAAATGTGGGAAACCAAGTTTCATGTCTGTGAGGTGGGATTGGAACTTGGGCGGCGTCACGAATCTACTCCCTTGCAGTGCCCTTGCCATCATCCCATCTGATATCCCTGCAAACATTGGGGATTTCCCAGACTTCGTTGACTTGCTTGATTTTGGTGCAGAAAAACTCAACCCGTCCATGATTTTTACTTGTTCTTCCTCCCATCTGGCTGACAAATCTTCTGAAGATTTATACTTGGAGAACTTTAACCTCGGGTCTCTCAGCATTGCCTCCCAATTACCCCTTCCATGCCGACGAACACCAATCCACAAGAAATCAAGCTCGTCTTCTGACCACCCGTTTGGTTTTAATTTCTTCTTCATTGAGCTGCTTGGGCCGGAACCAGTCCTCATCATTATGTTCTCCAGTACCTTCCGATGGTTTTCAGGGAATGAAGAAAACAGATTTGGCATATGTCCCAAACCCAATGTTGGCGCCACCGTCTCTCTCTCTTGCTGATTATATCTCGGCACTTCTTCTGATAGAAATTTCATATTTGGCATCAACGGCATTGTAGGAAGATCTTCTTGAAACAAGCTATTTGCAGTTTCCTCTCTGCTGCCCAGACTCAAGCTAGGTAAAAAGTCGAGATATGAAGCTGTCCTGCTCTTAGATGGAAGTTGGAACCTCGGCAATAGTTTCTCATCAAACGGCATCGGCATTTTTTCCTGAAAATAAAGAAAGAAGTAATTAGAACAATTAGAACTATTTCTTTGGATGGTTTGGTTAGTAATATTGCAGGGTTAAGTGCCAGTGCCACAGTAGAAAACTTAAAACATATAAAGGCAAAGAGTACCAGGTTACGACAACCATCTTGAATGCCACTCTTAAGATGCTGCTGAGAAACATTATCCGAGAATTTTATTCTATTTGCAATTCTATCAGCATTGACCTCTGTGTCGGTAAAAGTGGCAGAGTGAGGAGGCAGGCTGAAGGGAAAGTCTGGCCCAAGTCCTGTCCGAACCTGCCTGCCATTAGACCGAGAAGAGGCTTTCTTATGAGATGAATCCGGCTGCTGATTGGCATTGGGAGCACAAAGTCCGAGAACAGGCAACAAGTTATTTGGGAACTGCGTGTTCATATGGTTATGTTGGTGGCTAGGAAGGAACATGTCTGCAGAAGGATAATCAAGAGGGCTGCCCTTTGATAATACTACCCTCCCAAGCCTCAACGGCGACCCATCCTTCCTCTTCGGCTCATCAAAGTTTTTATCCTCCAAGTCAATTATCAATGGCTTCTCGGCTTGATCGCCGCCATTGCCTGGTGGGATTTGAGGGGCTGACTCAAGAGCCAATCTTTCAGTAGGAGCAGATTCCTCAACTGCATTTCTCCAAGAAAGTCGTTCTTTCTGTCTAGCACGAAGCTTACCACTGAGAAAAAAAACAAAACAGGATCAATAGTAAGAATCATAAAGTGTTTTCTTGTCATAATTACTGGGCTGTTCAGCAAGCTAACAATCTGACTTGACACATACTATTTTTCTTTCAGTGCTCGCCCAGCAGCTGTATATTCATGCTGAGGCTCGGGCTCTGGTTCTCGTTCTGCATTGCTTCCACTCTGCAGTAAAAGAACAATCGAGTTAAAAAAGGATAAACGGGCATCACGGATCATCACCAACAAAGCAAAAATAAAAATAAAATGAGATGAAAGAGGATGACCTCGCTCAGCATTTCAGCAGGGTGTGGAGCGTAAGCCTCCCTATATGAAATGGCTTTCCTTTGGCGCTTCCCACGACCAAGAACTGCTTCCTCCTCACTTTGATATTTCTGCCACCTTGTAATCCAAGTCCAACAAATATGTAAAATGCGTACTACCGCCATAAACTTAGAAACAATACCCACTTTTGACTACTATTTCAAAAAATTAGAAAATTATCCACTTCAATGTGTGAAAGTTTAAATTACTTGGTGAGTATTTTCAAATGGACCCCAGTATGTTACAAAATTTTCCCAATATACTGAATTTTTTAAATACTACGCATAAGTTTAGAAGTCCCCTTTTTTCCGGGGTTTTAGCTTTGTTTTGTTTTGGGTTCTTTGTACTCTTTTCCGCCCTTGCCGTGGTTCTTAATATAGTCCCGTTCTTTCTTTTAAAAGTTTAGAAGTCCTCTCAAAGTCAACACTATGCATAGCATACTTTCCCTAAAGAGTACATATCTAGGCTCTTATCAAACATCTAGTCAATTCCTAATGCAATCAAATTCAAAAACTTGCTGCAATTGAAAGTTGTGCATGCGCAATCAAGTTAGACTTCAGGATCTAACCTTGTAAATTCAATATCAATTATAAGAAGAAAAAACACAAGAAATCTTAACTACCTCACGCGCAATAGTCTGTCCCACTCATTTTCTTCAGTGACAGTAGTAGCATTATCCTCTTTTTTATCAGAACCTTGGGCAGATATCTCATCAGCAATAGCAGGAGATTCAGCTCCTTGCTCCAGAGGCGATTCATCATTCCACTCAAGCGCCTGATATAGACGTATGGGAGAAGTTAAAACGGAACAAAGTACAAATTAGCCACGTCTTTCTTCATTGTAAGAAAAGAGTTTAGAAACAAATGTATTTTATGGATGATACCAATATTATTTTTAGGAAACAAATGTATTTTATCCATGAAGAAAAGAGTCATGAAAAAGAAAAAAAAAAAAAAAAAAGAAAAAAAAAAAAGAGAGAAGAAGTAGTATGAGTTAGGACTGAATCCACCACCTTAACTGAACCAAGCATATCGGTTTCGATGTCAGCTTCGGCAATATCAACTGATGCGGACTGTAGAATTGAGCGATCGAGTAACTTCAAAATCGCATTATCATCCCACAAAACCCTGCTGCTGCCATCTGTACATTTATCCTGATACACATCCCCCAACCCGCCAACCCTTTTCCTGTGCTTGTGTTCAATATCCACCACTGCCTCTTCTTTGTTACTATTAGTCTCACAGCTATCTTTTCCATCAGTGCTCGGAGAATCATTAAAAAGTTCTTCCGTGCCCCATTTTAAGATGTCTTCCACTTCTTTTTGGGATCCAGACTTATTAACAAAAAGTTGGTCAAGCATAAGTTTCTTCTTTGCAAGCTGCAATATGCGTTCTTCAACACTTGCACGTACTACAAGCCGGTACACAAGAAGTCTTTTTGACTGCCCAATCCGATGTGCTCGATTCATTGCTTGGATATCGGCATGAGGGTTAAAATCAGAATCATATATGATAACCGTGTCAGCAGTTGCCAAGTTTATTCCGAGACCACACGAGCGAGTTGATAATAGAAAAACAAACCGACTTTTATCCTGATTGAAACGTGAAATTGCAGTTTGACGATCAGCCACACAGACAGAACCATCCACTCTCTCAAATGTTTTAGGTCCAAATTCGACATTCAAGTAATCCTCAAGAATGTCCAGCAGTTTAGTCATCTGGGAAAAGATGAGCACTCTGTGACCTTCTTTATGTAAAATCTTTAGCATAGAATGCAAGAGGGTTAACTTAGCGGAGGCCTTTATTCGCATTTCGTGAAGGAATTCTGCCGAACCGGAATCCGGTTCTGTGCCTGGTATAAGATAAGGATGATTGCAGACTTTTCTTAGTTGCATCACAATGTTAAGCATAGATTGCTGCGGAACCCCTTTCCCAATATTTCGCAAAACATGGTAATTCTTGGTCAGCATTGCCCGATAGTATTCAGCCTGGATGGACGAGAGCTCAACAGGAACCATTCTTTCGGTCTTCGGGGGTATATTCTGCATGGCATCTTTTTTAAGCCTGCGGAGCATATGTGGAGCAACGAGCTTCTTCAATTCTTCCACTTTCTCCGTGGTTGTCAAATCATTGAAGTTCTCCTCAAATGAAGACAGGGAAGGGAACGACGATGGCTGCAAGAAATTGAGCAAGTTGTACATCTCACCGATATTGTTCTGCAGAGGAGTGCCAGTCAAAAGCACGCGGTGCTGGAATGAGAACGAATTGAGTAGACTAAAAAGCTTACTTCCCGAATTCTTGAGGCGATGCCCTTCATCAACTATAAGAACTTCCCAAGCAACTCCACGTAGATGCGACGAGTCAGCAAGGATCATCTCATACGTGGTCAAAAGTACATTAAATTTATACCCAGCTGTTCTGCTGTTCGAGTTCTTCAAAGCGCTAGCGTGCCATTCATATTGACGAATCATGGCTCTTGCTTTTGCACAACCATGATAATCAACGACATTCAATTCCGGAGCCCATAATGCAAACTCGGCAAGCCAGTTCGGCATTGTAGACAAAGGAACCAAGACGAGACAAGGCAGAGAAGCTTTGAACTCTGAGTAGAGCGAAGAGAGGAAAGCACAAGCAGACACTGTCTTCCCGAGACCCATCTCATCAGCTAGAATCACATTCTTAGATTTACACCAGCACTTGCGCAGCCAATTCAGAGCTTCAAGTTGATGGGGAAACAGAGAACCCCCTTTCAGCTCCGTCGGCTGCTCTGTAAGAGTAGTGACCTCATTTTGTTGACGCTCAACCTTCCCCTTTGGCAGTTTCTCTCTCTCTAACGTTTGACGCTCAAATTGATGAAACAAATCAATCAGATGCGAAGATCTCTTCAGAACAGGCTCCTCCAAACTTTCCCAGGTGCACTCATCATACGGAAGTCCGGTCCATTTTACGAACGCTTTGTCACTGCCACCGGATGAGAGAAGAGCAATTATCTTCTGTGGTTGCTTCCATCTCTCCTCGCATATGTTTATAACCGACGTTCCGTATTTCCCCTTGTAGTTTTCAAGTTTTCTTTTAGCCAAGACTTTCAGCTGGGACTCAGAAATCCAAGAATTATGGATATTAGATTTTCCAACCCATTTAACTAAAAACTCATACATAACATCCTCTCCATCAACATTTGCAGGTTTAGCCAAAGTGGGCTGGAGAATTATTCTGCCACTGCCATTGCAGCTTCCCATTTCTACATCAACAGCGTTTTGGTCTTTACTTTCATCGGAGACGCTTTGTGGAGCATCCCCATTTTCACAAATTTCCAGTTTAGGAATCGTACTCTCATCTATGGCCAGTTTTTCAATTGCTTCTTCATTCTTCTCGGCATTCGCAGCAAATTCATCATGAACTTTTGAGGAAGCTGTAGCGGATTCATTACTCTTACAACCTATCTTCGATAAATCGACTCCACTACGTCTATTACCTTCTTTAGTAATAGATCTTTTGTACACGAGCATTTTCTCCGATCTAGTATCATCCTTTGTGCTTTCATCCATATTGACACCCTCTATTCTGTTTACAGTACCTTCTGGAAGAATTTCTGATGCTCCCATGTCTAACTCATGGTCAGAGATGGGATTCTCGGGCCCTTTGTTTTGGTTTTCAGCCTCCAGCAAATCGTCAGACTGATGTTCAACAGCCAGCGGAGGTAAATGATGCAAAGAGTCATTGTTATGACATTGGATTCGACATCCCAGAATCCGATCAACCTGTGATGTTGTTATGCAGTAGAAACATAATATCTGTAAGCACTAATCGTCCCCAAGGCAGTGTTATTTTTTAAGGGAAAATCACTGTTATTCATTATGATTACCTGCAGAAGTTCATGTGTATCACGTTCGTTCATTGGAGCTTCAACTGCTTGACTTCCTGCTTTATCAACATCACTCAGTTGGTCTTTCGCATTGTCAGCAAGATTCTGTACAATACAAATGAGTGAGAGGGCATTTATCTATATTGCAGTTGAGCTATGATATCATATACTCTTTAGTGATAATAAGGGTTATAGAAAGAGAAGGCAGATTTATTCTGGTATGTCTACACTAATGCACTCACCGGCTGATCAATCATCTAATCAAAGTAATTCCTAAACAGGTAAGAAATACAACACCAATTAGATATTCAAAACAAGAATGTTATGCCAAGGCCCAAGTAAAATTGTGTTTGTTGATCGGCAGATCTTGATGTACCACCAGTATTACGAAGTCTAAATCTAAAAGAAAAATTCCAATGCAATCCACTTAATAGCATTATATGATATTAGAAACTGATTTGTACCTTGTCTTTACCCTGGATAGCAGAATTTTTAATTCTTATAGTTTCCTTGGATGAAGACAATAAGACCCGAGAGTTAACTGACTTTTGCTTTCTTCGTGATTTACTGGTGGCGGGACTTGCAGTGTTTGCTCCAGAACGATGCTGCTTAGGTACACTGATGATACTTTTCCCTTTTCCAGTCCTGAGCTTCTTTTGATTTTTATCACTCTTAGCTTTATGTTTCCTTTTCTTAGATGCCTCATCTGTGGCGCTTATCGCAAGGACAATGGGATTTTCTTCGGGTAAATTGTCACCAGGCACACTGGGCTTTGTATCAGGAGAAGAATCTTCATCCACAGGCGCAGCTTCAGAATCCGCCTTTGACGGCGAGCTTGGCCTATCATCTTCAGAATTTGTTGAGAGCGTTTCCGACATTTTTTCATCCTCATCCTGCACTGATGATGATAGAATACCCTCCGACGCAGCATCACCGACTCCATAGGATGCTGCTTTCAACTTGGTGAACTTTACTAACATGGATTCTCCTTGCATTACAGATCTTTTATTAGCAACAATGGTATTACCAAATATCTGCGATATATTATCTGTTTCAGACAACTTGATTCCGCTTCTAGATTTGGTAGAAACCACCTTTGTCCTTGCTCGCTTCGAAATCGTATCTATATTACTAGCAGGCTCGCCCCGCTGACAGCTTGGACATTTCCACTTCCCGTTTGGGGTACGCTATCATTAAAAAGGGCAATAAAATATTTAATAGGGTTAAAATGGAAACTCAGTACATTAAGAATATTTTTTGTAACGGAATATAGCAACTGCCAATAAATAGAATTACTTTTTTTTATAACCGTGGGCTTCGGGTTAGACCCGACTAAAAACCACGTCGCCCTGGAATTATCAACCGAGAGACTACTTCAGTCGCCCCAGTTGTTGCGACTAGGGGAAATTGAACCGGGGCTTGACAAGGTCCCACGAACCGCCCTTACCACTAGACCAGCCCCTTGGGGTTAATAGAATTATTATTATAAAACTAATAATTATAACAATAATATATTTAAAAGAATAAGAATAATCCTAACAAAATATCTTTAGAGGTGGATCGAGACATTGAAGGCACTAGACCAACCCTTTGGGGTTAACAGAGTTACTATTATAGAACTAATAATTTAAAAAAAAAAAAAGACGGGTCTTTATATAAAAAAAGGGCAAAACCGTAACAAGATTACAAAGCATGTCAACGAGAAAGGCTAAAGGATGGAGCAAACGCTGAAACTGCCAAGCCACCCCGCAACCCAAAAGCCAAACCCGAAAACGGAAACACCGAAAAGAGGAATATCATAAAACTAATAATAAAAACAATAATATTTTTTAGAAGAATAATAATAATAACTAAATATACCTTTAGAGGTGGATCAAGACATTGAAGGTGGTACGTGCGAGGACAGCCATCGCAACATAACAAGTTGCCACCAATGTCACATACCATACACTCGAAGTAATGCTGAGCAATAAAAATAAAACGTTAAAAAGGAAGTACTTGGTTATTCTTAATCACAGAGTGGACAGAGGTCATAATGAATGATAACTTACATTGCAGCTGACTCAAACTAATTGTGGAAAGATTTTACAAGTTAAATGCATAATCATGTTCGAGCACTCAATAAATTTTAGTTTTGCAGTTTACAAATGAACCAACGTGTTAGTAACGGAAGAACAAAGTTTAGCAAATATGAAAAATTGCATTTTTTTCCAAAAAAAAAACGACAGAGCACGGATCAGACGGCATTTTATCATCTTTAAGAATTATTTATTTAAAAAAACTCTTTCGTATGAAATATAAATAAAATAACGGAAGCTTGTTAAAATGAAAAGGAAAAACGACAAAAGAAAAAACCAAAAGAAGGCGAAAGTAAGAGAAGAAACTGACTCCGTCGTTGCCTTTTTTCTTGAATGAGTTAAATTGAGTGGAAGTGGAAGTGGTGGCAGCGAGATGTGGAGGCTTTCTACGCTTGCGCTTCATAACCCAATTTCTGTTAATCATTTTATTCTCTTTCATCACTCCCTTCTTACTCTCACACAAATCATCACAAACAATACAATGATATGCTACGCCTGCACGTAAAACTCATGATGACACGAGACTCTGAACATATTCCATTAATGAAGTGATTCGGTAAGCGCATTCAGTGACTAACCTATCTTTCATATCACAAATTAACACATTCTAGCGAGGGTGGATGGATTCCAGAGAAACTTATATGTGAGTGTAAAGAGTATTGAGAACCCTAGTTCGTTACATTCCCAAATAAGAAATTGGGAGGTTCATGCAATGTGAGGCTAGGTCACCAAATTCGGAAATTCTATGATTCCATCTAAACATGCAATGCGAAGGCCTTGACTCGCGAATTGCACATCACGAAATGAAAGGCTTGAAAGAGTGAATAATCGGAAAAGCGAAAATGGGTATCGGAGAAGAGAAATCGCGTACCTGAGAGTCAGACAAGAAGATGGTGGGCAATCAGAGATCAAGGATTCTGCAAAGTAAATTACAGAGAAGGGGAGATAAAGAGAGAACGAGGGTTTCAAGACTGGCGTGCGCTAGGGCATCATGGAAGCGAATGTAAGCTTGGTGGGAGAAGAGAGAGAAAGTGCGAGAGATAGTACGAGAAAGAAAGGGACACACAACTCAACGCAACTCAGCACAATTGAATAATATTTACATATATATATAGAGAGAGATTTTCTTTTTTCTTTTTCTTTTCAAATCAAGGCTGATTAATATGATATTCAATTTTTTTTAACGAATATGATATTCATTTGTGTAAGCATATATTTGTAGGGGAGAGAGAGAGTGTGTGAGTGTAATACGGATTCGGGGGTGTGACATGGCAAAGAGATTTTTTATTTTTATTTTTTTTTGCTCGAAAGACAGAACGAGAGTTGGTGAAGTCGTTGAAGCCCCCATCATCCAATTCTCTCCCTCCACGCGCCCTTCATTTTTTTTTTTGGAAAAATAACACATTTATATCTTGTGTTTTAGTGAAATGTCGAGTTTAACCTTCGGTTTTCAAAAATATCGAGTTCATACCCTCTATTTAACTAAAATGACGAAATTATACCCTGAAATGAATAACAGCGTCACAAATCTCTCTTTCATTGATATTAACTCTTATATAAGAAAAACCGAATCAAATCTAAATCAGTACTCTAACTTCCAAATTCTTAATTTTGAAATAAAAATAACCTTAAATTGAAATTAAATAATAAAACTCATACCTCCTAAGAAATGATTTCATTCCGTGTTCGAATTGTAACTCTAAATCCTGGATCCTCTGTTCGAATATGCGATTTTGATTACTATCAACTATCGATATTTACCATTTTGCCTCTTTCTATGTTCTTCACGATTAAGAGACTGTTGTTTATTTTTAGTTTTTAAATAAATTACATATATGGCGCGAATGAATAAAGATAATTGATGTTTATATATAAATATTATAGTCAATGAAAAGTCAATAAAAAATAATATTCGTGACATTGTTGTTTATTTCAGGGTATAATTTCGTCATTTTAGTTAAACATATGGTATAATTTCAAAATTTTATTACAACTAATCATTGTATTTACTCTTTCTTAAGATTTTAGCTCAAGTTTCATTTTATTAAATAAATAATACATCAATTTGCAGTAAATTAAATTAACTAAATAATTCTTCTTTGTTTAGTTAATTTAACTTACTGCGAGCTAATGAATTATTTTTTTAATAAAATAAAACATGGACTATTTTTAAAAAAGAGAATAAACGATTGAGATATTGACTTAATTGCTCATTTTATATCATCATCAATTGTTTGTAAACAAATAATCATGTTTTATACAATAATGGCTTGTTTATTTTCTTATTATGACAATGTTATTAAACCCTTGATTTGTATGATATTTAACGCGATACTTGTTGCAAGGAACACGATTTCCGGCGGAAGGATCGTTTTCTCCACAAGTTTGATGACTCCGCGACCCAACGCCTATAGAGACGCGAACCTTGGAATAATGATGACGCCACAAGCGATGGTGAAAGCTTGTTTGATAAGTCGGAGATTGAATGACGCCACGATCGGATGCAAAAGACCGATTGATAAGTTCGATAAAAATTCATATAGAACTCAAGAGAAGACTCTCATTTTTTTTATCAAAATCTGGATTTTTTTCTCATTAAAATGAAGAAGTATTTAAAAGCATGAAACAACCATTCATGGTATGAAAACCAAAAGTCACACATTAATAACCACTAACAACCATTAAATACAATCAGAATTAAAAACCATTTAAAACCATTAAAATAATTCAAACACACAATAATAGTAACCTTTCAGTTTCAAGCCATTAAAAACCACTAAATGGAGCTGAAATAATGATGGTAACATAATAGTCACTCCCTTTTGGAATCTGATTAAGGCAATAACGTTTTTGCTTCAAAATATCCTCTCCATTGATAAGGTAATCATTTTGACTCCAAAGGTAGAACCGACCGGGAACTGGATGAGAACCGGCGAACCGGAGAGGACCGGAAGGGTAGAGACCCAAACCGTTTTTATTCCTAGAAACTGGTGGGAACCTGGTCGAACCGGACCGGATTCCTTTGGACCGGATTAAGTTGAATAAAAGCGTAATTTGGTTTAATTTTCGGAAAAAGCCTAGCTTCCCGATCTTCATTTTGATGAAACCCTAGGCTCACGGCTTTCATTTCTCTAAGAGCACATCGGCTCAGTTTCTCAGTTTCTTTTCACATTCGTCATGCTACATGTCGGATTTCGATCGTCGCAAACACAATTTGTCAACTTTCCGAGGTACCCGCCAGATAAGTCACTCGGAATTGGGGGTTTTTTTCTTCTTAATTTTGTGTTTTAATTGATGAATATGATGATGAATTGATGATGAATATGTTGATTTGAGATGAAGATGATGATGAATCAATGATTATGATGATGAATATGTTGATTTGAAATGAATATGATGACGAATTGATGATTATGATGATGAAGTATGGTGTCCGAGTCGGCATGAAAGTATTGCAAGCCCGTCGAAGGACGGCCGAATGCAAGCAAATACGAATTTTGCTGGTACATCATAGGCGGTGGTGGACATGACAAAAAGCGTGAAGATGTGCGTCAAGGTTTCTCATGAAGTACATAAGAAAATGCGAGAGTTACTCTACAGTAACTCTCAAAAGAAGAAGCAACGTGAGAGTTTGGGTGAGTCGATACGAGCCCACCTCCGAAAAAGTTTAGGGGACTCTGACGAAGAAATAGACAGAAGTCTCGGTGGATCTTCGGGGTCCTCCGATCCAAGAAGATTGCACCACGTGGTCAAGAAGAGGTTGACCAAAGCCGTCAACCGATTCTTCATTCATAAACAAGTCAAGTCACCATTGATTCCTGAACATGAAGGACATTCACGATTGACGAGACACTCCACCTATAATTACTAATTAGTGTGTTTTATATTTTGTCGTATGCATTGTAATAAATTTATCTTCTACTTATGGTATTTTATGTTGAACTTTATTTTTGTTTGAGTTTGAAGTATGATGAACTATGAAAAATATGTTTAGTTTTGCAAAATATGAAAAATATGTTTATTTTTGTAAATGATTTGTCTGAATATCCATCGGTTTCCTATATTCTTTGTCGATTTCCTCTACGATAAGCGGTTTTATGCTTATACCAATTTTTTTTTTGTCTGAATATCCCTCGATTTCACCTCCGGTAAATGGTTTACCTCCAAAGTTGAAGTCCCGGTACATAACGATAATGGTAAGACGAATCTTGTAAATAGTAAATGGTAACTGAGAAATCTTAATGGAAGGAGTCACATATGAGAAAAATGAGAGTTTTATCTTAAAAAAAGAAAAGAAAATTACAACGAAAATGCGAGATAAAAAATGAAAAATGCGTTATGAAAAAAAGACATAAATATAAAACAGATTAGAAAAATAGGCAATTTAAACATTTAACATTGCTAAATAGTCAATGTTTGATAAATCTTACATAAATAATCATTAATAATGACGTGAACTTATATATAATTATATATAAAGGTGACTAGTTATACAAAATTTATATATGTAAATATATGAAAATAACTATTTATCTAATATTTATTAAATCGTTGCTATTTAGCAATCCCAATATAAAATATATTCCTCTGAAGTCCTTATGCCCAGAATTTTACTTAATCTCGTCGCCTCTAGATCTCCGTCTGCCGTCGTCCGTGGCGAAAAGTGATCTCTGTCCCCGCATCGCAATATAGAATCTGGTCTCTTTGTTCAATCCGCACTGCTTCGAATCACCACCATCTATGCTTGTGTATGTTCTTCACTCTTCAAATTACCAACACAGCTTTTTCGAAGACATTTTGCCTTTTGCATGTTTGATTATTTCAACAACTCAATGATCATTTCCTCATAGTTCAAGACTTCTTCTCTAAGTTTTATGTCAACTCTTTATGCATCCCCACTTGAATTATTCAGCTTAATTAATACCAACTCACGTAATTATTGCAAGGTATTAATAAATAACGTGCTTAGGCTACACATGGTAGCCCTATCAATTATGGCAAGCATATTTTATGTAGCATTTTAAGTGATAAAATCCTTTTGTAGCAAGGATTATTGTCTAGTTCGTTATTTTTCAGACTGTTCATGAATCAAGCAAGTATTTGTTCAGAAAGTTAGGAGTAACTATTTGAATTGTGAAAGTTTGAAGAAATTATTATTATAGACTGAGTTAGACACCAAGTAAATCGTGTATAAGTGTAAAAGTTACTCAATAGAGCTGGGTAGGGAAAAAGAAAAATAATTATGGAGTTAAACATATGACGACTAAATAAAATGAAAATAATTAGAAATCATGAGTGTTAAGTCCTTGTGTTAGTAGTGGGGGTGGGAAGTATGAGCAGTGAGCAGCGGTGTGATGAAGATGGGAATGTGTGGAGTATGACTCACAAGATTGATGAGCCCATGGACCAAGAGGCTTCCAGGCTCAGAAATATGTACAAAGAAAAGGTATTTTAGGACTCCAGTCATTCATTACGCCTTAATCTTTACTAGAATTCATATTATTTATTTTTTGTTTATCAGAAGTTCTCGGCTGCAATGGTTTTGCAACTCGCATTCCAGAGTCTTGGAGTGGTGTATGGAGATTTAGGCACATCGCCTTTGTATGTTTTTTACAACACCTTCCCGGATGGGAAAGTTGAAAAACAAGATTTAATGGGAGCTTTGTCGCTGATCATATATTCGCTCACTCTCATTCCTCTGCTCAAGTATGTCCTGATCGTGTGCAGAGCAAGCGACAATGGGCAAGGTACATCATCATCATCATCTTAATCATCATTATCATTTTAATAAATGAAATGCATTGCCAGGTGGAACATTTGCTATATATTCGTTGCTGTGTCGGCATGCCAACTTGAGGACTATTCCGAATCAAGACCGCACCGATGAGGAGCTAACTACTTATAGTCGCTCTATATTTTCCGATCAATCTTTTGCTGCCTCAACCAAGAGATTGTTAGAGCGCCATGCATTTATGAAGAACACCATGCTTGTTCTTGTCCTTATCGGCTCTTGCATGGTTATCGGGGATGGCATTCTTACTCCAGCTATCTCAGGTACTCATTCCTATTCTGTTCTGCATTTCCTTGGTGCCGACACATGACATGCTCTTTGCTCTTAAAGGAGCTACTTTTATTATAAATAAAATAAATGCTTATAAAGACACGCTCAAAACATATATTACACCAGAGCAGTCTGTAGCCTGGTCAGCCAGATAACAAACCGGGGAGATGAACAGCTGCGGATTAAGACAGCGCAAGGCGGGACATGAACTATATTAGTGGGTCTTGTTATTCTTAAGAAGAACCAAGCAAATCATAAACGAACCCATGAGAGCTCACAGTCTGTTCCATTTTTGCCACTTTTCTCACCAAAAAGCTTTTATTTTTACATGATAAGAGAGAGCCCAATGTAAAATATAGGGCCAAGTTTCATAGTCACCTCTTACTCTTCCAACTCATCCCTTGTCATGTTGACTACAAGAAGATTACTCCATAGGCTAAGTCCAGTTGTAGAAGTCATCAATAATTCTTTTTTGTAATTCGCCCACCTTTTCCGCGGAATTCTACATGCCTACGCATCCGCCTCTGAAGCCCTTAAAATGATGAATAGGATGACAGCTGACAAACACTGAGAATGATAAATTTTCTAGAAGCAGCTTTGGTTACACATTTAATCAAATGACTCTTCATTACCACTATGGTATTACCTTGTGAAGGAGGCGCTTTGTTCTATATAATAAGAATTCGATACACTTTATGATATCGTCTTTTTTGCAGTTTTATCAGCTGTTGGAGGAATCAATGTTGGTCACACCCGGATAAGTAACGGTATCTTCTTTCACCCTTAATACGATTCGTGTATTAAATTTGCTTCAAGTTGTCGATTTTTAATTTGTGTAGAGTTGCTCTATTTATGTGATGCAGATGTAGTTGTGCTTGTTGCGGTTCTTATAATAGCAGTTTTGTTTAGTGTTCAGTATCACGGCATAGATAAAGTTGGGTGGCTTTTTGCACCGATCGTTCTCATGTGGTTTATTCTAATTGGAGGGATTGGCATATACAACATTTGGAAATATGACAGCGGCGTTTTAAAAGCCTTTTCGCCTGTGTATATATACCGCTATTTCAGAAAAGGAAAAAAAGCAGGTTGGACATCTCTTGGAGGCATAATGCTCAGTATAACTGGTAAATTTGTCAGTAATTCGTTTTCCTCTCTTCCAATTTTACGAATTCTGACTAATGACGCGAACTAGTACAGGAACAGAGGCACTTTTTGCAGACTTGTCTCATTTCCCGGTTCTATCAATACAAATTGCATTTACGGCTGTTGTGTTTCCTTGCCTTCTTTTGGCGTATTCTGGTCAAGCGGCGTATCTGATGAAGCATACGGATCACGTAGTTGGTGCCTTTTATCATTCTATTCCAGGTTCGCTGCCAAGATAGATACAATGAGTCACGGTGATGTTGTTGGCTCACGAAGACTTTCTTGTTGTGCAGATTGCATATATTGGCCGGTGTTTGTGATTGCAACGGCAGCGGCGGTGGTTGCCAGCCAGGCCACTATTTCGGCCACCTTTACGTTGATCAAGCAGGCCCTTGCACTTGGCTGTTTCCCGAGAGTCAAAGTCGTACACACATCCAAAAACTTCATCAACCAGATCTACATCCCAGATGTTAATTGGATTTTGATGATTCTTTGCATTGCCGTCACTGCCGGGTTCAAAAATCAAAACCAGATTGGAAATGCCTCCGGTAAGCACTCACTCACAAATTATTAGTTAGTATTATTAGTTATTGTGAAAAGATCTGATCAGTTCAACGCGGATGAATATAACAGGGACGGCAGTGATGATTGTAATGTTGGTGACAACATTGCTGATGATTTTAGTGATGATACTAGTTTGGAGGTGCCACTGGATTCTCGTCCTCATCTTCAGTGTGTTGTCATTGGTGGTCGAGCTGACCTATTTCTCGGCAGTGGTACTGAAGGTCAATCAGGGTGGGTGGGTCCCACTCGTCATCTCTGCACTCTTCTTCTCCATCATGTATATCTGGCACTACGGTACATTGAAACGCTACGAGATTGAAATGCACAGTAAGGTTTCAATGGCATGGATTCTGGGTCTTGGCCCGAGTCTTGGCCTTGTGCGTGTACCTGGAATTGGTCTTGTGTACACAGACCTAGCTAATGGAGTGCCTCGAATTTTCTCTCACTTCATTACTAATCTTCCTGCGATCCATTCCGTTGTAATTTTTGTGTGTGTCAAGTACCTGCCTGTATATACGGTGCCAGAGGAAGAAAGGTTCCTCATGAAACGAATCGGGCCAAAGGAATTCCACATATTCCGGTGTGTTGCGAGATATGGCTACAAAGATCTTCACAAAAAGGACTATGATTTCGAGAAGAAGCTCTTTGACACACTCACTACATTTTGTCGGCTTGATTCACTAATGGAGGGGTGCTCCGATTCGGATGACTATAGCGTGGCTGATCAGCAGATGACGAGCGACAACAATTGTAATAGCACATCTCGGTACACCATGGGTTCTTCAGTTTCGTCGGTTGAGTCGATTGTCCAAGTCGCTTCGCATTCTTCGCA
Source organism: Urtica dioica subsp. dioica (assembly GCF_054948205.1). Classification (NCBI taxonomy): domain Eukaryota; kingdom Viridiplantae; phylum Streptophyta; class Magnoliopsida; order Rosales; family Urticaceae; genus Urtica; species Urtica dioica. The sequence continues at coordinate 2,842,982 of NC_142764.1, read as the reverse complement.
GCAGCGAGCAAGTGAGACGATCGTGTATTCCAATCGGGGGGGTGATGAGCTGGAATTCTTGAGTAGCTGTCGAGACACGGGAGTAGTGCACATTCTGGGGAATACTGTGATCAGAGCAAGGAGGGACTCCAATTTCTTGAAGAAGATAGCTGTTGATTACGCATTTGCTTTCCTTAAGAAAGTTTGCAGGGATACCAGTTCCATGTTAAATGTGCCTCATGAAAGTCTTTTGAATGTTGGTCAGGTTTTCTATGTTTAATCCCCCTTTTTAACTTTTCTTTCCATGACAGTCCTTTAAATGCATGGTTATAAGATGCGACCACACAATATATTTATGTTTTTGTCCTTCTGTTTTTCGAAGAGGCTCCAGAATAAGTCAACGGATGGAATTATAGTAATGAAGAAATAAGTTCATCCTAGTGGAGTTGTAAAAGGTAGCAATAAATTGCTGACCGGAACCGCATTACATGTAACTATTATTTATTATTAAACAAACCTTTGTCAGTGGGAAAAAAAATTATGTACATATACAAAGACAATTCAGCAAAAGACGTATGGGTTTTTTGGTGCAAAAGGGTGTTGAAATACAACCCTATGGCAAGATTACAACAAATGAGGGGTCTAAGATTTATTCTGCACGTTGCGTTGAACAAGAGAGAGAGAACATTCATACAGAGAAAATTTGACCAACATTGAGTAGGCTCTCATGAGGGACGTTGAAGATGACACTGTTCTCTCTGCATACCTTGCGGAGAAAAGCATAAACGTAATCAACGGCTATCTTCTTATAGAACCTGGAGTCTCTCCTCGCCCGTATAATTGTGTTCCCCATAATGTGAACCACCCCTGCGTCTCTGCAACTGCCCAGAAACTCTATCTCATCCACCTCTGTTGCCTGACCGGACGACCCCACTGTGTTCCCATTCGCTTGTATCTCTGACGCCGACTTGCCAGCTGGCACGATTGAATCCACCGACGACATCGTCATGTCTACGCTCGAAGCTGTGTTGCCGTTGCTGTTCATGCCGCGTGTTTGTTGCCCATAAACACTGTATTCGTCCGAGTCCGAGCAACTTTCCATCATCGCCTCCAACCTCACAAACACGAAAAGACTATCGAACAGTTTCTTCTCGAAGTCGTAATCCTTTTTGTGGAGGTCTCGGTACCCGTACCTGGCCACACACCGGAACATGTGGAAGTTCTTGGGCCCGATTCGTTTGACGAGGAACCTCTCTTCCTCCGGAACCGTGTACACGGGGAGATACTTGACACACACAAACACGACGACCGAGTGGATGGCCGGTAAGTTGGTTATGAAATGGGAGAATATGTGCGGAACTCCACTGGCCAGTTCGGTGTAAACGAGGCCTATACCGGGGACCCGAACGAGGCCCAGACTGGGACCGAGCCCAAGGATCCAGGCCATCGAGACTTTGCTGTGCATCTCGAATTCGTAGCGCTTCACGGTGCCGTAGTGCCAGACGTACATGATGAGAAGGAAGGCCGCTGCAATGACGAGCGGGACCCACCCCCCCTGATCCACTTTGAAAAGAACGGCCGAGAAGTAAGTGCCTTCGACGAGTAACGACAGACCGGTGAAGAGCACCACAAGGAGCCAGTGACAACGCCAAACCAGGATCATGATTAGCGTCATAAGCAGAGTGGTGACCAGCATTACTATCACAACCGCTGTACCTGTTATAGCATGAAATAATAAAATCTTCTTTCTCAAGAACAGTTATCGGAAAGAAGAAGAAGAAGAAGAAGAAGAAGAAGAAGAAGAAGAAGAAGAAGAAGAAAAAGAAGAAGAAGAAGAAGAAGAAGAAGAAGAGGTGTCAGCCTTTTACCGTACGCATTTCCTATTTGGTTTTGGTTTTTGAAGCCGGCGGTGACAGCGATGCAGAGAACCATGAGGATCCAATTGATGTCGGGAACGTAAATCTGGCCAAGAAAGTTCTTGGACGTGTGCACAACTTTGACTCTTGGGAAACACCCGTGTGCGAGTGCCTGCTTTATTATTGAAAACGTTGCCGATATCGTCGCCTGACTTGCTACCACAGCGGCCGCGGTGGCCACCAGAAATACAGGCCAGTATATGGTCACTGCAACGATTCACACAATCAGCTATGATGTATCTGAACGTAAATAATTAGAGAGTGTGTGAGACTTAAGAGTGCCAACCTGGAATAGAGTAATAAAAGGCATCAACTACGTGCTCATGGTGATGCATAAGGTATGCAGCTTGTCCAGTGTAGGCTAAGAGAAGGCAGGGGAACACAACGACGATGAAAGCAATCTGAACAGCTAAGACTGGGAAATGGGAGAGGTCCGCAAAGAGAGCCTCTGTCCCTGAAACAGGATGGGAGAGTGAATAAAGAAGCAAAAGAAGTGTTGGTCCTTTCAAATAAATAAAAGAAAAGGGGCTGACCGGTAATGCTGAGCATGACGCCGCCGAGGGAAGTCCATCCGCTTTTTCCGTTGCGTTTGAAGTAGCGATAGATGTAGAGAGGGGAGAAGGCTTTGAGAACAGAGTGGTCGTATTTCCAGATATTGTACAAGCCGATGCCGCCGATGAGCAGAAACCAGAGAAAGACGATTGGAGCAAAGAGCCAGCCCACTCTGTCGGTGCCGTAGTGTTGCATGCTGAAGAGGCCGACGAGTATGAGGGCTGCCACGAGAATGACGATGTCCGGGTTCATGCTGGGTCCCCTCACTTTAATCCCTCCGACGGCCGACAAGACTGCAACGGAACGGGAATGAGTGATGAGAGGAACAGTAAAGCTGAGTGTGATGTGAGTAGTACCGGAGATGGCAGGGGTGAGGATGCCGTCGCCGATGACCATGCAAGTGCCGACGAGGACGAGAAGGAGAAGGGATGTCTTGTGGGCCTCCAGCCACTGCTTGACGTTGGCCGCGTACGAGTGCTCCCGCAGTGTCGACCGGCTGTACGTCGTCAGCTCCTCGTCCGTGCGGTGTTGGTTCGGAATGATTTTGACGCCAGCGTGGCGGCACAGCAGGGCATACAGGGCCAGAGTGCCGCCTTTGTTTGTTGTATGTAATGTATACACAATCACAATCATAATCACAATCACAATCCTTGGTGGGAGAAAGAGGGAGGAATTCTTGTGGTTGTACCTTGGCCGTTGTCGTTGGCCTTGCAGACCACGAGCACGTACTTGAGGAGAGGGATGAGAGTGAGAGAGTAAATGATGAGAGAGAGAGCCCCAATCACGTCCTCCGGATCTCTCACCTCGTTGGGGAACGTGTTGTAGAACACGTACAGCGGTGATGTCCCCAAATCCCCGAACACCACCCCCAGGCTCTGGAACGCCAACCGGAGCAGCACAAGCACAGAGAATTTCTACCCACCACCACACAGACAACTCAATCTCGCTGATTCACATATCAATTAAACTCAATCACCTTTACCTTCTCTCTGTACATGTTTCTGAGCGTGGAAGCTTCCTCCTCCATCGGCTGATCCAGCTTCTGATCCAACTCCCACATACTTCCTCTTCCCTCTCCATCTTCCTCTTCAACGCTCGAACCCATCTTTTGGCGATGATGATACAGAGATGATGATGATGATGCTGCTGTCGACGACGACGACTCTCCTCCCCCTTTATTACACAGACAGACTAATCGTATTAAATAATAATACGAATGAGACAAAGACACAGCAAATGATTTCGTCGCACATCTCTAAATTCTCTTAAATGCCCTCCCCCCACTCCCATATTCACCTCACCACTACCACTCTGACACATCACCACTTACGGCGCAATTCCACATTCTAAATAATGGAAGAGAGTTGAAAAGGGGGAACTCGAAAAACTCAAGCTCAATGCACCATTAAATTTGAAAATCAAGCCGCATTTTGATTTCTTTAAAAAATTCAAACATTTTGGACTTTTGAATTGTCCAAATTACCCTAAAATTAAATTAATTTTTTTATTTCTCTTTTCTCCTTTTCTACTTTACGCTCTTCTTCGTACTTCTTCACGCACGAAAATAAGAGATCCACACCATTCACTCACGAACAGCGTCAGGTCGAACCCATGCCATCCATCGTTGTACACCATTCTTCGCCACACGTCATTGTTTTGTCTCTATCGTCCTCAAAACTCAAGTTTGAACTTATCGGGCCTCCTGTTTTGCTGGGCACTTGAGAAAAGAAAAATGAGTAAGTTTCAATCACTTACACGTTTTAATTTTATAAGAAAATAGTTTATTTTTTGGAATCCACAAATTTGTGTTTGTCAATTTTTTTTCAGAAAAAACTTCAAAGTTTCGATCCGTAACATCGAAGATTTTAGTATTAATATCAAATATTTCGAACTTTTAACTTTGTAATAGTTGTAAACATTTCAAATATTTTAAACTTAATATCTTATAATTTTGAACTTTTGAATATCATTTCGAACTTGTATTCTGTCTTGCGCGAATGTGACATTTTTTTTATAAAACTTTTATTTTCCAACTTCTTAACAAGTTAAAGCATTATACGTTAATGTATGTTGTTTATTGGGAAATTGACACATATATACCTTGTGTTTAAGTGAAATGTCGAGTTTAACCTTTGGTTTTCAAAAATGTCGAGTTCATATCATTTGTTTAACTAAAATGACGAAATTATACCCTAAAATAGACAACAGTGCCACAAATCTTCTTTTTATTGAATTTTTATTGACTTTTCATTGACGTTGGCGATAATATTTATTTGTAAACACTGATCATCTTTATCCTTTCGTGCCATATATGTAATTTATTTAAAAACTAAAAATAAACAACAGTCTCTTAATCGTGAAGAACACATAATGAGGTAAATGAATAAAAATCGACAGTTGATAGTCATCAAAATCACAGATTCGAATAGAAAATCTTGGATTCAGAGTTGTAATTCGAACACGGAATTGTTGTCAATGGTGTACTATTTGATGAGATTCTGAAGAGTTAGGTTGTGTTTCAGTTGGGGTAAGAACAGTTCTTACAGATGAGGTAGAAGCTTCCTCACCCAACTTTTCTTCAAGCACAATTTTGCTTCTAGGTTTTGCATCTTTCATAAAATCCTCCTCAAGGAAACGAGCATTCGTGCTAACGAAAGTCTTATCGTCCTCGGGACTATAAGCACGGGGAAAAATACTAAAGATTTAAAAGACCCAGTTTTTATATTCCAAGGTAATTCGACTAATAGTCACAGTCCGTTTCACTCTGGTGAAAATGAGAACCATCTCAGATTAGTGAACAATCACAGTACATGTACCTTCATAACTATGCTCACTAACTACCATTTTAATAGGAATCGTTGGCCATGTTGTCGCTGTTTTTCGGACAACTATTTAGGAGCCCAAAGTGGTTAGACCCAAGGCCAGACCAAGTGGTCTCACTTCGGCTCGAGCGTGTCGGGCTTGGTATCCCAAGTCGTCCCTTAGCTGTTGGTGGTGTTAATCTCGTCCAGGCACCTGAAAAGCAAGTAGAAAGAGGTGTGAACTACAAAGGGGAAACAGTGGGGGTGCCTCTGTTTACCTCTTCGACGCTCAACATTAGTAGGATTGAGGTGGATATAGAGGGTTTAAGTGTTTAGAGGCCGAGACTTGAGAGAAACGAGCGAGGTACGAGTTCGACATCGTTTCAGTACTCAAGAATGGATTACCTGGACCTGGGGAGGGACCCCAATATTTATAAGCGACCAAGGGGTATTTTGGGCATCCCCTTGGCCGAGGGCCGACTCTGGGTCGGCCTTGGAGACAATGGCCGGCTCTGGGTCGGCCTTGGAGGCAATGGCCGGCTCTGGGTCGGCCTTGGAGGCAATGGCCGGCTCTGGGTCGGCCTTGGAGGCAATGGCCGGCTCTGGGTCGGCCTTGGAGGCAATGGCCGACTCTGGGTCGGCCTTGGAGGCAATGGCCGGCTCTGGGTCGGCCTTGGAGGCACTGGCCGACTCTGGGTCGGCCTTGGAGGCACTGGCCGGCTCTGGGTCGGCCTTGGAGGCAATGGCCGACTCTGGGTCGGCCTTGGAGACGAGGGCCGGCTCTGAGGCGGCCTTGGAGACGCGGAGGCCGAGCTGAGGCCGAGCTAAGGAGGCCGAGCTGAGGTCGAGCTGAGGCCGAGCTAAGGAGGCCGGGCTGAGGCCGAGCTCGTCAGGCCGAGCTGAGGTCGAGCTGAGGCCGAGCTGAGGAGGCCGGGCTGAGGCCGAGCTGAGGTCGAGCTGAGGCCGAGCTAAGGAGGCCGGGCTGAGGCCGAGCTAAGGAGGCCGAGCTGAGGCCGAGCTAAGGAGGCCGAGCTGAGGCCGAGCTGAGGTCGAGCTGAGGCCGAGCTAAGGAGGACGAGCTGAGGTCGAGATGAGGCCGAGCTGAGGAGGCCGGGCTGAGGCCGAGCTAATCAGGCCGAGGTCGGCCAAGGAGTTGGAGGCCGAGCTCATGAGACCGGAGGTCGGCCATGGAGCTGGAGGCCGAGCTCATGAGCTCGGAGGTCGGCCATGGGTCGGGGGAGTCCCGGGGGGATCGCTATCGCGACCGTCGCTGCTCTACCGGGCCGAGACAGACCGGTAACATTAGCCCCCCGAGTTTTCGGTCGAGCGCAGGTCGAGTGGAAACTCAAAATCTACGCTTCCGTGCGGATGCGGGATGAACGCTCTAGGGTTTGCGAGCATGCCGTAGAAGGGCTTTCGATGCGTCGCGGGGGACCGCCTTTGGTGCGCCGCGAGGGACGGCTTTTGTTACGGGTTGATCGTGCGTGGCTTATTTTCTTGACCTACCAATGAAGGCGTGATCGATTAGCACGACTTTATTGTGCGTGACTTATTTTCTCGACCTACCAGTGAAGGCGTGATCGATTTGCACGGCTTGGGCCTCGGGGGGCGTTGGTGTCACGTTTGTGTGACCGGGCTTTCCACGTGTTGGAATCGATCTAGGGTTTAAGAAAATAATTAACGCTTCGGTAAGCGGCGGAATTTTAAAAATTTTCTTTTACAAGTAAAACAGTTTTTACTAACCTAGACAAGTGCAAGTACATGTAATTAAAAACCAATATGAGCTAAGAATTTACTAACCTTTCTTGAAGCTTGAACTTTGGAGAAGCTTTCGGAAAGTTTGCAACGCTCGTCTCCCCTCGCAGCACGTCTCTCTTTCTTTCCTCGGCACCTCGAGCAACCACGAAAGTTTCTATCACTAAATCACTCGAAAAGAAGGAATCAGTGAGTGGGCACTTTTAAACGCTACGACTTGAGAACGAGTCTCGAAGTCGCAGAGCTAAACACTAGGTCGAGTGAGGACCTAGGTGCCAAAACAAGAAAAATCGAAAATAAAATAGAAAGAGAGAGAGAGAGGATTTCGGCCACCACAAGGTCTAGAGAGAGAAGCTCTCAATCTCTAACTTATGTGGAATGAATAAAATGAGGGGAATGAGGGTCCTATTTATAGGAGAAGGGTTGGCCTTGGAAAGAAGTAGTTTCCTCTTATTTTCCAAGCCTTTATTTGTCTTGGTCGAAATTCCCATTGCCTTGAATAGGAAATTTGTTTCCTCTTTTTCTTTTGGCAAGTATCTTCATACATTAATGCACAAAAGGAACTCTCTTTCTCTTTGGGTAGTGGGCGCCTATTATGCTTTAGAAAGGCCTTCTAGAAGCTTTTCCATTTGTTCATGACAACATGAAAAAGGCCCATTAAGAATTTTCAATAAAATTCTTATGAAATGAAATTAATTCACAAGGCCCAATGATCAAGTCATGGCCGAGTGACATTAAGTCATCAAATGAACTTGTCAAAAAATTTATTGACATTCATTTCATCCTTTGTCTCAAAAGACAAAAATACCCTTTTAACTATTTTCGTTCTTGTTTTGACTTAGCTTCCAGTTTAACTATTCCTATCGATGTGATTCGTGACAGTGACCTCATGGACCCAAATGAACAAAGCTTGAGCTAAACACTTGGACTCAAAAGTTCACAAACCTTTTCCAAGTTTAGCTTAATGCCAACTGACTCCACTAAAGAGCTGACACTGAAAATCTCTCGGTTCAAATGAATTTATTTTCTACTCAAGAATTCGACCTAATTATGATGAGCGGATCCACTGAATATTATCTATGCTACCCTTCATGAATGTCATCAGCTAGTCGGGATTTACTAAATTACCATTTTACCCTTCTACCTGTTATTTCCTCAACTCCTTTGTCGCTTGTGAATAAGTTAGAAACAATGTATTGACGAGGAGCTAACAAGTCACATTGTTTCATCCAAAAGAGTCAGGACTCAATTTGGACACTGGCCAGTTCATTTATTCACACTCCAAGGAACAAAGCATGAGGTGACATACATTGCATTTCAGCAATCTTGTACATGAATTCCATATCTATGAGAACTTCACAAAGTTACTCATGACATACTCACAACTTAGTATTTCACCAATAGGCCCTGTTCGGAATGACATAGTGAGTCCGAACTCTGACTTTCTCAAATGAGAATACTAAGGTGTGAAATGGCATGTCTCATTTCAGGATTAAGGTAAGCATGATGCAATTCATACATAGTGACTTCGAGACATAAGAGGTTAAATGGTTTGTTCTTATATTGTCTCTAGAAGTGCACTGGTCAATTCAGTACCTTCGGAAGATACCTAGAAGAACTATAGAGTCCCCAACTCTCAATGCCTCATAACCAGACATCATAGATTCTTCTAACAATCATACTGAGGTCAATAGTCCTTTGACCCTAAGATTGCGAATATATCGTTTTAAGCAAACTACGAAGAGTTTGTTCATGCAAATCTACATTTGTCTCTTCGTAAGTTGTTAGGTTTGTTTATGGACTAAAAGACCAGGGTTTTATCATAAAGCTTCAGACAAGGAAGATTGAATGAACGTTTCAACTTTTTATTAATGAATAAGCAATTACAAGCAAGAGTCTTCGTAAGACTATATGACATCAAATGTACATAAATAGACACTACTACTCTTCTTGTGGGCACCATTGACAACAAACTCCCACTTGACTCAAAGAAGATGTGAGTAGTCCTACATGCCTAATCCCTCTAGAAGTTGGTCGAAGACCATGTTCGCTAGGGCCTTGGTGAATGGATCTGCCAGAGATCTACTTCACCTCCACGTCTCCGCGTTGCGCGATCTCTCGAATCAAATGGTATTTCCTCTCAATATGTTTAGAGCGCTTATGGCTTCTAGGTTCCTTTGAGTTAGCGACAGCCCCACTATTATCACAATAAAGGGTCATGGGCTTGTCGACGTTTGGAACAACTTCCAAATACTTAAGGAATTTTCTAAGCCATACAGCCTCTTTGGATGCTTCACAAGCAGCCACATATTCTGCTTCCATTGTGGAGTCAGCAATGCAAGATTGCTTAATACTTCTCCACACAACAGCTCCACCATTAAGGATGAACACAGATCCCGAAGTGGATTTCCTGGAATCCTTATCCGCTTGAAAATCGGAGTCGGTATATCCCGTCATAGTCAGGTCAGTACCTGAGTATGTAAGCATCAAGTTCCTAGTTCTTCGAAGATACTTAAGAACATGCTTAACAGCAATCCAGTGCTCGGGTCCAGGGTTGGATTGGAAACGGTTAACTACGCCAACGGCGAAACAGATGTCAGGTCTAGTGCAAAGCATGGTATACATGAGGCTTCCTACGGCAGAGGCGTAAGGAATTTTCCTCATGTCTTCAATCTCTTGTGCAGTCTTGGGAGACTGGTCCTTAGAGAGTGAAACTCCATGCCTAAAGGGTGTTTGACCCCTCTTGCAGTCTTGCATCGAGAAGCGATCCATCACCTTATCAATATAAGATGCTTGAGAGAGCGACAGGGTCCGGTTTTTCCTATCTCGAAAGATTTGGATTCCCAGAATGTACGCGGCTTCTCCTAGATCCTTCATATCGAATTGCTTTGCTAGCCAGACCTTAACCTCAGATAACTTACCCACGTCATTACCAATGAGTAGTATATCATCGACATATAGTACCAGAAACACAACTTTGCCTTCGTGTATTAACTTGTAAACACAAGGCTCATCTATTGACTGTTCAAAGCCGAAGCTCTTTACAGTTTCATCGAATCTAATATTCCACGATCTAGATGCTTGCTTTAGTCCATAAATGGATTTAAGCAACTCACAAACCTTGGTCTCTTGACCTTTATCCACGAAACCGTCTGGTTGAGCCATGTAAATGCGCTCGTCAAGATTGCCATTCAGAAAGGCTGTCTTGACATCCATTTGCCAGATCTCATAGTCGAGAGCTGCAGCTATGGATAGGAGTATGCGGATGGATTTAAGCATCGCGACTGGCGAGAAGGTTTCTTCATAGTCAATCCCTTCTTGTTGGGTATAACCCTTTGCCACAAGTCGTGCTTTGAACGTCTCGACGTTCCCATCAGGACCCCTTTTCTTCTTGTATATCCACTTACACCCTACGGGTTTAATCCCTTCAGGAAGGTCTACAAGTTTCCAGACTTTGTTTACATACATCGAGTGCATTTCAACTTTCATGGCGTCAAGCCAAAGGTTTGATTCAGAACAAGCCATCGCTTGGCTATAGGAAACAGGGTCATCCATGTCGGAGACGGCTACAAGAGAGTCTCCATAAGACATGTACCTGTCAGGCTTTTGAGTAGCCCTCCCACTACGTCTAAGTACTACTTGACGAGATTCTGATGAGTTAGGTTGTGTTTCAGTTGGGGTAAGAACAGTTCTTACAGATGAGGTAGAAGCTTCCTCACCCAACTTTTCTTCAAGCACAATTTTGCTTCTAGGTTTCGCATCTTTCATAAAGTCCTTCTCGAGGAAACGAGCATTCGTGCTAACGAAAGTCTTATCGTCCTCGGGACTATAGAAAGTAAAACCTTTGGTTTCCTTCGGATATCCTACAAACAGGCACAATTCTGACCTACTAGCCAACTTGCTAGTCTTTTGCCTCAGCACGTGTGCAGGGCAACCCCAAATTCGGATGCGGCCAAGATTCACTTTACGGCCAGTCCATCTCTCATAAGGAGTACCAGGAACCGTTTTAGACGGAACTTGGTTCAGAATGTAGGCGGCTGTTTCGAGGGCATATCCCCAAAAGGAAAGCGGGAGTGATGAGTAACTCATCATCGATCTAACCATCTCCATAAGAGTTCGGTTTCTTCTCTCTGACACTCCGTTTTGTTGAGGTGTGCCAGGTGCGGTAAGCTGAGAAGCGATACCTTCTTCTTTAAGAAAGTCATCGAACTCTCCAGACATATACTCACCACCTCGATCAGATCGAAGGGTTTTGATCACTTTGCCAGTTTGCTTTTCCACTAAAGCCCTAAAGACCTTAAATACGTTAAAGGTCTCGGATTTGTGTTTAAGCAAATAGACAAACCCATATCTTGAGTAATCATCAGTGAAGGTAACGAAGTATTCGTATCCTCCACGTGCGTGTTGGTTGAGCGGACCACATACATCAGAATGTATTAGTTCCAGCAACTCAGTGGCTCTTCGACCCTTATCGGAGAAAGGTCGCTTAGTCATTTTTCCTTCTATGCAGGATTCGCAAGTAGGTAGTGAGCCTATTGCAGAGGCTTGGAGTGGACCATCCCTCACAAGTCTCTTAATCCTATCTAGACTGATATGACCAAGTCTTAAGTGCCAGAGGTATGTTGATTTTGTTAGATCGGAGGATTCAGAAAGTTTGATCCTCTTTGGCTCCCTAATTAGATCGTTATCTATTTCGGTGTCTAAAAGAGAAGGTTGAGTGGGATAGATGTAGAAAAGAGCATTCTTCATACATGCATCAGTGACAAAAGAATTATCAGGAAACGAAATACGAATTCCATTCTTAATAAACTTTAAATAATAATCTTGCTCGAAAAGTTGAGCAACAGATACTAGGTTTTTCCCAAAGGAAGGAACATAATAAACATTATTCAAATTTAAAGTTCGATCTTCAAAAGATAGCGTCACAGATCCCACAGCCTTCGCAGACACCACGCTCTCATCACCCCACTTGAAGCAGAAGTCGCCATCCTCTAAGCTTTTGCTTTTCCTAAAACCAGTCAAGGAGCAGCAAATATGGTTAGTAGCAGCGGAGTCAATAATCCACGATGATACATTATCAGCTACTAAACAGGCTTCAGTAACAAGTACAATACCTTTTGCTTTGGTTTTGAGGTAGGCAGGACAGTTCCTACGCCAGTGACCAGGCTCGTTGCAGTGGTGGCACTTGTCGTTAGACTTGTCCACCTTCGGAGCCTTTGGCGCCTTCTTCTTCGTGTGAACCTTAGGTTGGTTCTTCTTCTCGGCGTTGCGAGGTCTCTTCTTAGATCCAGAGGTGGAGGCAGTAGCATGTACTTCTCTTTGAGCCCTCTTTTTCTTAGTGAGTGCCTCAGCGGTTTGAAGTTCCTTCATGAGCTCGGTAACAGTGTACTCCAGCTTGTTCATGGAATAATTCAACTTGAAGGTATCAAAGGTTTCGGGGAGAGTTTCCAAGATCATATCTATTTTAGTCTCCCCATCAATCTCAGATCCAAGAATCTCCATTTCGTTGAGATAGCTAATGATCAGCATCATATGATCTCTAACGGGAGTTCCAGCCTTCATACGACAGTTCATGAATTGTCGGACCGCTTGTTGCCTAGCTTGACGTCCTTGCCCTCCAAACATCTCATGGAGATTGTAGAGCATATCGGTGACAGTTTCGTAATCACGATGTTGTTGTTGCAACACATTGTTCATCGATGCCAAAATATAGCATCTCGCAATCTCATCGGATCGAAGCCAGGCCGCCAGGACGTCTTTCTCCTCTTGCGTCGAATCTTCATTCGTTTGAGGACAGGGGGTGGTGAGAACCCATTTGTGCTTGTCGACAGTAAGGACTATGTCGAGGTTACGTTTCCAGTCGACGTAATTGTCGCCTTCGAGTTTATTCGAGGAAAGAATTGTAGAGAGAGGGTTGAGAGACATATTGCCTATAAAAGTTGAAACAAGTTTATGATTAGTCTTTGGTTTAGGATTTAAGTTTTATTAAGACTTTTGTAAAATCCAAAGGTGTTATAAACCAAACGATAATTTACTCCCTCAAGAGAATGCCGCAAAAAATCTCCATTTATAAGTAAATGACACATCATTAATGCTAAGCCAAGATGTCAATACATCTATTTTGACTAGCCACCTTTTAAATTGGTTTGATCACTCACATCCTTTCGCAGAGCCTCAAGGGAGGATACTAGGGATTGAGCCTAAGTGTGCAACCAACCACTTAGTCCAAAAGATCAGCTTTGAAAAACAATCCCCCAAGGGGAGGCCTTGTCATCATTGCATCACTCTCGGACGTAGCTCATTGAGCAATGATCGAAGCAATAACGCCTTGGAGTACTCACATTTAAGTGAGGGTCGCAAGAGCGGCTCTTAGTCCCACGTTATTGCATCTTTCACTAGTGTTGGGGATCGCGGGTTACAAACAACGAATATAACCCTCCCACTTAGTTTTTGGAGTTGGTTCATCGACTCTTTTAACTTCGGAAACAAATTTCCTAGTTAGAGAGCGACAGAGCGGACAACTAGAAGAGAATCCTAGATCGACATGTTCAGAGCAGTATTAGTGCATAAAGGCACAAGGTACATACTCGATCTTTTCCTATTTTCTATTTCGGGAAAGTGCGTGAGGGAAGTGTGAACTTCAACTCACTCGAACACTTGAAAGTTTGAGATTACACATCTTTTTATTTTTCGGCTTGTCTACAAGGAGACCTCCCACTCAAATTTTCAAGAGCATATAGATTTTGAACATATGTGATATAGATATAGTTTTGAAAACATTTTGAAAATTTATTTGATTTGGATGACAAAGTATTTTTCAAGTTTGAAAGTGAAAACGGATTCTCAAAATTCAAACTAGTTTTGTAAAAATTTAATTTCAATTAATCTTTCAAAAATCAAAACTTTTAATCTTACACATCATGTTTATAATCATATGAAAAACATTTTTGGTCAAGAAAGTTTTCTCATTAGAGTTCTATAACTCATGGTAGTGGGGTTTGAAAATCCGGATTTCTAAAAAACTGGAGTTTCAGACAGCCGCGCACCTCGGAGTAAAATCGCCATATCTGGCGGCTCCGATGTCCTTTTGAGCCGAAACCGGTGGAATTGGACAGAGGACAGACAGAGCTTTAATTTGATTCAAGAATCATTAAATTTAGATTTCTGAGCAGAGAGTTATGCCACTTTTAATGCGGGTTTACTCCAGCTCAAAGAAAAAGAAATAAATTAAAACTTTGGTCCTTTTTAGGTGCGAAAAAGAATCAAGTGTAACGGAACGTTTTAAGATGTTGTTTAAAGCTTTTATATGTGTTTTATTAGCAAGGTAATAACATAGAATAAAAGAAATAACAACATGCATAAAACGATTCAAGTAAAAATAAGAAACTAGCAAGATATCAAAACTAGTCACAAAATTTTACTCGAAATTTCTCAAACCTTTAAAACACGTTTTTCAATATAAAAATTAAAAACTTTTAGAACTGATTCTAATGTGTTTTAAAAACATCCCAAACTCATAGAAAATCAACATGCTTTTTAATTTAAAGACAAGAGCATTAAATTAAAAAAAATCTAAGATTACAATTCTAACTTGTCACAAAATTAGTAAACTTTCGAAAACGATTTTCAAGCTCATAATTTTAAAAACATGTACATGCTAATCTTTGACCATAGCTCTGATACCATTTGTTAGAATCGATCTAGGGTTTAAGAAAATAATTAACGCTTCGGTGAGCGGCGGAATTTTAAAAATTTTCTTTTACAAGTAAAACAGTTTTTACTAACCTAGACAAGTGCAAGTACATGTAATTAAAAACCAATATGAGCTAAGAATTTACTAACCTTTCTTGAAGCTTGAACTTTGGAGAAGCTTTCGGAAAGTTTGCAACGCTCGTCTCCCCTCGCAGCACGTCTCTCTTTCTTTCCTCGGCACCTCGAGCAACCACGAAAGTTTCTATCACTAAATCACTCGAAAAGAAGGAATCAGTGAGTGGGCACTTTTAAACGCTACGACTTGAGAACGAGTCTCGAAGTCGCAGAGCTAAACACTAGGTCGAGTGAGGACCTAGGTGCCAAAACAAGAAAAATCGAAAATAAAATAGAAAGAGAGAGAGAGAGGATTTCGGCCACCACAAGGTCTAGAGAGAGAAGCTCTCAATCTCTAACTTATGTGGAATGAATAAAATGAGGGGAATGAGGGTCCTATTTATAGGAGAAGGGTTGGCCTTGGAAAGAAGTAGTTTCCTCTTATTTTCCAAGCCTTTATTTGTCTTGGTCGAAATTCCCATTGCCTTGAATAGGAAATTTGTTTCCTCTTTTTCTTTTGGCAAGTATCTTCATACATTAATGCACAAAAGGAACTCTCTTTCTCTTTGGGTAGTGGGCGCCTATTATGCTTTAGAAAGGCCTTCTAGAAGCTTTTCCATTTGTTCATGACAACATGAAAAAGGCCCATTAAGAATTTTCAATAAAATTCTTATGAAATGAAATTAATTCACAAGGCCCAATGATCAAGTCATGGCCGAGTGACATTAAGTCATCAAATGAACTTGTCAAAAAATTTATTGACATTCATTTCATCCTTTGTCTCAAAAGACAAAAATACCCTTTTAACTATTTTCGTTCTTGTTTTGACTTAGCTTCCAGTTTAACTATTCCTATCGATGTGATTCGTGACAGTGACCTCATGGACCCAAATGAACAAAGCTTGAGCTAAACACTTGGACTCAAAAGTTCACAAACCTTTTCCAAGTTTAGCTTAATGCCAACTGACTCCACTAAAGAGCTGACACTGAAAATCTCTCGGTTCAAATGAATTTATTTTCTACTCAAGAATTCGACCTAATTATGATGAGCGGATCCACTGAATATTATCTATGCTACCCTTCATGAATGTCATCAGCTAGTCGGGATTTACTAAATTACCATTTTACCCTTCTAGCTGTTATTTCCTCAACTCCTTTGTCGCTTGTGAATAAGTTAGAAACAATGTATTGACGAGGAGCTAACAAGTCACATTGTTTCATCCAAAAGAGTCAGGACTCAATTTGGACACTGGCCAGTTCATTTATTCACACTCCAAGGAACAAAGCATGAGGTGACATGCATTGCATTTCAGCAATCTTGTACATGAATTCCATATCTATGAGAACTTCACAAAGTTACTCATGACATACTCACAACTTAGTATTTCACCAATAGGCCCTGTTCGGAATGACATAGTGAGTCCGAACTCTGACTTTCTCAAATGAGAATACTAAGGTGTGAAATGGCATGTCTCATTTCAGGATTAAGGTAAGCATGATGCAATTCATACATAGTGACTTCGAGACATAAGAGGTTAAATGGTTTGTTCTTATATTGTCTCTAGAAGTGCACTGGTCATACCTAGAAGATACCTAGAAGAACTATAGAGTCCCCAACTCTCAATGCCTCATAACCAGACATCATAGATTCTTCTAACAATCATACTGAGGTCAATAGTCCTTTGACCCTAAGATTGCGAATATATCGTTTTAAGCAAACTACGAAGAGTTTGTTCATGCAAATCTACATTTGTCTCTTCGTAAGTTGTTAGGTTTGTATATGGACTAAAAGACCAGGGTTTTATCATAAAGCTTCAGACAAGGAAGATTGAATGAACGTTTCAACTTTTTATTAATGAATAAGCAATTACAAGCAAGAGTCTTCGTAAGACTATATGACATCAAATGTACATAAATAGACACTACTACTCTTCTTGTGGGCACCATTGACAACACCGCGGACGCTGGCTAGACCGGGTACGTCCGGCGGACGCAAGCCTTTGAAACCCATTCGTAACTCGCTGCCTGTCGGCACACGAGCTGGGCGGCGAGCGCGGCGCCACATTTGTGTGGACATGTTTCCCGTGGACGCTGGCTAGACCAGATACGTCCGGCAGACGCAAGCCTTAGAAACCCATTTGAAACTCGCTGCCTTTCGGCTCACGAGCTGGGCGGCGAGCGCGGAACAACATTTGCGTGGCGAGGTTTCCCGTGGACGCTGGCTAGACAAGATACGTCCGGCGGACGCAAGCATTTGAAACCCATTTGAAACTCGCTGCCTTTCGGCTCACGAGCTGGGCGGCGAGCGCGGAGCCACATTTGCGTGGCGAGGTTTCCCGTGGACGCTGGCTAGACCAGATACACCCGGCGGACGCAAGCCTTTGAAACCCATTTGAAACTCGCTGCCTTTCGGCTCACGAGCTAGGCGGCGAGCGCGGAGCCACATTTGCGTGGAGAGGTTTCCCGTGGACGCTGGCTAGACCAGATACGCCCGGCGGACGCAAGCCTTTGAAACCCATTTGAAACTAGATGCCTTTCGGCTCACGAGTTGGGCGGCGAGCGCGGAGCCATATTTGCGTGGCGAGGTTTCCCGTGGACGCTAGCTAGACCAGATACGTCCGGCGGACGCAAGCCTTTGAAACCCATTTGAAACTCGCTGCCTTTCGGCTCACGAGCTGGGCGGCGAGCGCGGAGCCACATTTGCGTGGCGTGGTTTCCCGTGGACGCTGGCTAGACCAGATACGTCCGGTGGATGCAAGCCTTTGAAACCCATTTGAAACTCGCCGCCTTTCGGTTCACGAGCTGGGCGGCGAGCGCGGGGCCACATTTGCGTGGCGAGGTTTCCCGTGGACGCTGGCTAGACCAGATACGTCCGGCGGACGCAAGCCTTTGAAACCTATTTGAAACTCGCTGCCTTTAGGCTCACGAGCTGGGCGGCGAGCGCGGACTCGGGACTCAACTCGAGGACTCATGTAGAGCCTGCACGAGGAGTATCAGTCGACTTGTGAACTCGGGACTCAACTCGAGGACTCATGTAGAGCCCGCACGAGGAGTTACGTGAAGAGTCGACACGAGGAGTATCAGTCGACTCGTGGACTCGAACTCGACTCGAGGAATGAACTTATCTCGAGGAGATATGTAGAGTTGGCGCGAGGAGTATCAGTCGACTCGTGGACTCGGGACTCAACTCGAGGACTCATGTAGAGCCTGCACGAGGAGTTACGTGAAGAGTCGGCACGAGGAGTATCAATCGACTCGTGGACTCGAACTCGACTCGAGGAATAAACTCATCTCGAGGAGATATGTAGAGTTGGCACAAGGAGTATCAGTCGACTCGTGGACTCGGGACTCAACTCGAGGACTCATGTAGAGCCTGCACGAGGAGTTACGTGAAGAGTCGGCACGAGGAGTATCAGTCGACTCGTGGACTCGAACTCGACTCGAGGAATGAACTCATCTCGAGGAGATATGTAGAGTTGGCACGAGGATTATCAGTCGACTCGTGGACTCGGGACTCAACTCGAGGACTCATGTAGAGCCTGCACGAGGAGTTACGTGAAGAGTCGGCACGAGGAGTATCAGTCGACTCGTGGACTCGAACTCGACTCGAGGAATGAACTCATCTCGAGGAGATATGTAGAGTTGGCGTGAGGAGTATCAGTCGACTCGTGGACTCGGGACTCAACTCGAGGACTCATGTAGAGCCTGCACGAGGAGTTACGTGAAGAGTCGGCACGAGGAGTATCAGTCGACTCGTGGACTTGAACTCGACTCGAGGAATGAACTCATCTCGAGGAGATATGTAGAGTTGGCACAAGGAGTATCAGTCGACTCGTGGACTCGGGACTCAACTCGAGGACTCATGTAGAGCCTGCACGAGGAGTTACGTGAAGAGTCGGCACGAGTAGTATCAGTCGACTCGTGGACTCGAACTCGACTCGAGGAATGAACTCATCTCGAGGAGATATGTAGAGTTGGCACGAGGAGTATAAGTCGACTCGTGGACTCGGGACTCAACTCGAGGACTCATGTAGAGCCTGCACGAGGAGTTACGTGAAGAGTCGGCACGAGGAGTAGCAGTCGACTCGTGGACTCGAACTCGACTCGAGGAACGAACTCATCTCGAGGAGATATGTAGAGTCGGCATGAGGAGTATCAGTCGACTCGTGGACTCGGTACTTGACTCGAGGAGTGAACTCAACTCGAGGAGAAATGCAGAGTCAGCACGAGGAGTAGCTAGAAGACTCGTGGACTCGGTACTCGACTCGAGGAGTGAACTCAACTCGAGGAGAAATGCAGAGTCAGCACGAGGAGTAGCTAGAAGACTCGTGGACTCGGTACTTGACTCGAGGAGTGAACTCAACTCGAGGAGAAATGCAGAGTCAGCACGAGGAGTGGCTAGAAGACTCGTGGACTCGGTACTTGACTCGAGGAGTGAACTCAACTCTAGGAGAAATGCAGAGTCAGCACGAGGAGTAGCAAAAAGACTCGTGGACTCGGTACTTGACTCGAACAGTGAACTCAACTCGAGGAGAAATGCAGAGTCAGCACGAGGAGTAGCTAGTCGACTCATGGACTCGGTACTCGACTCGAGGAGTGAACTCAACTCGAGGAGAAATGCAGAGTCAGCACGAGGAGTAGCTAGTTGACTCGTGGACTCGGTACTCGACTCGAGGAGTGAACTTAACTCGAGGAGAAATACAGAGTCAGCACGAGGAGTAGCTAGTCGACTCGTGGACTCGGTACTCGACTCGAGGAGTGAACTCAACTCGAGGAGAAATGCAGAGTCAGCACGAGGAGTAGCTAGTCGACTCGTGGACTCGGTACTCGACTCGAGGAGTGAACTCAACTCGAGGAGAAATGCAGAGTCAGCACAAGGAGTAGCTAGTCGACTCGTGGACTCGGTACTCCACTCGAGGAGTGAACTCAACTCTAGGAGAAATGCAGAGTCAGCACGAGGAGTAGCAAAAAGACTCGTGGACTCGGTACTTGACTCGAGGAGTGAACTCAACTCGAGGAGAAATGCAGAGTCAGCACGAGGAGTGGCTAGAAGACTCGTGGACTCGGTACTTGACTCGAGGAGTGAACTCAACTCTAGGAGAAATGCAGAGTCAGCACGAGGAGTAGCAAAAAGACTTGTGGACTCGGTACTTGACTCGAACAGTGAACTCAACTCGAGGAGAAATGCAGAGTCAGCACGAGGAGTAGCTAGTCGACTCGTGGACTCGGTACTCGACTCGAGGAGTGAACTCAACTCGAGGAGAAATGCAGAGTCAGCACGAGGAGTAGCTAGTTGACTCGTGGACTCGGTACTCGACTCGAGGAGTGAACTCACCTCGAGGAGAAATGCAGAGTCAGCACGAGGAGTAGCTAGTCGACTCGTGGACTCGGTACTCGACTCGAGGAGTGAACTCAACTCGAGGAGAAATGCAGAGTCAGCACGAGGAGTAGCTAGTCGACTCGTGGACTCGGTACTCGACTCGAGGAGTGAACTCAACTCGAGGAGAAATGCAGAGTCAGCACGAGGAGTGGCTATAAGACTCGTGGACTCGGTACTTGACTCGAGTAGTGAACTCAACTCTAGGAGAAATGCAGAGTCAGCACGAGGAGTAGCAAAAAGACTCGTGGACTCGGTACTTGACTCGAACAGTGAACTCAACTCGAGGAGAAATGCAGAGTCAGCACGAGGAGTAGCTAGTCGACTCATGGACTCGGTACTTGACTCGAGGAGTGAACTCAACTCGAGGAGAAATGCAGAGTCAGCACGAGGAGTGGCTAGAAGACTCGTGGACTCGGTACTTGACTCGAGGAGTGAACTCAACTCTAGGAGAAATGCAGAGTCAGCACGAGGAGTAGCAAAAAGACTTGTGGACTCGGTACTTGACTCGAACAGTGAACTCAACTCGAGGAGAAATGCAGAGTCAGCACGAGGAGTAGCTAGTCGACTCGTGGACTCAGTACTCGACTCGAGGAGTGAACTCAACTCGAGGAGAAATGCAGAGTCAGCACGAGGAGTAGCTAGTTGACTCGTGGACTCGGTACTCGACTCGAGGAGTGAACTCACCTCGAGGAGAAATGCAGAGTCAGCACGAGGAGTAGCTAGTCGACTCGTGGACTCGGTACTCGACTCGAGGAGTGAACTCAACTCGAGGAGAAATGCAGAGTCAGCACGAGGAGTAGCTAGTCGACTCGTGGACTCGGTACTCGACTCGAGGAGTGAACTCAACTCGAGGAGAAATGCAGAGTCAGCACGAGGAGTAGCTAGAAGACTCGTGGACTCGGTACTCGACTCGAGGAGTGAACTCAACTCGAGGAGAAATGCAGAGTCAGCACGAGGAGTGGCTATAAGACTCGTGGACTCGGTACTTGACTCGAGTAGTGAACTCAACTCTAGGAGAAATGCAGAGTCAGCACGAGGAGTAGCAAAAAGACTCGTGGACTCGGTACTTGACTCGAACAGTGAACTCAACTCGAGGAGAAATGCAGAGTCAGCACGAGGAGTAGCTAGTCGACTCATGGACTCGGTACTCGACTCGAGGAGTGAACTCAACTCGAGGAGAAATGCAGAGTCAGCACGAGGAGTAGCTAGTTGACTCGTGGACTCGGTACTCGACTCGAGGAGTGAACTCAACTCGAGGAGAAATACAGAGTCAGCACGAGGAGTAGCTAGTCGACTCGTGGACTCGGTACTCGACTCGAGGAGTGAACTCAACTCGAGGAGAAATGCAGAGTCAGCACGAGGAGTAGCTAGTCGACTCGTGGACTCGGTACTCGACTCGAGGAGTGAACTCAACTCGAGGAGAAATGCAGAGTCAGCACAAGGAGTAGCTAGTCGACTCGTGGACTCGGTACTCCACTCGAGGAGTGAACTCAACTCTAGGAGAAATGCAGAGTCAGCACGAGGAGTAGCAAAAAGACTCGTGGACTCGGTACTTGACTCGAGGAGTGAACTCAACTCGAGGAGAAATGCAGAGTCAGCACGAGGAGTGGCTAGAAGACTCGTGGACTCGGTACTTGACTCGAGGAGTGAACTCAACTCTAGGAGAAATGCAGAGTCAGCACGAGGAGTAGCAAAAAGACTTGTGGACTCGGTACTTGACTCGAACAGTGAACTCAACTCGAGGAGAAATGCAGAGTCAGCACGAGGAGTAGCTAGTCGACTCGTGGACTCGGTACTCGACTCGAGGAGTGAACTCAACTCGAGGAGAAATGCAGAGTCAGCACGAGGAGTAGCTAGTTGACTCGTGGACTCGGTACTCGACTCGAGGAGTGAACTCACCTCGAGGAGAAATGCAGAGTCAGCACGAGGAGTAGCTAGTCGACTCGTGGACTCGGTACTCGACTCGAGGAGTGAACTCAACTCGAGGAGAAATGCAGAGTCAGCACGAGGAGTAGCTAGTCGACTCGTGGACTCGGTACTCGACTCGAGGAGTGAACTCAACTCGACGAGAAATGCAGAGTCAGCACGAGGAGTAGCTAGTCGACTCGTGGACTCGGTACTCCACTCGAGGAGTGAACTCAACTCTAGGAGAAATGCAGAGTCAGCACGAGGAGTAGCAAAAAGACTCGTGGACTCGGTACTTGACTCGAGGAGTGAACTCAACTCGAGGAGAAATGCAGAGTCAGCACGAGGAGTAGCTAGTCGACTCGTGGACTCGGTACTCGACTCGAGGAGTGAACTCAACTCGAGGAGAAATGCAGAGTCAGCACGAGGAGTAGCTAGTCGACTCGTGGACTCGGTACTCGACTCGAGGAGTGAACTCAACTCGAGGAGAAATGTAGAGTCAGCACGAGGAGTAGCTAGTCGACTCGTGGACTCGGTACTCGACTCGAGGAGTGAACTTAACTCGAGGAGAAATGCAGAGTCAGCACGAGGAGTAGCTAGTCGACTCGTGGACTCGGTACTCGACTCGAGGAGTGAACTCAACTCGAGGAGAAATGCAAAGTCAGCACGAGGAGTAGCTAGTCGACTCGTGGACTCGGTACTCGACTCGAGGAGTGAACTCGAGTCGAGGAGATATGTACAGGGTGTGTTTCTCTTTGGGACCTCCGGCCTGACCATCGGCCCCTTGAGATTTTGCTACACTTTTGTTTTTGTTTGTTGTTTTTGTTTTTGAGTTATATACGTTAAAAGTCTCGGATTTGTGTTTGAGAAAATAGACAAAACCATATCGCGAGTAATCATCGGTGAAGGTAACGAAGTATTCGTATCCTCCACGTGCCTGTTGGCTGAGCGGACCACATACATCAGAATGTACTAGTTCCAGCAACTCAGTGGCTCTTCGACCCTTGTTAGAGAAAGGTCGCTTAGTCATTTTTCCTTCTATGCAGGATTCACAAGTAGGTAGTGAACCTATTGCAAAGGCTTGGAGTGGACCGTCCCTCACAAGTCTCTTAATCCTATCTAGACTGATATGACCAAGTCTTAAGTGCCATAGATATGTTGATTTTGTTAGATCGGAGGATTCAGAAAGTTTGATCCTCTTTGGCTCCCTAATTAGATCATTATCTATTTCGTTGTCTAAAAGTGAAGGTTGAGTGGGATAAATGTAAAAAAGACCATTCTTCATACATGCATCAGTGACAAAAGAATTAGAAAAAGAAATACGAATTCCATTCTTTATAAAATTTAAATAATAATCTTGCTCTAAAAGTTGAGCAACAGATATTAGGTTTTTCCCAAAGGAAGGAACATAATAAATATTATTCAAATTTAAAGCGCGATCTTCAAAAGATAGCGTCACGGATCCCACAGCCTTCGTAGACACCACGCTCCCATCACCCCACTTGAAGCAGAAGTCGCCATCCTCTAAGCTTTTACTTTTCCTAAAACGAGTTAAGGAACAACAAATATGGTTAGTAGCAGCGGAGTCAATAATCCACGATGATACATTATCAGCTACTAAACAAGGTTCAATAATAAGTATAATACCTTTTACTTTGGTTTTGAGGTAGGCAGGACAGTTCCTACGCCAGTGACCAGGCTCATTGCAGTGGTGGCATTTGTCATTAGACTTCTCCACCTTCGGAGCATTTGGCGCCTTCTTCTTCGCTTGAACCTTAGGTTGGTTCTTCTTCTCGGCCTTGTGAGGTCTCTTCTTAGATCCAGAGGTGGAGGCAGTAGCATGTACCTCTCCTAGAGCCCTCTTTTTCTTAGTGAGTGCCTCATCGGTTTGAAGTTCCATCATGAGCTCGGTAACAGTGTACTCTAGCTTGTTCATGGAGTAATTCAGTTTGAAGGTATCAAAAGTTTCAGGGAGAGTTTCCAAGATCATATCTATTTTAGTCTCCCTATCAATCTCAGATCCAAGGATCTCCATTTTGTTTAGATAGCTAATGATCAGCATCATATGATCACTAACGGGAGTCCCAGCCTTCATGCGACAGTTCATAAACTGTCAGACCGCTTGTTGCCTAGCTTGACGTCTGTTGTCGCTCATTTTCGGACAACTATTTAAGAGCCCAAAGTGGTTAGACCAAAGGCCAGACCAAGTGGTCTCACTTCGGCTCGAGCGTGTCGGACTTGGTATCCCAAGTCGTCCCTTAGCTGTAGATGAAGCTCACCTCGTCTCGATACCTGAAAAGCAGCAAAGAGCGCGTGAACTACAAAGGGGAAACAGAGGGTTGCCTCTGTTTACCTCTCCGACGCTCAACATTAGTAGGGTTGAGGTAGATTGTAGAGGGTTTAGGTGTTTAGAGGCCGAGACTTGAGAGAAACGAGCGAGGTACGAGTTCGACAGCATTTCAGTACTCAAATTCGGATTACCTGAACCAAGGGAAGGACCCCGGTATTTATAGGCGACCAAGGGGTGTTTTGAGCAACCCCTTGGCCGAGGATAGCCTTGGCTCGGCCATTGGCCGAGGCTGGTGTTGTCGGCCCGTCTCGGACCGACGAGGAAAAAGACATCGCTTCGACCCGTGCGGCCGGCGCGAGGCCTTTGACGACGGAGCCTTGCCTCAGCCCTTGGCCGGCCCAAGTTCCAGCCGGCCAATGGCCGGCCATATGCTCAGCCGGCCCATGGCCGGCCCAAGGGTCTCACTCGGCCATTGGCCGAGGCAAAGCTTCAGCCGGCCAATGGCCGGCCCAGTTCACTCGGCCATTGGCCGAGGCAAAGCTTCAGTCGGCCATTGGCCGAGGCAAAGCTTCAGTCGGCCAATGGCCGGCCCAGTTCACTCGGCCATTGGCCGAGGCAAAGCTTCAGTCGGCCAATGGCCGACCCGACATGCCCACTCGGCCATTGGCCGGCCCAACCCTTCAGCCGGCCAATGGCCGACCCAACCTTGCTCTAGAGCCGGCCTTGCTCCAGAGTCGGCGTTCCTCCAGAGCCGGCCTTCCTCCAGAGCCGGCCTTGCTCCAGAGCCGGCCTTGCCGAGATCCGGCCTTTCTCCAGCGCCGGCCTTGCTCCAGAGCCGGCCTTGCCTAGAGCCGGCCTTCCTCCAGCGCCGGCCTTGCTCCAGAGCCGGCCTTGCCTAGAGCCGGCCTTCCTCCAGCGCCGGCCTTGCTCCAGAGCCGGCCTTGCCTAGAGCCGGCCTTCCTCCAGTGCCGGCCTTGCCCAGAGCTGGCCTCCCAGCTCCAAGGCCGAGTCAGAGCCGGCCATGGCCGAGTCAGAGTCGGCCATGGCCTCCACGGCCGAGTCAGAGCCGGCCATGGCCTCCACGGCCGAGTCAGAGCCGGCCATGGCCGGGTCAGAGGCGGCCTTCGGCCAAGGGGATGCCCAAAATGCCCCTTGGTCGCCTATAAATACCAAGGCACCCCCCTTGGTCCAGGTAATCCATCCTTGAGCACTGAAACGCTGCCGAACTCGTACCTCGCTCGTTTCTCTCAAGCTTTGGCCTCTAAACACCCCTAAAATCTCTATACTCCACCTCAATCCCACTAATGTTGAGCGTCGGAGAGGTAAACAGGGGCACCCCCCTGTTTCCCCTTTGTAGTTCACGTATTCTCTACTCCTTTTCAGGTACTCTGACGAACTCAAGGGACATTCATAGCTAAGGGACGACTTGGGACACCAAGTCCGACACGCTCGAGTCAAGACGAGACCACTTGGTCCGGCCTTGGGTCTAACCGTCTACGACTCCTAAATCGTTGTCCGAAAAACTGCGACAACATTTTGGCGCTAGAAGGAGGGGATCTCTCGACCTTGGCAACACATCCCCTCTACCAGTCTTCTTCTCACTTCTACGACTCTCGAGAGATGAGTCGTAGCCCCGCCACCTCCGTGGGCGCCCGAGCGACTAGCTCGAGGCGCGACCTCCAAAGCTCCGTGCATCGTCTCGAAGGGCAACCTCATGATAATGAGAGCCAGCCCCGAGACCCAGCAAATGACCCCGAGGCCGCAGTCCGAGAGGACACGGCTCGAAGGCTCGCCGAACTCCTAGACCGCCCCGGCGTCACCGGCGCGCTCATCGCCGACCTCCTCGACTCCAACAATGTCGATGACATCAACCACGAGACCAACCTCGACCGCGCTATTCACGAAAGTGGACACACGCGCACGCCTCCAAGGGGACACCCTCGGGCGGCCGCGTCGAAACGTCGACTTTCTGAGGAGCACGCGCACGCGCCCTTGAGGGGACACCCTCGGGCAACCACGTCAAGGCGTCGAAGCTCGCACAGTACCCGAGGACGCTCGGTCTCGAGGTCCCGAAAGGGACGCTCCAAGCTCACCGTCCGCGTCCAAAACCCTTGTGAAGGTGACAACGTCGGTGGTCTCGGCCCCCGCCAAAGGCGTCGCCTGAATGGTGCGCCCTTAACAAGGGTGATAGGGACGGCCTCCGGAGACTTGAGAGACCGCCTCAACTCTCAAAGAGAGGATCCCGAGTTCGACTTGAGAGAGAAACTCGACGCTCAACGTGAGACCGCGATCGTCTTGGGGCAGCAACCACCCAACATTGATCGAGCACTCGACCAAGAACGCGCAGCCACGCTTATGATGCCGGCCGTTGGTCTCGAGCCTCGAAGGAAAAGGCGCCGGAAGGGTCAAAGCCCTAACGACCACCCTTCTCCAACCCTGAAGCGATCCTTCGTCCCGCTCAACACAACGCCCGACCGGATCCTGCGCTTACGCCGCGATGAGCTGGGAAGCCCCGCTCCACTCACAAAGGACCCCGCGAAGCGAGATCGAAGTCGGTTCTGCGAATACCACAAAGATCATGGGCACGTGACGATCGAATGCAAGCAGCTTAAGAAGCGAATTGATTCCCTAATTCGAGGTGGGGATTTCAAGGAATTCGTCGCGTCTGCTAGCAAGCCATGAGTATCGTTGCTTCAACCCTTAAATTCACGCCCGAACTCGATCGGCTTCGTGGTCACTTTCATTTCGAAAATGTAAATTCCTTTTTTCAAAGAAGGCCAAGTGCCATGACAAACTGTAACGACCCCCTTATTGCAATAAAGAGTTATTTCACACATGAAAAAATGTAGCGCATACTATTGTATACCTCTAACGCAAGAGTTTCTTGGCCTTCGTCTCACAAACGCAAGAAACTCGGGGGGCTAACAGGGATCAATGATCAATAAAAACAACTCAACAACAACTAAAAATATATATATATATATATATATATATATATATATATATATATATAAGAATAAAGTCTCGAGGGGCCGATGGTTAGGCCGGAGGTCCCAAAGAAAGACTTCTCACGTAACTCCTCGAGATGAATTCATTACTCGAGTCGAGCTATGAGTCCGCGAGTCGACCGATGCTCCTCGCGCCGACTCTTCACGAAACTCCTCGTGCAGGCTCTACGTGAGTCCTCGAGTCGAGTTCGAGTCCACGAGTCGACTGATACTCCTCGTGCCAACTCTTCACATGACTCCTCGAGATGAGTTCATCCCTCGAGTCGAGCTTCGAGTCCACGAGTCGACTAATGCTCCTCATGCCGACTCCTTACGCAACTCCTCGTGCAGGCTCTACGTGAGCCCTCGAGTCGAGTTCGAGTCCACGAGTCGACCAATACTCCTCGTGCCGACTCGTCACATGTCTCCTCGGGATGAATTCATTCCTCGAGTCGAGCTTCGAGTCCGCGAGTCGATCGATACTCCTCGCGACGACTCTTTACGAAACTCCTCGTGCAGGCTCTACGTGAGTCCTCGAGTCGAGCTTCGAGTCCGCGAGTCGATCGATACTCCTCGCAACGACTCTTCACGAAACTCCTCGTGCAGGCTCTACGTGAGTCCTCGAGTCGAGTTCGAGTCCGCGAGTCGACCAATACTCCTCGTGCCGATCCTTACGAATTTTCGGGATTTCGAGCTCGTCAGCTCGCCTCGCCCTGGTCGAGCTCATCAGCTCGCCTCGCCTGGCCGAGCTCATCAGCTCGCCTCGCCTGGCCGAGCTCGCCAGCTCGTCGCCTTGCCTTGGCCGAGCTCATCAGCTCGCCCCGCCTGGCCGAGCTCAGCAGCTCGCCTCGCCCTGGCCGAGCTCGTCAGCTCGCCTCGCCTGGCCGAGCTCATCAGCTCGCCTCGCCTGGCCGAGCTCGCCAGCTCGTCGCCTTGCCTTGGCCGAGCTCGTCAGCTCACCCCACCTGGCCGAGCTCATAAGCTCACCTCGCCCTGGCCGAGCTCATCAGCTCGCCTCGCTCGGCTGAGCTCGTCAGCTCGCCTCGTCCGGCCGAGCTCATCTGTTCGCCTCGACTGGCCGAGCTCATCAGCTCACCTCGCCCTGGCCGAGCTCATCAGCTCGCCTCGCCTGGCCGAGCACGTCAGCTCACCTCGCCCTGGCCAAGCTCGTCAGCTCGCCTCGCCTGGCCGAGCTCGTCAATTCGCCTGGTTGATTTCGCCTGGCCAAGCTCGTCTGGTCGAGCTCGTCACCTCGTCTGGTTGAGTTCGTTGCCTCGCCTGGTCGAGCTCGGCACTTCGTCTAGACGAGCTGGAGTGACTTCGTCGTTTCGTCCAAACGTCTTTGGATTCGGTTCATCAGTTCGCCCAACCGTCTTGGGCTAACTCTCTCAAAAACAAAAAATAGATAAAAGCATAATAAAGTCCCAAGGGGCCTGTGGTTAGGCCGGAGGTCCCAAAGAGAGACAACCGTCACATATTTCCTCGAGACGAGCTTGTTCTTCGAGTTGGGTTTGAGTCCACGAGTCGACTAATACTCCTCGTGCCGACTCATCACAGATCTCCTCGAGACGAGTTCATTCCTCGAGTTGAGTTTGAGTCCACGAGTCGACTAATACTCCTCGTGCCGACTCTTCACATATCTCCTCGAGACGAGTTCATTCCTCGAGTCGAGTTTGAGTCCACGAGTCGACTAATACTCCTCGTGCCGACTCTTCACATATCTCCTCGAGACGAGTTCATTCCTCGAGTCGAGTTTGAGTCCACGAGTCGACTAATACTCCTCATGCCGACTCTTCACATATCTCCTCGAGACGAGTTCATTCCTCGAGTCGAGTTTAAGTCCACGAGTCGACTAATACTCCTCGTGCCGACTCTTCACATGTCTCCTCGAGATGGATTCATTCCTCGAGTCAAGACTCCGAGTCCGCGAGTCGACCGATGCTCCTCGCGCCGACTCTTCGCGAAACTCCTCGTGCAGGCTCTGCGAGAGTCCTCGAGTTGAGCCCGAGTCCACAAGCCAACTAACCACTCCTCGTGCAGGCTCAACAAGAGCCCTCGAGTTGAGTCCCATGTCCACAAGTCAACTAACTATTCCTCGTGCAGGCTCTACATGAGCCCTCGAGTTGAGTCTTGAGTTCGCGCTCGCCGCCCAGCTCGTCGGCCGATAGGCAACGAGTTACAAATGGGTTCAAGGCTTGCGTCCGCCAGGGCGTATCTGGTCAAGCCAGCGTCCACGGAAAACCTCGCCACACAAATGTGGCATCGCGCTCGCCGCCCAGCTCGTCGGCCGATAGGCAACGAGTTACAAATGGGTTCAAGGCTTGCGTCCGCCAGGGCGTATCTGGTCAAGCCAGCGTCCACGGGAAACCTCGCCACACAAATGTGGCATCGCGCTCGCCGCC
The DNA here is from genome assembly GCF_054948205.1 of Urtica dioica subsp. dioica. NCBI lineage: Eukaryota > Viridiplantae > Streptophyta > Magnoliopsida > Rosales > Urticaceae > Urtica > Urtica dioica. The sequence goes on along the minus strand of NC_142764.1, from coordinate 2,813,210 downwards.
CAGCTCGTCGGCCGATAGGCAACGAGTTACAAATGGGTTCAAGGCTTGCGTCCGCCAGGGCGTATCTGGTCAAGCCAGCGTCCATGGGAAACCTCGCCACACGAATGTGGCATCACGCTCGCCGCCCAGCTCGTCGGCCGATAGGCAACGAGTTACAAATGGGTTCAAGGCTTGCGTCCGTAGGGCGTATCTGGTCTAGCCAGCGTCCACGGGAAATCTCGCCACACAAATGTGGCATCGCGCTCGCCGCCCAGCTCGTCGGCCGATAGGCAACGAGTTACAAATGGGTTCAAGGCTTGCGTCCGCCAGGGCGTATCTGGTCAAGCCAGCGTCCACGGGAAACCTCGCCACACAAATGTGGCATCGCGCTCGCCGCCCAGCTCGTCGGCCGATAGGCAACGAGTTACAAATGGGTTCAAGGCTTGCGTCCGCAGGGCGTATCTGGTCTAGCCAGCGTCCACGGAAAACCTCGCCACACAAATGTGGCATCGCGCTCGCCGCCCAGCTCGTCGGCCGATAGGCAACGAGTTACAAATGGGTTCAAGGCTTGCGTCTGCAGGGCGTATCTGGTCTAGCCAGCGTCCACGGGAAACCTCGCCACACAAATGTGGCATCGCGCTCACCGCCTACCTCGCCATACATGCAAATCGATTACGCCTTCGGTGGCAAATCGAGGACATAAGACGCGCACAATACAACAAAGACGCGCAAATCGATCATGCCTTCGTTGGCAAATCGAGAAAACAAGACGCGCAAAACACAACAAAGACGTGCAAAACGATCGCGCCTTCGTTGGCAAGTCGAGAAAATAGGCCACATACAATAAAGCCCTGCTAATCGATCATGCCCTCACGGGTAGATCGAGAAAATAAGCCGCACACGATCAACCCGAAAACCCGAGAGCGTTCGTCCTGCATCCGTATAAAAGCGTAGATTTTGAGTTTCCACTCGATCTGCGCTCGACCGGAAACTCGGGGGGCTAATATTGTCGGCCCGTCTCGGACCGACGAGGAAAAAGACATCGCTTCGACCCGTGCGGCCGGCGCGAGGCCTTTGACGACGGAGCCTTGCCTCAGCCCTTGGCCGGCCCAAACCAATGGCCGGCCCAAGTTCCAGCCGGCCAATGGCCGGCCATATGCTCAGCCGGCCCATGGCCGGCCCAAGGGTCTCACTCGGCCATTGGCCGAGGCAAAGCTTCAGCTGGCCAATGGCCGGCCCAGTTCACTCGGCCATTGGCCGAGGCAAAGCTTCAGTCGGCCAATGGCCGGCCCAGTTCACTCGGCCATTGGCCGAGGCAAAGCTTCAGTCGGCCAATGGCCGGCCCAGTTCACTCGGCCATTGGCCGAGGCAAAGCTTCAGTCGGCCAATGGCCGACCCGACATGCCCACTCGGCCATTGGCCGGCCCAACCCTTCAGCCGGCCAATGGCCGACCCAACCTTGCTCTAGAGCCAGCCTTGCTCCAGAGTCGGCGTTCCTCCAGAGCCGGCCTTCCTCCAGAGCCGGCCTTGCTCCAGAGCCGGCCTTGCCTAGAGCCGGCCTTCCTCCAGCGCCGGCCTTGCTCCAGAGACGGCCTTGCCTAGAGCCGGCCTTCCTCCAGCGCCGGCCTTGCTCCAGAGCCGGCCTTGCCTAGAGCTGGCCTTCCTCCAGCGCCGGCCTTGCTCCAGAGCCGGCCTTGCCTAGAGCCGGCCTTCCTCCAGTGTCGGCCTTGCCCAGAGCCGGCCTCCCAGCTCCAAGGCCGAGTCAGAGCCGGCCATGGCCTCCACGGCCGAGTCAGAGCCGGCCATGGCCAGGTCAGAGGCGGCCTTCGGCCAAGGGGATGCCCAAAATGCCCCTTGGTCGCCTATAAATACCAAGGCACCCCCCTTGGTCCAGGTAATCCATCCTTGAGCACTGAAACGCTGCCGAACTCGTACCTCGCTCGTTTCTCTCAAGCTTTGGCCTCTAAACACCCCTAAAACCTCTATACTCCACCTCAATCCCACTAATGTTGAGCGTCGGAGAGGTAAACAGGGGCACCCCCCCTGTTTCCCCTTTGTAGTTCACGTATTCTCTACTCCTTTTCAGGTACTCTGACGAACTCAAGGGACATTCATAGCTAAGGGACGACTTGGGACACCAAGTCCGACACGCTCGAGTCAAGACGAGACCACTTGGTCCGGCCTTGGGTCTAACCGTCTGCGACTCCTAAATCGTTGTCCGAAAAACTGCGACAATAGCTGGCCCTAGGGCCGGCCAATGGCCGAGGATAGCTTGGCTCGGCCATTGGCCGATGCTGGCCCTTGGGCCGGCCAATGGCCGAAGCTATTTGGGCCGGCCATTGGCCAAGGCTGGCCCTAGGGCCGGCTAATGCCCGGGGATAGCTTGGCTCGGCCATTGGCCGAGGCTGGCCCTTGGGCCGGCAAATGGCTAAGGCTGGCCCTAGGGCCGGCCAATCGCCGGGGATAGCTTGGCTTGGCCATTGGTCGAGGCTGGCCCTTGGGCCGGCCAATGGCCGAAGCTATTTGGGCCGGCCATTGGCCGAGGCTGGCCCTAGGGCCGGCTAATGGCCGGGGGTAGTTTGGCTCGGCCATCGGCCGAGGCTGGCCCTAGGGTCGGCCAACGGCCGAAGCAATTTGGGTCGTCCATTGGCCGAGGCTGGCCCTAGGGCTGGCCAATGGCCGGGGGTAGCTTGGCTCGGCCACTGGCTGAGGCTGGCCCTCGGGCCGGGCAATGGCCGAAGATGTTTGGGCCGGCCAATGGCTGGGGCAAGCTACCGAGACGCGTTTGACGTCGTTTCGCCTTCGTTCGGCCACAATCGGGGTCGGGCCGATAACATTAGCCCCCCGAGTTTACTGCCGAGTGAGACTCGTGCGGTAAACTCAAGATTCTCGCCGTCGTTGGCCCACCGGAGTAGCCCATCGTGAAAAGGTTTGGCTCGAACCCCTTTAATTATTATTTTTTCTTTTCACCCGGTTACTTTTTGCCTCGTCATCTGCGCCCATGGACCCTACCGACAGCCTATCGGGTCGTGGGACCATTGAGGATGACTTGTTTCATTTGCTCGGGAACCAACACGTAGATTTGGGAAATTCTGGGTCCTAATTTTCGTCCCCTTCAACAACTCCTGACACATTTAATTCGTCGAATCCAATCACCATAGAGATGACCGGAGAAGATCTCTCTTTGGTCGAAGCGTGGCTAGCCGGCGAGGAAGAGGGCGCGCGTGCCGGAGACGGCCAACGCCGACAGGTGGGAGCCGGGGGCGAAGAGAGCGCCAGGGGAGACACCTCGGTTCAGGGCGGCACCGGTGGCGTCGGTGAGGGCCCACCCGGGCCGGGGGACGAAGCCCAGCCACCCACAGGAGGTCTGGGCGGCGCGCACGTGCTGGAGGGGGCCGCGCCTGACGTGATCGGCGCCGAAGGAGGCGCGCCGGAGGATGACGACGCTGGGGGAGGTGCCCTGTCCAGGGGCGGCGTGATCTGGGTCGACCCCAACGCCGAGGAAGCCCCCATTCGACTGGGCGGGGCCGTCTGGGCGGCCGCTAGATGTGCCGGCGAGGGGGAGCCCCACCGGCCAGGATTCTGGCTGGGCCGCCGGGCTGGGCGCGCGCGAGGAGAGCCCTACCGGCCAGGAGCCGGGCCGGTCCGCCGGGTTGGGTGCGCTCGAGGAGCCGGGCCGGGCCGCCGGGCTGGGCACACACGTGGCGAGTGCTGGGATGCCTGGGCGGGACTCATGGGCCGAAGGCCTAGCCGGCCAGGGGCCGGGCCGGGCTGATGGGCCAGAGGCGCGCGTTGAAGGCGAGGGATCGCCCGGGTCGGGCCCGCGCGTGGAGGAGCCAACCAGCCAGGAGATGGGCTGGGTCCTCGGACTGGACGCACGCGTAGGAGGGAGCAAGGCCGGTCAGGGCCTGGGCCAGCCCGAAGAAGGTGGCTCGGTCGGCCGGCAGTCAGGCGCGCACCCAGGCGGCCATGCTGGGGCCGAGGGGAGCCGACCGATTCGACCAGGCGACCGTGACGCCTCAATCGTCGAGCGCTCGAGCGACTCGTCGTGCCACCACGCCACACCTGTGGCGATGCCTTCCTAAACCGCGCGGGAGGAAACGCGGGCCCTATCCTTCCCGATCGGAGAGTCGGCAATACGTGGCGGCCTCGATTGCTCGGGTGTTGACATTCCGATTTCGCTCTCGATTGCTAGTTTTACGAGCTTGAGGAGGCGTTATGGCATCCCGGATTCAGTGTCGATCCTGCGACCGCTGCCCGATGATCTCCCGACTCGCCCCCGGAAGGGACATGCCGCCATTCACGAGGCGAGTCTTCACGGAGGGCTACGGTTACCCTTCCAGCCAGTGATCCAAGAGCTATTGATTCGGTTGGGGGTGCACGCGTCACATATGTCTCCGTCCTTCTATCGGGTAATCGCTGCATGCCATATGATGCTCTATCGAGCAAAGAAAAGGGCGGTCACCGCAGACGATATTCAAGACCTCGTGGTCATTCGCGGAGTCCCGGGGAAACCGGGCTTCTACTCGGCGTTCACTCGGAAGCGCATCTCCATCGTTACCAAGGTTACCTCGAAGCATCGGTACCCTTGGGTGTGGGTGTCCGAGTCGGCTTTCTGGGCGGCACCTCTTGTTGTCAATGGTGCCCACAAGAAGAGTAGTAGTGTCTATTTATGTACATTTGATGTCATATAGTCTTACGAAGACTCTTGCTTGTAATTGCTTATTCATTAATAAAAAGTTGAAACGTTCATTCAATCTTCCTTGTCTGAAGCTTTATGATAAAACCATAGTCTTTTAGTCCATAAACAAACTAAACAACTTACGAAGAGACAAATGTAGATTTGCATGAACAAACTCTTCGTAGTTTGCTTAAAAGATATATTCGCAATCTTAGGGTCAAAGGACTATTGACCTCAGTATGATTGTTAGAAGAATCTATGATGTCTGGTTATGAGGCATTGAGAGTTGGGGACTCTATAGTTCTTCTAGGTATCTTCCGAAGGTACTGAATTGACCAGTGCACTTCTAGAGACAATATAAGAACAAACCATTTAACTTCTTATGTCTCGAAGTCACTATGTATGAATTGCGTCATGCTTACCTTAATCCTGAAATGAGACATGGCATTTCACACCTTAGTATTCTCATTTGAGAAAGTCAAAGTTCGGACTCACTATGTGATTCCGAACAAGGCCTATTGGTGAAGTACTAAGTTGTGAGTCTGTCATGAGTAACTTTGTGAAGTTCTCATAGATATGGAATTCATGTACAAGATTGCTGAAATGCAATGTATGTCACCTCATGCTTTGTTCCTTGGAGTGTGAATAAATGAACTAGCCAGTGTCCAAATTGAGTCCTGACTCTTTTGGATGAAACAATGTGACTTGTTAGCTCCTCGTCAATACATTGTTTCTAACTTATTCACAAGCGACAAAGGAGTTGAGGAAATAACAGCTAGAAGGGTAAAATGGTAATTTAGTAAATCCCGACTAGCTGATGACATTCATGAAGGGTAAACATAGATAATATTCAGTGGATCCGCTCATCATAATTAGGTCGAATTCTTGAGTAGAAAATAAATTCATTTGAACCGAGAGATTTTCAGTGTCAGCTCTTTAGTGGAGTCAGTTGACATTAAGCTAAACTTGGAAAAGGTTTGTGAACTTTTGAGTCCAAGTGTTTAGCTCAAGCTTTGTTCATTTGGGTCCATGAGGTCACTGTCACGAATCACATCGATAGGAATAGTTAAACTGGAAGCTAAGTCAAAACAAGAACGAAAATTGTCGAAAGGGTATTTTTGTCTTTTGAGACATAAAGATGAAATGGATGTCAATAAATTTTGACAAGTTCATTTGATGACTTAATGTCACTCGGCCATAATATGATTAACTGGGCCTTGTGAATTAATTTCATTTCATGAGAATTTTATTGAAAATTCTTAATGGGCCTTTCTCATGTTGTCATGAACAAATGAAGAAGCTTCTAGAAGCTCCTTCTAGAGAGACTTGGGCGCCTACCCTAATAGAGAAATAGGAGAGTTTATTTTGTGCATAAATGTATTTAGATACTTGCCAAAAGAAAAAGAGGAAACAAATTTCCTCCAAGAAGAAAGTGGGAATCGGCCAAGTGAGAGACAAGGCAAGGCCTTGAACAAAATTGGAAACAAATCAAGGCTTCTAGAAGCCTTGAGTTGGCCGAGTGTCTCAAAGGGAAAAAAGAGGAAATTGCTCATGAATATGTGATATTCTATAGAAGAGGAAACTACCTTATTGAAGGTGAGACCTCTCCTATAAATAGGAGCCTCATTTCCTCACATTTCATTCATCCAAGTTTAAGAGATTTGAGAGACTCTCTCTCTAGAACTTTGGCCGAAAATCCTCTCTCTCTGTCTAGTTTATTTTCGATTATTTCTTGTCTTGGCACCTAGGTCCTCACTCGACCTAGTGTTTAGCTCTGCGACTTCGAGACTCGTTCTTAAGTCGTAGTGTTTAAAAGTGCCCACTCACTGATTCCTTCTTTTCGAGTGATTTAGTGATAGAAACTTTCGTGGTTGCTCGAGGTGCCGAGGAAAGAAAGAGAGACGTGCTGCGAGGGGAGACGAGCGTTGCAACTTTCCAAAAGCTTCTACAAGGTTCAAGCTTCAAGAAAGGTTGGTGAACTTCATAACTCATATTGGTTTTTAATTACATGTACTTGCACTTGTCTAGGTTAGTAAAAACTGTTTTACTTGTAAAAGAAAATTTTTAAAATTCCGCCGCTTAACGAAGCGTTAATTATTTTCTCAAACCCTAGATCGATTCCAACACCTCTATCGTTTGGGCCTGCGACCGACTTTCCCTCTGTTGGAGATGCCGAGGATTCCGAACTCATGGCTGTGATCAAGGCAATCCCGGACTCGAGGCGGCAGGGGTCATTGTTTGAGTCACCGGACCTAATGGCGAGGACCGGGTGGTTCGTACCCGAGGGCGAGGGTCCTCGATGTCCTACCTCCGGCGCGGAGGCCACTGAGGGTCCCGAATCCTAAGCCGGGGGTTCTACCGCTACTTTCCCCGATGCAGGGGGTACTAATCATACATGCACTTTTATTCTTATCGCGGCTTTTCGTTGTTTATGCTTATGGTTGCGTTCTAACTGGTTGTCGTCTTTCATCCGTTGCAGATACCATGGCTCGACAACGGCCGTGCGCGCGAGTACTGAGGGCGGAACCTACCGTCGAAGTTGCGGTCGCGGCTCGTTCCCGAGCCGAGGCTCGTCGCGGGGGATCACCAACGTGGGTGAGGAACGAGGCGATCTCCTCAAACAAGCGACCGTCGTCGTCGACCTCCTTCGGCTCGCCCTCCAGCCACAAGCGTGCCCATACGTCGGCGGCGCCGGATAGCATGGACTCGATGCTCCTCGCGGAGGCGGCGGAGCTGACGGACCAGTGTTCTCGAGGGATCCTTGAAACCTCCCTGCGGGATTTCAAGGGTCTACTGACGACGAGCGACCTTGAGCACTTCCAGCACGGAGTTAGCGATGCTCAAAAGGTATGACCCTCTCGCTTGACTTACGTGTGACCACTATGCTTGTTTTGGTCGTGAGTACACCGCTCCTTTTTTGCAGATGCTGGCGCGTCAGGAGCGGAGCAACCGCATTCTCCGGGACTTGCTGCGGCGAATGCAGATCATGCAGAAGGACATGGAGAACGCGGCGGCCGACCATGCCGCCGCTCTAACGGGGGTTTGGACCGCTTAGGAGTTCCAAGCACTCGAGGAGGAGTTGAAGCGAGCTCGCGAGGAGTCGGCGGCCGAGAGGTCGCTTCGCGCGGTCGAGCAGGCGTCTCGGGAGAAGGCGGAGCAAGAGGCCGACACCTTCCTAGGGGAGATGAAGAAACTCCAGGCCGTACTCTCGAGCCGAGACGAGGAGTTGAATATCGTCCACGCTCGACTATCGGCGAGCGAGATCTCTCGGGTTAAGGTCGAGAGGGAGTGGGATTCTCTGCTGGCGGAGGTGCAGACTCTCACCTAGGAGAAAGATGATGCTGTGCGATCCAAGACGGACCTGGAGGACGATTGGGACTTGGCGTTGGAGGTCGCTCGTTACGAAGCGGCCATACGGGTTCGAGACGCGACCGCGAAGGAGAACGCGTCTTGGGGGACCACCTTTTCCTTCTTCAACGCCATGTTCACCCCTCTAGACGACGAGCCGCAGGTCGACGACTTGCGTCCCCAAGTCCCTGCGGAGGCCGCCCAATAGACGAACCGCCCGCTTGATGGAGAGGCTACCGACTTACTGCGTGTCTTACAAATCCGGCTTACTATATCAAGCGTAACTGGTTTGCACGGCTTACTGCCACATCTGACGGCGAAGTTTCTTGCAGACGCTGGCTAGACCAGTTTCATCCGGCGGGTGCGACTCTCTGCCATCCATTCATGACTCGCTGCCTATCGGCGTATGCGAGCTGGGCGGCCGCCGCGCCCATCCTCCGGTGGGAACGCTACCTATCGGCGTGCGCATTATGCACCGGGATGGGTTTGTTGTAAACGTAGTTCCCAGTGAGCGTGGTACCTATCGGTACGCGTGTCACGTTTTGGGTTTTGACTACCGGGATCGACGGTCCGGTGCGCAGACGTGATCGGCCGACGCCCAGCTACCTATCGGTACGTGGGGCATCGAATCGTGCGAGAGCGTCGCGCGAGGGTCGGAGGTCCGGTAAGCGGATCTGATTTGTTGACGTTTCGCTACTGTTCCCGGTCCATCTCGACCCGGTAGAGCAGCGACGGCCGCGATAGCGACCACCCCGGGACTCCTCCAGCTCATGGCCGACCTCCGACCTCATGAGCTCGGCCTCCAGCTCATGGCCGACCTCCGGCCTCATGAGATCGGCCTCCAGCTCCATCGCCAACCTCCGGCCTCATGAGCTCGGCCTCCAGCTCATGGCCGAGTGGCCGAGCTCCGGCCTCATGAGCTTGGCCTCCAGCTCATGGCCGAGCTCCGGCCTCATGAGCTCGGCCTCCAGCTCATGGCCGAGCTCCGGCCTCATGAGCTCGGCCTCCAGCTCCATGGCCGACCTCCGGCCTCAAGCTCATGGCCGACCTCCGGCCTCATGAGATCGGCCTCCAGCTCCATGGCCGACCTCCGGTCATGAGCTCGGCCTCCAGCTCGTGGCCGACCTCCGGCCTCTTGAGCTCGACCTCGGCCAAAGGCCGAGCTCCGGCCTCATGAGCTCGGCCTCCAGCTCCATGGCCGACCTCCGAGCTCATGAGCTCGGCCTCCGGCTCCATGGCCGACCCAGGGCCGGCCTCCGGCTCCATGGACGACCCTGAGACGGCCTCCGGCTCCATGGACGACCCAGAGCCGGCCTCCGAGCTCCATGGACAACCCAGAGCCGGCCTCCGAGCTCCATGGACGACCCAGAGCCGGCCTCCGAGCTCCATGGACGACCCAGAGCCGGCCTCCGGCTCCATGGACGACCCAGAGCCGGCCTCCGAGCTCCATGGAGGACCCAGAGCCGGCCTTCGGCTCCATGGACGACCCAGAGCCAGCCTCTGAGCTCCATGGACGACCCAGAGCCGACCTCCGAGCTCCATGGACGACCCAGAGCCGGCCTCCGAGCTCCATGGACGACCCAGAGCCGGCCTCCGAGCTCCATGGACGACCCAGAGCCGGCCTTCGACCAAAGGGATGCCCAAAATGCACCTCGGTCGCCTATAAATGCCGGAGTCCCTCCCCCGGTCGAGGTAATCCATTTTTGAGTCCCGAAACACTGTCGAACTCGTACTTCACTCGTTTCGCTCATCTTTGGCCTCTCACCACCTCTAAAACCTCTATATACTACCTCAATCCTACTAATGTTGAGCGTCGAAGAGGTAAACAGAGGCATCCCCTCTGTTTTCCCTTCCTAGTTCACCTGTTCTTTACTCCTTTTCAGGTACTCTTACGAACCCAAGGGACATTCACAGCTAAGGGACGACTTGGGATACCAAGTCCGACACGCTCGAGCCGAAGTGAGACCACTTGGTCTGGCCTTGGGTCTAACCACTTTGGGCTCCTAAATCGTTGTCCGAAAATCAGCGACAATATTTTGGCGCTAGAAGGAGGGGACCGCCCGACCTTGGCGATGCTCTCCCTTCCATTCCTCTTTCCTGCTACTTCTACGACTCTCGAGAGATGAGTCGTGTCCCCGCCACCTCCGTGGGCGCCCGAGCGACTAGCTCGGGGCACAACCTCCAAAGCTCTGCGCGCCGTCTCGAAGGGCAACCTCATGATAATGAGATCCAGCCCCGAGACCCGGCGAATGACCCCGAGGCCGCAGTCCGAGAGGACACGGCTCGAAGGCTCGCCGAGCTCCTAGACCGCCTCGGCGTCACCGGCGCGCTCATCGCCGACCTCCTCGACTACAACGACATCGACGACGTCAACCATGACGAGAAAGACCCCGATTACGTGGCGAAGTCGAGAACCAATGAGACCAATCTCCACCAGGCTATTCACGAAAGGGGACGCACGTGCACGCTTCCAAGGGGACACCCTCGGGCGACCGCACTACGTCAACTCTCTAACGAACACGCGCACGCGCCCTCGAGGGGACACCCTCGGGCGACCACGTCAAGGCATCAAGTGTCGAGTAATACTCAGGGACGCTCGACCTTTAGGTCCCGAAAGGGACGCTCCAAGCTCATCATCCGCGTCCAAAATCCCCGAGGAGATGACGACGTCAATGGCCGCGACGTTTGTCGAGGACGTCACTCGAACGGCGTATCCTCGCCCAAAGTAATAGGGACGGCCAATGGAGACTTGAGAGATCGCATCAATTCCCGAAGGGAATCTCACGGGAGCGACGTGAGAGGAAAACTAAACGCCCAATGCGGGATCGAGAGAGAAGTCGTCTTGGGACATCAACCACCCAACGTTGCCGACCGCGCATCCAACAAGAAACGCGCCGCCACACTTAGGCACCGGCCACCGGTCTCGGCTCACGAAGGAAGAGGCGTAGAAATGGCCGAGTCCCTAATGACCATCCTTCTCCGACCCCGAAGCAATCCTTCGTCCCACTCAACGCGACGCCCGACCGGATCCTGAGCTTACACAGGGAGAAGCTAGGCTCGCCGGCCCCATTAAAGACGGACCCCGCGACGAGGGACACAAGCAAGCAATGCGAATGCTACAAACTTAGGAAGCGAATTGATTCTCTAGTCCGAGGTGGACATCTCAAAGAGTTCATCACATTTACTAGCAAGGTGACCCCGACCGAGCAACCGACTTGTCAAAAGGGAGAATCCTCTAGCACAAAGAAGATGAGATGATGAGCACTGTCTAACACGCGCCTAGCACTCACGGCCACGACCGACACAACTTTCGTCATTGAATTTACGCTTGAACTTATTGTCATTTTATTTCAAACGTGTAATTTTCTTTTTCCAAAGAAGGCCAATGTGCCATAACTGTAACGACTCCTTACTGCAATAAAGGATTATTCTACACATGTCAACACACTCTACTGTACACCTCCAACACTAGAGTTTCTTGGCCTTCGTCTCACAAACGCAAGAAACTCGGGGGGCTAACAGGGATCAATGCCCAGTCAACTAAACAACTAAAAAAAAAACAAATAAAAATAGAAGCATAACAAAGTCTCAAGGGGCCGATGGTTAGGCCGGAGATCCCAAAGAGAGACTCTTCACGTAACTCCTCGTTCATGCTCTACATGAGTCCTCGAGTTGAGTCCCGAGTCCACGAGTCGACTGATACTCCTCGTGCCGACTCTACATGTCTCCTCGAGATGAGTTCATTCCTCGAGTCGAGTTCGAGTCCACGAGTCGACTGATACTCCTCGTGCTGACTCTTCACGTAACTCCTCGTGCAGGCTCTACATGAGTCCTCGATTTGAGTCCCGAGTCCACGAGTCGACTGATACTCCTCGTGCCGACTCTTCACGTAACTCCTCGTGCAGGCTCTACATGAGTCCTCGAGTTGAGTCCCGAGTCCACGAGTCGACTGATACTCCTCGTATCGACTCTACATGTCTCCTCGAGATGAGTTCATTCCTTGAGTCGAGTTCGAGTCCACGAGTCGACTGATACTCCTCGTGCCGACTCTTCACGTAACTCCTCGTGCAGGCTCTACATGAGTCCTCGAGTTGAGTCCCGAGTCCACGAGTCGACTGATACTCCTCGTGCCGACTCTACATGTCTCCTCGAGATGAGTTCATTCCTCGAGTCGAGTTCGAGTCCACGAGTCGACTGATACTCCTCGTGCTGACTCTACATGTCTCCTCGAGATGAGTTCATTCCTCGAGTCGAGTTCGAGTCCACGAGTCGACTGATACTCCTCATGCAGGCTCTACATGAGTCCTCGAGTTGAGTCCCGAGTTCGCGCTCGCCGCCCAGCTCGTGAGCCGAAAGGCCGCGAGTTACAAATGGGTTTCAAAGGCTTGCGTCCGCCAAGCGTATCTGGTCTAGCCAGCGTCCACGGGAAACCCCGCCACGCAAATGTGGCATCGCGCTCTCCGCCCAGCTCGTGATACGAAAGGCAGCGAGTTACAAATGGGTTTCAAAGGCTTGCGTCCGCCGGGCGTATCTGGTCTAGCCAGCGTCCACGGGAAACCCCGTCACACAAATGTGGCACCGCGCTCGTCGCCCAGCTCGTGAGCCGAAAGGCTGCGAGTTACAAATGGGTTTCAAAGGCTTGCGTCCGCCGGGCGTATCTGGTCTAGCCAGCGTCCACGGGAAACCCTGCCACGCAAATGTGGCATCGCGCTCGCCGCCCAGCTCGTGAGCCGAAAGGCAGCGAGTTACAAATGGGTTTCAAAGTCTTACGTCCGCCGGGCGTATCTGGTCTAGCCAGCGTCCACGGGAAACCCCGCCACGCAAATGTGGCATCGCGCTCGCCGTCCAGCTCATGAGCCGAAAGGCAGCGAGTTACAAATGGGTTTCAAAGGCCTGCGTCCGCCGGACGTATCTGGTCTAGCCAGCGTCCACGGGAAACCCCGCCGCGCAAATGTGGCATCGCGCTCGCTGCCCAGCTCGTGAGCCGAAAGGCAGCTAGTTACAAATGGGTTTCAAAGGCTTGCGTCCGCTGGGCGTATCTGGTCTAGCCAGCGTCCACGGGAAACCCCGCCACGCAAATGTGGCATCGCGCTCGCCGCCCAGCTCGTGAGCCGAAAGGCAGCGAGTTACAAAATGGGTTTCAAAGGCTTGCGTCCGCCGGGCGTATCTGGTCTAGCCAGCGTCCACGGGAAACCCCGCCACGCAAATGTGGCACCGCGCTCGTCGCCCAGCTCGTGAGCCGAAAGGCAGCGAGTTACAAATGGGTTTCAAAGGCTTGCGTCCGCCGGGCGTATCTGGTCTAGCCAGCGTCCACGGGAAACCCTACCACGCAAATGTGGCATCGCGCTCGCCGCCCAGCTCGTGAGCCGAAAGGCAGCGAGTTACAAATGGGTTTCAAATTCTTACGTCCGCCGGGCGTATCTGGTCTAGCCAGCGTCCACGGGAAACCCCGCCACGCAAATGTGACATCGCGCTCGCCGTCTTGCTCGTGAGCCGAAAGGCAGCGAGTTACAAATGGGTTTCAAAGGTCTGCGTCCGCCGGACGTATCTGGTCTAGCCAGCGTCCACGGGAAACCCCGCCACGCAAATGTGGCATCGCGCTCGCCGCCCAGCTCGTGAGCCGAAAGGCAGCTAGTTACAAATGGGTTTCAAAGGCTTGCGTCCGCTGGGCGTATCTGGTCTAGCCAGCGTCAACGAGAAACCCCGCCACGCAAATGTGGCATTGCGCTCGCCGCCCAGCTCGTGAGCCGAAAGGCAGCGAGTTACAAATGGGTTTCAAAGGCTTGCGTCCGCCGGGCATATCTGGTCTAGCCAGCGTCCACGGGAAACCTCGCCACGCAAATGTGGCACCGCGCTCGTCGCCCAGCTCGTGAGCCGAAAGGCAGAGAGTTACAAATGGGTTTCAAAGGCTTGCGTCGGTTGGGCGTATCTGGTCTAGCCAGCGTCCACGGGAAACCCCGCCACGCAAATGTGGCATCGCGCTCGCCGCCTAGCTCGTGAGCCGAAAGGCAGCAAGTTACAAATGGGTTTCAAAGGCTTGCGTCCGCCGGACGTATCTGGTCTAGCCAGCGTCCACGGGAAACCCCGCCACGCAGATGTGGCATCGCGCTCGCCGCCCAGCTCGTGAGCCGAAAGGCAGCGAGTTACAAATGGGTTTCAAAGGCTTGAGTCCGCCGGGCGTATCTGGTCTAGCCAGCGTCCACGTGAAACCACGCCACGCAAATGTGGCTCCGCGCTCGCCGCCCAGCTCGTGAGCCGAAAGGCAGCGAGTCACAAATGGGTTTCAAAGGCTTGCATCCACCGGACGTATCTGGTCTAGCCAGCGTCCGCGGGAAACCCGGTCACACGAACGTGACACCAGGGCCCCCCGAGGCCCGAGTCGCGCAAATCGATTACGCCTTCGCTGGTAAGTCGAGAAAATAAGACGCGCACCGACAAAACCGTGCGAGTCGACTACGATAGTATGTCGAAAACATAGGACACGCATAAAGCCGTCCCTCGTGACGCACAAAGGCCGTCTCCCGTGACGCACAAAGACCGTCCCTCGTGACGCACCAGAGGCCGTCCCCCGCGATGCGTTGAAAGCCCTTCTACGACATGCTCACAAACCCGAGAGCGTTCATCCCGCATTCACATGAAAGCGTAGATTTTGAGTTTCCACTCGACGTACGCTCGACCGGAAACTCGGGGGGCTAATGTTACCGGTCCATCTCGGCCCGGTAGAGCAGCGAAGGCCGCGATAGCGACCACCCCGGGACTCCTCCAGCTCATGGCCGACCTCCGACCTCATGAGCTCGGCCTCCAGCTCATGGCCGACCTCCGACCTCATGAGCTCGGCCTCCAGCTCATGGCCGACCTCCGGCCTCATGAGATCGGCCTCCAGCTCCATGGCCGACCTCCGACCTCATGAGCTCGGCCTCCAGCTCATGGCCGAGTGGCCGTCCTCCGGCCTCATGAGCTCGGCCTCCAGCTCATGGCCGAGCTCCGGCCTCATGAGCTCGGCCTCCAGCTCATGGCCGAGCTCCGGCCTCATGAGCTCGGCCTCCAGCTCCATGGCCGACCTCCGGCCTCATGAGCTCGGCCTCAAGCTCATGGCCGACCTCCGGCCTCATGAGATCGGCCTCTAGCTCCATGGCCGACCTCCGGCCTCTTGAGCTCGACCTCGGCCAAAGGCCGAGCTCCGGCCTCATGGGCTCGGCCTCCAGCTCCATGGCCGACCTCCGAGCTCATGAGCTCGGCCTCCAGCTCGTGGCCGACCTCCGGCCTCATGAGCTCGACCTCATCCAAAGGCCGAGCTTCGGCCTCATGAGCTCGGCCTCCAGCTCCATGGCCGACCTCCGAGCTCATGAGCTCGGCCTCCGGCTCCATGGCCGACCCAGGGCCGGCCTCCGGCTCCATGGACGACCCAGAGCCGGCCTCCGAGCTCCATGGACGACCCAGAGCCGGCCTCCGAGCTCTATGGACGACCCAGAGCCGGCCTCCGAGCTCCATGGATGACCCAGAGCCGGCCTCCGAGCTCCATGGACGACCCAGAGCCGGCCTCCGAGCTCCATGGACGACCAAGAGCCGGCCTCCGAGCTCCATGGACGACCCAGAGCCGGCCTCCGAGCTCCATGGACGACCCAGAGCAGGCCTCCGGCTCCATGGACGACCCAGAGCTAGCCTCCGAGCTCCATGGATGACCCAGAGCCGGCCTTCGACCAAAGGGATGCCCAAAATGCCCCTCGGTCGCCTATAAATGCCGGAGTCCCTCCCCCGGTCGAGGTAATCCATTTTTGAGTCCCGAAACGCTGTCGAACTCGTACTTAACTCGTTTCGCTCATCTTTGGCCTCTCACCACCTCTAAAACCTCTATACACCACCTCAATCCTACTAATGTTGAGCGTCAGAGAGGTAAACAGAGGCATCCCCTCTGTTTTCCCTTCCTAGTTCACCTGTTCTTTACTCCTTTTCAGGTACTCTTACGAACCCAAGGGACATTCACAGCTAAGGGACGACTTAGGATACCAAGTCCGACACGCTCGAGCCGAAGTGAGACCACTTGGTCTGACCTTGGGTCTAACCACTTTGGGCTCCTAAATCGTTGTCCGAAAATCAGCGACAACAGCTACCTCTCGGCGCGTAAGACGTGGAGTCGCGCGAGTGCGTCACGCCAAAAATGTGCCTGTTATCCTCATTAGCCCCCACTAGTACAAAAAACAGCATTGGGTGCGACTTTTTTCGCACCCAAAGGTCGAAAGTCGCACCCATTGATACCTTTAGGTGCGACTTTAGGTGCGACAAAGTCGCACCCGAAAGTTCGCACCTAAAGGTCATGGGTGCGACTAGTCGCACCCGAAGGTCATGATTTTTAGGTGCGACTTTTAGGTGCGGATATTCGCACCCATATTCGCACCCATAAGTCAGAAAAAATGTGCGAAAAAGTCCGCGCGAAAGCCATTGGGTGCGACTAGTCGCACCCATAAATTTGGCGGGTAGGCCAACGGGTGCGACTAGTCGCACCCAAATTCATTCGCGCCAAGTCATTGGGTGCGACTAGTCGCACCCAAATTCATTCGCGCCAAGTCTTTGGGTGCGACTAGTCGCACCCGTTGGCCTACCCGCCAAATTTATGGGTGCGACTAGTCGCACCCGATAGCTATTTTTAAGTTTTTTTTTATTTGTTATTTAATATTTATTAATTAGAAATTAATTCATTACGAATTCTATAATTGTAATCAAATAACTAAATAGTTTATTAATTAGAAAATTCATTAATTAATATTTATAATCATAATAAAAACTAACCATTTGTTTTTAGATTACAATAATTATATAATGTACGACAAATAATTAAAATAAATGTTCATTCTTTTCCCTTTCCTTTTCCTCGGTTTGTAAACCAATCCTTGAACATTTTACTCCCTCTTCCGCCAAATCTTCCTCCAGAACTGCTGCTACCTCCTCGTCCACTTCCGCTCGTACGCTCACTGCCGCTCGTACGCTCTCGCTGGTAATCTGCTGAACCTGGCGGCGTCGTCTGAGCATCTGCCATTGAAACTGATGGCGGCGTTGTCTGATGCATAGGATGCATCTGAGGCGGCGGCGTCGTCTGAGGCATCTGTGGCATCATGCCGGGCGACATCTGCGGCATCTGTGGCATCGTGCCGGGCGACATCTGCGGCATCTGTGGCATCGTGCCGGACGACATCTGAGGCAAGGGCGAAAACTGCTGCGTGAACGCGAACATTTGTCGCTGCATCTCCTCCATCTGCTGTTGTTGTGCCGCCATAGCGAGTTGTTGTGCCGCCACCTGAGCTTGGAGCTCACCAACCACTGGATCTGGAACGCGGCGCCGCGACGAGCCTGAGCCTGACGACGAGCTTTCGTCCTGAGCCTGAGCAATAGCCCAAGATGTTCTCGGGACCGTTGGACCTATTCCAACGTACCAATCTTGACGGTTCCCGAGAATTTCTAGCATCGCGTGCTCCTCTGCGGCGTCCTGGTCAAAGACTACGCCTTGCTCTTCTGCTTGTCGCTGAAGATTCGCCAGTAGAGTAACTATCCGCGCCTTTACACATAAAAAAATTATTAAAAATTAATTATTATGTAAGTAACGTACTCTTAATTATAACATATGACTTACATGTGCTCGTCTCGCCCAATCTGTCGTCCATTCACCTTTTCTATTATGGTGTTTTTGCTCCCACGTCGTTAACGCGGAGCCCAAAGTCCCATCATCCTTACTCTGTAATTGTTATGAAAATATAAGTACTGAATTTATTTCAACTTAAGTATTTCAAAATTAGAATAACTTACGTTCAAATGACGATGAGCCAAGAAAGAAAGAGATCCTTGAGTCGACCTCGTCTTCTTCTTCTTCGAATTCTCCTTGTTGCGAGTAGATTTTTTCTGCAAATAATTAATTTTGTCATTATTCAATCTGATAAAGATATTGTGATTTATTACAATCATACATTACGTACCTTCCAATCGTCAGTCGCGAACTCGTCTACCACCGCCTCCCAATCCTCTTTCTTATATCCCGGTGGTGTTTCTGCCTTAGCGTTTTCAGTGCTCCCACAAAACTCCAATCTGAACTTCTCTGATAGCTTGGACTTCTGGTTGCGTCGCCTGATCTTGGCATTCCGAATGATAGCCTGATCAATCGTATTCTGAAAGCAATCCGCAGGCAGATCCTCGCCGGTGTCAAGATCCGTGTACACAAATCTGAACTCGGAATGAAGTGCGCTCAAAATAGCAGCCAACATCTGTGGCGTCACTTCACTCCAATCACGAGTCGTAGGCGGGATATGTGCTTTCACCAAAGCACCGAGGCGGTTGTTAAATAGTCCAACCTTTTTATTTTCTTTCCTTACCTCTTGATAGAATGTTTGGTTTATTGGGTCCCACTTGACCACCTTCGCACCCGGTACACCCTGTGTTGCTCGCGCCGACGTCGAGCCGGTTGTTGGTCCCCTTGATTTCTTAGGACCTTGGGAATCAGGTTCCTGTGGCGGACCTTGAGAATCTGGTCTCTGTGGCGAATCTCCACCAGAACCCGAAGCGGTCGACATCCTATTGCTAAGTGACGAAGACGAATGAAGTCGATTATATATTAAGAGTTGTTGCTAAGTGACGAAGACGAATGAAGTCGATTATATATTAAGAGTTGTTGCTAATTAAAACTAAACAACTTAAACATATTATTAAACTAATTACAATTTCAATTTGACATTTTTAATTAACCTAAAGTAATCAAAACTAAACAACCTAAACATGTAAGTATTAAACTAAAAAACCTAAAATTAATTAGAACAAATTTCGTTTAATAAATTAATTACAAACTAATTAACTAATTCATTACAAATCAAATACAAACTAACTAACTAATTATAAACTAAACTACTAATCAAACTAAA
This sequence comes from Urtica dioica subsp. dioica, assembly GCF_054948205.1. NCBI lineage: Eukaryota > Viridiplantae > Streptophyta > Magnoliopsida > Rosales > Urticaceae > Urtica > Urtica dioica. The sequence continues at coordinate 2,794,301 of NC_142764.1, read as the reverse complement.
CTACTAATCAAAATACAAATCAAATTATGAAAAATTACTAACTAAATTAATTTCAACTACATAAAACATTTTACAAATTTTACTAATTATATCAAATTAATTTCAATTACATGATTAACAATTTTAATAAGGGATTATATCAAATTAATTTAAATTAAATTAACAGTTTTACCAATTTTACTAATTATATCAAATTAATTTCAATTACATAATTAACAATTTTTATAATTATATCAAATTAATTTCAATTACATAATTAACAATTTTACCAAACTAACTACATTATTATTACATATATACATATAAAAAACTATTTATTACCTAACTAATTAACAATTAGACTAATTATACTAATTACAATTAATCTAAATTAATTAAAAACACAGTTAAAAAGGCTTCGAGAGGCTAACCTGTAGGCGGGACTTGAGCACGGCGAGGCTGCGAGAGGCACGACGATGCTGCGACGGGGAGTTCGTGGGCGTCGCTGCCTGGGTTTCGCCAAACCAACTGAAACAAAAAGAAAAACCCCAAATCAAACATCCAAAACCCTAATTTTTCCAATTTCGGCCAAAATCAAGAAATTTCCAAATAAACGACTTCAAATTCACAAATACAGGTAATAATCAACATTAACCAAGCTCAATCAATCATAGGATAAGAAACATGCATATTTTTAGAACTAAAATGGCATGAATAGAATCATTTATCTTCACTACGCAATGCAGAAATCTGACACAAATCTGAAACTCAAACTCAGCCAAACAAAATCCATAAAACTCAGTTACACACAGCCAAAAAAACAACATACACGGCCAAGTCTCACAGCCAATACCAAATCACGTCCAAACTCGTTCAAAAACCAATAACAACCACAATTCCAAGCATGAATCAATCCATGAACATCCGAACACGTCCAGAAAATCAAAACCCCCAAATACAAGTTCACATAAACCTTAATTCTCTAATTTCGTCCTAATACTGAACCACCCATTCATAATACTGAAAGTTAAACTTGCATTTATTTTTCAATGATTTTGAATACCTAGAGAATGAGATACCGAAATACTAGAGGTTAATCAGACTCACAAGTTTAAGTCCAATAGCATTAGCAACAACAATAGAGAGCTTCTAGAACCAGTTGAGCATCAATTCTAAAAGTTCAGAACAAAACCTAGATATTCACTTCTCTGCAAAAAGTGAGCAGCGAAAACATACCTAGAATAAGATGAGAGCTATAATTGGATAGCGAAGCTTTGCCTTCGGTTCGACCACGCGGCAACAATGGAGGTTCTGTGGTTCGCCGGCGTCAGGGATGTCGGAGTAGGCGTCTTAGAGTGAAGCTCGGCTTGGCTCGACGGCGATGGCGCGGCGGTCGGAGGAGCGTAGTGGTGGCGGTCGGAGTGGTGGCGGCGACGGGGTGGGAGAGCAGGAGAGACGGGGAGATAGAGAGAAATCGCAGAGGTTTTAGGTTTTTTTTTTGTGTTTAAATGAAAATCCGTCGAGCTGCTGGTTATAAAGAGTTTTGAATTTAGGTGCGACTTTGTCGCACCCAAAGACACCTTTGGGTGCGACAACGTCGCACCCAATGACTTGTCTCAGTGATTTCGGGTGCGACAAAGTCGCACCTAATGACATTTGTAAAAAAAGGGGGGAAGTTTGGCCGCGGATAAATTTTAGATCATTTAGGTGCGACTTAGTCGCACCTAATACTTTGGAGAAAGTATTAGGTGCGACTAAGTCGCACCCAAAAGTGTGTTAAAACTTTTGGGTGCGACTAGTCGCACCCAAATTCAAAAAAATTCGCGAAAATTTTTAAGCGCTTAATTGATTTTTGGGTCCGACTATTCGCACCTGAAAGTCTTTTTGGTGCGACTTTTAGGTGCGAATAGTCGCACCCAAAAGTCATCCGCACCGGAAAACTGTATTTGTAGTAGTGCCCCCGAGTTTCTTGTGTACTCCTAGAGGAGACTAGAAATTATAATACAATAGGATAAAGGTTTTGAAGTGAAATGTAATTCAATTATCATGTCGAAATAGTGTTGTCGCAGTTTTTCGGACAACGATTTAGGAGCCCCAAACGGTTCGACCCAAGGCCGGACCAAGTGGTCGAATTCGGGCTCTAGCGTGTCGGACTTGGTATCCCAAGTCATCCCTTAGCTGTCGGTAGTGTCTATCTCGTCCAAGTACCTGAAAAGCAAGCAGAGAGGTGTGAACTACAAAGGGGAAACAAAAGGGTTGCCTCTGTTTACCTCTCCGACGCTCCACATTAGTACGATTGAGGTGGATATAGAGGGTTTAGGTGTTTAGAGGTCGAGACTCAAGAGGAACGAGCGAGGTACGAGTTCGACAACGTTTCAGTACTCAAATTCGGATTAACTGGACCAGGGGATGGACCCTGGTATTTACAGGCGACCAAGGGGCATTTTGGGCACTCCCTTGGCCGAGGGCCGGCTCTGGGCCGGCCATGGAGGCGAAGGCCGGCCCTGGGTCGGCCATGGAGGCGAAGGCCGGCCCTGGGTCGGCCATGGAGCCGAGGGGGGGCGGCCATGGAGCCGAGGGCCGGCCCTAGGTCGGCCATGGAGGCGAAGGCCGGCCCTGGGTTGGCCATGGAGGCGAGGGCCGGCCCTGGGTCGGCCATGGAGGCGAAGGCCGGCCCTGGGTCAGCCATGGAGGCGAGGGCCAGCCCTGGGTCGGCCATGGAGGCGAAGGCCGGCCCTGGGTCGGCCATGGAGGCGAAGGCCGGCCCTGAGTCGGCCATGGAGGCGAAGGCCGGCCCTGGGTCGGCCATGGAGCCGAGGGCCGGCCCTGGGTCGGCCATGTAGGCGAAGGCCGGCTTTGGGTCGGCTGTTGTCGCAGTATTTCGGACAACGATTTAGGAGTCACAGACGGTCAGACCCAAGGCCGGACCAAGTGGTCTCGTCTTGACTCGAGCGTGTCGGACTTGATATCTCAAGTCGTCCCTTAGCCGTGGTAGAAATTCACTTCGTCTCGGTACCTGCAAAGCAGTAAAGAATGTGTGAACTACAAAGGGGAAACAGAGGGGTTGCCTCTGTTTATCTCTCCGACGCTCAACATTAGTAGGATTGAGGTGGTTTATAGAGGGTTTAAGTGTTTAGGGGCCGAGACTTGAGAGAAACGAGCGAGGTACGAGTTCGACAGCGTTTCAATACTCAAGAAATGGATTACCTGGACCAGGGGAGGGATCCCGGTACTTATAGGCGACCAAGGGGCATTTTGGGCAACCCCTAGGCCGAGGATGGCCTTGGCTCGGCCATTGGCCGAGGCTGAACTTTGAGCCGGCCATTGGCCGAGGCTGGCTCTAGGGCCGGCCAATGGCCGAGGCTGGCTCTAGGGTCGGCCAATGGCCGAGGCTATTTGAGCCGGCCATTGGCCGAGGCTGGCTCTAGGGCCGGCCAATGGCCGAGGCTGGCTCCAGGGTCGGCCAATGGCCGAGGCTATTTGAGCCGGCCATTGGCCGAGGCTGGGTCTAGGGTCGGCCAATGGCCGAGGCTATTTGAGCCGGCCATTGGCCGAGGCTGGCTCTAGGGCCGGCCAATGGCCGAGGCTATTTGAGCCGGCCATTTGCCGAGGCAGGCTCTAGGGCCGGCCAATGGCCGAGGATAGTCGAGCTCGCGAGGCCGGAGGTCGGCCATGGAGCTAGAGGCCGAGCTGATGAGCTCGGAGGTCGGCCATGGAGCTGGAGGCCGAGCTGATGAGCTCGGAGGTCGGCCATGGAGCTGGAGGCCGAGCTCATGAGGCCGGAGGTCGGCCATGGAGCCTGAGGCCGAGCTGATGAGCTCGGAGGTTGGCCATGGAGCTGGAGGCCGAGCTCATGAGGCCGGAGGTCGGCCATGGAGCTGGAGGCCGAGCTCATGAGGCCGGAGGTCGGCCATGGAGCCTGAGGCTGAGCTCATGAGGTCGGAGGTCGGCCATGGAGCTGGAGGCCGAGCTCACGAGGCCGGAGGTCGGCCATGGAGCTTGAGGCCGAGCTCATGAGGCCGGAGGTCGGCCAAGGAGCTGGAGGCCTAGCTCATGAGGCCGGAGGTCGACCCTGCATCGGGGGAGTCCTGGGGGGATCGCTATCGCAGCCGTCGCTGCTCTACCGGGCCGAGATGGACCGGTAACATCGGCCATGGAGGCGAAGGCCGGCCCTGGGTCGGCCATGGAGGCGAAGGCCGGCCCTGGGTCGGCCATGGAGACGAAGGCCGGCCCTGGGTCGGCCGTGGTCGAGCGCCGGCCTTGGGTCAGCCACGGCCGGGCGCCGACTCTGAGTCGCGCGAGTGCGTCGCGCGAAAAATGTTCCTGTTATCCTCATTAGCCCCCCGAGTTTCTTGGGTACTCGTAGAGGAGACTAGAAATTATAACATCGTAGGACAAATGCTTTGAGATGAAATGTAATTCAATTATCACGTAGAAATCGTTTAAAAAATTACATTCCCAAGCCACTGGCCTTACTTGAAACTTAACATTGTTTGTTGCTAAAATTAAAAACAAAGCGGAAATAATTGAACATCGGGGAAGCGGCTCCTCTATTGGTAGTATTGCCGCAGGTGCTCCGCGTTCCATGGGTACGTGAACACGAGTCCCTCCAGGTTCTCGAGCTCGTACGTGCCGTTCTGGATGGCTTGGCGCACGCGGTATGGACCCTCCCAGGTGGGACCCAGGACTCCCGCCCCTTGCAGTTTGGTGTTTTGAAACACGCTTCTAAGGACGAGGCTTCTGACGGCGAACTTCCGCAGCTTGACCTTGGAATTGTAGTACTTCTTGACCTTTCTCTTTTGTGCGGAGAGGCGGGAGAGTGCGTCCGCCCTCTTCTCATCTATGAGGTCCAGCTCGAGCCTGATTGCGTTGTCGTTGGTGGCTTCTTCATACTCCTCGATGCGCAGGGCCGGCAGCTTGGTCTCGACAAGTACCACGGCCTCGACGCCGAACGCGAGAGCGAAAGGGGTTTCGCCCGTCGTGTTTCGAACGGTGGTTCGGTACGCCCACAAGACCATGGGAAGCTCATCGGCCTAAGCCCCCTTTCTTTCTTCCCGCTTCTTCTTCAATTTCTCTTTGATCGTTTTGTTGACTCCCTCGACTTGACCGTTGGCTTGTGGATGGCGGGGAAAAGAGAAAGTCTTGCTAATGCCCAAATGCTCGCACATGTCTCAGAGGCATGTGTTGTCGAATTACTTTCCGTTGTCGGTCACAATCGACGCGGGGATCCCGAAGCGGCAGATAATATTCTTCCAGATGAAGCTCGTCGTGTTCGCCTCGGTGATCTTCGCCAGTGGTTCGGCCTCTACCCACTTCATGAAATAGTCGATCGCCACGATCGCATGCTTGTATTGCCTCGGGGCCATGGGTAGCTCGCCGATGAGGTCGATTCCCCATTTCGCGAAGGGTCGCGACACGACGATCGGGCATAACAGGGCCGGCGCTTGGCGCGGGATGTGGGCGAACCTTTGGCATTTGTCGCATTTTTTGGCCCACTCGTGGGAGTCCTTTTTCAGGGTTGGCCAAAAATATCCGAGCCTCAGAAGCTTTAATGCCAAAGATTGTCCGGCGGCATGGTTTCCGCATACCCCTTCGTGCACTTCGCGGAGTGCTTTCCTCGCCTCGACTTCGGTTAAGCAACGGAGGAGAGGCATGGAGTAGCCTCTTTTGAACAAGATATCTTCCCTCATTGTGTATTTCGGCGCCAAGCTTCTCAGCTTTTTGGCCTCTTCTTTGTCTTCGGGGATGACTCCTCGCTTAAGGAATTCCACGAGCGGTGTCATCCATGAGGGGGGCGGAGTCCCGTCAACTAACCCCACGTCGCCTCTTGAGACGTAGGGTCGAGTCAATACTTCAATCGGGACGCTGCCTTCTCCCTCCTCGTCTATCCCGGACGCGAGGCGTGCCAGGGCGTCAGCGTCGATGTTCGCCTCTCGGGGAACTTGGACGATCTCGAACCATGACAGGGCCTCCAGATTCTTTGGGTCTTGGACAAGTACGCGACCATGTTTGGCTCTTTTGCGGCGTAGTCGCCCTTAACCTGGTTCACAATCAGCTGCGAGTCGCAGTGGATGCGTAGGTTTTGGACGCCTAGCTTGTTCGCTAGCTCGAAGCCAACGATCAGTGCCTCGTACTCTGCCTCGTTGTTGGAAGCCTTGAACTCGAACCGCAGGGCGTATCTCAGTTTTTCTCTATCGGTCGTTCTCCTCGTCTTCCTTGTTCTCATTACCTTTGTCTCCCTCGTCAGTTGAGGGTGCATTTGTGAATTCGGCTATGAAGTCGGCGAGGGCCTGGCCCTTGATGGCGGTTCTCGGTTGGAACTCGACCCCGTACTCGCCCAGCTCCTGGGACCATATGGCCATTCGAGAGGAGGTCCCTTTCTGCAAGGCCTTTTCGATGGGGTGTCCCGTGCGTACCACGATGGGGTGCGCTTGGGAGTAGGGTCGGAGCTTTCTCGCGCTTGTGACGAGGGCGAGGGACAATCTCTCGATTTCCGGGTATCGGGTCTCGGCGTCGAGGAGAGCCTGGCTAATGTAATAGACCGGCCATTGCACCTTGTCTTCTTCGCATATGAGAACTGCGCTCACGGCCCTATCGGAAACCGCGAGGTAGACATACAAGGTCTCACTATCTTTTGGTTTTGCGAGGAACGGGGGGTAGGTGAAATATGCTTTCATTTCGCGGAACGCTTCCTCGCACTCCTCCGTCCATACAAACCCATCGGTCTTCTTCAGTGCCTTGAAAAACGGTTGGCACCTATCGGTGGCCTTGGAAATGAATCGCGTCAAGGCGGCGATCCTTCCCGTCAAACTTTGAACTTCTTTCACTTTTTGCGGCGACCTCATCTCTAAGATCGCCCTAATCTTCTCAGGGTTAGCGTCGATCCCGCGGCGGCTAACCATGTAGCCCAGGAATTTCCCAGACTCAACCCCAAAAACACACTTGTTGGGGTTGAGCTTCATCTTGTAACGTCGCAGGATCGTAAACATCTCCCTCAGGTCTCGAACGTGGTCGCGGGCTTTGAGGCTTTTGACGAGCATATCGTCCACGTAGACCTCCATAGTTTTGCCAATTTGCTTGGCGAACATTCGGTTCACCAACGTTTGATACGTAGACCTCCGGGCCGCCCATGATCAAACCCACGACATGCAGTTGTGAGCTCTCCGGTTCTTCAATTGCCGCTCGGTCCGTGACGGTCACCGTCGCCGGACCCTTCCTTTCTTGCCGCGGGCGTTCTCCGTGCGCCGCGGCCGTCCCGATCGTTCTTAGGACATATTCTTTCAACTTTTCATCTAGAATGAGGGCCTCGATCTAACGCTTGAGTTGGTAAGATTCGGACGTCAGATGCCCGTGATCTTGGTGGTATTCACAGAACTTGCTTCGATCCCTCTTCACGGGATCTTTCATGAGAGGAGTTGGACTTCCTAGCTTGTCACGGTGCAGAGCCAGGATCCGCTCTTGCAGAGTATTCAGGGGGGTAAATGTCGAGAACTTTCGGAAGCTATCGACATGTGGTGGTCTCAGCCCGGGGAGGGAGCGACCGTTAGGGGCCTGGCCTCCCTTGTTCCTCTTCTTTCGAGGGTCGGGACGAACTCCATCCTGGTCGTCACGGCGGCGACTACCCTGTCCCCCTGACTTCCGGCCATCTCGGCCATCGAGATAGTCCTCGATTCCCATATACGTGCGGGCTCTCGACATTAGCTCCGCCATATCTCGCGGGACTTTTCCAACAATAGACTTGAGGAAGTCGCTTGTGCGAACTCCCTCGGTGATTGCCGTGATGGCATCCTTGTCGTCGAACCCTTCGACCTTGTGAGATTCCTCGGTGAAGCGAGCGAGGTATTGTCTCAACGTCTCGTCTCTCCCTTGCCAGATGGAGAGGAGGTGGGTCTTTGATTTCTTTTGCGCCACAAGAGTGGCTGGCGAATCGCGCAAGGAAAGCCTCTCGCAAAGCCCGAAAGGACGAGATGCTCCCCGGTCTCAAACATCGGAACCACTCAAATCCCGACCCCGTGAGGGTCAGGCTGAAGGCTTGACAGAGCGTGGCATCCGACTGTCCTTGCATTGTCATCCACGTCTCGTAGTGCTGGATGTGGAAGTTCGGGTCCGTTCGCCCATCATAGGGAGGGATGGACGGCAGTTTGAAGTTCCCCACGCAAGGCTGCGCGAGGATTTGAGCGGCGAAGGGAGAGTATGACTCCTCAATCCCTCTGTACGGCCTTTGCCTCCCTGATTCCCTCATCTCGATGATTTGGTTTTGGAGGCTTTGAATCATCGTGACCATGTCAAGCCCGTTAGTTGGGCTGACCGCCGGGACCGCGGGAGTCACCTGTTGGCGCTCGTTGGACGCTTGGTCCCCGACGTTGGCCTGAGGTCGGCCGAGAGTCGTGGCGGGGAGTGCGTCCCTCCGAGATTGAGCCTTTGGCAAAGATCCTCCCCTCGGGAGTTTCTCTGCGCCGTCAGGCGTTCTCTAAGGTGCACGCTCGGCGCTTGGCGGGGCGAGGCCGCTCTTTGCCGGATTGTCCGGCGGGCGCTTCGGTTGTCGGCCCCATCGTCCCCCAAGGTCGCTCTCTCCCCGGCGAGGGGCCGTGTCCAGCCGCCTCTTGAAACCGAGGGGGCGAGTCCTCGGGAGTGTGACCGCGCTTGTTGCCGCGTCGGGTGCAATGGTCCGGCCAAGCCGCCGTTCGTCCTCTCGGACCGTGACGGGGCGAGGCTCGGCATCAGTTATTGACTCCCCCACGTAGTCGGGGTTTGAGTCGTCCCAGGCGGATCTATCCTCGACGTCGTAGCCGAGGAGATTGGTGATGAGCGAGCCGTCGACGCCGGGACGGTCTAGAAGCTCCGCAAGCCGTCAAGCCGTGTCTTCTCGGAGCGCGGCCTCGGGGTCGTTCACCGGGTCTTGGGGCTGGCTCTCGTTATCACGAGGTTGCCCTTCAAGACGGTGCATGAGGTTTTGGAGACCGTACCTCGAGCTCGTCGCTTGTGTACCAACGGAGGTAGTGGGAATGTGACTCATCTCTCGAGAGTTTTGTCGTCGAAGGTAGAAGAAGAGTGGTAGAGGGAATGTGTCACCAAGGTCGGGAGATCCCCTCCTTCTAGCACCAAAATGTTGTCGCTCGTTTTCGGACAACTATTTAGGAGCCCAAAGTGGTTAGACCCAAGGCCAGACCAAGTGGCCTCACTTCGGCTCGAGCGTGTCGGACTTGGTATCCCAAGTCGTCCCTTAGCTGTAGATGAAGCTCACCTCGTCTCGATACTTGAAAAGCAGCGAAGAGCGCGTGAACTACAAAGGGGAAACAGAGGGGTTGCCTCTGTTTACCTCTCCGACGCTCAACATTAGTAGGGTTGATGTAGATTGTAGAGGGTTTAGGTGTTTAGAGGTCGAGACTTGAGAGAAATGAGCGAGGTACGAGTTCGACAACGTTTCAGTACTCAAATTCAGATTACCTGAAACAAGGGAGGGACCCCGGTATTTATAGGCGACCAAGGGGCGTTTTGAGCAACCCCTTGGCCGAGGATAGCCTTGGCCCGGCCATTGGCCGAGGCTGGCCCTAGGGCCGGCCAATGGCCGAGGATAGCTTAGCTCGGCCATTGGCCGAGGCTGGCCCTTGGGCCGGCCAATGGCCGAAGCTATTTGGGCCAGCCATTGGCCGAGGCTGGCCCTGGGGCCGCCAATGGCCGGGGATAGCTTGGCTCGGCCATTGGCCAAGGCTGGCCCTTGGGCCGGCCAATGGCCGAAGCTATTTGGGCCGGCCATCGGCCGAGGCTGGCCCTAGGGCCGGCCAATGGCCGGGGATAGCTTGGCTCGGCCATTGGCCAAGGCTGGCCCTTGGGCCGGCCATTGGCCGAGGCTGGCCCTAGGGCCGGCCAATGGCCGGGGGTAGCTTGGCTCGGCCATCGGCCGAGGCTGGCCCTTGGGCCGGCCAACGGCCGAAGCTATTTGGGCCGGCCATTGGCCGAGGCTGGCCTTAGGGACGGCCAATGGCCGGGGGTAGCTTGGCTCGGCCTCTGGCCGAGGCTGGCCCTCGGGCTGACCAATGGCCGAAGATGTTTGGGCCGGCCATTGGCCGAGGCTGGCCCTAGGGCCGGCCAATGGCGGGGCAAGCTCCCGAGACGCGTTTGACGTCGTTTCGCCTTCGTTCGGCCGCGATCGGGGTCGGGCCGATAACAACGTCCTTGCCCTCAAAACATCTCATGGAGATTGTAGAGCATATCGGTGGCAGTTTCGTAATCACGATGTTGTTGTTGCAACACAATGTTCATAGATGCCAAAATATAGCACCTTGCAATCTCATTGGATCGAAGCCAGGCCGCCAGGGCTTCTTTCTCCTCTTGTGTCGAATCTTCATTCGTTTGAGGACAGGGGGTGGTGAGAATCCATTTGTGCTTGTCGACAGTGAGGACTATGTCGAGGTTACGTTTCCAGTCGATGTAATTGTCGCCTTCGAGTTTATTCGAGGAAGGAATTGTTGAGAGAGGGTTGAGAGACATTTTGCCTATAAAAGTTGAAACAAGTTTATGATTAGTCTTTGGTTTAGGATTTAAGTTTTATTTAAGACTTGATAAAATCCAAAGGTGTTATAAACCAAACGATAATTTACTCCTTCGAGGGAAGGCCGCAAAAAATCTCCATTTATAAGTAAATGACACATCATTAATGCTTAGCCAAGATGTCAATACACCAATTTTGACCAGCCACCTTTTAAATTGGTTTGATCACTCACATCCTTTCGCAGGGCCTCGAGGGAGGATTACTAGGGATTGAGTCTAAGTGTGTAGCCAACCACTTAGTCCAAAAGATTGACTTTGATAAACAATCCGCCGAGGCGAGGTCTTGTCTCATTGTCTCACTTTCGGATTTAGCTCATTGAGCAATGATCAGTGCAAAGCGCCCTTGAGTACTCTCATTTAAGAGAGGGCCACGAGGGTGACTCTTAGTCTAGCGACAGTTGCACTTTTCATTAGTGTTGGGGATCGTGGGTTACAAACAACAGATATAACCCTCCCACTTAGTTTTTGGAGTTGGTGCATCGACTCTTATAAGTTCGGAAACGGTTTTCCTAGTTATAGAGCGGTAGAGAGGACAACTAGAAAAGAATCTTAGATTTTCATGTTCTGAGCAGTGTTAGTGCATAAAGGCACAAGGGACATACTTGGATCTCTTCCTATTTTCTATTTCGGGAAAGTACATGAGGGAAGTGTGAACTTCAACTCACTCGAACACTTGAAAGTTTGAGATTACACATATTTTTTATTTTTCGCCTTGTCTACAAGGAGACCTCCCACTCACATTTTCAAGACCATATAGATTTTAAAAATATGTGATATAGATATAGTTTTGAAAATATTTTGAAAACTTATTTGATTTGGATGACAAAATATTTTCAAGTTTGAAAACGAAAACGGTTTTTCAAGATTGAAACTAGTTTTGTAAAAATTCAAGTTCAATTAAACTTTCAAAAATCAAAACAATTTAATCTTACACATTATGTTTATAATTTTATAAAAAACATTTTTGCTCAAGAAAATTTTCTCATAAGAGTTCTATAACTCATGGTAGTGGGGCTGAAAATCCGGATTTCTAAAAAACTGGACTTTCGGGACAGCCGCGCACCTCGGAGTAAAATCGCCATAACTGGCGGCTCCGATGTCCTTTCAACCCAAAACCGGTGGCATTGTAAAGAAAACAGACAGACCTTTAATTTGATTCAAGAATCATTAAATTTCGATTTCGGAGAAGAGAATTATGCCACTTTTACTGCGGGTTTTACTCCAGCTCGAAGAAAAATAAATAATTAATGTTCGGTCTTTTTAAGTGCGAAAAAGAATCGAGTGTAACAGAACGTTTTACTTTTATTTGTGTTTTATTAGCAAGGTAATAACATGATATAAAAGAAATAACAACAAGCATAAAACGATTCAAGTAAATAAAAGAAACTAGTGGGACAAGAAAACTAGTCACAAAATTTACTCGAAATTTTCTCAAACTCTTAAAACACGTTTTTCAATATAAAAAATTAAAAAAAATTTAGAACTGATTCTAATGTGTTTTAAAACCATCCCATACTCATAGAAAATCAACATTATTTTTAATTTAAAGGCAAGAGCAATAAATTAAAAAAAATCTAAGATAACAATTCTAACTTCTCACAAAATTAGTAAACTTTCGAAAACGATTTTCAAGCTCATATTTTTAAATACATGTACATGTATATCTTTGACCATAGCTCTGATACCATTTGTTGGAATTGATCTAGGGTTCAAGAAAAAGTTTAACGCTTCGGTAAGCGGCGGAATTTTAAAAATTTTCTTTTACAAGTAAAACAGTTTTTACTAACCTAGACAAAGAGCAAGCACATGTAAATAAAAAACTAATATGAGCATAATAAATTTACTAACCTCTTTAGAAGCTTGAACGTTGATGAGCCTTCGGAAGGTTCAAAACGTTCGTCTCCCTCGTTGCACGTCTCTCTTCCTTTCCTCGCTAACTCGAGTAACCACGAAAGTTTCTATCACTAAATCACTCAAGATAAAAAGGAATTAGTGTGTGGGCACTTTTAAACACTACGACTTAAGAACGAGTCTTGAAGTCGCACAGCTAAACACTAGGTCAAATGAGGACCTAGGTGCCAAAACAATAAAACGAAATTGAATAGAGAGAGAGAGAAGAGGGGCGGCCAAGTCTAGAGAGAGAAGCTCTCAATCTCTAAAACTTTGGATGAATGAAATGTGGAGAATGAGGCTCCTATTTATAGGAGAGGTCTCACCTTCAATAAGGTAGTTTCCTCTTCTATAGAATATCACATATTGATGAGCCAATTTCCCCTTTTCTTTCATGAGGCACACGGCCAAGACTTGCCAAGCAAGTCCTTGGATTTGTTTCCTCTTTTATTTGCTTCTCCCTTGACCCATGTCGCCGAATTCCCTCTTGCCTCTTTGAGGAAATTTGTTTCCTCTTTTTCTTTTGGCAAGTATCTTCATACATTCATGCACAAAATATTCTCTCTTTCTTTGGGTATGCTGGGCGCCCATATTGTCTAGAAAAGGCTTATAGAGGCTTTTTCATTTGTTCATGACAACATGAAAAATGCCCATTAAGAATTTTCAATAAAATTCCTATGAAATGAAATTAATCCACAAGGCCCAATGATCAAGTCATGGCCGAGTGTTATTGAGTCATCAAATGACCTTGTCAAAAAATTTATTGACATTCATTTCATCCTATGTCTCAAAAGACAAAAATACCCTTTTGACAATTTTCGAAAAAAAACTTGTCTCGTTTTTGTTTTGACTTAGCTTCCAGTTTAACTATTCCTACTTCATGTGATTCGTGACAGTGACCTCATGGATCCAAATGAACAAAGCTTGAGCTAAATACTTGGACTCAAAAGTTCACAAACCTTTTCCAAGTTTAGCTTAATGTCAACTGACTCCACTAAAGAGTTGACACTGAAAATCTCTCGGTTCAAATGAATTTATTTTCTACTCAAGAATTCAACCTAATTGTAATGAGTGGATCCACAGAATATTATAAGTGTTTACCCTTCATGAATATCATGAGCTAGTCGGGATTCACAAAATTACCATTTTACCCTTCTAGCTGTTATTTCCTCAACTCCTTTGTCGCTTGTGAATAAGTTAGAAGCAATGTATTGACGAGGAGCTAACAAGTCACATTGTTTCATCCAAAAGAGTCAGGACTCAATTTGGACACTGGCCAATTCATTTATTCACACTCCAAGGAGCAAAGCATGAGGTGATATACATTGCATTTCAGCAATCTTGTACATGAATTCCATATCTATGAGAATTTCACAAAGTTACTCATGACATTCTCACAACTTTGTATTTCACCAATAGGCCTTGTTCGGAATCACATAGTGAGTCCGAACTCTGACTTTCTCAAATGAGAATATGTAAGGTGTGAAATGGCATGTCTCATTTCAGGATTAAGGTAAGCACGATGCAACTCATACGTAGTGACTTCGAGACATAAGAGGTTAAATGGTTTGTTCTTATCTTGTCTCTAGAAGTGCACTGGTCAATTCAGTACCTTCGGAAGATACCTAGAAGAACTATAGAGTCTCCAACTCTCAATGCCTCATAACCAGACATCATAGATTCTTCTAACAATCATACTGGGGTCAATAGTCCTTTGACCCTTAGATTGCGAATATATCGTTTTAAGCAAACTACGAAGAGTTTGTTCATGCAAATATACATTTGTCTCTTCGTAAGTTGTTAAGTTTGTTTATGGACTAAAGACTAATGTTTTATCATAAAGCTTCAAACAGACAAGGAAGAATGAATGAACGTTTCAACTTTTTATTAATGAATAAGCAATTACAAGCAAGAGTCTTCATGAGACTTTATTACATCAAATGTACAATGTAAAGACTACAACTATTCTTGTGGGCACCATTGACAACAAAACGTAATCTCCGAGACGAATAAGAAAGATGAGTGGGCATAGTCTTTATCTCACTAGATCACGAAACTAGGTGTTTCGAGATCTCTCTCTTATTTTACTAAGAATGGAAACGAATTTCCGAGGGGAGGGAGAGACAGATGCACGGCCAAGGGAGGCTAGGATGCACAAAATTTTTACAAAAAAATTGCTTATTTTGCCTTCTCATGAACCCCTATTTATAGTAGTAATAAGGAGATATTCATGGAATCTTCCAGAATATTTTATTTCATTTTATTGTGTTCACACTAGTGGATTAAATCTAGGCCATTGGATCTCAACAAGTGAATACTACTTTTTCTTTCATCCATCAGATCAATATCTATGGGATATTATTCTCTATTTAAATAGAGAATATTTTGTTTAGTGAGATAATAAAGGAGAATATATTATTTCCCTTTAAATATATTCTCATATATTCTCCTAAATACTTTCCTTTAAATAAGGAGAAAATATAGGACAATATCTTATATTATTCTCTCTCCTTTATTTAAACAACTAAAGAGAAAATATTGGTAAATACCAGTATTGAAAAAATCGGATTTGATGGCACACGGCGAAGGGGATTTGCGCAACTTCTAGTGCCAAAACCCTAATTCGACTTTTCCCTGTGTGCAAGGCCCAATTGCTTAAAACTCAATTAATCATTTATTTACTTGGTTCAACAATAAACAAATAATTAATAATTGTTTATTTCCTTGATCAAACAATAAATAAACAATTCTACCATAAATATTTATTTAATTCTGCGAATACCCGTTTTCCAGAATTAATGCTGTCAATCACAATTACAGCAAGTGAGATTAATAATGATAAACATTATTATACGAAAGTTCTTATCCGCCTTTATCAGAGCCGAATTGGGGACTATGGACCTAGTAATAGAAGCTTAACAAATCCGATGAAAAAGACGAAATAGTCCTTTCTCTTTTTCCATCGATTCGTTTAATCTTGGTCAAATACTCCACCTTGTAAGCCAAGACTGAACTCTCCTTTATACTAGAATTATATTTACTCATCGTGACGAGTGTCCACTGATATAGTCAGTTCGTGATCAAGATCCTCCAGGTTCAACCCCACTACTACAAATTTGGTTTTATGATGCGCATGACTATCAGATGCGACTAGTCGCACCTAAAAGTCGCATCTAAATGATTTTCGGGTGCGACTAGTCGCACCAGACTGTCAACTAGAAGTCCAACAAATTTCGCTTAAATTATTTTTTCTTTTGAGTATCAGGTGCGACTTTTCACACTAGATAGTTTAAAAAACTTTTAGGTGCGACTTTGTCGCACCTAATTGTTTAAAATTTTTTCTATTCATTTCCTTCTTTCTATCTTTATCTTCCTCGTTTTTCTTCTATTTTTCCTCTTCATTTCGCTCAGTCACCTGCAGAGAACAAGAAAACAATATTCCAGCAAACGAGAACCATCCCTCATCACCATCCCGACCACCATCATCCTTTCCTCACCTTCTTCTTCTTCCTATTCGCTCAGCCCTCACGTGCCATCACAGCTCCACCGCGCGCGCGTCCCAGCCGAGCAGAGCGCCACCGCCGCGAGCTCGCCGTGGCCGCCGCCCGCGAAAGAGACGCCGGGAAAGAGATAGACCACACCGAGGAGGCCGCATCCCTTGAAATAGGTGAGAAATTCTGTCATCCGAAATAGATTTTTTGGATCTAGGGTTTGAAATTCATTTTGGGTGTTTTTAATTTCAATGAGAAATCTCGAAGAATTGATTGAGTTTTGATGTTTAATTAGGCTCGGTGGTGATGTTTATTGCTTGAAATTGTGAAATTGAGATGATTTTGTTGGAATTTCCATTGAATTTTGGATGGGAATTAGGTATTTAGGGTTTTGAATTTGAATGATTAGGGGTTTTGATTTTCTGGACGTGATTTGATGTTATTGTACTCGAAAATATGATTTGGGATTGAGTAATCAAGGTTGTTCTTGATATTTGGACGATTGGGTGACCTTGGATTGTTTTGGCCGTGTGTGGATTCCTTTGGCCGTGTGGAATTTTAGTCTTGGCCGTGTGAAATTTGACTTGGCCGTGGGGGTTGTTTTTGGCCGTGTGGGTATATGAGTGTGGGGGTTGTTTTTGGCCGTGTGGGTATATGGCCGTGGGGTTGTTTTTGGCCGTAATAATGAGTTGTTATTGATATGGTTGATGAGTTTGTGTTGTTGATGGTGATTTGAATTGTTGATGAGTTTGTGTTGTTTGAGTTTGATTATCGAGGGTCTAGAGTCGAATAGGGCGGGCTATGCAGAGCCCACGGTGATGGTTCGAGACGACGAGACGCGGCCCGAGACATGACAGAGCTATCGCGCGAGCGGCGAGACCGAATTCACGGACATTTCGGTAAGAAAATCAAACCCGAATGGATTTGTGAGAACTAGTTTAGGTTAAAATTAGGTTTAGGTTGAAATTAGTTTAGGTTAAAATTAGGTTAAGGTTAAAATTAGGTTAAGGTTAAAATAAAGTTTAGGTTATAATAATGTGATTAGTTTAGGTTAAAATTAAGTTTAGGTTAAAATTAGTCTAGGTTAAAATTAAGTTTAGGTTAAAATTAGTTTAGGTTAAAATTAAGTTTAGGTTAAAATTAATTTAGGTTAAAATTAAGTTTAGGTTAAAATTAGTTTAGGCTAAAATTAAGTTTAGGTTAAATTTAGTTTAGGTTAAAATTAAGTTTAGGTTATTATAATGTGATTAGTTTAGGTTAAAATTAAGTTTAGGTTAAAATTAGTTTAGGTTAAAATTAATATATAATCAGCATATTAATTTTTTTTTAAAAGATAAAGAGCATCAGGTGCGACTAGTCGCACCTGATAATCAAGACTTTCAGGTGCGACTTTTCGCACCTGATAATCAAGAGGATTATCATGTGCGGACTCACGGGTGCGACTTTGTCGCATCTAAAGTCGCACCTGAAAGTACTTTCAGGTGCGACTTTTGTACTTTCAGGTGCGAAAAAAGTCGCACCTGATGCTATATTTTGTACTAGTGCCCGTATCGAGAGAAGTCAATTTATTACGTTATACTTCCCTTGATACATATCAGCCCTAAGCATTGTTGCTTCCCTAGCGAAAGATTCTTTCAAACGTTACTTACTTCGAAAGTGCGCGCAATCTATCGGTTCAGGAATCAACCCTTAGGCGAGAGAACATTAACCTTCTTTCAGGAAGGCTGGATTCCGTATCTGTAAATCATTTCCCACTCGAATTATGCTCTGAGAAAACTCCCAAGACATAAGCTGTGATTAGCATGAATAGCCTTTTAGCGAATGAGTCAAAGAGCTCAGTAACATAACCCAGTGTCCATGATCACTTCAGGATTTAGATCAAGTCTCACTGTGACCATCATAGTGGCCTCGGTTAGATACGGAGGCTATGGAATAATGAATGTTTAATAAATCTCATTAAATAAGAAATAATGCTTTCAATTCAAATAGATAATAAATGTCAAACTTTATTTTATTAATAATTTCAACGAGAATTTACATAAGTATCTTCTCGTGGGCAAGAATTCCTAACAGAACCAACCCCGTTTCGCTACCTCTCGGTGCGCGGAGCGTCAAGTCGTGCGAGGGCGTGCACAAAGGATGTGTAGGGTCGGAGGTCCGGTGCTCGGATCCGACTTGTTGACATTAGCCCCCCGAGTTTCTTGTGCACTCGTAGAGGAGACTAGAAATTATTGTACTATAGGATAAAGGTTTTGAAGTGAAATGTAATCTAATTACCATATCAAAATAGTTTAAAATTACATTCCCAGGCCGTTGGCCTTACTCGAAATTTGAAATTGTCTTTGCTAAAACCGGAAATAAGATGAAAATAACAAAACATAGGGAAATCGAGAACGGGCTTCTTATTGGTAATACTGCCGTAGGTGCTCCGCGTTCCACGGGTGTGTGAACACGAGTCCCTCCAGGTTCTCGAGTTCGTACGTGCCGTTGTGAATGGCTCGGCGTACGAGTCCCAGGTGGGGCCCAGAACTCCCACTCCTTGCACCTTGGTGTTTTGGAACACCCTTCTAAGGACGAGGCTTCCGTCGGCGAACTTCCGCAGCTTGATCTTGGAATTGTAGTACTTCTCGAGTCTTATTGCTTCATTGTTGGCGGCTTCTTCATACTCCTCGATGCGCAAGGTTAGCAGCTTGGTCTCGACAGGTACCACGGCCTCGACGCCGAACACGAGAGCGAAAGTGGTTTCGCCGGTCGCGTTTCGCGCGATGGTTCGATATGCCCACAAGACCATGGGAAGCTCGTCGGCCCAAGCCCCCTTTCTTTCTTCCAGCTTCGTCTTCAGGTTCTCTTTGATTGTCTTGTTGACTGCCTCGACCTGACCGTTGGTTTGAGGATGGCGGGGAGAAGAGAAAGTCTTGCTGATGCCCAACTGTTCGCACATGTCCCGGAGGCACGCATTGTCGAATTGCTTTACATTGTCAGTCACAATCGACGCGGGGATCCCGAAGCGGCAGACAATGTTCTTCCAGATGAAGCTCGTCGTGTTTGCCTCGGTGATCTTCACCAACGGTTCGGCCTCGACCCACTTCGTGAAGTAATCGATAGCCACGATTGCGTGCTTGTACTGCATCGGGGCCGTAGGCAGCTCACCGATGAGATCGATTCCCCATTTCACGAAGGGTTGACGCACAATGGGGCCGGCGCTTGGCACGGGACGTGGGCGAACCTTTGGCATTTGTCGCATTTTTTGGCCCATTCGCGGGAGTCCTTTTTCAAGGTAGGCCAAAAATATCCGAGTCGTAGTAGCTTTAGTGCCAAAGATTGTCCGGCGGCATGGTTTCCGCACACGCCTTCGTGCACCTCGCGGAGCGCTCTCTTTGCCTCGTCTTCGGTCAGGCATCGGAGAAGGGGCATGGAGTATCCTCTCTTGAACAAGTTGTCTTCCCTCATTGTATATTTCGGCACCAAGCTTCTCAGCTTTCTGGCCTCTTCTTTGTCTTCGGGGATGACTCCTCGCTTGAGATACTCCAGGAGTGGCGTCATCCATGAGGGGGGCGGAGTTGCGTCGACTACCCCTACGTCGCCTCTCGAAACGTAGGGTCGAGTTAGCACTTCTATTGGGACGCTACCTTCCCCCTCCTCGTCTATCCTGGACGCAAGGCGTGCTAGGGCGTCGGCGTCAATGTTCGCCTCTCGGGGAACTTGGACTATCTCGAACCACGACAGGGCCTCCAGATTTTTCTGGGTCTTTGACAGATATGCGATCATGTTAGGCTCTTTGGCTGCGTAGTCGTCCTTGACCTAGTTCACAATCAACTGCGAGTCGCAGTGGATGCGCAGGTTTTGAACGCCTAGCTTGTTTGCCAATTCCAAGCCAACGATCAGAGCCTCGTACTCTGCCTCGTTGTTGGAAGCCTTGAACTCGAACCGCAGGGCGTATCTTAGTTTTTCCCTATCAGGATTTGTGAGCACAACGTCGGCGCCAGCCCTCCTGGTGTTTGACGCGCCATCCACGTGCAAGTCCCAGACCGGCCCTATCGGGTCGTTGGTCCTCTTCTTCGACGACCCGTCGTGGTCGTTCTACTTGTCTTCCTCGTTCTCATTGCCTTTGCTACCCTTGTCAGTTGAGGGTGCGCTTGTGAATTCGGCCACGAAGTCGGCAAGGGCCTGGCCCTTGATGGCAGTTCTCGGCTCAAACTCGACCCCATACTCGCCCAACTCTTGGGACCATATGGCCATTCGAGACGAGGTCCCTTTTTGTAGGGCCTTCTCGATGGGGTGTCCCGTACGCACCACGATCGGGTGAGCTTGAAAGTAGGGGCGAAGCTTCCTTGCGCTCGTGATGAGGGCGAGGGACAATCTCTCGATCTCCGGGTATCGAGTTTCGGCGTCGAGGAGCGCCTTGCTGACATAATAAACCGGCAACTGTACCTTGTCTTCCTCGCGTATCAGAACCGCGCTCACGGCCCTGTCGGTCACCGCGAGGTAGATATATAAGGTCTCACCATCCTTCGGTTTTGCGAGGAACAGGGGGGAGCTGAAGTAGGCCTTCATCTCGCGAAACACTTCCTCCCACTCCTCTGTCCACACAAATCCGTCGGTCTTCTTTAATGCCTTGAAAAATGGTTGGCACCTATCGGTTGCCTTGGAAAAGAATCGCGTTAGGGCGGCGATCCTTCCCATCAAACTTTGCACTTCTTTGACTTTCTGTGGATACCTCATCTCTAAGATCGCCTTAATCTTCTCGGGATTAGCCTCAATCCCGCGGCGGTTCACCATGTAGCCCATGAACTTTCCAGACTCAACCCCAAAAGCGCACTTATTGGGGTTGAGCTTCATCTTGTAGCGCCGCAAGATTGTAAACATCTCCCTAAGGTCTCGAACGTGGTCGTGGGCCTTGAGGCTTTTGACAAGCATGTCCTCCACGTAGACCTCCATAGTTTTTCCAATTTGATTGGCAAACATTCGGTTAACCAACCTTTGATATGTCGCTCCCGCATTTTTTAGGCTAAAGGGCATGACCTTGTAGCAGTAAAGTCCGCAGTTTGTAACAAAGGTGGTCTTGATCTGATCCGACACGTGCATGCAGATCTGATTGTAGCCTAAGTAGGCGTCCATGAAGCTCAGCAACTCGTGGCCCGCCGTGGCGTCCACGAGTTGCTCGATCCTTAGGAGAGGGAAGCTTTCTTTCGGGCAGGCCTTGTTGAGATCTTTGTAATCGATACAGATCCGCCACTTCCCGTTCGGCTTCTTGACCATCACAACATTGGACACCCACTTGGGGTGTTCCGCCTCCCTGATGAAGTTGGCCGCGAGAAGTTTGTCAACTTCTTCACCGATGGCTTGGTACCTCTCTCCACTGAACGCTCGCCGCGGTTGGACGCGCTTAGTCACCCTCTTGTCGTCGTTGAGACGGTGAACCATTATCTCGGGGTCGATTCCCGACATGACAGCGTGTGTCCACGCGAAGACGTCTTTGAACTCGCGGAGGAAGGCGGCGAGCTGGATACGGATTTCGGATGGGAGTTGGGCGCCTACCTTGACTACTTGGTCAGGCTTGGCGTCGTCCAACACGACGGGAACGAGGTCGTCCGGTGTCTCCACCTTCCGACGCTCGACATCGTCCCTCTGGTCCAGTTCTCCGAAGGTGCCCCCTTCCTCTATCTTGCACGAGAGCTTGTCCCCGAGCTGGAAGACGGTGCTCACCATCTTTCCTTTTCCTTTCCCGTCCACGCCTTGGATGTAGCACATCCTTGCCATCGATTGGTCTTCCAACATTATGGCAATCCCCTTCTCGGTCGGGAACTACATCATTAGGTGATAGGTGTGGACGTTATGGCCTTCAATCAATTGAGAGTCAGGCGGGCGATGATGATATTGTATACCGAGGGCTGGTCCACAACCAGGAACGACACGATGTGGGTGACCTCAATCCCCCCTGGTGTCCCGAAGGTGACCGGGAGGTCGATGGTGCCCTCCGTCATGACCCTCTCCCCGGAGAAGCCGAAGAGTGGGGTCGAGATTAGGGTCGGTCTCATCTCGGATAGCTTCATTCTGTCCAACGCCGACTTGAAGATTATGTCGGCGGAGCTGCCGTTGTCGATTAAGATTCTCCGGACGAGATTGTTGCCGACCGGGGCCAAGACGACTATCGCATCGTTGTGTTGGTGGAGAACTCGCACCGCCTCTTGGCTTGTTAAGAACATGGACTCGAACGGGGCCGGAGGAGGAGCCTCATACGTGTGGTTGATGTAGTGCGCTATCTTCCCTTGGGAGACTTCTCGCACGTACTCCTTCCTTTGCGTGCTCGAGTCTCCGAACTCCGGGCCACCCATGATCGAGCCCACGACGTGCAGTTGTGATCTTTCTGGTTCTTCGATCGCTGCTCGGTCCGTAACGGTTACCGTCGCCGGACCTTTCCTTTCTTGCCGCGGACGCTATCCCACTAGTACAAAAATGGGCTTCAAAGTCACCCATATAACGTCACTGGCACATTAGAGCGACGCTTTACCTTTTTTTGGGTTAAAATTGACATGGCATCAATAGGAATGTGCCACGTGTACGAATCTCGGCGTCACTATGTGCACAACTGACGCCACATTTTTTAATCCCGCCAAAATGGGATTTTGCGTCGCTCTTATAACATTTAACGCTATATGATAGCACTACAACAAATACGACATTTACCGACGATTTTTTTCGTCGCTAAAAACCCCGTAATCGTCGCTAAATCTATTTAGTGACGATTTTAGCGACGATAATAATCGTCGCTAAATATGCGTGCCTAAATATATTTAGCGACGATTTTTTCGTCGCTAAAGATTTACCGACGATATTAGCGACGATAATGTCGTCCCTAAATGTCGTGACGAGAAGTTTTTTTCCATTTTGAAACTGGAAATTAGCGACGACTTTGTCGTCGCTAATTCACGCGCGAAAATTTCCCGCGTGAATTAGCGACGACAAAGTCGTCGCTAATTACTTCTGTGTAATAATATTTAGCGACGACTTTGTCGTCGCTAATTATTATTATTATTATTTTTTTTTCGTCGTTAATTATTTATTTTTTATGGTTTTTTGTTTATGAAAAATCAAATAAAAACTAAATTATATTATCCAAATCAAGAAATATATAAAATCCGATTACGTACGTTTTCGGTTATCGAGAAATATGTAAATAATAATCTACTATACACAAAATTTCTAATAAACGCTACTCGCGAAGTTTGCTTTGTCGTCCCGTCGCTCGTTTTCCTCCTCCTCGACGTGAAATGCTCTTTTGCTGGCGCTGAAGTTCTGCAGGCTGCGGCGTCGGAGTAGACTGACTTGGTCCGCCGGGCGTCGTCTACTGGCTGGCGTCGGAAGTCCTCTGCTGGCCGCCAGTCGGAGTGTGGACGTCGGGCGTCGGAGTGTGGACGCCGGCCGTCGGAGTCTGCTGGCTGTGGGATGACGGAGCCTGCTGCGAAGTCTGCGGAAATTGGGACATGAACGAGCTAAGGTTGAGGCCGGGCACCTGACTCTGTATTGTCTCGGCGAACGCGGCGAGGGTCGATGTCAACACCTCCTGCGAGACATATCCTGGTTGCGACGTCCCAGCCTCCGAGCCGTAGACTTCGGCGACTTCAGCCGCCATCCGTGCTCCCTGTGGCACCAAACGTCCGACGCCGGTCAAGTGATCAGTCCGCGAACCCATAATATCGCGGATCGCCTGCTGCTCTAGAACGAAAATATCAACGTCCGCTCCTTGGTGCTCAGCCTCCGCTCGCAACGTGTTGAACCTAGCGATCAGTCGATCCTGGTATAATTAACTAGTTAGTATATATTAATCGAAAAATAAGAAAAATAAACGTAAACTTACATAACGTGCGGAGGCTTCAGGAGTCAGCCATTCGGACTTGTCGGACTGATGTTGGCGCTTGTAGTTCGCAAACAAGCTCTCGAATGCGCCTGTCTCGACGCTCTTCTGCATGTAAACAAAACTTCAAGTG
This sequence comes from Urtica dioica subsp. dioica, assembly GCF_054948205.1. Lineage (NCBI taxonomy): Eukaryota > Viridiplantae > Streptophyta > Magnoliopsida > Rosales > Urticaceae > Urtica > Urtica dioica. The sequence goes on along the minus strand of NC_142764.1, from coordinate 2,770,402 downwards.
TTAGATAATTTTAACGATTTGATGTATCATATAAACATAAAACTTAAGTTGTTCATGCGGTGGGTCGAGAACCCAATCGTCCCCTGTCGAGTCTTCGTCTTCTTCTTCGCGCGATTCGCCTTATTCTTCGCTTGAATGGCCTGTAATATAAGTAACCGTACATGTAAAGAACAAATCGTTTAATAAAAGGGTAAACACATATTTAACATAAATGATTTGATTACCTTAAATTCATCGCTCGTATATCGTTGTATCAACGTCTCCCATTCGGTGTCGAGCTTAACGGTCCTCGGTTTCAGTGACCGCGCCACCTGTACGCTGCTCTTGCAGTCGATGTCGAACCATGACCGCAAGGTATGCCTCCAATCGCGAAGACGAGTCTTCGCGTCTCGAATGATTGCCACATCGACAATCGCCTTCTTCTTCCCGGTTGCCTCACCATCGACTCGAATGTCGTACATGTCTCGAATCGCTGCTCGGATCTCGGCCTCCTTCGCCGGCCCCACGTTCGCATTCGTCCACCTTGGGACCGTAGACGAGATCTTGTCTCGGACGACCAACCCGAGCGTGTTCGCGAACGTCGCAAGATCCTGATCCATCTCGCGCTCTGGCTGCAAGAACGACTGAAACTCCTCGTTATAAACGACGACTTCCTTTACCCCGGGGCGCCGTGCACGCTCAGATCGAATCCCGACCGTCGGCCCACGCACGGCCGGTTCGATATGCTCGTCTTCTTCTTCGACGCCATCACGTACGGGCGCCGACTGGCAATAATTCGGGAGACGGGCTAAGAAGTCATCCCCGTCTCCGCTGCCTCCAGCTCCTGTAGCCGCAGCCATCTGAAATTCAAAACAAAATACGATCCTACCGAAATTTCGGCAGAACTTCCCCTATAAACTTAACAACCCGGCATCAGCCTTTAACTTTAAAACCTGCATAGAAACATCCTAAAACTAACAATAAATCCAACCTCAGTGGTTCGATCATTTTTAAATCTATAAACAACTAATTAATTTCACATTTTTAGTCATTTCTAACAAAAATTAAATCCAATTTCAATTTCAATCCATAACCAATTAATTAATTTCACATAAACTACCTAATTTTTGTTAAACTAATTCATTAATTTAAGTTTGTTACCTTTAGAGAATCGGTTAGTAATTACCTTTAAACTAATTCGTTAAACTACCTTTAATTCATTAATTCATACATAAACTACACAAACTTAACCAATTTTAAATTTTCTAATCGTAATTAACAAAATTACATTTCCTAATTTATTAATCTCTAATCTACTATACTTATATACATAATTAATCTCTAATCCCAATTTACAATTTTAAATTATCAAACATCCTAAATTATACCGTAATTAAATCCTAAATACTAAATTATATACAAAATTATATCCTAAATACTTATATCCTAAATAATTATATATAATTATAACTAATTATATATATAACTAATTATGTAAATACTTATATCCTATATAATTATAACTAATTATATAAATACTTATATCTATATACTAAATTATGTAATTATATAAAATATAACTTATATATATATATAAATATTTATAACACCCAAATAAGCATAATATCACAATTTTTAAAACCTAATCTGTTAATTAACAATTTATAACTAATTAATTCATTCCCATTTATAACTAATATATAAATAAAGTTATATATATATATATATAAATATTTATAACTAATTCATACAATTTCATTTATTTATAACTAATTTAATTTAAATAATTTAAATGACCTAATATAAATAACTATATACTAATTAATAACTAACTATATAATATAAATAACTATATGTAACAATTTTTATATATAAAGTTATAAAAAAAAAACATAAACTTACCATGGACGCGCGACGACGGTGGACGAGGACGAGGAAGACGAGGACGGTGGACGAGGACGAGGACGACGAGGACGAGGACGAGGACGACGTTGGTGGTGGAGCGGCGACGGCGTCGGCGGAGCTGCAGACAGGAGAGAGATAGTGAGGAGAGAGAGAGATGTGAGGAGAGAGAGAGAAGTGAGGAGAGAGAGACTTACCGGGGAGGCACACGGCGTCGACTGCGTCGGGGCGGCACACGGCGGAGGAAGCGCACGGCGGAGGAGGAGAAACCAGAGAGAGATTTTAGAGATTTTAGGGTTTGGGAGCGAATGAGGGGTCTGGGTCGCGATCTGGTATTTAAAGACATTTAGCGACGATTTAATCGTCGCTAAATGTCTTTAAATTTCGTAGCTAAATCAACTTAAATTTTCAGTTCATAAACCAGGCATTTAGCGACGATTTCCTCGTCGCTAATATATTTTTACACATTTAGCGACGATAAAATCGTCGCTAAATCATTTCATTTAAATTATTTTGGGCGGATTTTTCCCTCTTTGAATTTCGTTAAATTTCGAAATTAATTCCAAACTATTAGCGACGATTTAATCGTCGCTAATTGTTTCCCGCGAACTTAGCGACGAATTTACACATTTAGCGACGAATTTACACATTTAGCGACGATAAATTCGTCGCTAATTATCTTTGCTGCCAAACTTTAGAAGTTTTGGCACCAAATAATTAGCGACGGAATTATCGTCGCTAAAAGGTTGATTAGCGACGAAAAATTAGCGACGATTTAGTCGTCGCTAATACTTCCGTCGCTAAATGTCATATTTCTAGTAGTGTAGATGAGGATGATTCTGGTGAGTACATGTGGCGGGACATCATTCAAATTATAAATGATGCAATAAGTAGATGCAATAAGTAAAAAACATCACTTGTTTTGTAAGTGATGCAATAAGTATAAGCTTTTATCTACTTGATATCTTGATCCCGTTTGTTTGGGTTATATAAAAAAATGTTATTGCCACTATTTTTATTCCTATCGTTACAAATTTTTTTTTCAGATATTTTTAGTTCCTTTTTATATGAATTAAGTATCATATGGTCTGACGATACGCTACTCTGCAGTGGTAAAATTATTGAGCTTGACGACGTTACTTTCCATCAATGTGTGAAATTGACAAGGTTTAATTAAGAGAAAACTGTCAGTTTCGTGCCACCCGATGGCGAATTTGAATTGATAAAGTAAGCTCATATATATCAACTGTTTTATTTATTTATTTTGTACTTGGAACATATAATTTATTTATAATCAATTGATTGTATATTAGCAAACTAGACTGCTATGGCTGATTGTTGGCATATAATTTATCAGTTAACTTAAGGGCTTAAATTACGTCTTTGGGAAGGCATTAGGGATTACTTGCGTGTGTTTTCAACGCCATCGTTGTTCAATGCAACTTTGATTTCATTTATAATTATATATATAATATTAGCACAGAGCCACAGATATGTTGAAAGTCACTAATTGGCTACTGACACATAAAATAAAACAATTAATATACATATATTTGAAGGCCACTCGTGTGTACTGGATGCATATATATATATATATATATATATATATATATATATATATTATAATATTACTCATATATATCCTACTCTTTTATTCTCTAATTAAATTAAAAGAGCTCAAAAGAAATGTCTTCCAAAAAAAAAACACACAAAAGAAACGACCTGAGCAGCAGAGCCGCTTCTTCAAAACCCACCAGGCCGTACGTCGTCTTGGTCGTCTCGATCGCGCAGCTTCTTGGTCGCTCATCAAATCCACGCCGCCGGCCGTTCATTCTTCTCCGATTTTTCTCTCTGTCGTCGTCACACTCAAGCCGCCGTATTTTCTTCTTCTCGGTCGGGAAAACATCTGTGAGTCTTCATCAAATCCACTCCTGTAATACTGTTTGATGCATATTATAATATTTACTCTCTTTTATTCTCTAAATTAAAAAAGCTTAAAAGAAACCCAGGTCGTCGTTTTCATGCTTGATCTCTGACTCTTTCACCTTCTTTAAACCATGAGCAAGCCATTTCTTGCCAATACGGTTTGTCCAGCACACCAAGCCTCCTCTCTGATCTGTAGAGCGAATAACTCAACTTTTTCTTCAACACTTGTGAATAGCCCTCAAGGCAGGACTTTCCATTTCGACCTTCCCAACCAAAGTGCCCATTATGTGAATCCCTCTCCGGCCTATACATGGTAACAACCTTGTATTGCCAACAACATCCAAGTGCAAAGACTCCTTCAAGTAATCCAGAATATCTCCGACTTGAACCAATCCGAAGGACAAGACCAGATCGAACCACACACCGGAATCTACAAACCAATCAATTGATTCAACGTCAATACAAACTTTTTATTTATTTATAAATGGAATTGAGAACAGTTAGTCTCACAAGATAAGCGTTCTTAAACAATTCAGAGTAACCGCGAGACTTCACAAACTCTCCCAATGTCTCGCTTCGGTCTATGTCCGGGTTGTTCTCAAGACCCTCCATATAGCTGCCCAAAAAAAGAAAAAAGAAAAAGACCTGGTTTATTTATTAATTTATTTATATTGTATTATATTAATTACCGAATTTGAAATTCATATTACCTAAGAGCAGCTTCTTGGTCGCCTCGTAGCTAAGCTTAATTATTTCTTCCTAGCTATTTTCAAACATATACGGCTGCTCATCAAATCCACGTCTCCGGCCATATTCTTCTCCGATTTTTCTCTCCGTCGTCGTCACACTCAAGCCGCCATAGTTTCTTCTTCTCGGTCGGGAAAATTACATATGTAATAATATCTTCATAATTTTTTTTATAACAATAATATCTTCATAATTGTTTTGAGGGTTTTTTTTCATCCCAATTTGAAATCTTGATTTTTTTTTTGTTCATATACTTTTTTTTTTTTTGCGTTAAAAATTGATATGGCACGGGGCATCATTCAATTTAAAAGTGATGCTAAAAGATGTGGCATTACCTATTTTATGAGTGACGCTATAGAGATTTCCTGATTTTCGGGACTAAATATAACTGCTTAAATATCTTTAATTTCTTCTTTAAAGCTGCTAACTGCTGTAAATATCTTCTTTCTTCTTTAAACCTGCAGGCCGGCCTCTCTCCATATCGCTCACGCGCGCCTCCAAAACTTCTTCTCTATTTAGACGAACAAAGAACAGAGAAAACCTTAGCCAATTCACCGGTAAGCAAGGTAGAGATTCTTGGGCCATTAATTTTTCCAGCAAAAACATTTTTCCAGCCTCATTACCTTCGTCAAACAGATATTTGAAGGGGAAAAAAAACTTGAGCATTTGCAGAACAGTGAATGGTTTTCACGTAGGTGTGTGTATTTGTTTGGGTGAGCGAGCGAAGGTAATGTCTCTCTTTTTCTAGCCTCATTACCTTCGTCAAACAGATAGTTGAAGGGGGAAAAAACTTGAGCATTTGCAGAACAGTGAATGGTCTTCGTCTGCCACTATATACGTTGATCGTTTCTAATCATTGATTATTAATGGTTGTGGCAGGAAGTAAATGAGTGGACGAATTCTCGCGTGACAACATTCTCAGTAAGCTCTACCGGAGAATGTTGCAGTAATAATAACTCTGCAGGTATAATGTTTGCTACAATATCATGTTGATTAGGAGAAAACCACAGGGTTGGATATGAAGATTCGGAAATTTTTGTGCAGGAACTTGAAAATAGAAAAGTGCTTTTTCGAGTGGCCCATTTATACGAGGTATTAATAACCTGGCCCGCATATTATATGTATTTCGTAGAGACAGAATTGGTGACATTGATTACTGTTGTTGAATTGGAATGACAAGGATTACTCGGAATTGGCGAGTGTGGAGCTAAAGAAGCTATTCCGACCCACGCCGGCCTTTGGTATTCCGTCCACGCCGCCGTTTCATGTTCTCTGATTTTCATACGGCTGATCATCAAACCCACGCCGCCGGCCGTTTATTCTTCTTCGATTTTTCTCTCCGTTGTCATCACGCTCAAGCCGCCGTATTTAATTTATTCTTCTCGGTCAGGAAAGCATCTGTGAGACCTCATTAATAGTATGACTTTCTATATTATTTTTAGACGTTTTTTTATCCCAATTCAAAATTTTGATTTTTTTTAGTTTTCGACCTAATTAATTCTAGTCTTTGGCCGCGTGCATGCTTGGAATTGACGATGAACCATCTTTCATCTTCCTTTTTCTTTCTCATTGTTTCTTCTTTAATTCTCTTGGTTGGAATTGACGTTGTCTTAGTTAGTCCTAGTCTAAGGTTAGATTTTTTTTTCCTATCACTGTAGCCACTTTGACCCAGCCGAGACACCAGTACTATTCCAGCCACTTCGACTCAGCCACTTCGAACGCAGCCAAGCTTCTAATTAATCCAGGTATTTTTTTTAATGTTCTTGTGGACATCATTTAATAATTGAGTGATTGTATAGGTATAAAAAATTGTTTTCAATCTTTTTTGTTGCGTTTGTGATTTTGGTGTCATTTTTATTGATTGCTTTAGTGATAGATGGTAATTGGTTAATGTTAAAATTGATCAGCGGAGTAGGAATGTTTATTTTTTTATTAAATGTTATAGATATTATTGTTTTTTTTCTTTACTGATAAATATCTATTGGTTTATGCTGAATTGAAAGTGTGGTAGGGTATAGACATTAATAATGATGTTGGAATATAGTGTGTATAGGACATTAGTTGTTGAGTGTTGTTTTGAAGTCATTTTTTGTAAAACCGACGTGTTAAGAGTTAGACATTGATTGTTCTTTTTCTATTAAAAATTCAATTTTATTAAAGTATATATATATATATATTCATTTTATCGTAGATAAATTATGGATAAAATATGGATGTCGGCTCGTAGAGATACAATACAATATGTGAATGGAGTAGAAGCTTTATTAAAGCATTGTCAAATTGTTTGCGAAAACGTAGAAAGAATTCCTTGTTCGTGTATTAGATGTGGAAATTATAGCTTTGTTAACATACGTACTCTATACGATCACTTGATCATAAATGGTATCGATCAAAGTTATCAAAAATGGATACATCACGACGAGAATCATGGACTAGAAGACGACAGTAATGTAGTTGAAGGAAATTCCGAAGACATGAATGTTGATGCTCCCCATATAGCTCAAATGATTGATGATTTGCAAGAAGAGCCATTTGACAATCCGGACGAGCTCTGCTCGCTATTAAGTGATGCAGAAACTCCTTTATATCTCGGTTGTGTCAAGTTCACCAAACTTTCGTGTTTAATAAGGTTATTCAACCTAAAAACAAAATTTGGATAGAGCGATGTAATGTTTCAAGAACTTCTTACGTTGCTCAATGAGATGTTGCCTGAAAAAAAATCAATTATCGTCTTCCTTGTATGATGCCAAGAAAACTTTGGCGGCTATTGGCTTGGGTTATAAGAAAATCCATGCATGTCCAAATGATTGCATCCTCTATCGTAAAGAGTACGAAAATCTGCAACAATGTCCCGTGTGTGAAGAGTCAAGGTGGAAGAAGAAGAATGATGAACAGATGCAATCCACTATTCCTGCGAAATTGTTGTGGCATATTCCGATCATTCCACGTTTGTGTCGATTATTCAGAAATCATAAGCATGCTCAAAATTTAACTTGGCATGTTGATCAGAGAATCGATGATGGAAAACTTCGACATCCCGCGGATTCACCTTCCTGGAAACACGTTGACACAAAATGGCCTATGTTCAGGAATGAGCCGAGAAACCTTCGACTGGCACTATCATCTGATGGCATCAACCCTTTTAGCCATCAAAGCAGCAGATATAGTTGTTGGCCAGTGGTTCTTGTGATATATAATCTCCCTATCTGGTTGTGCATGAAACGTAAATTCATGTTAATGTCGTTACTAATTTCAGGTCCTAAACAACCTGGTAATGACATTGACGTGTATTTAGCTCCCTTAATAGATGAACTGAAGTTGTTGTGGGAAACTGGAGTTCAAGCTTTTGATGCATATCGTAAAGAGACATTCACCCTTCGAGCTGTCCTCTTGTGGACTATAAATGATTTCCCGGCTTATGGTAATTTATCTGGGTGCTCGGTGAAAGGTTATTGTGGATGTCCGATTTGCGGGGAAGATACTGAAGGCATACACTTGAAACATGGGAAAAAGATTGTTTACATGAATCATCGACGCTTTTTACCATTAAAGCATCGATTTCGTACATGTAAAATACATTCAACGGTAAGAAGGAGTTTCGAGTAGTTCGTAAACCATTAACTGGGGTTGAGACGTTTGATATAGTGTCACAGATGAAGTTCAAGCGTTTTGGAAAGATTGTGAAGAAGAAGATTGTGAAGAAAAATCCAAAAGACACGAATAAGAGGACAAGAGGACCGAAAGTAGTATACGACAAGGGATGTTGGAAGAAGAAATCAATTTCCTTTGAATTAGAATATTGGAAACATCTACTTCTACGTCATAGTCTAGATGTGATGCATATTGAGAAGAATGTTTGTGACAGCATTATTGGTACACTTCTGAATGTCCCTGGAAAAACTAAAGACGGTATTTCATCACGGCATGACTTGGTGCATATGGGAATAAGAACTGAATTGGCTCCAAAGGAAAAAGGCAATCGAACATATTTGCCACCGTGTTCTTTAACCCTTACGAGAATTGAGAAGGAAAAGTTGTGCCAAACATTGGCTGATATTAAGGTGCCCGATGGCTATGCAGCAAACATCCGTAATTATGTTTCTATGGATGAATTGAAGTTGTTTGGACTTAAGTCTCATGATTGTCATGTTTTGATGCAACAACTTCTGCCCGTGGCCATTGAATCGATTCTGCCAGATGGATTGAGGAACACTCTTATACAACTTTGTGCATTTTTCAACATTCTTTCCTCTAAGGTGGTTGATACGTCGACACTGAAATTACTTCAAACAGACATTGTGAATACATTGTGTAAATTGGAGCAACATTTTCCGCCATCGTTCTTTGACGTAATGCTTCATCTTACAATGCACTTGGTGAGAGAATTAGAATTAGGTGGGCCCGTTTATCTCCGTTGGATGTATCCATTTGAGAGGTTCATGAAAGTCTTAAAAGGATACGTACGAAATCGAAATCGACCAGAAGGATGTATCATTGAAGGATATATGGCAGAGGAATCCCTTGAATGTTTTTCTGAATACTTGCACGATATGTAGGTTGTCGGACTTCGTAGTTATGATGATCGAGATGTTTCTACCAGTAAAGGTATCAACAACGGAGTAGTTGAAACGGTTTCGTATGCGCAACTGTTGCAGGCACATCAGACGATCTTAGAGAACTCTGATGTTATTCAGCCTTTTATCGAGTAAGTTGTCGAATAATATATTCTCATATATATTTTTTATGTATTCTTGTTTTTAACTTTATCATCAATGAATGCAGAGAACATATGAACTTTCTTCCACATGTACCTGAACCATACGTGCCATCTCCGGTTCATGAAACACCAAGCCGCACACAATCATTGTCAGTAAGCAAATATGTCATCTCTTAGTAATAAAATTACTTATTCAATGTATTTATTAATTTTGTATAAATTTTATAGGGAAATACATGCGTACTTGCGATTGGGAATGTCGAGAATATCATTGCATCTGGAATTGTGATTGTCGATGATACCCCAAATCCTCTCATTCACGGGAGGTCCCTTGGACCGGACTACTATCGAGTTTCTTTGTTGTTCGTAGAAGAAGAACATATGAATGACTATTTGCCGATTGCTGATGGAGATGAATTGTTGATTCTCTCCGATGCGATAAAGGCTATCGTAGCGTGGCCAAAAAACCTCGTCCTACTTCAAGATGAAGAAGTAAGTAAATTTTAATTTTGAATTTTAATATATATGTTATATTGAAATCAATAATTATAGGATAATGCACAAAGATCGAAAAGACACGTAAATCGACTCCGACGGTGCCGAAAATGCAACAAAGATCTCCCCCTTTGGCTCCTCCAATCACCTCGCTCCCTCAAGGAAATCCTAATGCAATCTCTCAGATTTTAGACATCATGAGCAATGCCAAAGACGATTTGTTAAACACCATAGAGGCCGAACCACATGTTTTTGGCATTCCTACGATGCTCATGGTGTTAAAAGAGGATATCCAACAATTTTTTGAGCAAGAAGAAATTGGAGTCTATCCAATTATGATTTATATGAGGTATGATTAAATAGTAATACTGAATTATTTTAAATTTATTGTTACTAATTTCGTTATTTTATTAGGGACTTGTTCGTTAAAGAGGTATCGTACCGATATGATTTCGTTTGTCCGCATGAGGTCGCAATAGATCGTCGCGGTAGCGTCGAAGAGCGAGCAACTCACATTACATCACGGTTATGCACATTGAGAGACACTCGCGTTCTAATAATGCCTTGGAATTATACGTAAGTTTATAACAATAATTATAGTTTATATAAATAAAGTTATTCATCTTTTTTTAATCACTAATTCATTATCTTTTGTATTTGTTTAGAAAGCATTGGACACTTATCGTGTTGGGCCGTGATGGTAATTGCTATTATCTAGATCCGCTCGGTAAAAAATCCATACCATCGGATTTAAAAAAAGTTTGTGCGAAGTAAGTAATTTCTAAATTTTACAAGATGATTTAAATTTGTCTAGTTGATTAAAACGTTTTGTTTATCCAACTAAGTATTTAGAAACGTAAATATGTAGGGCATATGATGCTTATGAAGCATCTTTACCAACCAAGTGGCATATCATCAAGGTACATTTTATAAAGTCTTTATATAATGTGTATGAGTTACATATATATATATATATATATATATATATATATATTAATTATTTTGTTATAGGTACCAATTCAACTTTCGTATTGGGAATGTGGGTATTATGTGCAACTAATGATAAAGACATTTTTTCGGGCACGAACATATAAACACGCTCTTAAAGAAGTAAGTATATAATTAGCTGTTACCGGTCCATCTTGGCCCGGTAGAGCCGGCGCACGGCCGACTCAGAGCCGGCGCCCGGCCACGGCCGACCCAGGGCCGGCCTTCGCCTCCATGGCCGACCCAGGGCCGACCTTCGCCTCCATGGCCGACCCAGGGCCGGCCTTCGCCTCCATGGCCGACCCAGGGCCGGCCTTCGTCTCCATGGCCGACCCAGGGCCGGCCTTCGCCTCCATGGCCGACCCAGGGCCGACCTTCGCCTCCATGGCCGACCCAGGGCCGACCTTCGCCTCCATGGCCGACCCAGGGCCAACCTTCGCCTCCATGGCCGAACCAGGGCCGGCCTTGCCTCCATGGCCGACTCAGGGCCGGCCTTGCCTCCATGGCCGACTCAGAGCCGGCCCTCGGTCAAGGAGATGCCCAAAACGCACCTTGCTCACCTATAAATGCCAGGGTCCCTCCCCTGGCCCAGGTAATCGGAATTTGAGGACTGAAACGCTGTCGAACTCGTACCTCGCTCGTTTCTCTCAAGTCTCGACCTCTAAACACCTAAACCCTCCATAATCTACCTAAACCCTACTAATGTTGAGCGTCGGAGAGGTAAACAGAGGCAACCCCTCTGTTTTCCCTTTGTAATTCACACATTCTCTACTGCTTTTCAGGTACCGAGACGAGGTAAACATCATCCACAGCTAAAGGGAGACTCGGGATACCAAGTCCGACACGCTTGAGCCCGAACGCGATCACTTGGTCCGGCCTTCGGTCGAACCGTTTGGGGCTCCTAAATAGTTGTCCGAAAAACTGCGACAACATTTTGGCGCTAGAAGGAAGGGACCACCGACCTTAGCGCGCTCTCCCTTCCATTCCTCACTCTCACTACCTCTACGACTCTCGAAAGATGAGTCACATTCCGACTACCTCCGCGAGCATTCGAGCGACGAGCTCGAGGTACGGTCTCCAAAGCCTCGCGCACCGTCTTGAAGGGCAACCTCGTCATAACGAGAGCCTGCCCCAAGAGCCAGTGAACGACCTCGAGGCCGCGCTCCGAGAGGACACGGCTAGGCGGCTCGCGGAGCTCCTAGACCGTCCCGACGTCGACAGCACGCTCATCGCCAACCTCCTCGGCTACGATGTCGAGGATCGGTCCGCCCGAGACGACTCCGATGAGGCGACTCCTAGCCTCGCCCATTCACGGCCCAAGAGGTCCAATGGTGCTTTGGCCGAACCGTCGCACCCGGCGCGACAACAGGCACGGTCACACTCCCGGGGACTCGCCCCCTCGGTTTCAAGAGGCGGCCGGACACGGCCCCTCACCGAGGAGAGAGCGACCCTGGTCGACGACGGAGCCGATAGCCGAAGCGCTCGTCGAGCGGTCCGGCCGAGAGCGACCTCGCCCCGCCGTGCGCCGAGTGTGGACCTTAGAGAGCGCCTGACGACTCAGAGAAACTCCCGAGGGGAGGATCTCCGCCAGAGGCTCAACTCTCGGAGGGACGTACTCCCCGCCACAACTCTCGGCCGACCTCAGGCCAACGTCGGGGACCAAGCGTCCAATGAACGCCGACAGGCGACTCCCACGGCCCCGGCGGTCAGCCCTGCTAACGGGCTCGACATGGTGACTATGATTCAAAGCCTCCAGAATCAAATCATCGAAATGAGGGAATCGGGAAGGCAAAGGCCTTACGGAGGGATCGAGGAGTCATACTCTCCCTTCGCCGCTCAAATCCTCGCGCAGCCTTGCGTGGGGAACTTCAAACTACCGTCCATTCCTCGCTACGATGGGCAGTCGGATGCGACCCTTTGCCAGGCCTTCAGTCTGACCCTTACGGGGTCGGGCTTTGAGTGGTTCCGAAGTCTGAGACCGGGGAGCATTTCATCCTTCCGGGCTCTGAGAGAGGCTTTCCTTGCGCGATTCGCCACTCTCGTGGCGCAAAAGAAGTCGAAGACTTACCTCCTCTCTATCCGACAAGGGAGAGACGAGACGTTGAGACAGTACCTCGCTCGCTTCACCGAGGAATCTCACAAGGTCGAAGGGTTCGATGACAAGGATGCCATCAAGGCGATCACCGAGGGAGTTCGCACGAGCGACTTCCTCAAGTCTATTGTGGGAAAAGTCCCGCGAGACATGGCGGAGCTAATGTCGAGAGCCCGTACATATATGGGAATCGAGGACTATCTCGATGGCCGAGACGGCCGGAAGTCAGGGGGACAGGGTAGTCGCCCCCACGACGACCAAGACGGAGATCGTCCCGATCCTCGAAAGAAGAGGAACAAGGGGGGCCAGGCCCTTAACGGTCGCTCCCTCCCCGGGCCGAGACCCTCACATGTCGATAGCTTCCGAAAGTTCTCGACGTTCACCCCCCTGAACACTCCGCAAGAGCGGATCCTAGCTCTGCACCGTGACAAGCTGGGAAGCCCCACTCCACTCACGAAGGATCCCGCGAAGAGGGATCGTAGCAAGTTATGCGAATACCACCAAGATCACGGGCATCTGACGTCCGAATGTTACCAACTGAAGCGTCAGATCGAGGCCCTGATTCAAGATGGGAAGTTGAAGGAATACGTCCTGAGAACAATCGGGACGGTCGCGGCGCACGGAGAACGCCCGCGGCAAGAAAGGAAGGGTCCGGCGACGGTGACCGTGACGGACCGAGCAGCGATTGAAGAACCGGAGAGCTCGCAACTACATGTTGTGGGCTCGATCATGGGCGGTTCGGAGTTCGGAGACTCGGCCACGCAGAGAAAGAAGTACGTGCGTGAAGTTTCCCAAGGGAAAGTAGCGCACTACATCAACCATACATACGAGGCTCCTCCTCCGGCCCCATTCGAATCCATGTTCTTCACCGGCCAAGAGGCGGCGCGAGTTCTTCACCCGCACAACGACGCGATAGCTGTCTCGGCCCCGGTCGCCAACAACCTCGTCCGGAGAATCCTAATCGAATATTGAAGCTCCGCCGATATAATCTTCAAGTCGGCGTTGGACAGGATGAAGCTATCTAGGTTGAGACCGACCGCGATCACGACCCCGCTCTTCGGCTTCTCCGGGGAAAGGGTCATGACGGAGGGAACCATCGACCTCCCGGTAACCTTTGGGACACCGGGGGGGCTCGAGGTCACCCACATCGTGTCATTCCTGGTCGTGGACCAACCCTCTGCTTACAACATCATAATCGGCCGCCCGACCCTCAATCGGCTAAAGGCCATTACGTCCAGTTACCACCTGATGATGAAATTCCCGACTGATAAGGGAATTGCCATGATGTTGGGAGACCAATAGATGGCAAGAATGTGCTACATCCAAGGCGTGGATGGGAAAGAGAAGGGAAAGATGGTGAGCACCGTCTTCCAGCTCGGGGACAAGCTCCCATGCAAGATCGAGGAAGGGGGGACCTTCGTAGAACTGGACCAAAGGGACGATGTCGAGCGTCAAAAGGTGGAGACACCGGACGACCTCGTTCCCGTCGTGTTGGACGACGCCAAGCATGACCAAGTAGTCAAGGTAGGTGCCCAACTCCCGTTCGAGATCCGAGTCCAGCTCACCGCTTTTCTCCGCGAGTTCAAAGATGTCTTTGCGTGGACACACGCCGACATGCCGGGGATCGACCCCGAGATAATGGTTCACCGTCTCAACGACGACAAGAGAGTGGCTGAGCGCGTTCAACCGCGACGAGCGTTCAGTGGAGAGAGGTACCAAGCCATTGGTGAAGAGGTTGACAAACTTCTCGCCGCTGACTTCATCAGGGAGGCGGAGCACCCCAAGTGGGTGTCCAATGTGGTGATGGTCAAGAAGCCGAACGGGAAGTGGCGGATCTGTATCGACTACAAAGATCTCAACAAAGCCTGCCCGAAAGATAGCTTCCCTCTCTCGAGAATCGAGCAACTTGTGGACGCCACGGCGAGCCACGAGTTGTTGAGCTTCATGGACGCCTATTCAGGCTACAATCAGATCCGCATGCACGAGCCGGATCAGATCAAGACCACCTTTGTTACGAACCGCAGGCTCTACTACTACAAGGTCATGCCCTTTGGCCTCAAAAATGCGGGGGCAATGTATCAAAGGTTGGTGAACCGAATGTTCGCCAATCAAATTGGCAAAACTATGGAGGTCTACGTGGATGATATGCTTGTCAAAAGCCTCAAGGCCCACGACCACGTTCGAGACCTGAGGGAGATGTTTACGATCCTGCGACGTTACAAGATGAAGCTCAACCCCAACAAGTGCGCTTTTGGGGTTGAGTCTGGAAAATTCCTGGGCTACATGGTTAGCCGCCGCGGGATCGAGGCTAACCCTGAGAAGATTAGGGCAATCTTAGAGATGAGGTCGCCGCAAAAAGTGAAAGAAGTTTAGAGCCTGACGGGAAGGATCGCCGCCCTGACGCGATTCGTTTCCAAGGCCACCGATAGGTGCCAACCATTTTTCAATGCACTAAAGAAGACCGACGGGTTTGCATGGACGGAGGAGTGCGAGGAAGCGTTCCGCGAGATGAAAGCCTATTTCACCTCCCCCCCGTTCCTCGCAAAGCCGAAAGATGGCGAAACCTTGTACATCTACCTCGCGGTTTCCGATAGGGCCGTGAGCGCAGTTCTCATACGCGAAGAAGACAAGGTGCAATGGCCGGTCTATTACATTAGCAAGGCGCTCCTCGACGCCGAGACCCGATACCCAGAAATCGAGAGATTGTCCCTCGCCCTTGTCACAAGCACGAGAAAGCTCCGGCCCTACTTCCAAGCGCACCCCATCGTGGTACGCACGGGACACCCCATCGAGAAGTCCTTGCAAAAAAGGACCTCCTCTCGAATGGCCATATGGTCCCAGGAGCTAGGCGAGTACGGGATCGAGTTCCAACCGAGAACCGCCATCAAGGGCCAGGCCCTCGCCGACTTCATAGCCGAATTAAAAAATGCACGTCCGCAGCGAGTCGTCGAAGAAGAGGACCAACAGCCCGATAGGGCCGGTCTGGGACTTGCACGTAGATGGCACGTCAAACGCCCGGGGGGCTGGCGCCGGCGTTGTGCTCACAAATCCCGATAGGGAAAAACTGAGATACGCCCTGCGGTTCGAGTTCAAGGCTTCCAACAACGAGGCAGAGTACGAGGCTCTGATCGTTGGCTTGGAGCTAGCGAACAAGCTAGGTGTCCAAAACCTGCGCATCCACTGCGACTCGCAGATGATTGTGAACCAGGTTAAGGGCGACTACGCCGCTAAAGAGCCAAACATGATCGCGTACTTGTCGAAGACCCAGAGGAATCTAGAGGCCCTGTCGTGGTTCGAGATCGTCCAAGTTCCCCCAGAGGCGAACATCGACGCTGATGCCCTGGCACGCCTTGCATCCGGCATAGATGAGCAGGGAGAGGGCAGCGTCCCGATAGAAGTATTGACCCGACCCTACATCTCGAGAGGCGACGTAGGAGTAGTTGACGGGACTCCGCCCCCCTCATGGATGACGCCGCTCGTGGAATTTATCAAACGAGGAGTCGTCCCCGAAGACAAAGAAGAGGCCAAAAAGCTGAGATGCTTGGCACCGAAATACACAATGAGGGAGGACAACTTGTTCAAGAGAGGCTACTCCATGCCCTTTCTCCACTGCTTGACCGAAGTCGAGGCGAAGAAAGCGCTCCGCGAGGTGCACGAAGGGGTGTGCGGGAACCATGCCGCCGGACAATCTTTGGCACTAAAGCTACTGAGGCTCGGATATTTTTGGCATACCTTGAAAAAGGACTCCCACGAGTGGGCCAAAAAATGCAACAAATGTCAAAGGTTCACCCACATCCCGCGCCAAGCACCGGCCCCGTTATGCCCGATCGTCGTGCTGTGACCCTTCGCGAAATGGGGAATCGACCTCATTGGTGAGCTACCCATGGCCCCGAGGCAATACAAGCATGCGATCGTGGCGATCGACTATTTCACGAAGTGGGTAGAGGCCAAACCGCTAGCAAAGATCACCGAGGCGAACACGACGAGCTTCATCTGGAAGAACATTGTCTGCCGCTTCGGGATCCCAGCGTCGATTGTGACCGACAACGGAAAGCAATTTGACAATGCGCGCCTCCGAGAAATGTGCGAACGATTGGGCATTAGCAAGACTTTCTCTTCTCCCCGCCATCCACAAGCCAACGGCCAAGTCGAGGCGGTCAACAAAACGATTAAAGAAAACTTGAAGAAGAAGCTGGAAGAAAGAAAGGGGGCTTGGGCCGACGAGCTTCCCATGGTCTTGTGGGCGTCGAGGCCGTGGTACCCTTCGAGACCAAGCTGCCAACCCTACGCATCGAGGAATATGAAGAAGCTGCCAACGACGACGCAAGAAGGCTCGAGCTAGACCTCATAGACGAGAAGAGGGCAGACGCACTCACCCGCCTTGCTACACAGAAGAGGAAGGTCGAGAAGTACTACAACTCCCAGGTCAAGCTGCGAAAGTTTGCCGACGGGAGTCTTGGGCCCCACCTGGGAGGGGCCGTACCGCGTGCGCCGAACCATCCACAACGGCACGTACGAGCTCGAGAACCTGGAGGGACTCGTGTTCACACACCCATGGAACGCGGAACACCTACGGCAATACTACCAATAGAGGCACCGCTTCCCCGACGTTCAATTATTTTCGTTTTGTTTTCAATTTTAGCAACAATCAATGTTAAGTTTCAAGTAAAGCCAATGGCTTGGGAATGTAATTTTTAAAACTATGTCGACATGATAATTGAATTACATTTCATCTCAAGGCATTTGTCCTACGATGTTATAATTTCTAGTCTCCTCTACGAGTACCCAAGAAACTCGGGGGGCTAATGAGGATAACAGGCACATTTTTCGCGCGACGCACTCGCGCGACTCCACGTTTCACGCGCCGAGAGGTAGCGAAACGTCAACAAACCGGATCCGCGCACCGGACCTCCGACCATCGCGCGACGCTCTCGCACGATTCGATGCCCCACATACCGATAGGTAGTTGGGCGTCGGCCGATCGCGTCCGCGCACCGGACCGTCGATCCCGGCAGTCAAAACCCAAAACGTGACACGCGTACCAATGGGTACCATGCTCACTGGGAACTGCGCCTACAACAAGCCCGTCCCGACGCGTAATGCGCACGCCGATAGGTAGCGTACTCGCCGGAAGATGGGCGCGACGGCCGCCTAGCTCACACACGTCGATAGGCAGTGAGTTACGAATGGATGGCAGAGAGTCGCACTCGCCGGGCGAAACTGGTCTAGCCAGCGTCCACGGGAAACTTTGCCGCCAAGTGTGGCAGTAAGCCGTGCAAACCGGTTACGCTACATATACAGTAAGCGGGGTTCATAAGACGCGCACTAAACGGATTGCGCAAATCGATTACGCTAAGCATAGCAAGTCGAGAAAATAAGATGCATAATAGATACGAAAAGCTTTAACCAAAGCGAACGATGTTGTACGAACAACCCATCAAGGAAAGTACGAGAGTACGACAAATATCAAACGAAAGAAAAACATAACAAATATCCGAAAGAAAACATAAAGCGAGCGCTAAACAAGTGCGCGGAAGATAAAATAAAATTGGCTATTCCGAGCCGAAGTCAATCTGTTCCTCATCATCCTCGGGGCGGGGGGCGCCGGACCCGCCGATGGCTTCCCCGTCAAATTGTCGGTTCGTCGACTGGGCGGCCTCTGCGGGGACTTGAGGACGTGGGTCATCCTCCAGCGGCTCGTCATCCAAAGGAGGGAACATGGCATCGAAAAAGGAAAAGGTTGTCCCGCGAGACGCGTTCTCCTTCGCGATCGCGTCTCGGACCCGTATGGCCGCCTCGTAACGAGCCACCTCCAACGCGAGGTCCCAGTTGTCCTCTAAGTCCATCTTGGATCGTATGGCGTCGTCCTTCTCCTCGACGAGGGTCTGCACCTCCGCCCGCCAAATGTCCTTCTCCCTCTCGGCCTTGACCCGGGAGATCTCGCTCGCCGACGGTCGAGCGTGGACGATGCTCAACTCCTCGTCCTGGCTCAAAAGCGCCGCCTGGAGCTTCTTCGTCTCCCCTAAGAAGGTGTCGGCCGCCTGCTTCACCTTCTCCCGGGACGCCTGCTCTGCCATGCGAAGCAATTTCTCGGCCGTCGACTCCTCGTGAGCTCGCTTCAGCTCCTCCTCGAGTGCTTGAAACTCTCGGGCGGTGCGGACCCCCGCTAGCGCGGCAGCATGGGCGGCCGCCGTGCTCTCCTTGTCCTTCTCCATGATCTGCATGCGCCGCAGCAGGTCCCGGAGAATGCGGTCGCTTCGCTCTTGGCGTGCGAGCATCTGTGGGAACAAGTGATATACGCATAATCGGAATAAGCATAATGATTACGTATAATACGAGCAAATGAATCGTACCTTTCGGGCGTCGCCGATCCCATTTTGGAAATGTTCAAGATCGCTTGTCGTCAGCAGACCCTTGAAATCCCATAGAGAGGTTTCAAGGATCCCTCGGGAGCACTGATCCCTCAGCTCCGCCGCCTCCGCTAGGAGCATCGAATCCACGCTATCTGGCACCGCCGATGTGTGGGCACGCTTGTCGCCGGAGGGTGATCCGAAGGAGGTCGACGACACCGGTCACTTGTTGGAAGAGATCGCCTCATTCCTCACCCGCGATGGCGACCCCTCGCGGCGAGCCTCAGCTCGGGGACGAGCCGCGGTCGTAGCTTCGACGGTAGGTGCCACTCTCGGCACTCGTGCGCGCGATCGATGTCGGGTCATGGTATCTGCAAAAGAGAAAGGACGTCAGTCGATTAGAACACAGCAATAAGCATAATGCAGCGAAACGTGAGATAACGGAAAGCATATGCATGATTAGTACCCCCGCATCGGGGGGAGGGGCGGACAAACCCCCCGCCTCTGATTCAGGATCCTCCGCAACCTCCGCCCCGAGACCAGGGCATGGAGGAGCCTCGTCGCCGGGCACGAACCACCCAGTCCTTGCCATTAGGTCCGGAGACTCGAAAAGCGATCCCTGCCGTCTCGACTCCGGGACCGCCCTGATCACCGAGTCAAGCTCGGAGTCCTCGACGTTGCCTACCGGTGGAAAATCGGCCGCGGGACCAAAGGTGAGGGGCGCGACCCCGAAGGCTGACTCAGACACCCACACCCAGGGGTATCTGTGCTTCGAAGCGACCCTGGTAATGATGGCTAGGCGCTTCCGATGTGATACTAGGTAGGAGCCCGGCCTCTTGGGGACCCCTCGCACCGTTATGAGGTCCTAAATATCGTCCGCGGTGACGGCCCTCTTCTTTGCTCGATAGAGCATCATGTGGCACACCGCAACCACTTGATAAAAGAACGGTACATCTGCGAAGCGTGCACCCCCAATCGAACTAGAAACTCCTGGATAACCGGTTGGAAGGGCAACCTCAGCCCTCCGCGGAGACTCGCCTCGTGGATCGCGGCGTACCCCTTTCGAGTGCGAGTCGGAAGATCGTCGGGCAATGGTCTTAGGATAGACACAGACTCCGGGATGCTGTAGCGTTTCCGCAGGCTCATGAAGCTGACGATCGAAAGCGAGCTCGAGACGTCAACGCCCGAGCAGTCAAGGTCGCCCCGTATGGCCGACCCTCCAATCGGGAAGGTTAAGGCCCGTGTTTCCTCCCGCGCCGTTGAGGAAAGTGTCGCCGCGGTTGTGACGTGATGGCTTGACGAATCGCCCGAGCACTCGGCATCAGAAACGTTGCCCGCGCGGGGGATGACCCCCTCGCGGCCGCCTGTTCGAGCCGGTCGGCTCCCCTCAACCTCGGCGTGGTCGCCCGAGCGCGCGCCCGGCTGCCGGCCGACCGGGCTGCCTCTGTCGGACCGGCCCGGCCCGTGGCCGGCCGTACTCCTTCCTGTGCGCGCGTCCAGCCCAAGGACCCAGCCCATCTCCTGGCTGGGTGGCTCGTAAACGCGCAGACCCGGCCCGGGCGGCCCCTGGCCTTCAGCGCACGCGTTCGGCCCGTAAGCTCGGCCCAGCTCTCGGCCAGCTGGGTCTCCGGCCCGTGAGCCCTGCCCGGGCATCCTAGCGCGCCCGGCCCAACAGCCCGGCCTGGCTCCCGGCCAGTTGGGCCATCCTCATGCGCATCCAGCCCAGCGGCCCCGTCCGGCCCCTGGCTGGTTGGGCCCTCCTCGCACGCGCCTGAACCAGCAGCCCAGCCCGGTTCCGGGTCGGCTAGGTCCTCACCGCACAGGCCCGGCCCAAATGGGCCTAGGGTTTGCCCGGGGGATGGGCAGGCCGCCGCCCCCTGGCCGGCGTCACCTGGCCGGGCCGCCTCCTGCCCGGCGTCGGCCCCTCCCTGGGCGGTGTCGCCCGGCGCCGGCGATCCTCCAGCGGCACGTGTCATCGTCGGCGCGGCCAGGCCCGGAGCGCTCCCCTCCTGGGCGCGATCTGCAGGCCACCCGGTGGCCTCACCTGGCCGAGCGAAGGTCTCCCCCGCGTCGGGACCGGCTCAGAAGCCGTCGACGCTGGCCGGCGCGCCCCCCCCGGCGCCGGCCTCACCGGGCGCGACCGATCCGGGCCCGCTCGCTCGGCCCGGGCGCTCCTCCTCGCTGGCGCACCTAGTGGCCACCCAGACGGCCCCACCCAGTCGAGTGGGGGCTTCATCGGCGCTGGGGTCGACTCAGATGACGCCGCCCCCGGACAAGGCGCCCTCCCCGGCGTCGTCCTCCTCCGGCGCGTCTCCTCCAGCGCCGGCCACTCCCGGCGCGGCCTCCCCCGGCACGCGCGCACCACCCCGGCGACCTATGGGTGGTTGGGCATCGTTCCCCGGCTTGGGTGGGTCTTCCCCGACATCTCCAGCACCGCCGGCGCCGCCCAGGGCCAAGGCGCCTCCTCCGGCGCGTGGGCCGTCCCCTGCATCCATCGGCCGGCGTTGGCCATCTCCGGCACGCGCGCCGTCTCCCTCACCGGTCAGCCACGCCTCCACCAAAGAGAGATCTTCCCCGGTCATCTCAATTGCGTTGGTTGAATTCGACGAATGCCGTATGTCAGAGATCGTTGAAGGGGGCGAAAATTGGGCCAAAAAATTAACCAACTCTACGTGGTTGTCCCTGAACAAGTGAAGCAAGTCATCTTCAATGGTCCCACACCCCGATAGGCGGTCAATGGGGTCCATGGGCGCGAATAATGAGACAAAAGTGATCGACGAAAAAAAAATAATAATATTAACAGACGTCGGAACATACCTCTTGGCGACGGGCCGACGTCAGACTCTGAGTTTACCACGCGACTTACACTCAGTGATAAACTCGGGGGGCTAATGTTACCGGTCCATCTCGGCCCGGTAGAGCGGCGACGGCCGTGATAGCGGCCGTCCTAGGACTCCCTCGACGCACGGCCGACTCAGAGCCGGCGCCCGGCCACGGCCGACTCAAGAGCCGGCGCCCGGCCACGGCCGACTCAAAGTCGGCGCCCGGCAGCGGCCGACTCAGAGCCGGCGCCCGGCAACGGCCGACTCAGAGCCGGCGCCCGGTCACGGCCGACTCAGAGCCGGCGCCCGGCCATGGCCGACCCAGGGCCGGCCTTCACCTTCATGGCCGACCCAGGGTCGGCCTTCGCCTCCATGGCCGACCCAGGGCCAGCCTTCGCCTTCATGGCCGACCCAGGTTCGGCCTTCGCCTCCATGGCCGACCCAGGGCCGGCCTTCGCCTCCATGGATGACCCAGGGCCGGCCTTCGCCTCCATGGCCGACCCAGGGCCGGCCTTCGCCTCCGTGGCCGACCCAGGGCCGGTCTTCGTCTCCATGGCCGACCCAGGGCCGGCCTTCGCCTCCATGGCCGACCTACGGCCGGCCTTGCCTCCATGGCCGACTCAGGGCCGGCCTTGCCTCCATGGCCGACTCAGAGCCGGCCCTCGGCCAATAGGATGCCCAAAATGCCCCTTGGTTGCCTATAAATGCCGGGGTCCCTCCCCTGGCCCAGGTAATCGGAATTTGAGGACTGAAACACTGTCGAACTCGTACCTCACTCGTTTCTCTCAAGTCTCGACCTCTAAACACCTAAACCATCCATAATCTACCTGAACCCTACTAATGTTGAGCGTCGGAGAGGTAAACAGAGGCAACCCCTCTGTTTCCCCTTTGTAATTCACACATTCTCTACTGCTTTTCAGGTACCGAGACGAGGTGAACATCATCCACAGATCAAGGGAGACTCGGGATACCGAGTCCGACACGCTTGAGCCCGAACGCGTTCACTTGGTCCGGCCTTGGGTCGAACCGTTTGGGGCTCCTAAACAGTTGTCCGAAAAACTGCGACAACATTAGCTATTGATGTGTATCTCAAGTTAGAAATATATAATCAAATAATACTAATTAGAAATGATGTATGATATTACAATTTCAGTTACCCTCATTGTCATATAATGAAGCGGATATGGAAGAGCTTCAAGACGAGTATTGTCAGATTATTGTCAAAGGTATGTCTAGCTAGAACTTGAAAATGACATGTTATTCCTGTGCTTGCGATTAGTAGTGCAACTACAAGCAATAACTTGTGATGTTGAATTGATATAATTTGCCATGGTGATAATTAGATCAAGCCAAGATGATCGGTTATTTTACAAATCTTATATCTCAAAACTGCCATTGTCATGCATATTTTATATAATTTATATCTCAAAACTGCCACTGCCAATAACTTGTGATGTTGAATGTATATAATTTATATTTTTCATACCTTTATATAGTTATAGTGGGAAAAAACTAATTTGTCATATTTTTAGTTTTGGTCAAAGTGCTTAATGATTTAAGATTGTGAGAAGTTAATTTTATGTATGTTATGTTTTTCAAAAATACTTGTATATATGGATATAAATTTTTTAAATGATTGCACATGCTAGAAATTAAATTGTTCAAGGACAAAATAAAATTTCTTTTTATTATATGGGAGATTACTTAAAAAGTTCGTATTGAGTTGAAAAGTGTGGTTTCAGGCTGCAAAAAAAAGTGAAGAAGTCAGAGAAGAGAAAGGAGAGGGTGAGACTCATTGCTGCTATTTTCGCCTTATCCAAGCTCCGAAGGCACAATCTCAGTGCGGTGTGAATTTAAAGCTGTTTTTTTCTTTTATTTTGGCTTGAAACCTGCACTCAGTGCTACTGTTTTTTTTTGCGTAATTCGGAATGAATTGCTACAGGTTTTTTATTCGCAAATCGAAATTATTTATTAAAAAAAAAAGATTGGGCGTCACTCGATAAACAAGTGATGCCGAAAAAAAGAATTAAATGCACCTAAGCCATCACCTGAAAAATAAGTGACGCCCAACTCTATACATACGCCATCACCTAAAAAAAACTCTATAACATCACTTTAAAATCAAGTGACGCAGACCTAAAAAAAACTCTATAACATCACTTTAAAACCAAGTGACGCAGAGCTTTATACCATCACTTTTCATCAAGCGACGCGTTACCCATTACAACGCCAAATCCAACGTGGATCCACGTGGAGCGTCGCTTCTAAATAAGTGCCGCTGTAGAGCAACAGCGTCGGCCAATATAACGGCACACAAAAAGTGACGCAAATCTCCTATAGCATCACTTTTTGAGCGCCGTAAATGACCCGTTGTGTAGTAGTGTCCGTGTGCCGCAGTCGTCCCAATTGTTCTAAGGACGTACTCTTTCAACTTTCCATCTTGAATTAGGGCCCCGAACTGACGTTTGAGCTGGTAACATTCGAACGTCAGATGCCAATGGTCCTAGTGGTATTCACAGAACTTACTTCGATCCCGCTTTGCGAGATCCTTTGTGAGAGGAGCGGGGCTTCCTAGCTTGTCACGGTGTAGGGCTAGGATCCACTCTTGCGGAGTGTTCAGGGGGGTGAACGCCCGAAAACTTTCGAAAGCTATCGACGTGCGGAGGCCTCGGTCCAGGGAGGGAGCGACCGTTAAGGGCCTGTCCTCCCTTGTTCCTCCTCTTTCGAGGGTCGGGACGATCTCCGTCCTGATCATCACGGCGGCAACTGTTTTGTCCCCCCGTCTTCCGGCCGAGACGGCCATTGAGGTAGTCCTCGATCCCCATGTAAGTGCGGGCTCTCGACATTAGCTCCGCCATATCCTGTGGGACCTTTCCGACAATAGACTTGAGGAAGTCGCTCGTGCGAGCTCCCTCGGTGATCGCCGTGATGGCGTCCTTGTCGTCGAACCCTTCGACCTTATGACACTCCTCGGTGAAGCGCGCGAGGTATTGCCTCAAAGTCTCATCTCTCCCCTGTCAGATAGACAGGAGGTAGGTCTTTGACTTCTTTTGCGCCACGAGAGTGGTAAAACGAGCAAGGAAGGCCTCTCGCAAGGCTCAGAAGGACGAGATGCTCCCTGGTCTCAGGCTCCGGAACCATTCAAATCCTGACCCCGTGAGAGTCAGGCTGAAGGCTTGACACAGGGTGGTGTCCGACTGTCCCTGCATCGTCATCCATGTCTCATAGTGCTGGATGTTGAAGTTCGGGTCCGTCCGTCCGTCATAGGGAGGGATGGACGGCAGCTTGAAATTCCCCACGCAAGGCTGCGCGAGGATGTGAGCGGCGAAGGGAGAGTATGACTCCTCGATCCATCCATAAGGCCTCTACCTCCCCAATTCCATCATCTCAATTATTTGGTTCTTGAGGCTTTGAATCATTGTCACCATGTCGAGCCCGTTAGCAGGGCTGACCGCCGGGACCGCGGGAGTCGCCTGTTGGCGCTCGTTGGACGCTTGGTCCCCGGCATTGGCCTGAGGTCGGCCAAGAGTTGTGGCGGGGAGCGCATCCCTTCGAGAGTTGAGCCTTTGTCGGAGATCCTCCCCTCGGGAGTTTCTCTGCGCCGTCAAGCACTCTCTAAGGTCCGCACTCGGCGCTTGGCGGGGCGAGGTCGCCCTTGGCCGGACTGTCCGTCGAGCGCTTCGGCTATCGGCCCCATCGTCCACTAGGGTCGCTCTCTCCTCGGCGAGGGGCCGTGTCCGGCTACCTCTTGAAACCGAGGGGGCGAGTCCTCGGGAGTGTGACCGTGCCTGTTGCCGCGTCGGGTGCGACGGTCCGGCCCCAGCGCCATTCGCTCTCTCTTACCGAGAGTGGGCGAGGCTAGGAGTCGCCTCGTCGGTTCTCAACTCCCCCACGTAGTCGGGGTCGGAGTTGTCTCGGGCAGACCTATCCTCGACGTCGTAGCCGCGGAGGTCGGCGATGAGTGTGCCGTCGACGCCGGGATGATCTAGGAGCTCGGCGAGCCTTCGAACCGTGTCCTCTCGGAGCGCGGCCTCGGGATCGTTCGCCGGGTCTTGGGGCTGGCTCTCGTTATCATGAGGTTTCCCTCCTAGACGGTGCGCGAGGCTTCAGAAGCCGTACCTCGAGCTCATTGCTCGAGTGCCTGCGGAGGTAGCGGGTGTTGTCGCCATTTTTCGGACAACGATTAAGAAGCCACAGGCGGTTAGACCCAAGGCCGGACCAAGTGGCCTCGCCTGGGCTTGAGCGTGTCGGACCTGTCGGGCGTTTCTTGACTCAAAAATGGATTACCTTTTGAAGAGAGTGGGCCTCTTGTATTTATAGGCGACCAAGGGGTCATTGGTGGGCCCCTTGGCCGAGTGAAGCAAATGGCCAAGGATAGCCCATGGTCGAGGATAGCCAATGGCCGAGGATAGCCCATGGCCGAGGATAGCCCATGGCCGAGGATAGTGTGGGGTGGCGTCACTGGTGGGCCCCTCGGCAGAGGATAACATAGGCCCGGCCGAGGATAGGCCTGTGAGGCCGAGGTCGCTCGCGAGGCCGAGGTCGAGCTCGTGAGGCCAAGGTTGCCCGTGAGGCCGAGGTCGTGCTCGCGAGGCCGAGGTTGCCCGTGAGGCCGAGGTCGAGCTCGCGAGGCCCATGTCGCTCGTGAGGCCGAGGGCGAGCTCGTGAGGCCGAGGTTGAGCTCGCGAGGTCGAGGTTGCCCGTGAGGCCGATGTCGAGCTCGCGAGGCCGAGGTCGCTCGTGAGGCCGAGGGCGAGCTCGTGAGGCCGAGGTCGACCTCGCGAGGCCGAGGCCGAGCTCGCGAGGCCGAGGTCGCTCGCGAGGCCGAGGTCGTTCGTGGGGCCGAGGTCGAGCTCGGTCTTGGGCCGAGGCCACTGGGCCGACCCTTGGCCGAGTCGGCCCAAGGGCCGATTAATGGCTAGGGCAAGTCTGATTGCGTCTTTGCCTTTGAATAGCTTCGATCGGGGTCGGGCCGATAACATTAGCCCCCTGAGTTTATCGCCGAGTGAAGCTTGTGCGGTAAACTCAGGATTCTCGTCATTGCCGGCCCACCGAAGTAACCCATCGCGAAAAAGGTTCGACCCGAGCCTCCTTCACTATTTATTTTCCCTTTTCTGGTTTTTTTTTTTCGTTTTTCGCCTCGCTACACGTGCCAATGGTCCCCACCAACCACCTGTCGGGGCATGGGTCCGTTGAAGATGACCTCTTCTCTCTGCTCGTGGATCAAGATGTAAACCTAGATGATCTTTGGGCGCAATTCTCACCCCCTGTGGATACCTAAAACGCAGCGCCCCCATCACCACCTTCGGGCAACGGGTCGGTCGAGATGGCTGGAGGCGATCTTCGTTCGGTCGATGCGTGGCTGGCCGACGTGGAGGAGGGCGCGCGCACCAGAGTCGTCGCCAGAGGGGACCCCGAGGTCGTCGGGAATGCGCGCGGCCTGGGGGAAGGTGCGCCCGCCGAGGTGAGTCCGCGCGGAGGTGGGTTGACCCCCGTCGGCCTTGTCTGGGCTGGAGGTGTTGCCAGGAGAGGCCCAAACCGCGCTGGTGGAGCGCCCACCTTGGAAGGAGCCGCGTCGGCCGAGCCGGGCGCAGGGAGAGTCGCGCCAGTCCTAGGCGGCGACGCTGGGACCGTCTGGCAGGCGAGCGGCGGCGAAGGAGGCCCGGGTACTCCGGGTCCGGCCTCCCCCGAGGAGGGGCGCGCCGGCGGAGGTCGACCGGAGGCGGGCGGCGTCGTTGGCGGCAACGCCGGCGCCAGAGACGAGGAGCGCCGGCCGGACAGCGCCGGCCAGGGGGCGGCGGCCGAGGCGCTGGTTGCCCTAGCGCTAGGGGTCCGCGGCGTCCCACCTGGCGAGTCGGGCCATGCCGCCGGGCCAGGCGCGAGCGCCATTGGGCCGGGCGAGAGTTCAAGGAGCCCGGGTGACTTGGGCGCGCGAGGGGACTCCCTGGCCAGGTCGGGCACCGATGGTGGGCCCGCCGCCGTGCGGGACAAGGGGGAGACAGGGCCGGCTGGCTCAGGCGGCCCCCGTGAGGGGTCTGCAATCCGTGGTGACTTGGACTGCTCGGACGTTGATGTCCCGAGCTCGTTCTCGGTCGTTAGCTTCGCGAGTTTGAGGAAGCGTTACGGTATCCCAGACTCGGTGTCGATCCTGAGGCCGTTGCCTGACGATCGCCCGACTCGCCCTCCGAAGGGACACGCGGCCATTCACGAGGCGAGTCTTCGCGGGGGGCTACGGTTACCCTTCCAACCGGTGGTCCAAGAGCTATTGATTCGGTTGGGGGTGCACGCGTCGCAGATGTCTCCGTCCTTCTACCGGGCGGTCTCCGCGTGCCATATGATGCTCTATCGAGCGAAGAAGCGGGCAGTCACCGCAGACGATATCCAGGATCTTGTGGTCGTTCGCGGGGTCCCGGGGAAACCGGGCTTCTACTGCGCGTGCCCTCGGAAACGTATCTCCATCGTTACCAAGGTTACCTCGAAGCACCGGTACCCTTGGGTGTGGGTTTCCGAGTCGGCCTTTGGGTCCGCGCCCTTAGCGTTTGGGCCCGCGGTCGACTTTCCCTCCGTCGGGGACGTAGAAGACTCCGAACTCGTATCCGTGATCAAAGCGATCCCGGATTCGAGGCGGCAGGGGTCACTGTTCGAGTCCCCAGACCTAATGGCGAGGACCGGGTGGTTCGTGCCTTGCGACAACATCCCGTCATGCCTCGGTCTTGGCGTGGAGGTTACGGAGGACCCTGTATCAGAGGCGGGGGGTTCGTCCGCCCCTCCCCCCGACGCGGGGGGTACCATCCGTTCACACGCTCTCGCGTTATTGCGCTTTTCGTTGTATTTACGCTTATCGTGTGTGTTCTAACTTACTGCCGTCTCTCTCTCTTTCAGATACCATGCCCAGACGACATCGGCCGCGCACACACGTGCCGAAAGTGGCACCTATTGCTGAAGCTACGACCGCGGCTTGCCCCCGAGCCGAGGTTCGCCACCGAGGGTCGCCACAGCAGGCGGGGAACGAGGCGATCTCTTCTACCAAGCGATCGTCGTCGTCGTCTTCCTTCGGGCCACCCTCCGGCCACAAGCGCGCCCACACATCGACGGTGCCGGATAGCATGGATTCGATGCTCCTGGCGGAGGCAGCGGAGCTGAGGGATCAGTGCTCCCGAGGGATTCTTGGGACCTCTCTGCGGGACTTCAAGGGTTTGTTGACGGCAAGTGATCTGGAGCATTTCCAGAACGGGATCGGCGATTCCCGAAAGGTACGATACGCCTGCTTATCTCATGCGTAACCCTTATGCTTCCTTTGATTATACGTATATCGCTTGTCTCTGCAGATGCTCGCACGTCAAGAGCAAAGCGGTCGCATTCTCCGGGACCTGCTGCGGCGCATGCAGATTATGGAGAAGGACAAGGAGAGCACGGCGGCCGCCCATGCTGACGCTTTAGCGGGAGCCCGTACCGCTCGAGAATTCCAAGCACTCGAGGAGGAGTTGAAGCGAGCTCGCGAGGAGTTGGCGACCGAGAAATTGCTTCGCACGGCCGGGCAGGCGTCTCGGGAGAAGGCGGAGTAGGCGGCCGACACCTTCTTAGGGGAGACAAAGAAGCTCCAGGCGGCGCTCTCGAGCCGGGACGAGGAGCTGAACATCGTCCATGCCCGGCTGTCAATGAGTGAGATCTCCCGGGTCAAGGCCGAGTGGGAGAGGGATACTTTGCGGGTGAAAGTGCAGATCCTTGCCGAGGAGAAAGATGACGCCGTGCAGTCCAAGACGGACCTAGAGGATGACTGGGACCTCGCGCTGGAGGCGGCTCGCTATGAGGCAGCCAAACGGGTCCGAGATGCGACTGTGAAGGAGAACGTGTCTCGTGGGACCACGTTTTCCTTTTTCGACGTCATGTTTCCTCCTCTTGATGACGAGCCGCCTGAGGACGACCTGCGTCCCCAAGCCCCCGCGGAAGCCGCCCAGTCGGCGAACCGTCAACGCGACGGAGAAGCAGTCGGTGGGTTTGGCGCCCCCTGCCCCGAGGAAGACGAAGAGCAGATCGACTTCGGCTCGGAGTAGCTGGGTTTTCTTCGGTTTTCCGCGCACTTGTTTAGCGCTTGCGTCACACATTCTTCCGGAATTTTGTTATGTCTTTCTTCCGTTAGAAGTTTGTCGTGTTCTCACACTTTTCCTTTTGGGTTGTTCGTACAACATTGTTCGCCTTAGTAAAAGCTTTTTTTGTCTGTTTATGCGTCTTATTTTCTCGACTTGCCATGCTTAGCGTAATCGATTCACGCGTTGTGATTGGTGTGTGTCTCACGAGCCCAGCTTTCCTTACCTAGCATAACCGGTTTGCACGGCTTACTGTCGCACTTGGCGGCGAAGCTTCCCGCGGACGCTGGCTGGATCAGATTCGCCCGGCGGGTGCGACCTTCGGCCATCCATTCGTGACTCGTCGCCTGTCAGCGTGTGCGAGCTGGGTGGCCGTCGCGCTTGTCTTCCGGCGATTACGCTACCTATCGGCGTGCGTATCGGGACGAGCTTGCAGTTCCCGGTGAGCGTGGTACTTGTCGGTACGCGCGCCACGTTTCGGGTTTTGACTGCCGAGATCGACGGTCCGGTGCGCGAACGCGATCTACCGACGCCCCGTTGCCTATCGGTGTGCGGGGCATGGAATTGCGCGAGAGCGTCGCGCGGGGGTTGGAGGTCCGGTGCGCGGATCCGACTTGTTAATCTTTAGCTACCTTTCGGTGCGTAAAACATGTCATTGTGCGAGCCCGACTAGACGAGGTGACGAGCTCGACTAGACGACGTGACAAGTTCGACTAGGCGGAGTGGCGAGCTCGGCAAGGCGAAGCGGCGAACTCGACTAGGCGAGTGACGAGCCCGACTAGGCGGAGTGACGAGCTCGGCCAGGCGAAGTGACGAGTCTTGGCCAGGCGAAGTGGCGAACTCGACCAGGCGAAGTGACGAGCTTGACCAGGCGAAGTGACGAGCTCGGGCAAGCGAAGTGGCGAACTCGACTAGGCGAAGTGATGAGCTTGACTAGGCGAAGTGCGAAGTGGCGAACTCGACTAGGCAAAGTGACGAGCTCGACTAGGTGAAGTGACGAGCTCGGCCAAGCGAAGTGGCGAACTCGACCAGGCGAAGTGACGAGCTCGACTAGGCGAAGTGCGAAGTGGCGAACTCGACTAGGCGAAGTGACGAGCTCGACTAGGCGAAGTGACGAGTGTTGGAATCGATCTAGGGTTTAAGAAAAAGTTTAACGCTTCGTTAAGCGGCGGAATTTTAAAAATTTTCTTTTTAAGTAAAACTAGTTTTTACTAACCTAGACAAGAGCATGTACATGTAAATAAAAACTAATATGAGCTATTAAAGTTACTAACCTTTCTTGAAGCTTGAACCTTGTAGAAGCTTTTGGAAAGTTGCAACGCTCGTCTCCCCTCGCAGCACGTCTCTCTTTCTTTCCTCGGCACCTCGAGCAACCACGAAAGTTTCTATCACTAAATCACTCGAAAAGAAGGAATCAGTGAGTGGGCACTTTTAAACACTACGACTTGAGAACGAGTCTCGAAGTCGCAGAGCTAAACGCTAGGTCAAGTGAGGACCTAGGTGCCAAAACAAGAAAAATCGAAAATAAAATAGAAAGAGAGAGAGAGAGGATTTCGGCCACCACAAGGTCTAGAGAGAGAAGCTCTCAATCTCTAACTTATGTGGAATGAATAGGATGA
Organism: Urtica dioica subsp. dioica; assembly: GCF_054948205.1. Classification (NCBI taxonomy): domain Eukaryota; kingdom Viridiplantae; phylum Streptophyta; class Magnoliopsida; order Rosales; family Urticaceae; genus Urtica; species Urtica dioica. The sequence continues at coordinate 2,738,679 of NC_142764.1, read as the reverse complement.
GAGGAATGAGGGTCCTATTTATAGGAGAAGGGTTGGCCTTGGAAAGAAGTAGTTTCCTCTTATTTTCCAAGCCTTTATGAGGAAATCTTATTTCCCCTTTTTCCCTTGCTTTACACGTCCAACATGTGCTTCAATAAGCCTTGGATTTGTTTCCTCATTTAGTTTGTCTCTCTCTTTCCTTTGTGTTGGCCGAACTTATGCTTTCCTCATAGAGGAAATTTGTTTCCTCTTTTTCTTTTGGCAAGTATCTTGATACATTTATGCACAAAATAATTTCTCTTTCCCTTGGGTATTTGGGCGCCCATTTCACATCTAGAAGGAGCTTCTAGAAGCTTCTTCATTTGTTCATGACAACATGTGAAAGGCCCATTAAGAATTTTCAATAAAATTCTTATGAAATGAAATTAATTCACAAGGCCCAATTAATCATATTATGGCCGAGTGACATTAAGTCATCAAATGAACTTGTCAAAATTTATTGACATCCATTTCATCCTTATGTCTCAAAAGACAAAAATACCCTTTCGACAATTTTCGTTCTTGTTTTGACTTAGCTTCCAGTTTAACTATTCCTATCGATGTGATTCGTGACAGTGACCTCATGGACCCAAATGAACAAAGCTTTAGCTAAACACTTGGACTCAAAAGTTCACAAACCTTTTCCAAGTTTAGCTTAATGCCAGCTGACTCCACTAAAGAGCTGACACTGAATATCTCTCGGTTCAAATGAATTTGTTTTCTACTCAAGAATTCGACCTAATTATAATGAGCGGATCCACTGAATATTATCTATGCTACCCTTCATGAATGTCATCAGCTAGTCGGGATTTACTAAATTACCATTTTACCCTTCTAGCTGTTATTTCCTCAACTCCTTTGTCGCTTGTGAATAAGTTAGAAACAATGTATTGACGAGGAGCTAACAAGTCACATTGTTTCATCCAAAAGAGTCAAGACTCAATTTGGACACTGGCCAGTTCATTTATTCACACTCCAAGGAACAAAGCATGAGGTGACATACATTGCATTTCAGCAATCTTGTACATGAATTCCATATCTATGAGAACTTCACAAAGTTACTCATGACAGACTCACAACTTAGTACTTCACCAATAGGCCTTGTTCGGAATCACATAGTGAGTCCGAACTTTGACTTTCTCAAATGAGAATACTAAGGTGTGAAATGGCATGTCTCATTTCAGGATTAAGGTAAGCATGATGCAATTCATACATAGTGACTTCGAGACATAAGAGGTTAAATGGTTTGTTCTTATCTTGTCTCTAGAAGTGCACTGGTCAATTCAGTACCTTCGGAAGATACCTAGAAGAACTATAGAGTTCCTAACTCTCAATGCCTCATAACCAGACATCATAGATTCTTCTAACAATCATACTGAGGTCAATAGTCCTTTGACCCTAAGATTGCGAATATATCGTTTTAAGCAAACTACGAAGAGTTTGTTCATGCAAATCTACATTTGTCTCTTCGTAAGTTGTTAAGTTTGTTTATGGACTAAAAGACTATGGTTTTATCATAAAGCTTCAGACAAGGAAGATTGAATGAACGTTTCAACTTTATTAATGAATGAATAGGCAATTACAAGCAAGAGTCTTCATGAGACTTTATTACATCAAATGTTCAAAATAAAGACTACAACTCTTCTTGTGGGCACCATTGACAAGAAACTCCCACTTGACTCAAAGAAGGTGTGTGTAGTCCTTCATGCCTAATCCCTCACGATGTTGGTCGAAGACCTTGTTCGCTAGGGCCTTGGTGAATGGATCTGCGAGGTTGTCCACCGTTGAGGTCTTCTTCACTTCCACGTCTCCGCGCTGCACGATCTCTCGAATCAAATGGTATTTCCTCTCAATATGCTTAGAGCGCTTGTGGCTTCTAGGTTCCTTTGAGTTAGCGACAGCCCCACTATTATCACAATAAAGGGTCATGGGCTCGTCGACGTTTGGAACAACTTCCAAATACTTAAGGAACTTTCTAAGCCATACAGCCTCTTTGGATGCTTCACAAGCAGCCACATATTCTGCTTCCATTGTGGAGTCAGCAATGCAAGATTGCTTAATACTTCTCCACACAACAGCTCCACCATTAAGGATGAACACAGATCCCGAAGTGGATTTCCTGGAATCCTTATCCGCTTGAAAATCGGAGTCGGTATATCCCGTCATAGTCAGGTCCGTACCTGAGTATGTAAGCATCAAGTTCCTAGTTCTTCGAAGATACTTAAGAACATGCTTAACAGCAATCCAGTGCTCGGGTCCAGGGTTGGATTGGAAACGACTAACTACGCCAACGGCGAAACATATATCAGGTCGGGTGCAAAGCATAGCATACATGAGGCTTCCTACGGCAGAGGCGTAAGGAATTTTCCTCATGTCTTCAATCTCTTGTGCAGTCTTGGGAGACTGGTCCTTAGAGAGTGAAACTCCATGCCTAAAGGGTGTTTGACCCCTCTTGCAGTCTTGCATCGAGAAGCGATCCATCACCTTATCAATATAAGATGCTTGAGAGAGCGACAGGGTCCGGTTTTTCCTATCTCGAAAGATTTGGATTCCCAGAATGTACGCGGCTTCTCCTAGATCCTTCATATCGAATTGCTTTGCTAGCCAGACCTTAACCTCAGATAACTTACCCACGTCATTACCAATGAGTAGTATATCATCGACATATAGTACCAGAAACACAACTTTGCCTTCGTGTATTAACTTGTAAACACAAGGCTCATCTATCGACTGTTCAAAGCCGAAGCTCTTTACAGTTTCATCGAATCTAATATTCCATGACCTAGATGCTTGCTTTAGTCCATAAATGGATTTAAGCAACTCACAAACCTTGGTCTCTTGACCTTTATCCACGAAACCGTCTGGTTGAGCCATGTAAATGCGCTCGTCAAGATTGCCATTCAGAAAGGCTGTCTTGACATCCATTTGCCAGATCTCATAGTCGAGAGCTGCAGCTATGGATAGGAGTATGCGGATGGATTTAAGCATCGCGACTGGCGAGAAGGTTTCTTCATAGTCAATCCCTTCTTGTTGGGTATAACCCTTCGCCACAAGTCGTGCTTTGAACGTCTCAACGTTCCCATCAGGACCCCTTTTCTTCTTGTATATCCACTTACACCCTACGGCTTTAATCCCTTCAGGAAGGTCTACAAGTTTCCAGACTTTGTTGACATACATCGAGTGCATCTCAACTTTCATGGCGTCAAGCCAAAGGTTTGATTCAGAACAAGCCATTGCTTGACTATAGGAAACAGGATCATCCATGTCAGAGACGGCTACAAGAGAGTCTCCATAAGACATGTACCTGTCAGGCTTTTGAGTAGCCCTCCCACTACGTCGAAGTACTACTTGACGAGATTCTGATGAGTTAGGTTGTGTTTCAGTTGGGGTAAGAACAGTTCTTACAGATGAGGTAGAAGCTTCCTCACCCAACTTTTCTTCAAGCACAATTTTGCTTCTAGGTTTCGCATCCTTCATAAAGTCCTCCTCGAGGAAACGAGCATTCGTGCTAACGAAAGTCTTATCGTCCTCGGGACTATAGAAAGTAAAACCTTTGGTTTCCTTCGGATATCCTACAAACAGGCACAATTCTGACCTACTAGCCAACTTGCTAGTCTTTTGCCTCAGCACGTGTGCAGGGCAACCCCAAATTCGGATGCGGCCAAGATTCACTTTACGGCCAGTCCATCGTTCATAAGGAGTACCAGGAACCGTTTTGGACGGAACTTGGTTCAGAATGTAGGCGGCTGTTTCGAGGGCATATCCCCAAAAGGAAAGCGGGAGTGATGAGTAACTCATCATCGATCTAACCATCTCCATAAGAGTTCGGTTTCTTCTCTCTGACACTCCGTTTTGTTGAGGTGTGCCAGGCGCGGTAAGCTGAGAAGCGATACCTTCTTCTTTAAGAAAGTCATCGAACTCTCCAGACATATACTCACCACCTCGATCAGATCGAAGGGTTTTGATCACTTTGCCAGTTTGCTTTTCCACTAAAGCCCTAAAGACCTTAAATACGTTAAAGGTCTCGGATTTGTGTTTAAGCAAATAGACAAACCCATATCTTGAGTAGTCATCAGTGAAGGTAACGAAGTATTCGTATCCTCCACGTGCCTGTTGGTTGAGCGGACCACATACATCAGAATGTATTAGTTCCAGCAACTCAGTGGCTCTTCGACCCTTATCGGAGAAAGGTCGCTTAGTCATTTTTCCTTCTATGCAGGATTCACAAGTAGGTAGTGAACCTATTGCAGAGGCTTGGAGTGGACCATCCCTCACAAGTCTCTTAATCCTTTCTAGACTGATATGACCAAGTCTTAAGTGCCATAGGTGTGTTGATTTTGTTAGATCGGAGGATTCAGAAAGTTTGATCCTCTTTGGCTCCCTAATAAGATCATTATCTATTTCGGTGTCTAAAAGAGAAGGTTGAGTGGGATAGATGTAGAAAAGAGCATTCTTCATACATGCATCAGTGACAAAAGAATTATCAGGAAACGAAATACGAATTCCATTCTTAATGAACTTTAAACAATAATCTTGCTCACGAAGACGAGCAACGGATATTAAGTTCTTCCCAAAGGTAGGAACAAAATATACATTATTCAAGTTTAAAGTGCGGTCTTCAAAAGACAGCGTCACAGATCCCACAGCCTTTGCAGACACCAGGCTCCCATCACCCCATTTGAAACAGAACTCGCCTTCCTCTAAGCTTTTGGTTTTCTTGAAACCATTCAAGGAACAGCAAATATGGTTAGTAGCAGCGGAGTCAAAAATCCACGTTGATACATTATCAGCTACTAAGCATGCTTCGGTAACTAGTACAATACCATGTTCCTTTGCTTTGAGATAGGCGGGACAGTTCCTTTTGTCGGCCTTGTAAGGTCTCTTCACAGTTTCAGAGGCGGAGGCTTTTCGCTCAGTAGCATGTGCCTCTCCTTGATTCCTCTTTCTCTTAGTGAAACCTACAGCAGTGTGAAGTTCCTCCATAAGCTTGGTAGCAGTGTACTCTAGCTTGTTTATGGAGTAGTTCATCTTGGAGGTATCAAGAGACGCGGGGAGAGTTTCTAAGATCATATCTATGAGATTCTTCCCATCAGTCTCAGATCCTAGGATTTCCATTTTATTTAGAAAACTAATGATCAGTATCATAAAGTCTCTAACAGGAGTCCTAGCCTTCATATGACAGTTCATAAACTGTCGGACTGCTTTTTGCCTTGCTTGACGCCTTTGCCCTCCAAAACTCTCAAGGAGATTGTAGAGCATGTCAGCGGCAGTCTCGATGTCACGATGTTGCTTGTTCAGCATATTGTTCATAGATGCTAAGATATAGCACCTCACAATCTCATCGGATCGAAGCCAGGCTGCTAAGGCGTCATTGTCCTCTTGAGTTGAATCATCATTCGTCAGAGGAGGACACGGGGTGGTGAGTACCCATTTGTGCTTGTTAACGGTAGGTATTATGTCGAGGTTATGTTTCGAATCTATGTAGTTTTCGTTTTCGAGTTGGTTCGAGGAAAGAAAGATAGAGAGAGGGTTGAGAGACATATTGCCTATAAAAGTTGAAACAAGTTTATGATTAGTCTTTGGTTTAGGATTTAAGTTTCATTAAGACTTTTGTAAAATCCAAAGGTGTTATGAACGAAATGACACTTTACTCCTTCGAGGGAAGGCCGCAACGAGTCTCCTTTCATAAGTAAATGACTCATCATTAATGCATAGCCAAGATGTCAATACATCAATTTTGACTAGCCACCTTGTAAATTGGTTTGATCACTCACATCCTTTCGCAGGGCCTCGAGGGAGGATTACTAGGGATTGAGTCTAAGTGTGTAACCAACCACTTAGTCCAAAAGATTGACTTTGAAAAACAATCCGCCGAGGGGAGGTCTTGTCATCATCGTCTCACTCTCGGACGTAGCTCATTGAGCAATGATCAGAGCAAAGCGCCCTTGAGTACTCTCATTTAAGAGAGGGCCACGAGGGTGACTCTTAGTCCGGCGACACTTGCACTTTTCATTAGTGTTGGGGATCGTGGGTTACAAACAACAAGTATAACCCTCCCACTTAGTTTTTGGAGTTGGTTCATCGACTCTTTTAAGTTCGGAAACAGATTTCCTAGTTAGAGAGCGACAGAGCGGACAACTAGAAGAGAATCCTAGATCGACATGTTCAGAGCAGTATTAGTGCATAAAGGCACAAGGGACATACTCGATCTTTTCCTATTTTCTATTTCGGGAAAGTGCGTGAGGGAAGTGTGAACTTCAACTCACTCGAACACTTGAAAGTTTGAGATTACACATCTTTTTATTTTTCGGCTTGTCTACAAGGAGACCTCCCACTCAAATTTTCAAGAGCATATAGATTTTGAACATATGTGATATAGATATAGTTTTGAAAACATTTTGAAAACTTATTTGATTTGGATGACAAAATATTTTCAAGTTTGAAAGTGAAAACGGTTTTTCAAAATTCAAACTAGTTTTGTAAAAATTCAATTTCAATTAATCTTTCAAAAAACAAAACTTTTAATCTTTACACATCATGTTTATAATCATATGAAAAACATTTTTGCTCAAGAAAGTTTTCTCATTAGAGTTCTATAACTCATGGTAGTGGGGTTTGAAAATCCGGATTTCTAAAAAAACTGGAGTTTCAGACAGCCGCGCACCTCGGAGTAAAATCGCCATAACTGGCGGCTCCGATGTCCTTTTGAGCCGAAACCGGTGGCATTGGACAGAGGACAGACAGAGCTTTAATTTGATTCAAGAATCATTAAATTTAGATTTCTGAGCAGAGAGTTATGCCGCTTTTAATGCGGGTTTACATTCCAGCTCGAAGAAAAAGAAATAAATTAAAGCTTTGTCCTTTTAGATGCGAAAAAGAATCGAGTGTAACGGAACGTTTTATGAAGTTGTTTAAAGCTTTTATTTGTGTTTTATTAGCAGGGTAATAACATAAAAAATAAAAGAAATAACAACATGCATAAAACGATTCAAGTAAATAAACGAAACTAGCAAGAAAACAAAACTAGTCACAAAATTTACTCGAAAATTCTCAAACCTTTAAAACACGTTTTTCAATATAAAAAATTAAAAACTTTTAGAACTGATTCTAATGTGTTTTAACATCATCCCAAACTCATAGAAAATCAACATGGTTTTTAATTTAAAGGCATGAGCAATAAATTAAAAAAAAATCTAAGATTACAATTCTAACTTGTCACAAAATTAGTAAACTTTCGAAAACGATTTTCAAGCTCATAATTTAAAAACATGCACATGCATTCCTTTGACCATAGCTCTGATACCATTTGTTGGAATCGATCTAGGGTTTAAGAAAAAGTTTAACGCTTCGTTAAGCGGCGGAATTTTAAAAATTTTCTTTTTAAGTAAAACTAGTTTTTACTAACCTAGACAAGAGCATGTACATGTAAATAAAAACTAATATGAGCTATTAAAGTTACTAACCTTTCTTGAAGCTTGAACCTTGTAGAAGCTTTTGGAAAGTTGCAACGCTCGTCTCCCCTCGCAGCACGTCTCTCTTTCTTTCCTCGGCACCTCGAGCAACCACGAAAGTTTCTATCACTAAATCACTCGAAAAGAAGGAATCAGTGAGTGGGCACTTTTAAACACTACGACTTGAGAACGAGTCTCGAAGTCGCAGAGCTAAACGCTAGGTCAAGTGAGGACCTAGGTGCCAAAACAAGAAAAATCGAAAATAAAATAGAAAGAGAGAGAGAGAGGATTTCGGCCACCACAAGGTCTAGAGAGAGAAGCTCTCAATCTCTAACTTATGTGGAATGAATAGGATGAGAGGAATGAGGGTCCTATTTATAGGAGAAGGGTTGGCCTTGGAAAGAAGTAGTTTCCTCTTATTTTCCAAGCCTTTATGAGGAAATCTTATTTCCCCTTTTTCCCTTGCTTTACACGTCCAACATGTGCTTCAATAAGCCTTGGATTTGTTTCCTCATTTAGTTTGTCTCTCTCTTTCCTTTGTGTTGGCCGAACTTATGCTTTCCTCATAGAGGAAATTTGTTTCCTCTTTTTCTTTTGGCAAGTATCTTGATACATTTATGCACAAAATAATTTCTCTTTCCCTTGGGTATTTGGGCGCCCATTTCACATCTAGAAGGAGCTTCTAGAAGCTTCTTCATTTGTTCATGACAACATGTGAAAGGCCCATTAAGAATTTTCAATAAAATTCTTATGAAATGAAATTAATTCACAAGGCCCAATTAATCATATTATGGCCGAGTGACATTAAGTCATCAAATGAACTTGTCAAAATTTATTGACATCCATTTCATCCTTATGTCTCAAAAGACAAAAATACCCTTTCGACAATTTTCGTTCTTGTTTTGACTTAGCTTCCAGTTTAACTATTCCTATCGATGTGATTCGTGACAGTGACCTCATGGACCCAAATGAACAAAGCTTTAGCTAAACACTTGGACTCAAAAGTTCACAAACCTTTTCCAAGTTTAGCTTAATGCCAGCTGACTCCACTAAAGAGCTGACACTGAATATCTCTCGGTTCAAATGAATTTGTTTTCTACTCAAGAATTCGACCTAATTATAATGAGCGGATCCACTGAATATTATCTATGCTACCCTTCATGAATGTCATCAGCTAGTCGGGATTTACTAAATTACCATTTTACCCTTCTAGCTGTTATTTCCTCAACTCCTTTGTCGCTTGTGAATAAGTTAGAAACAATGTATTGACGAGGAGCTAACAAGTCACATTGTTTCATCCAAAAGAGTCAAGACTCAATTTGGACACTGGCCAGTTCATTTATTCACACTCCAAGGAACAAAGCATGAGGTGACATACATTGCATTTCAGCAATCTTGTACATGAATTCCATATCTATGAGAACTTCACAAAGTTACTCATGACAGACTCACAACTTAGTACTTCACCAATAGGCCTTGTTCGGAATCACATAGTGAGTCCGAACTTTGACTTTCTCAAATGAGAATACTAAGGTGTGAAATGGCATGTCTCATTTCAGGATTAAGGTAAGCATGATGCAATTCATACATAGTGACTTCGAGACATAAGAGGTTAAATGGTTTGTTCTTATCTTGTCTCTAGAAGTGCACTGGTCAATTCAGTACCTTCGGAAGATACCTAGAAGAACTATAGAGTTCCTAACTCTCAATGCCTCATAACCAGACATCATAGATTCTTCTAACAATCATACTGAGGTCAATAGTCCTTTGACCCTAAGATTGCGAATATATCGTTTTAAGCAAACTACGAAGAGTTTGTTCATGCAAATCTACATTTGTCTCTTCGTAAGTTGTTAAGTTTGTTTATGGACTAAAAGACTATGGTTTTATCATAAAGCTTCAGACAAGGAAGATTGAATGAACGTTTCAACTTTATTAATGAATGAATAGGCAATTACAAGCAAGAGTCTTCATGAGACTTTATTACATCAAATGTTCAAAATAAAGACTACAACTCTTCTTGTGGGCACCATTGACAACAACGAGCTCGGCCAAGCGAAGTGGCGAACTCGACCAGGCGAAGTGACGAGCTCGACCAGGCGAAGTGACGAGCTCGACTAGGCGAAGTGGCGAGCTCGGGCGGGCGAAGTGACGAGCTCGACTAGGCGAAGTGACGAGCTCGACCAGGCGAAGTGGCGAACTCGACTAGGCGAAGTGGCGAGCTTGAGCGCGCGAAGTGATGAGCTCGGTCGGGCGAAGTGACGAGCTCGACTAGGCGAAGTGACGAGCTCGACCAGGCGAAGTGGCGAGCTCGACTAGGTGAAGCGACGAGCTCGACTGGGAGCTCGACCAGACGAAATGGCGAGCTCGACTAGGAGCTCGACCAGGCGAAGTGGCGAGCTCGACTAGGCGAAGTGACGAGCTCGATCAGGCGAAGTGACGAGCTCGATCAGGCGAAGCGGCGAGCTCGACCAGGCGAAGTGATGAGCTCGATTAGGAGCTCGACCAGGCGAAGTGGCGAGCTCGACTAGAAGCTCGACCAGCCGAAGTGGCGAGCTCGACTAGGCGCTCGACCAGGCGAAGTGGCGAGCTCGACTAAGCGAAGTGACGAGCTCGACTAGGAGCTCGACCAGGCGAAGTGGCGAGCTCGACTAGGAGCTCGACCAGGCGAAGTGGCGAGCTCGACTAGGCGCTCGACCAGGCGAAGTGGCGAGCTCGACTAGGTGAAGTGACGAGCTCGACTAGGCGAAGCGACGAGCTCTACAAGGAGCTCGACCAGGCGAAGTGACGAGCTCGGCCAAGCGAAGTGACGAGCTCGGCCAGGCGAAGTGTCGAGCTCGACCAGGCGAAGTGACGAGCTCGACCAGGCGAAGTGACGAGCTCGACCAGGCGAAGTGACGAGCTCGACCAGGCGAAGTGACGAGCTCGGCCAAGCGAAGTGACGAGCCCGGCCAGGCGAAGTGGCGAGCTCGACTAGGCGAAGTGTCGAGCTCGGCCAAGCGAAGTGATGAGCTCGGCCAGGCGAAGTGGCGAGCTCGACCAGGCGAAGTGACGAGCTCGACCAGGCGAAGTGGCGAGCTCGACTAGGTGAAGTGACGAGCTCGACTAGGCGAAGCGACGAGCTCTACAAGGAGCTCGACCAGGCGAAGTGACGAGCTCGGCCAAGCGAAGTGACGAGCTCGGCCAGGCGAAGTGTCGAGCTCGACCAGGCGAAGTGACGAGCTCGACCAGGCGAAGTGGCGAGCTCGACCAGGCGAAGTGACGAGCTCGGCCAAGCGAAGTGACGAGCCCGGCCAGGCGAAGTGGCGAGCTCGACTAGGCGAAGTGTCGAGCTCGGCCAAGCGAAGTGACGAGCTCGGCCAAGCGAAGTGACGAGCTCGGCCAGGCAAAGTGGCGAGCTCGACTAGGCGAAGTGACGAGCTCGACCAGGCGAAGCGGCGAGCTCGACCAGGCGAAGCGGCGAGCTCGACTAGGCGAAGTGACGAGCTCGACTAGGAGCTCGACCAGGCGAAGTGGCGAGCTCGACTAGGAGCTCGACCAGGCGAAGTGGCGAGCTCGACTAGGCGCTCGACCAGGCGAAGTGGCGAGCTCGACTAGGCGAAGTGACGAGCTCGACTAGTCGAAGCAACGAGCTCGACTAGGAGCTCGACCAGGCAAAGTGACGAGCTCGGCCAAGCGAAGTGACGAGCTCGGCCAGGCGAAGTGGCGAGCTCGACTAGGCGAAGTGTCGAGCTCGACCAGGCGAAGTGACGAGCTCGACTAGGCGAAGTGATGAGCTCGACCAGGCGAAGTGATGAGCTCGACCAGGCGAAGTGACGAGCTTGGCCAAGCGAAGTGACGAGCTCGGCCAGTCGAAGTGGCGAGCTCTACTAGGCGAAGTGTCGAGCTCGGCCAAGCGAAGTGACGAGCTCGGCCAGGCGAAGTGGCGAGCTCGACTAGGCGAAGTGACGAGCTCGACCAGGCGAAGTGGCGAGCTCGACCAGGCGAAGCGGCGAGCTCGACCAGGCGAAGCGGTGAGCTCGACTAGGCGAAGTGTCGTGCCGGACCAGGCGAAGCGGCGAGCTCGACCAGGCGAAGTGACGAGCTCGACTAGGCGAAGTGACGAGCTCGACCAGGCGAAGCGGCGAGCTCGACTAGGCGAAGTGGCGAGCTTGACTAGGCGAAGCGATGAGCTCGGCCAGGTGAAGTCGAAGTCCCAACAATCCGTTAGCCCCCCGAGTTTCTCGGGTACTCGCAGAGAAGACGAGAAATTGTTACAATAATAAAGCAAAGGTTTCGAAGCGGAGTGTAATTCGATTACAACGTTGAAATAGTTAAAAAAAATTACATTCCCAGGCCGTTCGGCCGTACTTGAGATTTAAAAATGTCATTTCAAAAATTGAAAATGGAATGACATAACAAAACATAGAGTAAGCGGGAACGGGCATCTATTGGTAGTACCGCCGAAGGTGTTCCGCGTTCCAAGGGTGAGTGAATATGAGTCCTTCCATGTTCTCGAGCTCATACGTGCCGTTGTGGATGGCTCGGCGCACGCGGTATGGACCTTCCCAAGTGGGGCCCAATACTCCCGCCCCTTGCACTTTGGTGTTTTGGAACACCCTCCTGAGGACGAGGCTTCCGTCGGCGAACTGCCGTAGCTTGACCTTGGAGTTGTAGTATTTTTCGACCCTCCTCTTTTGTGCAGCAAGGCGGGTGAGCGCGTCTGCCCTCGTCTCATCTATGAGGTCCAGCTCGAGCCTGATCGCGTTGTTGTTGGCGGTTTCTTCGTATTCCTCGATGCGCAGGGTCGGCAGCTTGGTCTCGACGGGTACCACGGCCTCGACGCCGAACGCGAGAACGAAGGGAGTTTCGCCGGTCGCGTTTCGCATGGTGGTTCGGTATGCCCACAGGACCATTGGGAGCTCGTCGGCCCAAGCCCCCTTTTTCTCCTCCAGCTTCTTTTTTAGATTCTCCTTGATCGTTTTGTTGACCGCCTCTACCTAACCGTTGGCTTGAGGATGGCGGGGGGAAGGGAAAGTCTTGCTAATGCCCAACTGCTCGCATACTTCTCGGAGGTGCGCATTGTCAAATTGCTTTCCGTTATCGGTCACAATCGACGCGGGGATCCCAAAGCGGCAGACAATGTTCTTCCAGATGAAGTTCATTGTGTTTGTCTCGGTGATCTTTGCTAGCGGTTCGGCCTCTACCCACTTTGTGAAATAGTCGATTGCCACGATCGCATGCTTGTATTGCCTCAGAGCCATAGGTAGCTCGCCGATGAGATCGATTCCCCACTTTGCGAAGGGGCGCGGTACGATGATCGGACATAGCGGTGCCAGTGCTTGGCGCGGAATGTGGGCGAAGCTTTGGCATTTGTCGCACCTCTTTGCCCACTCGTGGGAGTCCTTTTTCAAGGTTGGCCAAAAATATCCGAGCCTTAGGAGTTTCAATGCCAAAGACTGACCGGCGGCATGGTTCCCGCACTCCCCCTCGTGCACCTCGCGAAGCGCCCTCTTCGCCTCGACCTCGGTCAAGCAGCGGAGGAGGGGCATGGAATAGCCTCTTTTGAACTGGTTGTTCTCCCTCACGTGTACTTCGGCGCCAAGCTTCTCTGCTTTTTGGCCTCCTCTTTGTCTTCGGGGACGACTCCTCGCTTAAGGAATTCCACGAGCGGTGTCATCCATGAGTGAGGCGGAGTCTCGTCAACTACCCCTACGTCGCCCCTTGAGTCGTAGGGTCGGGTTAGCACCTCGATCGGGACGCTGCCATCGCCCTCCTCGTCTATCCCGGACGCGAGGCGAGCTAGGGCGTCAGCGTCGATGTTTGCTTCTCGGGGGACTTGGACGATCTCGAACCATGACAGTGCCTCTAGGTTCTCTCGGGTTTTGAACAAGTACGCGACCATGTTCGGCTCTTTAGCGGCGTAGTCGCCCTTAACCTGGTTCACGATCAGCTGCGAGTCGCAGTGGATGCGCAGGTTTTGGGCGCCTAGCCTGTCCTCCAGCTCCAAGCCAACGATCAGAGCCTCGTACTCCGCCTCATTGTTGGAAGCCTTGAACTCGAACCGCAGGGCATATCTCAGTTTTTCCCTGTCGGGATTTGTGGGCACAACGCCGGCGCCAGCCCCCCGGGTGTTTGACGCGCCATCTACGTACAGGTCCCAGACCGGCCCTGTCGGGCCGTTGGTCTTCTTCCTTGACGGCTCGCCGTGGTTGTCCTCCTTGTCTTCCATGTCCTTACTACTCTCGTCGCCCTCGTCGGTCGGGGGCGTCGTGAATTCGGCGATGAAGTTGGCGAGGGCCTGGCCCTTGATGGCGATTCTTGGTTGGAACTCGACCCCGTACTCGCCCAACTCTTGGGACCACATGGCCATTCGAGAGGAGGTCCCTTTTTGAAGGGCCTTCTCGATGGGATGTCCCGTGCGGACCACAATGGGGTGCCCCTGAAAGTAGGGTCAGAGTTTTCTCGCGCTCATGACAAGGGCGAGGGACAATCTCTCGATTTCCGGGTATCGAGTCTCGGCGTCGAGGAGCGCCTTGCTAACATAGTAGACCGGCCATTGCGCCCTGTCTTCTTCGCGTATGAGAACCGCGCTCACGGCCCTGTCGGAAACCGCGAGGTAGATGTACAAGGTTTCGCCATTCTTTGGTTTTGCAAGGAACAGGGGGGAGGCGAAGTAGGCTTTCATCTCGCGGAATGCTTCCTCGCACCTCTCCGTCCACACGAACCCGTTGGTCTTCTTCAGTGCCTTAAAAAATGGTTGGCACTTGTCGGTGGCCTTGGACACGAACCGCTGTAGGGCGGCGATCCTTCCTGTCAGACTCTGAACTTCTTTCACTTTCTGCGGCGACCTCATTTTTAAGATCGCCCTAATCTTCTCAGGGTTAGCCTCGATCCCGCGGCGGCTAACCATGTAGCCCAAGAATTTTCCGGACTCGACCCCAAAAGCGCACTTGTTGGGGTTGAGCTTCATCTTGTAGCGTTGTAGGATTGCAAACATTTCTCCCAGGTCTCGAACGTGGTCGTGGGTCTTGAGGCTTTTGACGAGCATATCGTCAACGTAGACTTCCATGGTTTTGCCAATTTGATTGGCGAACATTCGGTTTACCAACCTTTGATACGTCGCTCCCGCGTTTTTGAGGCCGAAGGGCATGACCTTGTAACAGTAGAGTCTATGGTTCGTAACAAAGGTGGTCTTGATCTGGTCTGGCTCGTGCATGCGGATCTGGTTGTAGCCTGAATAGGCATCCATGAAGCTCAACAACTCGTGGCCCGCCGTAGCGTCCACAAGCTGCTCGATCCTCGGGAGGGGGAAGCTATCTTTTGGGCAGGCCTTGTTGAGATCTTTATAGTCGATACAGATCCGCCATTTCTCGTTTGGCTTCTTGACCATCACCACGTTGGACACCCACTTGGGGTGTTCCGCCTCCCTGATGAAGTTGGCGGCGAGAAGTTTGTCGACCTCTACACCGATGGCTTGGTATCTCTCCCCGCTGAACGTCCGCCGCGGTTGGACGCGTTCGGCCACTCTTTTGTCGTCGGTGAGACGGTGAACCATTATCTCAGGGTTGATCCCCGGCATGTCGGCGTGTGTCCATGCGAAGACGTCCTTGTGCTTGCGGAGGAAGGTGGCGAGCTGGTTTCGGACTTCGGCCGGGAGCTGGGCGCCTACCCTGACCACCTGGTCGGGTTTGGCGTCGTCCAACACGACGGGAACAAGGTCATCCCTCCTTTCCCTATTTCGCACGGGGACTTGTCCCCGAGTTGGAAGACGGTGCTCACCATTTTTCCCTTTTCTTTCCCGTCCACGCCTTGGATGTAGCACATCCTCGCCATTGATTGGTCTCCCAACATTATGGCTATCCCTTTGTCCGTCGGGAACTTCATCATCAGGTGGTAAGTGGAGGTGATGGCCTTCAACCGGTTGATGGTCGGGAGGCCAATTATGACGTTGTAGACGGAGGGTTGGTCCACGACCAAGAACGGTACGATGTGGGTGACCTCGAGCCCCCCCGGCGTCCTGAAGGTCACTGGGAGGTCGATGGTTCCCTCCGTCATGACCTTCTCCCCGGAGAAGCCGAAGAGCGGAGTCGAGATCGGGGTCGGTCTCATCCCAGATAGCTTCATCCTGTCCAGCGCCGCCTTGAAGATTATATCGGCGGAGCTCCCATTGTCGATTAGGATTCTCCGTACGAGGTTGTTGGCGACCGGGGCTGAGACGACTATCGCGTCGTTGTGTGGGTGGAGGACTCGCGCCGCCTCTTGGCCAGTGAAGAACATGGACTCGAACGGGGCCGGAGGAGGAGCCTCGTACGTATGGTTGATGTAGTGCGCTATTTTCCCTTGGGAAACTTCGCGCGCGTACTTCTTCCTTTGCGTGGACGAGTCCCCAAACTCCGGGCCGCCCATGATTGAGCCCACGATATGCAGTTGTGAGCCCTCCGGTTCTTCGATTGCTGCTCGGTCTGTGACGGTCACCGTTGCCGGACCCTTCCTTTCCTGCCGCGGGCGCTCACCGTGCGCCGCGGCCGTCCCGATCGTTCTAAGGACGTACTCTTTCAGTTTTCCGTCTTGAATCAGGGCCTCGATCTGACGCTTGAGTTGATAGCATTCGGATGTCAGATGCCCGTGATCTTGGTGGTATTCGCAGAACTTGTTTTGATCCCTCTTTGCAGAATCCTTTGTGAGAGGAGTAGGGCTCCCTAGCTTGTCGCGGTGCAGGGCCAGGATCCGCTCCGGTGGGGTGTTCAAGGGGGTGAACGTCGAGAACTTTCGGAAGCTATCGACGTGTGCCGGTCTCGACCCGGGGAGGGAGCGGCCGTTAGGGGCCTGGCCTCCCTTGTTCCTCCTCTTTCGAGGGTCGGGACGATCTCCGTCTGGGTCGTCGCGGCATCGACTACCTTGTCCCCCTGACTTTCGGCCATCTCGGCCATCGAGATAGTCCTCGATTCCCATATACGTGCGGGCTCTCGTCATCAGCTCAGCCATGCTTCGCGGGACCTTCCCTACGATGGACTTGAGGAAGTCGGTCGTGCGAACTCCTTCGGTGATCGCCGTGATGGCGTCCTTGTCGTCGAACCCCTCGACTTTGTGAGACTCCTCGGTGAAGCGAGCGAGGTATTGCCTCAACGTCTCGTCTCTCCCCTGCCGAATGGAGATGAGGTGGGTCTTTGACTTCTTTTGTGCCACGAGCGTGGCGAAGCGGGCGAGGAAAGCCTCCTGCAAAGCCCGGAAGGACGGGATGCTCCCGGGTCTTAGGCTCCGGAACCACTCAAAGCCCGACCCCGTGAGGGTTAGGCTGAAGGCTTGGCATAGGGTCGCGTCCGGCTGCCCTTGCATTGTCATCCATGTCTCGTAGTGTTGGATGTGGAAGTTCGGGTCAGTCCGCCCATCATAGGGAGGGATGGATGGCAATTTGAAGTTCCCCACGCAAGGTTGCGTGAGGATTTGCGCGACGAAGGGAGAGTATGATTCCTCGATCCCCCCATATGGCCTCCGCCTTCCCGACTCCCTAATCTCGATGATTTGGTTTTGGAGGCTCTGCATCATCGTGACCATGTCAAGCCCGTTAGCAGGGCTGACCGCCGGGGCCACGGGAGTCACTGGCTGGCGCTCGTTGGACGCTTGGTCCATGATATTTGCCTGAGGTTGGCCGAGAGCCGCGGCGGGGAGCGCGTCCCTCCGAGAGTTGAGCCTTTGGCGGAGATCCTCCCCCCGGGAGTTTCTCTGTGCCGTCAAGCGCTCTCTAAGGTCCACACTCGGCGCGTGGTGGGGCGAGTTCGCCCTTGGTCGGGCTGCGCGGCGAGCGCTTCGGCTATCAGCCCCATCATTGCCCAGAGTCACTCTCTCCTCGGCGAGAGGCCGTGTCTGAAGGGGCGAGTCCCTGGGAACGCGACCGTGCCTGCCGTCGCGGCGGACGCGACGGGTCGGCCAAAGCGCCATTGGGTCTCTCGGACCGTGAATGGGCGAGGCTAGGAGTCGCCTCGTCGGTCCTCGACTCCCCTATATAGTCGGGGTCGGAGTCGTCATGGGCGGATCGATCCTCGACATCATAGCCGAGGAGATCGGCAATGAGCGAACCGTCAACGCCGGGACGGTCAAGGAGCTCCGCAAGCCGCCGGGCCGTGTCCTTTCAGAGCTCGGCCTCGGGGTCGTTCACCGGGTCTTGGGGCTAGCTCTCGCTATCGCGAGGTTGCCCTTCAAGACGGTGTGCGAGGCGTCGGAGACCGTACCTCGAGGTCGTTGCCCGAGTACCCACGGAGGTAGTGGGAATGTGACTCATCGTTCAGAAGTCGGGGTGAAAGTGGTAGAGGGAATGTGTCGCCAAGGTCGAGAGATCCCCTCCTTCTAGCGCCAAAATGTTGTCGCCGTTTTCCGGACAACGATTAAGAAGCCACAGGCGGTTAGACCCAAGGCCGGACCAAGTGGCATCGCCTGGGCTTGAGCGTGTCGGACCTGGTTGCCCAAATCTTCCCTTGGCTGTCGATGGTGTCTGAGCTCGCCGGGGTACCTAGAAAGGATGAGAGAACCGTGAGCTAAGAAGGGAAAACAGAGGGGGTGCCTCTGTTTACCTCTTCGACGCTCAACATTAGTGGGATTGAGGTAAATAATAGAGGGTTTAAGTGTTTAGGGGCCGAGACTTGAGAGAAACGAGCGAAAGGTGAGTTCGGCAGCGTTTCTGGACTAAAAAATGGATTACCTTTTGAAGAGAGTAGGCCTCTTGTATTTATAGGCGACCAAGGGGTCATTGGTGGGCCCCTTGGCCGAGTGAAGCAAATGGCCGAGGATAGCCCATGGCCGAGGATAGCCAATGGCCGAGGATAGCCCATGGCCGAGGATAGCCCATGGCCGAGGATAGTGTGGGGTGGCGTCACTGGTGGGCCCCTCGGTCGAGGATAACATAGGCCCGGCCGAGGATAGCATAGGGCCGAGGATAGGCCTGTGAGGCTGAGGTCGAGCTCGCGAGGCCGAGGTCGCTCGCGAGGCCAAGGTCGAGCTCGCGAGGCCGAGGTCAAGTCCGTGAGGCCGAGGTCGAGCTCGCGAGGCCGAGGTCGCTCGCGAGGCCGAGGTCGCTCGCGAGGCCGAGGTCGAGCTCGCGAGGCCGAGGGCGAGCTCGTGAGGCCGAGGTCGAGCTCGTGAGGCCGAGGTCGAGCTCACGAGGTCGAGGTTGACCATGAGGCCGAGGTCGAGCTCGCGAGGCCGAGGTCGCTCGTGAGGCCGAGGTCGAACTCGTGAGGCCGAGGGCGAGCTCGTGAGGCCGAGGTCGAGCTCGCGAGGTCGAGGTTGCCCGTGAGGCCGAGGTCGAGCTCGCGAGGCTGAGGTCGCTCGTGAGGCCGAGGTCGACCTCGCGAGGCCGAGGTCGAGCTCGGTCTTTGGCCGAGGCCACTGGGCCGGCCCTTGGCCGAGTCGGGCCAAGGGCCGATTAATGGCTAGGGCAAGTCTGATTGCTTCTTTGCCTTTGAATAGCTTCGATCGGGGTCGGGCCGATAACAACGGGAATGTGACTCATCTTTCGAGTGTCGTAGACGTAGTAAGAGTGAGGATTGGAAGGGAGAGCGTTGCCAAGGTCGGGAGATCCCCTGCTTCTAGCGCCAAAATGTTGTCGCTCGTTTTCGGACAACGATTTAGGAACCGAAAGTGGTTAGGCCCAAGGCCGGACCAAGTGGCCTCGCTTCGGTTCGAGCGTGTCGGACTTGGTATCCCAAGTCGTCCCTTAGCTGTTGGTGATGTCTATCTCGTCCGAACACCTGAAAACGTAAGAAGAGAGATGTGAACTACAAAGGGAAAACAGAGGGGGTGCCTCTGTTTACCTCTCCGACGCTCAACATTAGTAGGATTGAGGTGGAATATTGAGGGTTTAAGTGTTTAGAGGCCAAGGATGAGCAAAATGAGCGAGTTACGAGTTTGGTAGCGTTTCGGGACTCAAAATTGGATTACCTGGATCAAGGGAGTGACCCCTGTATTTATAGGTGACCAAGGGACGTTTTGGGCAACCCCTTGGCCGAGTGGACACATTTGGCCCGGCCAATGGCCGGGTATAGCCTTGACTCGCCCATTGGCCGAGGCTGGCCCTTGGGCCGGCCAATGGCCGAGGATAACTTGACTCGGCCATTGGCCGAGGCTGGCCCTTGGGCCGGCCAATGGCCGAGAATAACTTGGCCCGGCCATCGGCCGAGACAGGCCTTTGGGCCGGCCGATGGCCGGGTATAATCTGGCACGGCAATTTGCCGAGGCTGGCCCTTGGGCCGGCCAATGGCCGAGGATACCTTGGCTCGGCCATTGGCCGAGGCTGGCCCTTGGGCTGGCCAATGGTCGGGTATAACTTTTGGCTCGGCCATTGGCCGAGCCTGACCTTTGGGCCGGCTAATGGCCGAGGATATTTGGGCCGGCCATTGGCCGTGGCTGGCCCTAGGGCCGGCCAATGGCCAGGGCAAGCCGCCGGGGGTCGTTTGACGTCGTTTCGCCTTTGTTCGGCCACGATCGTGGTCGGTTTGATAACACTGCCTATCGGCGTGTGGTAGCTGAGTGGCTATCGCGTCCACCTTGTCCACCTTGTGGCATGTACGCTACATGTCGGAGTGCGTGTTGTGCGCCTGAATGGGCTTGAGGCGAGTGTGATACCTCTCGGTACGCGCATCACATTTTGGGTTTTGGCTGCCAAGATCAACGGTCCGGTGCACGGATATGATCGATCGACGCCCAGCTACTTGTCGGTATGCAAGGCGTGGAACCGTGTGAGAGCGTCACGCGAAAGATGTGCAGGGTCGGAGGTCCGGTGCACGGATCCGATTCGTTGACATTTCGCTACCTCTCGGTGCGCGAAGTGTCGAGTCGTGCGAGGGCGTCACACGAGGGATGTGTAGGGTCGGAGGTCCGGTGCGCGGATCCGACTTGTTGACATTTCGCTACCTCTCGGTGCGCGAAGTGTCTAGTCGTGCGAGGGCGTCGCACGAGAAATGTGTACCTGTTATGTTGTCAATGGTGCCCACAAGAAGAGTTGTAGTCTTTATTTTGTACATTTGATGTAATAAAGTCTCACGAAGACTCTTGCTTTTAATTGCTTATTCATTAATAAAAAGTTGAAATGTTCATTCAATCTTCCTTGTCTGAAGCTTTATGATAAAACATTAGTCTTTAGTCCATAAACAAACCTAACAACTTACGAAGAGACAAATGTAGATTTGCATGTTCTTAAGTATCTTCAAAGAACTAGGAACTTGATGCTTACATACTCAGGTACTGACCTGACTATGACGGGATATACCGACTCCAATTTTCAAGCGGATAAGGATTCCAGGAAATCCACTTCGGGATCTGTGTTCATCCTTAATGGTGGAGCTGTTGTGTGGAGGAGTATTAAGCAATCTTGCATTGCTGACTCCACAATGGAAGCAGAATATGTGGCTGCTTGTGAAGCATCCAAAGAGGCTGTATGGCTTAGAAAATTCCTTAAGTATTTGGAAGTTGTTCCAAACGTCGACGAGCGCATGACCCTTTATTGTGATAATAGTGGGGCTGTCGCTAACTCAAAGGAACCTCGAAGCCATAAGGGCTCTAAGCATATTGAGAGGAAATACCATATGATTCGAGAGATCGTGCAGCGCGGAGACGTGGAAGTGAAGAAGATCTCAACGGTGGACAACCTAGCAGATCCATTCACAGAGGCCCTAGCGAACAAGGTCTTTGACCAACATCGAGAGGGATTGGGCAGGAAGGACTACACACATCTTCTTTGAGTCAAGTGGGAGTTTGTTGTCAATGGTGCCCACAAGAAGAGTTGTAGTCTTTATTTTGTACATTTGATGAAATAAAGTCTCACGAAAACTCTTGCTTGTAATTGCTTATTCATTAATAAAAAGTTTAAACGTTCATTCAATCTTCCTTGTCTTAAGCTTTATGATAAACATTAGTCTTTAGTCCATAAACAAACCTAACAACTTACGAACAGACAAATGTAGATTTGCATGAACAAACTCTTTGTAGTTTGCTTAAAACGATATATTTGCAATCTAAGGGTCAAAGGACTATTGACCTCAGTATGATTGTTAGAAGAATCTATGATGTCTGGTTATGAGGCATTGAGAGTTGGAGACTTTATAGTTCTTCTAGGTATCTTCCGAAGGTAGTAAATTGACCCGTGCACTTCTAGAGACAAGATAAGAACAAACCATTTAACCTCTTATGTCTCGAAGTCACTACGTATGAATTGCATCGTGCTTACCTTAATCCTGAAATGAGACATGCCATTTCACACCTTACGTATTCTCATTTGAGAAAGTCAGAGTTCGGACTCACTATGTGATTCCGAACAGGGCCTATTGGTGAAGTACTAAGTTGTGAGAATGTCATGAGTAACTTTGTGAAGTTCTCATAGATATGGAATTCATGTACAAGATTGCTGAAATGCAATGTATATCACCTCATGCTTTGTTCCTTGGAGTGTGAATAAATGAACTGGCCAGTGTCCAAATTGAGTCCTAACTCTTTTCGGATGAAACAATGTGACTTGTTAGCTCCTCGTCAATACATTGTTTCTAACTTATTCACAAGCGACAAAGGAGTTGAGGAAATAACAGCTAGAAGGGTAAAATGGTAATTTTGTAAATTCCGACTAGCTGATGATATTCATGAAGGGTAAACATAGATAATATTCAGTGGATCCGCTCATTACAATTAGGTTGAATTCTTGAGTAGAAAATAAATTCATTTGAACCGAGAGATTTTCAGTGTCAACTCTTTAGTGGAGTCAGTTGACATTAAGCCAAACTTGGAAAAGGTTTGTGAACTTTTGAGTCCAAGTATTTAGCTTAACCTTTGTTCATTTGGATCCATGAGGTCACTGTCACGAATCACATCGAGTAGGAATAGTTAAACTGGAAGCTAAGTCAAAACAAGAACGAAAAATTTTTTGTGCATAAATGTAGCAAGATACTTGCCAAAAGAAAAAGAGGAAACAAATTTCCCACACATGCTTGTAGGAATTTCGGCCAAGTAGACAAAAGGCAAGGCAAGGAACAAAAAAGGAAACAAATCCAAGCCTTCTAGAGGGCAGCCTTGGCCGAGTGAATCAAAGGGGAGATGGGCAATATTTGCTCATGAATATGTGATATTCTATAGAAGAGGAAACTACCTTATTGAAGGTGAGACCTCTTCTATAAATAGGAGCCCCATTCTTCACATTTTATTCATCCAGAGTTTTAGAGATTGAGAGCTTCTCTCTCTAGACTTGGCCGCCCCTCTCCTCTCTCTCTCTACTCAATTTCGTTTTATTGTTTTGGCACCTAGGTCCTCATTTGACCTAGTGTTTAGCTCTGGGACTTCAAGACTCGTTCTTAAGTCGTAGTGTTTAAAAGTGCCCACACACTAATTCCTTTTATTTCGAGTGATTTAGTGATAGAAACTTTCGTGGTTGCTCGAGTTGCCGAGGAAAGAAAGAGAGACGTGCTGCGAGGGAGACGAACGTTTTCAACCTTCCGAAGGCTCATCAACGTTCAAGCTTCTAAAGAGGTTAGTAAATTTATTATGCTCATATTAGTTTTATTTACATGTGCTTGCACTTTGTCTGGGTTAGTAAAAACTGTTTCTACTTGAAAAAGAAAATTTTTAAAATTCCGCCGCTTACCGAAGCGTTAAACTTTTTCTTAAACCCTAGATCAATTCCAACATGTTACCCTCATTAGCCCCCCGAGTTTGTTGTGTACTCGTATAGGAGACTAGAAATTATAATACTATAGGATAAAGGTTTTGAAGTGAAATGTAATCTAATTATCATGTCAAAGTAGTTAAAATTACATTCCCAGGCCGTTGGCCTTATTTGAAATTTGATATTGTCTTTTGCTAAAACCGGAAATAAGATAAAAACAACAAAACATGTAAAAATCGGGAGCGGGCTTCTTATTGGTAATATTGCCGTAGATGTTCTGCGTGCCACGGGTGTGTGAACACGAGCCCCTCCAGGTTCTCGAGCTCGTACGTGCCATTGTGAATGGCTCGGCGCACACGGTACGGGCCTTCCCAGGTAGGGCCCAGAACTCCCGCTCGCTGCACCTTGGTGTTTTGGAACACCCTTCTAAGGACGAGGCTTCCGTCAGCGAACTTCCGCAGCTTGACTTGGGAATTGTAGTACTTCTCGACCTTTCTCTTCTACGCGGCAAGGGGGGAGAGTGAGTCCGCCCTCTTCTCATTTATGAGGTCCAGCTTGAGCCTGATTGCTTCGTCGTTGGCGGCTTCTTCATACTCCTCGATGCGCAAGGTTGGCAGCTAATTGGTCTCGACATGTACCACGGCCTCGACGCCGAATGCGAGAGCGAAAGGGGTTTCGTCGGTCGCATTTTGCGCGGTGGTTCGGTATGCCCATAGGACCATGGGAAGCTCCTCGGCCCAAGACCCCTTTCTCTCTTCCAGCTTCTTCTTCAGGTTCTCTTTGATTGTCTTGTTGACTGCCTCGACCTGACCGTTGGCTTGAGAATGGCGGGGACACGAGAAAGTCTTGCTGATGCCCAACTGTTCGCACATGTCCCGGAGGCGCGCATTATCGAATTGCTTTCCGTTGTCGGTCACAATCGACGCAGGGATCCTGAAGCGGCAGACAATGTTCTTCCAGATGAAGCTCGTCGTGTTCGCCTCAGTGATTTTCGCTAACGGTTCGGCCTCTACCCATTTTGTGAAGTAATCAATTGCCACGATCGCGTGTTTGTACTGTCTCGGGGCCGCAGGCAGCTCACCGATGAGGTCGATCCCCCACTTTGTGAAAGGTCCAGGCACAATGATCGGGCACAATGGGGCCGGCGCTTGGCGCGGGACGTGGGCGAACCTTTGGCATTTTTTGCACTTTTTGGCCCATTCGTGGGAGTCCTTTTTCAAGGTAGGCCAAAAGTATCCGAGTCTTAGTAGCTTTAGTGCCAAAGATTGTCCGGCAGCATGGTTTCCGCACACCCCTTCGTGCACCTCGCGGAGTGCTTTCTTTGCCTTGACTTCGGTCAGGCATCGGAGAAGGGGCATGGAGTATCCTCTCTTGAACAAGTTGTCTTCCCTCATCGCATATTTCGGCGCCAAACTTCTCAGATTTCTGGCCTCTTCTTTGTCTTCGGGGACGACTCCCCGCTTGAGATACTCTACGAGTGGTGTCATCCATGAGGGGGGCGAAGTTCCGTTGACTACCCCTACGTCGCCTATCGAGACATTGTTGTCAATGGTGCCCACAAGAAGAGTTGTAATCTTTATTTCTACATTTGATGTAATAAAGTCTCATGAAGACTCTTGCTTGTAATTGCTTATTCCTTGATAAAAAGTTGAAACGTTCATTCAATCTTCCTTGTTTGAAGCTTTATGATAAAACCTTAGTCTTTAGTAAATAAACAAACTAAACAACTTACGAAGAGACTAATGTAGATTTGCATGAACAAACTCTTCGTAGTTTGCTTAAAACGATATATTCGCAATCTAAGGGTCAATGGACTATTGACCCCAGTATGATTATTAGAAGAATCTATGATGTCTGGTTATGAGGCATTGAGAGTTGGAGACTCTATAGTTCTTCTAGGTATCTTCCGAAGGTACTGAATTGACCAGTGCACTTCTAGAGACAAGATAAGAACAAACCATTTAACCTCTTATGTCTCGAAGTCACTACGTATGAATTGCATCGTGCTTACCTTAATTCTGAAATGAGACATGTCATTTCACACCTTAGTATTCTCATTTGAGAAAGTTAGAGTTCGGACTCACTATGTGATTCCGAACAAGGCCTATTGGTGAAGTACTAAGTTGTGAGTATGTCATGAGTAAGTTTGTGAAGTTCTCATAGATATGGAATTCATGTACAAGATTGCTGAAATGCAATATATATCACCTCATGCTTTGTTCCTTGGAGTGTGAATAAATGAACTGGCCAGTGTCCAAATTGAGTCCTGACTCTTTTGGATGAAACAATGTGACTTGTTAGCTCCTCGTCAATACATTGTTTCTAACTTATTCACAAGCGACAAAGGAGTTGAGGAAATAACAGCTAGAAGGGTAAAATGGTAATTTTGTAAATCCCGACTAGCTGATGATATTCATGAAGGGTAAACACTGATAATATTCTGTGGATCCACTCATTACAATTAGGTTGAATTCTTGAGTAGAAAATAAATTCATTTGAACCGAGAGATTTTCAGTGTCAACTCTTTAGTGGAGTCAGTTGACATTAAGCTAAACTTGGAAAAGGTTTGTGAACTTTTGAGTCAAAGTATTTTAGCTCAAGCTTTGTTCATTTGGATCCATGAGGTCACTGTCACGAATCACATCGATTAGGAATAGTTAAACTGGAAGCTAAGTCAAAACAAGAACGAAAATAGTCAAAAGGGTATTTTTGTCTTTTGAGACAAAGGATGAAATGAATGTCAATAAATTTTTTGACAAGTTCATTTGATGACTTAATGTCACTCGGCCATAATATGATTAATTGGGCCTTGTGGATTAATTTCATTTCATAAGAATTTTATTTAAAATTCTTAATGGGCCTTTCTCATGTTGTCATGAACAAATGAAGAAGCTTCTAGAAGCTCCTTCTAGAGACCATTTGGGCGCCCAACATACCCATAGGAAGAGAGAATATTTTGTGCATAAATGTATCAAGATACTTGCCAAAAGAAAAAGAGGAAACAAATTTGCATAAGGATGCATAGGGGAATAGGCCAAGCTAGAGAAAGGAACAAAATAGGAAACAAATCAAGGCTTCTAGAAGCCTTGTTTGGCTGAGAATTTCAAATGGGAAAGGAGGGTTATTTTGCTCATGAATATGTGATATTCTATAGAAGAGGAAACTACCTTATTGAAGGTGAGACCTCTCCTATAAATAGGAGCGCCTTTCTTCACATTTCATTCATCCAAGTTTAAGAGATTTGAGAGACTCTCTCTCTAGAACTTGGCCGCCCCTCTCCTCTCTCTCTCTAGTTTATTTTCGATTTTTTGTTTTGGTACCTAGGTCCTCATTTGACCTACTGTTTAGCTCTGCGACTTTAAGACTCGTTCTTAAGTCGTAGTGTTTAAAAATGCCCACTCACTAATTCCTTTATTTCGAGTGATTTAGTGATAGAAACTTTCGTGGTTGCTCGAGGTGCCGAGGAAAGAAAGAGAGACGTGCTGCGAGGGGAGACGAGCGTTGCAAACTTTTCAAAAGCTTCTCAAAGTTCAAGCTTCAAGAAAGGTTAGTAAACTTCTTATCTCATAATAGTTTTTATTTATATGTACTTGCTCTTTGTCTAGGTTAGTAAAAAACTGTTGAAAAGAAATTTTTTAAAATTCCGCCGCTTTGCGAAGCGTTGAACTTTTTTTTAAACCCTAGATCAATTCCAACAAATGGTATCAGAGCTATGGTCAAAGATATGCATGTACATGTATTTAAAAATATGAGCTTGAAAATCGTTATCGAAAGTTTACTTTTTTTGTGACAAGTTAGAATTGTTTTCTTAGATTTTTTTTTAATTTATTGCTTTTGCCTTTAAATTAAAAATCATGTTGATTTTCTATGAGTTTGGGATGTTATTAAAACACATTAGAATCAGTTCTAAAAGTTTTTAATTTTTTTTTATTGAAAAACGTGTTTTATAGGTTTGAAATTTTTCGAGTAAATTTTGTGACTAGTTATATTGTCTTGCTAGTTTCTTTTATTTACTTGAATCGTTTTATGCATGTTCTTATTTCTTTTATACTATGTTATTACCTTGCTAATAAAACACAAATAAAATCTTTAACAACCTTCATAAAACATTCCGTTACACTCGATTCTTTTTCGTACCTAAAAAGAACCAAGCATTAATTATTTCTTTTTCTTCGAGCTGGAGTAAAACCTGCAGTAAAAGTAGCATAACTCTCTGCTCAGAAATCAAAATCTAATGATTCTTGAATCAAATTAAAGTTCTGTCTGTCCTCTGTCCAATGCCACCGGTTTCAGGTCTAAAGGACATTGGAGCCGCCAGTTATGGCGATTTTACTCCGAGGTGCGCGGCTATTCCGAAACTCCAGTTTCTTAAAATTCCGGATTTTCAGCCCCACTACCATGAGTAATAGAACTCTAATGAGAAAATTTTCTTGAGCAAAATTGTTTTTTTTATAAGATTATAAACATGATGTGTAAGATTTAAATGTTTTGATTTTTGAGAATTTAATTGAAATTGAATTTTTACAAAACTAGTTTGAATTTTGAAAAACCGTTTTCACTTTTAAACTTGAAAAATTTTTGTCATCCAAATCAAACAAATTTTCAAAATGTTTTCAAAACTATATCTATATCACATATGTTCAAAATCTATATGCTCTTGAAAATTTGAGTGGGAGGTCTCCTTGTAGACAAGGCGAAAAATAAAAAGATGTGTAATCTCAAACTTTCAAGTGTTCGCGTGAGTTGAAGTTCACACTTCTCTCATGCACTTTCCCGAAATAGAAAATAGGAAAAGATCCGAGTATGTCCCTTGTGCCTTTATGCACTAACACTGCTCTGAACATGAAAATCTAGGATTCTTTTCTAGTTGTCCGCTCTATCGCTCTATAACTAGGAAAACCGTTTCCGAACTTATAAGAGTCGATGTACCAACTCCAAAAACTAAGTGGGAGGGTTATATCTGTTGTTTGTAACCCACGATCGTCAACACTAATGAAAAGTGCAATTATCGCTAGACTAAGAGTCACCCTCGTGGCCCTCTCTTAAATGAGAGTACTCAAGGGCACTTTGCACTGATCATTGCTCAATGAGCTAAATCCGAAAATGAGACAATGAGACAAGACCTCCCCTCGGCGGATTGTTTTTCAAAGTCAATCTTTTGGACTAAGTGGTTGGTTACACACTTAGACTCAATCCCTAGTAATCCTCCCTTGATGCCCTGCGAAAGGATGTGAGTGATCAAACCAATTTAAAAGGTGGCTGGTAAAAATTGATGTATTGACATCTTGGCTAAGCATTAATGATGTGTCATTTACTTATAAATGGAGATTTTTTGCGGCCTTCCCTCGAAGGAGTAAATTATTGTTTGGTTTATAACACCTTTGGATTTTTATAAAAGTCTTAATAAAACTTAAATCCTAATCCTAAGACTAATCATAAACTTGTTTCAACTTAAATAAGCAACATGTCTCTCAACACTCTCTCGATCATCCTTTCCTCGAACAAACTCGAAACCAAAAACTACATTCATTGGAAACATAACCTCGACATAATCCTTACCAAGCACAAATGGGTACTCACCACCCCGTGTCCTCCTCTGACGAATAATGATTCAACTCAAGAGGACAAAGACGCCTTGGTGGCCTGGCTCTGCTCCGATGAGATTGTGAGGTGCTATATCTTAGGATCAATGAACAATGTGTTGCAACAAAAACATCGTGACATCTAGACTGCCGCCGACAAGAGCTCACCAATCTCCATAAGATGTTTGGAGGGCAAAGGCGTCAAGCAAGACAACAAGCAGTCCGACAGCTTATGAACTGTCCCATGAAGGCTAGGACTCCTGTTGGAGAATTTATGATATTGATCATTAGTTTTCTGAATAAAATGGAAATCCTAGGATCTGAGATTAAAGGGAAGAATGTCATAGATATGATCTTAGAAACTCTCCCCACATCTCTTGATACCTCCAAGATGAACTACTCCATTAACAAGCAAGAGTACTGTGAGACCCGCACAACCCAGTTCTCTGAACGTCATCTTTGGATGATTTTCTCTTGAAAATTAATAAATGGGAAGTATATATCTCTCTCGTCTGGGATAAATAAAGGAAATTTTATTCTCTCTCTCGATTTGAATGAATTATAGGAATTCAATTCTCTCTCGGTTTAGATAATCAGAATATTCTCTCTATACTCTCTCGTCTCGCATCTCAAGTGAAATTCAGAATTTATGAGGAAATTCACAATAATATCCAGAAATCAATAAGGGAATTATGGATTCCGATATTATGAATACAAGGAAGTAGTTTTGGGTAGTGCTTTGATCGCACGAGAATCAATGAATTCTGTTTTGAAACTCAACGTTGAACATTCAGATATCTTGACAAGGACGAGTCAAGAAATAAACTTAATCCTTCAATGATAATATATTGATGGATTTGGATTTTGAATTTTATTCAAGTTAAGGCTTGAGTTTATTTTAAATCGAATGAGTTTTGAAAATTATAATTCGTTGAGTTAGCGTATTTATTTGGAAAATAAATACAAACTACTAGAAAATGGGTTTAAGTTCTTAATTAAATCCACTTCAGCCCAATTTTGAGCTAATGGGCTTAATATTTTCGAGGCCCACTTCTAGATCCTTCATGGATAAGTAAAGGTTATCATCTCTTCTTCTAGCTTCTTCTTCTCCATCGTCAACCTGCAGAGAAGAAACGAACAAAAAGAAAAAAAAAAACAAACAACAACAAGAACAGACCGACGAACCACACAGAGCAATAACCTCCGATCGATGTCTTCCTCGCCATCACCTGTGCTCGCGAGATCTTTGACCACCGAGCGTCGGCCGAGAAAGAGGAGAGCGCCGCCGCCGTGGCCCATCTCGTACGCGAGCTCCGACAAGGAAAACGAGAGCCACCAAGCACGGGACAGAGAGAGAGAGAGAGAGAGAGAGAGAGAGAGAGAGACGGAGAGAGAGAGGCGTATGAGAGCTGTTGTCGAGCCTCCTCCATCGAGCCACCTCCGTCGCGGGTCCGTCTACTGCCAGCCGCCGTCGCGCGGAGTAGCAAATCCCCGGAGAACTCCGATTCAAGGAGTTAGTCGAACCAGCACGTACGACAACCTCAAGGATAACGTTCGGAAGGAGGCATATCGGGAAGCACGCAACCCGAGGATAAGGACCTCAGCGCTCGAAGTTTAAGAGCGACAATAATCCAGGTAAGTGGGATTTAAGTTTGAGGCGCCAAAAGGGGAATGGTGCCTAGTAGAATAATTGTTTATGTTTATTCGTTTAATCTTAAAACAAAGAGAAACCCTCAGTTAGACAAGATGACCGAATAAGGCTTCGGCCACTAACTAATAAGATAATGAAATGGTAGGGTTAAACGATTAGCAAGTTAAGAACCTTGAAGCCTTTAAAGCTATGTTGAGCTTCTGTAATAGGTTTTTAACCTTTGTCCTGATGAGGAGGACAACAGGAGGAGGAAAGACGGTGTCCTCCGGATTCAATCCCGAGAGGAACTGTTCTAGGAGAAGGTCCAGCCTCACAGCTGTTGACAACTTCTTCTAAAATACCTAAAGAGCCATACAGTGAAATTAATAATGTTAATGACGGGCTTTATCCCGATAAGATCTCCTCCTGTAGTAAGATAGACAGGTAGGCTGTAGACAGCTCCTGTAAAACGTAATGAACCTTTGTCGGCAATGTAGCGGGTGGCATTCCCAAAGGCCCTTTAATGGGAAGTCGATGGGTGGCTTCAGGTGAGTCGACGGGTGGCTTACCTGTCCTGAGGGAAATATGAACCCTGGAGTAACCAGGGATTGGTGAGGGTTAGCTCCCCTCTACCATACGCGCGTCAAGGCCCTCCTACATGTGCTAGTGGATCCCAGACATTAAAACTTCGGCTTTCCGAGAGCTAGGCTCGAGTTTTCGGAATAGCTTACTCATCTCTCATGAGCGGCTGCGGACTGAAGTGTCGATTGGGCCCAGTCCACTGATGTAAGGCGCCGGGATGCGTGAGATGGATGAGATTCTGAGGGAACCGGAGAATGCCGGATTCCTGAATGAATGAATGAACTTCGATAAGAAATTGTTCTTATTAGCCAGTTAGATATTTTTCCTTGATGCTGAATGATCGTTATTCTGCTGAGTCTGCTACCTGCTGTTGTCATTTGCATTCGTCATCAGCATCTATTGTCTGTATTCATCATCTGCATTCGTGCATCTCATGTAGCACTAGGTTAGATATCCTGCTTACTGAGTCGGTGTGACTCACCCCACAATACCCCCTCCCTGTAGATGAAGGAAGCTCAGGCGAAGCGGAAGTGCTAATCAATGTAGATCTCATGACGACCTGCGGCAA
This sequence comes from Urtica dioica subsp. dioica, assembly GCF_054948205.1. NCBI lineage: Eukaryota > Viridiplantae > Streptophyta > Magnoliopsida > Rosales > Urticaceae > Urtica > Urtica dioica. The sequence goes on along the minus strand of NC_142764.1, from coordinate 2,707,226 downwards.
GGACGGATACATGTAGGAAAGACATGTAAGGTTTTATTTTCTTTAAAACCAGCTCGAACTCTGTTTCTAGTTCATTTGATATTAAGTAAGTATTTTATTAAAGTTTTGTAAAATGTAAACACGCGCTGAAGGCCTAGGCCGTGTTTACGAGTAGCGGTCATAAGTAGTTGTAAAGCATTTTAAAAAGAAAAGAAAAATTTTACCGTATTTTTCTACAAACTACTCATGACTTCAATGCTACTCTTTTCAAAAAATGTGGTTTATAAATGATGAATGAGTTGATAGTATATGAGTATAGGTAAAGGTCGCGGTCCGAGGGCGACGGGTGTCCTGCGGGTCGTGACAAAGTTTTTGGTATCAGAGCCCAGGTTTAGTCGTTTCTGTAGACTGTGAGATCTATCAGTTGACTAGGTACTTCGCTTACGGTTTGAGCATCTACAGTATTAACCATGTTTTAATGGTTGTTCGGGGAGCTATGAGTCGTCAGAGCGTGAGGACGCAAGAAGGTCTTCTTTTTACGAATGAAGCGATCTCTTGGCTTGACCTTCGATGACTCTAAGACTAGTAATTGTGGTCATGTACCCCTTCGTCTTTGATTGTCGGCTTATGAACGGATGATCGCTTGGTTAGTTAGAGTACGACAAAGTTTTCCTAGGCCTTCTAGATGAAGCAAGGAGCCCAAGTTCACGATAAGTGAACGCTGGACACGAGTAATCCCTCAACGAAGGAGGTACGCAATCATCCTTAAACCATCATCGTATGCTAGTGATCTATTTCCGTTTCATTAGACCCGTGCATGTAAATTGACGGGCATAGAGCTCTGTGGAGCCGTGATGGGCTTGAATAGGTCTTGGGCAGAGTATCCCAAATGAGAAGTCAATGTGTTGTACGATGTTTCACCCTGTATAGGAGGGAGTGCAAGGCAAGATGCCTAACCCATGATGCTGAGAATCAGTTATGAAGTGTGGAATGTGGATCGAGGAGTGTCTCGAGAGCTGTTGAAGCAGTTTAACGTTTAAGTCTAGAAAGAGACATATGCCTACGTGGACTGTGAGCAGATCCTCGTAGAAGGGGTATCGGTTGATGCATGATGTTGCAGAACTTTGTACTCATGAGCAGTACTGACGTACCCTGATATGTGATGACAAAGTAACTCCACTCCCCATTCCTAGTCACTCTTGGCTGATTGATGATCTCTTCTCCGAATAAGAGAAGCAAGATCTGGTGTAGAGCCCTTGACCAGCAACGGAAGATCACTTTGCAGACGACATGATCACCTAATGATTTTGGATGATAGTATAAACAATTTTGAGTGTATAGTTACTCAGTTAAGAAAAAGTTTTGACTAGCTTTGAATAGACTAGTTGATAGCCAAGGAACTTATGGAGGATCCTTGAGTGAAATGGTTCCATCGCTATTGGCTATGAGTAGCTAGAATACGCATAACATGCCATATTGTCGTTCACTAGTGGGTCTAAAGGACCTATAAGCTGGTGGAATTTTCATGGCAATGCATGAGAACAAGATGACAATCGTGAGAGCCATTTTGTTAACAAAAGGTGTTAAAGTGAAGTGGTTACGACAAGGAAGATCCACGAGCACATAGATCCACGCAATGAAAAGATGCGAGATCTGTAAGCTAGTTCGATCATCTTATCAAGCAATGGAAATCAAGCATATGTATAAGTTGGTTATCACATCGGTGAAGCAAGTAGAAGTAAGATCAGACTCTGGATCTACGCCCTCATAGTCCAGAGCATGGTGATAAATATTTGGCAAGGAGACTTGGAGGTCTCGGTCTTTATTTCAGTTTCGGTAGTGGTGCTACCGCTTGCAAGATTCGACCAAGAAAAAAAAATTGTTCCGAGCAACGTTTTGACCGTTGAGGTGAAAATTATTTTGGTTATAGGTCCCACCCAATAAGTGGTAAGATACCTCGATACAGAATCGTGGAGCCTCTATGGTACAAACAAACACTCAAAGAAGGGTGGTGTGAAGTTGAGCAATAAGCGTATGTGTTCTGAAGATTCGTGTAACATGTTTAGTCCAGGAAAAGATTTTTCAGAATTTACGTTATAGTTGAGAACGTACTTGTTTACGTTCAAGATTGACACCTAGCGACTCATTGGGGTAAGCCTAGAAGAGTCAATATAACGCAATACTCATAATGGATTAATAAGTATTACATAATTGGGAAGCACCACATGGACAAGGGTGCAGTTATGAGTTCTTGGAAGTGAGTCGTAATACCTTCATGGATTGCTCTGAAGGTTGTTCCTTTTGATGAATTTGGAGGTAAGAACCTTGGAGTTTCTACGGATTTATGCTTTCGAGTTCATAACAAATGTAAGCGACATCAACAAGATTAATCAAGCCAATACATACCCGTGCTATAAGGACTTTTTGGCATGTATCCTTGAACAATGTAAACGGATTTCCACCTGACTGAGGAGCTAAGATGTGTATGGCACCGATTCATCGGAATACGTCAATACAATAAGGTATGTATCAGATGATTTTGACGGTAGTGAAAGAACTCAAAGAGGTATTCGAAGAGGTTAATGGATAAGGGTTTTTACGCTCAACATGTTTTGTACGTTTAGTAAGCCGAAAGAACCCTAAGATTCGTAATGGCAGTGATGTCTCGAATTAAGTGACAATTAAGATTAAGGATGCTGCTTATATTGACAATGGTCCACTCAATCAGCCAACAAAAACAGCAATCGATCAAAGTACCATGAAGATACCTTGACAACAACAAATTGAATACGAGTTGGACATTGTGAGTTTCTTTTCATATCTTTTGAATAAACCAATGTCCTTGCAACATTTAAAAGTCCAGATGAACCATGTGTTTGAGGAATTCTTGGATAGACTCGTGATCGTCCTTGTAGACAATATCTTTATATACTTGGAGACTAGTTGGGAGCATGAACGACATGTAAGAAATTTTTTTTTATTGAAACTGCAAGATAAATGCCTCTACGTGAAACTCTCGAAGTGTGAGACTTAGCTTAAAGAGGTAATCGTTGGATAATGTCCTCATTGAAAGAATGAGTTATAGATGACACAACAAGGACTGAAGCAATTAAGGGAAATGGATTGCATACGAAGGCATGAATAAGAAAACAAGTTGAGACGAAGATGAGCGTCTAGCAACAGCTCTATTTCTTGCTTTTCCTCCGAAGGATTAAGATCTTGATTATGATATTTTGTTGAGGCAAGGACATTGAATGGAGTTTGTGAACGTGTATATGGTTCCTTGCTGGATTATCACTTAGGAAGAGCAAGTAACGTAATTGTTTCCCTCCGTTGAAAGTCTACATTAGTGACTACGAGTCCGTTTGGACAGACTCTCAATTTCGGATAGAGATAGATGCAATATATGTAGGGTTGATAACATGAAGAATTGTAAGTGTTAGTATTGCACTGACCCTCCTTATGAAAATTAAGGGAAGGCATGATGCTGGTGTGCATTTGTTTGTTAAGAGGATTGACGCCCATGGTAAGAAAATGGGTAAGTTCCTGCTGTACAACAATGAAGTTGTAACGTGTAATAACGGGGTTCATGTACCTGCTGATGATAATCTCTGTAGCCAATCGCTACAAGGGACTTATGGAACTCCTTATTTTATCTTTCCAGGAATGAGAATGATGTGCTAAGACCCAGAAAATGGGTATATTGGTGGCTGAATACGAAGAGAAATGTGGCAGTATGCGTCTAGAAGTCAGCAAGATAAGGCTGAATATCGAAAACCCATAGGGTTATGGTAACCCTGGACGTCCCACAAAGAAGGTGGGATGAGATCATGATGGATCTCATGTTGGGTTTCCCCAGGACTGTGATGCAGTCTGGGTAATTGTAGACGAATTGACGAAGAAATGCCACTTTCTTTCCATAGGAACCACCTATTCCGTTGATAAGTCAGCTGAATTTTGTTTTTCTTATCACAATGTTTGATTTACTTAGAGGTTATGACAAAATATTCATAAGCTATGTAAATAAGCGTTATCGACTTCTCAAGAATTCGGGACAAAGAGTTCCCAAATAATTCACTAACGTATGAATTGATGAGATTTGTGAAGAAAGGTAAGTTAAGGCACAATACTTGGGATCTTTTGAGACCCTAAAGTATGTTCGAGCGGTGAGGTACCGCTAGCTCTGGCCATGTGATCACATTTTACATGCATGATACCCTTAAGTTGAGCTTGGGAAGTATGTAGAAATCTCTTCTCACATTCTCTCCACCAAGAAGTAAATTTTTGAGGAATGTGTAAAAGGAAGGCCAATAGTGGTAATTCTCGATAGTAAGAAAAGGCTATGAGAATCAGAATCATCCCTTAGTAAGAATGCAAATGGAATATCACAAATCAAAGAAAGCGATATGGGAACTTGAGAAAAAAAAAGTATCCATCGTTTTCCCAAGTTTCGAGGACGAAACTTTTCTAAGGGGGTAGGGGTTGTGAGACCCGCACAACCCAGTTCTCTGAACGTCATCTTTGGATGATTTTCTCTTGAAAATTAATAAATGGGAAGTATATATCTCTCTCGTCTGGGATAAATAAAGGAAATTTTATTCTCTCTCTCGATTTGAATGAATTATGGGAATTCAATTCTCTCTCGGTTTAGATAATCAGAATATTCTCTCTATACTCTCTCGTCTCGCATCTCAAGTGAAATTCAGAATTTATGAGGAAATTCACAATAATATCCAGAAATCAATAAGGGAATTATGGATTCCGATATTATGAATACAAGGAAGTAGTTTTGGGTAGTGCTTTGATCGCACGAGAATCAATGAATTCTGTTTTGAAACTCAACGTTGAACATTCAGATATCTTGACAAGGACGAGTCAAGAAATAAACTTAATCCTTCAATGATAATATATTGATGGATTTGGATTTTGAATTTTATTCAAGTTAAGGCTTGAGTTTATTTTAAATCGAATGAGTTTTGAAAATTATAATTCGTTGAGTTAGCGTATTTATTTGGAAAATAAATACAAACTACTAGAAAATGGGTTTAAGTTCTTAATTAAATCCACTTCAGCCCAATTTTGAGCTAATGGGCTTAATATTTTCGAGGCCCACTTCTAGATCCTTCATGGATAAGTAAAGGTTATCATCTCTTCTTCTAGCTTCTTCTTCTCCATCGTCAACCTGCAGAGAAGAAACGAACAAAAAGAAAAAAAAAAAAAAACAAACAACAACAAGAACAGACCGACGAACCACACAGAGCAATAACCTCCGATCGATGTCTTCCTCGCCATCACCTGTGCTCGCGAGATCTTTGACCACAGAGCGTCGGCCGAGAAAGAGGAGAGCGCCGCCGCCGTGGCCCATCTCGTACGCGAGCTCCGACAAGGAAAACGAGAGCCACCGAGCACGGGACAGAGAGAGAGAGAGAGAGAGAGAGAGAGAGAGAGAGACGGAGAGAGAGAGGCGTATGAGAGCTGTTGTCGAGCCTCCTCCATCGAGCCACCTCCGTCGCGGGTCCGTCTACTGCCAGCCGCCGTCGCGCGGAGTAGCAAATCCCCGGAGAACTCCGATTCAAGGAGTTAGTCGAACCAGCACGTACGACAACCTCAAGGATAACGTTCGGAAGGAGGCATATCGGGAAGCACGCAACCCGAGGATAAGGACCTCAGCGCTCGAAGTTTAAGAGCGACAATAATCCAGGTAAGTGGGATTTAAGTTTGAGGCGCCAAAAGGGGAATGGTGCCTAGTAGAATAATTGTTTATGTTTATTCGTTTAATCCTAAAACAAAGAGAAACCCTCAGTTAGACAAGATGACCGAATAAGGCTTCGGCCACTAACTAATAAGATAATGAAATGGTAGGGTTAAACGATTAGCAAGTTAAGAACCTTGAAGCCTTTAAAGCTATGTTGAGCTTCTGTAATAGGTTTTTAACCTTTGTCCTGATGAGGAGGACAACAGGAGGAGGAAAGACGGTGTCCTCCGGATTCAATCCCGAGAGGAACTGTTCTAGGAGAAGGTCCAGCCTCACAGCTGTTGACAACTTCTTCTAAAATACCTAAAGAGCCATACAGTGAAATTAATAATGTTAATGACGGGCTTTATCCCGATAAGATCTCCTCCTGTAGTAAGATAGACAGGTAGGCTGTAGACAGCTCCTGTAAAACGTAATGAACCTTTGTCGGCAATGTAGCGGGTGGCATTCCCAAAGGCCCTTTAATGGGAAGTCGATGGGTGGCTTCAGGTGAGTCGACGGGTGGCTTACCTATCCTGAGGGAAATATGAACCCTGGAGTAACCAGGGATTGGTGAGGGTTAGCTCCCCTCTACCATACGCGCGTCAAGGCCCTCCTACATGTGCTAGTGGATCCCAGACATTAAAACTTCGGCTTTCCGAGAGCTAGGCTCGAGTTTTCGGAATAGCTTACTCATCTCTCATGAGCGGCTGCGGACTGAAGTGTCGATTGGGCCCAGTCCACTGATGTAAGGCGCCGGGATGCGTGAGATGGATGAGATTCTGAGGGAACCGGAGAATGCCGGATTCCTGAATGAATGAATGAACTTCGATAAGAAATTGTTCTTATTAGCCAGTTAGATATTTTTCCTTGATGCTGAATGATCGTTATTCTGCTGAGTCTGCTACCTGCTGTTGTCATTTGCATTCGTCATCAGCATCTATTGTCTGTATTCATCATCTGCATTCGTGCATCTCATGTAGCACTAGGTTAGATATCCTGCTTACTGAGTCGGTGTGACTCACCCCACAATACCCCCTCCCTGTAGATGAAGGAAGCTCAGGCGAAGCGGAAGTGCTAGTCAATGTAGATCTCATGACGACCTGCGGCAAGGACGGATACATGTAGGAAAGACATGTAAGGTTTTATTTTCTTTAAAACCAGCTCGAACTCTGTTTCTAGTTCATTTGATATTAAGTAAGTATTTTATTAAAGTTTTGTAAAATGTAAACACGCGCTGAAGGCCTAGGCCGTGTTTACGAGTAGCGGTCATAAGTAGTTGTAAAGCATTTTAAAAAGAAAAGAAAAATTTTACCGTATTTTTCTACAAACTACTCATGACTTCAATGCTACTCTTTTCAAAAAATGTGGTTTATAAATGATGAATGAGTTGATAGTATATGAGTATAGGTAAAGGTCGCGGTCCGAGGGCGACGGGTGTCCTGCGGGTCGTGACAAGTACACTGTTACCAAACTTATGGAGGAACTTCACACTGCTGTAGGTCTCACTAAGAGAAAGAGGAATCAAGGAGAGGCACATGCTACTGAGCACAAAGCCTCTGCCTCTGGAACTGAGAAGAGACCTCACAAGGCCGATAAAAAGAACTGTCATGCCTATCTCAAAGCAAAGGAACATAGTGTTGTACTAGTTACCGAAGCATGCTTAGAAGTTGATAATGTATCAACGTGGATTCTTGACTCCCAGCTACTAACCATATTTGTTGTTCCTTGAATGGTTTCATGAAAATCAAAAGCTTAGAGGAAGACGAGTTCTGTTTCAAATGGGGTGATGGGAGCCTGGTGTCTGCGAAGGCTGTGGGATCCGTGACGCTGTCTTTTGAAGACCGCACTTTAAACTTGAATAATGTTTATTTTGTTCCTACCTTTGGGAAGAACTTAATATCCGTTGCTCGTTTTCTTGAGCAAGATTATTGTTTAAAGTTCATAAAGAATGGAATTCGTATTTCGTTTCCTGATAATTCTTTTGTCACTAATGCATGTATGAAGAATGCTCTTTTCTGCATCTATCCCACTCAACCTTCTCCTTTAGACACAGAAATAGATAATGATCTAATTAGGGAGCCAAAGAGGATCAAACTTTCTAAATCCTCCGATCTAAAAAAATCAACATACCTATGGCACTTAAGACTTGGTCATATCAGTCTAGATAGGATTAAGAGACTTGTGAGGGACGGTCCACTTCAAGCCTCTGCAATAGGTTCACTACCTACTTGTGAATCCTGCATAGAAGGAAAAATGACTAATCGACCTTTCTCCGATAAGGGTCGAAGAGCCACTGAGTTGCTGGAGCTAGTACATTCTGATGTATGTGGTCCGCTCAATCAACAGGCACGTGGAGGATACAAATACTTCGTTACCTTCACCGATGATTACTCACGATATGGGTTTGTCTATTTGCTCAAACACAAATCCGAGACCTTTAACGTATTTAAGGTCTTTAGGGCTTTAGTGGAAAAGCAAACTGGCAAAGTGATCAAAACCCTTCGATCTGATCGAGGTGGTGAGTATATGTCTGGAGAGTTCGATGACCTTCTTAAAGAAGAAGGTATCGCTTCTCAGCTTACCGCACCTGGCACGCCTCAACAAAACGGAGTGTCGGAGAGAAGAAACCGAACTCTTATGGAGATGGATAGATCAATGATGAGTTACTCATCACTCCCTCTTTCCTTTTGGGGATATGCCCTCGAAACAGCCGCTTATATTCTGAACCAAGTTCCGTCCAAGACGGTTCCTGGTACTCCTTATGAACGATGGACTGGCCGTAAAGTGAATCTTGGCCGCATCAAAATTTGGGGTTGCCCTGCACACGTGCTAAGGCAAAAGACTAGCAAGTTGGCTAGTAGGTCAGAATTGTGCTTGTTTGTGGGATATCCAAAGGAAACCAAGGGTTTCATCTTCTATAGTCCCGAGGACGATAAGACTTTCGTTAGCACGAATGCTCGTTTCCTTGAGGAGGACTTTATGAAGGATGCAAAACCTAGAAGCAAAATTGTGCTTGAAGAAAAGTTGGGTGAGGAAGCTTCTACCTCATCTGTAAGAACTGTTCTTACCCTAACTGAAACACAACCTAACTCTTCAGAATCTCGTCAAGTAGTACTTCAACGTAGTGGGAGGGCTACTCAAAAGCCTGACAGGTACATGTCTTATGGAGACTCTCTTGTAGCCGTCTCTGACATGGATGATCATGTTTCCTATAGCCAATCGATGGCTTGTTCTGAATCAAACCTTTGGCTTGACGCCATGAAAGTTGAACTGCACTCGATGTATGTCAACGAAGTCTGGAAACTTGTAGACCTTCCTGAAGGGATTAAACCCGTAGGGTGTAAGTGGATATACAAGAAGAAAATGGGTCCTGATGGGAACGTCGAGACGTTCAAAGCACGACTTGTGGCGAAGGGTTATACCCAACAAGAAGGGATTGACTATGAAGAAACCTTCTCGCCAGTCGCGATGCGTAAATCCATCCGCATACTCCTATCCATAGCTACAGCTCTCGACTATGAGATCTGGCAAATGGATGTCAAGACAGCCTTTCTGAATGGCAATCTTGACGAGCGCATTTACATGGCTCAACCAAACGGTTTCATGGATGAAGGTCAAGAGACTAAGGTTTGTGAGTTGCTGAAGTCGATTTATGGATTAAAGCAAGCATCCAGGTCATGGAATATTAGATTCGATGAAACTGTTGTCGCACGAAAATGAACAACTATTTAAAACCTCGGGCGGTTCGATCCAAGGCCAGACCAAGTGATCACACCCGGGCCAAGAGTGTGGACTCGATAGTCTCGAGCTAGGGTTTTCTCCGATCAACCCGCCTCTCGGGAGAGGTAGGGGGTGAAGAGGAGGAGTGACCGTGCCTTGGTTGTCGGCTGCCTACGTACCCGTGCGTGGGATCAGGTCAGAACGTAGTTCAAGCGTGTAGGACGCAGTATGAGGCGCGGAGCCTCGGCGGAGAGGCGTGCTCGACGAAGGAGACGAGGCGCGGAGGAGTCCTCGGCGACGTCTCAGAACTTCGGAGATTGCGTACGCGAGAGAGAATGTGTGTTTTCTCTCTTTTGGAGACGTGGAAGACTCTTAAGTCAAGAGTTCCTTGTTGTGGAGGAGATTCCGGACGCGTAGGCGATTCCTAGTTGGAAATGCCAGACGCGTAGGCGATTTCTTGTCAGAAATGGTGGACGCGTCTAGGGTGCTAGACGCGTAGGCGATTTTCAGTCGAAAATCGTTAGAGCGCTCGTGGGCTCAAGATTAATCGTTCGATCAAGAGAGGCGGCACTCGGGAGTCCCCGGGAAGCGCTTCAGAATCTCTGAGAACGAGAAATCGAGGAGAATCCGCTTCAGGCCAAGGATGGCATCAAGAGAAGCAGAGAGAAGTCTCAAGTTCCTTGAGAAAGAATGGGATGGCTTTCCCCTCAATGAGAGGGGGTATTTATAGGTGTTTGGGGGCCTTAGAAGGCTTCTTTTTCGTCCATGTGGGACTAGGAACGCGCGCGGCATCAATTGGAGGCGCACAGAGCGCGCGACGCACGAAGTGCGGCGCACAACGCGCGGCGCGCGGCGCAGGGGGCGCGGCGCAGGGGGCGCGGCGCGCGGGTCGTCTGGCGCGGCGCGCGGGTCACTGGACGCGGCGCAGGATGCGCGGCGCATGGAGCGCGTGGCGTGGGCGCGTCTTGGCGCGGCGCGCGCCTGCCCGGCTCGGCGCGCGGCTTGCTGCATGGCTGGCCGACGCGGCGTGCTGTGCGCGCGGTGAATGGCTCGTCTTGCCGGACTCTTGTGGGGTTTTTTAGGGGTCTTCGAATACCATTATTGCCACGTGAAATATGAAGGTTTCCACTTGAGGAGAACGACTCGAGGCTCGATTCGAGGAGCGACTCGAGGAGCGACCCGAGACTCGACTCTAGGAACGACTCAAGGCTCGACTTGAGGAACGACTCGAGGCTCGACTCGAGGAGAACGACTCAAGGCTCGACTCGAGGAACGACTCGAGGAGAACGACTCGAGGAGAACGACTCGAGGCTTGACTCGAGGAACAACTCAAGGCTCGACTCGAGGAGCGACCCGAGGCTCGACTCGAGGAACGTGAGGATTTGGCACGAGGACTTGTCAGTCGACTCGTGACAGAAGGCTTGCCGCTCTTCAGGACCTCCGGCCTGACCATCGGCCCTTTGAACGGCGTGTCTTCTTGGCGTCTCGGGTTTTCCGAAAACGACCGACAACATTAGCCCCCCAAGTTTATCGCTCGGGAGGCCCCGGGCGGTGAACTTTTAGTTGTTTCCGCCGGGTGTTTGAGGAAAATTTATCTCCTAGGGCTTCGCTGTCGCCAAGCTTTTGTGAACATAGAGAATATTCTTGCGAATGCTAGTGCTCTCTCTCGCTTTTCCGTCTCTCTCGACACGAGTGTGTGATCGACACGTGGAGGAGGATCCAAGCGGATAGGAGACGTAGCTCGACGTGGGCGAGGCAGACGCGTTTCCGTCCATCGCTCTAGCCCCGGAGCAAAGGGGACATGCGTGGGCAAGCGGGACACGCATTTGTGTAGAGGCGGCCCGGCGTCCATCCGGAGTCCATGGGACTCGACGGTGACTAGCAGGGTGACGATTGTGTAATCGTGACTTATTAGGGTAAGATCATGGCTTCCTTCTCAGCCAGCTTGGAAGGCGACTGCACTTTTGCATTTTGCAAAGGCGTGCTCATTCCGAGGTCTCGAAGACGGAGGTTGATGCTGCGGGCTGATGCTTCGAGAAGACGGAGTGGCACCTGGCGGAAGGCTCTGCTGCACCGGAGGGCTTCGACTGCTCGGGGATAAACGCTAAAAGTTTGACCACGCATCAAGCATAAGTCGGTCTCACGGAGCATCCGCCATTCATGCCTTGGTGACGCTTCTTCGTCTGCGTTCGGAAGATCGGCCCTTATTCCCCAGGCACGAGCGCGGCTCTCTGCTTTGGCTAACCTGTTCTTCAGGTTGCTCCAGCTGTTTGTTCGAGGAGCGGGACTCGACTCGAGGAGAACGACTCAAGGCTCGACTCGAGGAGCGAAGCTCGACTCGAAGAGACTGACTCAAGGCTCGACTCGAGGAGCGAAGCTCGACTCGAGGAGACTGAATCAAGTCTCAACTCGAGGAGCGAAGCTCAACTCAGGGAGCCGACTCAAATCTCAACTCGAGGGGCTAGGCTCGACTCGGGGAGCCGACTCAAGTCTCGACTCGAGGGGCTAGGCTCGACTCAAGGAGATTGGCTGGACTCTAAGGAATATGACTCTACTCGAGGAGTGATGCTCGACTCGAGGAGTATGACTCGATTCGAGGAGCAAGACTCAACTCGGGGAGAATGACTTGATGAGTGATCCTTGACTCGAGGGGGATGACTCGAGGAGCATGGCTTGATTTGAGGAGGGTGACTCGACTCGAGGCGCAAGGCTCGACTTCGAGGAGAATGACTCGACACAAGGAGCGAGGCTCGACTTTAAGGAGAATGACTCGACCCATGGAGCGAAGCTTGACTTCGAGGAGAATGACTCAACTCAAGGAGCGAAGCTCGACTCGAGGAGAATGACTCGACTCGAGGAGCGGGGCTCGACTTGAGGAGAATGATTTGACTCGGGGAGCAAGGCTCGACTCGAGGACAGTGATTTGAATCGAGGAGCGAAGCTCGACTTGGGGATGATGACTCGACTCGAGGAGCGGAGCTCGACTCGAGGAGAACGACTCGACTCGAGGAGCGGGGCTCGACTCGAGGAGAATGACTCGACACAAGGAGCGAGGCTCGACTTTAAGGAGAATGACTCGACCCATGGAGCGAAGCTCGACTTGAGGACGATGACTCGACTCGAGGAGCGGAGCTCGACTCGAGGAGAATGACTCGACTCGAGGAGCGGGGCTCGACTCGAAGAGAATGATTTGACTCTGGGAGCAAGGCTCGACTCGAGGACAGTGATTTGACTCGAGGAGCGACGCTCGACTCGAGGAGAATGACTCGATTCGAGGAGCGAAGCTCGACTTGAGGAGAATGACTCGACTCAAGGGGTGAAGCTCGACTCGAGGAGGATGACTCATCTCGAGGAGCAAGGCTCGACTCGAGGACAGTGATTTGACTCGAGGAGCGAAGCTCGACTTGAGGAGTACGACTCGACTCGAAGAGCAAGGCTCGTCTCGAGGAGGATGACTCGACTCGAGAAGCGAAGCTCGACTCGAGGAGGTTTAGGTGCGCCTTGTGGCGGCTTCAAGTGCATTGCGATTAGTCATCATATGCAACACCTTGTGGCGACTCAGAGCGCGTTGTTAGGGACGGCTCTGTGCGTTGTTTTAGGCATCATAGGCACGTCGTAAGGGATGGCCTAGATGCGGCATGTAGGCTACATAGGTGCGTTGCGAGGGACGACTTGGTTGCGCAATGAGGGCGTCTTAAGTGCGCCATGTAGGCGTCTTAGGTGCGTCGCGAGGGACGACTTGGGTGCGCTATGTAGGCGTCTTAAGTGCGCCATGTAGGCGTCTTAGGTGTGCCATGTAGGCGTCTTAGGCGCGCCATGTAGGCGTCTTGGGTTGCGCCATGTAGGCGTCTCAGGTTGCGCCATGTACGCGTCTTAAGTGCGCCATGTAGGCGTCTTAGGTTGCGCCATGTAGGCGTCTTATGTGCATCATGTAGGCGTCTTAAGTGCGCCATGTAGGCGTCTTAGGTTGCGTCATGTAGGCGTCTTACGGGCTGCGCCTTTACGCGTCTTACGTGCGCCATGTAGGCATCTTAAGTGCGCCATGTAGGCGTCTTGGGTTGCGCCGTGTAGGCGTCTTACGGGTTGCGCCTTTACGCGTCTTACGTGCGCCATGTAGGCGTCTTCAGTGCGCCATGTAGGCGTCTTGGGTTGCGCCATGTAGGCGTCTTACGGGTTGCGCCTTTACGCGTCTTACGTGCGCCATGTAGGCATCTTAGGTTGCGACCTGTAGGCGTCTTACGGGTTGCGCCTTTACGCGCCTTACGTGCGCCATGTAGGCATCTTAAGTGCGCCATGTAGGCGTCTTGGGTTGCGCCATGTAGGCGTCTTACGGGTTGCGCCTTTACGCGTCTTACGTGCGCCATGTAGGCGTCTTAGGTTGCGCCCTGTAGGCGTCTTATGGGTTGAGCCTTTACGCGTCTTATGTGCGCCATGTAGGCGTCTTAAGTGCGCCATGTAGGCGTCATAGCCTGCATCTCTGGGATGGCTTATGGCGCGCCGCGGAGGCGTCTTAGCTTGCATCTCTGGGATGGCTTGTGGCGCACCGCGGAGGCGTCTTAGCCTGCATCTCTGGGATGGCTTGTGGCGCGCCGCGGAGACGTCTTAGCCTGCATCTCTAGGATGGCTTGTGGCGCGCCGCGGAGGCGTCTTAGCCTGCATCTCTGGGATGGCTTATGGCGCGCCACGGAGGCGTCTTAGCCTGCATCTCGGGGATGGCTTACGGCGCGCCGCGGAGGCGTCTTTAGCCTGCATCTCGGGGATGGCTTATGGCGCGCCGCGGAGGCGTCTTAGCCTGCATCTCGGGGATGGCTTACGGAGCGCCGCAGAGGCGTCTTTAGCCTGCATCTCGGGGATGGCTTATGGTGCGCTGCAGAGGCGTCTTTAGCCTGCATCTCGGGGATGTCTTACGGAGCGCCACTGAGGCGTCTTACATGCACGCTTGTTCCCGTTTTATGTTCGGGTGTTTTGTTTTGATGGAGCGTGCTTTCTTTTTGTGGAGCGTACTTTCTTGAGGATTTTGAGCGTACTTACCATTGCCTATGTCACTAGCCCCCCGAGTTTTGGGTTTACAAGTGTAATCTTTGATGATTGAAAATCTTTGATAAAGTGAATTTTGAAAGAAAAACATCGAACTTTATTAATATTGCAAAACTTTGAAATCCTAAAACATTGGCTCGTAAGCCTTATTGAATGTTGGAAAGCAAAGAAATAAAATGGGGGGAAGCGCTGGCTACTGGTAGTACTTTCTCAAGTGTTCCGCATTCCACAGGCGACGGATCGGTGTCCGTGTAGCGTGTCTCGTCATGTATGACTTGGTAGACTTTGTGGGGTCCCTCCCTGTTTGGGATGAAGACGTCGGCGCCTTGCACTTGGGTATCATGCAGAGGTCTTCGTGAATTTCGCGGAGGACCTTGGTCGACTCGACGCTATCTCTGGATTGGGAGATCGTGTTAACCGTCTTTCTAGCGGTCTTTCCATCAATTCCTTGGATGTAGCATACTCTGGCTTGGGATTGGTCTCCAGCCATGATGCCGATTCCATCCTCAGTTGGGAACTTCACCAGTAAGTGGTATGTTGAAGTAATGGCCCTTAGTCGGTTCAGCGTGGGTCGCCCAATGATTACATTGTAGGGCGACTCTTGATCGACCACTAGGAATGGGACCATGTGAACGACTTCAATGCCTCCGGGAGTTCCGAAGGTGACCGGCAAATCGATGATGCCTTCGGTCATGACTCTCTCCCCAGTGAACCCGAATAGAGGCGTTTGGGTCGGAGTTGGGTGTAGCCCTCCGAGCTTCATGCGCTCTAGGGTGGACTTGAAAACTATGTCGGCAGCACTGCCGTTGTCGATGAGAACTCTTTTCACCAAGTTATTAGCTACTTGGGCTTTGAGCACTATTGCGTCATTGTGCGGATACACAACTCGCTTGGCCTCTTCGTTCGTGAAGTACATCATCTCGTGAGGCACAGACGGGGGTTCTTCATAGGTGAGGTTGACGTGCATAGCAGCGTCTTCTTGAGCCACGGCCCTTAGGAATCTTTTCCGTTGTCGGGCTGAATCTCCATCTTGTGGGCCACCTAGTATGGTGGTTACAATGTGGAGTTGTGGATTGGCATTGGCAGTAGCCGTGGTTCGGTCGGTAGAAGCGGCTGTTCCACCTCCCTTGCCAGACTGTGGTCTGTTCGAGGTGGGGCCCGCAGCGCTAATCATGCATAACACGAACTCTTTTAGCTCACCCCGTTGGATCAATGCCTCGATCTGCCTTTTGAGACTGTGGCACTCGGAGGTCAGGTGACCGTATTCCTGATGGAACTCACAATATCTAGACCGGTCGCGAGTCGTGGGGTCTTTGCTCATTGGAGCCGGGGGAGTGAACTTGTTGTTGTCAATGGTGCCCACAAGAAGAGTTGTAGTCTTTATTTTGTACATTTGATGTAATAAAGTCTCATGAAGACTCTTGCTTGTAATTGCCTATCTATTCATTAATAAAGTTGAAACGTTCATTCATTCTTTCTTTGTTTGAAGCTTTATGATAAAACCTTAGTCTTTTAGTCCATAAACAAACTTAACAACTTACGAAGAGACAAATGTAGATTTGCATGAACAAACTCTTCGTAGTTTGCTTAAAACGATATATTCACAATCTTAAGGTCAAAGGACTATTGACCTCAGTATGATTGTTAGAAGAATCTATGATGTCTGGTTATGAGGCATTGAGAGTTAGGGACTCTATAGTTCTTCTAGGTATCTTCCGAAGGTACTGAATTGACCAGTGCACTTCTAGAGACAATATAAGAACAAACCATTTAACCTCTTATGTCTCGAAGTCACTATGTATGAATTGCATCATGCTTACCTTAATCCTGAAATGAGACATGCCATTTCACACCTTAGTATTCTCATTTGAGAAAGTCAAAGTTCGGACTCACTATGTGATTCCGAACAAGGCCTATTGGTGAAGTACTAAGTTGTGAGTCTGTCATGAGTAACTTTGTGAAGTTCTCATAGATATGGAATTCATGTACAAGATTGCTGAAATGCAATGTATGTCACCTCATGCTTTGTTCCTTGGAGTGTGAATAAATGAACTGGCCAGTGTCCAAATTGAGTCCTGACTCTTTTGGATGAAACAATGTGACTTGTTAGCTCCTCGTCAATACATTGTTTCTAACTTATTCACAAGCGACAAAGGAGTTGAGGAAATAACAGCTAGAATGGTAAAATGGTAATTTAGTAAATCCCGACTAGCTGATGACATTCATGAAGGGTAAACATAGATAATATTCAGTGGATCCGCTCATCATAATTAGGTCGAATTCTTGAGTAGAAAACAAATTCATTTGAACCGAGAGATTTTCAGTGTCAGCTCTTTAGTGGAGTCAGTTGGCATTAAGCTAAACTTGGAAAAGGTTTGTGAACTTTTGAGTCCAAGTGTTTAGCTCAAGCTTTGTTCATTTTGGTCCATGAGGTCACTGTCACGAATCACATCGATAGGAATAGTTAAACTGGAAGCAAAGTCAAAACAAGAACGAAAATAGTCAAAAGGGTATTTTTGTCTTTTGAGACATATGATGAAATGAATGTCAATAAATTTTTTGACAAGTTCATTTGATGACTTAATGTCACTCGGCCATAACTTGATTATTGGGCCTTGTGAATTAATTTCATTTCATAAGAATTTTATTGAAAATTCTTAATGGGCTTTTCTCATGTTGTCATGAACAAATGAAGAAGCTTCTAGAAGCTCCTTCTAGATGAGAATAGGCGCCCATAATACCCAAGGAAAGAGAGTTTATTTTGTGCATAAATGTATCAAGATACTTGCCAAAAGAAAAAGAGGAAACAAATTTCCTCTAGAAGGAAAGCATAACTTCGGCCATGTTGAGAGAAAAGGCAAGCCATGAACAAAATTGGAAACAAATCAAGGCTTCTAGAAGCCTTGTTTGGCCGAGTTTCTCAAGTGGGAAATAAGGGTTATTTTGCTCATGAATATGTGATATTCTATAGAAGAGGAAACTACCTTATTGAAGGTGAGACCTCTCCTATAAATAGGAGCCTCATTTCCTCACAATTCATTCATCCAAGTTTAAGAGATTTGAGAGACTCTCTCTCTAGAAATTTGGCCGAAAATCCTCTCTCTCTCTCTCTAGTTTATTTTCGATTTTTTCTTGTCTTGGCACCTAGGTCCTCACTCGACCTAGTGTTTAGCTCTGCGAATTCGAGACTCTTTCTTAAGTCGTAGTGTTTAAAAGTGCCCACTCACTGATGCCTTCTTTTCGAGTGATTTAGTGATAGAAACTTTCGTGGTTGCTCGAGGTGCCGAGGAAAGAAAGAGAGACGTGCTGCGAGGGGAGACGAGCGTTGCAACTTTCTAAGAACTTCTCAAAGATCAAGCTTCAAGAAAGGTTAGTAAACTTCTTAGCTCATATTAGTTTTTAATTACATGTACTTGCTTCTTTGTCTAGGTTAGTAAAAACTGTTTTTACTTGAAAAGAAATTTTTTAAAATTCCGCCGCTTCTCGAAGCGTTTAATCTTTTTCTTAAACCCTAGATCTATTCCAACAAATGGTATCAGAGCTATGGTCAAAGATTAGCATGTACATGTTTTTAAAATTATGAGCTTGAAAATCGTTTTCGAAAGTTTACTAATTTTGTGACAAGTTAGAATTGTAATCTTAGATTTTTTTTTAATTTATTGCTCTTGTCTTTAAATTAAAAAGCATGTTGATTTTCTATGAGTTTGGGATGTTTTTAAAGCACATTAGAATCAGTTCTAAAAGTTTTTAATTTTTTATATTGAAAAACGTGTTTTAAAGGTTTGAGAAATTTCGGTAAATTTTGTGACTAGTTACTTTGTCTTTCTAGTTTCTTTTATTTACCGTATTCGTTTTATGCTTGTTGTTATTTCTTTTATGCCTTGTTATTACCCTGCTAATAAAACACAAATAAAAGCTTTAACAACCTTCATAAAACGTTCCGTTACACTTGATTCTTTTTCGCACCTAAATAGGACCAAGCATTAAAAGTGGCATACCTCTCTGCTCAGAAATCTAAATTTAGTGATTCTTGAATCAAATTAAAGCTCTGTCTGTCCTCTGTCCAATGCCACCGGTTTCGGCTCAAAAGGACATCGGAGCCGCCAGATATGGAGATTTAACTCCGAGGTGCGCGGCTGTCTGAAACTCCAGTTTTTTTTTTGAAATCCGGATTTTCAAACCCCACTACCATGAGTTATAGAACTCTAATGAGAAAATTTTCTTGAGCAAAAATGTTTTTCATATGATTATAAACATGATGTGTAAGATTAAAATGTTTTGATTTTTGAAAGTTTAATTGAAATTGAATTTTTACAAAACTAGTTTGAATTTTGAAAAACCGTTTTCACTTTCAAACTTGAAAAATATTTTGTCATCCAAATCAAATAAATTTTCAAAATGTTTTCAAAACTATATCTATATCACATATGTTCAAAATCTATATGCTCTTGAAAATTTGAGTGGGAGGTCTCCTTGTAGACAAGCCGAAAAATAAAAAGGTGTGTAATCTCAAACTTTCAAGTGTTCGAGTGAGTTGAAGTTCACACTTCCCTCACGCACTTTCCCGAAATAGAAAATAGGAAAAGATCGAGTATGTACCTTGTGCCTTTATGCACTAATACTGCTCTGAACATGTCGATCTAGGATTCTCTTCTAGTTGTCCGCTCTCTCGCTCTCTAACTAGGAAATCTGTTTCCGAACTTATAAGAGTCGATGAACCAACTCCAAAAACTAAGTGGGAGGGTTATATTCGTTGTTTGTAACCCACGATCCCCAACACTAATGAAAGATGCAATAACGTGGGACTAAGAGCCGCTCTTGCGACCCTCACTTAAATGTGAGTACTCCAAGGCGTTATTGCTTCGATCATTGCTCAATGAGCTACGTCCGAGAGTGATGCAATGATGACAAGGCCTCCCCTTGGGGGATTGTTTTTCAAAGCTGATCTTTTGGACTAAGTGGTTGGTTACACACTTAGGCTCAATCCCTAGTAATCCTCCCTTGAGGCTCTGCGAAAGGATGTGAGTGATCAAACTAATTTAAAAGGTGGCTAGTCAAAATAGATGTATTGACATCTTGGCTTAGCATTAATGATGTGTCATTTACTTATAAAAGGAGATTTTTTGCGGCCTTCTCTTGAGGGAGTAAATTATCGTTTGGTTTATAACACCTTTGGATTTTATAAAAGTCTTAATAAAACTTAAATCCTAAACCAAAGACTATTCATAAACTTGTTTCAACTTATATAGGCAATATGTCTCTCAACCATCTCTCAATCTTTCTTTCCTCGATCAAACTCGAAAACGAAAACTACGTAGATTCAAAACGTAACCTCGACATAATACCTACCGTTACCAAGCACAAATGGGTACTCACCACCCCGTGTCCTCCTCTGACGAATGATGATTCGACTCAAGAGGACAATGACGCCTTAGCGGCCTGGCTTCGATCCGATGAGATTGTGAGGTGCTATATATTGGCATCTATGAACAATATGCTGAAAGAGCAACATCGTGACATCGAGACTGCCGCCGAAATGCTCTACAATCTCCTTGAGATGTTTGGAGGGCAAGGACGTCAAACAAGGCTACAAGCAGTCCGACAGTTTATGAACTGTCGGATGAAGGCTAGGACTCCTATTAGGGACCATATGATGCTGATCATTAGTTACCTAAATGAAATGGAAATCCTAGGATCTGAGATTGATGGGAAGAATATCATAGATATGATCTTAGAAACTCTCCCCGCATCTCTTGATACCTCCAAGCTGAACTACTCCATTACAAAGCTAAAGTACACTGTTACCGAGCTTATGAAGGAGCTTCACACTGCTGTAGGTCTCAATAAGAGAAAGAGGAATCAAGGAGAGGCACGTGCTAAAAGCCTCCGCCTCTGGAACTAAGAAGAGACCTCACAAGGCCGATAAAACGAACTGTCCTGCCTATCTCAAAGCAAAGGAACATAGTATTGTACTAGTTACCGAAGCATGCTTAGTAGCTGATAATGTATCAACGTGGATTCTTGACTCCGCTGCTACTAACCATATTTGTTGTTCCTTAAATGGTTTCAAGAAAACCAAAAGCTTAGAGGAAGGCGAGTTCTGTTTCAAATGGGGTGATGGGAGCCTGGTGTCTGCAAAGGCTGTGGGATCCGTGACGCTGTCTTTTGAAGACCGTACTTTAAACTTGAATAATGTTTATTTTGTTCCTACCTTTGGGAAGAACTTAATATCCGTTGCTCGTCTTCGTGAGCAAGATTATTGTTTAAAGTTCATTAAGAATGGAATTCGTATTTCGTTTCCTGATAATTCTTTTGTCACTGATGCATGAATGAAGAATGCTCTTTTCTACATCTATCCCACTAAACCTTCTCTTTTAGACACCGAAATAGATAACGATCTAATTAGGGAGCCAAAGAGGATCAAACTTTCTGAATCCTCCGATCTAACAAAATCAACATACCTCTGGCACTTGAGACTTGGTCATATCAGTCTAGATAGGATTAAGAGACTTGTGAGGGATGGTCCACTCCAAGCCTCTGCAATAGGTTCACTACCTACTTGTAAATCCTGTATAGAAGGAAAAATGACTAAGCGACCTTTCTCCGATAAGGGTCGAAGAGCCACTGAGTTGCTGGAACTAATACATTCTGATGTATGTGGTCCGCTCAACCAACAGGCACGTGGAGGATACGAATACTTCGTTACCTTCACTGATGATTACTCAAGATATGGGTTTGTCTATTTGCTCAAACACAAATCCGAGACCTTTAACGTATTTAAGGTCTTTAGGGCTTTAGTGGAAAAGCAAACTGGCAAAGTGATTAAAACCCTTCCATCCGATCGAGGTGGTGAGTATATGTCTGGAGAGCTCGATGACTTTCTTAAAGAAGAAGGTATCGCTTCTCAGCTTACCGCACCTGGCACACCTCAACAAAACGGAGTGTCAGAGAGAAGGAACCGAACTCTAATGGACATGGTTAGATCAATGATGAGTTACTCATCACTCCCTCCTTCCTTTTGGGGATATGCCCTCGAAACAGCCGCTTACATTCTGAACCAAGTTCCGTCTAAAACGGTTCGTGGTACTCCTTATGAACGATGGACTGGCCGTAAAGTGAATCTTGGCCGCATCCGAATTTGGGGTTGCCCTGCACACGTGCTGAGGCAAAAGACTAGCAAGTTGGCTAGTAGGTCAGAATTGTGCTTGTTTGTAGGATATCCGAAGGAAACCAAAGGTTTTACTTTCTATAGTCCCGAGGACGATAAGACTTTCGTTAGCACGAATGCTCGTTTCCTCGAGGAGGACTTTATGAAAGATGCAAAACCTAGAAGCAAAATTGTGCTTGAAGAAAAGTTGGGTGAGGAAGCTTCTAGCTCATCTGTAAGAACTGTTCTTACCCCAACTGAAACATAACCTAACTCATCAGAATCTCGTCAAGTAGTACTTAGACGTAGTGGGAGGGCTACTCAAAAGCCTGACAGGTACATGTCTTATGGAGACTCTCTTGTAGCCGTCTCCGACATGGATGACCCTGTTTCCTATAGCCAAGCGATGGCTTGTTCTGTATCAAACCTTTGGCTTGACGCCATGAAAGTTGAAATGTACTCGATGTATGTCAACAAAGTCTGGAAACTTGTAGACCTTCCTGAAGGGATTAAACCCGTAGGGTGTAAGTGGATATACAAGAAGAAAAGAGGTCCTGATGGGAACGTCGAGACGTTCAAAGCACGACTTGTGGCGAAGGGTTATACCCAACAAGAAGGGATTGACTATGAAGAAACCTTCTCGCCAGTCGCGATGCTTAAATCCATCCGCATACTCCTATCCATAGCTGCAGCTCTCGACTATGAGATCTGGCAAATGGATGTCAAGACAGCCTTTCTGAATGGCAATCTTGACGAGCGCATTTACATGGCTCAACCAGACGGTTTCGTGGATAAAGGTCAAGAGACCAAGGTTTGTGAGTTGCTTAAATCCATTTATGGACTAAAGCAAGCATCTAGGTCATGGAATATTAGATTCGATGAAACTGTAAAGAGCTTCGGCTTTGAACAGTCAATAGATGAGCCTTGTGTTTACAAGTTAATACACGAAGGAAAAGTTGTGTTTCTGGTACTATATGTCGATGATATACTACTCATTGGTAATGACGTGGGTAAGTTATCTGAGGTTAAGGTCTGGCAAGCAAAGCAATTCGATATGAAGGATCTAGGAGAAGCCGCATACATTCTGGGAATCAAAATCTTTCGAGATAGGAAAAACCGGACCCTGTCGCTCTCTCAAGCATCTTATATTGATAAGGTGATGGATCGCTTCTCGATGCAAGACTGCAAGAGGGGTCAAACACCCTTTAGACTGCACAAGAGATTGAAGACATGAGGAAGATTCCTTACGCCTCTGCCGTAGGAAGCCTCATGTATGCTATGCTTTGCACTAGACCTGACATCTGTTTCGCCGTTGGCGTAGTTAGTCGTTTCCAATCCAACCCTGGACCCGAGCACTGGATTGCTGTTAAGCATGTTCTTAAGTATCTTCGAAGAACTATGAACTTGATGCTTACATACTCAGGTACTGACCTGACTATGACGGGATATATCGACTCCGATTTTCAAGCGGATAAGGATTCCAGGAAATCCACTTCGGGATCTGTGTTCAGCCTTAATGGTGGAGCTGTCGTGTGGAGAAGTATTAAGCAATCTTGCATTGCTGACTCCACAATGGAAGCAGGATATGTGGCTGCTTGTGAAGCATCCAAAGAGGCTGTATGGCTTAGAAAGTTCCTTAAGTATTTGGAAGTTGTTCCAAACGTCGACGAGCCCATGACCCTTTATTGTGATAATAGTGGGGCTGTCGCTAACTCAAAGGAACCTAGAAGCCATAAGCGCTCTAAGCATATTGAGAGGAAATACCATTTGATTCGAGAGATCGTGCAGCGCGGAGACGTGGAAGTGAAGAAGATCTCAACGGTGGACAACCTCGCAGATCCATTCACCAAGGCCCTAGCGAACAAGGTCTTCGACCAACATCGTGAGGGATTAGGCATGAAGGACTACACACACCTTCTCTGAGTCAAGTGGGAGTTTGTTGTCAATGGTGCCCACAAGAAGAGTTGTAGTCTTTATTTTGTACATTTGATGTAATAAAGTCTCATGAAGACTCTTGCTTGTAATTGCCTATCTATTCATTAATAAAGTTGAAACGTTCATTCATTCTTTCTTTGTTTGAAGCTTTATGATAAAACCTTAGTCTTTTAGTCCATAAACAAACTTAACAACTTACGAAGAGACAAATGTAGATTTGCATGAACAAACTCTTCGTAGTTTGCTTAAAACGATATATTCACAATCTTAAGGTCAAAGGACTATTGACCTCAGTATGATTGCTAGAAGAATCTATGATGTCTGGTTATGAGGCATTGAGAGTTAGGGACTCTATAGTTCTTCTAGGTATCTTCCGAAGGTACTGAATTGACCAGTGCACTTCTAGAGACAATATAAGAACAAACCATTTAACCTCTTATGTCTCGAAGTCACTATGTATGAATTGCATCATGCTTACCTTAATCCTGAAATGAGACATGCCATTTCACACCTTAGTATTCTCATTTGAGAAAGTCAAAGTTCGGACTCACTATGTGATTCCGAACAAGGCCTATTGGTGAAGTACTAAGTTGTGAGTCTGTCATGAGTAACTTTGTGAAGTTCTCATAGATATGGAATTCATGTACAAGATTGCTGAAATGCAATGTATGTCACCTCATGCTTTGTTCCTTGGAGTGTGAATAAATGAACTGGCCAGTGTCCAAATTGAGTCCTGACTCTTTTGGATGAAACAATGTGACTTGTTAGCTCCTCGTCAATACATTGTTTCTAACTTATTCACAAGCGACAAAGGAGTTGAGGAAATAACAGCTAGAAGGGTAAAATGGTAATTTAGTAAATCCCGACTAGCTGATGACATTCATGAAGGGTAAACATAGATAATATTCAGTGGATCCGCTCATCATAATTAGGTCGAATTCTTGAGTAGAAAACAAATTCATTTGAACCGAGAGATTTTCAGTGTCAGCTCTTTAGTGGAGTCAGTTGGCATTAAGCTAAACTTGGAAAAGTTTTGTGAACTTTTGAGTCCAAGTGTTTAGCTCAAGCTTTGTTCATTTTGGTCCATGAGGTCACTGTCACGAATCACATCGATAGGAATAGTTAAACTGGAAGCAAAGTCAAAACAAGAACGAAAATAGTCAAAAGGGTA